>NC_079160.1:91128266-92567766 GCF_947563725.1 Argiope bruennichi
TGAAATCCATTAAAATCAGCATAATTAGTTTAGAAGCAATCTATCAGATCTTTAAATAGCTAATACTTCTTGAAGATAATGTGCCAGTTGGCAGATATATTCTATAGCCGAAACATGTCATTCTTGTACTGCCACAGCCAAATTGTCCTACTTATCTTGCCCCAAGATACTTGTTACTTATCTTACTCAAATGGTATTTTCCCATGATTAAAGAATTTGCAACTAAACACAAGTTTTACAGAAACGGAATACATCAATATGGCGAGATGGCTTACAAGTCGCAATTGTGTCTCTGTATAAACGATGACGAAAATGAATAATAAAACATTATAATTATTTCAGGCAACAAAAAAGTTGTGCATTAATTTTTCTATTATTAAATAGAAACATAAATAAATTCGGAAATGTGTAAAACACAATAGAATGCTAGAGAATATTAGAAGCTCTTTTGTTGTTTAATGTAAAGAAGTTCAAAATAAATGCCTTCATAAACGTTTAATTATCTCTTTTGCATTCACAATTAAAAGTATTTAAGTTTTCATATAGACATGGGATAATGCGTTATATACAAGATGATTAAAAATTGGCAATGATTTTCATTAGAAGAATATATAATATGAAATTTGTTTGGACACAAGAAACTACATAATTTATTTGTTTTAAAGCTTAGAATTTTTTTTCCTATTTATTTCCCCCAAACAAATTCTTGTTCCCAATTGAGCTACGTTTCAGCTCATTCAAAAATAAATAGTTTGGAACTCTGCATCATTCATTGAAAATATCCTCATGTTTTTAATATTTTGTCCGAAAATAAATTGCTATTCTTAAAATTAATACTATACATAAAACACTCTCGGGAATCAAGAGGATTTCTTTATGTTCACAGACAAACTTATTGGATTGTAATTTCTGATGGCTAAATAAAGTATAAAAAGGTATTTTTAAAAAGCAAAAACACTATATTAATCTTTATTAAAAATATCAAACAAGCCAAACAAAGTTAATTGAGATAAATTTTACAAGTTAGATATTAATTATTCAAATAAACTAAAAAAAACCCGTATTATTTTGCAAAACTAAATTGTCCGCAATAATAGAAATAATTAAAAATCTTACAATATTTTGTGTTCCACTTCTCACTTTTGTTCTTTAAATTAATTTTAATCAAGAAAGACATTTCATTTTCATGCTTTTTATGGCAATTAAAATTTTATTTGATCTTTTTATGCTTTTTCATTTCTCTTTTTCTCGTTCATCTGTTTCTTGTCTCTATTATCCACTATACTAGTTAGTACTCTCCTAGTAATTTTTCTCTTAATATTGCAAAAATTTTTTTATTAAGTTCATCTTGAGAAAGAGATGTTTGCGCAAAATATTCGACTTGAAATACCGAAGTTAATTTTTGCGTCTTTCAAAATATTTAATTATACTCTTTAGTATTCTACTCTAAGAGGCTTATGAAAACTACTTCAACCTCTATTTTTAAAAGTAGTATAAACCATTAACAAGATTAAAATTTCAGGCTTCAAGATTAATTAATCTAATAATTTAGCTGGAAAGATGAATATTAATTTTTAATAAGAAAGTTTTAAAGTTAAGGATGCTAGTATATTTTAAGATATTAATTATTACGCAAATTAGCAAGTTAATCCAAAGTTGATTTTTATATTGTTCCCCTTCCATATTGGAAGATATAGTATCTGAATTACTGCATAAAAAACCGGAAGAGATAAAATTTCTGTTCAATTTTGATTTTTTAAATGTCTGGAATTGTTACTGAAATCCACTAACTTTGTTGGCATTTGAATTTGGTTCTTCAGATAAATAACTTTGAACAGACGATAAATATTAAATTATATTTAATTATTTTACTATATAAAAGTTTTGAATTAGGATCCTATTGAATACAGCGTTGGGCAGGATCTTTTAAAAATAACTTAGAAGATTAGGATCTTTATAAAATGAAAAGAACATTAGTAGTTTTGGCAAGCAAAGAAATTGTTAAATAAGGAAAAACTGACGATTTCATGCCATTTACTGATATTTATTTACAAAAAGAAAATCACTTGCTAATTTTTGTTTATATATTATTACAGGCGTTTGATACATTATTATAGGATCCTATTTTTTCAAATAGCTTACTGTCAGTTTGAGCTATCGATATGAATAAAAGGTATTTTTAGCTTTTGCAGAAAAATAAATTTGTATAGTTAAAACTGTAAAAACGCATTCAAATTGTGCTTCATGTTGCGTTTAGTTTCAAATTTCGCAGTAGGAATTCAAATACAATTTTATAAAATAGTAACCTCAACTTTCCTTTGATACCTGGATTACGTACTATGCATGAGCAACCAAATAGTTTTGTATTTAGTAATGGACTTTTTGGATGATTACTGTTACTTTTACGCTTGATTGTTAAGGAGAGTTCAGAGTAATTTCAATGAATTTTATTACCTCTTCTAGCACCAGAACTGTAATGCATCACCGGATGGGATTACAGATCTCTGCTTTAAGCGAACATTCTGGCAATCCCTGACACCGGAAACAGAGTATTTCCGGAGTTTTTCTTCTGTCTGTGTGCGGTTCCCTTGCTTGCATGTGAGGAACCCATGTTTACTTAAAGAATGTAATTATTATAGAATTGGTTAATTAAAATTTCTTTTAAATTATTAGTTGACTAATAAATATACTCTACAAAACTCGTACTGAACAGTGGTAATCGATTCATCAACCTCTAGTATCTTGTTGCAAGCTGCATTAATATCCACGACTGTATTGTACCGACGGAAATGCTGATATTTTAACAGTAGCATCTGCCTCCCTGATCAAAATTGAACAAGCACTTATTCATTATATTTCGCAATTTTTGGCACCACATTTTGAAACTTATTTTATTGTCACTATCACATATGTCTACGCATTGCTTCTTACCTTTCACTCCACGTAGTTTCCTGTACTAACATTTTAAGTGACAATAGATAAATAAGGTTCGAGTTATAAGCACAACTCTTTGACGAACAGGCATCTATGCCTCACTTCTACTCCATGATAATCAATTCATCAACCTCATGTGACTTGTTGCAAGCAAAGATATGCTGCGTTAATATCCACGACTGTATTGTACAGACGGAAATGCTGATATTTTAACAGTAGCATCTGCCTCCCTGATCAAAATTGAACAAGCACTTATTCATTATATTTCGCAATTTTTGGCACCACATTTTGAAACTTATTTTATTGTCACTATCACATATGTCTACACATTGCTTCTTACCTTTCACTCCACGTAGTTTCCTGTACCAACATTTTCAGTGACAATAGATAAATAAGGTTCGAGTTATAAGCACAACTCTTTGACGAACAGGCATCTATGCCTCACTTCTACTCCATGATAATCAATTCATCAACCTCATGTGACTTGTTGCAAGCAAAGATATGCTGCGTTAATATCCACGACTGTATTGTACAGACGGAAATGCTGATATTTTAACAGTAGCATCTGCCTCCCTGATCAAAATTGAACAAGCACTTATTCATTATATTTCGCAATTTTTGGCACCACATTTTGAAACTTATTTTATTGTCACTATCACATATGTCTACACATTGCTTCTTACCTTTCACTCCACGTAGTTTCCTGTACCAACATTTTCAGTGACAATAGATAAATAAGGTTCGAGTTATAAGCACAACTCTTTGACGAACAGGCATCTATGCCTCACTTCTACTCCATGATAATCAATTCATCAACCTCATGTGACTTGTTGCAAGCAAAGATATGCTGCGTTAATATCCACGACTGTATTGTACAGACGGAAATGCTGATATTTTAACAGTAGCATCTGCCTCCCTGATCAAAATTGAACAAGCACTTATTCATTATATTTCGCAATTTTTGGCACCACATTTTGAAACTTATTTTATTGTCACTATCACATATGTCTACACATTGCTTCTTACCTTTCACTCCACGTAGTTTCCTGTACCAACATTTTCAGTGACAATAGATAAATAAGGTTCGAATTATAAGCACAACTCTTTGACGAACAGGCATCTATGCCTCACTTCTACTCCATGATAATCAATTCATCAACCTCATGTGACTTGTTGCAAGCAAAGATATGCTGCGTTAATATCCACGACTGTATTGTACAGACGGAAATGCTGATATTTTAACAGTAGCATCTGCCTCCCTGATCAAAATTGAACAAGCACTTATTCATTATATTTCGCAATTTTTGGCACCACATTTTGAAACTTATTTTATTGTCACTATCACATATGTCTACACATTGCTTCTTACCTTTCACTCCACGTAGTTTCCTGTACCAACATTTTCAGTGACAATAGATAAATAAGGTTCGAGTTATAAGCACAACTCTTTGACGAACAGGCATCTATGCCTCACTTCTACTCCATGATAATCAATTCATCAACCTCATGTGACTTGTTGCAAGCAAAGATATGCTGCGTTAATATCCACGACTGTATTGTACAGACGGAAATGCTGATATTTTAACAGTAGCATCTGCCTCCCTGATCAAAATTGAACAAGCACTTATTCATTATATTTCGAAATTTTTGGCACCACATTTTGAAACTTATTTTATTGTCACTATCACATATGTCTACACATTGCTTCTTACCTTTCACTCCACGTAGTTTCCTGTACCAACATTTTCAGTGACAATAGATAAATAAGGTTCGAGTTATAAGCACAACTCTTTGACGAACAGGCATCTATGCCTCACTTCTACTCCATGATAATCAATTCATCAACCTCATGTGACTTGTTGCAAGCAAAGATATGCTGCGTTAATATCCACGACTGTATTGTACAGACGGAAATGCTGATATTTTAACAGTAGCATCTGCCTCCCTGATCAAAATTGAACAAGCACTTATTCATTATATTTCGCAATTTTTGGCACCACATTTTGAAACTTATTTTATTGTCACTATCACATATGTCTACGCATTGCTTCTTACCTTTCACTCCACGTAGTTTCCTGTACCAACATTTTCAGTGACAATAGATAAATAAGGTTCGAGTTATAAGCACAACTCTTTGACGAACATGCATCTATGCCTCACTTCTACTCCATGATAATCAATTCATCAACCTCATGTGACTTGTTGCAAGCAAAGATATGCTGCGTTAATATCCACGACTGTATTGTACAGACGGAAATGCTGATATTTTAACAGTAGCATCTGCCTCCCTGATCAAAATTGAACAAGCACTTATTCATTATATTTCGCAATTTTTGGCACCACATTTTGAAACTTATTTTATTGTCACTATCACATATGTCTACACATTGCTTCTTACCTTTCACTCCACGTAGTTTCCTGTACCAACATTTTCAGTGACAATAGATAAATAAGGTTCGAGTTATAAGCACAACTCTTTGACGAACAGGCATCTATGCCTCACTTCTACTCCATGATAATCAATTCATCAACCTCATGTGACTTGTTGCAAGCAAAGATATGCTGCGTTAATATCCACGACTGTATTGTACAGACGGAAATGCTGATATTTTAACAGTAGCATCTGCCTCCCTGATCAAAATTGAACAAGCACTTATTCATTATATTTCGCAATTTTTGGCACCACATTTTGAAACTTATTTTATTGTCACTATCACATATGTCTACGCATTGCTTCTTACCTTTCACTCCACGTAGTTTCCTGTACCAACATTTTCAGTGACAATAGATAAATAAGGTTCGAGTTATAAGCACAACTCTTTGACGAACAGGCATCTATGCCTCACTTCTACTCCATGATAATCAATTCATCAACCTCATGTGACTTGTTGCAAGCAAAGATATGCTGCGTTAATATCCACGACTGTATTGTACAGACGGAAATGCTGATATTTTAACAGTAGCATCTGCCTCCCTGATCAAAATTGAACAAGCACTTATTCATTATATTTCGCAATTTTTGGCACCACATTTTGAAACTTATTTTATTGTCACTATCACATATGTCTACACATTGCTTCTTACCTTTCACTCCACGTAGTTTCCTGTACCAACATTTTCAGTGACAATAGATAAATAAGGTTCGAGTTATAAGCACAACTCTTTGACGAACAGGCATCTATGCCTCACTTCTACTCCATGATAATCAATTCATCAACCTCATGTGACTTGTTGCAAGCAAAGATATGCTGCATTAATATCCATGGCTATATTGTACCACCTGAAACACTGACTTTATTAGAAATAGAACAGATGTTCTCATTTCGGAACACCCGTCTCTCTTTTAAAACTAAATTAGCATCTATTATCAATGCATTTCACCAAAAGGGTCACATTTTAAAACTTGTACTTTTGTTACTACTAAAAATTCTACGACTCATTTTTTCCTTTCACTCCATTTAGTTTCCTGTATCAACGTTTTCAATGACAAAAGATAAATAAATTTCGAACCATAAGAAAACTCTTTCACAAACGCGAGTATATGTCTCACTTCTTCACCATGGTAATTGATTCCAGCCCAGGCGCCTTCCTCGTCATCTGACTACGACCACGAGGTCCGTTCCCAAATATCCCTAGCGTTGCTTTAAAACGGGTCGTTAATATAACTAAACTAAACTTCACATATTTCATTGATATCTATATGACTATAGAAATCAAACGCAAGCCACATATGACCAGTGAAATCAAGCAAGTAAAGGTGTAGAAATATGAGTCGAAGAAAATGGGTAATGGGTTCTGCCATTTGGCTGTGATCGTAACAAGCAATACTCAGGATTATTCAATCAATATTGGTTTAGCAGCGAGTAATTGGTAATAATATTTTTTGGGTTTCTTTCAATCGGAACACAAATAAGGGTCAACTTCTCTTGAAAGGTTTTCAGGAAGACAACCTTTTTTCATTTATTGGAACTATTTCAGATTTCTTTCATAGGTGCTACATAGGTACTTTTCAGGCACTTTAATAGAAGGAGCATACTTTTCTTTTTTCGCTGATCATTTCAATTTTTGGGTAAAATAGTCAAATTATGCGATTCGAAATTAGGATAAAATAATAGAATCAGATTTAATATGGTTTACCTTATAAGAGATAAATGGAGACTATAGGATAACAGAGATAACAAGAGAAAAGATAATTTATTTAAAACATCTTATAGCATGTTCTTAATTCAACCTTATTGATTCCTTTCAAATTAAAGTAATTTAAAATGAATCAATAAACATACAAAAAATATTCGGGAAATTTTTAGAAAATTCGGAATTTTCAAGATTGTTTTACTAAACTGAAAATTTTTAGTTGCTATTTATTGTTTAAAAATGAAATAAATCTGACATTTTCAAATTGTTGAATCAGAATTCAACCTCATTTATAACATAGGTTTCCTGCAGCATTTTAACTACCGAAAAACCCTATTTCCACGATAATTATTGAATTCTTGATTATTGGGCTTGACTAGATGCACTAAAATGTTACAAATGTTTTCACATTACAGACAGAAAATAACTCAAAATTTTTGATAAAAAAAAACAACGTAAAAATGTTAATTGTCCCTAAAAACTAAGGATGGAATGTCTGTTCCTGGCGAAGCTTATTCAAGATAAAGTAATTCATTATTATTATTTTTTTAATTTTGTGACAAATTCTGTGGAATCCTCACAGTGCATGCGATGCAATTTCTTCGCCCGACAAGGATGGGTCTCACCCGCATACATTTTTAGTTTTATTAATGCAGAGAAACAGATCTTAGCTCTCTACAATATTTCAAAGTTCGTAAAAATACTATTCATATATACAGTACACTCCAAGTATCCGGCCTAATGTGACGGAAGGATAGGCCAGATAACAAAAACGCCGGATAGGCCGGAGTTCTATGAGCTCATTTCTTTGCCCACCAATACCAGAAGACAACATTTTTATACCAAAATTCATTGTTATAATACGCATTTTCTTACTTCTTATTGAGTACTAAACCCGGCATAATCATATATACAGTACACTCCAAGTATCCGGCCTAATGTGACTGAAGGATAGGCCAGATAACAAAAGTGCCGGATGGGCCGGAGTTCTATGAGCTCATTTCTTTGCCCACCAATACCAGAAGACAACATTTTTATACCAAAATTCATTGTTATAATATGCATTTTCTTACTTCTTATTGAGTACTAAACCCTCCTGTTAACTCAAGGAAAGTAGAATGTGAACGCGTCCCATTGAATCAGAGAAACAGTTGCCGATTTTTGCTGTTACGTCAGAGTCTTGTCGGTGTATAGCGCATAATTTCTCCTTCATAGTCACCAAACTATTTTTCGGTTATTAGCCATTTTGAAATCTTCACTGTGGCACACTTAAAAAGCATTAAGCATACCCCAAGAACAATTTACGAATACTGTATGTACAGCGCAGCTATAATAAGGAACAACGGCAACAACTGAGGTCTGTTACACACTGACGAAACAATGAACAACTGGCAGAACGCTATTCTTTTCCTGTCACAGCTTGTATTTTACACACGATACATAGCATACGCCTACTTCCCATGCCTTGAAAATGTTGCCAATGCACGCTTTGCCTTCCTCATTTAATCACGACAAAAGAAAAATAGGCTGGATAATACGGAAGACGAATAATCGTGGATACTCGGGAGTGTACTGTAGGTAGTATGAACAAACCAAAACAAAAACAGTGATTCGATCTCTTGCTAAATATTGCTACAGAACAATTTCTGTTACCCGAACTACAGTTGTTCTTTGTCGAGGGAAAAAAAACAGATAAATAAATCCTCAAACAAAATCTTTCCGAATAAAAACGGAGACGTAAAGACAGCGAAGAATCTTTGGTTACAAATTAAATGCAACCGATTTTTACTGGAAGGTTAAAGCAGCAATGTTTTACTAATATTACGTTAGAATACAAATAATTAGTAACATTTCTCTTATAGTAATTAAATTAGTACATCACAATTGCCCTTATATTAATTATATGAATACATTACAAGCAAATAAGGCTTTTCCTAAGAAATAACTTTTCCATAATTTATTCAATTATCTAAATATTCGATTAATTGAATAGGAACTGGTCCTTTTTAATCCGAATAATTGAAGCTCTACTATATAGTTCATGGTCGAATTATTTCATTCTGTTTCATTTTTCAGAAACTCATCAGAAAGTGACTACTCCAAAATCTAGGGAGTTTTGATTTGCATAAATTATTTGATACATTCGATGTTTACAGAATTAACTTTTAATTGTATTTATTTCTCTGTCAACTTTAGAGAATAGCTGATTTTAAAAGTTGATGGTAGAAATGATTCCAGTTTCAGTACTATCTATATACAGGATGTCTCAAAAAAAAAACCCTGACCACGGCTTTTATTCCTTAAATACTGATCATAGACATATACTGTGAATTACAAAGGTGCGCAAAAAAAGGTGCAAAAGGCAATGGAATTGGTTTATATTTTCAGGCATTAAACTTTAAAAAGTACAAAATTTAAATTTTTATATATATCCCGTACAAAAAAATTCCCAGTGAATAAAATGTGCCCCATTCTTTAATAAGGTCATGTACAAAATTTCAGAATTTTATCATGCAAACTCTCAAAGATATGTTAAAATAAAGTTGGCGAATGGTCAATCATAAATGCAAAAGTTAACAGTAAACGCAAATGTTTACAGCTTCAGTGCAGATGACGCGATGCAGGAATGTATCATAAGAAAATTAAATATGCTTTATATCTTTAGTTTTAAATACAAATTTTAAAATCTATACTTTCTGAAAAAAACTTTAAAATTTTATATCATGCATTACAGAATATAACTTAAAAATAGCATAGTCAGTGAACTTGTAAAAAATCTTATGCAATCTTTCATTACAGTAATCTTTCCTTATTAAGTTATATTTCTACACATTTTTAATACTTTTGAACCAGTAAATAATAAAATTATTATTTATTTATTCAATCATTACTTTCTTTGTTAATTTGTGTACAACCTCTAAAACAGGAACATCTGACATGATTTTTTTCCTTTGCGAACTCATATCCAGGCATCGAAAAGTGGTTTAAGTCAGCATTTATGTAGTTTCGTATTTTTGAGGATTTTTGTGATAAAATGCTGAAATTTCTTACATGACCTTATTAGAGAATGCGGCATATTTTACACATTGGGATTTTTTTTTGTACGGGGTCCGTATAAAAACTTAAATTTTGTATTTTTTAAACTTTAAAAACCTAAAAACTTTAATTGATTTCATAGCAATTTGCATCTTTTTTAACGCAACTTTGTCTTTTACAGTATATGTTTACGATCAATATTTCAGGAATAAAAGTCGCTGTCAAGGTTTTTGAGACACCCTTTATAACCATTGTTCTAAATTTCTCTTAAAAGTGCTTAGTATGTTTAACAAGCTAGTTATTGCACAAATTCTTACAAATAGTTTCTCAAACGATAACTAATTATTCATCGAACCGCAAACATAATAAATGTGAAATTGAAAATTCAGTTTCCTAAATCCCATTTTCCAGAGAATATAGCTTTTATTTGAAGTTATTTTTACTTCCAGTAACAGAAATTTGAATATTATATTCACTCATGGCACTGCAACTATTAATAGAATAAAGTTGAAAAATGAAGAATAGATTGCATTTCCTCCAACAATATATAATAATCTAAATTATTCAGCTAGGAAATTCAAATATTATTAGTTAATAAAATTATTAAATTACAACAGCCACAATAACATTCGTGAAAACATCTCAAACATTTCATTTCGCCTTTGAGCGTCGGGAGAAATGTTTCAAATTTCTGGGTATGTTTTTGTTTAGCATTAATGAACAAATGGAGAGGATTCATTGCACATGTGATAAAATAACAAACTTTCATAGTATGTATAACATTTGGGATTGTAAAATTAATGCTATTATATAACATAGTTGCAAACGAATAGATATTGTTGTTTTCAAAAATACTCCACCCTACTCCACCAAAGAACCGTCATGTAAACGTGTGTGGAACACGATAAGTCCGTTGGGACCAAACGACCCCCTGCTGGTGTGATGTGGAAGTTTGGAGAATGGAGGCAATTCAGGTGTCGTTCCTCGGCATCTGACTGAGGTTAAAAATTACGGGGTCCATCACAAAATAGGTCTAGTGTTGCTATAAAAAACCGTATATTAATATAACTGGACTGAACTTAAAAGATTAAATATTAAAATTCACAAATTTTAAGTGTAGCCATAATAATTTAATACATTAAGAAAAAAGAAAATTCCTTTCTATTAATTAAGAAAAAATCTTTTCCTTATTTAAATTTTATAGTTCCCTAGAAGCTTCCACGTTTAGATGTGAAGAGAAGGCATTTAAATGATATGTCTTCCTATTATTCCTGCAAATACTGTTTCATCAGGGTTTTGCTTATGTGCACAGTTTGGTACGACTATCGTGTGACTAATATTTTGGAGCTTAATGTTCTTATTATAGGTAACCATAAAAAGGCCACATCGACCTGCCAGTAAGGCACATGGATAAATTTGATTGATCAGACCGCCAAGTCAGGAACACTGGCGATAACTATGGTTGAGTTATAAGGGCTGTAACATTTCCCGTTTCCCAGTACTTATAAGACATTTACAGCCAGCTGTGTCGACGCTGTTAAATACTAAACTCCTCGAAATAGCCAGATGGTGGATCTTTTCACCTGGGTGGTCTCGCATCTGTTCATTAGCGACCACAGTGAAAGACCACATATGGGATTTCTCGTCCAAGAGGTATTGATCGTACCTTCAAAGAGAAAGGTTTGTCCAAACATCTGGATGCTAAATGTTTCACATTGTGAAAGGACTATGATAACTCCGCATTCCAGAATAATCAGTTGTGAAAGGTGCGTCACACAAAGGACCTTTCCACAACCGACTTGCGCCGCTTAGAGAGCATATTGCTGAACTCCGATTGGTCGAAATATAGCTCAAATGACCAATGTAAATTAAGAGTCGTAGATTGTCTCCGAAATAAAGTGAGGAGATTTCTTTTAAGAGGAGAGAAGAAACGAATTGCAGGCAGACTGTTGGACTACGCCCACGAATTCGGTGTCCGAGAACCAACTGAGTTTGAAGAAAACCCATCGACTTTGACTGTTGTATCTCCTACTACAAGTGTAAATAACTATTTATTTAACCAAGATTAGAACAAGTTGCTCTTTTGTATATATAGAGCTGTAAAATAAAGAATTGTCTGGAAATTCTGCGTTGTTATTTGATTAGTCTAGATCAAGACATTACAGGGCCTTCACTGGTCTAGGTACAGCCCTTTCCTTGCAATGACCCATACCTTGCAACCCTTCCCTTGAGAAGCAATCACATCATCGGTAGGAGGTTGCCAACCCGAACCATTTCTATATCCTCCCGGGTGCCGAGAATCAACCACCATATCGGAAGTTTCTCATCCTCATTCCTGAGGTGCTCCTTGGCGGGATCTTATTATAGATATTGGAGATTTTAATCATCTTATGCTTAGATTTATTTTCAATTTCTAATGAATATTTAATGGGTATGACGATGATCAGTCATCAAAATATTCAACGACACTATTATGTCATTAGATTAGGAAGGATAGTGTACGCAATAAGTAAAACAGGTATAAGGTTACTGAAATAACATGGCCTGAATATTTTTTATAATTTCATCTTTAAAAATAATTGATGGATTCATGAGCACAAAATGATTTTATTAAAACTACAACCAACCAATATACTTGGCGAATGAGCTAGTTGGTAAAGGTAAGCAATATATATATTATAATTTTTGCTTAAAGTGAATGATAAATGTTACTGAAATAAGGAAAGAAATCTTTTGACAGTTTTGTAGAACTTTGTAAAGTTACAAATGGTATAAAATAAACACTTATAAGGCTGTTAAAATAGAAGAGTTATCATCAATCACAATTTCATCCTTGGAAATACTTTATTGATGTAATTATGAAAATTTGAATCATGAAACTCATGTACAAGTGATTTTATAGAAATTAAAATAAACCAATATTCTTGACTAATGGTAAAGGCAAGTAAAAGATATTATGATTTTGACAGAAGGAGCATGAAGAACGTTTTTAAAATGAATGAAGGAAACTTTTAGTAGTTTTGTAGAGACCCATGATGTACCAGGTAGAATATAATGAAAAGAAAGACAGAAATAAGGGAATCGGAATCGTTTCCGAAAAGGTCTTTTAAGATTTATCAAGGTTTGAAAGAAATCTGGCTCAACTGAAATCTCTCGTGTCTTTCTCACCCAGACTTTGCTGACTTAATCGCTTTCAATAAGAGCATTTTCAATTGATTCTATTATTCGCATTTCTACCCTTTTCAGGTTTAACTTTTATTCGCTGCTTCGCTCAGAAATCGTTTGTATTTGAAGTTTCTGCCAGTGATTCGCTTGAAATTCTTTAAAGGTCTACGGCAAATGCGATGATCCAAAGTTTCTTTAAACATTGATTGTTACTCACATACAGGGACATCCAGAAGGATTCTGAGTCCTTTGCAATTTGGCTTCTTATATTTATTATTGTATTAATGTTAAACGGTATTTAAAGTTTTCTTCTTATTTTCATGTTGATAATTATTATTACTATAAATAATATTTAAATAATAAATATTTTATATTTTTTGCTTTTCTAAGTTTACACTTTTGAACATGGTGGTACATTCTTTGATACAAAAGTGTGAATCATTCAAAAAGTTAAAAAAATCTTTGCAATATGTTCACATTATCATGTTCAATTTAAAAATTAGAAATCATTCTGAAAAACCAAATTTAAAAAAAAAAATTTCATTTCTTAAAAGTGGTGTGTAATATGTTAGCAGGTTAAACATTTCTTTTTTAGAATAACTAATTCCTTCACTTGTTTATTTAATGCATACTTTTTGAGATTTGGTATCATATTTTCTGCATTTTCATACATTTTCATTTAGCTTAAGTCACTCCAAATTATGTAAGTTCTTTAACTTCAGTTAATTAACTTTCATGATGGAAATATAAAATATTGTAATCGCTTCTTTTTAACTCATTTTATAACATGCTAGAGTTTTGAAATTTCATAAGCTTATGTATTCTATACTGAGGAACCAGAAAAATTAGTACACCTATCCAATTTCGTAGAGAAGTGCCGTAAATTACATGACATAGACTTAACTAACATTTAGATGTTTATTGAATGTTATTCACATAAGGAATTCTGTAGAGAATCTATTTTGATGCGATGTGGTGAAAATCTCTTCTGAACAATATTCTATAAGATGTTGCAGATATGTTCAATGATATTAATGCCTGGAGATTTGATCAATGGAAGTGTGTAGGGCGTGTTCCTGGAGCCAATTGATAGAAATTCTCAGGACTTAAGGTGCGATAGTTCTGTCGTACTGAGTATAGTCGTTCTGTTGACAAGACTCTTCCTGTTGACCTAAATTCATAAGATTGCCCTCATACCCATAAACCTTCACCCGGAAGATAAAACCGGAAACTTGACAACATGTATCGAGTATTCATCAGACAGCAGCAATGTTGGCTGTCCCAGGCAAGGCTTGATGCTTTGAGCAATCAAAATGAAACACGAATGAATTTTTGGCTCCAGATCAATGATGATCCGTTGAATAGTTCGCACGCTAATACTTGCTATGGCCCTAGCATTGAAATTCTCAGCAATTTCAGGAAGTATTGCACATCTCTCTCGTTAAAGGAGTTTCGTCAGTCGTTCATTGTTCCATGTTTTTTTGCGGCATAACCGATGATGGATATTTGATATTTCACCGTATATTCGATATTTTCGGAACACTCGTGAAATTGCAATACTCGAAAATTTAAATTCCATTAAGATATTCGAAGATTCTTGACCCATCTCTAATGTGGCCTCATTTAAAATCTCTCAATTCTTGACAACCTGCCATTGTAGCTGCAAGAACTGATCTAACAGCTTTACCAGATACCTATTTTTTTATATAGGTACAGCCGACCACATTATGTTACGCTGATTGGTCGCATAATTCCTTTATTAGATTTTGCATGCCTATCCCAGTTTTTTTGGCTCCTCAATATAATTACTAATGTATCGTTTGCCTATTTTTAGGAATTAATTAATTGTTTAATTCAATTAAATTTTGCTTCACAAGAAGGCGGCTCCATGTAATAAATCTGAGACAAATTGAACGAAAATTATTTAATATTTTTAATGATAAAATATAAATAAAAAAAGCAGAAAATATTTAAAAATTATAATTTTTAATACTATAATATGTTCTCAGAAGGTGTTTTATTTTGTAAGTACTCATAGCGATGGTTATTAAACTGTTGAGAACTTAATATAGTATAAACTCAATTATAGAATGGTTCTGGAAAGTTTGCTACCAATATTTGTCTTTAGAACAAACAAGAGTATATACTGCTAGGAAGAAATGGAAATTGGTTTCGAAAGATATAAAAGATTTATGAAAATTACGAATATTTTGGAATCACTTCTCTTTTATCCCAACTTCTCATTGTGAAGCAATGTTGTCAAATCTACGGTTATGATAGAAATAATTGAAGCCAAATCTGCAATTCATTTATAGATGCTTCACTATTGTAACCTTAGCTTGAAACGCTTATAATCATTCGACACTGTTACTAATTTTATCTACAATCTACTGTTAGTTAAATAAAAGTTATAGAATACATGTAGCAGTATCACCTTTGTTGACAGTTCTGTATGTCTATTTCTTTAAATATATCTAATAAAATTATTTTTATGCCTTTTAAAATCTAAAAAAATATTAAAATTCTAACAGTACTCATCGTTTTATCAAACATTTAATCATAGAATTTTCTTTCCTTGTTGAAAGCAAAGGAAAAGAGATCTGCTATTTTTCAGTGCAATTTAGGTGAAAAATCAGAAAATGAAACTTCTTAACATCAGAAGACATTGCAATTTGAAGTTGATTAATGACACTTAAATTTTAATGGCACGATTATGATATTAGACCCTTACGGAGGTATATGTACACAATAAATAGTGGGAAGCTAAGGAAATACCATGACTTTAAGGCAGTCAGAATTTCATCCTTGGAAATACTTTATTGATGGGATAATGAACAAATTATGAATAATGAAAGTTAGGCACATTATTGTTATTAAATGTATGCACATTACCGTGAAAGTTATACACATTATTGTAATTAAGATCAGCCAATATTCTTGACAAATGCACTGACTATCAAAGGGAAGCAATCGAAGTTGTAATTTTTCATTTCTCTAAAAAAGAAGTAAAGAGTGAGTGTTGTTGAATTGAAGATAAGCAGCATTTCGTTGTTTTGTGGAAACCTGCAAAGTTCCAAACGGAATAAAATGAAAAGAAAGAGGGAAATAAGAGAATTGGAATCGTTTTCCAAAATGTCTTTTAAGATTTATCAGGACTCGAAAGAAATCACATCCAGTTGAAATCTCTCGTGTCTTTTCCGCTCAGCCTTTGCTGACTTAATATCTTCCAACAGGAGCGTTTTCAATTGTTTCCATTATTCCCATTCCAGTCCCTTTCAGGTTTAACTTTTATTTGCTATTTCGCTTAGAAAGCGTTTATATTTGAAGTTTTCTCCAGTGCAGTGATTCACTTGAAGTTCTTTAAAGGCTTAAGGTTAAATCTTAAATCCATCTCTTGTTATTCACCACTGCAATATCCCAAAACTCCTTAACCGTTCTTTGTTACTCATAGACATGGAAATCTGAAAGGATTGTGCATCTTTCGTAATTCAGTTGTCCAAAATTTATATTTTATTAATCTTAGATGGTATTTAAAATCTTTCTTCATATTAAAGAATTGAAAATTATTAAATTTAATAACTATAAGCGTAATAAAAATTTCGCGTATGTTGTTTCTTTGCGTTTATATTTTTGAGCATGGTAATATATTCTTTGATAAAAAAAAATGTGATAGCCTTTAAAAATGTTATGAAAACATTGCAATATGTTCACAGCTTTAAGGCACTTTTAAATTCGGAAGACATTTCTGAATACTTGACTTTAAAAATCTCTTGTTATTCCTTAACTTAATAGTTTTTTACTAAAAAATTAGCCATTTGAATATTCGTTAAAAAGATATTTATGTTCGTTTACTTAATGCATTCTTTTGCGATTTCGTATTATATTTTCAGTATTTTTCATACAATTTCGTATAACATAAGTCGAGCTAAATTATGGAAATTCCTTAAATTCAGTTAATAACATTTCATGTTGTAAAAATGGAATTCTGTAATTAATTTTTTTCTCTTTCATTGCCTAATCTTCTAGAATTTCGAAATTTTGTAAGCTTATGTATCGTAAAAGCCAAAGCATTATATGTATATTTTTTGGATTTAATTATCAATTTATCGAATAGCTAAATCTTTATAGGAGTAGCATCACTAAAAATAAATTTAAGACAATTTGAACGAGATTTACTTAATATTTTTAATAATGAATTTTAAATCAAAAACTAAAAAGTAGAAAGTAATTGAAAACTACACATTTGAAAGCTGGATAAGTTCCCAATTTTTAATTTCATACGCATTCTTAAAGATAATTATTAAAATAATGGAAACTAAGAGCAATATCAACTCAGTTTCAATATGGGAAGTTGGCTACTAATAACTGACTTCAGAAAAATATGTGCATTTACTGATAGCCAAAAAATGAAGAGATGGTGTGAGGTCACAAAAAAATAATGTTTGTAATAACTGTTATCAGACAAATATGTTGTTATTACAACATTGATAAGATTGTTAAACATAGATTTACAATATAATTTTACCATATCATTCAGCGTTGTAGATTTCAATTATTTTAATTTTCAATATTGATTAAATAATGTTGTATAATACTATATAGTATTCTGATTTTCAAGAATGGTTTTTCCAGGTAGTTTTTTGTGATACTCAAATAATGTCATTAATTATTTTATAAATAATCCTTTTGTAACAA
The DNA here is from genome assembly GCF_947563725.1 of Argiope bruennichi. Taxonomy (NCBI): domain Eukaryota; kingdom Metazoa; phylum Arthropoda; class Arachnida; order Araneae; family Araneidae; genus Argiope; species Argiope bruennichi. The sequence goes on from NC_079160.1 coordinate 91,146,231, forward strand.
TATTTTTAAAATTTATTTATTAATATTGCTAAATATTAAAACTTTATACATTATTCCTCAATAATTACGATATTTCCTAAAATATTTTATAATATTACGGGATTGGGATTTCATATAACAAATATTTTCGGATTTATGATATTTAACAAGCAGTACCCGCACAGCGTTGCCCATGGCATAACATCCAAGAGGAAATATTAGCTTTAAACCTAAGTCTAGATTCCATCCGATATGACATGGGCATGTCACGCAACATCAAACAAACATAAAAATATATTTAGAAATCATCAAAAATAATTATAAAACAATATAGCACACATTCAGAAATATTTAGAGTGTTAAAAAGGTAAAAATATGATATGTTCATAGGCACAACAATTCACTAAAAATATACAATGGAAAAGCTGTTTTAAAATTTCAAATTATGCAAAGCAGTCATTGTACCCACTGTTCCACAGTTTGAGGTTTTCGCACATGCGCGGATAAGTGCAAAACACAAATATTGCTGTTTTTACGCATGCGCGAATCGTAGTAGGAAAATAATTAAAACTGAAATTATAAAAATCCTTTTTTATTTTGTAATGATTTCAATATACTAAAACCTTCCCCAGTAAATGTCCTACAAAATGGTACAAATATCACCAATATCAGTTAAGCATTTCACGAATTTTTCTCTTTCAAACATACAGGCGCTTTCAGGAGACTTCATTTTATACTACGTATTGTTACGAAATTTCCGGGGTTCGTTTAGATTGTGGGGGTTATATGGTGTGAAGAACACTCAATCACCAGGCGGCAGTAGAAAATAAAACAACGACGTTTATTTACACGAAGATACACATGACAGCACAAAGACGACAACTATATACAGGACAGAACACGATTATCTTCAGCCGAGACGTGCAGCATACACAACAACTCTACTCCGTCGCTGCTCCGCTAGTTCCTGGAAGACGAGTTCTTCACCGTCGCTTCCGACTATTCTTCGACTCCACTGGTCCACGACTCAATTCACCGTCCATTCACCACTGCCCGGCATCTGCGGGTGCTTCCTTTTATAGGTCTCAGGAGGCGTGGCTAGAAGCCTCTCAACAAATCAGGAACGTTCGACGCGTATCTCCCTACTGGACGGAACGGAAAAATTCTCGATGTTTCGGGTATAATCTATTTTGGCTCCAAAGTTGCCAAATTTGTCGCCAAGCTCTGGGACCTCCTATGGAACCGACTATGCTGGGAAGCCGCCTCACAGATTCGTAAAAGTATATATAGATAGATATGCATATACATATAGATTATGTCCGACATGAAATCAGTTAAAGGAAAATGAGGATCACAAGACTAGATGATTAACCTGTGTGGAGTTCCTGAGGTTATTCACTTACGATAACTATCACTTACCAAGATGTTACAGTTCTGATTAAAAAATTTTTATACCCAAAAATTTTCAGAAATGACAACCCCCTGGATTTGTTTTCCTGTTTGGAGCATAAGCATAGAAGGACAGAAGAAGAAAAATTAGGTGAGAAGCATGAAAAGCAATATTTTATTTAACGTAATTGAATAGTAACAATGCAATTTAGCTTTCCAGTTTCTCATGAATGTAGTTAAGATAATTAAATGTATATAGTTAAGGCTACGCATCGGAGAAAGAGATAACACGATTAATTGTTTATGATACCATAAAAATGGTTTCAATTTCATTGCAACGATGAATTTAGTGTTAAAAATTACGAAAAATTATATTCAAATAATTATCAAAATATAGGAAAAAAAAATGCACGACAATTAAATCGGCATAGTTACTCGTAAGAAACTTTTTTATTTTAAAATAGTGTGAAAATCTGATTTGCTCAATAATATTTTCGGAAGTTATTACGGGAAAACGCTAACTTCAAAGGTATTATTTAATTAATTAAAAATTTGCACCGAGAGGCGCTTTTTAACACACACACACACAAACACAAACACAAACACATTCTTTTTCAGAGACACATTCATAGTTTTTATTCTACAATGCCTGCCATGCAATACAATACCTACCATCTACCAATTTTTTTGTGATTTAAAGTCACAGTAAAAATTGCTTGTACGAAGTATTTACACCTAAACACAAATCCGTTGATTCCCTAAATGTACATAGTTTTAATTGACAGGTTTACAAATTTGTGGTGTGCGTAATTTTTCAAATGTTTATTATAAAAGAAAAATAACTTTCTCCACTTTATTATTAATGCTTCATTTTAATATCAAAATTCAATTTAAAGTGCTTTGCAATCTAAACATACTTAAGAGTACGGAAGTAATTATGATTCTTCCGAAAACTATATTTATATGCAAACTATATAAACTGAGGCATAATATATGTCGTTATTTTCCGTCTATATTTGCTATGTCTCTGTAAATAGTTATTTGAAGTTTAATTTAGATGTAACATTAATTAGACCCTTTTATGCAGTTCCTAATCATGGTATTTTATTACAATTTTGAATTGCTAAAATAGTCTCGAAAGCGACTAAAATTACATTATTCAAATTCTATGCTAAAAAAATTCACCCAAATATACTCCTTATTTACATATCATCTGCATTAATTTTTAATGATTGAAACTTACTAAATCAGCGTTTCTCAACCTTTCAGTATTCGCGGCCCAGTTTTCAATCATAATTTTCATCGCGCCCCCCGCTTACAATAAAATGTATACAACAAAAATGCATATTGAGTATATTTTATTCTGTTTTTCAATTATTTTTAACTGAATGCCAAAACAAGAGTAAAAGCGAGCCAACGTTGGCGAGAAACCACATTTAGCATTTTGCCAAACGGTTGGTGAACAGATGAAGCGAATGAAAGCGGGGAAAAATTTAAATATTGTATTTGAAATGAAAGCCAAACAGGGAGATAACGTTAAAAGAATATGAAAGTAGAAAAATTCGCTAATGAAAGTTAACTTAGACGGGGTGAGCTAAATTTAGAAAACGGGAATACATTTTTTTGAATAAAACAGAAGCATGACTAAACAAAAGTGAAAAAATAAGCAATGTTTGTAGAAAGGAATCGACACGACCGATGCCGTCTCGAGCAGGCGTAGAGCAAATGTTTTCACATAGAAAGAAGGAAAATGTTCGATAACGCAAGTTTCAATTCCTGCCAATCTCATTCGAGTCGATCCTTCTATCGCTATCGAAACTATTGTGAATGTGTTTGTTATATGTTTTCGTGTTAATTGCATTATTAAATATTCACGGCAGTAGATTTATGCAGATTCGTGGATAAATTTTTATGCGGAAGTGAGCAAGAATTAGACGACAGTCAAGCACCAACAAATACACAGACGAGCATGGTTCCGAAAATAAAACCAAGAAAATATTCTCAAGAATACTTAAATTTTGGGTTTATCAGTGCTGAAGTAAATAAAGAAAGGCCCATGTATATAATTTGCTGAAAAATGTTGGCCGCAGACAGAATGAAACATAATAAACTTAAACGACGACATTTGGAAACGCTTCATAGTGAGTACAACAAACCCAGATAATTCTTCGAATTAAAATTAAAATCATATAAAAATCAAAAATTACTTTTTAAAGAAACTTTGTGAACAAAAGAGCTTTAATTGCATCTTACAAATTTTCATATAAAATAGCCAGATGTAAAAACCCTCACACCATTGGTGAAGAGCTTATTTTGCCAGCAGAAATCGAGATTGCAGAAACTATACTTGGCGATAATTTTTCAAAATAATTGCAAGTCCATAACTCTTTCAAATGATACTGTTGCCCGTCGAATTGGCGATATAACTGAAGATGTACAGATGTACAGTATATATGAAGATAAAGATGCTCATTTAATTGCCTATGTTCGAATTTTAATAATATGTCAGTAGTAGAACTACTTTTCTGCAAACCAATAGAACTCAAAACTACAGCGCTCGCATTATTTGCTATTTTAAATGATTTTATGAATGAGGCAAACATAGAATGGAAAAATTGCGTCGGAATATGCACCGATAGTGCTCGTTCAATGTCCCGAAGATTCCAAGGTATACAAGCACTTGTAAAACAAAAATCGAATCAGTGGGTCTGGATACATTGTATGATCCACAGAAAAGCTCTGGTTTCGAAAGAAATAAATCCTGGTCTGAATATTGTGTTAAGTACGGTTGTAAACGTAGTAAATTATATAAAAATGAGACCTCTGAAATTGAGAATCTTTTCAGCATGTTGTAAAGACATGAATTCAGTACATTCAGGGTTACTATTTTATTGCGAGTCAAGATGGTTATTGGGTGGGAAATTTTTGCAACATGTTTATGAATTAAGAGAAGAATTCGTCATTTTCCTAGAAAAAGAAAACAGACCGGAGGCCGGGAATTTTCGCGATGGTTTATTTGTGATGAAATTGAACTACTGGGTCGACATATTCGAGAAATTAAATAACTTGAATCTTCAACACCAAGGAGCAAATAGACATATGTTGGATACGAGTGATAAAGTTAATGCTTTTTGTAGAAAATTGGAATTGTGGAACAGAAATTTAAAGCAAAACAACCTAACAATGTTTGCAGATGTGGATGATTGTACTAAAATTTACAAGGCTGAAGAAGAACATGTAAAAGTTGTTTTTGTAACCATTGAAAATCATTTAGCCATGCTGGCAAAGAATTTTAAAAGGTATTTTCTTGTTGGCGACAAACTGATAGCAAGTTGGTTAGGGATTCATTTCATAAGATACCCCAAGGACTCTCAATTGATGAGGAAGGTAAATTCATAGACTTCACTACGAGTGCCGAAACTAAAAGACAATTTAGTAATAAATCACTATTTGAATTTTGGGCAGGAGTAGAGGTTGATTTTTCTGCACTAAAAACAAAGACATTTCGCATTCTATTACCATTTTCAACATACTATCTTTGTGAAACTGGATTTTATGCTGTGGCTTCTTTGAAGATAAAATACAGATCTCGGATAAATATAGAAACAGAACTGAGATTGGCTATTTCTAATATTAAGCCTTCCTTCAAAAAGTTTTGCTCTGAAAGACAGGTCCAAGGAAGTCACTAATAATTATTAAATTTGTTTTTAATTTAGTATGTTTTAATTAAGTAAATTTTGATTTAGTAAGTTGTTTTACTTTAACAAGTTATTAAATATGTCGAAATGTATTGTGTATGTGTGTTTTTCTTTCTGTCAATTGATCATTTTTTTTAAATAATATTTTATCTTGGATATTCTCGCGACCCCCCTCTAGTGTGCTCGCGCCCCCCTAGAGGGGCGCGAGCACACTAGAGGTTGAGAATCGCTGTACTAAATGAATGAAACACCCACTCGATGGTGTCTCGAGCAACGTAATTATAGGGATGCTAAACATTAAACCATACATTGTGGAGGGATGTCTATTTGCACTATTTTCTTTCCGCCCTTTTAAAATAAGGTCTGAATAGTTAAAGGTATAGTAAGATAACAAATATAGTATTTATTAACTTCTTGACTTAAAGGGAATAGTTTATAATAACTAGTTTTAATAAAAAAAATAAGTTTAAACTTATTATTAATAAGTTAACTTAATAAGTTTAAATCAGAATTTTGCCAGTTATTTCTTTATGATTCCTTGGGTATTTATAAAATTACCCAAATGTTAAATTTGGAATAAATGTATACTTCGTAGAATTATTTTGAAATAGAACTGAATAAAAACTGAAAAACTGAATAAAACTGAATAGAACTGAATAAAAATATTTATTGAATAAGATTTTATAGTATAATTGAATATTATTTATAACTGTTGCCTTCTTGAGCACTGATTTAATATACTGTATTGAGCACTGATTTAATTTACTGTATTCATAATATTAATTTAGTAAAGTTAATTATCTTTGATCCAATACATCTTGTCACACCATGATGAAAATATTATTTAAAATTATGCTGCTACAACAAATGTGGAGAATTATGGTGCTTAGATATGTGGTTAAAAGGGCTAAATTAATTGGCGAAATCGGTCCATCGTTGAAGATAGGCTGTTATAAAATTTCGTCTTACAATATTTCTTAATTTGGGAAGAGAAATTCGTTAGGAGACCATTCTTGGCGCATCTAAAGGTTATGAGCTCTCAAGGGAAATTAATTGGTTGAAATGGGTACAGTACTTTGAACTAGGGCACGGCGTAGTGATTGGAGCTATGTCACATTTCCCCCCTCCTCACCAGAGAATCTATAGTGAGTGAAGTAGTGTTTTTGAAACTAAGAAACTATGTTTCCAAAGCAATTAGAAATTTCACAAAGATGAGAGAAGGGGATACACGGCCACTGATGGCATATCTTTAGCTTATGATTATATCTTGAGCTAGATAAATTAGCAATTGTTGAAATCAGATCTGTGGTACAGGCTGATGTTTTTTTTTTTTTTCTTATTGCTTCAATTATATTCATTACTGCTACCACTGCAGCTGATGACATATCTGGGGCTTATGAGTTTTCACATAAATTAGAAATTGATGAAACCAGAACAATGATATAATCTGAGGTTTCTTTTTTCTTTTCTAATTGTTTCAAATACATTTTTTATTGTTTCCACTCCCAATGATGACATATCTAGGTTTCTGAGCTTTTAGAAAAAAATTGGCCTCAAAAGATCAATGGCAAAATCTGAGGTTTTTTTTTTTCTTCTTTCTTTGATTCCTTCAAGTATATTAATTATTGTTAAGAATTATTTTAAAATGCCATCTGCCTTATTGGTTTCTCAGAAAATAAACAATTTTTACTTTTGATTAAAATGTAATTATAGAAACTTTGAAAAAAAATATTGAAGTCTTTTATCAAAAATATGGTAGGATCACAAACTTTTCTGCTTGATTTATGGGTCTTATTATTTTTGCAAACGCTTACTCTTATTTTTTTTATCAGCTATAATCTACGCCCAAAAATTGACTCTACATCCAGTATTGAAATTAACAAAAATGTATTATAATATAATTTAGATGAATTTTTTTAAATGCATTAAAATTAGACAAAAAAATATACAGAAATGAAATTGATAACACTAAAAGACTTATTTTATAAAATAATTCTGTATATTAATATGCTTCAAAATGAAACTGTGCTTAATTTTTAATTAATAATCTGATTATTTTGGAGGAAATAACTTTTTCAACAAGCACCTCCTATCTAAGAAGTTACGATGTACCCAAATATGGTAGTTCTACGGCAGTCAAACGGTCTGCCTTTCGGATGATTTTTACATAACTTTTATCATATAACTGAATTTACAGGGAGTATCCATTGTATTATATATAAATATAAAATTGGTTAACATATAAAATATTTTTATGATAAAAATATTTTAGCCATTTAAATCAGTTTGAGATTATGGGCTATACTTTGATTTCTTATGTGCCTTAGAAACAAGTTACTTTCTTTTTAATGCTGAAGAACAGAATTTAGATTTTGATATGGCCATAAGCTTTATCAATATATGACAGGAATTGCCAAGCGATATAATTTTCATATCCTCTTATAGATGTTCTATAGTGCTTTTATAAATGAATGAATCCTTAAATTTTTAAAGAATTGCGAGTCTTAAAGATTTCCAAAATTGATATTTTTTTTTCTAAGTCAGAAAATAAACTGTAGTACACATCGTCAATCAAGCTGATAGAAAGTGATTTTAGAACTGCGATAATTTTTGAGGGAAAAAATTGAAACATTTCGATTTGAACTGAATGATTTTAAAAACATTCAGTCAAATTTAGCAAAACAAAAATTAGTATTTTATCAAAAATAGAGTGATTAATAATATATAAAACACTTGAAATTAGTATTTTATATATCATTAACCACTTCTCATTGTTAGTTTTGTATTCTCGAGGTAATAAAATATATTTTAGATGTTTTTAGCTCTCCCTCTCTCTCTATATATACATATATATGTTCTATTGCATTTTTTTCTCTAAATTCTATACACTATTAAAAAAATTGAACGTCCAAAGATGATTATCTATCGAAAAACAACAAAAAAGATTTAAAATCCAGAAAATAAAAAGAAAGCTCAGAATAAAGCGTCTTTTAATTCATTAAGCAAATCAGAAGAGTAAAAATGCTAATTGGAAACAAATTGGAGATTTTTCTCTATTTTGAATGGAGAAAATTAATTCTTTCCTGCCAGGTAATTTAACAAGCAAAAGTTAGCGACTTCTTTATGCTTCTAGGTAATTGGCTTCTAATAGGTTAAATTTTCCTAAGCTAGATAATGTTAATTGGGCTGTTCCATGCATTATTTTTATTTTGGAGAAATCTACCACTTTTATTCAATTTATTTAATTCAATTTGTCATTTTTAATTAAAGCCTTTATGCATATTTTATTATGCAAACCAAAGTATGAAGAGATTCAGGAATTCAACTTTGTTTATTTTTAATCTTTCTTTTTGTCCGTTTTCTCGTAGGTTAAATCCAGCGTATTTGGATATATCCGTGGAGAATTGATCAGATTTCTTTATTTTGGATACACATTACGTCCAACAATTAATAAAATTCATTGAGTAATTTTTTTTCTTTTAATGAAATAACAATTATTGAAATTCAGAGGAAATACTGTTATTTTAATGCCAGAATATGTCATTGTAATGTTTTTCTTATTATAATACTTTCTCTTTAATAAGAAAATTACATTATTTACATTGTTTCGATTTATTAATTACATCTCTAAATAAATTAATAAAAAACGTGTTATTTTAAAAATGGCTTTTGCTCTATATCATTCAATTTTTTAGTAGACAGATGTAATTGGGAACTTTGCAGAATCTGTCATTTTCTTCGATTTGAGGTAATCGTATGAAATGGTAAACAGATTTATATGACGGTGACTAAAACATATGATTTATATGACGGTTTAATCATGCGCTGTAAGATTAAACCGGTAAACAATGCGTTACCCTTAAACCAATTTACGAATTAATTAGTCACAGTTACAAGGACATTCATTACTCCAAATGTATGTTCAATACCTCGATATGTTCAAAATTACCCCAAAGATCATGGGTTAATTGGGAATATCAAGATTTGATTGAATCATGAACATGGTAGTGGATTGATTTAGAGTGAATGTATTTAAAATGATAAGAAATTTCTGCCTATTGTCTTAGAAGTTTTTAGTCATTTGCTTTTTACTACCCTAAAATATTCTTTCTTAATAAAAAAAATATGTTCTATTTAATTTAATATCACCTATAAATTAGCATGACTATTTACCATTTTCAGTTTTGGAAAAATTCATAATTTTACTTAATGACACATGTGAATGAATTATCCAAGACACCTACATAAATAAGGATTAGTAATTCAGTTTAGTGACAGAAAATATAATTCTTACCACAAGTAGAATGTTTCAGTCTTCCATTGTATTGTAATCATTTTTTTATTCTTATATTAATTGAAACAATCTATTTAAGCGTATACAGTAAGCAATATATTCCCCAATATCTATAGAAATTTACTAAATTTTCCCAACAAAAATTACGACGTGCCTTAGGAGTAGTTGTTCTCCTAGATGGGCTTCAATTATAATTCATCGCACCAATTTTCAATTGATGGGTTTAAATAAAATATTAAAATTTACGCCAATCAATTAATTTCTTACAAGTGTTATTTAAAGTTTTCTGTTTTCTGACAAGTGTGGGTTAGGAATAGTTATTATCATTTGGGGTATCCACAACATATCCTAAGAAATAGGATTGTCCTAGTCATATGGATGCAATATTATATATATATGTATATTAAAAAGGAAAGTTAAAAGGGAAAAAAAATAGTATTAAAATTTTACCAAATAAAATAAGAATCCGGCCGGAAGACTTTTTCAAGGGTCACCCACAGGGATTCAAAATAAGGGATTTTTTTTTCTTTGAGGAGTCTGACCTTAGTCTAATAGTATTGACCCCTCGTGACCCGAAAATTCCCTGAAATTAAGGCCTAAGAAATACACCATTTTTTACAGAAATGCAACAAAACAAAAAAATTATAAAAGAAAACGAGCACTAAGAGTTTAGATTAGAATAGTAATTACAAAGTTTAGTTATTTTAAAGTTGAATTCATCCCTTTTATCGTGTAAATGAACTATTATTTTATCATTATCAATTTCGATTTTTAATTCCAGAAAGGTAGCTTCAAGTTCATTTTTATTTGTTTCAGTTAGAATTATGTATTTTGGATAGCAGTTGGTTACAATATTGGTATCATCTAAGTTTATCAAAAGTAAGTCATCAGTTTGATGATCAAAATTTTTAAGAATTTAATTTCCTCACAATTCAACAGGATAAAAAGAGTTTGTAATAAAAAAAAAATTTCTATATTGAAGCAACAAATAATCTCAATGAAAATTTAACTAATAATGAATTTCCCAGAAACTGCTGCAATATATATTTTTTAATAAAAAAAGAGATTATTAAACCTTTGCCTAAAATAAAAATAGACTTTCCGTTGCATATTAACAAACTCAATAGATGGCGCTAACCTCCAATTATTTACCACCTTGAATGGCGTAAGCAGAAAGAAATGTACAAGATGGGACACTTTTTATAAAATTTTTAACTGCTGCTGGCATGTCCTTTCCTTTTTGTTTTAATAATTGGTTATGAGAGTTTTTATATTATTGTATTTTTTTTGCTTGATTATTTGTGGTTTACTTTTATTATTTTTTTATTTTGTTTCATTTCTGTAAAAAATGGTGTACATTTTAGGCCTTAATTTCTGGGGATTTTCGGATCACGAGGGTTCAATACTGTTGGACTAAGGTGAGACTCCTCACAGAAAAAATCCCTTATTTTGAATTCCTGCCTGAGGGTGACCCTTGAGAAAGTCTGCAGGCTGGATTCTTATTTTATTTGGTTTAATTTTGATTCTATTTTTCTTTCCTTTTAACTTGGTTTCCATTACTAATTTTTCTAGATTCATCTGTGTTTTAGTAGTAGATTCATTTGCGCTCTCTAAATACAATGATGCTTTTTCCACCTTTTTTAGTTTTTAATTTTGTAGTTTGGTTTCGAAATAATTTTTTAGTTTCATTTCCGAAATATTTTTAGTTTCGTTTCCAAAATAATTTAGATTGTTTCAGGAATAGATTTTAATTTTATAATGCTTATATTTTTGATTGCAAGTTCTGGCTTGCATGATTTGTTTTCGATAAAATTTTCTCCACGAAGTTTCCTTTCTGAATGTCTGTATCATGTTCCTTTTTTTTTTTCAGATTTCTTCTTTGATGTGATGAGCATGTCACAGAAATTCATGACTTTAATAACATTTTAAAACTATAGATAAAGAAGAAAACTGATTACAATTGCACATCGTACCTGCTTATTTATCATAAGTATGTTGTACACACACATGATGAACTTATCTAGGGAATTAACTTTATTTCGAATGGACCTAGTTTCAAAATAGCTTAACTCTCTATCGTACAATGGCAAATGTCGCAAGAAAGAAAGTCATAAATTCAGCCCTAGTTTAACTTTATGTACTTTATGGTGCTTTATGTACTTATAAGCCAGGTAACAGCTACGCTACCCTAGTAATTGCTTTTGTATCGTGGTCATGTTACTGGGCTGCAAACCACAAGGTCTCAGGTTCTATCCTCGCTCATTGTAAACCTCTACATTGGTGACCTCGGACGATGAACCTTCAACCTTCTTACAGATGTTGTGGCGCCATCTACCCGCAACCGAAGTCGTAAGATTCACTTGACGCAGCAACAGCATCAGCAACCACTCTCACACACACGCTCGCTCGCCATAACACTTGGCGCTACTCAAATTAGAATCAACAGCTAATACATCACCATTCAACAGCCATATCGTTCGTCTCACCTCCGATTCACTGGAGGGAGAGTCTGTGGTGAATAGCTTATAATCCAGTTAACAGCTACGCTACTCGAGCAGTTGCTTTTGTATCGTGGTCATGTTACTGGGCTGCAAATCACAAGGGCTCAGGTTCTATCCTCACTCATATTAATCCGCTACATTGGTGACCTCGGACGATGAACCTTCAACCTTCTTACAGATGTTGTGGCGCCATCTACCCGCAACCGAAGTCGTAAGATTCACTTGACGCAGCAACAGCATCAGCAACCACTCTCACACACACGCTCGCTCGCCATAACACTTGGCGCTACTCAAATTAGAATCAACAGCTAATACATCACCATTCAACAGCCATATCGTTCGTCTCACCTCCGATTCACTGGAGGGAGAGTCTGTGGTGAATAGCTTATAATCCAGTTAACAGCTACGCTACTCGAGCAGTTGCTTTTGTATCGTGGTCATGTTACTGGGCTGCAAATCACAAGGTCTCAGGTTCTATCCTCGCTTCATTGTAAACCTCTACATTGGTGACCTCGGACGATGAACCTTCAACCTTCTTACAGATGTTGTGGCGCCATCTACCCGCAACCGAAGTCGTAAGATTCACTTGACGCAGCAACAGCATCAGCAACCACTCTCACACACACGCTCGCTCGCCATAACACTTGGCGCTACTCAAATTAGAATCAACAGCTAATACATCACCATTCAACAGCCATATCGTTCGTCTCACCTCCGATTCACTGGAGGGAGAGTCTGTGGTGAATAGCTTATAATCCAGTTAACAGCTACGCTACTCGAGCAGTTGCTTTTGTATCGTGGTCATGTTACTGGGCTGCAAATCACAAGGTCTCAGGTTCTATCCTCGCTCATTGTAAACCTCTACATTGGTGACCTCGGACGATGAACCTTCAACCTTCTTACAGATGTTGTGGCGCCATCTACCCGCAACCGAAGTCGTAAGATTCACTTGACGCAGCAACAGCATCAGCAACCACTCTCACACACACGCTCGCTCGCCATAACACTTGGCGCTACTCAAATTAGAATCAACAGCTAATACATCACCATTCAACAGCCATATCGTTCGTCTCACCTCCGATTCACTGGAGGGAGAGTCTGTGGTGAATAGCTTATAATCCAGTTAACAGCTACGCTACTCGAGCAGTTGCTTTTGTATCGTGGTCATGTTACTGGGCTGCAAATCACAAGGGCTCAGGTTCTATCCTCACTCATATTAATCCGCTACAACTTCCTACTTCTGTGATAAAGATATGCAAGCATTATTACTAATATATATAATTGTGTACTGCTATCTGTAACGTTGGGGGAAGTTTTAAAATGTCCCCGCTCGTTTTATATGAGCCATTATTAGACACAGAAATCCCAATATCTGTTTTGGTATCAAGCAGCTACCAAAACAGAAATTGGTATCAGTGAACTTTCTCCTTTCATATTTAAAATGACTGAAATCTGAAACTTTTTATCATTTTATATTTTTGTTGATTAATTATATTTTCCTTTCAAGCGTAAAATTGATGGTTATTTCTTATATTTTCTTTCAACTTTTTTTTTTTTTTTTGCATCTTGTAAAAGTCATTACATTTTATTCTATTAATGGATCACTATTTGTTTCCATCCTATTTTAGCGATTAGTTTTAACTTAGTGCTCGTGAACTTTGACTTTGAAAAAAAAGACTTTGATTCGTTTACATTTACATCTAAACTGTACAGAGAATAATAATGTTTGCTTTTTTTTTAATCTTTTGAGCACTTTTGCCAATGTGCATGCATTTTCTACTACAACTTCAGTTAGTTAAGATATGAGATACTGTTAACAGGATAACAGAGCATTTAGAACATTTCATTTTTAGAACATTGGGAACATTTTCTAGTTAAGCTTATATTTATGCTTAAAATATGAATAAAAATTATACAAAATACTGTTAAAATTTGCTATTAACCTGTTAGCTAATAGCGACTTATATAATCCATTAAGGTTTCAATTGATGAATGCATTAAGTAATTTTCATTTTTCATTTTTGCATAGTAAAATTGATGCCTAATATATATTCTATAGATAAAGACATCAGTTTAATCTACAAAACTCTAACAATTATTAACAGTTATCTGAAGGATTAAAAATTTTAATAATGTAGCTACAACCCATTCCTACAAGCAATATAGGTGCATTTAATTTCCATATTAAAAGCGCAATAAATAAAATGAATGGAATTTCTATTTAATAATCTGTCAAATGTATAATTTTCAAAAAATATTTAAATTGTGAAGAAGCATATTAACTGCAACCTACTATAAAATGACATTTTTAACGACTTTGTGCACCAACGGCTGCTTCTAGACAGAAAATTATGTAATGAAGCAGAAACATTTTAACACAACTCAACGACCACTAATCGTCTGCATAAATTCCTCTTCGATTCACTATCGTTGTCCTAAACTAATTAAAATTCCATTTATGACTCCTACCCTCCCTACACTGATTGCCATAAATTCTTGAAACTTGGGTGCCATTAAATTCGGAAATTAAGGAATTTCAATAACGTTTTGCTCTAAGTGCTTTACACCCATTTATACGTACGCCCATTGTTAAGGTAAATGTGATTAATCTGGCGATTATGTATGGTGCTTATTCCTAATCTCTAGCGTAAATATTCATAATCACCGGTAATTTTTGTGGTGATTATAAATAATCACTAGATTAATCATATTTAACCATATATATGCCCATTGTTAAGGTAAATGTGATTAATCTGGCGATTATGTATGGTGTTTATTCCTAATCTCTAGCGTAAATATTCATAATCACCGGTAATTTTTGTGGTGATTATAAATAATCACTAGATTAATCATATTTAACCATATATATGCCCATTGTTACGGTAAATGTGATTAATCTGGCGATTATGTATAATAAATGGTGATTATTCCTAATCACTATCGTAAATATTCATAGTTACCGGTGATTTTTGTGGTGATTATGGATAATCGCTAGATTAATCATATTTACCTTAACATGTGCACTCTTGAGATGAAAAACCATCATTGGTCATTACCGTTTTGCTATATCACAACTAGCTGAGTCTTGAATATTATTTTAAGGTATCACGTGTTTACGATTTTGTTTTAACCTAAAGATATTTAACAGAAGTTATTTCTTATCTTTTGAGTACTCTAATAAAGAGTGTTTACTGATTTGTTTTCTATTTATTGTATATTTTTCAGCATTTCAATTCAGTCTTTTCATTTTACAATTCTATATTTAAATTATTTTAGAATAATACAATGGATTTTTGAAAAATGCAAACACCACCGGGGCTAAAACATACAAAATCATATAACTTAAAACAAGCAATTCTTGTTTATATATATACGTATTTCGTGTATATCTCGGAAATGGTTCTAATGATTTGGATCAAATTTGGTATTTAGATTAGGTTTTGATTTTTAAATTTATTTCTATAGGTAACTTTCCTGAAAAGCAATTTTTTTTTCAAATGTAGTAATTTTTTCAATGGCAGTAATGCAGAAAGTGTGGCAATGCAATTTAATAGTCAGATCAACCTGTAGGGTGCGTGTGTTTCGGGTGTTCGGGTCAGGTCTCGCTTTTTGCTTCATCTTTTGCTTATGTATTTATATTCAATATTTTTGCTTTTTAAGTTTATCTATATATGTGTCTTTCCTGACAAAACACAATTTTATGTACACACAAAAAAATAATTTTTTATTGCTACCTACTATAGTCTTTTTCTATCTGTTCTCATGTTGACAATGTCATATAGCGCCATCTCGGACTCTATTTCATCATGGTAAACCTGAATGTAATTTAAAAAAAATTAGTAATGATGAGATAAATTGTAAAATGAATACTGTAATATAGCAGATTGTTTCGAATTGCATGTTAAACTTAATGCATTCATGATTTTTATATATAAATGATCAATTAATATTTATGTAAGATAGAAAATTTTTCACATGTTATCAGAATGGGATTCGTATCTAAAACTTTTCTCCGAAAAACAAAATTTTACAGAAAAAAAATGTCGAGCGAAATTCGGTTTTCTAGATATTTAACATTTAATTGAAACCTTCCAAACAAAGACTAATATCTAAAGATGTTAATATTCTTCGTGAACAAACCATTATAATAAATTTCATTGCTCTAGTTCATAAGAAAAAAAAATGATCTCAAAATTTCATTTTTATAAAAATGAATTAAATCGCTCAATAAAAATATATAAAAGGCAAAAGCATTTGTTACTCATTTGGATGTTTAAAATATCAGATCTTGGAGAAAAAGTCAGCTAAAAAAAACAGCAAAACTAATAATTAGAAAAGAAAATACCCAGTTCAGATAGTTGTTTTATTACTAAATTTTCACGAGAAGTTGACTATTTTAACCACTCAGACAACAAATATTTTCTGCCGCAACGCTCCAACCGAATTGGATTTAAACTCGGGAAGAAAAATGCCAAGTTTGCTATAAACTTCCCCTTTTCTTTTCAGTACCTCTTGAAATGGAGTGTTTCGAAATCCAGAAGACATATAACACCACTTTAACACAGCGAATGTCGGAACTGTTGTCCGGAAATATTGCTTGTTTCAGTTTTATTTTGTTGTGAAACTCTTTCTGGCTTGTCAAAAGGTTTTTTTAGTTTGAGAGTTAATATTTTTCAACAGTTTCTTTTTAAATGTTTTATTTTTCAATTCTTTCATTTTACTGGTTAGAAAACGATTATAAAAGCATATCAATTCTGGATATTCGTTTCGAAGAGAAATATAATACATATTTTGATTTCGTTTCCTACATGAATTTTTATTGATATGAAATTTATTTCATTGACTTGGTTTACTTGATTTAATAGAATTTAATTACCGCTCTGTTTTAAAGGCGGCTGTTATTGTGTTCTAACTCGAGTTCTGTCTTATTTATAAACATCATTTTAAAAATAAACTGTATTTTTGAATATAAATTGCAAGCTAATTATTTATTAATAATCTTGATATCTTTTATCTATTGAAAATCTTGATTTTGATATCTTTAAGTTTTTAAGAATATCTTTAGCTTTTGAAATCAATTTTTTTTTTTGAATTGTGTATTTTTTATTATGTGAGAACATGATGTTGTTTGAGATTATGATATTTGAATTCTCAAAGTGCTTATATATATATATATATATATATATATATATATATAACAAGTTAGCGGTTAAAGTAGAATGCAGGTTCGAAGCAGTGAAGAGACTTGGTACTTTTAATTTCGTTTTATTCTCTCCTTAATATCTATCCAGGAAAGCATAATTATTAACAAGAAGACAACAAGAAGACGAACAAATGATCACTAGCCTTATATAACATAGTATTTCCAGCCACGTACCGATGGAATGACCTTTGACAAGGGCAATGTATCAAATGAAGTATCACTTTCATTTGATACGTAGTACTACTGATGGCGCATTAGTTTTACAGAGGAATTAATTAAACCGAAAGTGGAATTAGATCACGAAATAAGAGAATATTTTTAAAATGAAGTTACGTTGGGCTAAATTAAGATAAAGTTTTGGAATTAATTTGGATTAAATAAAGAGTTTAAAATATCATTATATATATATATTCGTGGAATGATGTCAAATGTAATATGCAGACTGATTGAAAGAATAACCGAAAAAAATTGGAACAAAGGCACTTGCCTCATTACCATCATTCTCAGTATCCTTTTTCCACTCCATAAAGGTCCGAGGCTCAAATTCCGATGTATATGTGAGTTGTGGAATAATAATTCAATCTAATACACTTAGCTATACATTTACATATTATGTTCAGTTTTTACTGTTGAGTTACTTCTTTCTTGAAGGCTTGTACCGTGGCCGGTGATGGCCCTTAGGACTCAACCACAGTTCTTGCCAGTATTGCTGTTTCGGCGGTCCGGTCATTCCATTTTCTTTATCCGTGTACCTTAGGGCGGGTCGGAGAGTCAGTGATATGACATACCTTTTATAGGAGATTTCCAGTTTCACTCTGCGCAATTTATTATATTTATAACATGAATACTTTTAAGGCGCGAATCCATTGAGACAATCGGATGCACCCAGTCACCTTGGAAATATTGACTGCTTTACAATTTCTTCAAAAAAAGGGGGGGGAGGAATTAATAATGCTTTTTGTTTTATTCCGATTCATATAGAGTTTTGCTGTAATGAAGTGGATGATTGTACTGCAAAATCTTTTTTCTTTTCGCTTTTCACAAGGGATTCCATACAGTGATGCCAAGAAATTCTTAATTATCTTTCCCTACTTGTCCAGAGAAATAGGATCTGCAGATCTACCATAAATTTTATCAGTAAAATCTGCCATTATTTGTACTTCATTATCCCTATACAAGTTTTTTTTTGTTTTTGAAACTGTTGTTGACTCTTAAACATTTTATTACTTTTTCGTATTCGTAGTACAGAGAAAGCATAGTAATTATTAAAAAATTCCAACTTCATACTTAGACAACTCTTTACGTTTTAGACCTCTCTGAGTTCGAAAAGTACATTTTTGGAAAATATCTGTCTGTCTGTCAGTGATAAAGATAACTCATAAACGCTTTGAGTTAGACGGTTGAAATTCGGTATACGATCTTTACACTAAATTTGCAGATTTCTCTAAAATGTTTAGGAAAATTTGTTCAAAGGAAGTCCATCTTTCCGGCTGTTCTTATATAAGTTAACATGATAATTACAAAACGAAGAGATTTATATAAATGAAATTCGATAAGCAGATTTGACATCTTCAATGCAGGCATCTGTGAAATTTCCAGCCAAATTTAACAAAGAGTTGATTGTATGTCTATCTGTTCTTTCAGAAACATGTAAAAGCGATCATTCATAAACTACAACATAACTTAGCCATAATTGAAATATATCAAATTGGGTATGGAATTTTAGTGACTAAAAATGTAGTTTTGTGTCAAATCTTTGTTTCAATTGGTTGAGAAAAACGTGTCTAAAGCAATAATTTGATTTTCTGATACTATTAAAGTCATGCCAGGGATTAACAGCCGAAAACTCTCCTAGGATGGCAATTATAGATTCAGTGAGAATGCTGAATTCACGCTAAAAGTTAATATTAAATAACTATTTGGCATCTGCCATACAAGGCGTCCTCTGCCATGACAAGTTTATTAGAGAAAATATTTTTTTTGGGGGGGGGCACTCTTACTGGTATCATTGGGCTTTAGCTTTTAACCATACGTCAGACACAGTTTAGCCAAGGATGGTTGTTATTTCAAAAAATTCTAACTATCCAAATCAATCCTTGGCGAAGATTGAGATAAGAAAAGTGTAGAGAATATTGGAGAATTGTTGAATGTAGTAATCTTATCCAAGGGCCCTGCCTTATGTTCCGATTGCTCTGATGTCATGGCAGAAGTAATCTACTTAGTGACGTATTTCAAGTTAAGTAATGAGTTAGGTACAGCATTGTAAAACTAATTTTTGGACTAAAAAACTCTGAAAAAATCCTAAACATCTGACAAATCTCGCTGATTTAACCTGTGCATGTGCCAGTTCTCAGTTAGAAAAATGATCTTTCCTCACTGAAATTTTAAAATTTCTTACAATCAGTGATTTATGTGATTGGCGCTCTAACATCTCTGCTTTGAGTAATCAATGCAATCAGGGCCTGTAATCTGTTTATAATGCTTTCTTTGCATGTGGGTTACGTAGATTTTTCGCAAGTTACATGTACCATTCTGAAGCCATTTATGGTTTACATTCATTTAAAATTTTGCGATGGAAAATGTGAGTCAGCATTTGAAAATTTAGAAAGAATTTAAATGAAATCCTCGGTGTGACCATTACCCTCCAGATCTTACTCTTATTTTTCTTCACATTACATTGTTCTCTAGCACATACTTTCAACTAAGCAAATCTCAGTTTTCATTTCAAATAGCTAAAAAATATTGACTCTTGGTATTCATATATCGGTAAACTACCTTTCTGACAAACACTATATTTTCTCGATTTATCAGATGTCATGCGCATGGAATTCAATAAACAATGAAAAGCATTTATTAAAACATAAAATTTATTCAGATTCATAATCTAGGAAAGTAAAAAAAAAAAAAAAACTTCTTTATCAAATTAAAAAAAAAATGAAAAAGACTATTTCAAATAAGAAAGAAAGAAGAAGAAATGAGAATTTATTTCCCACTTATTGTTTTTAATTTAATAACTTTAAAAAAATAAACTTTCACCATCAACATACAGCTTTATAAGCTTTTAAATCATCCTAAATAAGAAATAATCTCACGAACATTTTTTTTGTCACTCAAAAAAAAATTCATAAAATGAGTTGAAAAATATTATTGAGTTATTGACAAGTAGTAGAATTTTATTTTCTATTTTCAGTTCTTAATTTATAATTCATTGTTATAAATCTTAGAAAATTTAGAAATCAGTTTTTGTGAAAAAACATGTTTAATCCTCAGTAAAGAATTAAAATTTAATTAAATCATGCGATTGATTGTTAATTGCATTTTACAGAACTGTATTATCATACATATTACATAAGTATCCGAAATTCTAAAATTAAATACATTAGGCAAGTGCGTGAAAAATTGAATCCTCAATTTCTTTATAATACAAACCCATTCAAATGGAATAAAAATTTATAAAAATACAAATGAGAGATTAAATTTTCCATAAAGCTACTTTTCAATTTTTGTTATCGTTAACTTTAAATTTTGAAAAACAAAAAATCAAAAAATGCTCAAAACTGAACATTAAAACAAGGAGAATTCACGTTGTTGTTTCGTCACATGGCCATCTTGAGATATCAGCCACTTGAATCACTGAGACAGAGACCGCTTTCTCTTCAATACAAATTGGCCGAGATGTTCCAATCTAGTTGGATTTAAACTCGAGACGAAAAATGCCAGGTTCGTTATAACAACTCCCTTTTCTTTTCAATGGCTCTAGAAATGGAGCTTTGTCGAATTCAGATGGTATAAGATATCACGTTAACACCCTGAATGTCAAAACAATTTGACGAAAAGCCGGTTAGAAGCAGTCGTATTTCTTTAGAGCGATTCTTTCGTTGGCTTGTCAAAACGTATTTGTATTATGAAGATAAATATTTTCCTACTGCTTTTTCGCAATAAGAAATGTGTCTTGTCCTCATTCTTTTTGTTGGCAAGAGATTGATGATAAAAATAAATCAGTAATAGTTCGTGTATAGAAAATAAATATTACAGATTCGTTTTTTTAATAAATTTTATTTATTTATAAAAATTACCTTTAATTATAATATATAAATTATTATTTATAACTATATATATGTATTGTTTAATATATCTAATTTTTTTGTTTCACATGCAAATAAAATCGGAGATAATACTTCATTTAATTGATGAATGTTCTGAAATAATGATAAAAAATCATTATCAGTTCGGTTCCATTGATCATCATTTATCATAATTAACAAATAACATTCAGTGTAAATAGATTAGTTTCGGAAATTACATTTTTAAAAATTTCATCAATTTTCCTTTAAACCAGAATAAAAAAAATTAAGCGAAGTTCGAATACTTAGTTTAAAACTTCGCAAAATGAAAATATTTAATATGAAAATTAAAGAATTTCGAATATTTAATCTGAAATTTCGCAACATGAAAATATCTATTATAAAAATTCAAAGAAAGTTTAAATATTTAGTTACAAACTTCTCAAAATGAAAATATTTTTGGTTTATTTTGTTTATCTTAATGTCATTTTAAAAAAATCAACAGTTAATTATAACAAAGTTAACGTGCACAATAAATATATTTAAACATGTTGCAATGTGTTTGTGTATAAAGAAAAAAAAGCTAAAAAAATATATATATATTCATAAAAATACTAATGCACGTGGAACAGAAACCGTGCTTATTACTTATTGTTGAATGACAACAATAAAATGTAAATATATCATTATACGAATTTCAGACTGCCTTATTTATTGAACGCTTTCCAGCTGCATGAATCCAATGCTTTTCTTTGCTAATTAATGAAGTGGCAGAATATTATTTAGAAGTATTATCAAAACGATTCGTCATGTCGCAAAAAAAGACATTCAGTTAGGGGAAAGAACATATAAAAGAAATAGGCTTCATACAAAAACTTCAATCATGCTCAAAAATAGGTTTAATCGTCGACAAATAATTTTTTATAATAATAATTTAAATTCATGTAAGGTTTCTCTTCAAGCACGTCAAAAAATCATTCGAATCGTCCAAAACCTCGCCAAAAGTCACCAACCTGGATGGATACGAGAAACAATTACAAAAAACTTTTAGGATTGCAATGAAATTTTATCCCGACTACATTTGTTGAGCAATATATATATATATATATATATGTGGGAAGCGCTGACAGATCCCGTATCCTGTATGGCGCCATGCTGGCCATGTTGCGTCACGTCATTAATCACGTGATGCTTTCCCGCCATTATTGGCAGATGAGAGTTGGGCAGTGAGACTGCAAGACGTGTAGCTCACGCTCATGTATCTTTTATGTTTTATGTAGTAATGTTTTGTCCTTTGTACTTTAATCTTAATAAATATATTTCAAATATTAATGCTGGTCGTTGCCTTTTCCCACATTTTTGGGGGCTCGGCCATTCTCGTGAATACCCCTAGCAAATCCCGCTAAATTGTTGAAAAAGCTGTGGACGTTAGTACAATTTAAGACGTTAAATTGATACTAAAAATTTTGATAAGAGTGGATTTTTGCCGTGGATATTTTACTGGACTGGTGAATGGACGTTAGTGCACGTTTTGGATGGATATGATTCAAGTGAAAACGTTAAAGGTTCAAGTACTTCGTGTTCTTGTGCAACTGTGCTGACATATACTGGCTGCTTTAAAAAAAAAAAGGAACATTTAAGAGTGAATAATTCGACTGCTCCCAACCAGGTAGGCGCAATTTTTTCCCCTTTAAATTTTAATCCCAAGTGAATGTGCATTAGTTCTGTTTTAATTCATTACAATGTCTTTAAAACTAGGCGATATTCAATTAATCGCTAACTCCCTTAAATATGCAAAAACTAATTCAGTAAAATTGCTTAACTCTGTGTTAGGTTACAGTAATTTTGACCATTCTTCTCGAAAAAGAATGAGAAATTTTGAAAGATTTGAAAATTTAGATGTAGAAAAACATAAACAAGAATTGCTAAAGATTTTTTCTTTATCTGATTTTATCTCCGTTTCTGATTTATTACATTTAGAAGTAAACGAAAGTAACAAAGATGCTTTGTGTGAAAATATTTTTAAAGCCCTAACAAATTTAAATGAATTTCAGAAATCACTAGACATTAGTTTTTTATCGGAAACAGAAGAAAAACCTTTATCTCCTCAACAGATTTCTGAAACCGAAAGTTCAACAAGTAATGGGGGTAATAATTCTTCCTTCCCCATCCCCGTAATTTCAGACGAAACATTAATAAATAACAGTCAGGCATTAATTACTGGCGCCAAAAGGGAATCACTCGAAAATGATCCCTCGAATAACCAAACGATGAATGAAATAAACCTTCAGTTTTGTTTTTTATTACGCGATCTCTGTAGTAGTTGTAGAAACTTCACAGGAAATGATTCCTATTCGATTAAAAGTTTTTTTTGTGATGTTGAAGAGAATTTTTCGCTTTTTCCTTCTTTAAGCGAACAACAAAAATTAATCTTTGCAAAGAGGTTAGTTTCCGGTACTGCTAAATCTTTTTTATTCTCCCAAAGAAATCTAAATTCCTATCAAGCTTTTAAAAGTGAATTAATTAATGAATTTTCCGATATATATATATATTCACCAATCTATGGTGCTGTAACACAAATGGAATTTATTTGCATATATTGTAACAGTGAAGCATAATTTGCGTTACAGCGCATGTCTACCATTTTTTTTTTGATAAAAAGAAGGTGGATTCTGCACGAGCATTATTTTCTTCTCTGTTCATCATGCCTGAATTTCAAGAAAAAATGCTGTTTGTGAAATGGTTCTACCAGAACCATCAAAACTCCGTTGCAGCTCTAGAGGAATTTCGTCGTATGAAGCAGATAGGAAGAAGTCCAATATCTCCAAGTGCGATATGCAAGATGATGCAGAAATTTGAAAAAATTGGGCAACTTGGCATTCTTCCAGGTAGAGGACGAAAAAAATCCCGTATTCCAGCATCGAAAATGTTGCGCGCTCGTTGAAGCCAGCAGTCAGTCGAAGTATAATAAAGTGAGTTTGACAGTTTTTTCCCGTGTTCTGGATATGCCATATTCAATTATACGAAAAATCGTATGGCAGATTTCGCATTTTTATCCATACGAAATCAAGTGTGTGCACGTTGCAAGATGGGGACTTAGAGGTCCGTAAAACTTTTGTACTTCAATTCCTTTCTCGAATATTGGTTGACAAAACTTGTCCATGGAACATTCTGTGGAGTGATGAGGCCTATTTTTGCCTCAATGGGCAAGTTCACACCCACAACGGTCAAATTTGGGCAGAGGAAAACCCTCACGTTATCCAGGAACATCCTAAAAAAGTGACAGAATGGTTTGGCTTTTACAGCTACCATTATCATTGGATTGTATTTCCTTGAAGAGATAACTTCAAATGAAATCCAAACCTGTTCCGTCACAGGATAACGGGACCATGATATGATGAGGGATTTTGTAATCCCAACTCTTCTACAGCATGGATGCCTTCAAGACATCATTTTCATGCAGGGTGGCGCACAACCTCATATTGATCGTCATGTAAAGCGATTGTTAATGCAACATTTAACAGAAGCACGAGTTGTCAGCCGTCATTTTCCAATAGTATGGCCTCGTCGCTCGCCAGACAGCATCCCTTGCGACTTTTGATTGTGGGGTTATTTGAAGGACAATATCTACTGTTAAAGGCTATCATCTCTACCAGATCTGAAGGACAACAACTGGCGCCATATTCTTAATATTCTGGCAGATTCACTCCGGTCATCTACAGAAAATATGGTTCTCCAATTATAGCATATTTTTGAAAATGAAGGAGGACATATTGGGCAATTTTAATTTTACTTTATTTAGCAATTATAAACCATATTAAATGGTTTTATGTGTATTACAACGCCACCTAACGGTAAATATTTGTATTATTTTTTATTTAATAAATGTAAAGCGCATAATCTCAATAATCTGTAGTTCAATTTTTTTCTCATTTGGATCAATAGAGCGCATTTTAGAATTCGGTAACTAATTTCTTGCTAACCCTGTATATATATCAGGATTTTTGTTTATTAAGAACATCCTGTCAAAATTAAATCACTTTTTTGTGATTATAATGTATATTTAATAGGCTGTTCTGCTTATAGGAAGAGTATTTCAATTGATTATGATTATTAATAAATATTTTAATTAATATGTTTTTCTTTATTGTGATAGGCTTACCCTGATATTTGTATAATCGCTGAAATCCTTTATTTCTTTAGTATCCGAGTTGTTTTGTGATCAAAGCGCTGCAACAGCAGCCCGGATACTCTTAAACACATAATTACCATTAATCATTTCATCCTCGTACTCGGAATAATCCTAATACTACTACCCAAATAGTATATTACTACTATAGTGTGTTACTATTATTTGTATACTTTATATATTTCAACTGCAATGAATTATTTTCATGTTTAGAAATTCATTGCCATTTAATCATTAACTAAATACTGTTTTTTTAGTTTCAGAAAGAAATATTTCCCAGTGTTTGAATGCTGCCAATAATAAAAATAAAAATAATTTATTTATTCATTTGTAAGTATTATAACATTTTTTTTTCTTCAGCAGAAATTCCAGGTCAAATATATCGTATTTAACCGTCAGTAGGAAATAAACTAAAAATAATTTCCGTCACATTTTCTTCTCAGATTTTTTTTTATCAAATGATCCACACATTAAATAACATTTCCTAGGTTGCCAAGAAAAAGTAGCAGAGTAATTATATGATTCCAATAAAGCATTCACAATCAAAAAGAAAAAAAAATTAATCTTTTCGCTTTGGTTTCGGATGCTTTTGTCCGCGTAACCATACCAGAGAATTAAAAGAAAGTTTTCTACGAGACGAAAATGAAAAAAAATGAAAGAATGTAATTCATCTTCCTTTCAGTGATTGCTTTAGAACTGAACAAAGGAATAATATATGATGAAAGGTATTTCGGTGATAAGATATCCTTTGTAATTATCTCATATAATTGGATTGCATTTTTTTTTTCTCAAAAGACATTTTGATTTCCTTTAACTGATGATAATTAATTATTAGCAATCACTTTACAGATAAATTGCGCAATTATTGTCATAGATTAAACTATCAAAGAATCTCTTTGTCATTTTTATTAGGGAATTTTAATATGCCTAATCATTGGTATTTTTGGTGGTTTCTGTTACAATAAGAAAATAATGTATGAAAAGTGACTTTCGATGTTATATTATAAATTTAAATGAAATATTATTTCTTGGGTGAAGTATAAGGTAGTTTTGGCAAGTTGGCTTTTGACCTTTGACCCCAGAGATACGAATGCATATGTTGAAACGGAAAGAAGTATGGAAATGGAAAACGGATCTATGAAACATTCTAAAGTTTTAGGTATACGTACACATTTAAAACTTCGAAAATCGTTCAAAATATCGAATATTTTTTTATTGCTTCAAACTGTTTTCTGATTCTTTAGCTTTCAAACGATACCAAAATGTTGTCAATATTCGGAATATTTCTCGAGTTATAATTATTTTTCTTGAGATACTTTCAATAAAATCTCTAGTTTCGTTTTTTTTTTAAACTCATTTTATGAAAAATGGTATTTTCCCACTATGTTGCTTCATTCAAACAATTATAACTCAACAAGAAATTAACCAAATATAATTATTTCTATATCAAAAAAATCTGTATGAAACCGTGAATGTTTTGTCACTGTCAATTGTTTTGTCACTGTCAATCAAAGTTATATTTATAGAAATAAATTACAAATTTATAGAAATAAATTTTTAATAGCCATTTAAAAATTAAAATTACAGAAAAAAATCTCGCTTTTTCTTTTTTCATCGTTGATGAAAAAATTGTTAAAATAACTATATATTTTTATAAGTTGATTGAGGCAGACAATATGAAGACTAATATTAGGCATAATTTCCAACTAGAACTGTGTATCTGTACAAATTAAATTTAAGATATCATGTTTCAAAAAATAGGCTAATTAGGTCATTAAATATTAATTAATTATTTAATGATTAAATTAATATGGTTTTTCTGACTGAAATGAGTTTAAACATACGGGGGTTGGAACTTAAATAGTGGCAACACTGCTGTAAAAACGTCACGTAACAAAACCAAAGAATGGCACGTATACCACACGTTAGCTACATACCTACCTTACCACTCAGTAAAAAGACCCGTGCTTCTTATGTCACGCGCATGCGTAGTGACGCGAAGAACTGGTAATTGTATTAACTTGCGGTCTAAAGCATGTGTTGTGAGGATGTTTTTAAAACAAGAACAACGAAGTTGGATAAAAATTAAATGTGCCAGAGGTCGTACAGCACGACAATGTCATCTAGGGCTTCAAGAGGCTTGCAGGGAATATGCTTTGCCTTACAGAACTGTTGCAAAAGGGGTAAACGCCTTCAATAAAGGACGTCAAAATGCAGACATGCATCGGCTATGTCGTTCTAGTGTCAGCGAAGCAGAAGTGCTTACAGTTGCCGTACTAATGGACAATGATCGATGCCAAACCATTCGTGAGCTGGCCCGACAGACAGGATTTGCGCATACGACTGTGCTACACATTCTGAAGGAAAGTCTGGACATGAGAAAAATGGATTCACGATGGGTCCATCATTTGATCCATCATTTCCATTTTCCATTATTTGATGAAAATGCAGAAATGACTACTATACAATACTGCTCGAACCCACCTGGAACGCTATGAGCGCGAAGGAGAGACTTTTTTACCCCGTATCATTACGCTGAATAAGACTTGGGCCATATCCTACCAGCCAAAACTGAAACGCCAATCAAACGAATGGCGTCATTACGGGTCACCACGAAATCCGAAATTTCTGCAGAACCCCAGAAATGTGAAAGTTATTCTTAATACCTGTCTACGACAGTGATGGTGACATTCTAACGTATACCGTTCCCTCACAGCAGAACGTCAATGCGCAATATTATTGCTCATTTTTGTAGCACCATCTCAGACCAGCTTTGAGAAAGAAAAAAAAACATCGACACTTTCTGCAGAATGCCCCTATCATTTTGCATGATAATGCTCGGCCGCATGCAGCGCAAGCTCAGGCTGATTTGCTGGATTCGATGGTGCCGGGAAATACTTTACCATCCACCATACTCCCCAGATCTAAGCCCTTATGATTTTTGACTTAATTCCTAAGACGAAGGAACCAATTCGTGGCATTCGCTTCAAAACTTTTCCAGAGATTCTTGCGGTAGTAGACCGGTCCATTCGAACTATCAACAGAATAGACGCTGCTACAGGTGATCTGCGACTTCCGCATTGTTGGAAACGGGAAACGGGTTGTACACAATGCTGGCGACTATATTGAATGACTGTAAAACATGGTGACATGAATCACTTTTGTATTGCATATAAATAAATAGTTGCCACTATTAAAGTTCTAACCCTCGTATATTAATGACCTATTGTGAAAAAAAATGGATTTTTAAAGTTAAAATTTTTAAAAAATCTTCTAATGTGTACGTACACCTTAAGTAAAAAGGATTATCCCTACTTCCCATTATTGATATATCCTGAATGGCGAGGAACGTCGAAATACAGCTCAAACAGGTTTGATAAATTTTTATTCAAGTAGATCATTTTCAAAATGTACTCGCCTGGTATGATGTAGTTTATACGTCATATCGCTTACTGCTATTAACTTTTGTTCCAAAAGAGACGTATGAACCGGAATGGATCTATGGAACATTCTAAAATTGAAATAAATACGAGTGTCCTTACTTCCCACTATGGATATATCCTGGATCATCGGTTACTTGGAAATAAAACGCAAACAGCTCTGACAAATTTTTATTCACGTCTTCCTTCCAATTTATCAAAATATACTCGTCTGATATAATGTAAATTTACATCACGTCGTTCACTGGTGAATGCTAAAACTATATCAGCCTTTACCAGATTATCAGTTCTCTCTACTTTCATGAATGCTCAGACTCTTACACATTATGGGACATTTTGGTAATGTTTTAACATGATCTTCACCTCGGTTTACAGTCTCGGTTATGTAAAAATAAATTCGAATTTCCAAAACTGAGCTTAGCTTGATATATTCTTATTAACTGTATGTATAAAAGATGATACAATATTCGTTACTGATAATACGTTACTGTTAATTCTTTACTGATAATTAATCTTGCTTGTACTGATTGCACTTTAATTGCATTAATTAATAATGATTACTCGACTATGATGACCATCTATCCTGTAGCTATGTTAACACTATTTATCTTGACATGTCAACCAGCATTGATGAATTACGTTCTTATAACATTTGAAAAAAAAGTAAAATTCTAAATTAAAATTGACCAACAAGCTTATTTGATATTTAACCATTTTTGTCCCCCAATTTGCAATTTTTGGAAATTAGAAATTAAAACTGCGAATAATTTGTCAAATTGTTAAAGCTAAGGGCATTACAAAATTTTATTTTGCCATATGTTTCGAAGCATTATGGTGGAAAGAGAAAGGCTAATTTAAATGAAATATTTAAGAGTCAAGAGCTGATCCTTTGAGATCGATATAGCAGTAATAGATACGGGACTATTAGAAATGATATCCATGATAAGCAATATACAGTGAGTAATTGCGGACAATGATAAGTCATATCACTGACTCTCTGACCTACCCGAAGGCACACGGATAAATTATACTGAATGACCAGACTACTGCAACAGCAACACTGGCGGGAACTGTGGTTGAGTCGTAAGGGCCATCACCGGCCACGGTACAATCCTTCCCGAAGGAAGTACGTCCCGTCATCAATGGAAGGAACCAGTTCCCCCAACTTTTTGTGTACCCTCCAGGGTGGCGAGATATAACCACCATACCGGAAGCATCTCATCCTCTTTTCGAGGTGCCCACCCGGGGTTTTTGCGGGCAATGATCGCAGTATCAAATGACAAAAATTTCAATAAAAAATGACTTTATAAATTATTTTTAATATTTTATAACTCTTATAAGCAATACAAAATTAATGCTATGTGTTAAATAGTTATATTGAACAAAAATAATTATTATAGCAATTTTTTTTATAAATTAAAGAAGTATTTATTATATTATTCATGGTGGCAATTTTGTTAGGCAAATGGTGTATAGTTGCAAGGAAATCCAAAAGTTGTCTCACACAAATATTCCGCAATGAATTGCAAATTTTTGTATTTCATTTGGTGAGTGTTCCAAGCAACAAAAATATCTATAATGTATCAAGTGCATCAAGCTAACATTTTTGAAGAAAATAAGATATTAAGAGTTTTTTAACTTTATATTTCTATTCATAGAAGTATTGTTCTTATTAAGAAAATCTCGTTCCTTATTGAATACAACATTTGAGATCTTGTATATTGTCATTGTTATGTGGACAGGTTCAGATTATTATGAGTATAGAGTAATATTCGTCAAAAGAGTTAAGATTGTCTGAAATGATTACATCTATATTATAAAATTAATTGCCATCAACATCCATTATTATAGGAATGTCACCTTAAACATATGACATCTACAATCAATATATACTGGCATTACTAGAATTGTGCCATAGATTTAACATCTTAAGAAATCCCCCAGACTTCTTTCTGCAGCTGAAACAGACCTGATACCTTGTTAAGAAGGATCTTAATGCCCAAAGAGAACAGACGTCTTCCACTCAAAGAATGTCATCATTTTTTCTAGAGAGAGGAAGCCAGACACACCTTTCACGAACAGAACAAATTGAAGCCATAACCTTCTCACTAATAAAGCATTATTTAGTAAATAATTTCCCTCAGCAGTAACTGATGCTCAATGAATGTGGATAAGGAGGGAGAGGCATGGGGAAGGCGAAGTGAGGTAGAGCTTGTAATTCATTCTAGCAAGACGTTCATCAAAAGTGTTGAAGTGGAGTTGAGTTGGAGTGATTGCTAATGATCAGTTTAAGTTTATGGTGATTTTTGACATTTCTAAATTTGATAACAGCGTGGTTCCTGCTGTCATCAATTCAGCATGAAAGCAGGTCATTAACAATCAATCCACATCACGCGAAATGGATCATTCGATTATAAAATAGACAGTAAATCAAAAATCTGCCAGAATTTTCATTGCGTAATGTGAAATGATTGATATCAAACCTCTCTTAATGCCCATGATTCCTTTTGTAATTAGAGTCAGCGATTGTGACTGAGGAGGGGGCAATCTTGAAATGATTGCAATTTTTATTTGCCAAAGGTTTCAATTATGTTCTGGTTATTATTAATCTCATCTAAATATTTCAGAAATTGTCCTTTCTATCATATTGTTTTAATGGTGTTTCATAATGTTGATTATGTGAATATAAAATTGATTCCAGTAAAGCAATTTTTATTTAAGATGCAACATATTTCGTATATTTATTAGAATATTTGAATACAACAACTGTTTAGCATATCAATCAAATTTCAATATAATTATTCATTGAGGCATTCAGTTAGCAAGGTTATATTCCAATTATCCAAAATATTTCCAGAATTCGTCAGTTAAAAAAGCATATCGTCTGAGGAAAATTCTAATTGAAAACGAGTTCAATCGTATTGTCAACTTTATGTTTGAAGATTACGATGCAACAATTAAAATGTTAACTTCATGTTCTTAACATAATTAACGATTCAATTTTAACTTAACCTTATATATATATATATATATATATATATATATATATATATATATATATATATATATATATATATATATATATATATATATATATATATATATATATATATTCGTCTAGTATTCTCAGGAATATTATTTTTTTAAATATAATTAATTAAATCAGTTCTTTTTAAAAATGTTCCACCAGATTTAAAGTAAGTAACTAAGAAAGTATGGAATAAAAATATTTGAGCTAATTATTTAAAATCTTCGTATTATCTATTTTTTAATAACAGATCACTTATGAGAAAGGCTTTTATCCCGACTGTTACTTGTATGATTTACTGAGTAATCTATTAGCACTGCAGTAATGTAACAGTATCTGTTACTGACATATGCACATATAATTGTGAAAGCATGCAATAAAAGCATTTCGTTTATTTATTAAAAATCTTCTATTATTATAATTTTTAACGTATTATCTATCATTTAATAATAAACCACTTATAAACAAAACTTTTATTCCGACCGTTATTTGCATGATTTATTGAGTAATAATTTATTAAGTAATAATGATTTATTGCAATAATGTAATAATATCTCTTACTGACCTACGCTGTAATAAATATTGTTGCATTAAATCTTCCATTTACACGCTAAGAAAAATGCGTTAATTCCCTTTGTGAAGAGTTAAAATCATTATTTGAAACAATTAACAAAATTTAAACTTAGATCACATAGCAATTGAATGGTTTCTTTCACGGATTCGTTCTTTGAAATGAATTAGATCGAAACATGTGGCTGAAGGAAGTTTGTCATATTGCCACAGAATTTCAGCCATTTTGTAGTAATTAAAGAGGGAAATTGATTAAGGCATATAAGATGCTTGCCAAAGAAGGGCTTTAAACTGATGGAGACACACATGTTGAACCATCGACCAGGCAAGAGAAAGTCCTGCATTAACAGAATATCTATTTAAATATACTAGATTATGTTAATTAGACATGATTGCCTATATTCTAGACAATTCTTGAGTTTTGGGTAATATTTTCAGAAAATTTTAATATAGGATTCAGATTAACAGGAATACTAATATACTAATATATTCAATACTAATATATTCAAATTACCTGTAATAAGGATCAAATTTAAAACATAATATCGGACTAATTCCCCCGTATAATATATGATATTACAATCATAACAATCCCTCATCTATCGGATATATAAATATTTTGCAAGTAATCGAAAGGTTATTTTTTTGTTTTAATTATTGAAATCTGTTTTTCTCATAATTTGATTATATATCATTTACATGTTGAAATATCACATTTCTTTGAGCCAAAATATTTATCCCGGTTATGAATTGCACTGTTTTTTTTGTACCAGCATTGAAATTATATCACCATATTTATTTGAATGCTTATGTATTTTGTTTACACTTTATGTAATTTCATCAAAATGCTTTATTTGATAAAGATAAAAGCAAACATTCCTCCATACATTAAGAAGAATGCTTTTATTTCCAATACATTAAGTCTTAAATCTCGATTTCAACTTAGATCATTCGATAGTTGAAAAGTTCCTTTTACAAATAAGTTCCTGCGAGTGATCTGAATCGGTTCATTCGACTGTAGAAAGTGTCAGGATTTTACAGGGACAGATATTGCACTCGATTGCCTTTTAGGCACAGAAACTCTGTTCTCCATTTTGCCTCCAGTAATTAAAGAGAGAAATCTAGAGGAAGATCGAAGTCTTACGGAAAAAGGATTTTAAAGTGCAGAGACAATAAATGTCAGGCTACCTGACTCCTAGGCAAAAGAAAGTCTTGCAGTGTCAGCAAAGTGATTCCCAGAAATGTGGACTCATTATTTAACACTACTTAGTTATGAAACATCCTATTCGTACTTTTTTACTCTCTTCACTATAGAAAATATATTGAAGAGCTCTAAGTGCTCATTTATCAATAAAGATTCATTACAATTAAAAATTTATTATTTTTATAATTACATTTTGATGGTATTTAGATTTTTTTTTGCAGAAATGTCTTAATTGAAAAAGTAATTAATTAATAATTTCTACACAAGCAATTACAAACAAAACTGTACAGAAGAATCGGAGTCAAAATATTGTAGAGAAAGAGATTCTATCTTCAGAATACTGCCTTTCTCTACAATTAGACAACTGTAGAGAAAGTTTACGTCCTATAATAATGAGAATGAATAATATATTCAGATCACTTTCTTTTTTTACATATTGCATGATTTTCATACACATATTACAACAGAATGAAGACAAATTTCATTTGTCTAGAATAACAAAGGACTTTCACTATGAATATGCATACAAACATTTATTCAATAGTTTGATGAAATTGATCCAAAATTTGATAAAATTCTCGAGATCATATCTTTTATCAAATTTCATTCTTTTAATTGACTGCGAGTTTGAGTCGTGGCTACTAATCTACTTGGAATGATCTACTACATACAAATTAATTTAAGAATGATTTCATCCTTAATTCCTTATAGATTACTAAATACGATGATAAGATGATTTGTCAATTAATTTAAGTAAAACTGTTTCCCTTTCCATGCTGTCTTCTTTTTTACAGAGCCAAGACTAATGCAAATTCCGAAAAAAATCCTCGGATAATCCTATGACACTATTATCGTCAAATTATTAACAGGAGAGCAAATTTCCCATCTACATAATGCAATGGTCAATTAATTTATGTACATTTCTTTCCCTTTCTATGCTATCTTCTTTTTTGGTAATCAAGACAAATGCAAGCTCCGAAATGAATCCACGGATTGTCAATTTATGAACAGGAGAACAGATTTTCCATGTACATGCTTAAAAGAAACTGTAAGAAAAACCAAAGAATCAATCCCTCAACCCAAAACACTAAGTAAATTTCTCAAAGATTATAATTTGTATGAAAGCCAATGAATCTTAAATATCTCAACAGTGACCTCTCCCCTTTTTCGAGAAATACCGCTCCCTCCCCAACAACTGAACATATTGCTTCCATTAATTTCTCCATTTTACTTGTGTACCAACCTATTAGAATTCCCCATATTAGAATCCCCATATTCAGCAAGTATAATTTAAATTAATACTTGCATTCGAAAGGTTGAAATTTAATTCCTCAATATTAGTTGAGATAAAAAATTATTAGTTTTATCTACATTTCAGATCAATGTCCTGAATTGTAGAAAAAAACTTGAAAGATTGCATTCAGTATTTCAGAACGAATTGCAGAAGCAATTATTCGAGCAAGCGAAGAAAATGAAGGGAATTTTGCTGGTAGCTGAGTGAAAGCGAAATTTCGCCAAGCAATTCAGACTTGCGCTAACTAACATACAACCTAACGCTGAAACATTTTTGGCAAAGAATTTCCTTCTTTTCTACATTATATTTATTTCTCAGATTATGACTTTTGCTCTTCTGGAAATATCGGCTATCCTTATCACTATGCGATGTTTAGTTTAGTTATATAAAGGTCCCGTTGTAAAGCAACACTAGTGCTCTTTTTGGAAGGACCTCATAATTTTGAATCGCAGGCAGATGACGAGGACGATACCTGAGCTGGCACTCCCTCTCCACACCACACCAGTGGAAGGACGTTTGGCCCTGATGGATTTAACGTGCAACAGACACCCTTACACGACGGTTCTTCGGTGGAATTGGCTCAGGAGCATTCGTGGCATCTCAGAAAACTTTTGTCTCATTTGTATTGTATTTTTAGCAATTCATTATCAAAATAAAAATTAATATGATTTAATTGGCAATTGATAATGAACTATTATTTCATTTAGAATAATCATGTCAAATTTTGTCAAGCAGTGTTTTAATATTCCTCTCATTTTATTTATAGATAATTTTTGAACTCTTTTCTAGTACGTTTGCTAGTACGTACGCAATTTTCTAGTATTTTTTTTTAAATAATTGCTTTTTATATTATCTATTAAATTGACACATAACGATGCATTCCTTATTTTAATTTGTGAAAAAGTTTGTGAAATGCTTTAATTTATTTTATTGCATTTGTATCTTGCATTGGCATGTTTATTCATTTAGTATGTTCATTTATGTCTTTAATTTTAGTTTTATGATTGTTGCCAAATTTATTTATAATCCTCATTTTTATCATCTGTATGTTAGTTTTCAATTCATTACAGTATATTGCCCTCCCCCTTTTTAAAAAATTAAGTCCACTTACATCTATATGCTGCTTCAATTTTTAATTAGTTTTGTTGTATATTTTTTTCCTGTTGTTTTTATCCTTATTTTTATATGTACATATTTTTATCCACGTATGTAGTTGTTTCTACTTACTTCTGTAAGACTTATGCTGTACTTTGTGGTGCACAAGGATTGACTTATTAATAATAATAATAATAATAAAACTGTATAGAGAGTGCATGAACTCTAGAAAAGTGGATATGGTATTAATATGTTAAATATTCTCCCATTTATGGGATGCAAAGCTCAGATAGTGATGTACTAGCTCAGGTGTCGTCTTCATCATCTGATAATAGATAAATATTCTATTCCAAAACAGTCTTGCTTCAAAACGGAACGTAAAAGTAATTAAATGAAATAACGTCCAAAAGTGTCCAAACAAGTCAAAATTTAATTATTTGCTTCAAGTTTGAAAAAATTATTTTCTAATTGCTATATTAGATATGTAGTACTGTATGGAGGGTAATACCGT
The DNA here is from genome assembly GCF_947563725.1 of Argiope bruennichi. Taxonomy (NCBI): domain Eukaryota; kingdom Metazoa; phylum Arthropoda; class Arachnida; order Araneae; family Araneidae; genus Argiope; species Argiope bruennichi. The sequence goes on from NC_079160.1 coordinate 91,182,690, forward strand.
AATTATAATAATCTAAAACAGCTATATATCTGAATGATCGAAATTTATATTTAAAAGTTATTTTGTTCGAAAGTTTTTTGTTATTTTGATGGGAATTATGTTTTGTTATAAAACCATGGTAATTCTTCTGGTTATAAAAAAAAAATCTCTTTTAGTGTGGATATGATATGGGATTATTATAACGAGCAATTTATAAACATGAGCATTGATTTTCAGTTCCCTTTAAGTACTTTTTTATTTTAAAAAAACGAACAAAAAGCGTTTAAAGGAGTTAGCGAGACATACCTCTGAATATTAGTAGGAGAATCGATCAAAGACTCTTTAACTTGTACTAAGCTAAAAGCAACTATGAAAACTTAAACAAGAAAAATGTAAAAACAAAAGTTCAAAAGTTTCATAATTCATTTTTCATCATATGTTAAAAGAAAAATGGCATGTAATCACTTTTTCCAAGAAAACTCAAAATTAAATAGATAAGATTTTAAACTGAATGCATCAATAAGAACATTTTTCTAAAATAAAAATTCTATTATAATTTTTTTTCTGTTTTACTGTAAAAAATACGAAAAATGACTATATTTGCTGAAATTTCTTAAAACACATTGCACTGTGCGCATAATATCGTGCATATCTTATAAAATTATTATATGTGTAACTCATGAATTTTGGAACCTGGCATTCTTTAGAATTCATAAATATTTCTTGGATGAGTCATGAAACAAGTATTATTTCACATATTTCCTAGGTATTTTATACAAAGACAAATCGGCAAAATATGAAATAATTGTCGATGACTTTTTATAAGAAATAGAATGAAATGGAATTCAAAAGAATATTACTTCCTTTCTTGATGCTGTAAATAGGCTTGCATTATCTTTTATTTTCTACGTTAAAAATACATAATTTTATTCTGTATAACCTTCATTTCTCTGTACGTATTTTGAATAAAAAGTTTTAATGGTATTCTTTAATTATTAAGTTTTAGATATCATTTATATTTTTACAGAACAGACGCCTTTTAAGTAGAAGCCTTTTTATTAGAATAGTAGAATAGTAGAAGCCTTTTTCTATAGAATGCTTGTAGGTAATTATAACATATTTTAACAATCCAATATTTCTTAGTTTGTCTATCGAATACCGGCGTTCCATTCATTTCTGGTAAAATATACATTTTTATAACAACTTTTGTATACATGCATCAAATATTTTATTAGCATTTTTGTTTTTAAATGCACACATATTCGAATTATTTCTATTTATTTTCCCACTATTTCACGTATTGATAAATATACGAGGGTGATACAAAAAAAAAAAAGCTTACAAGCAGCAATATTTGAAAATGAGCAATTGCGGGTTGGAATATTGTTACCCAGAGTGGAGACACATGACACTAGTTGTTTTTGACCGGTCATTCGAGCAGATAGTGTTAACGCTGAGACCTGAAACAGCAACAGTAATGACAAGACGTCTGGAGAAGTGGTCTCGCAAGGAGTTGTGAGCTGTGATTCAATTTCTATGGGCCAAGAATGTGTCTCCATCGGACATTCGCAGACTAATCGTTGAAGTGTACGGGGACGAAGCAATGAGTAGACAACAGGTGGCGAAATGGTGCCTTGAAGTGGGCAGAGAGATTGCTGGAAACGTTTAGGTGGAAGGTCTGGAGCCACCCCCATACAGCCCTGATTTGGCTCCCAGTGATCATTTCTTTTTCCAGGCATTGAAGGAACACTTATCCGAAACAAAATTTATATCAGACGGTGATGTTCAAAAAGGTGCCGAGAACTGACTCAATAGCCAAGGACGATTATTACCAAGACGGGCTAAACAAATTGGTTCAGCGGTGTGATAAATGCCTCAACAGGTTTGATGATTATGTAGAGAAATGACCACCACATATGTCTCTTAATTACCATTTGTATCCTGTGTCTATTGTTAATAAAGCATTTTTCCTTTGCCTTGTAAACTTTTTTCGGATCACCACTTGTGTATAATAATTTTGATAATAAAAAAACAAGCATGATTCTTTAAGCACAATTAGTTTCCTACAGCGAATTTCATATTTACTTCATATTATTTATATAGACTTTTATTTATAACAAATAATTTCATTGAAATATTAAGCAAAATATCTCCTTTGTTTATATTTCCATTCATGCATTTATTTTATTCGAAGTATTTTCATTTAGCCAAATATGCTTTAGCTAATCCTGTTTCTACGACATATAAAAACTAAAATTTAATTTACTTATGCTTTATTTTAGTAATTTAATTTTTCCAAATCAATAACCGTGACCTTCGAATTTTAAGTTATTCGTTAGTTTTCAGAATAAGACCAAGTAGGGTACAGATAAAGAATTTTCCACGAATAAATCGTATTATCTTCCAGCGTGCATCGAAGTTTTATCTTATTATTTCGGTTAGAGTTAAAAATGTTCGAATATTAAAAAAGAAACATTAAAAAGATCGGTAGTAGTAGCAGAATAAAGTTCAAAACACATTATTATTAGATTTTAAAAGTCAATTGCTGTAGTCGATGATTGCTTTTTCGTTTGGAGATGTATTTTTCTTTCAATATTCGTTTATTTCTCTTGTGATATGCATCAGTTTTTCTTTTGGTATATGTTTTCCAACAAAAGAAGTCATTTGATTACGTAAATTTCCCATGTCAAAGTTTGTTTGTTTTTCTTGTTACATGCGATAATAAAATTCTTTCAGAATTGAATTTAGTGTTTCCAATGATTACCAAAATGTCTTTCAATTCGTTCTCGTGCTAAAATAAACGAAATATGTCACTAAAATTTGCGATATGGCTAAACTCTTCCAAAATTTCGAATTACTAAAGAACTTTCGAGAACTAAAAGAATTGTTTGATTTATGAAAATATTTTTATCAAACAAGAAGTTACACATAGGGGCACATTAGATATTAGATACTTCTACTAGATGGTTGGTTCTAATTTCAGTACAATAATGTAGTATGGTAGAGTTACCTCCACTTCCAGTTCGGGACAGGCCTTTGCTTTGAGATATCTGGCTGTCCAGGGACTGCCTTTAAGATTCAATCTTCCGTTCATGCTGTTACACCGATGGTTATTCAATGTACTTCTTGAAAGTCGACAGAGCTTTAATTATTCCTTTCGGATTGTACTGCAAGAAGTACTATAAATATATTTTCTGTAAGTACAAGATATTCCAAAAGGATATTAACAAACGTTCATGTCAGCCCAGGTATACAGAAAAAAGTCTTTTTGAATTTCGAAACGCAAGAGGATGGTAGTGGGGGGGGGTGCTCATAGATCTTTTTATAAGTGAAATAAGGTAAAGAAACAGATTCCTCAAATATTTTTCGGAATAGCTCAAAAATTCTGATGCAAGATAAAACCATATGAAGTGTGTCTATCTTTTGACGGTAAGTCCTTTGAACAGTTACTACGAATACTCGATAGCTCTGTTGTTGTTGCTCAGTTGTATTTTTCATTCCACGTAGCAAGTTTCTAAACAAATATAATGACATTATTTTCTCAACTATGTTGTTGAGAAGTTGGGAGTTTATATTCCACTGCTACTATTACACTATACTACATGCTTTATCTTATGTATTTTTTTTGTTGCTAAATTTGCTAATTCAGAACTGCAATTAGAGGTGTTCCATCTATCTCTTTTACCTCTCTTGGTTCTCTTGTACAAATAATTTGTTTCGATATATTTAACGCACTTTTAAATCTTCTAAACTATTTTTTGATTGCATTTATATTATTTTGGATTGATCGCGTTTATAAGAGAAACGCTGTTATTCTTGCACCCGTGTTCTTAAGCTATTATGCTATATTCCTTTAAACTATGCAGATACTTTACTCCATGCATCTATTTCTTTGACTTAATTAACTGATTTATAACTCCCAGAAGAGGTGTGTTCCCCATCTTGGCTCTGTTGCGTAAATAATTTGTTTTATTTATACAACATAACAACAATAACATAATTTGAATTATTTTTAAAACTACTAAATCCCCTTGCGATTGGGCAATTATAGTGCCTAGGTGAGAAATTTCTGCCTAATTAAGTTTACTTATGTTAAAAGTATTTCTAATTCAGTGTTGAGTAAAGCAAAGGCGTAGGATCAAGTTACCTTCACTTTAATGACAGAACTGATTTCTTAAGGGAGTAGGTGAGTATATTTGCTCTTGAGTTTGGTATAGATCATGGCCTACTAACACAGTTCCAGAAGACAGTTAAATATTCAGCGACTATTTCCATAAAGTCGCCGTGCTGGTCATTTAGGTCTTCAACAAACATTAACAGGGTGGAGTTCTGTTCTTGATATAATATAAATAAATGCTATTATTTGAAAATAAAAAAAGTTGGAGCAATCTGACTTCAAATTTTACGAATACCTATCGATACTTAAGCTTTTGTGTCACTTTCATAGTATCCAGGATATAATCGACAACATATTTTGGTCTTTTTGATGATCTTTGACAAAAATTTGATACAAATACATAGTTTTCGTGATTAAATAAAGTACAAAATTTTTTTATTGAGCTTTAAGTTATCGCTGCAAACTTTTTATACGGCGTGCCAAGTTATACTTGTCAACTATATATTTTTTTTGGTAAAACACAGTCAGATATTGCTCTTAAAATGGTATTTTGGAATTCACCGGGGTCTGAGATATGAACATATTTAAAAATTTCGAAGCTGAATATTTTTGATGATTTTATTTTTCTTTGTGATACCATAAAAGATTAAAGTAAGTTGTAATATTTCATTAATTGTGTACATAATGCTCGATGTTATTGCTCAAGCACTGAGTAGAAAAATAGAAGTTGATTTAACTGAGATCAAATAGAAAGAGTTAAGTTTTCATTTAAAACTCACGCACTTACTAACACCAGAAGTTTAAGACGAAAAGAAAATGCAATAGCATGAGACAAAAAAAACTTTTTTTATAGTTTTCCTTTTTTTATACAAAGGAGATTAAATTGCCAATATCGATAAGCCTTTTGTCAAAGCAACTCTAGAAGATTTCAATAGATAAGTAGTACTTGCATACAGCTGCTCCCTTCGTTACTATTGAACAGAGCAATATCAGCAGCATTTGTTGTGACAGACGGCTAGTAAATTTTCCATACAATTACGCAAGCAACGAATTCTAAATATGTATATTATCGAAAAAATCATGTGCCCAAAATCATCACACTTTGCTGGTCGCTTTTGTTCACGGGGGTTAACCTTCAACTTCAAGCATCAGGAAACTCCTATCTCATCATCATATGACATACGAGAAAACCAAGATCCAAGCCCTCCCTAAATATTCCCACTAACAAATGTTTTTGATGTTATCCAACATTTAGAACACTCCAGCCAGATTTTACAGATTTGACGCTCTTTGCTAAACTCTTTCATCCTACCAGACTAAGTTCTAATAGTTATCTCCAACAAACAGAGGCTATAATTCATCTAAGTTACCAACCAAATTCGTAAAACTCATCGAATTAAGTTTTAATGATAAACTGGAAACCTGCCAAATTGAAGGACTTTTCTGACTTTCACCTCCCACATTCCTTCAATACAGCATTATGCTGCAAATTTACGCCAAAAGAAAAGAAGAAGAAGAAGAAAAAAAAAACCCGTTAATTTTCTATTCATTTAAGTGGGAAAAATTCCATCTTTACCGGACTTTGAGATCATTCTTGTAGATGGATCCTGCTCAATAAGTCATCATAATCAAAACAACTAAGATGTTACCATAACCTTGATTCGTCCTTCACTAACTTGTGCTCTAACAGTTGAGAGGCACCTTTACTTTCTTTCAAAGCCGACTGCACTTTCAATCTGAGTCTAATAACATGATAAATATGCTAACCGAGCCAGCCTGAGTGGGCTAATCAGAAATTATACACAAAACTTATTTTCCAATATTAGATAAAGGATATCCGGTTTCTATGAAGAAGCAATAAACTGCAAGCAATCACCTACGAATTTCATTTATGCAAAATATTTACAAATTTACAAACAGCTTCTGAAGTCCCATTCTGCACCTGCAGCTTACCATTGTTCACCAATATTTAATTTCTCATCCACTAGGGGGGAGGAGTGGTGGAAGTCAACGCCCACTCCGCATCTTCGTAGCTAGGTACCATCATACCACTCCTTGGGACCGCAACTAAATATATATATATATGCCAAGGTACAAAGATAAACAATATCTTTCCCCCTGAAAAAAAAAGCTTTAAGTCTTACTGGATTGGGCGGCTCCTGCGTATAGACCGCCCAAATGAAAATCTCTGAGCACCTTGGGAAAGGGACTAACCTAATGTAGGAGTCCTGGTTAGATGTTGGTAACAATCGGTATCAAACGAAGGAGATGCATGGCAACTAGTCCACACAATAATCCACAAATTCCCATAAAAAACACAATAGATCAAAGAATACAATTTTCTACTGACAAACCACCTAAGTCAATTCAAACTATTCAACAGACAAATGGAGTTTCGATGAAACCTATTACTTTATTAAGCTAGCTTAATAAAGTAGCTAGCTTATATTATATTCAGCTGGCGACTGTCCTTTATAATTTCCTACTATTTAAAAAAAACCAGCACCAACTGATTGTCTTTTGAAAGCGATACTTATCTAACAAGGAATAAAATAACATGTTTCCTTCCTGAAATCCAAACAGGAATTAAGTAAAGCTGAGCCCTGATTAAACAAATCCGAATCAAACACTGATATAGAAGAACTATCAACCCATTACTCTTCTCCTAATATAAGATATATCTGCTCCTGAAGTCCAAAATTATTATTTAATATTCACTTCTTACATATATTTAATTTTTAGAAATTTCAAATTCATATGTTACATTAAATGTATTATTATGCTTACTTGATTTCCTGCTATCTCATTTTCCTAAATTACTGTGGCTCCATTGGTGTAATCCTATTGCGGAAAATAACTTAAGTGCTTATTTTAAAATGTAATAGTCTTCTTTCAAATGCACTCTAAAGGTTATAGAAATTCATCCATTCTAGACGTACTGCTTACTTTATTTAATTCTCGTTTACCATATATTGTCTTTATAAAATTAAAATTTAATGCCTTAACTTAATCATTTAAAAATTTCTCTTTAATGTTTAGCAACTGCTATGCATCTTTTAAAATATTATATTTATCATCACTAAAAGCAATTTCAGTTACTATTATGCTTTAATACTTTCTCTTCTACTTATCAAAATTTTGTGGGTGGATGCGTTTTGTATGTTTTTTCTTTTGTAAATTTTATATTTTTATATGTTTTTCATTTTCAAATTATTGCTTAGTTATGGTTTCTTTCCTTCTGTATTTTGAAAGCACTTTTTCTATTTGTTTGTTTTGAATTTTTTTTTTGTTTTTTTGTTTCTCCACATTTAAAATTTCACACATCGTCAAATAGATGACACATTGATTCACCTATTTTCGCCGTTAGGCCCTCTAATCAAGAATTATTACTTTTACAAGTCCTTGAGCCCTTTCATCCTTCCATTTCTGTTTAACATGAATTTATACTCTGTAAATAATTGTTCAATGCCCACTGCGGCCATTTAACTTCTACCAACTTGCTATCAACGGCCAGATTGTTTTAAGAAGGCAATAACTCTGTGGCTTCAGCCCCCGGCATGCGCGCACATGTCCTTGGAGAATGTGTGTTTCTTTCTAAAGTACACACACCAGTACAAATTGTAAATCAAAACTTACTAGATCCTGGACTCTGGGATATTTTGTGGTGTCTAGTGTATATGCGTATCATATATGATATATTATTAAAAATTGCGAGCACATGTGCTATATTTATTCAAATGAAAGCGAAGAACATCAGTTAATAATCAAAATGTATAAAACCAATGAAATAAATTTAATTTAATAAGTTGCATTAATGCAACCCAAGAATACAAAATGCAAAATGCAAAAAAAAAAAAAAAAAATGTAGATTTATTCTTAGTGACGAAATTTTGCTAAATGCATGACGTAAATAAATAAATAAATTATATTTTTATTTAATATGTGTTAAACAGTGTATTTTACAAAATCTTTGTGAATTTAATTCTAAATTTTTCTTAACAAAAAAAAATACAGCCTATGTTTAAAATAAGCAAGTTTTTCTGTAAATAAATATAACTAAATAACCTATTTAATTTAGATGCATCTTATGAAAGTTAAAATCTTATTTCTCCTTTGAGAACAATGAAATAATGAATTTAAAAAGAATTATACTACATTTAAATCAATGAATCTCCATAATTATTTTTATTCTAATAATACTTGATGAGTTATTTTTATTTATTATTTCAATAATATCTGGAAAGCTATCTCAAAACCCACTTATTCTTCTTTCTATTTTTTTTTAATAATACCATGGTGCTATCGAAAATCAATGATCATGTTTATAAATTGATTTCTGTAGTAATTCCATATCCATATTAAAATTAATGTTTATATTCAGATGTGATTGCCATGGTCTTATATTAAAAGCAGTTTCTTGAAAAAACAAACAAAAGGAAATAGTCTCCCTAAATTTTCTCGCATGCTCTTTAATCACGGTCTTATCCCCCTCTTAAAATTAAGAACATTTTATATTACAAATAAAATTTGGTATATTGTCAAGCAGCCACATATTTTCATCTTAATTAAATGTTCTATAATTAAGGGCATTTTATATTACAAATGAAATTTGGTATATTGTCAAGCAGCCACATATGTTCATCTTAATTAAATGTTCTATAATTATTTATTATCTGTGGGTTTGTTGTTATGTCCACATAATGAACAGAACAACTCATATAAGCTTTTGACTGCACGTATAAAGTTTTGACGTATGGTAAAAATTAAAGAATTGTATCAAATCTTTGACCAGAATTATTAAAGAGTGAATTGTCTGTCAATATATTCATTTGTATTTATGTGAACATGATATTTGGTATGTCGTAATTTGACATCTTGTTTCACCGAGCTGGTCCTATTTATATTTTCAAAATAAGACTTCTTTTCAAAATTAGACTATTCAACATTGGAATAATTTTAACAATCATTTACAACTTTATGAATCAAGTATGGATAAAATTATTTATAAATTCTCCATTAGTAATTCAAGATCACAAGTGCAGTCTTCTTGTCGTCGGCCTATTTGCACAAAAGGTTAAAAAGTCTTTAAGCGTATATGGAAAAATATTTTTCTATTTCGAAGGAAAATCGTTAAGGTATATACTTGTGATTACCATCACTTTATTGCCCATGTTTTCATTTTCAGAGTCATGACAACCGAAGGAGAAAATACCGATAAAAAGAAAGCATTAAAATACAAATGAAATTTGGCACATTGTCTCTCGGCCACATCTTTTTGATCTCATTAAAACTTTTGACCAAATCCATTACATGTAATTTTTTTGCTATATAAAGCCAAGAATTGTATCAAATTTTGGAGCTGCATACTCAAAGAGTTGATTTTCTGTCGATATGTTTATTTGTCTGTGTGTGAACATGATGATTAATATGTTGTCTTGGCACCAAAACTGCAGAAGTTGATCCAAGTTCGGAAACAGTTAAAATATATGCACGATTTTTCTTTAGCATAAAATGAAAACTTTCTTTGCTGTTCTCTAATAAAAAGAAAATAAGGTTGTTTTTTTTGAAAATTAGCCTCTTTCTATATAGTTCTCTGAATCTCATCCCTTGGTGCATTTCTAGTTATCCTAATTTAATAATTAAAGATCTTTTCAGACCAAATCCTTTAATCATATCTTTTAACCAGAAAGAAAATAATAATTAAGAATCTTTTCTTTTCATTCTGGAATTATTTTCAATTTTTATTTTTAAAAACATCAAGATATTATTACCGTAATATAATTTCACCTAGTTATGTTATGGAAATAATATCTTTCAATGATAATTGATCTTTATTGACAAATGAAAACTTATTGGAAGCATTCAAAATATTTTCTATATTCGACGAGAAACATATCCAGGAAAATATATTATGATTAAATACCACAAACTAGTGTGCCCAAGTGTCTGGAAAAGACTCTGCTGACACTGCAAGACTTTATCTTGCGGGGCAGAATGCCTGATATTTGATTCACTTCCAGTTTAATATCTTCCTCCAGTAAACATCCCATCTTCCTCAGTTGATTTCACACTTAAATTATTGGAGGCAAAATGGCGGACAGAACTCAGAACTTCTGCGCCGACATGATATGCGGGTAGAATATTTGCTCCACTGAAAATGTTGGTACTTCCTTCAACCGAATTCTCCGGTTAAATTCGGTGTAAGGAATGTATATATGAAAGAAATCATTCAAGTATTAAATCGAAATTTCGATTTATATCTTAAATAATACATTGGAGATAGAGGTATTCTTCTTAAAGTATGAATGAATTGTGCAATATATGTTTACATTTATGTTTGGTAATTGAAATAGAAGATTTGTGAGTTGAAACCAAAATAACTAATGTATATATGGTTATACACATGGGAATCAGAAATATATATATTTATATAAGTAGTATATATAAATATATGTATTATATATAAGTATAGTATATACTAGTATATCTATAAATATATATATATTTATATATACTTCCTTTGACCAATCACACTTTGGTCAAAAGAAATTTGTTACTTAAATAAATAAATATTTTTAATATAAATAACATCGATTGTAGCTGTATATTGTGGTAGACGCATTCATCATCTCCTTCTAAATAACTGAGTCGAATTCATTCAATTTTTGCATAATCATTTCAGAAAAAATAAAAATTGAAAGTTATTATTTGTAAACTGAATACTGACAACATTTTAAAGAGCAAAATATATCCATGTTAACTTATTATTTAAGGCAAAAAAAGTATATTTACAACTTTTCAAAATACGAAAATTAATTAAGGCAATTATTGTATACTTTTTCCAAATTTCTTGTAGACTGTAATATTAATGTAAAAAACGATTATGTTGTAAATTGTATTATTATAATGATTTTGACAGAAATTCAGTTTAGAAAGCCTAGTTATTTTACTATTTCAAAAGCAGAAATTTTTATAGAATGTTTGATTATTTTTTCATGAATTGAGTGTCTCTGACTTGCACAAAGCCTTGATTACTCATATATGTTCAATGATTTTTATTTTTGAAATATTGGCATCGAATTGTAAAATGGCAGATTCGATTCTTTGTAAACTTTTCATTATTATTTTTTCAGGCTAAACTTGGTAAAGAAAACCCATGAACATTTTAAAACTATCAACTTTGAGATTAAAAAGAAATATATATATATATATATATATATATATATGTAATGATATTTTAAACTCTTAATTTCAATTTAATTAATTTCCAAGAATTTATCTTAATTTAGCTCATAGTAACTTCATTCTAAAAATATTCTCTTATTTCGTGATCCAATTCCACTTTCTCTACTTAATTAATTCAAGAGAAGCTTCATAAAATTGCTTAGTCAGCTAAACGCCGATATCTTCACACGCTCGGCGTGAAGGGGTAAAAATGTCCAGTAAGCACATTCTTTCTTAAAAGATCCCTGTGTTTCCCTTACATGTGATTGACATGCATCAGAAATCCCTATGAGAATCTTATTAATATATTGGCACTGTGAAGAAATATTTTCCCTATCAAAATCTAAGGTTATATAAGGCGAGGGATAATTTATTTCGGCCCTTTTTTTCCCCACTCTGGCTTTTGTACTGCGCTGTGGCGGACGTCTTCTCCGCGTTTCTGCTTGTAAATAATTATGCTTTCCCGATGGATTAAAAAGAAGTTAAAAAGATAAAAAGTCTCTTCACTGCTGGTCACAACTGCATTCTGCTCACATAAAATAATATTACATATTAAAAAGCCGACAGGATTCGAAAAGTATTACATATTAAAAAAGTCGACAAGGATAGTTTCCTGTGAAAAATTGTCAAATGAACTGAAAGAATTAAAATTAAATTCGCGTGAAAGGAAACTGAATCATGCAATAGCTCTTCGCCGACGCTCTTCGTTCCGGCCAGCCGTCTGCTGTATCTCCGTGGCCGTGGTTCGAAATGGCCAGCCGTCTACAGTCTCCCGTGGCATGGCTTCGCTGCGTCTTTCCATGTCAACCCATGCAATATCTCCTGCATTCCATAACCTGAGACCTCATCCGACGTTCCTGCTCTGCTATTCAATAGATATCCTTGTGTTTGTGCTCCATATCTTCAAGGAGTTGTGTCTCCTTGTCATCATAAAAATTTTCTGGCTCTTTACCTGTGCTGAATAATTCCGATATCAACATCATGTCCTTATTATATCATCATCACAATAATAATCGCCTGCTTTACTCGCCAGTGGTCTCCAGTGCTAAATTGAATCAACCAGATTTTCAAAATATCACTTGTGTTTTACGTAATCGCCAAAATAATAGTCACCTGCCGTAGTCTTCAGTCTCCAGTTCCAGTGCTCAAAATTGCATTTTGTAATTAATTAAAAAAAAATGATTATTTTTCAAAAAGTGATCAGTGTTTAAAAAAAAAATCATCCATAAACTGACTCAACGAATGAAATTCAAAATTTATATACTGTATTTTTGATTTGATTTTAAATTGCATTTTTCTATTATAATACAATTGCAAATAATCTTTTTATATTATTATTCAAAATATCATGAGTTTTAGTTTAAAATATTGAGTTTTTAAATTTTTTCATATTTATTATTTAAAATTTATTCATAATATTATAATTTGTTGAATTTGAAATTTATATGCTTGCTATTAATAATTAAGAAAAAATGATTTCCCCAATTTAATTAAATTTATCTAACTGAAAGATTTTTAAAAATTGTGCATACAAACCTTGTGAAGGAAAAAATTAACATACCAAGATTCTTATATACTTAATAATTAATGGCACATGATGATTAGACAAATGTAGTGAATACCTCAGGGGAAATATTTGCACCTCTGACAGTTATTGAGCTGCCGTCTGTTATCACTGTGTCCAAATACTTGTTTTTTACAAAATACAAATATTTTTTTATATTACATATTTTTTTTTATCTTTTCCAAATATTATAAGAGTATTTTGAGTCTTGTGTTTTTGTTACATTCATTCACAAGTGTTTTGTTTGAACTCTTTGAATTTCACATTTATTTTCAGTTTCAAGTTTTTCATTTTATATTTTTGAATTTTGCAATTATTATTATTGTCATTTCCAAATGATTTATTTGAAATATATGAATCTTACATTTATTTGCATTTTCAAAAGTTTTATATGAAACCATTCAATTTTACAAGTATTCTCATTTTCAAGATTTTCATTATATATTTTTGAATCTTATATTTATAGTTTCAGTTCCCAGTGTTTAATATGAAATATTTCAATTTTGCAAGTATTAATTTCATATCCAAGTTTTACCTGAAGTTTTGAATCTTGTGTTTTTATTTCCTGCTAAAATACTTAACTTAAAATCATAACTATACTGATATTTCAATTGGGTGAAATCATAACAAGATTGAAATTATATTTAATACTTTATTTCTAAATTAATAATTTTGTTGAGTCAGACTTTCTAGAATTTAAGAATAATATAAGCAAGACTGTCATATTATTTTCATCAAATTAAGTGAAATGCAAAATAATAAGAATACATTTGTACACTATAACATTTAATTTTTAATATTTTGTTATTACTGATGATTATTAAGATTTTTATATACTATTTTCACAAATATAATTCTTTTTATACTTCTAATGTAAAATGATGAATGGTATTTCTGAATTAATGTTTATATAATGTGAAGGTAAGGGAAACTTTGGCATCAGTTATAATATGCTTTTAAATTTAAATTTTTCTTACTTGACCACCACTGTAAGATAAGGCTGTGTGTCAAGGGCTCGACATACTTTCACGTCTTGCAGTGGGGGGAAAATGTAATGATATTTTAAACTCTTAATTTCAATTTAATTAATTTCCAAGAATTTATCTTAATTTAGCTCATAGTAACTTCATTCTAAAAATATTCTCTTATTTCGTGATCCAATTCCACTTTCTCTACTTAATTAATTCAAGAGAAGCTTCATAAAATTGCTTAGTCAGCTAAACGCCGATATCTTCACACGCTCGGCGTGAAGGGGTAAAAATGTCCAGTAAGCACATTCTTTCTTAAAAGATCCCTGTGTTTCCCTTACATGTGATTGACATGCATCAGAAATCCCTATGAGAATCTTATTAATATATTGGCACTGTGAAGAAATATTTTCCCTATCAAAATCTAAGGTTATATAAGGCGAGGGATAATTTATTTCGGCCCTTTTTTTCCCCACTCTGGCTTTTGTACTGCGCTGTGGCGGACGTCTTCTCCGCGTTTCTGCTTGTAAATAATTATGCTTTCCCGATGGATTAAAAAGAAGTTAAAAAGATAAAAAGTCTCTTCACTGCTGGTCACAACTGCATTCTGCTCACATAAAATAATATTACATATATATATATATATATATATATATATATATATATATATATATATATATATATATATATATATATATATATATAAAGAGAGAGTGAGAAAGAAAATTTTAAAGCTCTCTCTTTAACAGAAAAAAACCTTAGAATATTAAAAACAGTTCTATGAATAAAAATAACAGAAAAATGCATTTAAAGCTTGTAAAGGCGTAAAACAAAAACTAATAATGCTTATTAAGTTTTAGTTATAAATTTAACTATTTTTTTTACAGCCAGGCTTTAAAAATATCAGGTAAATGCTAAAACCATCAACTTTGACATTTATAAGAAAATAAGAGACGCTTTTGACAGTAAAGACAATAAGAGATAACTGTGACTTTAAAAGAAAGAGATCACTTAGTCACAAATTCATACTCTTTTATATATATGAACGCCTCTAAAATAGTCACATCATTTTCTATAACAAAAGAAAAAGCCATAGAGAATTAAAATCAGTTTTATAAATGAAAATAAAATATAAATACATTTAAAGTTTGTACAAACGTAAAATAAAACTAATAATGCTTGTTGAGTTTCTATTTAATACGCCTTTCCCAGATTAAAGAATGCAAAAGAGAAGAACAATTTTCCAACTTACATATTTATTATTATTATTCAAGCCATCATTTTTTCACAGTTTTTCAGGTTTTTAAACAATACACTTATAAAAAATAACACAAAATTAAAAAATAAACAACTTTATTTTTAAACTTTCTATTTTCTCTCAGTTTTAAATCTACATAATTTCATTATTTTAATTTTTTGTTGCGCGATTGTTATGCTTCAGGGATTTTAACATCGATATCTACTATAATATAGTTTGATGCGAAATGAATATTTTTCAATTTTATGTGTCATATCTAGATGCCATTAACTTTTATTTGAAGCAAAAAATTTCGAAATCAATGCTGTGGCTATGGCTGGTAGATTGGTTACTTGGTTTTATGAATCAGGTTAAATATACAAATGTGAAAAAAATAGTTAGTTATCAAAGGACGGTTAGTAAAAATTTAAATCATTTGAATTTATTTAAGAGATTACACTACGCTAAGCTTCCAAGAATCATGTGGGAATTCCTTTGGGATCACGTGATCCCCTCTGATCTTGTTTCGAGTATACATTTCTGCGTTTAAGAGGAATTCATAAATGAATTAATTACTACAAGTAAATTTAAGGGATTCTATATTTCACAAAATGCTACTTTGAACTTTATGTCAGCTACTAAAAAGTAAATTATAACATTTTTGAATTAAAACTTTTGGATTGCAGACAAGATATACACTCAATGCAAAAAGGAATTTTGAAAGATAAAATATATAATTCTAAGCTGTCTAAAATCAACATTAATTACATCAATCGGAATCCAGTGAATTTGTAATTTCTGGTATGCATAACTGAATACTTCTTTTCTTTAAGTGATAACAATCATCAACTCCAGGCCTTTTTTTTCTTGAGAAGAAAGCAAGAACAAGTCTATGACTAAAAACAGGATTGTTTCGCATTAAGAAAATTCGTTCAAGGGTTTGTATTTACTTTTTCCTTTTGCCATATACTTTGAGAAAAAGAATTTGAGATAGCTTTTGTTTGAATTTGAATGGCATATTGCTGTCAGAAAGAAGTAAAGATATTAATGATATGTAAAATATATATCGCTATTTTCAGAACTAAAGGTTTTGACTCTATAATGATAAGTTCTAATTTTTTCACAAGTTAAGAGAGAGTTCACTTTGTACATACCTTTTTCTGGAGCTAAATTTTGCAATAGAATTATAAGTCAACCTAATTTTAAAATATATATATATATATTAAATATTTTGTACATAAGCATTATTTCACACATAAATTTTCATAATTCTTTATTTCCTAATTTGACAACATGTCAAATTAATGCAGAATTAAAATTTCATGAGAGATAAGTTAATCGGTAAAATTATTAAATAAAAAATCAGTCTATTAAGATAATTTTATCGTTCTTGTTTTAAATTAATGGAGAAATAATTACTTCAAGAAATGTGAGAAAAGATAACTGAATTAGAATGTCGGATGCAAGGATTTTGATTTCAGAGTTCAAAGTTACTTGGAAAAAATAAATAATAATTTAAAATTTCTCGAAATTCGGAAGTACAAAATAATATACTAACTCTGATCTATAATTAATGGGTCAGAGATAATAAACAAATGTTTTTATAATAGAAATTCTTTTATTTTTAAGGGTTTCTAAGATGTTTTTTCTATTGCTAATAGGAATTATTTTACTATAAAAACGTACGGAAATTCATCAAAAAATATTAAATAAAAAATATATAAATTCAATTTTAAAATTCAGATTATGAGGTGTATAAAATCACTAATATGACTGACTATGTGTCTAATTTAATAGTTATAAATGCCTTAAATTCTCTTGGACATTGCAGAAACGTTTTATAAGCATAAATTTAATTTAATAGCGAAAATATTTTTAACAGCTTTAACATGATTCCGAAAAACTTAATTTTCATGCGTATTAAAATAATTTGATAAAAATGACAAAGCAAGCATTTAATAGTTTAATGTATTCAATGATTGTGGAATTGCACTGCGCCGTAATTATTAATAATCAATTAACATCAATTATTGGAAATCAAAACGTCTTTTGAGTGAAAGTATAAACCAATTACAAGAGATAATTTCAAACGATATCCAATTACCAAATTAGCTATCGTATATTTTTTCCTTTCCACATTTCTAAAAGCAATCACTAAAAGGCAGATGAATTACATTCTTTTATTTGTTTCTGCCTTCATCTTGTAGATAATTTTTGTTTAATTCTCCGGAATGGCTGTTTGGATAAAAACATCCGAAACTAAGCGAAGAAAATAATTTATTTTTTTAAACATATAAATGCTTTATTTTAATCATGTAATTACTCTGCTAAATTTTTTTGGTAATCTTGTAAGTACTATTTAATATATAGATCAATTTGATAAAAAATTTCTGAGACGAAAATGAAATGAGAATTATCTATTTATCATAAAATACTATACCTATAACCAGGAATTTATACTAAAAAAAGTTATCAAATATAAAAATAAATTGTAATAAAAAGAATTTCTAATAATTGGTATAATATTGTAAAACAGCGTAAATAATTTTATTTTAATTATTGTATTTGGTACATCAAAACAATGTGAAATTTTTTGTTTCTTAAAATCAAAATATTTCTTTTAACTAATGATTAAGGGATAATTAACTTCTGAAAATACGGAAATAATTTATTGTTGTTGAAAATTCACATGTATACAAAGTTGCAATTCTCGAGAATATCAGTAATTGATTCAACAATTATCTAAAATATTCTAATTTTACAAGCAGGAAATGCCCCTTGGATAGAGCTATCCCGAGTACGAGGATGAGAAATGATCCAACTGAGCTGCCCGTTTTTCGCTGCTCCTAAGGGTGTAATAATAGTAATGGCCACTTGTCACATTTGCTGTGTGGTGATAAGCATCGTCCTATGGGAAGGGTTGTGGATGAGTTAGTGATAGCGATTTGTTACTTGCCATAATATCTAGTGAAAAAGTTAACAGTTCCAATATGGAATTTTTACTCCTTATTTTACATGGAAATAAGAATACATAATAACAAAGTACAGCCGGTTGCGTACATAAGAAACGTACTTGCAGTAAACAACACAATTGATACTAAACATTCTCAACAACACAAAGTACTCAGTGAAAATTTGCTGGAAATTGAACACTCAAACGACTAATTTAACTCAACTACTCCTTCTCTTCCCTTAACTGCTACTGCCGAATCCTTTTTGTCTGTGCACCTCATCACCTTATAATTCCTGTGACAAGGCATCGAATATTATCCGACACACATCAAAACACGAGTCTTAATGGAGCTATCACTAATATTCTCGAATATTCAGTGTACATCATTTCTGATGCTAAGACAGGAACTCATTAACTCGGTTTCATACAGCAGTATTTAACCGGAGGTTTATAGAAAAGAAATCAATATACAAATTTTTAACAATGTAAAAAAAATATTTTTGCTATAAAATTTATTGTTTTACTTATAGAATTTAAAGACATATATTTGTGACGAAATAAATATATTTATTTATACGCATTTTACTGTTAATTATAGTTAAATATAGAATTTTAAATGTGATATGAAGACAGGCAAATCTAGCTGAAAACATTATCATGTATGATACCTCAGGGATAAACTTGTAATTTGAGTATGATTTATCATTTAGCGTCAAATCACAGGCTTGATTGATTACAATATTTCGGGGATAAACCTGTAGTTTGATTCTTATTTATCAATCAGAATTAAACTAAATATTTGATTCTTCATTAAATTTTGTTCTGGTTTCAAGGAAGAATAGATAAAGTTCATATTAAATTTATGGAAGTGATTAAACAAATTTCACTAATGTTTTTTAATTTCGAAAACTATTCATTTGAGTGGAGTAACATGGCGTGCTCGAATTCAAGGCTCTTAACCTCCGATCATAACAGATATATAAAGCAATGGAATGGAAATGAGATTACTTATTAAGTGATTGTGCAAGATAAATTGTAAGTTTACTCATAAGATAAAAATTAATTTATGTCAGAAAAAAATAAATAAAAAAGAAAACGAGAAAAAATTTACATGAATGAATTTTAAAAAAATCGGTCTAGATACAAATTTTAATTTGGAAAATAACATAGCAGAAAAATATGATATTAAGATTTAGTTGCCCTTATTATTATTAACCTAATATATTAATTAATTGATTTAAACTTTCTGCTCATAGACACTTCAAATAATGCATATTTATAAGTAGAGAAATGAATAATAAGAAAAATTTCGATTTTCAAAGTATGAAAATATCAAAAATTAAAAGAAAAATCATCTTATTATATACCTATTCTTATTACATGACATCATATCCTTGCATGTTCTAGAACTAATATTTTATTTTTATCAGTATTTTTAACAAATAAAAAATGAAATCATAACAGAAAATAAGTGAAAAGATAGTAGTGGAAAAATATTAAACTATCCATCTACAAATAAATTTTGACAATCCACAGACAGAATCGCTCTACAGAAATACAACTGATACTAACCGACTTTTCCACGAATTGTTTTGGCATCCAGTGTGTTAAAGTGATGTTGTATATCCTCTGAATTCGACAACGCTCCATTTCTAGAGCCATTGAAAAGAAAAGAGGAATTTTATAGCGAACTTGGCATTTTTCGTCTCCGGTTTAAATCCAATTCGATTGGAACGTCGCAGGCTGTTTGAATTGATCAGAAAGTGCTTTTTAGCTGAGTGGTTGAAGTAACTGGTGTCTGGTGAAGGTCAAATAGGGACGCAACTAGGTGATTGCAGCAATTTTCCTCTTTTAACGTTCAGTTTCCGACATTTTTTGACGTTGGGTTACCACAATTGGATGTTTAAGAATGTAATAAAAATCGAAGCTGTATATTTGATGAAAATATAATCTCGGAGTGTATTTGTATACTCTTATATTTATTTTGGCTTGATTTATTCTTATAAGTACGGAATTTTTCATTCGCTTTCCCACTTAATTCCTTTATGTGTTAGAATTTTGAAATTAAAGGGAATTGTGCAATCTTGGAGACAATTCAGAAGTATTATAATTTTAGTGACTTAATTAGACAATTGATTAAATTCTTATTAATTTTATAATTATGTAACTTTTTGAACGAATTTCAAAAATATTGAATTTGAAATTCCCTATTATTTACAATAATCAATTGTAAGTTAAAGACTAAAATGTAGAAAATAAATTAAACAAAAAATTTCTTCTATTCAATATGATACTCTCTAAGGAATGAAAAATGTTCCAAAGATTATTTAAAAATTTACTCCAATTAAAAATGTAAGGAGTGATTTTCATTAGTGGTGTTTATTTAACAAAAAATTCATAAATAAAGAGCAAGCTTGAACAAAATCTAAACTTTTCTCTTTCGCTCTATTTTTGAAATATTCCTTACATTTTTTACAATTTTTTTTTAATAAGGATATTTGGATATTTTTCAAGTCATGCATAAAATATGTCTTCCCCTTTTAAAAAATAATTTTAATAGAAAATATAGATACTATTAACAGAATTTTCAGAAATATATATATACTATTGCCAGAATTTTCATTGAAATCAATTGAGATAATCTACTAGTACATACTAGCAAGTATGTACTTACCTTACAAGTACCTTCGTACTTAGTACAGTAGTACTTGCATAGTATGATTTATTTTGTTAATGCATTATTATACAGCAATAGAAGATGTGCCCGTTTCGATGGGCTGTTAACAATTTTTCATATTTGACTGTAATAGATTAAATAATAGAATTAGTAGTTGAAAGTCTAATGAGCATTAAACAGAATGCTTGAAAAGGAAACAAACTATTATTTGCAGTGCATTTTAGTTTTATATTAGCATTAGACATTTTATATCTTCGCAACAAAATCTTCTCTATTCCTAATATTCACTTGGAAATCAAAACTAATCACTAAAATCGGATTGATACAAATATGGTTCCACAACAAAAAAAAATTGACATACAGAACATAAAAAAAACAATTCTGAAATAAAATATTAGTAATAGCCATCAGTTTGGTATTTGAAGGTATAATGAATATCTAATTTTTATTCATGCTTAACTTTATTTGCTCACGGATAATCAATCAATTTAAACATTAAAAAAAACCTTTCTCATTTTTTAGAAGCCAAAGTGAAGAAGGAAATTCCGTATCTGATAATGAATCAGACCAGAAGTGAGAATATTTTCACTCCGCCTACCATTATAAACTACGATAGGTAATTATACTTACTAATTAAGACAGGGACGCAACGAGTAACAATTTTTGAACTCTGTAATCAACCAAATATTATAAATGACTTACGCAGGCATATCTCATGTTCTTGAACGACAATGAAAGCAAATCGATATACAATAAACTAGAGAAAACTGAAAAACCAGTTAACCCTTTAAAGGGCCATTTTTTTCTAGTCATATTATGTTAAAATATTTTTAGGCTTGAAATTAGAATAAGAAAAGGGATTCATTTAGCTTATTAGATAAATTAAATTTAATTAATTAGTTAATTTGGTTAATTAATAATTAAGTGACAAACGAAGACACATCATTTTGCGTGAGATAAAGAACTAAAGCATCTAAGTTTCTGTCTTTCTAAAAAAAACTGTCAGAACTTATGCCAACCTACATAATTTCATACAAAGATTGATAAATTTGGTGGGAAGCATACTTCATACGGCCTTAGAAAGGGTTAAAGAAGTTTGCAATCCCCATGCTGGGGTTCAGTCAGTGGGACAAAGTACAAAGGAAATAAAATAAAAACATATTTTATCGTACTGGTTTGCATAATTTATTTTTATGATTGGTTCTGTTTATTATGTTAAAAAATCACCCTCTGGAAAACGTACAGTGAGAAATTATTCAAATAGAACTTAAGATTCGAATATTCAAATATGACTGAAGATTCGAAAAATTACCAGACTTACGTCCTTCCTGGGTTTAAAAAATTATTTTAAGAAGCATTACATGTGTGTGTGTTATTACTGTCTGTAGGTGAAAATAATAATTCAAAAACGAAACGAGTTAGGGGTATATTATTAATATTTATAAGACTCGTGATCATATCAAATATAGGTTCAACACAAGATAGTTGGTAGAATAACACAGAAGAGAGAAAAAACATTTTTCCCGGAACAGTTTTGATCCAAGAGTCACAAAATTCCTTTTCTATTTTCTTCGCTTTATTTATTTGCCTATTAATGGATCGTAATATTATATATGTTTGTTATAAGTATTGTTAATGGTGGTGACCTCCTAGAAATGCTCATACAAATATAATTTCCGCTTGTCATTAATTTCTTTCCGCACGCATGCCATTGTTCCAAGGGATCACATCAACACATTTTATAAATGATGTTAATTTATAATAATAAAAATAATTCATAATAAATAATTTATAATCATTTATATCATTGCTTTCTTCCATTGTTATGGATTACTTTTCAGTTTTTGATTCTAATTGAGATGTAAGATTTTACAGAAGATTTCGATTCTAATAGTCAGCGTTTTTGAAATATAATATCGAAATTATTTTTCTAGTCTACACATAAAACAGAACAAACCCTCAGCTTGAATATTTTTTTAATGAATTCCTCACAACTGAGAATTTTATTACTTTAAGCAATAGAGTATCCTATGAGTTGCATTTTTAGCTGCTTTTTTTAAACTGTTTACTTTTTAAAATTAATTTTATCGACTAGATAATTTTTGAAAATATCTTTTGCTTTTTATTTTCTTTGATATTCAGATATGCTTAGAATCACTGAATTTCTTGTGCTTCGATATGAAGTGATGAGAAATGTTGTATTCTTTAACTGAATGATTGAAGTATTCTAATACTATTACAGCATCATAGCATCCATATCATGTCAGTAAATTTTTACGTCAGATGAAATTATTCCTTATATAACTGTAGTAAATATTTCCAAATCCATTCATCTTTAGAATTACGACACTCTAAATTAATTTTAAGCTTTAAGTTTTTTTACACATGGCGTTTGGAATATTTTATGTTTATGTTGTTTTGTTTATGGTTATGTTTGGAATATTTTATGTTTTATGCAGTTTATTAGTAATTTGAAATTGAAATTTTTCTTTGATTTAATTTGTGTAACATGGAATCACTTTCCGCACCGAACCATTTCTGCTGAAGATTCTATTTCATGACATCAATTTTTACAATATAAAAATAAAAAATATATTTTTTTATTTACAGTGGGTCGGTACAGTATCAATAATTTGAAATTGAAAATTTTCTTTGATTTAATTTGTTTGATTAAACTTTAATCAAACAAATTAAATAAAAGAAAAACAGTGATTTTCAGCTATTTCAGCAATTTATCAAGCTGAAATTATTAAGGAAATAATGAAATCAAAATGTCTGTTTTATAACTTGCAGCATATATTCAAGAATGCCTTTAATTTTTAAATTAATATTTACAAATAAGATATGATTTAAGTTCCCTTTCAATTAAAAATATCTTTATAAACCCGAAAAAAATGTTACATTTGGAAAAAGATATAATTATAAGCCCAATTTATTTTATTCTTAAACCTAATTATACCAATTACCCCCATTGGCTATTTTTAAGACTGAACATTCAAGTAAAGTGAAACCATGTTGATTTATTGAATTTAAAGTTACCAGTGATTCATTTAAGGGAAGGGGGCGATATTTATTATATACATTAGCATACGAAAAGGGCATATATATGTATAAATTGTAGTTTTTAACTTACAGTAAATAAAGAATTTCTATATAATATCTTCAAATGCCTTTCGAGAAATCAGAAAAAAATTTCACAATAGAATAAAATTGTAACAAACAAATTTTTCGGAGAAAGATTGCTACTTTCGAAGTTTTAAAGTGTCAATATATACACTGTGAATTCGCATGCTCTGCTTCAAAATTTACTGAAATGAAAAGGCGAATTTTGTTGCAAAAACGTTTGCTCTTTGGTTTAATCCGACTCAATTGATATGTTGTGGTAAACTTTTTTATTAGCCGAGTAGTTGAAATAACTGATGTCTTAATTAATTTTTATTTTTGTTGCATTTTCTTAGAGCTCCCTTTCCAGCACAATTTTATTTTTCAGTATTCATGGAAACAAATATATATATATATATATGAAGCAAAAAAAAAATGTTACATATCTATTTAATTAACATGTTTCCTTATTATAAAATCACACTAAATTCACAAATCATTAAAATTCGATGGCTACATAATGTTTTCAGATTTTACGCATCATCAATCAAAGCTATTCATTATCAATTGATTCTTATCAATTAGTTTCATATTTCAGTGTTAGCTTCACATTTAGAAAGAGCCATCTGATTGTGAACGTCAGAAAAAATTATTAAGAATCAATAATATTTATAAAAATGAAATGAGAAATTTATAACAGAAAAAAAGTAAAAAATAATAAAGCTTTAGAAAACACACTTTTACTAGTGTACTTTAGAAATAAGAAAGAACTTCCATTTATAAATACGGTGGTTAAATGCAAATCGTAAAAACTGGAGAAGTAAAGGTTATATCCAATTCTTAGTTTAATTAATTAAAAAAATCGGCCGCCATATTTTGTGATCGAAATTTTGAGAAGTTGAACGCTTCCGATGGCTACATAATGTTTTCAGATACCATTCATTATCAGTCAATGCTATTCATCATCAATTGACGTTGATCAATTAGAGTCAGATTTCAGATGTGGTAGGAGCCATCTCATTGTGAATTTCAGAAAAACTAATTGAAAGTGTCTATAATATTTATAGGAATGAAGTGAGAAATTTATAACAGAATAAATAGCAAAATAATAATAATAATAATATAGCTTTGAAAAACATTTTTGTTAAGATACTCTAAAAAGAAGAAAGAACTTCCGTTTATAAATATAGTGGTTAAATACGAATGCTAAAAGCTGGAGAATTAAAACTTGTACCCAATTATTAACTTGCAAATAATGTAACAGAACGTTGATGACCAACAATGGCAGCTTTTCATTCTTGCGACTGCATGCACGGGTGTACAACACGAAAAGCGAGAACAGTATTCAAATTCCCTTCATTCCGAATTTAATGACATCCAAGTTTCTAGAATTTATAGCAGCTTGGAGGAGAGTAGCCCTAAATGGAATTTTAATTAGTCGAGGACAACGATAGCGAATCAAAGAACATTTCGCCCAGACGATTCCGGAGCGTATGAGTTGAGCTAAACTCATTTGCCCCATTGCAGAATGTTGCGTGTAGGAGCAGGTGCTGGAGTGAGTGTCGTTAAAGAACAGCCATCTTATTGTACGTGGCAGCTATTTCCTTTCTTTCTAATTTGGAGATTTTTAAAAACTATTAAAAGACAGTGAATTAAATATAAGTTTCGTTCTCTTTATTTAAGGAGTTTCTGAATATGGAAATTAAATGGAATCCTATTGGTTGTGTGAATAGGAGGGAGCTAAATAAGCAAAGTTTATTGAAACATGGAAAATTTATTATCCATTAGAAAAGCGTTAATGGATGTTAGAGTTGCATAAATTAAATGGATCTATTCATCTATGGATCATTTTTATAATTCTTAAGAGGAAAATGAACATTTCTAAATGCATCAAGCTATTTCGTTATTAATAGGCTTAAATCCAATGTGCGTGATGATACATAACGAATAATGGCAATATTTCACACAGATTTTGCTTATTTTTCTATACATAAATTATGAATCAATGTATCATTAAGACTGAAAATTAAAATACATGACATTTCAAAAATGACTGAATTTGTTATGTAAATTGCCTTGATAAGATATCTCAATAGCAGAGAAACATATATATATGTAATATTATTTGTTGTGAAGCATGATGCAGTTTGAAGATAATTTTAATTTCGTGACGTCGTTTTATTTCATTTTGAAGAAGCAAGCATATGTACAAGCGATGCGCACACAGAGCGACACAGAAAGGAATGAGGGAAAAAGCTCTTGGACATTTTATCCCTGGTCTTATATAACCTATGATTTTGATAGGGAAAATATTTCTTTACAGTGCTAATGTATTATGAGATTTCGATAGGGATTTTCATTACACGGGTGGACAAGGTAGGGGAAACACAGGGAGATTTAAAAAAAGAATTTGCTTGATCAGCGGTATGTTATCTCTTCACGCGTAGTGTGGGAAAGTTAGATTTTAGCTGATTCAACAATTTAACAAAGCTTCTCTTGAATTAATTAAGTAGAGACAGTGGAATTGGATCACGAAATAAGAGAATATTTTAGAATGAAGTTACTATGGGCTAAATTAAGATGAAGTTACTATGAAAATTAATTAAATTGAAATTAGAGTTAAAATATCATTACATATATATATATATATATATATATATATATATATATATATATATATATATATATATGTGTGTGTGTGTGTGTGTGTGTGTGTGTGTGTGTGTGTGCATTGTTGCATTATAAATCAATATTAAAATGGAAATAGAACTGAAATAATAGAACAGTGTGTTAATTTGCTTATAAGGGATCTTTTTTCTCATTTTGTTGCCCTTTTCTTACACTTCAGATCTATATTAAAGGATCATTATTTATTCATGTTGAAGCCTTTTTTTGTTTCTCAGGCTTATTTTTTTCTCTCTCTATAGCACTAGTGAAAACAATATAATTTGACTTAATTTTTCTACATTATCTGCAGCATATTACAATTCCATTTGTAATTCAAATTGATTTGAACCTCTGATGATCAAAGAAATGTATTACTTGCCAAATTATTCAATTTTTATTTCCACTGTATTATATTATTGAATTATAATTCCGCTTTTATATATTATTGAATATTGAGTTACAATTTATTTTGAAAACGTTCCTTGAATTGCAACTTTTTTTACAGTCGTTTCGTATGCGTTTAATATTTTTCTCCCGCTTTTTCTCATGCGTCTTATCCCTTTTTTTTCCACTTCGATTTATTTCTGTTTTTCACGTTATTTGTTATTTCCATTGTTATATATATGTGCATTTAGTTATTATATTGCTGCACTTTTTTTCGCTTTTGATTATATAGTATTTTCAACTCTTTCTCTCTCTCTGCCTTATACACGCACGCACGTACACACATGCGCGCTCATGCATGTATGTAAGTGTGGTAGCAAATTAAAAATTCAGCTAGCTGAGCTAGAAGAAAGGAATACACTTTACAGAAAAAAAATAATTGTAAATAGTAAGAACCAATGAATTTTGTGTGGTTTGAGACAGGTTCCCAGTTTAAATATTAATTATTCAGAAAATTGCAAACTTTTATTTGGGAAAATACATTACTGGTATAAATAAATGCAAGTTTTTTTCGCAAGTGAAAAGGAAGAAAAATGTCTATTTGGTTTTACAGGTTAGCATTTTTGTTCTTCACATTTGCTCACTGAATAGAAGACATTTCATTTTATGCTCTTTTTATTCTTACGAGCCTCAAATCTTTTTCTATTGCTTTTGAAGGATTTATTCCTTTTTTGTTATTCTTTGATATAGATGATCGATGAGAGTTTAATTACAACATTTAGTATTTCATTTTGCCGGCGTCCTGGCATAGGGGTAGCGCGTATTCCCCGTCACCTGGGCGTTCTGGGTTCGAGTCCCGGTTCGGGCATGGTTGTTCCTCCTGTTCTATCTGTGAGATGTGTGAATGTGCCCCCCTATAAAAAGGGGTTGCGCAAGCGAATGTGATGCGTGAGTAGCTAAGACGTACTCTTGGCCCTAGTTGGCGCTACTAAAATAAGAGACGCTCCCTTGGCTTAAAATCACTGACTTTGTCAGTGAGCTCGTCCATGGCAAGTGCCATTATCAACAACAACAACAACAACAGTATTTCATTTAGTTATTAGGCTAGAACTTAGAAGACAATATCATTAATCATTACGCACATGAATATTGCTCTCAGCCTAGATAGAAGTCATAAAAATGTCTGAGTTAAAAAAAAAGTAATATAGTTTTTAATATATAATAATTCTAACATTTAAAATTCCTTATATTGTAATTTCAATATAATTGTCTGCTGAATTTATTCATTTTAACACATATCCTGTCATTTTCCAGATGTATATACTTTGAATTTTCTGAGAATTTCCAAATTAAAGATGTGCAAAATTTTTACAATGTTAAATTGCCTTTTAAAAGTAGCTCCCTCTATTCTAACGTCATATTTGTATTTATTTCCAAGCTACACGATTTAATTTTAAGCCATGGATTTCATATCTCATAAAAGCAGAAGTAAAGACACTTATTTCGGTGGAACATATCTATTTATAAACCTAAGTAAACTGAGATGTACTTTGTTTTGTTATTTTGCGTCTGCATTGGTTATGACTCTGTAAATATAAGGAATCTAATTTAAATGCGATAATATTTGGGTTTATTTTTACATTCTTTTGAACAATAGTATATTGTTACAAATTTGATTCGTTGACACAAACTGCTCGCAAACATCTACGACTAAATTATTCAGATACTGTGTGATTAAATCGTTTCATTCAAATACCACAAAACCTTTTCACATCTGTAAGTTTTGCCATAATAAGAAGTAGGATTAATTTGTCCAGTCAATGGCAGTTGGAACATTGAAATTATAAGAATACCAGACGTTGAAATATACACTACAGTGGGAAGTTTATTTGTAATATCACGTTTCTGTCTTTATAAAATTAATCCTAAATAGTTAAATATATAGAAAAATAATAAAGTGAAATATTTATTACAATTTTGATGTGAAGTGGATATTCATAATCAATTATATTTAGAAAGTAAATTCAAAATGGCATTTTATCAAATATCTTTGAAATATTTCTTGCCGCATTTATAAAGATGCAAGAATTCGGTTATACTATAGAATAAGGATCTTTAGTTTAGTTATATTAATGTCCCGTTTAAAAGCAACACTAGGGCTATTTTAGGACGGACCTTGTAACTTCGAACCGCAGCCAGATGACGAGGACGGCACCTGAGCTGGCACCCCCTCTCCAAACTTCCATACTTTTCCATTGGGAGGTCGCTTGTTCCCGACGAATTTAGAGTGCACTGGACCCGCTTACACGATGGTTCTTTGGTGGAATCGGGTGTCGGAACATGAAATCCCCCTGTTCCGAAGCCAAGACCTTATTACCAGACCACCTATAGAATAAAAAATGATAGAATGAGGGATAAAATGATTGCCCTTCATTAAATTATTTGCGTATGAATTTATAAAGAGCATTTTATAATATATTCTTTCTTTATTTCTAATTTTCAAGTGACGAGTTATGATAAAAAAATTAAAATTCCATCTAATTATCTTACGGAAATTTTAGTCTCCTTTTATTTTATAATAATATTAATCTTTTTTGATAAATCAGGATTTATTCCAAAGGTTCAAAATATTTTCCACATTCAACGTGAAAAGTCATCAAAAGATATATTATATCTAAGTAACATAAGCTAATGTCTAAGTGTCTGGAAATAATTCTGCTGACACTGCAGATCCCTTTATTCCCTGTCACCCCCTCTGACATTTGTTTTCCTCCAGTTTAAAATCATACTTCAGTAAGCATCTGATCTTTCCCAGTTGATTCCCTTGTTTAATTACTAGAGGCAAAATGCCGGACGGAACTTCTGCGCCAACATGACAAGTGGCGGAATATTTTCTCCACTGAAAATGCTGACACTTCCTTCAACCGAATGCTCCATTTCAATTCGCTTCAGAGAACTTACCTGCGAAAGGAATTATTCAACTGTTGTGTGGTGCAGCTTAAATCTTTGATGCAAGTATTAAATAATGGTTTTATTACTTCATGCAGTGGATGGATTATTATTTTAATGTATGGATGAACGATATATGTATGATATATGTATAGTATAGTATGTATGAAGCATTTCAATAAATTAATAATTGAAATTTTAAACATATTATATAAACCCCTATTTGAATTTGTTAGAAAATACAATATTTGTGTATTACTCAGTAAACAGTGTAAGCATTAATCATTATAAATGTTGTAATCGAATAATATATCAATATTAAAAAAATGAATAATGTATATAAAAGAATAACAGCAAATTTTAAATAAATAAAATTAGAGATGTTTTTCAATTTATTTGACGAGTGGTGTTTGTACGAAAGAAAAATATTTGATTTAACTGTCCATGTTTTGAAATAAATAATATTCTTGAGATTAATAGTGTTGTTAGTATATGTTTGTATCTGATATGTGAAGAATATGAAGGTATCTTATACATATGATTATGGCATCATACAATCTATGAAAAAAATCTTGACCGAATTGGAAGATTTTAATTTTAATTTTTTCTGAGATAAAAGGATTTTTTCTCTTAAAATAATTTTAAAACAAATCTAATTAAAGAATTTTTGCACGTTATTTGACTTGTAGTGTTTGTGCGAAGGAAAATATATATGTGATTCAATTATTCATACTTTATTTGAAATTATAAGCAATATTAGTATATGTATGTATCTGATATATGAATGTATTTTATGCATATGATTATTGAATCATACATACTATGATTGAACTTGTATGAATTTTAAGATTTCAATTTGAATTTTTCTTGTGATACCTCGCTTTTTCCATTAAGATAATCTAAAAAATATTATCGAGAATTAGAATTTAATTTTGCTAATTGGAATTCCGAGCTATTAATTGTTTCATATTAAGTTTTATTTTTTGAAATGAGGTATTTAAACATACTTGTGCATGTATGTTAAGATAAACATGAAAAATATTTGATATATTAAAAACAATCAGTTTATTAAAATTAAATTTCATATATATATTTACAATATACAAACAACTAAAGATAAAACAATAAAAAAAGATAAAATAATAAAAAAAGGGCATTTTTTAGAAAATAATTAAAAAATAAAAATTTTCTGAGTAGTATACCTAATATTTTCAGAAATAAGGTTTAATAAAAATTTTGGGCCCTCTTTAAAATTTACAAGTCATATAGCATGTCTTCATATTGAAAATGAAGTTGTGAATTAAAGCTTGTAGCAACAAATCCAATTCTTCTGACGAAAAGTAAACACAATTATATTAGCTAAGGTTAAATATCCAACCTCCCTAATTTGTACATATGATCGCACAGATAATTTATTTTGGCAAAGAGCGAGGAAATCGGGGTGTTTGTGAATGAACAGCTTTAATGCTGAAGTAATGATAGCAAGAACAGCAGTCTTTGCATATGAAGATTCTTAAAAAACAAACGTACCTTTAAAGTCACCACTTTAAAGTTCATGACCATTCCATGCTAGTTTCAATCTATTTCCCTGGTCAACACCTTATTTGAAATATAAACTCCTTCCTTCTCTTCGAAGTCTCTATCTTTTGAACTACAAACAGTGAGCCGCTTGGAAACTAGTAATGGTTAAATATCCAATCCCCCCTTCAATTTTTACAGATTATTTATTTTGTTAAAGGACGAGGAAAATGGTGTGATTGCGAAGGTCCAGTTGTGATGCAGAAGTAATGGCAGTGGGAACAGTTGTCTATGCGTATGAATATTCATCAGAAACAAACTTGCCTTTAAATTGGTGATTCATGACTATTCCGTTCAAGCTTCAATCAATTTCCTTGATCATTGGTAGAAATATTATAAACTCCGCAGAGATATCTATTTCTTCAATTACAAAGCAGCTTGAAAATTAGGTAAAGTTAAAAGACCAAACTTCCTAATTCTTACAAGTTTCCTCACAAAACAGCTTTTCAGTTAAGGTTTGATTAGATTGTAGTGACTGGGGTAGTCTGAAATGAACAGCTTTAATGCTGAAGTGTTGATATAGAAACCCCATTCGTTGCATATAAAAATTAGCTAAAGGCTGACTTTTCTCAAAATTAGTCTGTCACGATTATTCTAAGCCAGCTTATCTCCAGTTCCTTGTCCCATGTCTTGCTATAGTAGACTTCTAACTCCACCAATTCCACGCACTATTAATTCTCTTTTAGTCAACCCAAGTTCACATCTTGCCAATTCTCACCCATTGCAAAGGGTGCAATGGAATTTGGATACGGTTGGATATTGTTTTGCAATTCGTCCTATGCCAATATGACGCAAGGCAGAGGGTGAAGGAGCGTCTTTCCATGTATCTTCTTATGTCTATGCGTCTTTTCATTTGTATTCATATGTCTTCATTTCTTCATTTTCGTATGCCTTCCCATTTCCCACACCATTTGAATAACCAAAAAGCTATAATCACTTATGTTATATCTATCCAGTTATGAACAGACTAACTCAAAAGTGAAAGGAGATAGACCGAATTATTGTTTTTGATATCAAATTTTGATATAATAATGTCTCAATATATTCTAAAATTCCTGAGTAACAAAAAAAATTTTAATGCTCTATAAGACAAAAAATAGTATTATTTATTATTTACCCTAGGTATTAAATTTTGAATAAAAATAAAATTTAGTTCAGGAATTAGATAACGTATTTCTTAAGTTACATGTAAAATATTGAGCAAATCATTTGATAAATTTCTGAATCATATTTTTGCTTTATACCTCTCTTTATAATAATGTCCCCCCCCAATTTTCAAAATGTTTATGGGATTTCTCATAACTTCAGTTCATTAATAACTGTATTGTATTTACTCTATTTTGAACAAAATTCAAATATATAGTACCTATTTCAAAGAATAAAAAAAAATATTCCCGAAAGTAATCACATACTTAATTTTCTTTCAATTAATCATTATTTTTTATTTCGCTTTATTCAGAAAAAGTAATATAACTGAAATTTAAATTCTAATTCATCGAAAAGGAAATAAAAATAGTTATTTTTTTTAAATACCACGTCATAAAAATGTCCCTTCAGCTGCTATACTTCTCAATATGTTCGAAATCGAATCGAAATCCTTTAAAAGAGAGACTTTCTTCTTTACAGTCAAAGAAACGAATTCAAAAATAAATTTCAAAAATGATTCTTTCTGCCGGAGGAGTATTACACGACCCTTTACTTCCTGTCCGTTGAATTCTTTTAGCTCAGTTAAAAAGAAAATTGACTTTCTCCTTTTTAAAGATATCGATATTTTTGTTGAAGTAGAAAATTTTTGAACATTTCAAAAGATTTTGTGAACATTTTCAAATCTTCGGGTTTGATAAATAGCAGATAAAAAAATGCACTTAGAAAGGGGAAATCATTATTTCTTTGTCGTTTGGAGTTTCTACCAAATAAAAATATGAAGATTCTAAATATCTGCCACTACTACTAATAAATGCGCTTGTGTTGGCATTCTAATAGTTACATTGCTTGATCTATAATTTATATCTGGCACACATCTATATTTTTTTTACGATAAAAAAAAATGCACTTTGGAGAAATTTGTTAAAATTTTAATTATTAAAAAATTGAGAAATTTTGGTCTTTATCTATCGTAAGTTTCAAAATTATTTCAATTTAATTTTTTCAATGTTTTTTCTTATAATTTTTTTAAATTTATTCAATAAGAAATATTTTATAGTGCCGGCGTCCTGGCATAGGGGTAGCGCGTCTTCCCCGTGATCTGGGCGTCCCGGGTTCGAGTCCCGGTTTGGGCATGGTTGTTCTTCTGTTGTTCTATCTGTGAGATGTGTGAATGTGCCTTCCTGTAAAAAGGGGTTGTGCAAGCGAATGAATGATGCGTGAGTGGCAAAGTCGTACTCTTGGCCCTAGTTGGCGCTGCTATAAAAAATAAGAGACATACCCCCTCAGGCTTAAATCGCTGTCTTCGTAACAGCGGGCTTGTCAGTGGCAAGTGCCATAAGAAGCAAACAATATTTTATAATAATATTGTTACAGAAATTAATTCATCTAGACTCAAATGAGTTCGCTTGTAACAGGTATATGGTGTAACAGTGGAACAGGCTTTAATGACAAATAACAATGTTTATTAACACGAAGACACGAATACAAAGGCGTCAAAACACAGCCAAGATATGTACACAAGCAACATACAGCAGCACTTACAACAAACAGCAGCTCACAAGAAGTAATCGGTAGTAAACAACCACAACACCACACAAGCGGCCAGACTGAACTCAGTAGGAAGAGAGAATTCTCGTATATCTCCAAATACATGCACAGAAATGAGGAAAATGCATAAAATAATGAACTTATGAATGAATAGAATTATATAAAGATTTTAACACTGCATTAATTATATGTCCATCAAAATGTATAGTTTAAACAAATTTGGTTTGTTTCTGCTATCGATTTTTTTTCAGCGTAGCAGATGTTTAAATACGAATTCAATTTAAATCATAATATTAATTATTATTCGTTTTTATGTATATTATGGAATCTTGGAATGAACTCAGTACGAGGTGTTCCAATCTCAGTACTTTTTGAAACTCAGTACGAGGTGTTCCAATTTAAATGTAACCTTAATTCAACTAAGACCAATCGATGAATCCATAAATAATTTCTGAAAATAAAGAAATATAATATTATCATTGTGAACATGCCGCACATTAAGAACGGTTTAGGAACTCGATGTAAAAAAAAAAAAGGAACTAATGCTATTTTTCAAGAAATGAAATACTGAAGACCAAATACTGAAGTGGAATAAAAAAAGCATACGAATGAACAGCAAAGTATTTCATGGAGATTGAAGTTTATCAATTGAGTGAAAAGGAAACAATGTACGCAAGCAACTAAAAGTATAAGTTTTCTGAGCGGCAAAATCAAACTAATAAATGGAAAAATTAGCTACAATTTTTATTCAAGTCTTCCTCTTTAAATTTATTATATTGAGAAAAACAATTAAACGAAAAGAATTGAAGTATTGAAATATTGCTGCAAGTCACGTTTATCTCATTAAATACAGTTTTCAAAATGAGCTTCAAAAGTTGTTTCTTTTCTACTTTTGCTTCGATAGTTTTCTTTGTTTCCTAAGGATGCAATTAAAGAAAAATATCATAAATGGCAGTATTTATAATAACCTATCATTGAAAGAATTCCCATTTGAATGATAAAAAAAACTCCACCAAGATTAGCTGTTTAAATGAAGCTTTAAAAAGTATAGTCTCTCTAACATCAAAACTCGAAGAAATGTTCATTTAATCTTTACTGAAACTCAAAGAATATTATAATTGTGCCTTTCCATCTCTAAAACATGGAAATGGTCAAAATAATCTATTCATTTTTATAATAAGTAGTTTTTGCATAAATGCAATAAAAACACATTTTTTAAAATTCTTATCAGTTTCGTGTAACCATTATTTCAGTAAGAAATGAAAACTATACTATTTAAATCCTTAATAAAAAATTTAGATGCTAGAAATTTTATAAAGGTCCTTTATAAATTATTTTATAAAAAGGTCCTTTATAAATTATTTTATAAAGGTCCTTTCAACATATCTTACAAAAGATTCTGCGTTCTACCAAACAATAATTTTCTCTTTTGCAAGAAGAAATGTTTTCTTCGCTTTGTTTATTATATTTTAAAAATATAAATTGCATTGAATTACAAATTAATATATCTTTTAACAAATAAAAGAAAATGTATGCTTACGTGTAACATTGAAGCCTGACTGTTTGACACAGAGCTTCTAAAATTTGACACAGATTTATTTTGAATTGAGAAATGAGCACCTGAAAAAGATATTTTAAGATTTCAATTAGTTAAAAATTAAGCAAAATTTCAGATTTTCCTCCAGATAATTCTCAAAAAATATATTGTATAAAAATAATCTTTCGCCATTTATAAATAAAAAGATTTTATTAATGATGTCAATTTATCAGTGAATATTTTTCCTTAATTTTTTGTAAATTTCATTTAAACAGTTCTGATGCATAACTTTCAACAATCGATTTCATTGTTGAAATATAATGCGAATCGTTTGCTAAAATATTTTAACCACGTGGTTTTTTTCTTCCCTTATCGAAAGCTAAGGTGAGAAATTTTAATAATAAACTGCAAAAATTACACGATTAATAAGAAAGTAACTTTACATTATCCCAAACACCAAATAGCTGCTCCCCAAAGATATGAACAGCAAGGTGGTTCGTTCTTAATTCACTGATAGGTAAATCAATGGTGTAGGGTAGGCTACCTCTTAGGGGTCAGGTAGCTTTATGGCCATTGATGGCCATATGGACTCAACATCAGCTCTTGTTAGAGTACTCGTGCCAATGAAGGTAATTCAATTTACACCGGAAGCTACGGCAGGGTAGTGATAGACTATTTTCAGGTTATATATCTCCAGAAGACAATAAACAGTTTGGAAAAGGTTACTCAGACACTTAAGTTTTTAAGGCACGAGACTTCTTTGGGAAGATTATGTACACAATAAATAGAACAGGCATACGGTTACTCAAATAACATGAATATTTAGCACAAGTTACTTAAAAATTCATTTCCCTAGAAGCGAAACCTCTGCCATGGCCAATGTGTGCAAGGAATGGTTGCATGACCAATGTTTGCAATGCAAAGGAAAATATCGCAACTTGTAACTTTTGAAAACTTGTGATTGCTAGCATAACATCTGTCAGTCCATCTATCGATGAAGTGGGCCTCCATAAAACCGTTCTGTAACACAGCTTTGGATCGCATGATGGCAATACCTTCATAATAAATTTAAAGTAGGAAATCGCAATTTGTGGATATATCTGTGATGGATTACACTGCCAGTCCAGGATCTCTCTATGTATTAGACGTTGATGTCTGTCATGACAAATGTTTATAAAAGCTTAGGTATCACATTTTTGGTGTTCACGATGGTATATACATTACAGTAAATTAAAGGGAAGTAATATCAATTCATAGTTTCTGAAGCCATGTGGAGGCATCAGTGATAGGTTCAACTGCCGGTATCATGTCAACATGTTCAGAGGACTTTGATACATTAAGCCCCTTTTTTCATTCGATTGCTCGATGATATATTTGCTCTGTGCCCTGACGATTCGCTTAGAAAAATGAAAGAATGGAATCTTCATCATAATTGAAAATGGTAATTAATATTTTGAAACTTTATTAAGTTTCAGAAACTGATGATTGTTCTGTAATTACACTGAATAAGCTGATTATCTATTATTTTGTATAAGTAATAGACATCCTGTTGCTGACAGATAGATGGATATAGACATCCTGCTACTGTGTTGAACTTCTAAAGACATTTAAATCAGAAGATTTAATCTCATAAATTGATTGATGATTTTTCTACTTTTTTCACGTTTATTCGAGGTAGAAAATTGTTTCCCGCTGCTCACAGTTGTACGACAGATTAGAACTCGTATAATCATATCAAGCCTTGTTTGAAAATGACATCTGACTTACATTAACGATTTTTAGTGTTCAGTATTTTGAGAATAAATTACATATTAGATTTGATCTAATTTATTTAGAATTTGAGGAAAAGGCAATTATAAAGCTGTAAATAAATAATTTTTTAAATCAATTCATTGGCTCACAGATCAAATAAGAATTGCATAAATAAATTTAATTTAATTAATAATCTTTTTAAATACAATGAATATAAAATTCTCCTTGGATATATGAATGCTGTTCTGTATAGATTTGAAAAATATATGATACTAGCTTTTACCCGTTACTTCGTATGCGTGGAAATAGATTGGAATTTATAGCATCAATGGCTTTATCTTTTGTTACTCCTGCGCATGCGTGTTTTTTCAACGCCAATTGGGGCAACACAAATGTATGAATTTTCTACGCCAGTTGGGGAAACGCAATATAGATTATAAATTTTTAATTTCCTTTATTCTGTTTTATCTTAATTCAAAAGTACTTCAGAATGATACCGAAAGATCGATTAATTAACAATGTTTAATTTTAAATGTATCGAACACTAAGAAAATAAACAGAATCGTTTGAAATAATCGGTCGAAAACATGTTAAGCCTAATCTTATTGGCGTGGGAAAAAAAACCTGAAGCTTTACTCATTTGGCGATTTTTGGCGGGAAAGTTATTTTTTAATTAATAAACAATTAACCACTCAATTAAACGGAATAAATAGTAGCCTATGTCCTATTCCAGACTATACTCTATCTCTCAGCTAAATTTCATCCAATTCTGTTCAGCCGTTCTGGCGTGATTGACTAACAAACATCCGACCATCCAAACTTTTACATTTATAATAGTAGCATAGATGCACGTTTGTAAAATACCATTAATTGTTATAATATCATTTTAAACATAAATTTTCCACCAATTTTGTCGCCCAAATAAATTTTGAGTATGCAATGTTTAATAAAAGAGAAAATATTTTTTTGAATCAAAAATATAATTCTGATTCAGAAGGCAGTAATTCAGCTAATATATTTCGGTGAATGACTAATATCTAATAATGAATAATCCATTTAACATTTTCAACAAAATTTTATCGGACAAATAAGTATGACATACATTAAGGCATACATTTTAAGAAGAAAGTTTTTATAAATGTTCTTGAAATGTCATACAAACAATAGAATTCGTGAATAAATTTGATCAAAAAAATAGTAAAGTTACAGTGAAATTTTATCTTTCGTAATTTAAATTGTTTAATTAATATTCATTGCACACAATATATATTTGTATATTTTAATTATTAAATTGATATGATTTTCAATTTAAAAGATTAATATTGAATAAATTCGTATTCTTTTTATTTTAAACTAGAACGCGAAATTATCCCTCATTATAACTTCAGCTATAATATATATGTATTATACGTATGTATGATATTGTACACACATTGCCATGTTGCTATTATATATATATACTTATTACTATATCTATTGTATCTACATATTACTGCACATATTGTATATATACATATTTCTATGTATGTAACTTATTGTAGCTGTATATTATCAATAGAAGGAAAATTGATAAAAGAAAAATGTTATATTGCCGATAGCTTCTGGATTGTTATCTAACATTGTAAGAGATAAAATGTCTGCTATTCCAACAAAAATGAATGCATACATTCGTGTTATTTTATTGTTCAAGCTTAATGAATGTTAGTATATATTTTATTCTTATTCTAGCAATTTCATCTTTCAAGATAAGATTTTAGCAAATACTTCATTTTTTTACTGCATATATTTTTAATCTGTTAATTATGTAGTGAATCTCGTTTAATTTTTTACTGTCCGACTGATTAATTTTGTCTTACGGAGTCGATTCACACATACTACATACCATAATTTTAATGTTTCACATGTTTTTGATAAGCAATTGATTACGATTATAATAACGATGAAGTTATATGAAGGTTTTATTCTAAAAATAATTCTCCTTCTTTGCAAGCTTTTAAAATTTTTTTTGAATAATTAAAATTTTACTTTGGAAAAATTAATTTTGTAATAACTTTCTCTTCATAAAAAGTGATATTTAGAATTTTTTAATGAACAGCTAAAAGGCAAAGGTGTACTTCTTTGTGTAAGAATAATATTAAGTAATCAGATACTTACCTTTTAATTTCATTTTGAAAAAAAAAATATTAAAAACTGAATTTTAAAAAATAATTCATTTAAGATAGTTTCTCGCAAATATTAAATGAAAAATTTATCTCATTTTTAGAAACCCCAAAAGATAAAATACAACAGAATACATTTTTTGTATATTTTAAAAAATAATTTGAATTCGTAGTACCTATTCTTTTTGTTGAAAGCTGATTCAATTAATTAGATAGAAAAAATTTCTGCACTGTCTCTCCTTATTATTTTGAATAAATTTCCAGATGAAAATTTAAATAAATAAATGCGATGAAGTGAAATGAATTTATTTCTTTAATTAAGAACATTATAAAATCGATTGGAAGCCAATCTACGGCCTCATTTTGGTAAAGATAGTGCTCAGTTTTATAACGCTTGCAATTAACCAACTGTTCCTTTCACTGTCCTTTCATCTGTCCACCAACTGTTCCTTTCATCTTATTTCTATGGAATCAAGAATTTCCTTAAAATACATTGGTAATTTTTTCAGTTCCATTTACTCATGATATTACGCTTCTTGAGTACAAAAAACCGATTGGTCATTAAATCATATTTTGTGTTTAGGAACAATTACGGATAAAATTAATGAACGTAATGAAATCAAATTTCGTATACAGGTTTGGAAGACATGGAAAAACAAATTTCATAAAAGGGAAAAAGTATCAAATGAATTAATAATTATAATGAACGCAAGAAAAGAAAATATGTAAAATTGCGTTAATATTAAGGTAATAAAAAACGCACATATAGAAATGAAGGAAATACCATAAAACGTTTACAGCAAGTAGTCTTTTATTCATCACATTACATTTCTGAATAAAGTACAATAGTTTGAATACACTGATGTTTATTGTGTAAAAAATATTGCATACGACATCAATTTTCTTTACTATTATTCCTAAACTGTCACTTTAGATAGATGTAATTTTTTTTTTATTGATTATCTAATACCCCTTTCCACTTTTTGCCTACTCGAACTCTCTAATCATAGCTATCAATGCTAGTTCAGGTATTGGCTCCATACGTAATTTATAGAGCTCTCTGAATTTCTTATGAACCCTCCATAACATTACAATTTTTTGTTGTAAAACAGTTTTACGTATAAAGTCCACTCATATAAGAACCAGCGAGTATTAAATACAAATCATTAGTAACTCAATGAATCACTGAGACTGAATGTTAGTTCTCCTCTTTTGCGAAAAAATGGATATATTGAATTGTGCATTGACATTGAAAAAATATTTAACATTTCTATTGGTTAAATTGTTCTTCTGATTAGGAGTTTTCTACAGAAAATGAAAATTTTGGAAGAATTGGACATTTTGAAGAATAAGAATACTTAGACGGTTATTAGGAATACTGCAAGTAGTTTAAGCAAGTAAGCCTGTAAATCGGGAAAAATTATTTTAATACCATAATTCATGTAAATGTTTATATGCATTATGGTATTATGCAATATGCACTATGTTCATGTCGATATCATAATACTAATTTGTTCTATAAGAAAATAAGTCTGCTTATCAGAAAAAAAAAAAACTTTGCACATACCAAAATGCAAATGTTTTTATCGATATAAGAATGCTATCAAAGTTCATTCTGCTAAGTAAATAAGCCTGCTTATTTGGATATAAGAGCTTCTATATAATAGCTATTATATAAGAGCTTCTGTCGAATCCGTAATACCAATGTTTCCAGTCATGACCAGGGCAAGAAAAGAAAGAAGGAAATTCAAAGAAAAGAAGACATCAAGAAAAAGTTTCATTATTTGTAGAAGGCAATTTTTATAATATACAATGAACAAAAATGACAGAAATTAATCTGCAAACTGAAAATAAGTTTTGAAACAAACTGGATACCTGACCAATCTATTTCATCTTTGAAATTTTCAGAACTAACCATTCATTAATATATTGCAAAAAGAGGAAAAAGGAAAAAAAATAATGTTCAAATGTGAATTAAAAGTTATAGTGTTCAAATGTTTATATATCTAATGATTTATTCGTAATAGTCCATAAATCACAAATTTCCTAGATAATATTATCATTAGGAACTTCAAGCACATCATTGATGAACAAAGTTATCCAAACTACCTTAGATCTTTTTTGCTCACTGACAATCTCTTTTGTTCTCCATTTAAATTTAAAACAATTTACACGAACCTTGTTTGTTTGTTGATCTTTGCGAATACATATAAAGTTAAAAGTAAACTGAAGACTCGTTCTGTGTTTTTATGCAGAAAATTTTTTCTGCAAAAAAAAAAAAAAAAAAAAAAAACCTGCTAAGTTAGTGTTATGATTGGAAACTGAGATTTAGAGTGGTTTTTAATGCTGAACGGATGCCTTGGTGACAAAGTCGGTGGTCATTTGGCAAATTAATGACGAATTGGTAACAAAAAATGAAGGTTATTGACAATTAAAATTTTTTTTTTATCTGAATTGTTGTTACTTTTCAATAAATCTCAGCATGGTTCTTGAAGACAGCACATTTATTAGACACAGAAAACGAAAAGAAAAGAACACGCATATTGACAATTACGCACACAGCATCAAGTTAAACAGTTCGCGGGAGGAATTGTTTCGGAACGAAGCGCCAGAAGCGTAATCATACAGATATTCCTACTCGAGAAAAATAGTCCGCTCGCTTCATTCCAACATGAATCACTATCTAATTTCTAGAGATTATTCTGAACAGTTTCATACCTTGACAGAAAACCTATGCAAATGGAAGGAGCGAAAACAAATCAAACCAATTCTTTCTTTAGAATATTAATCATGGAGAGAGATATCTAACTGCATTTCGAACTTTATTGTGATATTCTGTCAGGTCATATCGTGATTTTCTACCGGCGCTTTTCTTGTGCACACTTTAGCAAAGTTTTTCCTGTATTTCGTGTTTTCTTGCAAAATAAAACGTCGTTTTCCTTTATCCGGTGTATTAGATTTCTAGCAGCTATCATCATTCATCCTTCAAACGATTTCTATAACGTTATTGTTCTATTTTTAACTTTTTACTTTCGTTTGTAAGAAAGCTATGGTTTTTGTAATCAAATCGCTTATTTATTACATATAATCATTTGTAAAACTTTTTAAATATCATCACAATACAATCAATAATAATCAATTATGGTAATCAATGCAACAATGTTTTAAGCGAAATGGTTGAAAGGACAATGACCGTTTGATTTACGAAACAGATTTCACAAATCTTGATTGCATATATCAAATTCTGAGTTATCATATGCAGTTAATTAACCACACTTCCTTTCCTTCTTTACACTACGGAAAAATCTAGGAAAAACAGAGCAACTAAAATTATATCAAAGACTTTCCGAATGTGAAAGCTCAGAAATTTGGGTTTTAAGAAAAATTTAAATATTAAGAAGGATATTAAATTTCTATAAGAATAAACTGATTCCAGATAGTATCACATGGGTAAGAGTGATTATTTTGAGAAAACCCTGTTAAGCATTGTGATGTGTAAAACAAAACAAAAAAAAACAAAAAAATAGGAATACCTGATTTTAATGATATAACGGATGGTAATAATAAAAAGACAAGACATCTAAATAATGAAAGGATAAGAAACTTCTCGACACATAATTTAAATACAGTTTCTGTCATGATATGAA
The DNA here is from genome assembly GCF_947563725.1 of Argiope bruennichi. NCBI lineage: Eukaryota > Metazoa > Arthropoda > Arachnida > Araneae > Araneidae > Argiope > Argiope bruennichi. The sequence continues at coordinate 91,225,878 of NC_079160.1, forward strand.
AAATTTTCATACACAATTTAAATCCAGCAATAAAAATAAAATTTGAATTTGTATAAGAAATATGTATTAATTGGATTTATAAAACAATCAATATTATTAGAACTTATTAATAGTAATATTTCAGTAATGGAGACATAACATAGCATCACTTCATATATTTATGCAATTATAACCTTAAGGTCGTTTAATTACTTACGCATAGAATTACTTAATTTTGAATTTTAAATCTGCAATTAAATGAAATCATTAGGTGATTTAAAATGCAAAAATCACTTATAAAGTTTAAATATCTTAATTGCCCTCATGTTGTTATCGGAATTAAAACATTAATAAATATACCAAATAGAACGTGTCATCTAATTAGGAAGTTAAGTACATTCGTAGGTCAAAGGGTTAAGCAGTGTCGTGAACAAGAGGTGGAAGACAAATTATACTTCTGGAGAGTAATGACATCTCTTGGCCCACGCCAGCCTACCAGGGTCGAAATACAATGTTTAACATAAGAAATTTAATGATTGATTAGTTGCAAGACCATTAGATTGGACTATGTATGAGTTAATTAAATAAGAATAACAATACATATTTGAATTACATAACTATTATATAAAATAGTTGTGCTACAAGATGATTATTTTAGTGAAATGAATGAAAAAAAAAACTGAAAAAATAAAAATGTATTAAATTCTGTGATATTCGAAAGATAATTTATTAACAAAAGAAGAAAACAGAAGAACAACAGAAGAATAAATAAAACTCTGAAGACACTAAAAAAACGTAACTATACTTTATTAATAAAGAAATCTCGGGTATCAAAATCCATATGTATTGCCAAAAATGAGTGAAACTTTTGACAGATGAAATGAAGTAGAATTCTCGAGAACTTTAAAGAATAAAGAATTACAGTAAAAGAATAAAAGGAATTACAGTCAAAGTCACTGACATTCGAAACAATTTATTAACAGAAGAATAAAGAAGACTGTTAAGACATTGACGAAACTTAACTATATTTTATTAATGGAGAAATTTTAGAGCAGCAATTCTGGAAACCATAAAATTCCTAAGTAGTGCTAAAATTGAGTGAAACTGTTGATAGCCAAAATTTTAATTTACATAAAAGAGTAACTATATTTATTTGAATTCAAAACTGTACATCCATTTGATGATCCAACATTTCTTTGCATTGAGTTTTGAGAAACAAACAAAAATGTGAAAGTGGAAAATCTTCAAAAAATCATAATCTTAATAATGAATAATTACGATTTATACAACAAACATTGTAAGAAAATCTATGAGAAGGCATTTAATTAATCAGAAATATCCAAACAGCGGCATCTGGGAACTTCACGCTCAGAAATTATGCCTATGAGATATATAAAACAAGGTAATGTATTATTAAAAAAATACAAGCTTCATTGGTTGTAGACAGCAGTATTCCTGACGCTTTATGATATAAAACTAATACCAAGAACATATACCATAAAACATATACCAAGAAAGGAATACTTTATAATGAAGATAAAGTCGTAATGTCGAAAAAAACATTTATGTGGAAGGATCCAGATGGGCGATCGGAGGCTTTCACATCTATGATGCCGTGCAGTTTTCATCCATGTAAGCACACCGTAACATGAATGAATCGCACTAATGATTAATTACCATTCGTGAAATAAATATAGTTCGATAATCTCTTAGAAGGCATCTAATTAATGAAATATATATATATATATATATATATATATATATATATATATATATATATATATATATATATATATATATATATATATATATATATAGTAAATAAGCTTATTCCTGTCGCTTGATGATGATAAAATAATCAAACATATACCAAGAAAGGAAAAATTGATGATGAAGATGAAGACGATATGCAGACCAAACCATTTATATGGAAGAGGGCAGATAGATGATTGCAGAGTTACATGCATATATGATGCCGTGCAACGATCATCTATGTTTGAGCATGACAGCACGTAGTTTCATAGTATACAAAGTACATCCTAGTGGAAGTCTTGAGAGTAACAGACGATCGAAGTCATTTGATATCATATTAAGAAATATGTGACATTCTATTGGTAATTCCTTGGTAATTTAAAATTGTTATTAATTTTATTTTTTAAGGCACAGCAGGAGTAGGAAATAATATCTTTTGATTTTAAATAATATGCATAAATTTCAACAAAGTAGATTTCAAATAGTAGCGAATAAATTGAAATAAAAGGCAGAACTTGTAAAATTTCCACAATGTTGCAATAATAGTCCGGAACATGAGATATAAATTTAAAATAACGCATTTTAGGATTAGGAAATATCTCTTATTTGACAATGAAAAATACCTACTTTCCAGTAAGAGATATTAAAAGATTTACCAATATCAGTATCTTTATAAGAAACAGAATTCAAAGGTAATTCATTCATAAAGAAAATTTGCGCAAATTAATTTGAGTTGGACTAATACTATCATCTTTAAAACACAAGATAAGACTCTGCTATTATATAGAAAAAACATTCCTAACTATGGGTTATTTTAGCAAAATAAAAATAAAAATAAACAGAGTAAATGCAAAGAATCAAAGTAAGAGGCATTTGAAATATAATTTAATAACAGAAGTATTAATAAAAAACGAAGAATAAACATGACTATATTTTATTAAGACAGAATTTCAAGCATAAACTTCATTAAATATAAAAGCCTCCAGCATCGTGAAATGATATACTTGACAGTTAGGTTTCTAATTTGCATGCAAAATGAAATCATAATTATATTATTTCAAAAGAGGGCATTCATTTTTTTTCTCTGTCTGTCTCAAAGAGCCTGGAGAGCTGCTACACAAATGAAAATCAACAAAAAAAGATTTAATATTAATAATGATTAATCTTCACTGCTGGCCATTCATTTTTATTTTTTACTCATGTGTCTTGATTTTTAGACTTGAGATAAAAATAGAAAGCGATGCAAAATTGGCAGGTGAAATTTTTTTTCCTCATTGTCCTCTAAAAAAAGACTAATTAGGTTTTCGTAAATTGAGTACGTGTTTACTGGATACGAAATTTAGTAACTTAATCTATTGAAAGCATAGCGCTCTGGCCTCGCAGTTGACTAATTAATTACCAATTTTTTCTTAATTGAACAGGAGCTGCTCAGTTCGTAAATGAACTTCGACTTTTTTTATTCTGCATTCTCTCGTACATTTTGTCTGCTAGAAAAAAATTTCTTTGTCCTTTTTCTTTCACTTAAATCCAGAGTCTTTCCATTGTTAGCTATTTTAACCTACTCTCCGCGAGGGAAAAAAAACTCAATCAGATTTTCGCCTCACGTCGCATTGTTAATGAAGTTCGGAAATTTTAATTCTTTATTCAAGTAACAATAGACTACAGTAAAAAAACTTCAGAAACCGAAGTAGCTGATTGTTAATAATTCAAAGATTCTTAAATTTCAGAGGATGGTTTTGAAAACAATGTATAAAATATAACAAAAGATATTATATTTGAAATTTGAATGATTCTGCTTACGTATAATCCAATATTTTTATTTTTATTTATTATATCTGGCATTTAATTTATTCCAGCCTTCTACTATTCATGAATTATTATGAATAAAACAGAAATTTTTTTTTTATTATATTAGCCAAGGAACAACATTTTGTAGTTCAAAGAGATTTTAATATCAATCAGAAATTGCATCATTTATGAGCAATTCGCGACATTTCATTTTCTGAAATCTGACATTATCAGCATGTGAAATATTTACCTCATATTGTTTTTTTATCCGCAAACGAGTGTCTTTAGGACACAATCAGCATATTTACTCATGCGAAATATTTACTCATATTGTTTTCTCTTCCATCAGCAAACAATTGTGTTTAGAGCATAATCAGCAAGTGAAACATTTACTCATATGATTTTCTCTTCTATCAGCAAACGAGTGTCTTTAGAACACAATCAACATGCGAAATATTTACTCATATTGTTTTCTCTTTTATCAGCAAACGATTGTGGTTAGAACGAAATCAGCATGTGAAGCATTTACTCATATGATTTTCTTTTCTATGAGCAAACGAGTGTCTTTAGAACATAATCAACATGTGAAACATTTACCCATATGGTTTTCTCTTTTATCAGCAAACGATTGTGGTTAGAACGAAATCAGCATGTGAAGCATTTACTTATATGATTTTCTTTTCTATCAGCAAACGAGTGTCTTTAGGACACAATCAGCATGTGAAACATTTACTCATATGATTTTCTCTTCTATCAGCAAACGAGTGTCTTTAGGACACAATTAGCATGCGAAATATTTACTCATATTGTTTTCTCTTCTATCAGCAAACGATTGTATTTAGAACGCAATCAACACGTGAAATATTTACTCATATGATTTTCTCATCTAACAAAAAAACAAATGTCTTTAGGATGCAATTCTTGGAAAAATATTTTTGATAGAGTTCACATTTTCTTAATTAAAATGGAATGTCACTCGACTTTAAGAATCTTAAACAAATTATATTTTTATTGTGTGCTTACCAATTAAAATAAAGCATGAACTCTCATGTATACTGAAATTATCCTGCAGCAATTCTTTTTCAGGGCTTGAAAGATTAGACATATTCCTTGAAATTTGATCTTTATCCCAAGTACTCCTCAAATAGTGTACGAAATTATATGCTATTAAACAAAGCTTGCAATATTGTATTAATACAGAATAATATAATATATTATTCATTTAAAAAAGAATAATATAATATAATATTGTAAAACACAGGACTGCAATCATAATGCAGCAATTCTTCGGCAGTGCTTGAAAGAACAGAACTATTCCTTGAAATGTGATCTTTAATCCAAGTAGCACATAAATATTGTACATTATTGTATGATATTAAATAATGTTTCATCAATATTGTATAATACCGTTTAGTATAGAGTAATATAATATAATATCATACAATATTCTGCAATATGCTATGCTACCAGGGAAAAAACATTGCTTGCATACTATTGTTGAAAATGCCCCTATCAGCCGCGTTACCAAAGCATTTCACGTTTACAGAGACACTGGTATAGAGAAACCACTATTCATTTTGAAATAATGCCGCATTGAAAAAGAGACAGCAGAATCTTCATGGCCGATTGGTCCTAGCACTTATCTCATAATCAAGAGACCGTAAGTTCAAATCCTGCTAGAGACAATACGATTAACAGTTTGTGTAAATATTCATTGATTTTATGTTATCCTTTATTTCATGTTGCAGAAGATTCTGGACATTTCTTTAGTTTACCAGACAAGTGTTCTGGACTTTTCTTACTGTCTCCATAAAAGTATTCTGGAACTTTCCCTGCTAGTAAAAAAGCAGAGGATCTGTCAGTCACTGTATCCTATGCTCTGAGTTGAGTTAATAAACTGATTTAGCTCTACTTCTTGAGTGTATCATTGAGTTCCACACTAGACTACCTACGTGACATTGAGATTAAATTGAAAACCACGTCGTATGATCAAAGAAAAGCTTGCATACGACTAATATTCTAATAACATTATACTAAATATGCCTTTAACATATATATTATATATATATATTTATAATTAGTGGTGTATTTTGTCGATTTGTGCTTTCCAAATAGCCGCCTATGATGCATCATAGGTATTTCTATGATTAGGACGTGTTTGTGGATTGAATAAGGCACAAACAGAAACTTATTTACAATTATATATAGTTAATAAAAAATCGAGCATTCAGTAGATCTCAACAACTCAAAATAACTCAATCACTGGAGAGAAGATACTACGCAGTAAATTGGTTCTCTTTCTAGACCAAGTTCAGCAGTTTCGTTACTGTCAAAATCATCGATGATCGCGTTCGGGGCTCGCATTAAAGCTTTTAATACTCTTAGAAGATTCCCAAATTTTCTACAAAAAGATTAGATATTTCTCGAAGTGAAAACATATATTTTACATTGCCGAAATTTTAAGACGGTTTGAAGCTTTTACCGAAAATTTAAGGAAACTTATTTGGTGATATTTCGAAAAATGCATTAATTGAAAAATCTCCGTATACTTTTGTTTACATCGTATAACATAATAAGGGCTTGCTTATTGATGCACTCTGTTAGATAATTGTATAAACTCTCAATTTCTCATGTCTGACTGTAACTGTTGGTAATACAATGAAATGCTGCTTTTTAAAACTGAACTGTGAATTTTACATGTTACAAAACATGTGTATTATTCATTCAAAAGGATTGGCATAAAATCCCATCGAATATTATTTTTTGTCTGTCGCCATTATTAATTTAATATTGTGTTTACTGTTTTTTATAGCAATCAAGTAAAAAAATAGAATCTATAAATTTGGTTTTAAAAAGTTTATAATAACTTACAATCTTTCAACTAAAGGCAGAGAACACATTACTGTTAATTAATTACAATATGTTTTCTACATTAATCGTAATTAAAAAAAGCAAAAACGAAATATTTCAATATACTCTTAATAAAGTTACATAGTCTTGGAAAGATAATCATCTATACTTATATAAAGCTCAATGTGTGTGTGTGTGTGTGTGTTGGCGCTCTACAGGCCAGACAGTACGATTTTTTTAAAAATTGTAACATCTGATTTCTGTTACAGAATCATTGCCCATTTCCTACTTAAAATTTAATATACTCATTGGTACAAAAATATTCTTGTTGCTTAATTATCCTACATTTTTTTTACCTTTAATTACAGATTCATTTTAATCTTGCCAGATGTAAAACCATATGTTTGGCGCAGTATGGCCAAGATGGGCTCTTGCGCCAAAAAGACCAACCAACCAACCAACCTCCCCCAACTACTGGTCAAAAGTTTATACACATATTCCAAGTAAATAAATGTACCTTTTAATATCCTTAAATATTTTATAGAGAGTAGAATGAATGTTTGTCACCTTGTAAATGAATTTAGGAAAAAAAAAAAAAAAAAAAAAAACATTGAAATCATTGACACTTTTCTGCTATGGGGGGGGGGCTGAATAAAAATTTAATATTTGTAACTTTTTATTATTGTTTTCTACAGAAGTCAAAATATTTTCACACATCTATATAACTCATTTTATGAAATTTTGCTTAGAGAGTTATGAAATATATTTCTCTGAAGTTAAAATTTTATGTCTAATTTCAATAGATTAGGAAATAGACGCTTTTTCATCTATGTTAGGATTCCCTGTATCCAATGGACGAGAAATGTTATTTTCAAGTATAACATCCGCTTTCATTCATTAAAAATAAGCTATTATCCAATGAAAAAACTGGTTACTAAGGAAATAAAAATTGTTGTATTAAAATTTTAAAATATGTAATACTGAATATTTGGTTTAATACTTTTATTATTAAACTAACCCTAACGCCCACTTTCTTTTGTTTTTCATTTTTTCTTCTCTCACTTATTCGTGCACTTCGATGTCTAATATATCCATCTACGTACAGAACGTATTTACTACGACGTAGATAAAAGTGTTCATGTTCCTTCTCATATAAAACGAAATGGAAATGTTATTGTCGGATTTAACGTGTATTTTCAATTCAGTTGATCCATTTTAACTGTCCATGGAAAATTTCATTACTAATCATACTTCTAATAAATTTTTATATTTAAATCTATATAATTCTTTTAAAGAGTGACTTCCATTTTTAGCACCCATCCAAATTCCTATGCCGATTATAGCCATTCATTCAATTGTTAAGCAGCTAATAATTATTCATCCTATTTCTATTGTTATACAACGAAAAATATTTTAACAGTCACTTTTTTATTGTTGTCAACAGAATTACAGAATGCAAACAATGTAGCAGAAGGAACAATGAGTGTATAATCTGTTGCTTTATGTTAAAGTTCATTTATAATTTTGCAACCTATCGTTGTGTGTCTTTTTTAAGGAGCTATGCTTAGTTTGTTTCTTGAAACTTTCAATGAGGCTACGGCCATCATTGGACTCATCTTTTTTGTGATTATTTGGGAAATGATAAACTATTTCCTACTTCCCCGTTTACCACCTTTTGGGGTTTTTGTTTCCGATCCTGATCTGGATATGATTGCGGAAATACCATCTCCTCCGCCTCAACCACGAGTTGCTATGGTGCGCTCGTATGCAGTGTTTAGATTTTGTCAGGCATTAGAGCTTCCAGCTGAGCTGGCTACTACTCAAGTCCAGAAAGCTGAGGCTCCGGTAGTGAAATCATATATGATTTATAAAATGTGCTGTGCACTCAATTTGCCAGCCCAATTGGCTCCCATTAGTATCCCTGTTGTGGAGTCATATACAATCTATCAATTTTGCCTGGCTCTGGACATGCCGGTGGAATACCGAGAGCAGCAAGAGGCAGTTTAACGTCAAAACTGTCGTCCGATGCTGTTTATGACTGTTTTCGGCTGTTCTGAAAATGTTCCTCTGCTTCCAGATGCTATTTTAAAGACTGTCATCAGAGTTCAGATGCTCTTACAAACACAGATATCGGTTGCCAGAAGCTACTTAACATCATCTTCGACTTCCAGATGCAGCTCAAAAACTGCTGATTGCAGCCATATAACGTTATGAAAAAAGCATTTAGTCGACTGCAAGATGTTGCTTAAAAGAAAACTGTTATCGGATGCAGCAAGAGGCAGTTTAAAATAAAAATTGTCGTCCGATGCTGTTTATGGCTGTCTTCGGCTGTTCCGAAAATATTCGTCTGCTTTCAGATGCTATTTTAAAGACTGTCATCAGAGTTCATGTGCTCTTACAAACACAGATATCGGTTGCCAGAAGCTACTTAACATCATCTTCGACTTCCAGATGTTGATCAAAAATTGCTGACTGCAGCCATATAACATTATGAAAGAAGCATTTAGTCGACTGCTGGATGCTGCTTTAAAAGAAAACTGTTATCGGATGCAGCAAGAGGCAGTTTAAAATAAAAATTGTCGTCCGATGCTGTTTATGGCTGTCTTCGGCTGTTCCGAAAATGTTCATCTACTTCCAGATGCTATTTTGAAGACAGTCATCAGAGATGCTCTTACAGACATCGGTTGCCAGAAGCTACTTAACATCATCTTCAGTTTCCAAATGCTGCTCAAAAACTGTTGACTGCAGCCATATAACGTTATGAAAGAAGTATTTAATCGATTGCTGGATGCTGCTTTAAAAAAATGTTATCGGATGCAGAGAAGAAGGGAGGGTTGGCGGGAGGGGAACGAGAGTAGCACACCTCCACGTGGTGTTCCCTGGGCAACGGGGCAGTTCGCTAGAACTGCAACGGCTAAGAGGCTACTCAAGGGTGAAATATAAATAAAGATCTTTTATTTCGTCTGGTAAAACTGCGTAGATATCATTTTTTATATATATTTTTCATTTTGACATGAATCCAAAAAAATTATTGCTTGAGCATTCGTTTCTGAATTCTTATCATATTAATACATACTTTCTACATTTTACATCATGCGATATGCATGATTAAAAATTATTCAAAACTCGCTATAAGTCGAATATTGCACTTCAGGGTGCCAAATTTTGAAAAAGTTACTTCTAGAACTGTAGGTATACATATACTATATTATTGGAAGTACCTGTCATTATAAAAACCAGAGGGAGTCGATCACTGCCAAACTTACTCAGACATTATCTAATAGAGCTGTTTACTTTCTCGCCCTGCATAACAACGTGAACCTTAGCTAAAACCACAAATACATTGCATGTTATTAGCGAAATATTAATAACGAAATATAAATCTTTGGCGCAAATCTAACATTTTTACTGAAATTATTGTGAAAATATGTATTGTCGACTCCTATTTTCTGACAGCTTCTATCCAAAATTTGACACGAAACCGCAATTTTATTCGCGGGATCACGTACTGAAATTCATTTAAGTCATTATATTTTCGAATTATTGTGTTCACATGCATACAAAAATACATAGAGATGGACAGTCACTACTTTGATACAGATACAAACCAAATACAGATTTGTTTCTAAATACGATTAGAATCTACATTTTAGATTCTAAGACTGTGTACCATATTTTATATATCAAGCTCTTTACGGTTTTTTAGTTACGGAGATGACTTGTACTCGTGAAAATTGGAATGACAGACGTTCTCTTAAAGGATTACGCTCAAAATTTGATGAAAATCTTCAAATTTAATGTCAAATTCATATAATAAATTTCATCATTCTTTCTGAAATGTTTTTCTAAAAAATAAACTTGTTCATTAACAGGCAGGTATTATTCCAAAAGCGTGTTTTCCGGTGGTGATTCTTCAAAATCTCGAGTTCGAATTTTCTGACGACTGTATTATTTTTTCTTTGCATACATCGTATAAAAGTGATCTAGCTGATATGTGTACTGTGTAGTCAACGTATACGTATCATCAGTTAAACAAACCCTCTTATTTCATTTTTTTAAAGAACATGGAAATGTGACAGTGGGGCATGCATTATAGCATATCTCTTCATGAATGGCATTCTATATGGAAAACAACAGATAGTGTCTGCTATGATTACTAAAACTAAATGAGCTGGTCACCCCGAAATTTTCTCAAATACGGTCTAATAAAGGAGTTGGTCTTCTCAACCCTCAAAAAATTAAAGACTTTCAGCAAGAGCGTGAATACTTTTTACTGCATCAGCAAATGTTAGCTAGGAAATACATACCTTTATTAAGAATCTAACACTTTTAGCGCATCAATCAATCCATCTTACAAATATGTATTTTGGACGCTTTGACATAGAAATACTATTTTATTCATGAGATCACATAGCAAATTTCATTGATTCAATTCATTGCGTTTGTGAATAAGTGAGTTATTATGCATGCGAAAATACAGGCTGATAGAAGGTTAATCCTTTGACAGATGTGTTTCACAATTTCATTCCCATCCAAATTTAACGTCTGGGGAGGGGCACCTCGAAATGAGGATGAGATACCTCCGGTATGGTGGTTGGATCAGCACCTTGGTGAATACATAAATAGGTGGAGGATCTGGGTTCTCCCATCGATGAAGGGACGTACTTCCTTCGGGAAGGATTGTACCGTGGCCGGTGATGGCCCTTAGGATTCAACCACAGTTCTCGCCAATGTTGCTGTTGCGGCGGTCCGGTCCTTCAGTATTCTTGATCTTTCGGATTCCTTCTGAAGTACTTTTGAATTAAAATAAAACTGAATAAAGGAAATAAAAAATTTCTAATCTGCATAGAGTTACCCCAACTGGCGTAGAAAAATTCACGCATTTGCGTTACCATAATTGGCGTTGAAAATTCACGCATGCGCATTGTGTTCTGATTGTTGACAACGGATACGGACTTGGTTTTGAAAGTTTAATATGTTTTCGACAGATTATTTCAAACTATTTTTTTTTTTTTATTTGATTTATTTTTAGTTTATTTTTTTTATATTTAGTTTATATTTTATATTTAGTTTAGTTCATTTATATTTAGTTTATTTTTTTAGTATTTGATTTATTTAAAACTAAACGTTGTTAATTAATCTATCTGTTCATGATGAGTCTGAGAAATTTTGTTGAAAACTTCTTGAGATATTATATAAATTAAGAAAAATATTCTGTAGTGCCCATAAGGTTTAAATGCTCTGCGACTCTGTTTTCAGACTCATATTTTAAAAAAAAATGCTTCGTTTCAGTAATATATATATATATATATATATATATATATATATATATATATATATATATATATATATATATATATATATATATATATATATATATATATATATATATATATATATATATATATATATATATATATATATATATATATATATATATATATATATATATATAATTAATGCTAGTAATTAATAAAGTAATATTTTTGAATAAATTGCAATAATCAAACCTATTGCAATAACCTACCAAACATGTAAACTTCTCAATGAATCTTTTTCAGTTTGGATAAATAAATGATGAACATAATTTAAAAAGTTTTTAAATGAAGCTACTTGTATTTCAAAATATAATTGTATTTTCCCTTTGACCGCATTTTCGTAAATTATTTTTTACATTGAATATTTTTTATTTATTTATTAGTAAATAACTTCCATTCTATATGAGCTATTTAGTTTATTCAAGTAACTAGAATGTCGAAGATCAAAACCATCTTTTCGATAATAATTGGTTTTGAAGGAGAATTTTGAAATTTATGGTTTCTACAGATGAAAAATAAGAGAATTCTTTTCCAGATTGCCACTATTTGTAAAAAATTCTATTTGCAGTTAATAATTGAGAGCAAATCAAAACAAATCAAACATAAAAGCATCGGTATATTTTCAATTACGTTGACAATTTATATCAGAAAACAAAATATAATAATCATTTAAGCAGTTAGATTTAGTTTTATTTCCTTCCATAAATTTCCAATTGTGGAAGAAAAGAAATAAAGATTGACCTTAATTCACATTTATTGTATTTAAAAGAGTTAGTAGCAAAAATGTCTGACATCATTAAATATACGCTTCAATTATTTTCTTCATACTCTGAGAGTATAATTAAAGGGTGAAACTTAAAACGAGTGGACATTAAAATGATTTAAGCTATGAAATAGTTTCATTTTTATTACAAGGAATTCAGATATCAAATTTGTACTTTTAAAGTAAGAGGAAAAAAGTGTTTTTGATTGTTTGGTTATAAACTCAGATTAGAGTTTTAAAATGCAAATTTATAATTGAATTCTTTAAACCCAAAATATGTCTTGAGGGAAAAAAAAATTGAAAACATCTTCGAATTAATGAGGTAGTTTGTCATATTTTTACCTGTATAATATTTATCCATTACTACTTAATTATTATTAATTCTGAGAATATCAAAACTTATTACAGCTAAAAGTTGTTTTTTTGTGATTTCAAAATGTTAGAATGCTTTCAAATGTACGTAAAAAGATTCATACTGAACCATAATGAATAATTCGATAAACGAATTTTTCCTAATATTATCTTACATATTTAAAAATAATAAATTAATAAATCAAAAAAATTGAATTTTAAAAAGTAATTTATTAATCATTTATAATGAATTCATAATACGGCGCTATAATTCAGATTGGACAATTTCTAATTATGCAAACGGACAAAATCTATGTAACTTTACAAAAAGAAAAAAAATGATTTTAGATTAAATGAATCCCTTTATGATTCACTTCAGTATAATGTTTATCTCAAGAGAGAGAGAGACATTAAACAAATGACAAAAAAAAAAAAGTAAAAATCAGTATTTTCATACTACAAGTTCAGAATGAAATAAAATCACAAATAAAACTGTTCTTCCAGAAAATGCGTTTATAAAAAAATCATATCAATCATATTCTTAAAACTAAGCTTCGCAACAAGGGCATAATAAACAAACCCTCACGTTACGCAGAGATAATCGGGTATTGCCCAAAAACGTTTTATGCGTGTTCTTTGGTAATTTTCACATCAAAATGAATTGACCCTTCTTTAAATATTATTTAACTTTTAACAAATATTTTTAATGAGAACTACTGCCCAAGAATTAATTGGATGACTTATTTGGTAGTTGTAGGGCCAATAGTCTATTCAGATGAGCGCTTTGAATGGTCTTTGAATCATAAATGCTACATAGAAACTTAATTTGTATAAGTGAAGACTATGAAGAATTTCGTTTTATTAAATAATTACAATTAAATATCTTGATCCCATCCGGGAGGGGCTTCAAAAATGGGGATGAGAAGCTTCTAGCATTTAGTTAGTCCTCACCGCCCTGATGGACAACGGCGCTTACCTCCTACGGGCGGTATTGTACCGTGGCTGGTGGCGTCCCTTACTACTCAACCATAACCTCATCTGTTTATCCGAATGCTTACAGGTGCGGAAGTGTAATTGTTTTAACTTTATTCCGTGAAACGGAAAAAGTTCTTATTTGGCATTGGCAAATTTACTACTAAACGATATTGGATATTGCACTGAAGCATCATTAGGAATATCTTGTGATAAATACATTTCAAAGGAAATTTATTCACAGATAACAACAAAGGAGATTTATTCACAGATGCGTAGATAAATTGAACTGTGCGGATTGAGATGAGAGTGGATAGAACCTGGGATCTTATGGTTTGCAGTCCAGTAACATAACCAGGATACAAAAGCATATGCTCGTGTAGCGAATTTGTTAACTGGCTTATATTCTATTCACCACAGACACTCTCTCCAGTGAGTCCTAGGTGAGACGAACGATATGGCTGTTCAGTGGTGATGTATTTTTTTAGCTGTTGTCTAATGGGCTTGTACCCAGTTGAGTAGCGCCAAGCGTTATGGCGAGCGTGTGTGAGTGAGTGGTTGCTGATGCTGCGTCACGTGAGTGTGACGACTTTGGGTTGCTGCGTCAAGTGAATCTGACGACTTTGATTTGCTCTCGGTAGATGGCGCCACAACATCTGTTACGAAGGTTGAAGGTTCATCGTCCGAGGTCACCAATTTAGCGGATTGGTATGAGCGAGGATAGAACCTGAAACCTTGAGGTTCGCAGTCCAGTAACATAACCATTATGCAAAGTAAATTGATCCGTAGTTGTTAACTGGCTTATATGCTATTCACCACACAACTATTACTAATAATAAATAATTGTAAATGCGTGATCAGTTGTGCGAATAAGAAACCACAAAAAATTCACCCCAGATGAAAAATTCTGATAAAATAGAAATGAAAACAAAAAGAATAATTAAATGCATTTAAAATCCTTGATATTCGAAATTTAATAACAGAAGAATCAATAAAACCCACTCAGAACATTATTATATTTTATTAACAATTAAATAATGAAGATTTCTGTATCGCATCAATTCCATAAAGAACAAAACCTTTTTTATCGCATATTTTATATTTTATTCAGAAAAAAATAATATAAACTTCTGCATAGCATTATTTCCATAAAGATTAAAACATTTCTTATTACACTGATAAACAAGAGATATGCTTGACAGCCAGGTTTCGAATTTACACGCAAAAAATATCCCTAATAATATTATTACAAAAGATAATATTCCTTTTTTTTCTGTCCATCAAATTGAGTCTGAGGAGCAAAAATGAAAATACAACATAAAATATATGGTTTAATAATGATTAATTTTCATGGATAGTCCTTCGATTTAAGTTTTTCTATATGATCCTCGATTTTTGGCCTTCCGATAAGAACAGATAAATATGACTGACAGGTGAAGTTTTCTGTTCTGTCATCCTCTTAAAAAGACTAATTAAGTTTTCTTAAATTGAGGATGTGTTTCCTGCCCGGGAAATTTGGAAACTACTCCACTGAAAGCATCGCTCTCAGTTGATTAATGAATTATTAATTTTTTTAATTGAAAGGAAACTTATCAATAAAAAGGAAAAGGAAAAATGCCTTAATTTTTTCTTTCCTATCAGAATGTAAAATGATGATGTAATATGAAATTACAGTACTTTTATTAATACGTATTTACTTTTACAATATGATAGGAAAAAAAATGAAGACATTTTTCTTTTTACTTTTATTTAAATGGAATCTTTCCTTTGTTAACTATATTGATCTATTTTCAAGAAACAAGAACCAAAGAGACTGGTTTCCCCAGAATTTTCTGATACATTCTCAAATAAAGGTATCAGAGAACGCTTTGCATGGCATTGGCGTACAATAGCTACACATTTTAACCTTTAATGTGAATTTAGCATTTTTGTTGAATTATCGCGTCATCCTTGGCAAGTTATTTGGCTGTTAAGCTTTGAATGCGGTTAATAATATTAGAAAATCGAATTTGTATTTTAAATGCGTATTTCTCAATCAATCTGAACAAAATTTTGTTAAAAAGCTATATTTATAGCCACAAAATACCATACAAAATTTAATATATTTAACGTATTAGTTTTTGAGTTCTCACGTCTATATATTTTTTAAAGTACAAACCAACAGACGGACAACTCTTCAATGAATTTGGCTCACAATTTGACAGTTATCTACACTATAGATGTTAAACGTGTGAGCCAAATTATATCTATCTTTCTTTGTTTTGGAGTTATCTTATTAAGTTATATTCTAACTGCCAGACAGACAGATTTCCTCTGAACTTATTTTGTTTATAATTTGATAGAAATCTACAAATTTGGTATAAAGACCGTATACTAAATTTCATCTGTCTAGCTTAAAGCGTATTTGAGTTATCTTTATCATTGATAGACAGACAGACAAACGAACGGGCATTTTCTTAAAATGTACTTTTCGAACACGGAGAGGTCTGAAACATGGAGATTCGTAAAAATCTCGAGTTCTAGTTTTTTGAGGATTTCTATACTTTCTCTATACTTTCCCTCTCTTACTCTATAAATTTTCTGTCGCGTAAATGAGAAAGTAAAAAACGCAATCAGATTTTCACTTCATGTTGCTGTGTCAATGAAGTGGATGAATTTTAATTCTTTTTCAAAATTAACAGTAATATACTGTTAAAAACTTTCAGAAATTATAGTAGCAGAACATTTCTAATTCAAGTGTTCTGAAGCAGATCTTCATAACAATATTTTACAATGGCTATTGTTTTCAAATTAATAAAAATAATCGAAATAAATGAAATGTACTTTTACAGTACGCATATATTCTTCTATATAGTTTATTTATTCATTTTTCAACCCAAAATAATATATATCCTAATACATCTTGGCTCTTTCGACTTTTTTTAATGTTATTTGTTTTCTTTTTTGTTGCTGTTTATAATGGCACTTGCCATGGACAAGCCCGCTGTTACGAAGTCAGCGCTTTTACGCCAAAGGAGCGTCTCTTGTTTTAGTAGCGCCAACTAGGGCCAAGACTCTCACGCATACTTAACTACTCACGCATCTCATTCGCTCGCAGAACCCCTTTTTACATAGGGACACATTCACGCATCTCACAGATAGAACAGATGAAGAACAACCATGCCCGAACCGGGACTTGAACCCAGGACGCCCAGATCACGGAGAATACGCGCTACCCCTATGCCAGGACGTCGGCTCTTTTTTTTTTTTTTTGCTTCTATTAATCAATCATATTATCAGTTATGAATTCTCCTACCAGCATCTTGTATTTCAGAAACATTTCAATAATAATCAGAGATTGCATCGTTCAGAAACAATGCAAGTTCGTCTGTTATCTTTTCGAAGTCTGATATTATAATCGTAAGCTTTTATCTTATAGCTTTATTTCAGTTCTCAGTAAACGAACGTATGTGGGACACTATGTTAAGAAATGTGCGATGCTCAATATTTAATGTTCTATATTTAAGAACACTTTCGTCGCAGAAAGGTTACATCTTTTTACAAAAGGCTCTTACTTATTAATTTTATTTTAAAGAAATTTATTTGAATAAATAATCATTTATTAGAATAGTTATTTTTTTAATTCTAATTAGGCGAAAAAAAAGTACTGTATCTAAAACTCAAAAAAAGTGTTGATATTTCACGATGTACGATATATTAGATACATTTAATGTAGATATATTTAAATGCTAATTTATGAAATTTTTATTTAAGCTGTGTCCTTTTTAGGAAAATTTCAAATATAAATTTAAATATCTAAAAGGAACCGCTTTCTTGGTTCTTCTTATCACAAAAACAAATTCAAAATTAAACTGCAAAGGTAATTCTTTTCCCTCTCAGAAAAAGAAAGTGCACGGTACTCAGCTGTAAAATGAGCGCTGGTAAAAAGAAAATTGACTTTCTCCTTTTCAAAAGCATCCAAGTATTCTTAAAATAGAAAATTCTTGAACATTTTAAATGATCTCGTGGAATTCTTAACGACATCTGAGCTAGAAACTTATGTACGTAGGCATAAGCGGGAAAAAAAATTCTTTTTCCCCAATGGAAAAAAAAAGGAAATTCAATGAAATGAAAATTGCGATGATATTAGAATGAATTGAAAAGATGTATTCTTTTTTATAAAAAGAAATACTGAGGGAAATTTAAACAAATTTCATTGATAATTTTTTTTTCAAATCACAGTTATGAATTATGAATTATCGCACTGCTTGTTTCTGTGCCGTTTTTTTAAAATCCAATTTCCAGATTATTACTCTATAATTATAATTTTGTAATCGAATATTAAAAAAATGGATAAAGGCATAACTTAAATGGAAAAGAAAGTCGAGAATATTTTAAATTAATGCATTTGAATAAATTAATCTGAAATAGATGGTCACTTGAAAAGTGTAAATGTAGTGACTTATAGTTTCCTGAGACAGGAAAACTGTAACAAATCCAAAATTTTAAATCTTATTTATTAACTATTTCGTAATATTAACCGGCTTTTACTTTCTGATAATTGATAATCATGAGTGAATGCAGATTAAAAAGTTCTTTAATTACATCTTGTTATCGTATTTAATATCAATAATTTTTATTGCTTTTCCTAGATATTGTTGTGCATGGATATAAAATCATGAACTTTTAGCTTCTCACTGGGTTGGGGTGAAAGTTTGGGTTTATTAGCGTTTTATAGCACAAAACCCATCTTTGACTAATCTGCACCACATTCACAATTTTAAAATGTACTTTCATTTATAATAAAATCGAAATACGGGTAGTCAACAAAATCCGAAATATCTAAAAATGTAAAAAAATAATTATAAAGGAATAAAACAATGATAATGTAAGGCCCTGCTCGCCCAAAACCTTGCCAAAACATAGTGAGATATCTGAAAATACTAGATGTTGCAAAGCAAATGATGGATATTCTACTGGAATATATAAAACTATATAAAACATATAGAATATAAACAAAACTACATAAAACATGTTTTATATGTATAATATATAAAATGTTCATTAAACAGTCGCAAATTGAGTAAAATAATGTATGTTTCATAAGAAGTAGATACACTTGCCAGAAAAAGTTTGCGTTCAAATGCATAGTAAGCATTCAATAGCCAACAAAAGCGCACTGTAGTGACTATATTAATTTCATTTAAGGCATTACTTGAACAATTCATTAAATATCAATAACAGTTTTAGAAACAAAACACATATAGTTTTAAAGTAATAATAATAATAATTTAAAATTACACAAAAAGTTACCAGAAAAAGTTTGTGCACAGGTACAAATTAAAAGGATATTTGCAAACTAATTTTCATTTTTCAGCCTGCATTGTTTTGTTGATATGATACACACTTGCAAACAAGTATTTAGTTTTGTGAAGTAAATTTAAAATTGTATTTATGAGGTGTTTAAGAGATAGTACTATTGTGTTTGACTTAAAATGGATTATAAAAGAAAAAGAGACGAAAGGAAAATCATCTTAAAACTAATGAATGAAGGAAAAACTCATCAAGCAATTAGCAAGATAGTTGGAAGAACTATCTTGATAATCTGTCTATCTACATTCTTCAATCCAAAGAATGATCAATAATTACAAGGTCATCGAAATCTATTATCTCAATGCCACGTAGTGCTTGTTCATCTAAGCAGACTTTACGAGAAAAGAGATACATACTGAAATCTGTACGTTTAAATCTAAAAATTACTGCTTCTCAAAAAGTAATTGATATCAAAGAAAGATTTAAAAAATCTCTTCATGAAGACACTATATGAAAAATATTGAAAATGGCTGACTATCATGACCGTATAGCTCGTAGTATGCCACACATTTCAGCTGCCAATAAGCAAAAGCATTTGCATTTTGCCAAAGAGTATGCAAATAAACCTTCTGAGTTTTGGGGAAAGTAACATTCTCTGATGAAAGCAAGTTTTGTATCTTTGGTATAACTGCTGAGAAGAAATCAAGTTATGGCTTTTGAGAAGCAAACTCTTGTGCATACAGTTAAACACGGTGGAGGTGGCGTATTGATTTGGGGGAGGAGTGCGTGGCAGCAAATGGAGCAGAATGACTAACTTTTATAGACTTCGCATTAGATCATATGGGATATCTGAATCTATTACAAGAAATTTTGAAAGTGAGCGCATTAGATTTGAACCTTGGCGATGACATTTGGCTTCAACAAGACAATGATCCAAAACACACTGTTCATAACGTAGAGCTCTGGCTGTAATACAATATCAAAAGTTAGTTACATATTCTTCCACAATCGAAAGACTTAAACCCCATCGAAAATTTCTAGGATTTATTGGAACGCAAGATTCGGTAACATAGCATAGAAAGTTATGCTGAAAATAGCGATTATGATGCAATGGAATAATGTTTCATCTGAGAAAACCTCCAGGCTAGTCCAATCTATGCTTATACGATGACAGATTCTTAGATATAAAGGTTTGAAGATTAATTGACAGTCCATGGAAGCTGTTTTTTGAAGACTTTTTTCATCTATACTCAAACTTTGTCTGGTAACGTTTTTTTGTATAATTTTTAATTATTATTATTAATATTTTAAAACTATGTGTGCTTTATTTCTGAAATTGTTATTGATATTTAATGAATTGTTCAAGTAAAACTAAATAAAAATTGAATGAATATAGTCACAACAGTCTTGGCTCTTGAATGTTTTCTGTGCATATGTACGCAGACTTTTTCTGGCGAATGTAGATACTTGTGGGTGAATCGGGATGGCCGTTGCTCATCATAAAGTTTAAATTATGGGGAAAAGGTTTTCCTCCACTCCGCAAGGACCAGGCTAACATTTACCGTTGAGAAATTCAGAAATTACATAACGGTTTTATCCCTTTCCCTGCGCATATCGCGTTACTTTTATTTGTGTTTTTTGCTTTAATATTTGGATGGAACAAATACTTTCGGGTTAGACTGTGCTGCAAAGTTTCCATATAAATTTCTTATATTAATTCAGATAATATAAATTTCCATATAAATTTCTTATATAATTTCTATCGGAAGCCTTGGCAATTTATTTATTTAAATATACATTTTTTAAATTTAAGTACATTGTAAAAGAACATTAGATACTATTTATTTAATTCTGTCAAAATGCAAAATGCAAAAAAAAAAAAAAAAAAACTTTTAATACTAAATTTCAGAATTTTTGTTTAATAAAAGTCAACAGCCATTTCTGCTTTTTCGTTTACATATAAAAGTGCTACAGCTATCAAAAAATACAATTTCTAGGCGCTGATGAATCCACACATTTTAACAAACCTCCGGATTTGGAGAAAAACCACTATAATGTAGGCATTAAATTTTACATACTCTTTAAATCGAAATTCTAGATTAGTAAAAAATTTTTATCTAAACTTTTCGATCTCTTAGAAAGTCTGTCTATTTGTCTATTAGCACACATGTGAGCATTATAACTGAAAAAAGCATCGTTAGCTAAATGAAAACCTTCATATGCTATATTAGAATTCTGGATCTTTATCAAAATTATGACTAAATCCTCAATTTATAAAGTAATATTTCTAAATAAAATGCAATGAATAATAATACATTTTTCTCTCTTAAAGGTAAAATTTACAGGAAAATTGTTTTTATAGAAATAGAAACGTGTTTTGGTAAAGTAAATGGGAGTTTACGATTAACAGAATAGGCTGAATTGTTCTCGGAAAAAAAATCCCCTGCAAGAGTTAAAAAAAAGTGCTATTTTTAATAAGAATGTTTTAATTTAAGGAACAACACCATTATTTCATTGATTTCCTTTTCCTTTTATATAGCCTTTTCCACTCTGAATAATTTTTAGCATCTCATTAATAAATAATTACAATCCTACATCAACCATTAAATACACTCCAATCATTTGAAAGTTAAAGATTAAAATAATTATTTTCGAAAACAATTAATCATGAAATAAATATGATTTTGAAAATAATGGATTTTACGTATGAAAGCCTAGATAAATATTTTTCCGGAAAGCCAGAAACATAACTTTACCTGTAAGTACTTGATAATTAACAAATGAAGCAAGTTTAAACGAAAAGATTTGAAAATGACTTTAAACAACATTTGAACAGAACGAATAAAAATATTACTTAAGCGTTTCAAAATGTTTCTTCTTCACCAAAGCTTTCCAGTCTCTCTGTCTGTATAAAAATGAATGAATAGAAAGAATTTAAAGATTAAAATTTTTTTTCAGCCACGTTTATCTTGTTCAACAGATTTTACAAAATAAGCAGCGTAAAATAATTGCTACCTTCATTAAATATTTGCCTAAATAGTTTTCTCAGCATTCTAAAGTGTTAATTAAAGAGGAAAACTTAATGCGCGCATTTATAAAATGCGGTTCTTGAAACAAATCTGTTTGGACATCAGGAAATCCAGATTCAAATTTAGATATTTAAAATAAGAGGAAAAAATTGTTTTGACTGTTTATCATTATAGTCTTCTTTCTCTGTCATTAAAATTATTAAATCGGTTAAATCCTGAATATGCGTTGGGAATTATGGATTTATCGGTTTGAAAGCTTATTTTAATTAATGAAGATTTTGTTATATTTTTAAGCATTTAAATTAATTATTAAAGTTGTTCTAAAATTCTATTAAGTAAAAGGAAACAGTAGTTACTGGAAATGGCACGGAAAATATATTAGGAAACTTGAAAAGGTTTTTAAAACTTTCACTTAAAATTTACATTTTTCATTAGAATCATTTAATTATCATTGCTAAAGAAAAATTACCGTTTGTTATGCAGATAATAATTCCCAGATTTCTTATAAAACGTTTAATGGAAAATATCTTCAATTATTATTCTAATACAATTTTTGTTATATATAAAGAAAACTTTCAAAATTAAGGGTGTTTAAAAAGATTAAAATAGGGGATGATTTTAAAATTAAGTGAGCTTAGAATGAAAGAAAGGATACATTTATACAAATCAAGAATCGATTAGTAGTTCGGTAGCTCCTGTGGTGATCACTTAAACAATAATATTTTTTTTCATGACCTACATTTAAAACGCTACGCCAGGCGTGGAAAAGCAATTCAAGGCCTTGTTCATTTTCAAGGCCTTGTCGAAAAAAAGTATAAATTTTTGGCTTTTATTTATTTTGCCACGCGAGCTTATCAGTTATATACATAAATGATATGCAATGAAAAATTGATAAACGTATTTGCAATCATGCTACCATAATTATTCTTCAATTATGTTCATCAGAGTTAAAATATTCAACCTATTTTTCAAGATTAGTATGAAATGAGTTTTATATGATATAAGATTCTTATGAAACTTGCGAGTTCAATGTCACCACATAGTGAAACTTAATTGTAGAGCACATACAGAGAATACTAAAATTCCGGCGACAATCAAATAAACTAGCTGACTCTCCAAAGTATATATTATCATACCAAGAAAGGAATAATTCCTTGATAGGATACACATGAAAACAAAAAATATTTTGTATAGTAACCAAAATAATTTGTTTCGGAATATAAAATTATGCGTAAATATTTTAGTTTATATAATATGTAAGATTTTTGAAAATATTTCTTTAATTGTGGTTAATGGATTAAATAAATAAAGATTTTT
Source organism: Argiope bruennichi (assembly GCF_947563725.1). Taxonomy (NCBI): domain Eukaryota; kingdom Metazoa; phylum Arthropoda; class Arachnida; order Araneae; family Araneidae; genus Argiope; species Argiope bruennichi. The sequence goes on from NC_079160.1 coordinate 91,249,289, forward strand.
TAATGCAACAATTTTTTGCATTGCTGTAATGTCATTTTAAAACAAGGAAGAATATATTACCGATAGAGAGAAAAATTATTAGGAATACCTCAATAAAGTATAAGTTAAAGTTAAAGTACTTTTTTCTAAAGTAACAATTGATTGTACTAAGAATAATATTACAGATAATAATTATAGAATAAATCATTACAATAAGCGGAAATATACTTCGGTAAAGTAAATGTGGAAACAATTAAACTCTCTTACATTTGAGTTAAAATTTGAAAAGTTTATAATAAAGTAAAGAGAGATGACAGTGGCGAAACCTAACATTGCAAATTTATAATATTGCTTTAGAGGGGGAAAAATCTCCTGATAAGAAAGATATTTTTATATATAGGTCCTACGGGATGTTGAATGGATGCCGAGTCAATACCTCTTGGCTTTGGTGACGATCATTTGACAAATGTTGGTACAAATCCAGAAACAGCAAGAATCTTGACAATAGCTATATTGAAACGGGAGTTTTATGGATATTTTTAGAATGTTCGTTGCCTTGTACTGGATACTAAAACGTCGAGAGGCAGAACTAAAATCAATCTAGTATTGAGCCGGGGATAGTAGCAGACAATCTACACGCTCCATATTAGTACAAAATCTCTTTTTTTGTAAATTCTTTCTGAATACATTGTGCTGCTACGGTTATTTATTGTCAATTTGCCGATTGTGTATTGTAAGTCATGTTCCTTTTCAGGCTTTTATTATGTTTTTCTTTTGAGAGATTTGCGTTTTTGAGTATAATTAAGTGTCTTCAATTAGTATTGAGCCTATTTGACTGTTTCACCATACAGCCATCTCTCCTGACTATGATTGATTTTGGACAAATTATCCTTGGAAATATTTATATTTTTATTAATTATGTAACTTCAAGCATCAATCCCGTAAAATGTAAGAACTTTTTGTGTGGCAAAAAGTGATTAACGAATTTGAAATCAAAGATGATAATTTATATCAGATTTAAATTAATTCCAGAAAATTAATAAGTAGAAACAACTTATGAAAAACAACTTTTATAATGATTAATCTACATACTTGGTCATTCATTTTTATTTCTTATAATTGTGCATTGTTTTTTAATTCTTTGTATAAGAATAGAGAGCGATGCAAAATTGACAGAAAGAAGATTTTTTCCCCTTATTGTTCACTGAAAATGAGTATTTGAATTTTAGTAAACTGAATGCGTAATTGGTAATCAAGAAATTCAGAAATTTTATTTATTGAAAGCATTCCACTTTGCTTCCGCAATTGATTAATTAATTGCCATTTTTTAATACAACAGGAGATCACTTGGTGAAGGAAATTTTCATTTTCTTTCCCTCTTCTGTAACAATGCACTACAAGTGAAAATAAATCGAAATACTTTTTCATTATCCTCTTCCTTTAAATTAAATCTAAACTCCCTCTTTTGTTCACTATTTTAGCTGATTTTCAGTACCAGAAATGAAAGAGGAAATCAGGTTTTGAACTGACTTCGTAGTTTTAATGAAGTCCAGAATTTTTTTGTCTTTTTTCGGTTAATTAATGTCCAGATATAATTTAGGATCCCTTCTACTACTGAAGACAAGAGGTATCGACTTAAATGTTCCTTCAATCTTTAAGGAGTTATAAGGGACATGTTATCAAGCTAATTAAAAAGTGACATATGCTGTAGTTTGTGATACTAGAGAAAACAAAGTTGACGTTAAAAGTTTTATGATTTAATACATTATGTGCTACATGAAATCCTTTCAAGGAAAAAAAAATCTAAATTTAATATTTTCGAGATGACATGTCTATGATTTAAACTCTGTTTCAACTTTACCAAATAGATTACCAAACAAAAGAAAAAAAGTATTATGAAGATATTTATCTGAAAAATAAAGAAAACCAAATAATTTCTGCTATTTATTTTTCTACTGATTTAATAAAAAATAAAAAGCTCTGTAAATAATTTTGAAAAAATAAAATAAAAATGCTATTCATCTATGAAATAAAATTTGTATTGCTATTGAAAAATTTCTCTTCATCTAATGTCTGTTTCAATATATATGAAAAGAATTGAAATCAATTAAAATAAATCTTTCCTCTAGACCTGTGTTATAGAAATATGTTCAGAAACAAATTACAATAATTGTTCTTTCTTCCACAGAAATAGAAAATACATCATTCATTTCTTTACGCAAGTGTAATTCTTTTAGTTCAGCCGAAAAGAAAATTGACTTTCTCTTTCACATATATATCTATAATGTTCTAAAAGTATTTACTTCAAGTACATTTTGGATGTCCTACTGAACTTGCGATTTAAATGATCGCGAACTATGTAGAAATGATGTGGGCTAATGTGAAAATTCAATTCCCTTTTTTATTTATGTGGGAAAAATTGCATAATTGATGAAGGGCGATTGCAATAGTAATAATCCAAAAGTTACAATACATCTGTCATTACAATAAATGAAAAGATGATTTATTTCAGTTAAAAGTAGTAATGAATGAGATTACTTATTATTAAAAATGTCGTTTTTGTAGTTTTTATTTAAAATTCAATTTTCACATCATTAATTTATAACTTATTTTTAAAAAATTTCCTATTTAATTTTTGCTGCCGTAGAAAGAAAATTAGTTGTATCAAGTACCGTTTCAAAGCAACAGAAGGGAAATTTGGTATTTACTTCCTAATTTTGAACTGCTGTTAGATGACGAATTTGAATTTTAAACTTGCATTCCTTGCTTGAGTATTCGTTTTGACTCCAAAGAGATGTGGTCTTCACGGATTTGGCGCATGTTATGATTATTTATAAATCTTCCTTGATGGAATCATGTCTTGAACCTGGAATCTTTCGAAAGCGTGGACTCATCAAAAGCCACTGCAAATACAGAAACGATGAAATATGTAAAAGGGTGAAAAATGTCAACGCAAGGTTTTAAACATTATTATTTTTCATCTATCAATACAAACTTATAAAGTTCATAAATTGATTAAAAAAAACAGATGGTCTATGAAATCACTGTATTTCACTTTTAAACTGTGGGGGTTATTTTGTTTTTGAAGCATGTTCGTCCATCGTTAAGAAATGCGAGGTATAAAAGTTTAGAAAAGAAAAATATTTTGGAAAATCGTCAAAAGAATAACTGGTTCATTGATTCAAGTTTGTACAAAAACAAATTTTTCTTGCAATAAGTAATTTATTACAGAATTTCGAGAAATTTGTTTTTAATTAGGTCTTAAATTTTTCTAAAGCGATTTCAATGAATTTAAGGTCTCAAACGTTTAAAATTTTTTTTTTTAAAAAAATCCCGAATTATGCTATAAAAATAGTTGGATCCATATGTAACAAAAATTACATATAATTTAAGAGACCATAAAATTTTATGAAATGGAATTTCCAATTGTAATACGAATTGACGATGCATGAATTTAAACTCCAATTTTACATTCTCATGAAAATAATTTCATAAGTTCATTTTTAAAAAACAAGATGTGATTCTAAACGAATGAAATCGCTTTTATTTCATTGAGAATTATAAATGATAAAAATAACGATTTAGAAATTTGCTTTTTTAAATAAAAATACTCCGATTAAAAAAAAGTCATACTTTTTCATTCACTGCATTTATTTCTCAAGAATTCCTATTCACTTCGAAAATGTTTCACTTTCGCATTATTAAATATATTTAAAAATATATAGTTTTTACAGTAGTTTTCAATTCTGTTCCACTGCAATAAATGGAATTAAAACGATTATTTTTTTATTTTATATAGTTTTTAATAAACACAGCATTTTTTTTATCAAGATAAAGAATTTTATATGTAAAAAGCTACTAAATTTTTTAAACTACGATTTTGCTTTTACTAACTTATAGAAAATTTGAAACATATATAAATCAAAAAAGGGAAAGCAATTATTTTAAGTTATTACTATTGAATTATTATGCAAGTTAGGATTTATCGGATTAGAAAATGTGATGGAATAATTACTTATGCATTTCGAAATGGTTCTTTCTCTCCAAACAATTTTATTTCATAAAAAGTGTGGAAAGAAAGAATTCAAGGATTGGAAGATTATGCTAAAGTCACGTTTATCTTGTTCAAGAAAACTTACAAAATGAGCAGTGGAAATGTCTGCCTTTAATTAAATATTCGCTTCAGCAGTTCCTTTAGTATCCTGAGGTCAAAATAAATGGAAAAAATGGGTTCCATTTCAAAAATCAAGTTCTTGAAATAATTCTATTTATAAAATCAAGACTACCATTTTTAAATTTGAATAATTGTTCAAATCGAAATAATTGTTCAAAATATTTAATTATAAACTGCAAATACTTTTAATACTTTAAATTTAGAAAGGAACTTATAACTAATTTCAGTGGATCTTAAATATACATTGAATATTATAAATTTAAAACTGACAAAGTAAATTTGATTTAATGAAGTTGCTTATTGCATTTTTATCTATTTCTCTTAAAGATTATTTATCGATATATATTAAAGAAAAATAACATTTACTGGAACCAAAATTTATTCGGAGACTAAAAAAAGTTATTTGAATTAATTGACTCTGACTTTAAACCATATTTCTAAAAGAGACATCTAATTATCACTAAATTTAAGAGATATTATGAAAAAGAAAAATCAATCCAACCAATCCACAGCGAATAAATGGAATTCCATATGTTATATATATAATAATTCTTGCAATTATCATAAAATCATTTCAAATAAATAATTTATCAATTGTTCTAATGTGCAAAATTCCCTAGTTTTGAAAAAAATAGTAAAGGCCATATTTTATTGAAAATTACGTTGATTCGCAATTAAATAGTACTTGAATGGAAATTCAAATTTAAATTTGAACAGGAAATGAAATTTTACATGATAAATGGTTCTTTCTATTATATTTACTTCGCCAATGAAACGTCTTACTAAAAACGAAAGCAATATAAACATCTCACTCATCCCTGATATGCAACAGCTTACTTTTCAGCTCCTTCTATGTTTCTCTAAAAGGGACTACGACTTTGAACTATTATTTTCTCATGAATATAAAAAATATATAATTCTATTATATATATTTTTTATATAATAGAAAATGTAATAAAAATGAATAAAAAAACAAAACTATATAATGCTATATAGTTTTATATACAAATGAATGGGGAAAACACTTATCAAACTTAGCTTTTGCAAACGTTCATTGATTTTTGCGCGTAAATAAATAATAATAATTCACCCCTCATAAAAATTTCATCTGAATAGCATTTTAGAAAATTATTCTCGTATCTTTTTTCAAAGACTAATCTCTTTCGAAAGAAAATTTATACTAAACAATACATAAAATTTTCTGTCAAGGCAACAAAAATTGAAATCAAAACTCGTAAACATCCAATAAAAGAGATAAGAGAAAAGAAAGGAAAATAAGAAACATTTAAAGAACGAATATAAACCTTGTATAGAGTAAAAAAGATTTCATTGCTCCAAATCGGGTCTTCTCTAATTACAGCACCAGCGCTTTTAAGTTCAGTGAGATTTATCAACGACTTTTAAATAATAATAATAATAAATTTTAAAAGGTATGAAACAAAAGTGCCTAAAATAATGGAAGAATCGATCAAAATCACACTGTTCTTGTAATTCATTACCCTCAACATAAAAGTTTAAGAGAATCAATAAAACTTTAAAAAACATTTTGTAGAAAGGAAGTCACTGGAAATAACTACTAAATCCCTGAATCTTGAATCCCTGAACATCTTGAATTTTAATATAAAATGCAAACATTTCATCTAAAATAATTTACTCCGATATTACTCCAGAAAAGCGAGAAAACTGTTAATTTTTAATAAATTGAATATCTAACTCCTGCACTTCAAAAAAAATTGAAGGTATTATTCCTCCTGTCCCAGAGTGAATGTTTCAAGCTTAGTTGAAATCTACCGAGTTGTTTAAGGGAAGATGAAGCATATGCAGGTTGTCCCAAAAGGTGTGCAGCGTCTGATATTTACATATTAGGATTGAAAATGTCATGACGAGTATTTTGATGTATAACATGTGAGGTCCCCGAATATAATGTCATGGTCTAATTAAGGTATGAAGCTTGTGTCATGAAAACTTCAAAAAATGAGAAAAAGAAAAGAAAATCAATGTTTACTGAGAACTTTCAGTACAACAGATTTTCGAAATGTCTGCCGTTCGAACAAATGACATGGTGAAGACTGGAATAGAAGTTCGCAACCGCTTTCTGCAAAACATCTGTTTCAACTTCCTTCACCTCAGTTACAATTGCTGCTCTCAAATTGTCCGATATATGAGATATACTGTGTCTTTCAGACGTCCCCATAAAAAAAGTCGCAGGGATTAAGATTCGGCGGGTAAGGTGGCCACTCTATGCTATTGCCTGTTCTCATAACGGAATCCAACCCGATCAATCAGTCTATTGCCAAAATGTTCCGCTGAGTGCGGTGAGGTCTAGCACCATGTTTCATGAACCAATTATCGCTTATCTTGTTTATGCCATGCAAGAATGGGTTGACATCGTTATTCAACACGTCAAAATAAGCTTGACCAGTGACAATTTCGATAAAAAAACTATCCCAATGACGCTTTCAGCAGAAAACGCATATCAAACTGTAAGCCTAAGTGGGTGCAATGGTCGAACTATTGCACGATGAAGATTTTTAGTGGTCCAGAACTTCCAGATCTGTTTGTTAATATTTTCTTGGAGATGGAAACGCTCCACGTCATTGAACCAGATCCGATTCAAATCAATTGCGCTACCTTAAACCTTATTAATTATCGTGCCTGCAAAATCAAACTTTCTTAAACCATCCAAATCGGTCGATTGTGATTGATTTGAATTTTATAAGGGAATAGAGCCGCATAAGAATTTGCATATTCACTTACAGACGCGCTTTTCCTCTAATTGGTGGCCACAGATTTCCATAGTGAAGCTTCCATATTGTGCAATCGTCGTAGGCATCGTAATTTGGAATACTAACTGATTGGAATACTAACGTTCTTCGTGTAATTAAACTATGATGCTATATTCGAAGACCCCATATGTTATAACGTAAAAATACTCGGCGTATTCATCCTAATCTGTAGATATTAGATACTACATACCTTGTGGGACAACCTGTACATGCATACATACATGAATACCAGAATGAGCTTTCTTTTTTTTTAAAGTTAAAGTGAAATCTCACGCATCAACTACATAAAATATAAAAACTATCTGTATCATAACATTTTGGTAATAAATTTACACATAAAAAACAACAATAATAAAAACATTATTTCAAAACAGGATATAGGTTTTGTCCATTACACTTGGCATCAAGCCCTGAAACAAGCGACTTAAAAGTGTTAATGTCAATACTGATAAAATCCATAATAAGATATTAATTTTTACTTTTATATGAGTGCATTGATTTTTGGATTCGTTGGATAAGAACAGAGACATTGGATAAAATGACAGGTGAGGTTTTCTTTTTCATCTTCTTTGGTAGAAAGATTAATTAGTTTTTTTAAATTAGAATCTGTGCTTGCTGGCCGAGAAACTAAGTAACTTAATTCATTGAAAGCACATCGCCTTGCATCCGCAATTGCCTGATTAATTAACATTTAGTTTTCTTAAAATAGGAACTGATCCCCTCTTGAATTCTAAGAAAAAAATTAAACTATTTTTCTTTTGTTCTCTTTGTTTAAATTACGTTTGGAATGTTTTCTTTGCTAACTGTTTCAACCTACCTTTCAGTAGCATAAATAAAAGATGCAATCGGATTTCTAGTTTACGTCGTAGTTTCAAATAAGGTCTAAAAGTTTATTTCTTTTTTCATAATTAAAGCCCAGAAACAATTCTCAGTTTTCTCTTTTATTACACGAAATAAAATTCATCTAGGGAAGTATCCATAGATTCATTTAAGGCCAAGGTCTTTACAAAGAAAAAATGAATGGTACGGATAATATTATGGTGAAACTAACGCTGACATTATAAATAATAAAATTTATAATGTCAACTTTAGTTTATCTATGTATACAAATAAATTTTTTTAATTTGGAAGGCAAAGTTCTTAAGAGGACGTTATGCATTCGTCTTAATTCTATTTTTTTTTCTTCTGAATTAAAGAAATAAAACCACAACTAAATTACAAAGACGATTATTTTTAATACTAAAATGTAAAACACCCGAACATTCTTAATATTCTTTCTTACTTTAAATTCCTTTGAAAAGATAATTGCCTTTCTCTTCCACAAAACTATCCGGAATTTCCAATTAATAATGAATTCCAGCAAATTATGAATGATAATCCTATCTTTATCAGATCTTATTAAGTATATATTGTTATGATATGATTCCAAAAACCTGATTCGTCTAAATCTCAAATTCGAATTTTTTTCTTTTTACGATTATAATACTTTATATATTTAATTTACTGGAAAGTGAAAAGGACATACTTTTTTGTCTAATGATATGTATATGCAATATGGAAATTCAAAATCGGCAAGCTCAAAAATATACATCTCAATAGCAAGTCATCTAGCGAAATAGCTGGTCTCTCATTTTTATTTTTTATGCAGGAAACTTAAGTTTTGGATTTTTTTTTCTATAAGAATAGAAAGAGGAACGAAGTTGACATTGGATATTCCCCTTTTCATCGTCAAACCTTAGAATGATTAATTAAATTTTTGTTATTTGAGTATGTGTTAGCTAGCTGGGAAACTTAATCTAGAGAAAGCACCTTAATTAAGTAGTTGATGACTTAATGATCCTTTTTTCTGAATTTGATAGAATCTTAACCTTTCATAGATGAAAGTCTTGATTTTTGTTTTGTTTTATAATATGTTGATAAGAAAAGCAATAAAATACTTTCGCTATGCTTCTTTTATTTTAAACAAAATCCAAGTATTTCTTTTATTAACAGTTTTTATCTATTTTTTCTTGCAGAAATGAAATGCAACCAGATTTTCTGTTCTTGTCATTATGCCAACATATTTTGGAAATTTAATTCTGTTTTCGAGTTTTTAATACCCAGAAAGCATAATCTGTATCCAGTTCTAATAATCAGAAAAAAGTCTTTTATAAAACCTTTCATTGTATCTTTAAAAATATATCATGATCATGCCATTAAGCTAACTACAAAGCGACATATTTTAAGGATTTGAAGAAAGAAGAAAGAGAAGAATTGACATTAAAAACGTTATGATTTAATGTCCATTTTTTTATTCATTATTATTTTTTTGATTTTATACTTTCTACTTAAAATTTCTGTTGTTCTTGATTTCAGATAGAGTACTTCTGAGGAAATCAATAATTAAATAACTATTTCTCATTTTGTAAGTTCTTTAAGCAAAAAAAAAAAAAAAAAAAAAAAAAAAAAGATATTCATTGAAAAAAAAATATATAAGATTATTTATTGCTTGATTCTATAAAAAGGAAAAAGCCTTGTAACTAATTTTCAAAAATATTTTAAATTCTATTCATCCGCTGAATGAAATGAAAGTTTTTATTTTGTTAAGAAATACTTCATGAAAATTTCCTTTCATTAGCTGTTTTCTCGGTACTTTCAAATACGAAATGATATCTCTCAAAAAAAGTGCTTTCTCTTTTTTCGAGTAAAAGAAATAAGCTTAAAACCAAATTACAAAGATGATTTATCCCCCCCCCCCACTGAAACAGAAAATGCACGATTCTCCTTTTCATACACGCTCAATTCTTTTAGCTCAGTGAAAACAAAATTGATTTTCTCTTTCACAAAAGTATCGATAATGCTCTAGAAATAGAAATTTCCAGAATGTTTTATGCGAAGTCGTGCATTTTTTAAGATCTTCGAGGTAAGAAATTATTGAATGTAAGCATATAAGGAATGATAGTTCACGCTTTACTTTCTCCTACACGAAGTATAGAGGGTGAGTTGTAACTGTAAAAAATGTGAACTCGAGATTCTGAGGAATCAGAATATTTCAGACTTTTCTAAATCCAAAAAAGCACATTTTTGACATTATATTTGTTTGTCTGTGAACTGACGGTAATAATTGTCTGTTTGTCTGACCACAATTCAAAAGGCTTTGAGCTGAGAGGATAGAAATCTATATATTTAATTACGATCCAATTTGTTCGAAATCCATTCACAGGAAATCTGTGTGTCGAGTACAAATAAACTCGATCCAATTATTTACGATCCAATTTGTTCGAAATCCATTCACAGGAAATTTGTGTGTCGAGTACAAATGAACTCGACCTAATTATTTACGATCCAATTTGTTCGAAATCCATTCACAGGAAATCTGTGTGTCGAGTACAAATGAACTCGACCCAATTATTTACGATCCAATTTGTTCGAAATCCATTCACAGGAAATTTGTGTGTCGAGTACAAATGAACTCGACCCAATTATTTACGATCCAATTTGTTCGAAATCCATTCACAGGAAATTTGTGTGTAGAGTACAAATGAACTCGATCCAATTTGTACATTTGCGATCCAATTATTTACGATCCAATTATTTCGAAATCCATTCACAGGAAATCTGTGTGTCGAGTACAAATGAACTCGACCCAATTATTTACGATCCAATTTGTTCGAAATCCATTCACAGGAAATTTGTGTGTCGAGTACTAATGAACTCGATCCAATTTGTACATTTGCTATCCAATTATTTACGATCCAATTTGTTCGAAATCCATTCACAGGAAATCTGTGTATCGAGTATAAATGAACTCGATAACTACAAAACGCATGGAGCTAGGTGAATAAAATTTGGTGCACAGATTTAGCATCAAATATTTAGATATTTATGAAAGTTTAAACCAAGTCTGTTAAACAATTTACCGTCTGTCTGTCTGTACATTTGCACGCATGTAAATGCAATAATTTATAGACGCAATGAATTATTCAATGCAATATGAAATGCTGTCTTGTGACTACAACTATAGTTTAGAGTCAAATTTTGATGCTGATCGACTTAGAAAAAAAAAGAGTTTAAAATTTATATTTGCAATGGATTCAGAAAAAATGCTAGTTTTACACTAATAATATATATTTCGCAACTATCGTTCTAAAATTCTATGCAAGACATTCGTGGCCTTTTATGAGAAGGATCTGTAATGGTCAGTATGCGAGAAAATTTGGGAGAGACCACTCCCACTAATTTCTCTTGCATATAGAAATTTCAGATTCAAGTAAATGAAAATCACGCTGATAGGTACATGAACTAATTTTACTAAAGGAAATGGCAGATTGAGTGAAGTTAAATTAGCAATTATTTCCACATTAGCAATAGTTTAAAAAAAATTCAGTGTTGTTTTTATGTCATATTTAATGTCATTTATTTCTTATATAAATAATTTATTTGATATTTAATTTTACATGCCGCAGATTGTGCTGATACTCATTTTAGTTATACTTATTTCCTATCTTGCAGCAACACGATCATGTGGGGTAGATACCTGAATTCTGAACCTCAATCAGATGACGAAGATGAAATTTGGCTAGACATCCTTGATTTGATGTCTTCGCTATATCAACCGGAATGTATTTGGAAAAATAAATGCGGTGTCCTCCTGGATCGCTTATACGACATTTTTTCACTAGAATCGAGTTTCAAACCGGAAACGCTTGGCCTGAATGCGAAATCTAAGTCCAATGCAGACGTTACATGAGGACAAAATATGTCTAGAGGTGAAATATGCGAACAGTGGAATTTTCATCTATGTGCTCAATTGGCTATTTGTATAAACTTAGGATGTCCATAAATTTTTCCTAAATGGTGATAACTTATTTATTCATCATCATATCAATCATATCAAATTTAATAACATCATAATATCAAACAAATCATATTTATAATCATTTTCTTCAACATAATTTCAATAATATTTTTGGAAATGAAACTTATTTTCAGTTTTAATTTTTTAGCAATTTAAAAAAAAATAATTAAAATTTTTAGAAAATTAAATGAGACTTGAAACGAATAAAATTGTTTGTATTTATTTCAAAGTAGTAAGTACTAAAAATAATATTTTGAAATCTTACTTTAAAAATTATTCTTACTTTAGAAAATTATAATATTTTCTCTGTGATTGCATTTAATACTCAAGAATTCTTTTTCATTTACTACTAATTTTATGTGTTCTGTTTCAGTTTTTATTCCTTTCAAAATATTTTTCATTCCCACATTATTAAATAATAATTTCAATTCAATTTCAACAATTAAATGTATTCAAGTAACTTTCAAGTCGAATATTAAGATATTTACCTTCGAATGCAATCAATCATGAAAAAGAACATTTCTAGAACAATAAACTTGATATAAGTAAAGTTATCCAAATTTCACGAGATCGCTAGAAACCCCAATTTTGTTTTGAGTGATTGAAAGTAAACCAAAATTAATCAAACATAAAATAAACAGACATTTTCATCTTACGTAGACTGTTAAAAATATAAAATGAGATGAAATTACTTTTGCATTTCAAAACAGATCTTACTCTCCAAAAATGTTTAATTTATAAAAAATATAGAAAGGAACAATTCAAGGATTAGAAAATCGCATTAAAGTCACGTTCCTCTTGTTCAAGAAAATTTGCAAAATGGGCAGAAAACTGTCTGCCTTCATTAAATATTCGCTTCAGCAATTTTCTTAGTATCCTGAGGTTGTAATTAAGGTATCCGTATACGTTCGGAACATTTTAGGAAATATCGATAAAACAAATATTGTAATTACGTTTTAATATGATCACTATTTCCTAAAAAAACTTCAATTTAAGTAATGAAAACTTTTTTTAACGCACACAGATTTATTTAAAAGTAAAATTATCGTTATATATATATATTAAGTAAAATTTACTGAAAAAGTACAAAAAAAAAAAAAAACCCACATGATGCAAAAAAAAAAAAAAAAGTCAGAAAAAAAAATTGCAAAAAAAAAAAAAGAAAAAAAGAAAAAGTATTCAGATATTTTAAAAACATTGTCTAAAGGGTGCCCTAGAATCTAATAAAAATTCACAAAAATGAATTTTAATAAATTTTTTAAGTTAATAATATAGAACGTTCTTAATATTTGCACAACTGTCAATACAATAAACGGCAATAAAAATCAAAAATTTTCGCAATTGGAATTATTCTAGCACATTCTTTAGAGAATGATATGTAAAATCTACGTATCAAGGTTGTACAGTCATAGCGCAGATATAGTTTGAAAATACACTTCTGATACACAATACAGGTATAATAATTATTTGATGTTATAATTTTTCAAAAAAATTAGTGTATTTAATGTACAAAAACGCATTTGTAATGCAAAGTTATAAAGTAATTTATTAAAAATTCACATTTATATATTTCACCCTGTTTTCTTCCGCTTTTAGGTGATTTTTATTTTTTTAGATAATTCATTTTTTTCTCAATCAATTTTATTATAGATTTGGGAGGTTTTAATTTTTTAGACCATTTTTTTTTCTCAAGCAAGTTTTTTACAGATTTGGGAGATTTTACTCTTTTTAGACCATTTATTTTCTTTTCTCGAGCAATTTTATGACAGATTGGTGTGATTTTTACTCTTTTTAGACAATTTCTTTCTTTCTCAAGCAACTTTATTACAGGTAATGAAGGTTAGATTCGCTTTATGCTCTCACTTAAGGTCAAGAATATTAGACCTAATAGCAGTTTTTAACTTTTACATTTTTGACATCTACTCACTCTGCTATTCTCTACTTTCACGTATCTTCTTTTTCTACTTTCATCTACTCTTTCCTCTCATTTTACAGTCACTCTTAAAGTGAAGCTTTAAATCCACTAAAGCTTTTGTTAAATTGTATAATAGAAATATTTTTACACCCAATGTATGAACTAGCAATTTCACAAACCTTTCTTTCGGTATGGATTTCAATATGAATCCATTAAATCCTTCATTTGTATTCTTATAATTATGTTTCGTATTCCTTGATTCCCAAATAAAAATAATTCACAATTATATATAAAACTTAATACATACAGGCTTTTTATATATTCATAACGAACACTGATAACCTTTCAGATTTATCTTGGAACTTTATGTCATTTTAAAATGGGTATTTATATTTCTATCCCCTATCAGTGCCCTCTGTCCATGCGTTGGTTGAGTTATTAGTGAAACATACCTAAAATAAATAAATAAAAGGTGCCAGTATGGAGCTTTGCTTTGAATCCTCTTTTGACTAGCCTACAGTAGCTCCGAAGTTTATCAATAAAATTGTCTGATAGCTTTCTCTGCCCTGTCAGGCTTTTGTATTTAACCATTATAAAACCATATATGTAAACATTAAAAATAATTTAGACTTATTTATAATAAACAAATTAAAATGCTTATTCATTTATAAAGTTGAAAATACCGTAATTTCCACCTCAGTTCATCCCATCATATTAATTTAAAGAAACTTCCGGTTCCGAATCGTATTATTTCACAAGTTGACATTCTTTTTTTGTTGGTGTTGTAGTTTATTACCCTCTATATGGAGTCTCGTGAACCAAAAATGATAAACGACTCATAAACGCTAATCTTAATATCGATACATTTTAATAGATGGTATAACATTTTTTGTTTGTTTTTTTTCAAATATATCCTTATTTTTAGATTGTTTGAATGAGAATAGACAGCGAGACTCAAATGACAGCAAATATTTTTTTCGCCCTTTGTTGAAAGATTAATTAAATTTAAGTAAATTGAGCATGTTTGCTTGCCGAGAAACATAGTAACTTAATCTACTAAAAGCACCACGCATTGCTTTTGCAATTGACTAATTAATTGCTATATTTTTTGTTAAATAAACAAGAGCTGATCAATTTGGGGATGAGATTTTTGAATTTTGTTTTCTTTTACAATGCTCTATATATATATAAAAAAAAATATATTTCTTCTTTTCTTCCTTTTTAATTATATCCTTAGAACTTATTTTGTTAATTGATTTAACATGCTTTCAGTCACAGCAATTAAAGAAAAAATCAGATTTTCATTTCACGTCGTACAATGTAAATAGTTCTAGCTTGTCTTCTCCAAAGCAAGAATTATTAATCCAAAGTATCATTTATAAAAACATCTGCTATCGGTTTGAAGGTTACACCAAGGTCATATAACTACGTTGGCTAGGAAATGACGTAAGACTCAAATAATGCTGCCAAGTTAAAATAAAATGGAGACTTAAAATTTAATAATTAAACACAATGCTTACTATTTAGTATTTCTGTCTTTTGAATCCAAGTTGAATTTGTTCTACAAAATACAAAATGACTGAAGAGCTGTTTCACATTAAATAGATTAACGAACTCTTGACTGTTGACTGTTCAAAAGTTATATAAAGAAATGTGACAAGGGTGACTAGAAAATGAGTAAATCTCAAATAGTGCTGCTAAATTATAATAAAAGTGATATTAAAGATTTAATAATTAAACACATTGCTTACTGTTTAACATTTTTGTCTTTTGAGTTCAAGTTGTTCTATGAAATACCAATAATCGAAGAATTGTTTTCCACTTAAAAGATTAACGAGCTGCTGACTGTTGACTGTTCAAAAGTTATATCAAGGTCATATAAATAGGTTATCTAAGAAATGAGTGAATGTCCTATAGTGCTGCTACATTATAATAAAAGGGAGATAAAAAATTTTATAATTTAACACACTGCTTACGAATTAAAAAAAATTTTCATCTTAATTCAACTCGAATTTTTTCTGTGAAATACCAATAACTGAAGAGTTATTTTCCACTTAATATATTATCAAGTTATTGAATATGTGTACAAGTTATTGAAAGAGACTGAAGATATTTAACTAAAAAGATAAAAATAAATCAGATTATTATTATTTTTTTTTGATGCGATGAAATTGAAAATGCCCTGCAACTATTTTCGAAGAAAGGTTTTAAAATTCTATTCATCTTCGGAATGAATTGAAATTTGATATTTTTTTAAAAGTTACTTTATGAACATTTCCTTTCATCTATTATTTTACTGATACTTTCACAAACAAAACGAAATCCCTTA
This sequence comes from Argiope bruennichi, assembly GCF_947563725.1. Classification (NCBI taxonomy): domain Eukaryota; kingdom Metazoa; phylum Arthropoda; class Arachnida; order Araneae; family Araneidae; genus Argiope; species Argiope bruennichi. Next base: position 91,265,309 of record NC_079160.1, read on the forward strand.
CAAGAAACATTTTATTCTTTTAATAGAAACAAGATCAAAAACAAATTACAGCAATGATGTACTCCTTTCTTCACACACATACCCCTTCTTCTTGTGCCATATGAATAATTTTGATGCAATTGAAAAAAAAAATCATCCTTTTCAAAAGTATGAATAATATTCTTTAAATTGAAAATTTGGAAACGGTGCTCTCGAGGAACTTTTAAATTCTTCAAGGCTGCAAACTATTTTAAGCAAGCATATATAAAGAAATAATTTACTTTTTTGTATAGAGTGAATACATTTAAACATCAAAAAATTATATTATTAATACAAATTCAAAAAAGTAAAATTTTTTTATCGGAAAATGGTGCGAGAAATTGAATAATTAAATTGAAATTTCCTTAATTGTATTGAAACCAAATCTATAATTTATCAGTTATTGATATATATTTTTTTCTTTTTAAAAACTTACTGCCGTGGACATATAATATGCTCTAAGTTTAAATTTTCAAGAAGTAAAATAAAGGAATAAACTTAAAGCATTAGACAAAAATAATTGTAAATTTATCTAAATTAATACATTTCAATTAATTAATTCAATTAATATATTAATTTTCAATTTATAATATTTTTTAATAAATAGTAAATTAATTTTTAATTAATCTCAATTAATGTATTCCTAAATTTATACATACATAAATACATACAGTCCAGAGCAGTATGTTATTTGATTATTGGCTCCTCAGAATGTGGTTAAAATTCTATTGCAGGTAATAAATACTGAACCCAGATTTTTGCACGCACCGCACTCTTTCGCTATCAATACAAACCTGTAAGGTTCATAAGTTATGCCTAATTGATCGCAACCCATAAAACCATACTTTATAAATTACTCGAACTTTATAAATTATAGAAATCAATTCTTGATGGATTAATATTTCATCCTCATTAGCAATATCAACTTCCACAATTACATTGTCATTATCTTCATTGTCAATATCACTCTCACTCTTACTCTCTTAAATGTCAGAATCCGAAGTTTCTATATCCACAATATTTGGATTCTTCTGTTCTTTATTTTTTTATTATAATATATCTATTACTCCTAATTCAATTCCATGAGCATAGCACAATTGCTGATTTGCACCAATTAACTTTCCAAATTTTTTCATAACTGTTGCACCATTAGTCGTTATGGATACAATATCTTCTTTCATGGATAATCCATGTTTCGTTAATTTAGATGTAAGCAATTAATTGAGCCATTAATTAGCTAATTAATTTCGCCCGTTAGGGAGACATAAAAACTAAAACGTATACTATTTTGCTATGTTGGCGATCCTTGAACATATAGTGGAGACAATTTAAAAAATTTCTAGTAAATACCGAAAAATCGGTATTTAAATTTGTGAATACCGGTATTACGAAATTGTAAAATGGCTCAAAATACCGGTATTCGGTATCCCGGTATACCGGTATTGCAATCCCTATTCATAAGTTATGCCTAATTGATGGCAACCCATAAAACCATTATTTGTCAAAAAAAAACAACAACTATGGAATCTTTTTTATAAAACATATTTGCTTTTCATTAAGAAATAAATAATGCAATAACCATCTTTGGAGAGCAGTTCTCTATCTACCATTTATATATTTAAAGTAATTAGAAAAACGAAAAAACTCCAATCCTAAAGCAACGATAAAACATTATAATGATTTTACCAGTTTTTAATTCATATATCATTAACTCCCTACTCTTAACCATTGACAATTTTCGAGAAAAATCTCCAAAGCATTACTTCATTCTATATTCTCTGTGAGTAACATCCTTGACGGAATTCTCAGTCATACGCACACTAAAATATCAAATGCACGGATTTAGCCAATTTTTACTTGAAATTGAAAACTCATGACATCTAGATAATCATTAAGGGTCATTTACCCCTTCCGTCTAAATATATGAGATATATTTTTAAATAAAATTGAATCAGAGACCTCTCTATGGTAATTATATAGCATTCTGATTGGTTAATTATACTTTTGTGTGGAATTGTCAAAGTAGTGAAATCGGTCATGTTATTGAGATTGAAGTTTCTTCTGGCGCAGTTTTATTTTGCATTATCTTTTTGTTTAATGATTGACTTCCTTCCTCCCGAAATGGAGAAGAAGGAGGAAGATGATAATTAATGATAATGGCATGTTTGGGATTGTATAAGCATTCTTACAAAACAAAAATTTCGAAATAGGTACAAAGGTCATAGCTGGAGAACTGTGTCACTGTTTTTCTCATATATAATTTATAGAAAAGTAGTATTTCTTTGATTTCGCTTGAACATGGTAGGACCTGTATGGCAGCTGATCATTGATGACGTATCTAAAGATCGTGAGTTTTCGTATGAAAAAATTTTGAAATTGGTTCCATGGTTTTGGATATCGAATTCTGTTGTGGTTTTCGCGTAGAGAATGTATAGTAAAGAAACGGTTTTTTTAAATTCTCACGGAATTTCGAGGCATGTGACCATTGATGGCATATCTAAAAATTATAAGCTTTAAAAAAATTCGAAATCGATATGGTGATTAAAACTTGCGAATTCTGTCTGTATATTTTAGAAATTTGTTAAACGTTCTCGAAGTTGTTCTAAAGCCCTCTGAACATAGTAATTAGATTTTTCTGTTAAACCCTTCGAACAAAGTAATTGGATTAAACTTGATTTTGGAATTGATTTACTTTTTAAAAACTTGCTTTCTTTGATGGTAACGATTTTTACATCAGATAACATGCGAGATTTATAGGTGAAACGTATTCAATTTTTTTTCAGAAAGATTGATACCATGTTTTCTACAGAAAGTAAATGATAACCAATTGGAAAAATTCTAATATTATAACAAAGAGAGATAATTACTTAAATTTTTCAAAATTTCTAATTAATAAAAAAAAATGGCAGGAAATAAATGGATGACAGGAAAATTGCTTTTAAGTCGTGTTTATATCGTTTAATGAAATTCACAAAACTAGCAACAAAAATGTCTGCCTTCATTAAATATTAAATCGAATAATAATGTTGCCCTTAAAGGAGAAAATTGAATACGTATATTTATAAAAATCAAGCATTGAAACAACTGTAATTTGTATGTGTTTACTGATACAAATTTGATTCTTTAAATAAAAATGAAAAATTGATTTGGAATTTTAACCATTTGTAACATAACATCAAAATTAAGTTCTTTAAAAGCCAAATGAGAAATCGGAATTATAAATTTATTTTTTAAAGCGAATTCGAACTAATGAGGTCGTTTGTTACATTTTTTCACATTGCAATGAAATATTAAATATATTTTAATTATTTATTGTAGAAAAAAAATATTTTTTAGAAAATGAATAAAAATAAATTTAAAAAAATTACTTGAAGTAATATATTTTTATTAGAATTCCCATTATTTCCAGCAAATCCTCTACGTTTGGCTTAAATCTCAACGTATTTTCTAAAATAAATATAAATATATATATATATAGTTGAAGAGACATGTTATATTTTTTAATTTCGTTTTATTCTCTCTTTAATATCCATCTCCGGAAAGCAATTTATATAGAAGCAGACGCAGTGCAGCACAAAAGCAGAAGTAAGAAAGAAGGGAAAAAGGGCCGAAATAAATGATCACTAGTCTTATATAACATAGGATTTCCAGCCACGCGCAAATTCAATACACGTGGTGACCTTTGACACCTTTTCAAGGGCACCGAAGTGATTACTTTCATGTGAGACGTAGTACTGATGGCGCATTAGTTTTATAGAGGAACTAATTAAATCCAAAGTGGAATTGGATCACGAAAAAAGAGAATATATTTGAATAAAGTTACTATGGGCAAAGTTAAGATAAAGTTTCGGAAATTAATTTGGATTAAATTAAGAGTTTAAAATATCATTACAATAAATTGTAATGATAATTTAATTCTTTCAATTTAATTAATTTCCAAGATTTTATCTTAATTTAACTCATAGTAACTTCATTCTAAAAATATTCTCTTATTTCGTGATCCAATTCCAATTTCGGTTTAATTAAATATTTTTTTAAAAACAATGCGCCATCAGTACTACGTATCAAATGAAAGTGATATCTTCGGTGCCCTTGAAAAGGTGTCAAAGGTTAACATATGTATTGAATTGGCGTGTGGCCAGAAATCCAATGTTATATAAGAATAGTGATCCTTTGTTCGTCTCTTTTTGCCCTCTTTCTAGCTTCTGCTTTTGTGTCTCGCTGCGCTTTCTTGTAAAAATCATGCCTTCCACACGGAATAGAATAAAACGAAATTAAAAAATACAACGTCTCGTCTATGTCTTCAAACCTGCATTCTGCTTCAACCAAAAAATTGTTACATATTATTTAGTCGCCAGTTATTGAAATTCTCTCTCTCTCTCTCTCTGTATATATATATATATATATATATATATATATATATATATATATATATATATATCTGCATGTATGTAAGTATAGAAAATACACATATACATTCAATGGCTTTTATATTATTCTAAAGACGCTCTACTATTTTATAATATTTATTTATTGTTCATTATTATTAGAATCGTAAAATCAAAATTTAACTGAAATAATAGATTAATTGATAATTAATTTTTGCAAATATAAGAATTATGTTTTGTCATAAAATTAGATTTGTAAATTCTAACACACTAATAAATAATTAAAGGGTGCGAAATTTTGTCTTGGAAACATATGAAAATGATTTCTATCATGAATTTCTGAAGGAAAAAAATAATATAATAGGAAGAAAATGTTATCTTCCCATCCGACCTTAAATACTGAATTTTTAAAACATTTTCAGAAGACGCTGCAGCGTTAATGGATTAGCCGTCACATATGAAGAAAAAGCAAATATAATAATATTATCGGGAAAAAACATTTTTTCTGCGATTTTTCAGCATTTACATTAAATAATATGAAAATAAAAATGAGAAAACTTTCAAAAATTAAAATCTTGATAAAACTTGAACTGTACTCTTTTTATCAATTTATCTAGCTTCACTATCTACTATTATCTAGTTGTATTTCTTACATTAATGTATCAATTTTGAGGTAGCAATATAAAGCGGAGCTTCACTAGAAGAATTTGTTTCACCTTCTCGAAAGAAAAATCACGAAAATTTAGTTTATTGGCAGTAGAACTTAAGTAAATTTATTCACTTCATTTTATCTTTGCAGTTGATTAATAAGAAAGTATCTCGACAGTTTTTAATTAATGGCTCAGGAGATGATCAAGAAGGGTTTTTTTTTCTTTTTACATTGTATAAAATGATAAGGAAATATTTAATATTTTTTCTTCCTTTGAAAAAATTCTGAATGTTTTTATCAGGTGTTTTAATGCATCTTATCTTAGATAAACATGTGAAAATCAGATTTCCATCTCACATCGTAACGTTAATAATCCTGGCAAATTTTTAACCTTATCCTAGATTAATCAAAATGTGGGCACAATTACATGCGTAGACCTAACAGAAATCATAGGAGGGAGATTCATAGAAATACTTTTATTCATTGTCTGTCAAATGAATAAAAGTGAGAAAATTAGTATGTTAAAAAGAGCATTTTTTATCTAAATTTATGATACAGGATTTCAGAAAATTTGAATACCTATTAAGATATTACTAATCATACATAAATGTGAATCAAAGAATGTGATTTCAAGAGTGAAGTCGGTAATATCATTAAAAAAATGTGAGAATATATAGCAAATATAAATGTGATTTAACAAAGTCTATTCATTTATTTGCAAATTGCTTTTCGCTCAGAGAACAATGGACATTTTGTTCTCCCTAAAGCTTTCTCGCATATTCTGTAATAACGTTTTATCCCCCCCCCCACCTTCCCTCGGTCCGCGGTAGCCTGGTGGTAAGATCTCGGCTTCAGAACTAGAGGGTTTCAGGTTCGAGACCCGAATTCCGATCCGAATCAGTCCGAAACAAACGTGGAGACGGGGATGCCAGCTCAGCTGCTGTTCTCGTCATCTGGCTTCGGTTCAAAATAAAAATGGAAGTTAATATAACTTAACTAACTAAACTCCCCTCCCTCGCACAAAGTTGTAGACCTTAGTGGATCTCTTGAACGCCAAGGTCATATTTTCTCAAATAATATTTTCAAATATTCTTCAAGAAGAGAGTGACACCTAATATAATACGCTTTCATATATTCTAAAGAAGCAGAGTTTATTTCATTTTTTCTACTGCTATTTTATTTTCAGAGTTGCACACATGAGAGTTGTATGCTAAAGAAAATTAATTTTATGGCTTTAGTGAGCAATAATTGTGAAACATCTATTTTTGGCATGAATCTAGCGTGCGATCTTTGGCGATTAGTCACAGTAATTCGGATCAGGCACAATAGCTTATATCAAGGAAAACTTTTTTTTTTTTTTAATTTCAGAAGTTGAACTGGATTAAAAGTTATCATTAGCGTCACATTCTTACCAAAAAATGGCTTTGGTGAAATGGAAAAAAATAGTTTTTCCATTTTGGGAACTTAATAGTTCCCAAAATGGATCTAGTGTGAATTGTTTGTTCAAAAACACAGATTTTCATTAAAAAAATGTAAATAGAAAGAACATTTTTATTTTCCAGCATATTAATTAAAGCATTTTTAAAATACGAGTTAAAAGTGAAAAAATAATATGAAATTATTATAAAAAAGAAAAATAAAGCTAATAAAAATATTAAATTAAAAAAATTCGTTAAAAAGATTTTCAGTATTTAAACTCATTATATATTTTATCCTTATAGAAAGTAAATTATTTTTTTTTAAATTTTCATTCTTGGACAGTTGTTTGAAGATGTGAAATGATTTTCCATTTCAAAAGTGGGCTGTATTTTTGTCCAACAGAAGTTGTAAGAATCTATTTTGTTATTGGAAATTCCAAATGTGCTTAGAAGGTTCTTTAATCTATTTTAAAATCCTTTCTTCTGTTTGTGTACATACACAGGAAGGAAATAGTAAGTCAACCATCTAACTCCGACCTGCCCTAAGGCACACGGATTTAAACCATAAAACTGAATGACCGGACCGCCGCAACAGCAATTGGCGGGAACTGTGGTTGAGTCCTAAGGGCCGTCACCGGCCACGGTACAACCCTCCCCGAAGGAAGTACGTCCCGTCATCGATGGGAGGAGCCAGATCCCCCACCTATTAGTGTACCCTCCAGGGTGGCGAGATCCAACCACCATGCCGGAAGCATCTCATCCTCATTTCGAGATGCCCCCCCCCCCCGAGGGACAAGGAAGGAAATAGTAAGGAATTTTAAATTCCTTTATATGGATGGTTATGGCTTCGTTATGCAATACAGTTACGTTACTGTTGTAAATTGACAATTAGTAAGGCAATTATTTGCCTCACAATTAATGTCTTGCAGGAATTATTTATTGTTAAGTCTGTTTGTCGAACTTTTTGTACCTTTTTGCTTCCAGGTTATTTGTGAATCAAACAACATGCTGAAAAGAAAACTGTTTGAGCACACTATAAAGCATTTTTGTACAGTTGACTGAATATTAGTTTTCAGTTCATCTTCTAAATACTTGAAACGTAAATGCTTGCACTATCATAAGTACTTGTACTAAATATTTGTACAGTCTTGAAAAAGTGTTGTGATTTAAAACTAATTCTTGAATAACATTTTATAGTAAGCCCTGATGAAGCATAAACATTTATGAGATATTTAAATAGTAATTCGATTTGCCATCTTCAATGAGAGATATTTCCAGAATTTATGGTTGCCAACTCTTGAAAACAATCGTCTGTTAGTACAAGATGACATATAGCCTTGAAATAATTTTGGACACTCAATTCAATAGAATCAACTTCTGGGAAAATTCTATTTATTTTCCAGTACACAAGAACGCATGAATCTTGACAATTTATTCGATCAAAAAATTATTGGAAAGTAGAAAAATAAGTGCTCTTAGCTAATTGCCTTCTCCAGTTAATACGAAGCCAGTAACAATTAAAGTACTTTTTAAAAAATTGCAACCTCTATTCAGGAATTCCTTTCTCGGAATGATTTGTTTCAGCATAAAAGTGCAGTGCTTCTTTTTCGGTAAGTCATGTTTTCAGATTTTTTTCTTTGAATTCATTATTTTAAAATGTAGTTCTTTTTAGTCCTTTCTTCTATTGTAGTTCATTTTTATATAGATTTTTCCAAAAGTGTGCGATTTAGAAACCGTTAAACAGGTCGATTATTTTATGAAAATGCTATTCGTTACTTCAGTGTATCGTTCTTTTTAGTCAGTTCTTTTAGTATACCATTTTTTCAGCTCATACTTTTAGCATGCCATTATTATAATTCACTTTCTTGCAACTTTTTTTTTCTATTTCAAAACTGCATGTTTTAGAAACCATTAATATAAAATATGATTTGCTGAAACAGGAAAAATTATAAAACACAATAAAAAATATTTAATTCATGATTTCTACAAAAGTTTTTTTTTTCTATTTCTTAAATTCTTCTTCTATTTTATAATATATTATATGCTTTCATACCACAAGCTTTCAAGAGGGTTAAGTAAAAATGGTGGTTTTATAGGAAAGTGGGATTGAAAAAGTGGATTGTCATTACTAAAATTTTAATAACGTATAAAAATAACCATGCTATTTGAATAAATTACCTTCTTGTACTTTTTGTAGGCGATTTTAGTTCAATTTCATACCAATTTAAAGTTTCAATTTTTGAGAATATATTTTAAATCCTGCCCTTTCGTACTGTTTTATGAAGTGGAATGAAATAAGAGGATTCCAAAGAAATAGAATAGAAATAAAAAATAAAAAATCCTCTTTACCATATCATTCTTCAAAAAGAGGATTACATTACTCTCCTTTATGTTTTTTAAGCTAAAGAAGAAAAAAAAAATTTGGAAACATTCAGAAGTCTTACGAGCGGAATAGACAGAATTAAGCACTTTTTAGATCGTCTGCTCATAATAAACAATTCTCAACGTTACGCAGAAACGTTAAGCGGAATGAAAACAATTCTTCTTCAATTCAGAAACTCAGAATTTATAAATAAGAAAAAGAATAGTACAGATAGCTGCGCTTAAAATATTCACTAACATATTTTAAAATACGGACAGAAAAAAATAAACAATTCAGAAAATAAGAACTCAGAACTTGAGTCACATAGATATTTGATGGAGCTTTTGTCTCAAATGGAAAAAATTAGTAAGAAAAATGCGCGGGACATTCGCAAAATTTTAGATTATATTTATTCTTCTTCAAAGCTTTCTAAGAATTCTCAGAAAAAAAAAAGATATCAAAACATTTTTGACGAATAAAAAGAATAAAGTTACCCTCATTTCATATTCACTCCTTGCAATATGTTGTTTAAATTCTGCGCCTGCTATTAGGCATTCTTTATATGCTCTGGTCGAATTATTTCTTAGAATTGTATTTTCTAAAAAGGAGCAAATGGTGATTACATTTTATTTTATGCTCCAGTGAATCGAAAATGGATATTTTTATCTATAACTTGAATTTTGATTTGTAAATTTAATTAAAAATTATCTTTTAAAATGATTATTTAAATTTTGCATAATTCTTTAAGGAAATTGCTATGCAAAACATAAAATAGCATTAATGAAATGATTTCGCTTAATTATAAAATGTAAAATGATTTTCGAAAATATATATGATTAACGTTTAATAAATTGATTTGAAGTGTATTCCAGTGTCTTCACAGATGTGTAAAGGTAATAGAAAATAAAAGGATTTTTTTTTAATCCAGTGCAATCTTTTCCTTTATATGCTTCGTTGACTCCCCCCCCCCCTCAGGGGGGGCTCAGATATTAGGATGAGAAGCTTCCGACATGGTGGTTGGTTCTGCTACCTACCAGGTACACAATTGTTGTGGGGTCGATTATTATTCCCTACCGATGGTGAGACGTACTTCCCTTAGGAAGGGTTGTACCGTGACCGGTGATAGCCTTTAAGATTCACCCTTAGTTCCCACCAATGTTGTTGCAGAGGTCCAGTCATTCATATTTATTCATGTGCCTCAAAGTAGTCGAAGTAGTTAAAATGTGATATGCTTTCAACCTTTCTTATTTTTTTAACTTCGAACTTTGTCTATTATTAAAAATTAGTTAATAACTAATATCAATGTAAAGTTTTAAAAATAGCCATTTGTGAACGCAAAATGATGCAAATGTAATTTTCAAATTAAATAAACGAATTTATACGATAGTAACGCGAAAGTTTAGACATTTAACTCAATGAGATATTTTAATCACGGCTTCAGCGTAATGGGTTATGTATACGTTCAAAATATTCTAACCTTAAAAAAAGCTGAGTTGAGAATATTGCAAATTATTAAGAAATGAAATTAAAATTAGCATTGCCACAAAGGTTTAGAAAAAAATAGGATTTAAAACAATAGTTGCACATCCATTCTTATTTATTACTTCATAAATACTAGTTTCCCTCAAAGAAATAAATCTTGCATATTTGGGAACTTGTTCTGGTATCATACATTTCCAATAGATATCTTGAGTTCCTTTAATGATGAGTACAATTCCTGCAAACTTTGCAGCACATCATGCTCTAAATGTTTCTTATTAAGGTAAGTATGTTCTAGATATTGGCTTTCTAGAACTTTTGTATTCTGAGAATTGAATCAAACTTTTGTGTTGTTTGATATGCGACTCGAAACATTGTTTTGCAGAAATTCTCAGAGAAAGTCCAATAGAAACTCAATAAATGGAAGCAGATTATCCTCCAAAATTTTAATATGAAGTTGTAATATTTGGAAATCATCGGAAAAGTGCAGATACATTTCTCCATTACAGTAGAAGACTTTTAATTTCTTCCTACAGTTGGTTCAAACGGTGGCGGTGGTTTAGGCAGCAGCATGCTATCTAAATACCAACGGGACACTATTCTGTCTGCGAGTGAAAAACATCAAGCACCTTTTATTATGGCGCCATGCCCAGCAATCTGGGCCTTCCAGTTTCCACCGATTGCTATTTGGTTCATATTATATATGATTTCGTATTCCCAACATTCTTTGTGTCTTATTATGTGACTTTAGAACAGTTTTTTTGTTTTACATTTTATAAAGAACCATTTCTTCTGTTTAAAATTTTGTCTACGAAACGTATCCTCTGAGTATCTTGGTGACCATTTGCGTTTCATGAGTAGTCATTAGTTGGACTCCTCAGTTTTTAGAGTTGATGATCATCGAGTTTATTTTTCACAAGTAACCTCACAAAAATGCTTTGTTTAATATACCATTCACTAGATAGAATTCCATGAATGGATTTCTTTGACAGATAATAATAGCCTAAATTTCCGAAACGAGTTTACTTTAGCTTTCAACAATCTAATTTCTTCAAACTCTTTCGTTTGCATTTTTTCTTTTGCTAGAGGAATCTTGGCTACATATTATCATTTGCATAATTTAATCACTCGAAGTTTGTGACATCTTTTTTTTAAAAATTACAGTATTGAAAATTCACAAAAATTGAAAACCGTTTTTAATTTTAAAAATTATGTCTCAATTAAAAACTTTTAAGGAATTTTTAAAAATATTTAAGAGTTTTCGTTATACCTTTTCCATAATTCTAAGTTTTAAACCTGAAGGGCTTCGATGTCGGAACTTTTATATCGCAATATATATTAAATTACTTATCTAATATTTGTTATATGACTTCGTTTTTTTTCCCTTCGAAACTTCAACGTTTTGCGACATGAAAAACAACCAAATGAAACAAATAATGTCATCTGTAAAATGAATACATTACCCGGCGTCATATTGGTTTTGTGTCAATATTTACGAATTCTGCTTCGGGTATTTATTGCTTGAATTTTTTAAAAAAAATTTAAAAAACCAATCTATTACAAACATAAAATGATTAAGAACACTTGATTGCTGATGGATTTTCTAATTGATAGTAAGTAAAATACTTTTGCCTTTTTTTAAAAAATAATACTAGCATATAATTATTTTAAAATTTAAAAAAATATATTATTAGAAGTATTGAGGATAGAAGTAAGAATATTTTTCTTAAATTCAGTACTAGGATAGAGTCAGTCGCATAAAAATATTCAATTATTCAATAATTTAATCTATCAATTTAATGATAATTTTTTTCTGAAAAACTACATTATGCTCACAGGTGTACAGAATTTCAAGATCTAAGTGTATTGGGAAGTGAAATAAAAAACGATATCAAATTTCAATCTTTATAAACACGAAAGGAGTAAATTTAAATAAAAGTGCATAAGAAAGGCAAAATTTTAAAAAAAGGTTAAAAAAGGCAATTTTTATTTTAAAAAAACCTGTTTATATTTATATTTATTTGTGTGAAATTTAAAATGATCTTTGCATGGGCATATTTGAGCAATATGCTCAATATCAATTTATTTCGGAATTCAGAAAACTTTATTAGCATTTTATCTGATTATTTCATTTGAAACTACTGATAAAGTTTTAACCCTTAACTAGGGAGGAGTGGCCTGTCAGACCGCTAACGATGAACTTTCGATCACCTCTATTTTATTTTTAGCTCAATCAAATGGAACTCAAATTTTAACTCAATCAAATGCTTCCTGTTTCCTGACCTTCAATGCACGTGCACTTTTTCAACCGGTTTCAGGGGATAGTTTTTTAAATAATCCAGTTATTTCTTTGCACGACGTCTGTAAGACCGCACCTCCCTTTTAGTGTTCTAGATTTGTACAAGGCTTAGCAGATGGTCTAAAACTTGACCTTCGAAATATCCTCCATTATTCGAGGATTATTGAGCATTTATCATTATCTCGTTATAAAGCAGAACTCCAAAAACTTGAAAGTAATTTGAGTGATGAGGATAATCGTACAAAAGATTTTTTTCGATGAAAGTTCGCAATCAGCTGATTCTGATATGTATGCTCAAATATAATTAATTTTTCTAGTGATGAGGTATTTTGAAAATTTTCTAAAATATATTAATATACCAAGAGAAATATTTACAGAATTTATAGGCTGTGTTTTATACTAGTACTTAACCTTATGTTTAAAATGCCCTCGAAAACCGATGATGCCGATAAAAAAAAGAGCCCGTATTACCCATTGTCATTATTTTTATTTTTCATATAATTGTTACATTTTCCATTATATTGTTTTCTTTATACATTTGTATACTTGAAAAATAAATATGATTGAATAAATAATAAGTAATATGTCCCTTCAAGAATATTATTTGTTGTAACATGTAATTTGAGAAGAAAATGTATGTTCCAGCGCAATTACTTTTTTTCAATGATAATATATTTTGAAAAAATTTCTAAAACATATTTATATATCAAGAAAAATATCTGCAGAATATGATTGGCTGATTTCTCGTACTAATACTTTGATTAGAAAATTAAATTTGAGTGTAAAGAAAATGCGGTTTCGTAGACCACACCTCCCCAGTAAAGTCCTAAATTTTCACCTCCTCAGTTAAGGGTTAAATGTCCTGTTCGATAAATTCTTAGGGTTGATAACAGAATAAATATTAGTAATGTAATGATTCAGCTTCTTCCCTGGGTGACCACTGTGACATTCCTTTTTCCCACACTCGATAATTTACATTCCGGGCCATTCTTCATCAACGAAACTCCCACAGTGTTAAGTGCCTCCAGATTGCCAAATGGAAGACCCTCCTTTTAAGTACGGTCGTCTGGCCAATTAGTGCTAATCCAGATAAGGAACCAGACGTGCGTTTTCCAGGGAAATAAATCGTGTCTTCGAAAGGCGAGAGTGTCAAACACTCCAGATGTCCTTCATTTTTCCCATTGTGGAGGGTGGATCATCAATGGACATTTCCCACGGGCGACCAGAGACGATTCAGGTTGTTCTGAACGGTGATTGGGTAACAGGGAGTGGACAGGAAAGGTGGAGTCTGAGAGAAAGATAAAAGGTGAGATTTTTCGGAAAAAGAAGGAGAGAGGAGCTTGGGATGAAGTGGACTTCGGAGAAAAATTCAACCCGAAGGAAATTTGGTGGATTCCTAGAGCTAACCCTGCAGTAGCCTGAGACGCCAACCGCCTGTTAGCTGTTCTTGTGAAGGCGTTTTCTATAAATTTGTTCTAGGAATTATTCTTGTTTAAATTTCGTGCTATAAATAGCATCATTCATTTAATCTAGATGAGAAAGAGTTTTTTTTATGTAATAAAGCTGTAAATAAAGAATTTGATCATAACGCTACCTGTTATTGGATCGAGACTTTACAGTAGTAACGAAAAAAATATGAGGAATTAAATTTTTTAAATCTTTGGTGTTAATTTTACTAAAGAAATTAGAGGGTTTCTTAATCCTTGGTATCCATTCTACAAGCTGGGTATTTTGTTTGGTATTAGTATAATAGATAACGATGTAAAAAATAAAGAATTACCGATGTTTTTTATCTTTCATTTAATTTCACTAGTTTCGATTTTTTTTAGCAGTAGTACAATCAAACCCCCATATATCGAACTTTCATAACTTGAAATTCTTTATGCATAGATTTTTTCAAGGAATGTAATTTTCCATAGAAAACTGATATTCAATAAATTTGCACTCTAAAGGATCGTTAATTTCATTCATAAAAACTATGCATTAAATTAGAAAGATTCACCCCTTCTCACTGCAATAGAAACTTTCGCAAGACTGCCAAGTACTCACGAAAATCTAATAAAAATTTGCCGTTGATTGATGCAATTATCTTCTATTCTACGGTTGCCACATTCAAAGTGAGATTTTAATTTAAAATCAGTCTAGTTTTAGATTTCTTACAGTGGGACTAATCTCTAAATGGAAATTTTTAAATATTAAATTGAAGTACAGCTTAATGAAAAATACAGTTTATTATTATTGTTGTTAAAATATTGTTTGATACTTTATTCTTTTAACTCCTTTTTAACTCAAAACTTTACCTGTACAAATAGTAATTGTTTTTATTTAGAAAGCAATAAAAAAAAATTTAAATATAATATAATACTATTAAAAACTGGAGAAAATTAAAATGATATCTACGATCGCAAATTTTATGTTTTCATGTGAGAACATTATTATTTTTAAGTTAATTTTTGTCTTAATTAATTTAAATCATTTACCAGTTTAAACCGGTCTGAAACAATCACGAGACTTTTCTATCGGTCTCTATCCCTCTCCCTCTCCCTCTCTCTCTCTGTTTGTCTTCCTATCTCTCTCTCCCTGTATACATATATTTATTTATATATATTGGAGCTCAACCTATTTTGAGATGAAACAACAGCTATGATGTCAAAGTTCTACGTCAACCTTTTAAAAACACATCTGCTGTCAAAGAAGCATATGCAATAATAAAGCAATACTGGTAAAAGCAGGTCAACCTTTTAAAAACGCGTCTGCTTTCAAAGAAGTATGCATAATAATAGTGCAATACTGATAAAAGCAGGAAAAAAATATATGTGCGATTAAAAGATGATGAAAAACATTGCCATTTATGCTTTATTCATTGCCTACGCTATTTCGAGCTTCAAAACCCCTGAACCAAAACAACATCATGTTCTCACCTGATAATATGAAATATATACTTCACTTTTTCCGATCCACTGAAAGAAAAAAGTTTTGATGCATCGTAGTTCCGACACAATTAAATTCGATTAAAATCTTTTTAAAAATATTTTAACCGCAAATAGAGAATATATTCAGCAGCTTTCCTAAAAATCTTATAAGGATTTATAGCAAAATATATTTAATCATCGAAAAGTTATGTCAGTCACTTAAAGAAGATTTATTCAAATTTAAGACAAAAAGTTCTTTTCTCAAGAATATCTCCTTCCATGTCTGAAGATATTTTCTGTGAGAACTGAAATATTTAGACAAGAACGGTTGGAATCCGACTATAGTTGTTTACTCAGCAGCTTTATGAATATATGAAAATCCGAAGCAGAGAGAGAGAGAGAGAGGAAGATGAAGATGTCTTTCTTAGGCTTGAATTCAGATAAATCCGCTTTATTTTTATTCAGAAATCGAAGAGAATCTGGTATTTTTTTTGTAGTCTTGTCTGTCATTTGAAAATACATTTTATTACAAAAAAATCCACTTTAATATCCAAAATATGATATTACGAAGAGATTTACTTAAACTCTTTGTCTTATTCTAGGATCTTTAATGCTTGTTAAAGTTTTGGGAGATTTTCTCGGATACAAAAAACAACATGGTATTTACTAAAAGCATTTCACAATGATAATTTAAAAATATTCAAATAAGATTTCAAGAATAATAACAAAAAGTAATCTGGATTTTTAAAATGTAAAATTGTTAAAGGCCTTTTATTCTAAATTTCTCTTGATACTAAATAGATTTATATAATATATCCCTTTTTCTCTAATAAAATTAATAATATTCATGCATTTTTACGCATATTATATTATATGCTTAGTATAATTGGCAGAAACAAAAACCTTGCCCCCAATCATAACTATTGAATCAATATAATCAATTTCCATACAATTTCAAACAGCTTAGGTATCTCATCGATAAGATCTCGTCGCCTTCCTCTGTCTATTTTCGGCAGATATTGTAAGTAAAATCTTGGCATAGACCCTAACCTCAATAACTGAACCGATTTCGCCAACTGGAAATATAATTTAAAACCCTGCTTTCATTTGTTATACTTGTATTAAGATGTAGTTCATTCACAGTTAAGACATCTAATATTGTTCAGTTCAAATAAACCAAAAAGATAAGGCCAAGGTTAACTAACTGTCAAATTTGACATAATATTACCATATAGAAAACGACCTTATTAGCGATATAATATAAAAGTGCGTTTTTATTTGCTAGTATCTGGAGCATCTGAAGAGAAAGTATTACAACTATCAAAAAATTCAAAATTGATTCGATTTTGTCGAGTCTACTTTTCAGATCTCCTTGAATCCAAGAAATATGTTTTTGGACGGATGTGCACTCTTTTCACATATTTTTTTAAAATTATATTATTATCTCTCTGTATTTACGAACAAAATAATGTGAAGCTTTCAGCTAGAATGTTGAAACTTAGTATATAATTTTAAAACAATATCTATCGATTTCCACCAAATTTCGATTGAAATTTCTTCTGAGGAAGTCAGTCTGTTCGTCTGTCTGAGTACAAGGGAAAATTTTTACAAAACATTAAAAAAAATCTATAATGTAAATCCATATTTAATTTGAAACTAAATTTACTAAAAGATTAACGGTTTGCACTTTCTGATGCAGATAAATACAAAAACTCAAAAACGCAAGTATTAAACAAATAAAATTTATTATGTGATCATGTCTCAATAACTGTAACTGTTTGACAACTTCGTTTTCAATTGGTTGGAGAAAAAAGGATCGAATAAAGTGTATTGATTTTCTAATGACCTTATATTAACTACGTGCCAACGATTAATAATAAAATAAATCACCAAAGTTCGCAAGATAGGTTCAGTAAAAATGCTAAGATTCATTCAAAAGTCGTATTTTTCGTAACTATTGTTCACCAATAGTATAGAGTTAATGCACAAGTATTAGTTTCTTTTAAAATAAGACGAAAAAACTATCTTTCGTATGTGAAAATAAAAGTATCAGAATTCATGTCGTTCAAAGACACGCATACTGTCCATAATTTCACGCGGCTGGAGGCGGATAATAACTTTATTAAAGAGTATGCGAGAAGATTTCGGGGAAACCACGCCCCCTGTTTTCTTTTTAATGCAGTTAAAGTTTATGTTGTATCGAAGTACGCTGTGACCACAATGAACAAATAATTCCAATAGTAATTGCTGAAAACTTAGACTTCTCAATGTTCATGGATCTTTGTATTTTAGGCTTCCTTTGATTGAAAACAAGTGTTGGTATATTGCTCTTAAACGTGCCTGAACGAATGATGATTCAAAACGTTAAACAAATATCCGATTGATATTTGGATAACCTAAATCCTATCATCAAAATAATTTCTAATTACCTGATTTTCAATTATATACTTGAATAAGAAGAACTTTTACTTGTTTCATTGTTATTATCTTTGTAAAAATAGTAGCTTAAGAAATGGAATTAGTTAGACAAAATTTGATGAATGGACCCAACCCTTGAATTTTAAATTTACAACATATTTTGGAACCAGTAAGTTAAAAAAAGATGTCGATAATACAATTTTGTTTTTTAGCAATAATAATTAGCGAAATAGAAAAAGTGTGATATTATTTTAGTAAATGAGGTATTAAATGACTGGAGAGGTTTCAACTGAACAAAACAGAAATGTGTTCTTGAAAGAAAATTTGAAAATGTTCCACTCGACAGAAATACTTTTGTACAAAAATTAAGGATTTCATATTTTACATTTTCAATAAAATATTACATCACCCAATGATATATTTTACGTGGTACATCTTACTACATCATCCATTTTTTTTGCAACTTTTTTTTCATCAAGGCTTTTATTTATTGGTTAGTGAAAAAAATATATGTATATCCACATGAAAATGCTTTGTAAATGCTCAAAGACATTTGCTGGCTAGAATTGAAAATAGTACCTTTTTACTTTTATAATGTGATATGAAGAGGGGGGAAAAGCAAACAGAAAACTTATAAATCACTTCTTCTTCTAGATTCATTAAATTAAATATATAAATTATTTCTTTTCAGTTTGTTTTTTCAACCTTGCTTAATAAATGTAAGAAAACCTTTCTGATAATTTCGAAAAAAAACTGATTTCTAATTATCACCAAAATACCATGAAAGTATTTCTTTTTAAATTATATTTTGTTAAAATTCCTTCTAAATTTCCTTACTTGATACTAAGAGAAGAATAAATTTTAACTGCTGTTTCTGGAACTCACTCGCTACAAGAACTTGTGTCAGAAAATACAATTTTAACCCAATTCTTCTTGATGCGCATGAAAGTGAAATGAAATCTTTTGACTGAACAATTGTTTTCTTGCCCTGAATCGAATAAATAATAATAATAATTAAATAACTATACTACCATTAAAAAATATACGGGCCAATTCTTACAATCCAGTGAATTCATTTTGCTCAGTTGAAAAGAAAAAAAAATTCTGATATTCATAAATACCATTAGGTTATGCAAATAGAAAATTTCAAAATGCTGTAAAATGTTTTGAATTTTTCATATCTTCCATGTCACATACTATGACAAAGTGAAAACGAAGGAATTACATGTAATTTGTTTTACCTCGAAGGAAATAGTGGAAGCAAATAAAAATTAGATGAATGGTAGCGAATAAAAATAATTCTTTAATTTTCGAATAAAAGCGAATTGAAATAATTCTTTCATTTTCATGCAAAGGCGAATTAATTTTCATGCGAAAATAGAAATGTGATTCATGAAGTGGATTAGATTTTTACCACGCATATTTATCAATAAATCACAAATTTGTTTAGCGTTGGTTTCAAAATACTATTTTTAGAATATGCATTCATTAAAATATTCTAAAGAACCCAAAATAAGGGAATACATATCAAATAATAAGATGAAAGAAAATTAAAAAATTAGTTTAAAATAATGCATAAATAAATTAATTCGGAGTAAAAGGATATTTCTAAAAATATCGTTTCCACATCGGCATCATTTATCTTCCGTAAATTCTTTTTTATTTTGGATATTTATCTTAGCATCATTATAAATATAATTGAAATTCTAAAGTTTAAATTATTTAAGATATTTATTTTTGAATGCAAAGGCATTTGTAAAAAAACATGGTTTTCTGTTATCGCATGTGCGTGAAGGAATATCTTATTTTATTATTACGTGAAAACAATATCTTGTTTTTATTGCAAAAAAAATAATAAAACCATTAAGAAAAGAATGCAATTTCACTAAGTAAATTTTTATTAATAGAGTAATTCAATCATATAATGAAAAGTGAGTCAAAATTCTATTAATTGCTAATATATAAAAACAAAACCCACTAATTGCTTAAACATTTTCAAATAATCTTTTTCGTTCCAGGATTTTTCCTTTCATAAAATAAAACCAATTGAAAGAAATTAATAATTGTAAGACAGATTATAAGTTCAATTTATATTTTGTGAAAATTTTCAAAATGTTTACCAAAAATTATCATTTTCAAAAATCATCCGCTTTGGTATGATCAAGAAGTTATGATGAAGTAGAAAATTAAAGTAATTCAATTTCAGAAAAGTCTTGAAAAACTGATTCCGTTATTAATAATTTCTTTTCTAAAATTTAAACATTTAAGTTTAGATAAACTTAAAATACTTAAAAAGTTTAAATGTTGCTAAAATTTAAAAATATCCTGATGATTCAACGCTTTTGATTGTGTATTGACAAAGATAAATGTATTATTTTTCATTTTCAATTGAATGAATTTTTATTGGAACTATTAGATTGTACTTCGTATTTTTGAGCTTCTCGCATATTTTAAAAGACAATTCAGATTTGAAGCTAAGAAAAAAAACATAATTTTGAAAATAAATCAAATATACTGAGAAATTAGAAAATTTATACAGTTAATGGGTTAAAAACCAACATTTGTCGACAAAATACATTAATAAGCATTTAAAATGAAGGTCGGAATTACGCCGAGGAATTAATTATTTGCAGAGTTTTCTGGAAAATGTCTAAAAGAGAATTTATATTTATTGAAAAACTGTTGTTTAATACTAGAAGAGCTTACATATTATGTGAAGTTTTGGAAAAACAAATGGATACATTTTAAAGAAATTATGCGTGATAGAAATTCTCAGCAGTCAGGCAGAATTTTTTTTTACTGCCCAAGAACAATTTTATATTTAAATGCTTTTTGGAAATCATCATTGTAATTGGTAATTATTTAAGAAATTGTGCAGTCTTTTAAAATTCTTGAAAATAAAATATTAATTATACATGATAAGTCGACAAAAACTACAATAAATAAATAAACCATTTTTAAAGGATTATTGTTATTTTAAATATAAAATAATGACATTTCATGGTTGAAATGAGATGAAAAGCAATAACATCTTCAGTACAATATTGCTCCTTAATTAAATGTATTTTTATCGCATATGAAGTACAAAATAAAGATAAATGGTTTTTCATTCATTCTTTTTCTATCCTGTATATTTCTCTCATATTTAAGAAAAAAGAGTCATTTAAGAAATATAATGATAAAATCTTGTTGCATATTTAATAAAAAAGAGAAGAAAATGGCTTTCGGGCTTCTAGAACTTTTCTCCGTCTAGCGGTATAAACTGTTGATTATTTCTTTCAAGCAACCAGAAACTTTTCACAGATTGCAAAAAATTTCCAAAAAAAAAAAAAAAAGTCCTTTTACATTTTCTATAAAAGTGTTAGAAAAATTCTAAAATGTTTCTGGAAATTTACGACAGATTGCAAAATATTTTTTTTTCAAATTCAAAGATAAAACAGTTTTTCTTAATTCTGTCTGTTTATTGAATTTTTTCACGGATCTTAGATAATTTCGGGGTCTTTCATTTTTATACAAATTACCTTGTGTAAAGCAGCCTTAGATGTTTCTATGATCTTGTAACAGTGATATGTTTGTTTTAAAAAATTTGGAATCCAAAGAGAAAAAACAAATGAGGAAGCGTAATGATTACATTTGTAAAGTATTTAGAATTAAAAAAAATTTGTGTACTTTGTTAAACATATAATTCTACGAATACTTCGAAATTAGAATTCAAATTCAATTGATATTTACCCTCATCAGTTCAGCCTTGATATTAAAGTGAACTGAAAACAGATTATTTCATAAAATCCTTCCGCACAAATGGAACACATAAAAATAAATAAAATTTTACAATCCTCTTTAGCGCATCAAGCGAAAAACAGACTTAAATCTTTAATATTCTTAAAAAATGTAAGAAAATCTGCAAAATTCAAAAGTAGTTTCAGGCGGAAAAGATATAATAAAAACCAATTTCAGATTGTTTGAGCACAAGAAAAGAAATGCATGAAGTGTATAAAATATTGAATTGCTAAATGACAGAAAAGATTATTAAACTTAAAGAATAATACAGAAAGCATCTCTAAAAATATGTATAGACAATGAATTTAAAAGAATTCAAATAGTAATAAATATTAGAATAAAAATCAAAAACAGTTTAAGATTTCCATAGACGGTTAGAATTTCGTTCAAAAAGAAAAACTAATTATTTTATTTGCATTATGATACAAAAATACAAACATTTTCTGGTAGCGCGTCTTCCCCGTGATCTGGGCGTCCCCTGGTTCGAGTCCCGGTTTGGGCATGGTTGTTCTTCTGTTGTTCTATCTGTGAGATGTGTGAATGTGCCCTCCTGTAAAAAGGGGTTGTGCAAGCGAATGAGTGATGCGTGAGTGGCAAAGTCGTACTCTTGGCCCTAGCTGGCGCTGCTATAAAAAATAAGAGACGTTCCCCTCAGGCTTAAATCGCTGTCCTCGTAACAGCGGGCTTGTCAGTGGCAAGTGCCATAAGAAACAAACAAACAAACAAACATTTTCTAAAGTTTGTATCTTTTTTTTTCTTCAGAATATTTTGAAGTATTTAAAAAGAAAAAGAAACATTTTTGAGGATTAAAATGCCCAATGCTTTCTTCAAATCGCATTATCATTCAATTCGTGATATTTAATAACGTGAAAATAACTATCGCTTGCATTTCCAATAAATGTTCATATTTTAAGTCGATGAGAAACTTTACAAACTGATATTGCAAAATTTAATTATATTCATTCAGTACTTTAAAGATACATATTTGAAAAGAAGATAATCATATTTAAATATCTAGTATTTCCGTAGTTCAATACAATTAAAAAAATTTTTTTTTTATTCCTATGAAATAAAAAAAAAATGAGACAAGTATTTCTTCAATCAATGTTTTGCTTGGAAACGATTTTTTTTTTATATTACTTTCGAAAAGATTTCACAAAAACTTCTAACGCTAGATTCAAGAAGATCATAGATATTTTATGCACATTTTGTTAGAATATTATTTTTGAATACTATGGAAAGTTTACTTATATTAAAATGCATCTACAAAATAGAACTCTATAAACGTAATAAGAAGTTCTTTTTCGCTTCTCAAGAAAAATCAGATTTTCCTGAATTCAAAGCTAAGAAAGGCAAGCATCAAGATAAAAAGGGGAATCTTGGGAATTTTATCCTAGAAAATTTTAATAAGATCTAAAAATTTTAATTTAAAGGGATTTTAATAAATTTGACTTGAGGGATTTAATAATTTTGACTTGAGGGATTTAATAATTTTGACTTGAAGGATTGTAATAGATAGATTCCTCAGTTAACTGCTTAAGCAAAATTTCATTACATTCATACTTGCATAAAAGAATTATTTTCTTTCCATTCATCATTCATATGAATTTTTGATTCATATAAAACAATACATAAATTATAAAAATAATTAAAAAGAAAGAAAGAAAATCTTGTATAGTAAGAAAATAGAAAAACTTTTAATTTACTTTCTTTGTTTCGAATTCTATCATACTTTTTTACATCGCTTTACGAAGATCAATAAAATATATATTTCTTTCTTTCATTAAAAGTAAACATTTTATGGTTACTGAAATATATATTTTCTATTTTTAAGAAAAATCATTTGTAGAATTCAACTTTGGTTATAAAAGAAAAAAAAAACATTATTACAAAGTAAAAAAAATAAAATTAAAAAAAATAGAATTTTTAATCATGTTTACATGTGAAAGTACCATTTATAAACCATAAGAAAATCGTTTCCCAATAATGGAAGTAATGTAAATATTTTTTCCGAATACCTTCTATTGTTTCTTTAAGCATGGTTTTAAAGAAATACTCCCAAAAATGCTTTAAAAAATTGATAATGTCAGGCACATAATTTAGGCATCACATTCTTTAGAATATGATTGTATTGAAGAAAATCTAGTCCATCTTAGTGTTCAAACAACTCTTCAATACTTATGTAAAAAACTTTAAAAATTTATAAAGAAATGAGTTGCAGCAACCTTTTGTTTGCAAAATTCTCTTATAAGTAATAATTTTATATGAACCGAATTTTTCATGAATCATCTTGAACAGGCAATTTTCCATTTTTACTTTCGCTGTTTTTTTGACATTGTTATAAAGTATTTTTCTGCAAGTTTCCATCGTTTCTTCTGAATTATTTCTTTGTTTTTATTGATCTTTGCCCCTTGTATTGGAGGAAGAAATGTTTTCATACCATCTCATGCAAGACATCGACTATCATTTGCTGAGTGCAGACGATCTGAAAAGCCCTTAAATTTATTTTTCAGCTCATCAGACTTTTCGAATGTTAGATTTTACTTTTTCTGCATAAAAGGATACGGAAATGTAAGCCCTTTTTTTTCCTTGGTGGATTGTATAGAAAAGAGGATTATATTTTTTGCCATGCATTCGTATTTTCTTTCAATACAAAAGAAGAAATTTTTTTTTAAAGTTTCATGTTTCAGTTCACTTATCAAAAAATACTAAGAGAAAAATTCTGCATCATTGTTTCGAAAATCCTTTGGATTAAATTATATATATAAAAAAAGTTGCATAAAATTTAAAAAAAAAAATCTTAAATAATCCCATTTCAATTTCATTTTGTCATTAATTTTTTCTGATTTCTAATTACTTTCCTATTAAATTATTTTTCTTTTAGAATTACTTATTGAATTTGAATTTCTATCCCGAATGTATCAATTTCCAAATTCACTATTTTTATCAAAGCATTAAAGTTACCTATTGAATAGTAAATTGAAAATAATTAAAATCATTGAAATAATTTTAATAGAAATTTGTAGCTAGAGTACATAATGCTGTTACATGAGCTATACAAAATATAGAAAAATAAACGTATAAATGATCTAATTTTAAAAATTTTCTATTTTTAACTGTTTCTTTTTTATTTGTTTAATATTTTCTAGCGAATCATCTGCAGGAATAACAATTCAAGAAAGATAACCTTTGGAGACAAAGGCACTTGTATTAACAGAACAAAAAAAAAAAAAAAAAAAAACCCTTCTATGTGAAAAATTGCCTTTTTGCATCAAAAACCAGCAAATCTCTCATATATTGTTTGATAATGGATTCTAAAACCTTCCGAGCTTTTGTGCATGCGTCAGGTTGTGTTTAATTCGTCAAAATAGGAGTGAGAGGAAAGATGAAAGGAGGAGATGTTTACATTTAACAATAAAATAAACTCGGATTAATCGCAGACTGAATTGAAATAATACGGTCAGAAACAACACGATACTCACATACACGTGGAAAAAAATTGAACAAAAAAGTATCTAAATCAAGGTCAAATGTCAAGGTCAAAAATCAAGATCAAAGAATGACGAAGAATTCCGTAAATGCGCTCATCCTTCCGCGTCTCACTCCTTAATGACATAGAATCGTCGGAAAGTGGTCGTCTCAGAATACTGAAACGAACAATACACGCCGTGGCCTTTTATAAATAACCGGTATATGAAATAAAAAAAACACGAGAGAAATCCCTTTTAAATTGAAGAGAAACTGGAATTTCAATATAAATTTTTGTTGACCAAAATTTTTTATTCAGATTAAATAATAAATGTTAAATTCTTGTTAATTTCTTTAAACAAAGTAATTTTACACAATTTTATTAGAACCCAAATAATTCATTTTTGTTGCAATATTTTATGAGATGCATTGTGGGAGTTTAAAACTTATTTACAAATGAAAGAGTATCATATCATTTGATTGAAATTGATAGATGCCTTTAAGAGACGCTTCTGACATATTTAACAGCATTTATATTACATCAGTTTCATTTCACAATCAGTTTTAAAATAATAATAAAAAAAACCATGGATTAGAATATTAGCAAATGTACCACACTCTATTTCACTAATTTGCTTCATTATTCTAAATTTTTAGTTTTTATAGGTTTACCAAGATGTTCCGAAATTTAAAGTTTGCAGTTAATTGACATTTTTTTTTTTTTTTTTTACTTTCTGTTATTGAACATACATAAATAAAACATGTTTTAATAATCTAAATTTCAACCTCAGTACTTTTGATAAAAAATGAGCGAAACTTTTGCTAAATTTGCATCATTTTAGCCTCTGCGAATACGAGAAAAATGCTTTGGAATTGTGTTTTTCTCTCAATTTGTCATTCTGTGAATATAACTGAAAAAATAAAACAAGCAAAAGAGATAAAAATTACCATGTGTTAATGGTATGAAATTGAAGTTTATCATCCAATTTTGGATGAATTCCATCAAGGTGAAGTCTGCCTGAATCTCCATGTACATGTGAACTCAAGACAATAACAATTTGCACATGTAAAACTTCGCATATGATTTCGTAGTCTGAATTGCTGCCGTGTATCCAATTTTTGGGGAAATCCCCCAAAGAGCTGCCTGTTTGCCGATCGGTCAAACAGCATTGCATACGAGATTGAAAACTCAAAAGCTAAAATGCTAAATTGTTGAGTTTAATATTTATATATAAAATGTAACTTGTATATAAATTTTATGCAACATCTGTTAAACTGTTAAAAAATCTGTTTATTGTCTATCTTTTATATGTGAATACGATAAATCAAAAACTTAGCAAGAAAAAGAAACTGGATATGTGGTTTTGCATTATAATCACAAATCTCTGTCGAATTTCGGAAGATAGCGGGTAAATTCCAAAACGCATAATTAGATTTTTTTTTTCTCAGAATGATGAAGCTAAATACGAAACAATTCACACTGTGTGAATATATCAGAAAATTGAATGAAAAAAAAAAACTAATTTTAAACTAATGCAAAATAAATAAATAATTAAACTATTGAAAAAAAAACGAATTTTAAACTAATGAAAAAAAATCTATTTTTTCTTCTAATACCATATACTGCTTTTTTTTTTTGCACTTCTCTGAAAAGTTCTTCCTAAAAAAATGTTCAATGTACTTGCATAATTCATATAATTCATTTTTTTTTAAATTTTGTATGATACGTTTAATTATAATTATTTGAAAACCAACTTTGTTCCTTTCAATCAATTACTGATCCATAGAATATCTATCTTTAACTTTTGCTTGTCTTCGATGGCTTTTGAAAAATCAAAATAATATTTAATTAATTGACTCTTGCCTATCCATGCCACTATGCTTAATTACCTGAAAAAAAATTCCAAATTGCCCAATGCCATTAATACAATAACATGACACGTAAACAGTTAAAAAGAACTAGTTTTGCTGAGTAATCTTCCCTCTCATTCTTAGTATCAATGCAGTTCACGTAGCTCAGAATAATAGAATGCCTAAAATCTCTCCCGATGTTAAGAAAAACCAACACACTCGCTTTAGAAACCACAATAACGTTCTATATTCACAAAGAATTGATATACAAAAGGCGACTTGATTGTCTCATGGCTACTAAGTACATGTATGTTCGGAACACTTTCAAAGTTCTCGGAAAACTTCAGAGTTCCGAAATAGATCTGGGCGAGCGGCTGTAATAATAAAAGTTCCGACCACGGGTATTCAATATATCACTTTTAACGTAGGGGAAGATAAAAGCTTTATGTGACATCCGGTTATCGCCTTCAGCAACAGCGGTTTTGTAAGGCATTTTGGACAGTACATCATTGATAGAGTTATAGGGGAAAAGATATAAAGAAAATAAGAACACTCTCATTTATTTCTTTTATTTTTTTAGATCATGCTGCTATTCTATGCTCTGTTTACAAATCGAAATATTAAACGAACTCTAACACTTCGTATATCTTCAGATTTTTCTTAGAATTTCGAATTTCTCATGTGAATTTCTATCGACAATTATCCAATGCTAATTATCTCACTTTCATTCATATAATTTGCAGTAATTCTTATTTCGATACAAGACAATTTTCGGAATTTTAACTACTGGAGAATCAAGTCAAGCCTTTGTCAAATGATTTCTCCCAATCAACTGAGGCAGATCTGGTATTACTTCCATGCGATAATTATTCGTGAAAATGAATTAAAATTATCCATTTTCATTAAGTTATTAATGTGTTATGAAAATCTGATTGCTTTTTTCTCACCTGCTATTTAAAGAGGTCAAAGAGAGTGAACTTTTGTACTTCCCTGATTTAATTTGAAGAAAACTAGAGAGGGAAGGAATCACAAGAGATCGAATGAAAACACTTACATATGCTTTTTTATTACTTCCATGGAGTCTAATTGGGATCATTTTAATCAGGCATGCATATTTAATAAATCAAAATTTTCAATGAACTTCAATACTTCATGCAGGTATAATTTAATATTTTTATAAGATTTTGGTATCGTAAAATCATATCTTAAGCTAAAGTCGAATTTCAAGGATTCGAGCTTAACCTCAATGAAATGATTTTTATCTTTCAAGGCAAGACTAGAAATTACTCCTATGTAGTAAATACTTGTAACACTCCAAATTTCCTAACTTCATTAACACAAGAACGTGACGTGAACTCTAATGCCTGTTTTTCTCCTGCCACCGTAGATAAAAACAATTAACAAAGAACACTTTCTTAATTTGATTTAAAGAAGGCAAATGAAAAAAAATTATCATTTGAAATAATTTAAAACATTTTTTTCATATCTTGTACATTGAAAAAAAATTTAAAAATTACACCTAAATGAAATAATAGATTCTGTTAAATTAAGCAGATATTGCCTGCTAATTAATTTGTCAACTATGAAAATGAAAAGCAAAGCTTTTAACAAATTCGCTTAAAAGAACTTCAAAACTTTTAAAATTATTTTTTAAGTAATGGATAAAAAAAGAAATGTCCAACCTGTTTCTAAGCAGATTTAGATAAGCAAAAAATAAATTTAATTATGTAAAAAATGAGAATTTAATATCAACTATATAGATAATTTTTATTGCAATAAACATTTTGTGACGCGTTCCCATTTTTTTTTCGCTTGCTCTTGTCCTGTGAAAAAAAAATGGGGAAACGATAATTTTTTTAAATGATTTAATAATGCCTACTAGGCTGGCGTCCTGGCCTAGGGATAGCGCGTGTTCCCCGTGATCTCGGCGTTCCGGGTTCGAGTCCTGGTTCGGACATGGTTCTTCTCTTCCTTGTGTCCTCTCTGTGATGTGCGTGAATGAGCCCCCCACCCCTTCTACAAAAAGGGGGCCCCCACTTCAAAAATTATCCTTTTTAGTATTATCATGAAGTTATGATTAAATAGAAAAATAAAGTAATACAATTTTAGGAAAGTCTTAAAAAGTTGATTTGGTTATTAATAATTTACCCTCTGAAATTTAAACATTTTGGTTAAGATAAATAGAAAATATTTAGAAAGCTTAATTGTTACTAAAAATTTAAAAATGACGTCATAATTCAAGATCGATTGTGTATTGACATAGATTAGAATTAGAATTAATGAGATTTATCTTCGTATTTTTAACCTTCTTACAGGTTTTTAAAAGATAATTCAGACCAAAACCAAATATACAAAGAAAGTAGAAAAGTTATAAGTGTAATATAAAGGTAAATATTTTTTTGTAAAATACATTTAATGAGGGCTTAAAATGAAGTTTAGCATTATGCCGAGGACATAATTATTCTCACAGTTTGCTAGAAAACATTGAAAAAGAATTTGTATTTGTTGAAAAACTGTTGTTCAACACTAGAAGAGTTTGCATATTATGAGAAATTTTGGGAAAACAAATGGATACATTTTAAAGAAATTAGGCGCAATAGAAATGTTCAGCAGTCAGGTAGAAATTTTTGATGTCTTAAAATTTCATATTTAAATGCGTTTAAAAAATGGCGATGCAAAATGCAAAAATTTGTAGTTTTTTAGAAACATTGAGAAGATATGAGACTAGTATTTACAATGTATAACTCAACTAAAGCAAAGAAGATAAAACTTTTCCTATAGATCATTGGGATTATCTTAAAAAATAATGAAATGTCTTGATTGAAATAAAAAGAAAAGCTATAATATTTTTCTGTGCAATATTGTTTCTTAATTAGAAATACTTAGTTTAAATTTGAATATAAATGCAAAACACCAAAAATAAAATTGATTCATCTGTTGTTCATCATTTTTGAAACATATGTTTAATGCCAAATATTTTCAAAAAATTTTTGGTGGCTGAAATTGCGTTCTTTAACTAACATGTCTTTTCTTCATTTCTTATTTTATTATCCTGTATATTTATCAGATTTTTAAGAAGAGAAGGAAAAAAAAAACACTTAAGAAATAAAATGAGGAAAGCTTGCTTACAAATTTCCTAAAAATTAAAGAAAATTTCTTTCAGGTGGCAAAATTTTTTATCCTTTTTGAGGAATATTTTATAAAGTGGAATGCTCTTTTCAGGCAAACAGAAACTTTTTACAAATTACAAACAATTTAAAAAAAACATTTCACACTTTTTATAAAGATACTACAAAAATTCTAACTTGCAACAGATTGCTAAATATTTTCTTCAAGTTTAAACATAACAAATATTTTTCTTAATTTTCATCACTCATTTTATTGAATCTCTCACGGCTCTTAGATAATTTGTTATCCTCTCATTTTTCTACAAACTACCATGTTTCAAGCAGCATTAGATTTCTGTATGGTTGAGTAAAATTGAGATGTTTAGGCAAAAAAAAAAAAAAAAAATCAATAAATAAAAACAAATAAGGAAGCGTAAGGATGTCATTTGTTTGTAAAGAATTTAGATTGTTTTTTAAAAAAAATGTACCTTGTTAATTATATAATCTTGCAAATACTTGTTTGAAATTATAATTACAATTCAATTGATATTTCACACACACCCCCCGTTTTGTCTTGTTATTAGTGAACTAAAACAAGAATATTTCTGAAAATCCTTCCACATAAGTGGAACGAAAAAGAAATAAATAAAATTTTATAATTATCTTTACCGCATCAACCGAAAAAACAGGCTTATATTCCTCGTTTAAATTTTTAACATTGACGAAAAATAAAAAAATTCGAAAGTTTAATGCAAAATTCGAAAGTTTTTTAAGTGACAAAGATATAATAAAATCAATTTCAGATTGTTTGAGCACAAAAAGCGAATACAGTTATACATGAAATGCATAAAATATTGAATTGTTGAATGTCAGAAAAGTTTATTAAACTTAAAGAATAATACAGAACACGTCTCTCAAAATATACATAGACAAGGAATTTAAAACAACTTAAATTACTTATAACTATTACTAATTTATACTTAACTTATAAATTTTAAAATAGAAAGCAAAACAATTTAAGAATTGCATAGATAGTTATATTTCTGTTCAAATAGAATAACTAATTATTATTATTATTAGCAAACATTCGCTAATGTTTATATCTTTTTCTTCTTCAAATTATTTTAAAATATAAAAAAAAATGAAGGGAAAAAAAAAAGAGAAAAATATTTTTGAAAATTACTGTCTTGAAATCGTTATTTATATCGTGGCATTTAAATTATATTACTGAGATTAGAAAAAGTTTTCAAACGGATTGCCCACATTTCTTAGAGTAGTATTTGAAAGAAAGAGCAATTACGAATTGCAGATAATTTGAAGGGAAGTTTGTTTTAATCTTTGCCGAAAAGAGAGATTCATTTTTACGGGTTTATAATTCTGATTTTGACATTCCAAGCGAATTAAAATATTTTATATTACTGATAACTTTTTATATAAATAATTCTTTTCCTTACATTTTGCAAAAATAAAAAACTTTGGCTTAAAATAAGAAATGAAAACGATTTTAGAAAAATCAAATCTTTCGCTTTTGATAAATTTAATTAGAGAATATTTTATTTATATTTGTGAGTATAAGCAAAAAGTGTGAATAGAAAATTTGAAAAAAACTTTCCGCATTTGTTGCTTTAGCTTTATATACTTTAAGTTCATAATTCTTCATTCGTTCTCAGATTTTCTTTATCTTTTCATAGTAATTAAAAGCTTAAATTAAATGAAAGAGTAATTTTGTGTTAGATAAAAGAAGAAAAAATTAATTTTTAATAAAGTATACACTAATGATATGAAATTATTTGAAATTCGATTTTATGGATTTTGGCTTCTAAGCTTTGGGCTTTTTTTTCTTTTTCATTCTTCTCCTGATTTAATTTAGAATTTCAGATTAATTAAAATCTATTTTTAGTGAAAAATTAAAGGAAGAAGAATTTTTGACTTCTAAAAAACGATGAAAGGAATTTCAAGAAAAGCATACAATTATGACGCATAATATTTTCTGAAGAATAAGATTGATTTTAACTTTATATTTATTTACTTACCGATGAAAATTATTAACTAATTATTCCACCGGCAATCTTATTTACTAAAACAATATTCAGCCTCTTTTTTTTTTTTTGCTTCAAAATATACTAAAAAGAATCAAATATTCATTTTTTTTTTGATATTCTGCTTTAACGAAAAGGTACACAATTCTCTTGATAAAGATTTATCATTTAGGCATCAAGATGATATCGCCAAATTCTATTTACACAAACCACTTCATTTTTCGTGCCATCCGATTCGCTTGATTAAAGATCAAAACAAAAAAAGGATTATTTATCCGTAGAGGTATTGAACACGTGTACATTTACGACATATTTTACACATCATATTCAAATATTTTCTCACCTACCTTATAACTTTTGAACTAATATGCTCACATACAGCCATTAGAAGAGACAGACAATGAACTCTTTGACTGTCTATCTGTCAAACGATTAAACCTTTGATTTTCTATCAATCAAATAAGAAACTTAATCATAAGTTTGGTATAAACTTTAATACAATAAGCAGTAAAACTAGTAAAATATTTAATTATCAAGCAAATTTCTTTCTATTTGCAATGATGTTAACATGCGCTGGCTTAGAAATAAGGATAAAAGTTTGATCAAAACTTTGAAGGAAATTATAATTGTTATGCAAATATTTTGTACTTATTAGCGTAATTTCGCAATATATATATATATATATATATATATATATATATATATATATATATATATATATATATATATATATATATATATATTGCGAATCTCTTTCATTTGATACGTAGTGCTGATGGCACATTAGTTTTACAGAGAAATTAACTAAACCGAAATTGGAATTGGATCACGAAGTAAAAGAATATTTTTAGAATGAAGTTACTATGGGCTAAATCAAGAAAATATCTTGGAAATTAATTAAATTGAAATTAGAATTTATATATATATATATATATATATATATATATATATATATATATATATATATATATATATATATATATATATATATATATATATATATATATATATATATATATATATATATATATATATATATATATATATATATATATATATATATATATATATATATATATATATATATATATATATATATATATATATATATATATATATATATATTCTATCTTTATGAAAATAGACTCTGAATTGCATCGACTAGAATTTTATTTAACTTGAAATGTGCAAATTTATATTATTTTTTGTACATTATTTTCATTGACCAACAAATAAATATAAATGCAAAAACGATTTCACTGAAATCAGAAAAACTCTTAAAATTAAAGATTTATTAAAATTATCAGATTAATTAATACTTTTTACTTTTTACAACACTTATTGCTTCAAAAATTAGCATTTCACCAGCTCTAGGAAAATATCTAGATCTGCAATAGATAATATCTATATAAATTTCCCATCTTTATAAAGATCGGGTCTCAACGCATCGCCGTCAATTCTGAGGATTAAAGTTTATTCAAAATTATTCCTTTTTTTGAATCTAGATTGCATGAAATTTCTGATAATTATTTCAAACCTAAATAAAATAAAAATTAAAGAAATAAATCCTCGGAAGAAAGGCAGGAACAACGTAATTCTATTAAATTGATCTATTCTTCCTAAATAGTCTAAAATTTATTTTTATTAATAAATAAAAAATTCTACGAATCGTGACATTGGAGTTCTATGTGCTTTCCAAATAGTTAAATTAATTTTAATATTTCCCATAAACTTTACAAATTATAAATAGCTATTCCAAATTATGATGTGAGGTACTCGTGACCACTTTATTAAACTGTGGAGTTACACTGTTTATATACTTTTTATCCGATAAGGTGTAATTGGTCTAAACCAAAAGTCTTCAACGGACTTTTGGTTGATAAGAAATCCATTATCCAGCAGCATAATGGATTTCTTCCTTATTAGAGTCGCTTCATATAAAACTTTAAATAATGAATGCTGTTTTTCATCCGCGAATAAATAGTAAAAATATAATAGTATAAATAAAAAAACATAATAAGGTACGAATAAAAAAAAGTCTTACGACATATTTATGGAACCATTTTAATATCGTAACCGCAAGTGAATAATGATTTCAAAACACTTTATGAAATCATACAATAAAAAAAATACGAAACTAGTTTAAAGCATTGAAAAATCTGCACAAATAAATTAAAAAACCGTTTAATTAAAATTTAAGAAAATTCGTCTGGTATTCAAAAGCATTTTCTGTGGGATTTTAAATATATATTATAGTGAACAATGCAATTTAAGAGTAAGAGAAAAACAAATCCTACATTTGTTTTTCTTTATTCAACATTTTCATGAAGTTTTAGGTCCGAAAGAAGTATGAAAAAGAATGGCATAAAAAACTTTAAAATTCTCTTTTCAGTTTTAATTAACGTTGAAATGCAGTTTTAATTAATGTTTAATTATGTTTATTGTTGTATTAATGTTTGAAAATACATTTAATACATTAAATTCCCAATAGAATCCTAAAAAATTCCAATTCGGCATGGCTTATATCAAATAATTTTATACTTGCTTGTTAGATTTAGAGGAGATATTTTCAGAAACAATAGTAACAAGCAATAGTCTAAGCAAAATATTTCCTACATTATTCTGCTAACTGCTTGTTTCCAAATCGTCAAGTGTGATATGAAAAATAATAATGCTTTTTAAATAATGATACATTTAAATAAAAGACATAAAAGCAAAGAAATGCTATTTCTTAATCTAATAAATATTGCAATACTTTTGCATTTCACCAATCTGTATAACTTAAAATAAACTTTTTTAAGATCGGAAAACTCCTTACTTGGTATTATAGGCTTACAATAGTTACGAAATATTAACTTTCGGCATGCATTTCACATTTTTACTGCATCCATCATGTCATCCTTGGCGCGTTATTTGGCGATAAACCCTTGGCATGCGGATATGGTATTAATATGAAGGTATGTTTCTTAAAAGTACCCAAAAATCAAATGTGTGTTTTAAACACTTCTTTTCTTCCCTATCGTTTGAAACAGCAATTCGACACAAAACTGCACTTGTAATCAAAAAATTCTATATCAAATGTGATATATTTAAGTCGATGCGTTTTTGCATTATCCCGTTGGTATATCTCTGAAAATACAAACAGAAAGAGTCCATTGTGGAACTCAATGACACACACAAGAAGTAGAGCTAAACTAATTTATTATCTCAACTCAGAACACAGTGAAGGACAGATCTTCTGCTTTTATACTAGCAGGGTAAGTTCCAGAATACTTTTCTGGAGACAGTAAGAAAAGTTCAGAACACTTGTCTGGTAAACTAAAGAAATGTCCAGAATCTTCTGGAACATGAAATAAAGGAAAACATAAAATCAAGGAATTAAATATTTACACGGAATGTGAATGCCAATGCCTCTAGCGGGATTCGAACCCACGGTCTATCGATTATGAAACCAGTGCTATGACCATTCGGCCATGGGGATTCGACTGTCTCTTTTCTATGTGGCAATATAGATTTTTATCAAAAATAACTTTTTTGCAATACTTTTTGTAAAATTCAACCTTAGATGATTTGTTTCCTAAACATGTTCTAAACATATAAAAATATTCAAATTGAACCCCAGAGTATAATTTGTTGGAAAATAGTAATTTTCTTTAAAAATAATATTTGCTAATACATTAATTCAAAAGCGATAGGTATTTGGTAAATATACGTATATCGAAATTTATATCCTTATTCTAAAAGAAATAATATTTCTGCAATAATGTCATTTAATTCTTTTAGAACTTTATAATTTTGAATAATTATTTGGATTATTCCTCATAAAAATATCAATATTATTTAAGCTATTAGATATATTTAAGTTATTTGTAACATTCAAAATTAAAATATTCATTTCAGCATTTAAATCACTTTGAAAACTAATTACTGTGACAGTTGATGAATTTTATAAAATGCTAAAAATAAAGACGTGTTGGTAAAAGAAAGAAAGAAGTTAAAACAGAAAATTACAAGTATCTATTCTATAGCATTATTTCTAATAAATAAATTATAAAAAATCGTTTTAAACTAAATATCAAAACAAAAAGCTATTTGATAATTTCGTGCATTAGAAATATTTAAATTTAAAACAAAATAATTATTTCCCCTTTTCAAAATAATCTCTATCTTCTCCACTCTCTAGAGAATTTTTCAATTCTTAAAATGGAATCAATTGCAAGAGTTAAAATAATTAAAATGAGTTGTAGTCACGTTTATTTTGTTGATTTTTAAGAATAATCAATATAAATGACTGCTTTCATCAAACAATCGCTGTTTCATCAAACAATCGCTGTTCCATCAAACAATCGCTGTTTCATCAAACAATCGCTGTCCCATCAAGCAATCGCTGTTTCATCAAACAATCTCTGTTCCATCAAACAATCGCTGTTTCATCAAACAATCGCTGTTCCATCAAACAATCGCTGTTTCATCAAACAATCACTATTTCTCAAAGTAGTCCCATATATGTTCAATACAGTTTATATCTGGAGATATAATTTGCTGATCAACCTCACTAAAACAAATTTCTTATTCTGGAACGAATAAACTTCATGAAGTAGCTATTAAATTGAAATAAGATACAAGAGCACTTTTAAAAGATAATGCACCTTATGACGCATTTGAGCAGTTGGTCAGTAAACTTCTAACAGAAAGGGAAGGGAAGCAAACCTTGCAAGATTATGTTTGTACAATCATGGTAAAATTTCAATGTGAATTCTAAACAGGAAGGAGTGTCTATTTGACAAATACCAAGGCAAAAATCAGGAAAAAGAAATGCCTGCAGGAGTATATCAAATATATTTAATTGTTGTATGATGAAATTGGATGTATGGATTGCTAAACAAATTAGATTTCCATCAAATTCTGAACGAAATTCAATCAGATAAAATCTGCTAATCGCAATGTTCTTGTGGAAGTACACTTGTTAATTATAAAACTTAAAGAACTAGTCATATAGAATTTAGAACTTATGATTTGTATCAAAAACATTGACAGTCATTAAATTTTGAACCAAAGTTTTCAGAAAAACAACCATTTGTAGGTCTCTTTTTTATTTTCCAAAACTTAAATCAGTAAAATACAGACGCGAATTTGAGACTATAAATGTAGTCCCGTTTTAAATTTTGATTGAAAAAAAATAGATGTCCACAATGGATATTCGCATGCCTGAATCAGTTAAAATGCTCAATTCAAGACAAACATCTATATTTCCGGATTTGAGTTCAATTTTATAGTGGGCATTAAAGTAAATTCCAAAATTTCTTATGCTTTCTCTGTGGAATTATAATCACAGGCCTATTAAAATTGTTTTAACGAAATTATGACGATACGATTTCTTCGGTATGTTTTGTAATTATCAATATAATGAACCCGTTTAATCTAATGAAAAATACAGAATAATCATTAAAGTTCAGAAATCAATCGTGCCAATGTAAACATCGGTTATAAAATAATCGTTCTTGCATTACAAAATTTACTGTAAATCATATTAATAATTTTGTACAAATAGTTAATCAATAGATTATCGACGTATAATTATTGATTGAGAAAAATCTTTACTATATCAGAAACTAGATAATTCTAATAACTATTAAAGTAACTTTTTAAAAAGTATTTGCATTTTCGATATAAAAAATAGATCCAAATATAATATGAGAAAACGATAAAATTATGATACTGGAAAAGTAATTTCATACAAAGAGGAACAAAATTGGAAAGATTTTGCTTATGAAGATATACAATTTCTTGTCCATTGAGATATCAGCGTGAAATTCCTAAAGAAGAAATTTTATTATAACGTACAAACAGGTACTATTTTCAATGATGAGAATTTTTATTTATTCGAAACATATTCTACCAGGCATTATTAGATCATCTTAAAAGAATATAGTTATGCCACCCCCTCGTTTCTTTGCACATTACATGAGTAAGCTAAAAAAAAAAAAAAAGCGCCCGAGAATGTTTATCTTAATGAAAATAATTTATATACCTTCTCTGTAATTTTTATATTTTTTTACATAGTTAAATTGATCTTTAGACTCTCTAAATCTGAATGTCAGGTAAAACTTAACAAACAGGTTGGAAATTTCCCTTTTATATTTTGCTTAAAAAAACAATTAAATATTTTTGAAAGTTTTGAAATTTTATTCGAATCTGTTGAATGCTTAGCACTTCACTTTCAAAGTTGAAAAATTAATTAGAAGACAATATCTGCTTAATTTAACAGGAATCGATCACTTTTTAAAGAACAATTTTGTCATTTGTTTCATTATATAAAATAAGAAGAAACTATTTTAAATAATTTTTGACAAGATTTTTTTTCCTTTGACTTTTTTCTTTCAATCAAATTAAGAAAGTGTTATTTGTTAACTCTTTTAATCTATTTTCGGTGGCGGAAGAAAAAGAGGCAATCAGAGTTTCACGTCACGTTCTGGCGTTAATGAAGTTGGGAAATTTTGAGACTCTTGCAGGTATTTACTGCATAGGAGTAATTTCTAATCCGCCCGAAGATGGCAAGATAGGAATCATTAAATTGACTCTTAGCTTGATTCTTCGAAAGTTCACTTCAGATTATGATACGAGCTTACAGTGCATGAAAAACGTATAAGAGATATTAAATTATATCAGTATAAAACATTAAAGTTGGTTCAAAATTTTAGTTTATTAAATATGCATGTGTGATTAAAATAATCTCAAGTACACTCCATGGAAGTAGAAAAGAAATAAATGGAGGTATTTTCAATCGATTTCTTGTAATTTTTTCGTCTCTGTTCGTTTTTTTTTTTCTTCTTTCTTTAGATAGCAAAAGTAACAAAGATAGCAAAGATAACTTTCTTTAGATAGCAAAAGAGATAGAGGCATTCATATTTTCACAACATATTTCTAACTTAATGAACCTGGATAATTTTTATTCTGTTTTATGGATAATTGTGGACTTAATTAATTCCAGATCTGCCTTTGTCTGGAAATGAAAAGTTCTGTAAATTATATGAATGAAAGTGGGAAATTTTATATACAAAACGTTGTTCTGCCGTATAAATTATTTATAGTGAATATTTTGGTTGTTAATTAAAAAATAACGAATGTATTGTAAGTGTGTGAGTATGGGATCTGTGACAGAAAGAGGAATGGAGCGCTGTGGACGATGATCGCCGATAAAAATAAAAAAAACACCAACCATACATTTTTTTAATACAATGTATTTCATTAACGTAACGAACATATACATAGTTTGATCTCTTAAAAGTTAAACGTAAAGTGAATAAAGTTATATATTTTTTATCCTAAAGTATAAAAATGAAATAAAGAAAATCAATATTCATTTCGAAACACAATTGAGTGTATGATATTTTTTTGTCAGTCTGTATTTAACCAACACAGATAACCCCGATGGTTTGCCAACTCTAGAACATGCCACGTATAATTGTCCGTGTGCAAAACATAGCGTGCCCAAATCTAAGCCGCAAACAGACATCGTTTGACCTTTCGACTTATTGATTGTCACTGCGAATGCCAATCTGATAGGAAATTGAACACGTTTGAATTCAATTGGGACGTCTGTGAGAATCACTGGAATTCATGGCAGCAAAACATTTTCGGCTTGTAATTGCTATTCAAAATTATGTCTTCGATAACATTTTTCATCAATTTTTTAATGTCCAATCGCGTGCCATTGCACAGCCGTGGTGGGTTCAAATTCCGAAGTAAAATAACTGGAGATCCAACTTTCAGTCGTAGAAGGTGTGGCGACATGCCTGGAAAATCCAGTGAATTCAAAAACTCCTGTTGGAAAATTTACAACTTTGTTAGCATCGCAATCTGTATAGATCGATTTGTATGATACCAAGTCGCCTGGCAACGATTGCTGTATCTTGAAGTTTAAATCGACGACGTCCACATTTTTTGCTGCCAAGATGGCTGTTTCTGCCAGCCACGCATGATTTATGTATTTTGTGCGTACATCGGGAAATATGAGGTCAATGAGACCATTTTGCGAATCAACGATAGTGCAGAAATTTGTCGGCAATTTTATGCATCCGTTATTTTCATAGACAGCAACTTTTCCAATACCGATATCCAACAATTGGTTCGAAAATGTCTCAGCAGATGGATCTTGTAGCATTTGGACGCGTATGTTTATTTTTAGCTGGACTTATTCAACATTACGCCACAGTGGCGATTATTTCAAGCAAGCGTTGAAATAATCGCCAAGGGGATTAGGGTGTCCCTATCCCGTCATTCCACGTTGAACGTGGAATGACGGGATAGGGACACCCTAATTACCTAGCGTTATGAAATATACTTTACGACCTATTCTCACACCTACCAAATAGATATAAAAATTTTATAAAATTCGGTTACACAAACACCGTGACACGAGATTTTTATATATTAGATATAGCATATCATCAATTTAAGAAACTAAGCTTACATGAGAAATTATTAAAACCTTAGAAAAATGTGCCGATATGTGATATTTTAAATTCATTTACTGTTTCTGTTTGTAAATAGAACATAGCACAGCAGCAAGATCTAAAAAAATTAAAGAAATCAG
Organism: Argiope bruennichi; assembly: GCF_947563725.1. NCBI lineage: Eukaryota > Metazoa > Arthropoda > Arachnida > Araneae > Araneidae > Argiope > Argiope bruennichi. Next base: position 91,306,093 of record NC_079160.1, read on the forward strand.
TGAGAGTTTCTCATTCGATTTCTCTTAATTTCTTAATTTTATATGTTTCCCTATAGCTCTATCAATGCTGCAAGGTCAAAATTCCCATCCAACAAAATTACTGTTTGTTCCACAGACACCTGGAATCACATTTAAATTTCATCTCCTTTTCATTAAGTGTGACAGATTGAGGCGTGTACTTTTATCAATAGAGCCGCTCATGCTGATCGGTTTAGAAAACAGGGAATAAATTCAAGAAATCTCAAAAATATACGAGTTTACAGTTGCTTTGCAGCTATGAGCTGAGAAAGTCACCTTTTTTATATCAACTCTTTAAGAACAGGGGATGTTATTGTTATTTTTCAAGGGGAGTGGGTAGAGCATCTTTCTTATCACTAGAAGAGAATGTAGGCTTTTTGTTATTCTAATCTACATGAACCCTAATGTTCTGACAAATAAGAGGGTTAAGAATATTCAGAAAAATTATTTTGTTAACTGATTTAATTTACTTAAGATGCCACTAAAAGAAGAGATATTCAGAGTTTTGTGTCATGTTAATGATATTAATGTGTTAATGATATTGGGAAGTTTAAAAGTTATTTTTTTTAAATAATTAAGTCGTAATAACATAGATAGGCAGGAGTCATTTAATCAAATGTTATTTTGATTCTTCAAATGACTCTGAAGATAAGTTAAAATGGAAGAGAGGTAGATATACAGGGGATCAATAATATCTATTAAGAGTAACAAAGGTTTTGGTTTTCAAAAAAATACGATTTAACTTATCCTACGAAATTAAAAAGAATTATATGAATTATTCGAATCCATTGAACATTTGTTTTAAAAAAACTTGTCAGAGAAGTGCATTCTAAAAGTACACCATTGAATCGAAAAAATAATTTTTTTTTTCTCATTCAATTTTCTGGTATATTCGTGAAGTGTTTCCTATTGAACTTCATTATATGGTGAAAGAAATCTGATATGCAGTTTGGAAATTTCCTCTTTGTTCTGATATTCGATAGAGCCAAATTGTAAGATTGTTAGAGCCAAAACCAAATGTGAGATTTTTTTTCTTGTTTGTATTGATTTTGAATTATTATAGTCACATGCAGAAAGCAGGCAAATAAATAGATTGTTAAACTGCTAAAAAACTTTTTTTTTCAAAATTGAATACTAGTTTATAATTTGTATATGAATATTAAATCTAAAATACATTCCTCTAACATTTTCGGTTTGGAGGTATGAAGCTCATTTATAATCATTTTAGACCAATTGGCAAACAAACTAACTTTTAGAAAATTTTGTCCAAAACCGGATTCGGATCGGAAATTTTGGTTGTGAAATCATAGACTCAGATTTATATATGCAACTTTATACACTTTTTAGTTCTCAGGCATATGGACAGGCTTAGGGACTTCCCGTTGATGAATTTCATCCAAAATTTGATAATTTCCAGATACATTTCAAAATAAATTGCAAATGTCCATTATGATATAGTAAATAAAAAAATGTAGCTGTAATTGGCATTCTACTTTCTTAATCATTGAACATTTCCAGATATATCACGAAATTCGATATAAATCTAATATGATTTTAGTGTCAGTGCCACATATCAAGTTTCTTTTTTTCTTCTAGGTTTTTGATTTACTATATTCAGGTACAGAAGATAAACAAAGAAACATATTGTTGGCATTTTAATAGATATTCATCAATCTAACATTTTGGCTTTTGAGTTTTCAAGCTCGTATTCCATTGCATTAGACCAATCGACAATCAGGTAAGCCTTTAGCAGATTTAGGCCAAAATTGGAGGCAAATCAGCAATTCTGATTTGTATCATATACCAAGTATTAAATACATGCATATGTCTATTGAATACATGCATCTGTCAAGTATTAAATACATGCATATGTATATTGGATACATGCATATGTATATTGGATACATGCATATGTATATTGGATACATGCATATGTATATTGGATACATGCATATGTCAAGTATTAAATACATGCATATGTCTATTGAATACATGCATCTGTCAAGTATTAAATACATGCATATGTCTATTGAATACATGCATATGTCTATTGAATACATGCATATGTCTATTGAATACATGCATCTGTCAAGTATTAAATACATGCATCTGTCAAGTATTAAATACATGCATAGGTCTATTGAATACATGCATCTGTCAAGTATTAAATACATGCATAGGTCTATTGAATACATGCATCTGTCAAGTATTAAATACATGCATAGGTCTATTGAATACATGCATCTGTCAAGTATTAAATACATGCATAGGTCTATTGAATACATGCATCTGTCAAGTATTAAATACATGCATATGTCTATTGAATACATGCATCTGTCAAGTATTAAATACATGCATATGTCTATTGAATACATGCATCTGTCAAGTATTAAATACATGCATCTGTCAAGTATTAAATACATGCATCTGTCAAGTATTAAATACATGCATATGTCTATTGAATACATGCATCTGTCAAGTATTAAATACATGCATCTGTCAAGTATTAAATACATGCATCTGTCAAGTATTAAATACATGCATCTGTCAAGTATTAAATGCATGCATCTGTCAAGTATTAAATACATGCATATGTCTATTGAATACATGCATCTGTTAAGTATTAAATGCATGCATATGTCTTTTGAACACATGCTTTTGTCAAGTATTAAATATATGCGTATGTCTATTGAGTACATGCATCTGTCAAGTGTTAAATACATGCATATGTCTTTTGAATACATGCTTTTGTCAAGCATTAAATACATGCATATGTTAAGTATTAAATATATGCATATGTCAAGTATTAAATACATGCATATATCAAGTATTAAATGCATTTATATGTCAAGTATTAAATACATGCATATATCAAGTATTAAATGCATTTATATGTCAAGTATTAAATACACGCTTAATATGTTTTGAGTTCCCATATGTGTATGGATATGCAAACAGACTTTCCCTTGACGAATTTCATCCAAAATTGGATGGTAATTTTAAATTTGGTACCATTAACACTTTAACTGATTTATCGTATTTACAGAATGACTGATAGACAGACAAACATAAATTTAAAGCGTTTTTGTTGCAATCACAGAGGCCTAAAATATTGAAATTTAGCAGAAGTTCCCTTAATCGTTATTAAAGGTACCAAAGATAAAAATTTCAAATTAGATTATCACAATACAGTTTTATAATTGTATGGCGAATAAGAGAAAGTAAAAATCCCATTTCCAGTTACACTGCAAATTTCAAACATTAGAACATCTTGGGCTGGGAAGCATCTAAGAAATAAAAATATAGGACATTTAAAGAAGTCATTGAAATCTATTATGGTTAACATTTGCTAAAATTTTAATTAAGATTCTTAATTTTTATTTTAAAATGGATTGCGCAAGGAAGTTGATGTTATTAAAGGTATTAAACATGACAGAAATTCCTCTATCAGCCTTCATTAAACGATATGATATTTTCTGATTTGGATATGAATTTTAAGCTCCCACGATGCATGTTATAAAATATTACAACAAAAATGTATGATTTGGGATCTAAAGACTTATCTATGTTAAAGAAAATAACAAGAATTACAAGAATTATTCGTCAGATTAATAACAAAAACAACAAGTTTTGGTCATCAAAAATTCATATAGAATTTCCTTTTTCTCATCAAATTAGAATAGATTTCTCTTATGTCTCTTTTTAACATTTCATATACCGGCTATTTGTAAAAGAATCCGTCAGGCATATGCGAGCTTTGTTTGTTTTGAATCTAAAAAAAGACAATTTTTTCTAAAAGAGTTTTCTTGTCCTGTTAATACAAGTGCTTTTATTTCTAAAGATATGTGTTTCTGGAATTGTTAACCCTGCAGTCGATTCGTTAGAAAATGTAAAATAAATACATACAATATAGTTAAAAATAAAAAAAATAATTAAAATTAGATAATTCATCACAAGTTTATACTTATTTACTTTGTATAGCTTATCTAATACCGCTATGTTGTCTAACTGCAATAATGCAGTGAAAACTTATTGAAGGGCTTTTAGTTATTCTCTATCTACTTCAATAATTAACTTGAGATGTTTTGGAAAAAAATAATAAATTTGAATATTTATAAATTTGGGAAAAAAATTCGAAATCAATAAGCAATTTGGAGAGAGAAATAATTTAATTAGTACTAAATCAGGAAAATGAAATGACTGTGAAATTGTAACGATGCTATTTAAGTTTCTTTTTTATTTTATGTAACTTTTTTTATATATAAATCCACCAAATGATTTTCGAAACTATAATGCAGAATTCATCTCCCATTCTTTCTTGATAAATGAACTAAACATGAAACTTTTATAAAATTTCTTCTACTACAAACAAAATAGAAATGCATTGGAAAAATATAATCCTCTTTTCTGTATCAGCAGCCAAGGAAAAAAAGGCTTACAATTCAGTGTCCTTTTATGCAGAAAAAGGAAATTCTAGCATTCAAAAAGTCTTATGAATTGGAAAATAAAATTAAGAGCTTTTCCGATCGTCTGCACTCAGCAAATGATAGTCAATGTTTCGCATGAAATGGTATAAAAACATTTCTTCTTCGAATACATAGAAAAAGGATCGATAAAAATATAGAAATAACTCAGAAGAAAAAAACTTGAAACATGCAGAAAAATGCTTTATAACAACGCCAAAAGACCATCATAAAGAAAAATGTGAAAAAGACTGTTCAAGACAATTCATGGAAATTTCGGAAGTTATGAAATAATTTATTATAAAAGAATTTTGCTAAAAATTGCAAACAAAAGTTGCTGTAACTCTTTTTCTTCATAATTTCTTTAAGATTTTTCAAAAAGAATTGAAAAGTTATTTAAAAAAATAAGATGGGTGAGATTATCTTCAAGACAAGCATATTCTAATAAATGTATTGTCTAAATTAAGTGCCAGACATTAGCATTTTTATAAGAGATTTACCGTAATTCTTTAAAAACATTTTTAAAGAAAGAAACAAATAATGGAAAAAAATTACTTTACTTCCATTAGGTGAAAACAATTTTCGTGTAGTTTATATTTGCTATATGCAAACATAATTAAAATTCTATTTTATTTATTTATTCACTTCGTAATAATGGTTTAATTTTTTTGTTACAGAATATATAATTATGAAAATGATTTTGCTTAAAAATAAAAATAAAATATTTTTGAAGCCATAAAATGACTTTTAATACTTTTATAAATTTATTTTTTACACTACACACTTTTAATAAATTGAAAAAGTGCATATTTTATTTTTCTTCATAAAGAGACGTAAAAATAATCTGATAGAATTCTAAATAAAGAAAGTAAATTATAAGTTTTCCAATTTTCTTACTTTACAAGATTTAAGTTCTTCATTTTCAACTATACTCAGAATTTATGTTTTGTTTTAGATTAATAGAAAATTCATATGAATGCTAAACGGAATGACAATATTTAATTTGCTAAAGTTAAAAGAGCAATAACTGATTTTGTTATTTTATGAATCATGATGTTGTGTCCACGTGACCACAGAAAGGAGATGCAGCAACTTTTGAGGGGAAAGACCCATGAGTACCCGAGAGCAGAAGTCCGACATCTAGCTCACATGAAGTTGACACGCATACATTAGCTCGCACAACCCCTTTTTACAAGGGATGGTGGGGGCTCATTCACACATCTCATGAAAGGAACAACCATGCCCGAACCTGGGACTTCCAGATCATGGGAAAGACTCGCTACCCCTAAGCCATGACGCCGGCTATTTTATGAAGGAAATTCTAGTATATGATTATCTTAATTTGGATTATTCTTCAGACTGCTAATGTTAATTTGGTCCATCCTATTATTTACATTCGGGAAATATCTTACAAGTTACTTTTGTCTTGTTTGGGAATATTTCCAAAATTCATTTCTTCTTTTCTTTAATCGGTATGGTGAAAAATAAAATAAATAAATTATTGAAAGATTGATTATACGTAAAATACGTTATTCAACATTCATTGTGTACAAAATATTTTGATTCACATTTAAATCCTAAAAAGAGATGCCAAGGAAAAAATGTGTTTTGGAATGAGCTTGACATGATCATTTTTTATTCATCTAACATGACAACATGAGTCCTATTTTAAATACCAGAATATTTTAAATCTTATACTTTAGAATCTTAAATATGCTTGCATATATTTATTCATCTTGAATCTGATGTTGTTATAAATTCTAAATTATCTTGAATTTTAAAGTAATGAGAGAAAAAACAAATTTACTTAATATTTAATTTTTCGTTTTACATTTGTTCACACGTTCCATTACAGTGTGTACACTCAAAAATGGAATACATTTATTCCATTTTTCCTATGCCATCCTGACTATGATCAAAATAAATTTAATCATTAAATAATTTATATATGCTTTTTACTTTGAAAGGAATAAAAGTTTGTTTTAATTATCAGTAAAAGCATCAAAATTACAAAATGTAAAGAAACTGTCAGTTTAATACTTCTAATCCAAAGTAATCCATAATATTTAATATAAAAAACTGTCAACATTTTCCTACTTTTTGAATAAAAACTGTGACCGACATCGAATTTACATTCTTTGTTTCTCATTTAATACATTGTTTCGTAATTACATTCTTTAATACATTGTTTACGAACTACATACGATCTTTGGCGGACAGTCTCTGGGATCCTTGCACCAATACAATGTTAAAATTTGTTTGACAGATTTTATTTCATCAGAAGAGTTTGATAAAAAATAAACCCATTAATTAACAAATAACTCTAACGCAATCTACTAACTCCTTAATTAACAAATTATATTAACTAAATAAATCTAAAATTTAGCCACCTTATAATTAAATACTGGATGTCTATCTTGGAAATCCGTCCAATATTTAAGCACAATATGGTGTGGTTGTTATATTCCGAAAGTGGAAAGAGAAGTAATCAGCTTTAATAACGAAGTAAAAGATTATTTTGTTAACAGATACGATTTTTTTTATTGATTTTGATTACGATTTTTTTTAAGAGAATTTTACCCAAATATGGAACTGGAGATATTTTTTCCCACAAAATGAGTAACATAAAAATTAGAATACATTTCGGCATTAATGATTCTAATATATCAAAGTGGCAATTAAATTCAATTTGTCTGGCTTGTCGTTAAAAGTTGTTTTTCCGAAACTAATTCAGCTTAAAACAGTAATTGCAGGAAAACGGTATATTTTTAGTGATATCAATGAAGAATTCTAACAATTACTAGATACAAAATATTCAATTCCATTCAGCTTGTGTAAAAAAGAAAACATTTTCCAGAATGTTTAACTATTATTTGAATAAAGCTTAATCAATATAGTTGTAGCGAATTTGATTTGACGATACTGTAGCCAAATTTGGCGCCAAATGTTTATTTTAAAATGCGAAATTTCAAGATTTGAGCTCAGCTTGATTTCAAAGCTTGATTTTCAGCTTTCAGCTCAGCTTGATTTTCGAGATAAGAGAAAATATCTGTCCCTAAAATACTCGAACTTTCAGTTAACTACACTAGAAAAGGCGAAAATTACATTGGATTTCAGTTTCAGAATTGAACAAGATATTAAAGGCGGTGAATTCTAACGAATAACTATTATATTTTTCTAGTTCGAGATGAACAGCGATTACGTTTTGAGTTATATAAGCATGCTTCTTCAATACAAATACTTGCGTAGTAAATTTTGCAAAAAACCATAATAAAGCGAATAAGATTTCATTTTTGTTAGATAAAAAATTACGTATTGACAGCGCCAAAATGGGGATTAGGATTGATCACTTCCGGGTCACCAATGTTGCTATTTGATAATAGGCGAGGACTGAACTCACAGTGTTTGAGTTCGTAGCCGAGTAACATGACCACAAGACAAAAGTATGTACATGTAGTCATGTCTGGTAGCTGTTATATGGCTTATAAGTATCACCACAAACATGTCGAATTTCGAATCTGTTTCTTGCGATTACGTTTTAATCAGGTTTTTATCATTTTCTACTGACATCATGAAAACCTTGTCTTTGACTGAAAATAAATTATCAGTGACTTGGGTAATTTTTGTCAGTCATATATGTTTTGTTGCTGGATATATCGTTTGTTCTTGGCTTCAACATATCATATCTGAAATTTGCTTTCATTGCTTTCTTAAGTTTTCTTCGCATAAGCCTTCTAAGCCTTTAAACAGTAAAGGTTATTTTATGTCCATTCTGTTTTTAGAGCTTGTAAAAATTTTAACGAAAAATACAACATTCATAAAAAGAAAATAGCAAATCTGACCTTATTTTTCTTGCTCAGTAACATTCGTTGGATAACTAGATCCCGAAATAATACAAAAACTGAGCATCTTGAAGCTTACCTTCCTTACCTTTGAAGTCAGATAAATCCGATTTTTCTTAAGAAACGAGAAAAGAACTTCTTATTACTTTCATACAGTTCTTTTCTTAGATGCATTCGAATATACGAAATGTTCTATAATATTCAAAAATAATTCTCTAGCAAGATTTGCATAAAACATCTATGATCTTCTTGACTCATGTTTTCGAGGTTTTAGTGGAATCTTTTCGGATGTAATATTTAAAAAAAAAAAAAAAAAAAAAAAAAAAAAAAAAAAAACTTCGTTTCTAAGCAAATCACTGATTTAGGAAATGCTTGTCAAAAATCTTTTTTATTTTTATTTATTTATTAGGGAGAATAAATTTTTTTGAAAAAAAATGTACTCAATAGCGAAAATATTAGATGTTTAAATGTGATTCTCCTCTTTACAAATCAGTATCAATAGCGAAAATATTAGATGTTTAAATGTGATTCTCCTCTTTACAAATCAGTATCAATAGCGAAAATATTAGATGTTTAAATGTGATTCTCCTCTTTACAAATCAGTATCATTAAAGTACTGAATGAATATCATTATAATTTGCAACATTTGTTTCAAAAGTCCATGCATCGATTTATAACAATGCATGTGAAACAAATATTAAAAAATGAAAACAATATCTATTTTCACTTTATTAAAATGCCAAATTTTGATCTAACAAAAGCAATATTTACGGGACGAAAATTTTTTTAAAAATTTTAAACTGAAAAAAAAGTATTTCATGTATTTATGGAAATGGAAGATGAATTTGCTACTTTAAAAATTATTTCAAGAGAAAAAATTTGAAATTTAAAAGAATGATTAGGACTCTTGCGAATAGAATAGATTCATAAAATATGTTAAAGAATTGGAGTCATTATGTGATGAAAATCCTCTCAATATAAATCATTCCTAGTAATCCAAATAATCTGCTTTTAACAAGCACGCATTTCAATGTTTTTATTTGAAATGGTTAAAGTTAGGAACTAAGCTTATCGAAGCTTTTATGGATAAAAAGAATAAAATTGCATGTAGTATCTTAATTAGCCAACACAGAATTAAAGTGTCCAAGATCAAAAGATCCGGTTGCTGAGCACAAAGCATTGTGCATTCTGAATAAAATTAATTAAGCGGTGAATAGAAATAGTTGTTCTCTTGTTTAATTTATGTTTCTATATAAATAATAAATTTATGCAATCCTTATATACAATGTTTAGCATTAACCTTTATGTTATGGAAGATTTTTATGGTTTGAAAATTCTCTAAGCCAATTCCAGATTGAATCTTAATTTCTAAACAGTAATGAGTGGGATGGCGACATTCCACATCACATCGGAAAGTTTGTAATTTACAAATATTCATTTATCCTTTCGAGTTATGAGTGGGATGAGAAATTCCGACTTAATGCAACCTAGAGAAAATTTCGGTTATAAAATTGAAATTATGAATGTTTTTAGGACTTCCTATATCATAATATCTGAAATAATTCGTGAGTCATCAATCATAAATTTATTTTTGAATTACGAAATAAATTTTTTCATAGTATAATCTTGTATCCTTTATGTTATGCAAGACTTATTCAGTTTGAAACTTCTTTAGGCCGACTCCTAACTGAAACCACATTTTAAAAGAATTATGAATGTCATGACGACATTCCAGATCACGTCGAAAAGTTCGTAATTTACAAAATTCCATCTATTCTTTTGAATTATGAGTGGGACGAGGAATTCGGACATCATGCAACCTTGAGAAAAATCTTATGCTACAAATTTTCTTTTATACTATTTAATTTATGAGTGTGGTGACGACTCCTGATATCATAGAGACTCAAAAAATTCGTGGGTCACCAAGAATGTCTTTATTTTTGAATTATGAATGAAATATTGACCTAGCAGACACTTGCTACTTTCGTGAATCACCAAATTTCGGTTAATGCTTTGAGTTTATGCACTTGAAACACTTATAAATGATTTTTTTTTTCATTTAGATATTTTAGAATTCTTTCAAACACTTCTTAAAATATAAAATTTAAACGGCAAATTTTTAGAAATAAATTTTTAAAAAACATTTTTTTAAATAGAAGTTGAAAAGAACTGTTTTTATAAACACGTATTCGAATATAAAGTTTCATCAAACGCCAGTTTAGTTCTGAAATTAAGAAAATAACAATTAATATTGAACCTATTTTAATTGTTTTAAGTTTATTCACAAATTTTGGAGAATGTACATTTTTCAATTAACTTATAATCATTATTTCAATGAAAATTTCTAATTTCCAAATAAAAACTTGTTTGAGCCAGGGAAGGCGAATGCCAATTTATTCTTACGCCTTAATGATTTAGAAGAAAAAAACTAGAACATAAAATTTTCTGACTTGTTAAAAGGTTTTAAACGAAGTAGAATTCTAATTTCCACTTGAGCCGCAGAAAATACGTTATAACATTTAACAAATGAGAGTTCTGGTTATAATTTAAATCAAAACAGAGTAATATGTTTTTCTTCTTCTGCAGTATAAAATAGGAAATTCTACAAAATAAATATTGAACTTCAACCGTAGAGTTACCGTCTTCTCTTCTTTTAAGAAGAAATCTTACAACTAATAAATTGCGACAATTAGATAAGCACTTTTCATTCAGTTTCCAAATTATAACGAATCATTTTTAAGGATTGCAAAATTGAAAACGTCGGATAGTTGGTTTGAAGAAATGGCTTTTTTTTTCATGATTGTCTTATATGTAAGGTCTTGATGATTTTGAAATAATTATGCACACCGGCACCAAAACTTAAAAGTAACTTCGTAACCATTATTTTAAAATTCGAATTAGTTTTTATTTATTTGATTTTAATTGATAAATTCTAATGTATTCTTAATTTTTCAGCAAATTTCCCCTTATATTTTCAAAGGGAAATTGTAAATTTTGAATCAATGCTACATAGATAGAAATCTCTAAATCAATGATTTACTACATATAAATTATATTATATCCAATCCTCGATTGTCATGAAAAGTAGATCTATGAAAATCTTCACATTTCCATGGTATCAGTGCATTTTGAAAAGCCATTTCATAATTTATATGTATAAAATATATTCAATTGATGTTTATATATTTGAGAAGAAATCCTGGGAATATCTCAAATTCTTTTTCTATAATTTTTAATTCTAATTCTAGCTATAATGATAACTATAAATTTCTAGCTATAATTAGTGATGTCTGAGGATAGTTGTTGACTTCTATTGATGTAAAGAATAATTTTATTTTACATACTATGCGAAATGGTAATTGAGTTAATGTAAGAAAGTCGCTTAAATAAATGAGTCATCTAAAATTTTAAATTTTTCAATACAAATTCTAGAAATTGATTACTGTTTTGAACAATATTATGGAGTTGTTTCTTTCATAAAATTTATACTATGAAGAGGAAATTTTTGAAAACTCTTCATTATTGTGTCAGAGACTCAAGAATAAAGTGAATAGAATTTAATAAATTTAATATAAAAACAAAAATAGATAGATGTATTTAACATGAATCGACTTTTGACTGATAGAAATATAATTTAAGTTTTAACCGATTGAACGAAGTCCGAAGGAAAATGGCGAAATATTATAATATTTTGTATCTGTTTATAACTTACACCTTAAAAAAATAAACGGATTCCCTACCAAAAACCATTGGTTCATATTTTTGTAGCAATATTTCTTCATATTTTGCAGCATATCATTGCAGCAATATTTCTTATTTACGTTAATAAAAAAAGAATTAATTAACTTTGAAACTACGTACTTAATTAGGTAAATAACTTCATGATTAGAAAAAACATGGCAGTTTCATCTTTTTTTAGTCAATCTTTGCATCCAGCATTAAGAACTAAGGATGAAAAAAATCATTCAAAAGTGTTAATACTACTAATTGGTCTTAAAATTCTAATATTTTCGTATTAGTACTAAGACCCTCGGATATTTTGGGTAAAAATTTAAAGCAATGTTTTAAAGGAAAGTTGGATTATTTTCATTACAATCTTTTAAAGATTAATTGGAACTTTATTATAAATCATATTTCTTCTGAAGACGTAAAATGCATTAGAACTATTTAATGAAAACATTATATTTTACTATGGCAGTTTATTGATTCGTAACTAGTAAATTAACTAATAATTGTTTCTTAATTGAATACAAGCTGATCAGATTGCACTTTTAATGAACTTCTTTTTTATTATTATTATGGTCTCTGATAAAAAGCCGGGTAAAAAAAAAAAAAGTCTTTTCTAAAAATCTTGTTTGTGAAGGGGAATATTTCTTTCAAATTGTTCTTTTCCGATAACTATTTTTGCCTCCTTGCTGCTGCAGGATGGGCAATCGGAGGAAAATTTCTCGTTACACACTTAATGAATTAATAATTAATGTTCGGAATAATTACAGGGTTACTTGTGTATTCAAGGCATACATTCTCTGACAAAGATATGTTGGTTTGAATTTTAAGCAGCAAACAGAAATCTAAAAATAGAGAAATTCGAAAGTTAAATTTTCTATTGATTATGTAAATTAAAGATACAAGTATAGAAATAAAACTTTATATTAAGATTTATCCCTGTTAATTTCAAAATCCTTCATCCATCTGGGATTAACAGTGTTTTATCTATACAAAAAAGTTCCGCATTTTTAGGTAATTTTGCGATAATTATAAAAAAATAGACTCTTCATTTATAGAAATTTTCTTCTGCACTTCCTTAATTCAAACCTCCATACTAATTTAATTATACTTCCACTTTTACAGTCCAAAAAGAAAACGATATTTTGAAAGGAACAAAACAAACGCAATGTCTATGCATTTGTACGGAAGTATTTTTTAAGTAAGGTTTTATGTCCAAAGGGACCGGTTTGGATTAAATGTAGACATATTCGATACCGTGGAAGATCCATTGTGTAAACAAGCCCAAACTAAATTCATTCTTTCTGTAAAATGATTTGATTTCTTTATGTCTCTTCCATGCTACGTACTGTGGCTATGGAAAAATGTAGAAAAAATAAGTCATTTGTTTTGCCTCGGTGGAAAAAGTGGAAATTAAAGCAAATAAAAAATAGATGAATGGCGTAAAACAAATTGAAATAATTCTTTCATTTTCATACAAAGTAGATGGTGAGAGAAATTGGAAATGTGATTTGTGAAGTAAAATAGATATTTCTCACGCATATTCATCAATAAGTCATAAATTTTGATTTTAGAATCCTATTTTTAGACTGTTCATGTCTTAAAAATATTCTAAAGAATCAGAAATAAAAGAATACATATCGAATAATAGGTTGAAATAAAACTGATAAATTACTTTAAAATAATACATTTGAATGTGTTGATTCAGAGTAAAAAGATATTTCTAAAATAAATCGTTTTCACTTTATCATCATTTATTTCCCATCAATGCTTTATTATTTTACATAATTATCATATCATTGTTATAAATATAATTTAAATCTTAACGTTTAAATCCAAAACTAAGATATTTATTTTTAAATTTCTGAAGGAGCACATTTTTATGTAATCGTGAACTTTATATTATGTGAAAAGAAATTATCCTTGATTTTTTTAGAAAGCAAATGAATGGAAGAATTAAAATCGACTAAACAAATTTTATTAATAGTTTAAATCAAACATAGAACAGAGTCGGAATCAAAATTCTATTAATTGCCACTATATAAAAATAAAACTCGCTAATTTCTTAGACATTTCCAAATACCCTTTTTCGTTCCTGGATTTTTCCATTCATCAAATGAAACCAACTGAAACAAATAAATAATTGAAAGATTGATTTTAAGTTCAATTTATCTTCTCTAAAATAATTTCAAAAGGCGTAGCAAAAATTAACATTTTCAAAAATATTTAGTTCAGTATTATCAGGAAGTTATGATTAAATAGAAAATTAAATTAATGCAATTTTTGAAAAGCCTTGAAAAATTGATTTCGTTATTAATTATTTCCCCTCTGAAATTTACACATTTAAATTAAGATCAACCAAAAATACATGCAAGCTTAATTGTTGCAAAAAATTTAAAAATAAGGTCATAATCCAACACTTTCTATTGCTTATTGACAAAGATAAATGTATTATTTTTAAGAAGAATTCGAACTAATGAGATTTATTTTCGTGTTTTTAATCTTTTCACATATTTTTCAAAAGCGATTCAGATTTCTGTTAAAGCTAAGAAAACAACATAATTCTGGAAAGAAATGAAATGTAATGAGAAATTAGTAAAGTTATGTAGTGAGAGGATTAAAAAAACCAACATTTTTCTGGTAAATGCATTTAATAACCATTTAAAATGAAGGTCACATTATACTGAGAAAATAATTATTCGCACAGTTTTCTGGCAAGCATCTAAAAGAGAATTTATATCTTTTGGAAAACTGTTGTTTAACACTAAAAGAGTTTACATATTGTGTAACGTTTTGGAAAAGTAAATAAATACATTTTGAAAAATTAGGCGAGATAGAAATTTTCAGCAGACAGGCAGACATTTTTTTTTTCTTTCCAAGAACAATTTCATATTTAAATGCTTTTTGGAAATCATCATTGTAATTGGTAATTATTTAGGAAATTCCGCAGTCTTTTAAATTTCTTGGAAAATAAAATATTATTTATAGATGACAAGTTGGCAAAAACAACAATAAATAAATAAACCGTTTTTAAAAGATTATTGTTATTTCAAATATAAAATAATGACATTTCTTGGTTCAAATGAAATGAAAAGCAATCATATCTTCCCTATAATATTGCTGCTTGATTAGAATTTCAGATTAAGATTAAGATTATAATTATTTAATTTGAATTGCAAAACACCAAAAAAAAAATTGATTCATCTATTATTTATCAATTCTGAACCTCTGTATTACACCAAACATTTTCCAAATTTTTTTGGTGGATGAAGTTGCATCCTTTAATTCATATGTTCTTTCTTCATTCATTTTTTTAATTCCTACTATTAGTTCCCACTTTCCATATATATATCTTGTTCAAATTTTCAATCGTTAATGAAATACTTTTTAATCATCCACTCAAGTTCAAATACATTTTTTTAAACTTGTAGTGGATGACATTTGATGTTAATGCAGTTTTTTCAAATATTAAATCATTAATTATTAAATTTAATTAATTTTTAAAACTTTAAATAGACTTTTAGCAGTTTGTAATGAAAATTGAAATCAACAGCTCAATCGGTAAAATACAAGGATTTCAGTATTTTTCACGTACAAGTAAAGAATTTAGCGCTTATTTAGGAACAAATAAAAAATCATTTAAGGCATAAAATGATGAAAGCTTTCGCAAATTTCCTACACATCGAAGAAAACTTCTACCCGGTGGTTAAAACTCTTCTTCACTCTACAGAATATTTTGCAAATTGCTGAATGTTATTTCAAGCAACCAGAAGCCTTTCGTGGATTGCAAAGAATTTCCAAAAAAAAAATAATTTCCTATTTTCTACAAAAACATTGTAAAAATTCTAAAGCACTTATGGAAATTTGCTACAGATTTGCTATTTTTGTCTTCAAATTCAAATATAAAATCGTTTTTCTTAATTCTCATTATTCATTTTATTGGAACTCTTCATGGATCTTAGATAAATTGGTGTCCTTTCATTTTTTTCAATCCGCCATATTTCAGATAGCATTAAATATTTGTATGGTAGACATTTATATGGTAAAGTGGTATTCTTGTGTTTAAAAATTTCGAATCCAACGAATAAAAAATAAATAAATCAGAAAGTCTAATGATGTTTTTGCAAAGTATTTATATATATATTTTTTTAAAATTTGATCTTGTTTTCATATAATTCTTACGCATACTTTTTGAAATTAGAATTCAAATTCAAATGATATCCCACCCCTTTTTTTGCCTCGATATTAAAGTGAACAGAAACAAGAATATTTCAGAAAATCCTTCTCCACAAGTTACACACAAGAAACACAAAAGAAAGCAATAAAATTTTATAATCATCTTTAACGTATCAACCGAAAAACTGACTGAAATTCCTCATTTAAATCTTTAATATTAGGAAAAAAAATAAAACAAAATATGAAAAATTCGGAAGTTTGTCTTGTGGCAAAGATAAAATAAAACCGATTTCAGTTTGATTGAGCACAAGAAACGAAAACTGTTATATATGAAGCGTGTAAAATATTCAATTGCCGAATGTAAGAAAAGATGCTTAACACTTAAATGAGAGACATCTCTCTTAACACTCTGAGGTAAACACTAAAGATGCTTAACACTCTGAGAAAACATCTCTCAAATTATAGACAAAGAGTTTAAAATAATTTGAATAATGATAAATATTAGAATAGAAAGAAAAACTAATTAAAGAATTGAATAGATAGAATTACTAATTATCCAATATTCAATTCAAGTAGAATAACTAATTATAATTATTATGATTTGCAAACATTCGCTAATATTTAATTCTTTTTTTTTACTTCAGAGTATTTTGAAGCATCCAAAAAAAGACATATTTGAAGATTAAAACAGGCGATGCTATTTTCAAATCTTATTTATTACTCGCATCGTCGGATTTAAATTGAATTACTGAGATTATAAATTTTTTCAAATGATTTGCCCAAACAGTTTCTTCAAATAGTATTTGAAAGAAAGAGCAAACAAGAATTGCAGATAGTGTGAAGGGAAGGCTATTCTAATCTTCGCCAAACAGAATTCATTTTTACGGGCTTATAATTCTGATTTTGACATTTGAAGTGGGTTAAGATATTTTATATTATTGATAACTTTTTATATAAACATTTCCACGCTTTATATTTCGATAAACTCAAAAATTTTCGATTTAAAATCCAAAATGAAAATGACTTTAAAAAAGACACATCGTTCTCTTTCTGTAAATTTAATTAGAGATAATTTTATTTAGATTCGTGAGTCAGAGTAAAAATAGTGAATAGGAAACTTGTTAATAAACCTTTCAGAATTTCTTTATTTATATATATATATATATATATATATATATATATATATATATTATATTCATACTTTTTCATTGTCGCTTAGATTTCCTTTATCATTTCATAGTAATTAAATACTATTTCAATATAGAATTAAACGAATGAATAATTTTGTGTTTGACTAAAAAAAGAAAAAAAAATTTTTTTCAGCACATTATTATAAAGATATGAAATTATTTTAAATTGTTTACATGCTTTAATGCATTCGGTTTCAGAGTTTTTGACTTTTTCATTCTTGTATTGATTTAATTTAAAATTACAGCTTAATTAAAAACTCTTTGAAATGAAAAATCAAAGAAAAGAGAAGTTTTTACTTCTAAAAAGGATGAAACCTTTATATATATATATATATATATATAAAAGCATAAATTCATGAAGCATAATTTTTTCAAAAAAATTGATGAACTCTTTATACAAACAATTCTTTCCCTTACATTTTGCCATAATTAAAAATGAAAACGACTTTTAAAAAGACGCAAAGTTTAATTTTAGTAAATTTAATTAGAAAATATTTTATTTATATTTGTGAAAATGTATAAAAATAGTGAAAGGGAAATAGCATTAAAAAGGATTTCAGCATTTGTTGTTTTACATTCACATACTTTATGTTCATACTTTCTCATGATTTCTCATATTTCCGTTATAATTTAGTAGTAATTAAAACCTTCTGCAATACAAACTTAAATAATAATTTTGCGACTGAAAAAAGAACGAATCAATAAATTTTTATTAAAGTAAATACTAATGGTACGTACAGTACTAATGGTAAATTATTTGAAATTCTTTTCATGCTTTTATGCAATTCGGTTTCAGAATCTTTGAATTTTTTATTCTTCTATTGATTTAATTTAGAATTTCAGATTAATGAAAATCAGATTTTAATTTCAGAAAATGAAAAATTAAAGAAAAGAGAAGTGTTGACTTCTAAAAGAGGACGAAACACATTTTTAAAAATCATACAATTACGAATCATAATATTTTCTGAAGAATAAGATTTATTTTATCTTTATATTTAATTATGTCGCGAAGATAATTGTTAAATAAATAACCATCAGGAGCTTTTGTCCATCTTCACTTTTATATGCTAATGCACTATAATGCCTTTTCTTTTGCTTCAAAATGTTCTAAAGTGAATTAAATATTCATTTTGGAGATATTCTGTTTGATTGACAAGGCGCAAAATTCTCTTTAGTAAGATTTATTATTTAGGCATCAAGATGATATATAAAATTCAATTTATCTAGCTCGTTTCATTTTTGTGTTATTATGTTCATTTTGCTCAAGGAAAATAAAACAGATAATTTATCCGTTGATGCATTGTAAATGTATACAGCTACGACACATTTAATACACATCAAAATAAACTAGAGAAAATCGAATATTCATCGCATCTCTTTAGAATAAACCTGAATCTAAGCATCAGGTTTATTCAATTCAAGTATTCTCCCATTTACCTTGTAATTTTTAAACTAATGCGCTCACACCAGATCGAAGAGACATAATCAACTCTTTGACTGTCTATTTGTCTGATTTTCTGCCAATCAAATAAGTAACTTATTGATACATCTGGTATAAATTTTGATACAATATACGATTCTAGAAGTAAAACTATAGAGAATATTTAATTTTTAAGAACATTTTATTTTTATTTTCAACTAATACGGACTAGCCTAAGAAACAAGCAGATTTCACGAACTGATTTCGATCAAAACTTCGAAGTTTAACTACAATTGTGATGCAAATATAACTTAAAAAAATTTCCATCAATCTAAAATGTGTAGACTTTAAATGATATATGTATATTATTTTCACATACCAAAAAATAAATGTAAATGCAGAAACGGTTTGTCAGAAGTCCAAAAATTCTTAAAATTAAGAGGTCATTTTATTTTCCCATTTATACTACAATTTGATTCAAATACCAGTATGTGATTCTGCTTTTCCCCAATTCCAAGAAAAGACGCAGAAGTTGTTTTTCATCCATGAATATAATTGAATAATTTCAGAAATATTTTTAGCATTACTTTAACATATCGAGGTAGGAATTAAAACCTTATAAACTGTTTGTGATGAAAATTTTTAGATAGTAACATGAAATGAAGAATATATTTAAAATACTTTCTGAAAGAATTCAATGATGAATAAATAAATAAAAAAATTAGTTTTAAGCCCTAAAAGAAATCTGTGAAAATAAGTTAAACAAATGTTTAATTAAAATTTAAGTGAATGCATCTGATATTAAAAAACATTTTCTATTGGGTTTTTAAATATATATCATAGTGAACAAGGCAGTGTAAAAGCAAGAGAAAAGCAAATGCGATATTTTTTTTCTTTGTCTAGCATCTTCATGAATTTCTAGACACCGAACGAAGCAAGAAAAGGGAAGGTAAAAAATAAATAATAATAAAAAAAAACATTGAAGTTCCCTTTTTTCTTTTTTAGAATTTAGCGTAATTTTTCGTGGATAGCTGTTTAACTATATTTAATAATACATTTAAATCATTTAAAAATATTTAATAATACATTTAAATCCTTTAAAAATATTTAATAATACATTTAAATCATTTAAAAATATTTAATAATACATTTAAATCATTTAAAAATATTTAATAATACATTTAAATCATTTAAAAATATTTAATAATACATTTAAATAATATATTTAAATCTGTTTAAAAATACATTTAATATATAAAATTCACAATAGTATCCAAAAATTGCAAATACTGGCATGGCTTACATCAAATATTTTTATGCTTGCTTGTTAACTTTACTGGATATATTTTTAAAAATAATAACATCTTAGTTTCCGAGCAAGCCAATTTCTACATTATTTTTGAAATGCTCGTATTCAAATTTTTATTTGTGATATGAAAAATAATAATGCTTTATAAATAATAAATTTAAATAAAAAAAAGAAAAGCTATTTCAAAAATTAATTCATTATACAATATATCTCACCAGCTTGTATAATTTAATTGAAAAATATATAATTGTTAATATTGCATATTAAATTTCTCTGAAAATATTCTTTCTAATGAATTTTCATGCGGGAACATGTTTTTGGCTTGGTTTTTCTCTAAAAACTAACCAAAAGTTCTAAAGTATCATAACCGGATGCATATTACACATAATTAACAGGAATCTTCTGCATTACTAACATTTTCTAGTGTTTTTAAAATGGAAATGCTTTTGAAAATGAAACATTGAAACTTCCCCTTTTTGGAGATTCTTTTATGCAGAGATCTAGTTTAAAATGCTTTTAATATACAAAATCCATTATAACTTCCAAAAAATACCAAATCTGGTGCCAAAATGGTTTACATCAAATCGTTTTATTTTTGCTTGTAAAATTTAGAGGATTTTTCAAATCAAAGTACCATCGCAGTTTCCAAGCAAAATATTTCCTACATTACTTTGTCAAGTACTCGTTTCCAAATCTTCATGTATGATATTGTTACGAGCCTGCGATGCAGCGTCCCAGCATAGGGGGTTCCATAAGAGGTCCCAGAGCTTGGCGACGAATTTGGCGACTTTGGCGCCAAAATAGATTATACCCGAAACAGCGAGAATTTTCCCGACCCGTCGAGTAGGAACGGAGATGTGCCTCGAACGTTCCTGATTGGTTCAGAGGCGTTTAGCCCTGCCTCCTGAGACCTATAAAAGGAAGCAGCCGCAGCTGCCGGGCAGTCGTGAACCGGGACGGTGAATTGAGAAGAAGTCGGAAGCGGCAGAGCAGAGTAGTGTGAACCAGTAGTGAATTGAGTCGTGGACCAGTGGAGTCGTCGTAGTTGTGAAGCGACGGTGAATTGAGTCGTGGACCAGTGGAGTCGAAGAGTAGTCAGGATCGACGACACAGAACTGGCCTTCCAGCGATAAGCGGAGCAGCGACGAAGTGAAGCTAGTGCTGAACTAAGCTGTGTGCTACTGGCTGTAGTAGAGTCTGTTGTATGCTGCACGTCTTGGTTGAAGATAATCGTCTTCTGTGCTGTATATAGTTGTCGTCTTTGTGCTGTCCTGTGTGTCTTCGTGTAAATAAACGTCGTTGTTTTATTTTCTACTGCAGCCTGGTGATTGAGCGTTCTTCACACCATATAACTCCCACTATCCAAACGAACCCCAGGAAATTCCGTAACAATATGAAAAACAATATGCTTTTCAAATAATGATGAATTTAAATAAAAGCAAAGAAAAGATATTTTTTAGACTTATAAATGTTACAATATTTTTGCATCTCACCAACTTGTATAACTTAGTAGAAGAATATCTAATGATTAATATTACATATTAAATTCTTTTAAAAATATTTTTTATTAATATTTGATGCATGAACATTTTTTCGCTTGATTTTTCCTAAAACTAACAGAATTTTTTAAAGTATCATGACTGGATGCTTATTTTGCATAAATAACTGAAATCCCCTATTTTCCTAATATTTGCTAGTTTTTTTGAAGTTTTGAAATGCTTTTAAAGAGGAAACGTTGAAACATTTTCAACGCGGAGAATTGTTTTGTGTGCTTAATTGCTCTTTTCTTATCCAAGAAACAGTATTTTCATTTCTAGAAAAACATACCTTGAAAATCATGAAATTTTTTTCCCAAGAATAATATAGTCGAAAGAAAGAAGCAAATTTATTTCTGTATAAAAATGTTTTAGAAATGCTCAAAGAACAGTCTAATTTTCAAGTAGTTTAAGCGAACCTCGCTACCTTTTCTCATGTTTTTAGGGTTGCAAACTATTGTTAGGAAATATATAAGAAATATGAGGTAATATTTTTTTAGGATAGATTTTGTTAATTGAAAAGGAACTGAGATGGCAATAATATTAATTAAAATAATCTATCATTTTCTTTAAAAAAAAGGAATAACTTGTGCAACTTAAAAATAAAACAAAATTTAATTGAAAAACTAAAATAATAGTTTTATATCTTATAGATTTTTATGAAGAAATAACTGCTTTTTTTTAAATATTTCTTTTAAAAGGCAACCGTTAGCCGATTTATTTCCTAACCATGTTCTAAGTAAATGAAAAATATTTCAATTAACTCCAAAAAATAATTCAAAAGAAAATCCGTAACTTTCCTTAAAGATAATATTTGTTACTACATTAATTCAAAGAAATTAGTATTTGATAAAATATGTATATCGAAATTCATATCCTTACTGTAAAATAAATAACATTTCCGTATTAACTGAATTTAATTCTCTAAAATCTTCATCATTTTGACTAATTACTTGGACGGTTATTCATAAAAATATCTTTACTATTTCAGGAATTAATTATAATGAAAATACTTGTATTATTCCAAAATTAAAATATTCATTTTCTCATTAAAATTACTTTGAAAACGAATTGCTTTTAATAGTTGATGAATTTCATAAATTGCTAAAAACAAAGACATGTTGAAAAAAGAGGAAATAAGTTAAAACCGAAAGTTTCAGATATCTATCGTATTATTTCTAATTTATAAACTAGAAGAAATCGATTTAAATTAAGCATAAAAGTAAAAAGCTATCTGAAAATTTCGTGGATTAGAAACATTTTAAAATCAAAATAAAATAATTATTTCTGCATTTCAAAACAAATTCTATCTTCTCCACCCCCTCCAAAATTTTTCAATTCTTAAAAACAAAATCAATTGAAAGAATTAAAAAATTGAAATGAGATGGAGTCACGTTTATCTTGTTTAGTTGAGTTTTGAAAATAATCAGTAAAATTGTCTGCTTTCACCAAACATTCACTTTAGTAGTATCTTAGTATTCTGAAGCTGCAATTAAAGTTAATATATTAAAACATACGTTTATATAAAATCAAAACAAAGCCAACAAAATTATGATTTGGATTTCAAACATTTAAGACTAAATTTATAAGCTTATATTACGGAAAAATAGTATTCCGTTTGGTTGATTACAAAAATTTTTCCTTTTCCGATTTGTTGAAGATATAAAAGTAACTGAGATATTTAACATTTTAATGTATAATGGAACATAAAAATTCGTTATTTTTAAGAACAAATGCAAAAAAATAGGTTTGTGCTCAACGTTTTTATACATATTGTTTAAATATTTAAGGCATTTTAGACTTACAAAATAGGAAGATATATATTTTGAAAATTAATTTTAAGATATTACAATAAAATTTCCTTTTTAGTTAAGATGTATTTAATGAGCTTTAAAAATGAACACTGTAATATATTGAGAAAATAATAAAGCAAATTTTAAACTCAAATAAGTATTTTTGAACATGCTAATGTTTAACATTATGAAAATTAGCAAATTCTTTCGACAAATTTTAATGAATTTGACACTTTATACATCATTCTACAAAAATAATGAAAAATGAGAAAAAATTCCAAACTTTTCCAAAAATTTCGGAATTAAAGTCGCCTTAAAAAAGAGATATAAACTCGGATCGCAATCAATAAGCTATTTGAACCAAAACGTTCGAAGAAACATTTTATCAGTTGTTATTGCTTCCTTAAGTAAAATATTTCCCATTTTCTTGTCCCCCCCGCATGAAGCAGAATGACAAACTGCATTTTTCTGTACTTCAGGATTGTCCCATATATGCTCAGTAGGATTTAGAACTGGTGGTACAATTGGCTAATCTACCTCACTAAAAATATTACCTATTTTCGGTGCTTGTAGCCTTCATTAAATCGAGAATATATGAGCCTTTTTAAAAGACAATGTACTATCTTATGTTGTACCATACATTTAGTTAGCATTTTTGTAACAGAAAGAGAAGCTTGTATTCTTACAAAATTATTTTTGCACGGCCTTGATAAGCTTACAATGAGAATTCTAAACAGAGCTGAATGCCTATCTGACAAATACCAGAGGGAAAAATGCCCACAAAATTATATCAAACATATTTCATTGTTGTAAGATAGAATTTGGCATAAGGATTTCAGAACAAAATTGTAGACTTTTTCAACATTTTGAACAAAATTCAATCAGAGAATATCTGTCTATTGAACTGCCCAAGTGGAAGTGAGTTTAATAATTATAGAATGTAGACAGCGATACAAAAGTTAGAGCATAAGTTTCATATCAAAAATGTAAATTCATATCAAATTTGGAATCCAATCTGCTAAAGAAAACGATTTACTGGTAACTGGTTTGTTTACTGGATTGAGTTTTTGGTAAGTTCGAATATCAACATTTTGAACAAAATTCAGTCAGAGAATATCTGTCTATAGAACTGCCCAAGTGGAGGTGAGTTTGATAATTATAGAATGTAGACAGTTCGAGATACAAAAGTTAGTGCATACGTTTTGTATCAAAAATGTAAATTCGTATCAAATTTGGGATCAAATCTGCTAAAGAATTTTGTGAATCGCATTTAAGTGAACGCATAATTTAAATCAGTAAAATTCGGGTTACGATTTTGCAACAACAATTGTTGTCCCGTTTTAAATTTTCATTTCAATCAGTCAGAAAATAAAACGTCCAGAATGCATATTCATACGCCAGATTCAGTTAAAAGGCAATTCATGTAATTCATGCCAACTATCTATATTTCGTTATCCACATTTTTGATCTACATTCTTATCTACACTTACGTGAACACTATTGTATTTATTTTTATATACATAAAGTTTTATTTCTCATATGCAGTTATGATATCCAATCAATTAAAAAAGTCATACTTATGAGGAAATGGTTTTTATATTGGAAGTTTAATCTCCAGAATTTTGAAAAGCATTTTATAATCCTTTATCCCTATTAGTTTAAAATTTCTTTAAAGGATTGTGACGTGTGTGTAGCTAAGTCGCTCTCTTGACCCTAAATGGCGCTACTATAAAAAAAAGAGACGCTCTCCCACGGTTTAAAATCGCTGTCTTTGTAATAGAGGGCTTGTCCATGGCAAGAGCCATAAGAAACAACAACAAGAAACAACTAAATTTCTTTAAAATTTTGTTTCTCATTTACGGGAAATAAGATTTTCGGGGCTCAGTCAAATTTTACAGTGGGTTTTGTGGTAAACAAAATTTCTTATTATTTCTCTATGGAATTATAATCATAGGCCCGTTAAAATTTTTTTAATGAAATTATAGCAAATGAACTTATGACTCCTTTGGTAGGTTTTACAATTAATATTATAACGAATCATTTTATCTAATAATAAACGCAAAATAATCATTAAAGTTCAGAAATAAGTAGCGTCAAAGTATAAATAATCGTTAAAATAGTCGTTATTACGTTCCAAAAGTTCCAGCATATCATATTAAATAAATGCCTTGTAGTATTTCACTAATAGATCATCGAAGTATAACTACCAATTGTGAAAACTTTATATTATATGAGAAACATGTAAATAATGAAATAATAAATATTATTTTCTAATAAATATTAAATTGTATTTCTAATAAATATTAAATTGTATTTCTAATAAATATTAAATTGTATTTCTAATAAATATTAAACTATATTTCTAATAAATAATAAAATAATTTTTAAACCATATTTGTATTTTTAGTATAAAAAAAATCAGATTCAAATATATTATGAGAAAACGACAAAATTACAAAATAATCTAAAAGTATCTTCACAAAGAAAAAGCAAAATCGAAAAGACGACTACGAACCTATACAATTTTTTATCCATTAAGATATTTTAATAAACTTCACAAAGCAGTAATTTTACTGCGCCTCTTGTTTCTATAGTAGCGCCAACTAGGGCCAGGAGAACGACTTAGCTACACACACGTCACAACCTTTTTTACGGGGTGGACTTCATTCACTCAAACACAGATCGTAATTTAGACCTGAATCAGAGAACGATCACCCCTGATCCAGTACCCCCAGTGGTATTACTCTCGACATGGAGGACTTTGTGAACAAGACAGATTTAAAGCGCGTCAGCCACCAAGCACGCGGGGAATCTTCGGCCGACGGGGTTCGAACTCGCAACCTAAGGGACGCGAATCCGACGCTCTACCAACCAGGCTATCCATGAAAAAAGTTAAGGAATCGATGGAAGTGCTTTCGTTCGATTTCTTGTATTTCCTCGATTCTGTTCAGTTTCCTACAAATTAAATCAGGAAAGTTCACTCTCTCAACTCTATTTAGAGAGCAAAAGGAAAAAGACAATCAGACTTTCGCAACACATTTCTAAATGAAACTGCATTAAATTGTATGGATAATTATGGCACGGAAGCAATTCCAGATCTGCCTTAGCTGAGCGACAGGATTATTTTGATAAATGCTTGACTTGGTACACTCACTAATAGTTAAAATTACAAAAATTGGTTTCTCTGGAAATGAGAAACCAATTTTCATTCATTTACTATAAATTAAATGAAAGAAATTGAGATATTTGACATATAATATATCATATTCCCAGTTTTAAAATAGAAGTTTAAATGAGAAATCCCAAAACTCTTAGAAAAATTTGAAGATATATGAGTTCATTTAATATTTTCATGTATAAACAGAACATAGCATAGCAGCAGCATCTCAAAAAAATTAAAGAAATAAATAAGAGTGATCTCATTCGAATTCTCTTAATTTCTTAATTCTATTTGTCTTTCTATAAAACTATCAATGCTATAAAGCTGAAATGCCCATTTAACAAAACTATGGCGGTTACCGGAGACATCTGGTTATCTCATTTAGATTTCGTCTCCCTTTCGTTAAGTGTGATGTACTTACCATGGCGTGTCTCCTTTTCATTAGAGATACTCGATTAGATCAGTTTTAGGACAAGTAAGTTTTCCGAGAACTCTCAAAGAATATTCGATATACATTTATTTAGTAGCCCTGGATTAATCAAATCGCCTTTTGTACATCAATCCTTTAAGAACATGAGACCACATTATTTCTTTTAAAGGGAGTTGGTGGGGTTTTACGAATTATGAGGAAGACAATTCAGAAAAATTAAGTTGTTAACTATTTTGACTTACTGAAAGTAGCAGGAAAAGACGATAATAACCAGAGTTTCGAATCACAACATTGTATTAGCGACATCAGGAAATTTTGAATTTCTTTTTCAGGTAATTAAGACATAGTGGCTAAGCTGGGAAGGAATCATTTAATTAAATGTGATTTTGATTCCCCCGAAGAAAAATTAAAATATATTCTTTGGATCAATACAATAGATTACAGGTAATAAAGTTGACTAACAAAAATTCACGATTTAATTTATCCTACGAAATTTAAAAGAATTATTGAAATAATGCGACCCTATTAAACATTTTCTTTTTCAAGAAAGAACTTATCAGAAAACCGCATTCTAAAAGCTCTCGATTGTATTGAAAAAAAATTGACTGAATATTTTTTATCATTCAATTTTCTGGTATATTCACTCAATGTGGAGTGCTTCGTATTTAATTTCATCGTACACTAAAGGAATTCTAATATGTATTTTGGAAATTTTCCGCTTTGTTCCGAAATTCAATAGAGATCTATGATTTTAATGCCAAAAACAGATATCAAATTTCTTTCGTTGTTTATTATTTGTTTATAATTTTGAGTTAACGTAATCAAATACAGAAAGCATAAAAATAACAGTTTTTTTAGATTAAAAATTTCAATAAACTGAACTCAGTGGCGCCGCAGCCCATATGGGCCAAGGCGTACAGTGCTCATATATGCTTTCTTGACTGAGGACCCTGAGGTGCAAGGCATATGTCCCGGTTAGGTGCTCAGGATAACTGGGAACCCCCAGTGTTTAGTTCCCAAGCACGCTTGGTTTTCAGTTTATAGACCCAGTGAAGGGATGAAAGAGTCGACCTTGCCCAGCCCGTGGATCGACAAATATTTAATACTAATTTAAAATGTATATTTAATTATTAAATCTAAGATTCATTTATCTAGCATATACGATTTTGTATATGAAGATCTCAGATATTCGCTTTAAACCATCGACAAGCGGGCTTCCATATAGAAATACGATTTTAGTATCAAAGCCACATATCAAGTTTCTTTTTCTTGCTATGTTTTTGATTTATAATATTTACATACAGAATATATGTAAACAAACATATATTTAATATTTTAATAAATGTTGTATAAAATTTCATACTAATTTACAGTTTGTATATAAACATTATATCTTAAGTTCCTCAATCTTGCATTTTGACTTTTGAAAACTCAAGCTCGCATCTAGTCACGTTAAACCAATTTACAATCAGGCAATTCTTTCATTTAGTCCCCAACTAGATTCAGATAAACAATTCTGATTATGAATTCATACTCCAAAATTTATTAATGCGCCTTGTTAAGGTCTTGAGTTCTCATATATACGGATCAGACTTTCCGTTGATGAAGTGCATCAGATATCGATGGTAGGTTTTAATTTGGTGTCATTAACACGTGACAATTTTATATCTTTTGCTTATTTCGTTTTGCTGTTATTTTACTCGCAGAATAATTGATTGATTGAAAGAGCATATAATTCCAAAACAGAGACCTAAAACATAGAAATTCAGCAAATGTTTCGCTAATCATTTATCAAAAGTACCGGGGTTGCAACTTAGATAGCAACAATATGTTCTATTAATATATATTAAATAACAGAAATCAAAAATCAAAAAATAAATTTCAATGCAAACTTTAAATTTTTAGAATATTATAGAAAAAAAATATAAAAATAAAAAATATAAAGCAGTTAAGAAAATATATTGTGGTTAACGTGTGCTAAAATACAAATTAACATTTTTAAATTTTGATTTTAAAATGGATTGCGCAATGAAGCTCATGTAATATAAATGCTTTTAAACATATAAGGATCTCCTTGTTTTTATCCTCTATAGATATCTATCCACTTCCTTCAAATAATATTATACCTTCTGATTTAGAAATGTATTTTAAACTCCCACAATTATATTTCATAAAATAATACTACAAAAATTAATTATTTGGACTAAAGACTTATGCATACTTAAAGAAAAAAAAATCAACAAATTAATGACAAGAATAACAAGTTTTAGTTATCAATAATTTAGATTGAATTTACTACTTCACTTCAGATTGAAATAGATATCTTTAATGTTTTTGTATTTCATCTACAAGCTATTTACAAAACAGTCCGGCACGTATATAAGAGCTTTGCTTGTTTTTGTTGCAAAAAGGCAATTTTTCACATAGAAATTTTTTTTCATTAATATCATTAAGTTATTAAAAGGGTTTGTTCCATGAATTGTTAATTCGACAGATGGTTCTCTAGAAAATTTGAAACAAATAAATGCAATACAGTTAAAAATAGAAAATTAGATTAATTATCTTGAATTTATTTTTCTTTATTTTGTATAGCTCATCAATTAAAGCTATGCAGTCTGGATACAATAATATAATCAAAGATAAAATGGTTTTAGATATATTCAATCTACGATTCAATAAGTAACTTCAGATGATTGAGTAAAAATAGTAAAATTGGAAATTACAACATTCGGGATAGAAATTCAATAAGCAAATCAAAAATAATATAATTAAATTAATAAAAAAATAAGAAGAAACCGGAAACATTTATTGACGAAATGAAACTTTAACGTTGTTTTTAAGTTACTTTTTTATTTTATGCACCTTATTTTTATATAAAATTCCATCCAAAGGGTTTTCGCAACTATAATGCAGAATATTTATCCTATTCATTTTTGAGAAGTGAACTACAACATGAAATTTTATAAAATTTATTTTTTGATAAGTGAACTACTACATGATAAAATTTCTTTTTTGATAAATCAACTTCAACATGAAAATTTCATAAACTTTCTTCTCCTACATTGAAACAAAATAGATATGCATGTGAAAAATATGATCCTCTTTCCTATATCAGTAACGAAGTAAAAAATGAGCTTACATTTCCGTGTCTTTTTAAGCAGAAAAAGTAAATTCTATAATTCAAAAAGTCTTATGAGTTGGAAAATAAAATAAGGGCTTTTCAGATCGTTTGTACTCAGCAAATAATAGTCAATATTTCGCATGACAGGGTATAAAAACATTTCCTCTTCGTATGTATGGAAAATGATCAATAAAAATGCAGAAATTATTCAGAACCCAAAGTTGAAACATGCAGAAAAATACTTTATAAACAAGCCTAAAGAGAAGCATAAATAAAAATGAGAGAAAGATTGTTCAAGACATTTCATGAAAGTTTCGGTTCATATGAAATATTTAGTAATAAAACAATTTTGCAAAACATTGCAAACAAAAGTTTGCTGCAATTTCTTTTCTTCATAAATTTTTAAGCTTTCTAAAAAAATATTTAAATGTTGTTTGAAAATTAAGATGGACGAGATTATCGCCTAAACAAGCACATTTTAAAGAATGTGGATGTCTAAATTAAGCGCCTAACATTAGTATATTTATAAATTATTTCAGTGTGTAATTCTTTAAAATCATGCTTAAAGAGAAACAAATAATAGGAAAAATATTTACATTATTTCCATTATATGCAAACGATTTTCTTGTGGTTTATAATTGGTACTTTGACTTGCAAGTATAATTGGATATTCATTTTTATTTAATTTTTACTAAGTAATAACGATTTATTTCTTTTATTACCAACTAGCCGCCTTTGGCGACCAGCCGGTTCGCCAATCTTAATGTTCGTTAAAATTTTAATAATTAAATATTTTATGCAATTTCTACTTTAATAGCTTCTTCATCAAAATATTTTAAAACTTCAAATTTTGATTATCATATAATTCATTCATAATATTATAAAGGCCTTCAGTCATAACGTAATATGTATCTCTCTCATTTTCTGTTAGCACCCGTAGAATTTATGCTTTAAATTAAAGTGGAAAGAATTTATCTTCAATTAATATAATAATATTTTTTACTGAAACAAAGCATTTTTTTATAATCTGATTACTGAAAATAGAGTCACTCAGCGTTTAAACTTTATGGGCACTAAAGAATATCTTTTTAAATTTATGTAATATCTCAAGAGTTGGTCAACAAAATTTTCTTAGATTCATTATGAGCAGATCGATTAATCAACAATGTTTAAATTTAAATGCATCAAACACTAAGAAAATAAAACGAATCGTTTAAAATAAACGGTTGAAAACAGGTTTTAAAAAAACTACTTAAAAAACGATGTACTTAAAACTATAAGCATATACAAAAAATATATAACTAACATAAATACAATTTACTAACAAAAACATGTAACTAACCCAAAATAATTTAAATCATCCATTGATAACGTTGTCATGGCAACAATCAGAACAGAATGCGCATGCGTGAATTTTCTTCGCCGGTTACTTAACGCAAATACGTGATTTTTTCTACGCCAGTTGGGGTAACGCTATGCGGATTAGAAATTTTTAATTTCCTTTATTCTGTTTTATTTTAATTCAAAAGTACTTCAGAATGAATCTGAAAGATTGATTCATTAACAATGTTTAATTTTAAATGCATCAAACATTAAGAAAATAAACAGAATCGATTGAAATAATCCGCCGAAATTTTTTAACCCTAGCCTCATTACTGTTGGGAGAAAAAAAAACTGAAGCCTTTCTCGTTTGTCGCTGGGGATAATGGAAGATTTTTTTGGCGGAAAAGTTGGCGGTGGGGAAAATGGAAGATTTTTTTGGCGGGAAAGTTAGTTTTTCATTAATAATTAAGATTCTAATTAAAAATTCGAAAAAAGAAATCCCAGGTGCACATTCCCAACCTCCAAGGTATACCTGTACCAAATTTGGTAGCTGTATGTCAAACTGTCTGGTCTGTAGAGCGCCAACACACACACACACACACACATTGAGCTTTATTATAAGTATAGAAGACAGAATTAAGAAAAGGATTTTACTTAAAAATAAAAAAAATAAAAATTATTTTAGAAAACATAATATTTTTACTTTTAAGAATTTTATGAAGATTAATCTAAAATTCATATGATTACTAAGCGGAGTGAAAATAAATATTTTGTGGAAGTTAAAATAGGAATAATTGGTTTCATAATTTTGTGAATGATATTCGAATATAGGATTATCTAAATTTAGATTTTTTTTTCATTTAGCTGATGTTAATTTGGGGCATCCTTTTAATTACATTTGGAAAATATCTTCTAATTTCATTTTACCTTTTTTACCATTATAATATAATATTAAATTTAATTACTTAATTAAACATTATTCTTATTGATATTCAATACTGATTGATTGCAAAATATTGTAATTCACATTTAAATCCTGAAAAGAAATCTCCTACAAATCCTTTATTTAGGAACAAATTTGGACTGATAATTTTGGATTCTCCTAATAAATAAGAAATATCATAACCCGATAAGATGAGTCATGCTTTAAATACAAGGAATATTTTAAATCCTATGCATATAAATTTTAAATACAACTGCACATATTTATCCGTCTTGAATATATTGCTATTAGAAATACTATATTGCTATACTATAAATTTCCTATTAAAATATCCTATACATATAAATTTTTAATAGATGTATACATATTTATCCGTCTTGAATATGATATTGTTAAAATTTCAAAAACAAGGGATAAACAAATAATACTTAATTTTTCTTTAAAATCTGTGCACGCAAAAATTGAATACCTTTGTTCACAACTAGACTATCACGGTTATGATAAAATAATTTTATCATTAAATTGCTTATATTTTTTAATTTGAAATAAATCAAAAATCCCTCACATAACAGTTTATATAAGTATTACTAAAAGCATCAAAGCTACCAAAACAAACCTGCCTATTTCACTACCCTAATCCATAGTAATTCGCATTCTTTATTATAAAAAATATGCCCAACATTTTTCTACATTTGAAATAAAGACCGTGAATTACAAACAGAAACGACATCATGTTTATTATATTCTTTGTTATATTGTTTAAGAAATATCCACTATAGAACGTCGTTAGTGGGCAGACTTTTAATACTAATATAATGTAGAAATTAGTTCGACAATAAATTTGTTTTTTGAAAAGAATAAGAATAAAATCCCTTAATTAACAAATATCTCTAATACATCAGTCTAAAATTTAAAAATATTATATTTAAACATTAAATGTCTTTCTTGGATATCCGCCAAATATTTAAACACAAAGTACTTTGGTTGTTATATGACATAAATGGAAAGAATAATAACCAGCTATAATAAAGAATTAAAAGATTTGTTTACTAACAGATTTGATATGTTTACTAAGGAAGTACCCAAGTATGGAACTGAAGACTTTTTTTATCTGTAAAATCACTAAGAGGCTTTAGAATATCATTCAACATTAAGGATTCTAATGAATTAAAAGGGACGATTGAATTCAGTTGTCTTGCTTGACGCTGAAAATTGTAGTGCGCAAACTAATTCAGCCCTCAAATAGTAATTGGAGGAGAAACAGTTTATTTTCAGGATGCTAATGTAAAACTCCAACAATTGCTGATTACAAAATAGTCAATTCTTTCATAGCTTGTGTAAAAAGCAAAACAATTTACGATTGTTTAAATATCATTTGAACAAAGCAAAAATATTATTGCAGCTAATTTTAATTGGCGACATTGCAGTAAAATATGACGCCTGCTTGAAAATGCAAGAATTAGGACATTTAAGATTTGGCTTAGTTTGATTCTCGAGATGAGGGAAACTTTATGCATTTGAAAGGTTCGAACTTTCAATTCTCTAGATTAGAAAAGTCGAAAATTACCCTGGATTTCAATTTCAGAATTGAACAAACAATTGAACGTGGTGAATTTCAATGATTTCTGTGAAATCTGCACTTGGTACTATTATGTCGATACAGTTCAAGATCAATAGATTAATAAATTATTGAACTAAAATGAACTCGATATAATATCTGTAATTCTTTCCTTAAGCGAACAGTTGTACATACAGCGAACAGCAACGAAATAGTAATCAGTGGGATCCGTGAGCCTGTAGATCATAGCACCTTTTTCCCACTTTTTGGATTTAAACTTAACACTGCTGTTAAGGCAGCAATGATCGAAAGCTGGTTTTAATACAATTAAGAACTAGCTGGTAACAATACTGGTTTTAGTACAATTAAGAACTAGCAAAAATATAAGCGAAATCCTCTGAGATCTCACTAATAGTTGTAATTATGAATATTGTATTGACAACAAAAATATTTCTACATTGTAAGATCTTCCTTTAATGAATTGTCAAAAAAACAACTTAATCTGAGTATTTTTAAATAAAGTATAAAAGGAGCTGTGATATTATAAGTATTTTGATTCCCCTCGAAATTATCGATATTATTAATTTGAAATTATGTTGCACAATTAAGATTCTAGGCAGTGACAAAGGAAACACTAAACTGGGAGACACACATCTAATTGAATTTAAAATGTAAATAAAATTATAAAAATAAAAAAAATTCATATTTGCCACAGCATATTTTGGAAACAATCGTTTAAAGCTTTTCATGGGTTTGGAACAATAAATTAACCTCTTCAGTTATCTTACTAAAGGTCATATAATAAGAAATAAAAATTGTTTTAATTTTAAATTTTTTTTATAATAATATTAAAATTTATTTCATTAAAAAGTAAATAAAGACTATTGGTTATTATAAATACATTGTGACCATAACTTTCGCAAATTCTAAGCATCTGAGCTAAAATCAGTAAAGGGTATGAAGCCAAATTTCATATGCAGACTGTAAAAGGCATAAAAAGATGAACTTTGGAACAAAAAAAAATGTCGAGGTTTTATTTTATACACCAATATAAAATCAGTATATTGAAAATGTAATTTTTATTTTGATTAATAAAGGAATATTGTTTATGAATTTCGTACAGCATACAATGTATTTCTGTATGTGCATTTTTTAAACTAAAATAATTAATGAAATTTTATTTGATATATTAACTGCATAATCTGTTTATTATAGGCCATTCATTTCCCCTTTTTAAATTCAGCGATGATGAATATACACGTCAAGCACAACACAAATGGTTGGATATTAAATTTTGCAAAGAATCATAATAAAGCGAATAAGTTTTCCTTTTTATTAGATAAAAAATAACATATAGACCTCGCCAAAATTTACATTTGGATTGACGCCTATATACATCGAAACCACTTAACTGGTTAATCAATTTTCTGTTACTACTTCGTAGTTATTATTCCATTGTGAAAACCGAAATCATGATAAAAATGAATTTTCACTGATAGGTAGTTTTTATCAGTTACAGCATTTTCTTTTTTAGCTGTATATTTCGTTCGCATAATTCATTTCTTCATATCTTCGGCAATTTGTATCTGAAATTTCGTTTCAACCCTTTCTTTAATTTTCATCGCAGATGTGTGCAAAGAGGCAGAATTATTTTATACCCATTTGTTCTCTTAGCTCAGAAAAATTTCAATGAATAATGCGAACAATACAATGTGCTAAAAAAAGTAGCAAAACAGGCTTTATTTTCCTTGCTCAACAATTTTCTTGGGATAACCAGATTCCGAATATAGCAAAAAGGTAGCCTGCCTTTCTGACCTTGGAATTCAGGTAAATCCGATTTTTCTTGAGAAGCGGAAGATAACTTCTTATTACTCTCATAGAGTTTCTTTTTTAAAATGCCCTTTAATATACGAAACATTCTATAATATTCAAAAATAATATTCTAACAAGATTTGCATATAACATCAATGTTCTTCTTAGTTCTTACATTCGAAATTTTCATGAAATCTTTTCGGAAGTAATATTCAAAAAAAAAACTCGTTTGCAAGCAAAACATAGATTTGAGAAATGCTTGCCTTAAATCTTTTTTATTTAATAGAAAGAATAACTTTCTTGATAA
Source organism: Argiope bruennichi (assembly GCF_947563725.1). Taxonomy (NCBI): domain Eukaryota; kingdom Metazoa; phylum Arthropoda; class Arachnida; order Araneae; family Araneidae; genus Argiope; species Argiope bruennichi. Next base: position 91,342,219 of record NC_079160.1, read on the forward strand.
AAATTGCATTAAATAACGAAAATATTAGATGTTTAAATATGATTTTTCTCTTTTCAAATAAGTGTCAACAAAGAAGTACTGAATGAATATCATTAAATTTTTTAACATTTGTTTCACAATTTTATACATCGACCTATAATAATGAATGTATGAAATTGTACATATAGTGTACATTTATTGAAAATTCAAATGATACTTATTTCCACTTTAGTAAAATACTAAATTTTTGATCTAACCAAAGCATTATTTACAGGAAGATAAACTTCCTTATTTTAAATTGGAAAAAATTATTTCGTACTTTGTTGGAAATGAAATTTGAATTTGCTAACCAATAAACCACTCCAAATTCAATCCACATTTTTTTAAGGAAGTATGAAAGGAATGAGGACATTCTACGTCATATCGGAAAGATTTTATAAAAATTCATCTACCCTACAAATTTTAAAAACAGAATTTGGAAAGAATTAGAAAGAAAGAAAGAATAAACAGATATATTTTTTTTTATTATGAATTTGAATTAATGAGATAATTTTCCGCTTTTATAAATCCCTATCATTCTTTAAAAGGCAATTAAGATTTCTATTAAAGCTAAGTAAACAACATAATTTTAGAAACAACGTAAATATAGTGCGAAATTAAAATAGTTGTACAGCGATGAGATAAAGACCAGCAATTTTCGGTAAAATACATTTAATAATCTCTTAAAATGAACTCGTAATTATGTTTAGATAGCACTTATCACTGTTTTCTGGTGAACATCGGAAAAGCAATTTATATCTTCACAATAATTGTCATTCGACACTTGAAAAACTTTAAAATTTTATAACATTTTGGAAAAAAATAATGGAGGTCCCTTAAGGAAATTACGGGGCCTCCATTAATTTCAGCATTCCAAACGACATTTTCAGCATTTGTCTGAAATTTTCTTCGATCTTAGGAAATTTTCACATTTAAATACCTTTTAGTAATAATCATATATTTATTTATGTTATATTATTGTTAATTATTTTTAAAAATTTCGGAAAACTTTTAGAATTTTTGAGAAGAGGCTTGCTATTTTAGAGGAAAACTTGACAAAAATAGAGAGAAAATATCTACTTCAAAGAAGAACTTGATAATGCTAAATAAGAATTAAGTAATCCTAGTGAAGAACTTTGAAATCCTTGTGAAAAACTTAGCAATCATTGAGACGGTTCTTGCAAAAATAGTGAAGAAGTACTCAAACCACCAGGAGGATATTGCAATCCTGGAAAAAATTCCTCAGAGGATTCTTGATTCTTAAGTAGAACATGGTAATGATAGCAGAAAACATGCTTATCCTAGAGAAAAACTTGGTTTCATATTCCAGAAGGTTTTGCTGTTCTAAAAACAATGTAGCAATCACAGAAAAGAAGTTGACCATTTTTAAAAAGAACTATTGTAAATCAAAAGAAAGGTAATCCTATAAAGGAGTTTTACAAAATTTAAAGAGACTAATTCATAATGAAATCTGGCAGTATGAAATCGAAAAATGTGCGTACTAAGTAAAAAAAAAAATGACTATAGTTGACAAAAACTTGGTATTCCTAAATAAATACTTAATATTTTTTTATAAAGTACTCTAAGTTTAAGGAATAATTAAGCCTCCTATAGAAGAGCTTGCTATTAAAACCTAACCTTGCCATCCATAAAAAGAAGTCGATATCCTAGACAAGCACTTACAAAAAATTAGAGAATTTATTAATCTAAAAACAGTACTTGACACCATTGTTGAGAAACTTCAAAATTCAGTCATTTAATCTGCTTCTGTGCACTTCAATCCATTTGTAAAAAATATGGAGATTTAAAATAAAATTGTTCAAATCTTCAGCAATGTTTAGCTTATACTCCAGGTAGTAATAGTCATTTTCAACAAATTTCCGAGGATTTTTTTTTAAAAAATCAGATGGAAATAATCTATTGTCAGCCGTGAATTTTCAGCTGTATGAACTTAGGAAAATTCTTAAAATTCATTTAGAAAATTCAGTGGTCGTTTTCCATTGTTAAGTGAATATTTAAATAATAAGTAAGCAATTTGATAGAAATAACTTGGCAAAAATTTAAATGAACTTGGCCAGTCTTTAAAGAATTTTTGACAGTGGTAGAAGCGAAATTAATTTAGAAGATAAATTGAAAATTCCAAAGCTCTGAACATCTAGATAGGTTGAACAAAATAGACAGAAATTAATAATCTGGCAGAGGAAGAAAATCGTCTAGAATAATTTGGCAATACTTAAGAAGAACCCTGGAACTCTAGAGTAGTACATTTTTATATTAACGAGATACTAGGTAAATTTAAAGGAAAAACTGAAAAAAAAATTCTGAAAGACTCATTATTCAGTTGAGTTGTTTAAAGGAAATTTCCAACAATATTTCAGAAGCAATCTGGAAACTTAAAAAAATATTTACCAATCTGAAGAAATTATTTACCAATCGTAAATTTTCATAAGTGTTTTATGAATATTTTTAGTATTCTGATGGAATATTTGATACATATTTTGTAAATTCTTTGCAGACAAGGAAAAATTTCTTTTTGCCTGAAAAGAACATTCGACGGCATACGAAAAATTCTGCAGAGCGGAGAAAAATTTTAGTAGGCTGAAAAAGTTTTTTCCGTTTTACTTTACAGAAATTTGAAACACGTTTTCAACATTTTATTTCTTAAAATGTTTTTCTTCTTAAATATCAGACAAAGAAACAAGATTACAAATGCGTGAATAAAAAAGTAATGTGAATTGAATGCAACAATTTGATATGCCGAAAATTTTTGGAAATTTCTTCTTCATAAGAGCAAAATAAATAATAATAGATGCAAATTTTATTGTAGATGCTTACTCTTGAAATCTGATGTAATAAAATAAATTTCAAGTTAAGCAGCATTACCATATACAAGATAGTTACAGTTTTTTTTCATTCTACTTTAAATAAGAAATTTCCTTAATATACAGGAAAAGTTATATCTTTCAATTCAGAGAATCATAGAAGATCATCAATTCCGAGAATCAAATACCACACATACCAGGTAAAATAAGAATACAGTGATACTAAATTAGTTCTTAAAAAATTCTTCAAATTCAAAGAAAGAACAATTTTTCTTAATTCATTTTAATAATATTACGAATCGCTTCGAGTCGTTAGATAATTTCATAATTTTCGTTTGTATTGAAATCACGATTTTTTTTGCAGCATAAGATTCTTATAAGCTCGAATAAATTGGTAAGTTAAAGCAAAAAAAAAAAAAAAAATCAAATCCGTTATATGAAAAATTAACAATGAATTAAATATAATGGTGACATTTGAAAATTATTTTATATTAAAATAATTTGTAGATTATTTTCTGTATAATTCCCAAAAAACATTTTTAGAAAATAGAATTCCAACTACAGACGACATTTTCCCATGTACTGCTTTGATATAGATTGAAAAGAAATTAGAAAATTTCGGAAAATATTTCCCCGAATTTGAAGCAAATAAGGGATGAATAAAATTTCATAATCATCTTTACCATATCATTCGAAGAAAAAAAGTTTATATTCCTTTCATTCAAATGTTTAATTTTGGGAAAAAGACAAAAGAAAATCAGCAAATATTCTTCAGTTTTTCTGACGACAAAGATATAACAAAGCCAATTTCAGTTTGTTTGAGTATAAAAACCGAATACTGCTATTCATAAAGTGTACAAAATATTGATTTGTTGAATGCCAAAAATGTTTAATAAAATAAAAAATAATTCAGATAGCATCATTAAAAAAATTTACAGAAATGGGTAATAAAATAACAAAAATGATAATAAAGTATTTGAATCAGAAAATGGAGCCAGTTTTGGAATTACCTAGATGGTGAATGCTTTATTCAAATGGAGTGACTATGAGTAGTTATTCAATTTTAATGGCATGCAAAGTGTTTGTATCATTTTATTTTCTTCAGAGCCATTTAAAGTTTCAAAAAAAAAATTAAAACATTTCAAATATTAAATCGAGTAATATTATCTTCCAATTCATTTATTATTCTCACCGAGATATTTAAATTACGTTATGGAAATTAGATTTTGTAAAATCGTTTGCCCAAATAGAATATTAAAATCGCATTTAAAAATTAAAAAAATATAAGAAGAATTATAGTTTATTACAAGGAAAAGTTATTTCAATCTTAACCTTATAGAAATTTTTTTGCAAGCTTATAATTCTGATTTTCCCATTTGAAGCGAGCTAAAATATTTTATTCTTAATTTTAACCTTCTTTTATATAAGCAATTCTTCTTTTTACATTTTGCAAAACGCAAAGGTTTAGATTTAAAATTAAAAATGAAAACGATTTCAAAAATATCGTATCTTTCATTTTTCTTACATTGAATTAAAGATAATTTTATTTGCATTCGTGAGTATATTTAATAATAGTAAGATAAAAATTCTGTTCAAAGTTAAATTTTTTATACTAAGCATTTTTTTTTTTTACTTTTACATACATTAAGTTCAAACTTTCTCGTTGTTTCTCGGATTTCAATAATTATTACGGATTAATTAAAAGCTTTTGGAATGAAAAATTCAATGAAAGAATATTTTTGTGACTTATAAAACCAGAAAAAATTTTTTTTAAATAAAGTATGCAATAAAGGAATGAAATTATCTGAATTTGTGTACCTGAATTCATAAATTTTGCATTTATAAGCTTTGAGTCTTGACTTTCTCATTTTTCAGATTTAATTTATATTTCGAATTAATTAAAATTTCTTTCAAATGGAAAATTAAAAAAATAGAAATGTTCTGACTGTTAAAATTGAAAAAAAAAAAGTTCAAATAAAGCACATGCTCTGGTCATATGAAACTATTTGAACCAACAATATTTCCTGATGAATAAGATTTCTTTTAGTTGTACATTTAAATCTTCCTGGGCAATAAGTATTAAATAAACCACAGGATTGTTTTCCTATCGTTCTAAACAATATGCTGCCTCTTTTAAATTCAAAATACACAGAAGAGAATCGAATATGCATTTTGGAGATATTCTGTTTGATAGGTGAGGCACAAAATTCACTTGATAAAGATTTATCATTTAGTCATCAATCTGATCTATCAAATTCCATTCATTGAATTTGTATCATTTCTGTGTTATTCTACTCACTGTTAAAAAAGAAAAAAATGGATTATTTATCCGTAAATGAATTGAAAATATATATCTATGACACATTTAATACCCATTTACATATTCTGGAACATATCATACTCTAATATTCAAAACAAAGAAATTGAATAACTAATTTGATTCAAAATTCCACACAACCTACATTAACAGAAACAATTCTAACTGGGATATTTATTTTATCAATCTCATCGTGTTTGTTTATTTATTTGAAATAAGCACACTGCCGGGACTGACTCTATTCTCAGAGTGTCTTTTTCAAAAACACGCAAGAAATACTATCCATAAAGCAAATTAAAACCCATATATAATGGAACAGCAAAGAATAAAGAATTACCATATACAATTAAAAATTAAAACACGCATATAAAGGAACGATGTACGTATAAAGAATAAAGTATTAACGAATTACGATGTACAATTAAAAATGCAAACAGCTAGCAAAGACTAGAAAGTAAAACACATAGAAGCACAATAGCAGCACAAACACATGAGTACATATATATTTCACAATATGTATAGTTAAAAATAATTTATAGGCAAGAATTTTAAAAGAAATAATAAACAAGAAATAAGGTCATGATAATAAAAATTGAGAACAAATCGCTTTTAAAACGCTTTGAATCATATCAGTGTGTTAAATATCTTATAAAATTTATACAAACAGAAAATTTTAATATAGTTGAATTTAGATGAAATATTTGGAAACGTACTCTGGTTTCTTAAAGAACCTACAGGGACAGCAAAATTTATAGAACTCAAAATATCAGTGCAATTGCAATCTTATAAACCATTCATAGCTTTATAAAAGAAAAAAAAATATTAGAAATATCTCACCTGCAACAAAAACTAAACATATTACGGAGACTAGAAGACGATATATCTTGAGAGTAAAATCCCTTTTTCTTGTAAAATAAATACCGCAAAAACTAGTTTGAATATGATCAATAATGTGAATTTTATTATAGCAGTTTGGATCCCAAATAATGCTACAATATTCCAGAAAAGATCTAATATGAGCATAATATAAAATCTTCTGGGTAATTTCAGTTAAAAATTCTCTAGTATTGCGCTTGAGAATTACGAAGAACCTACGATAGTCTTTGAAAATCAAGGAGTTAAATGTTTGGAAAAATGAAGTTCAGTGTCAAAGTGAATATCCAAGTCTTTATCTGAATATAAGCGTAATAATACAAATACATTAGTTTTGTAATTATGATTTTGTTTGAAATGATACCGACTTGCACCTGGTTTAGAGACAACCAGATTTTTCATATACTGATTTAGATCAAAACTTCGAAGTCTATCTTTATATGTGACGCAAATATAACGTTTAGAATTTAAATTAATCAGAAGTCTGCAAGTCATATTCACTGCCAACAAACAAATGAACAAGCAAAAACAGTTTCATCGAATTAATAAAATTTTTAAAATTATAGATTTATGAAAATAAAGTGGTCAATTTTGTTTTATGTTTGCACTGCTTATTTTATTTTTTAACTCGATAAAGTAAAAATGTTCTAAAATAAAAGTCTGCAGCAAAGTAGGTGATAGTGATTATTGAAAAAATCGTAATACATTCATTAATTACTATAGTTGGATTGACTGGATTAAATTTTACATAGATTCTTCTAGATTGGATTCTAAAATAAAAGTCTGCAGCAAAGTAGGTGATAGTGATTATTGAACAAATCGTAATACATTTATTAATTACTATAGTTGGATTGACTGGATTAAATTCTACATAGATTCTTCTAGATTGGATTCTAAAATAAAAGTCTGCAGCAAAGTAGGTGATAGTGATTATTGAACAAATCGTAATCATTAATTACTATAGTTGGATTGACTGGATTAAATTCTACATAGATTCTTCTAGATTGGATTCTAAAATAAAAGTCTGCAGCAAAGTAGGTGATAGTGATTATTGAACAAATCGTAATACATTCATTAATTACTATAGTTGGATTGACTGGATTAAATTGTACATAGATTCTTCTAGATTGGATTCTAAAATAAAAGTCTGCAGCAAAGTAGGTGATAGTGATTATTGAACAAATCGTAATACATTCTTTAATTACTATAGTTGGATTGACTGGATTAAATTCTACATAGATTCTTCTAGATTGGATTCTAAAATAAAAGTCTGCAGCAAAGAAGGTGATAGTGATTATTGAACAAATCGTAATACATTCATTAATTACTATAGTTGGATTGACTGGATTAAATTGTACATAGATTCTTCTAGATTGGATTCTAAAATAAAAGTCTGCAGCAAAGTAGGTGATAGTGATTATTGAACAAATCGTAATACATTCATTAATTACTATAGTTGGATTGACTGGATTAAATTGTACATAGATTCTTCTAGATTGGATTCTAAAATAAAAGTCTGCAGCAAAGTAGGTGATAGTGATTATTGAACAAATCGTAATACATTCATTAATTACTATAGTTGGATTGACTGGATTAAATTGTACATAGATTCTTCTAGATTGGATTCTAAAATAAAAGTCTGCAGCAAAGTAGGTGATAGTGATTATTGAACAAATCGTAATACATTCATTAATTACTATAGTTGGATTGACTGGATTAAATTCTACATAGATTCTTCTAGATTGGATTCTAAAATAAAAGTCTGCAGCAAAGTAGGTGATAGTGATTATTGAACAAATCGTAATACATTCATTAATTACTATAGTTGGATTGACTGGATTAAATTGTACATAGATTCTTCTAGATTGGATTCTAAAATAAAAGTCTGCAGCAAAGTAGGTGATAGTGATTATTGAACAAATCGTAATACATTCATTAATTACTATAGTTGGATTGACTGGATTAAATTCTACATAGATTCTTCTAGATTGGATTCTAAAATAAAAGTCTGCAGCAAAGTAGGTGATAGTGATTATTGAACAAATCGTAATACATTCATTAATTACTATAGTTGGATTGACTGGATTAAATTCTACATAGATTCTTCTAGATTGGATTCTAAAATAAAAGTCTGCAGCAAAGTAGGTGATAGTGATTATTGAACAAATCGTAATACATTCATTAATTACTATAGTTGGATTGACTGGATTAAATTCTACATAGATTCTTCTAGATTGGATTCTAAAATAAAAGTCTGCAGCAAAGTAGGTGATAGTGATTATTGAACAAATCGTAATACATTCATTAATTACTATAGTTGGATTGACTGGATTAAATTCTACATAGATTCTTCTAGATTGGATTCTAAAATAAAAGTCTGCAGCAAAGTAGGTGATAGTGATTATTGTACAAATCGTAATACATTCATTAATTACTATAGTTGGATTGACTGGATTAAATTCTACATAGATTCTTCTAGATTGGATTCTAAAATAAAAGTCTGCAGCAAAGTAGGTGATAATGATTATTGAACAAATCGTAATACATTCATTAATTACTATAGTTGGATTGACTGGATTAAATTCTACATAGATTCTTCTAGATTGGATTCTAAAATAAAAGTCTGCAGCAAAGTAGGTGATAGTGATTATTGAACAAATCGTAATACATTCATTAATTACTATAGTTGGATTGACTGGATTAAATTCTACATAGATTCTTCTAGATTGGATTCTAAAATAAAAGTCTGCAGCAAAGTAGGTGATAGTGATTATTGAACAAATCGTAATACATTCATTAATTACTATAGTTGGATTGACTGGATTAAATTCTACATAGATTCTTCTAGATTGGATTCTAAAATAAAAGTCTGCAGCAAAGACTTAAAATCCACAATAGCATCCAAAAAAAATGTCAATTTTGGTATGGCTTACATAAAATCTTTCTATGCTTGCTTGTTAGATTTACAGGAGATTTGTTTTGAAATAAAGATTTTACATAAATTCTTCTTTTTTCGCTTGTTAGTTTTACAGAAGATTTGTTTTTAAATAATATCATCATTCTTTTTCTGTCTCGCTAGATTTACTGGAGATCCGTTTTGAAATGACGGTTTGCATGAAATCTTTCTATTCTTGCTTGCAAGCTTCACAAGAGATTCGTTTTGAAATAATGGCTTGTATAAAATCTTTATATTCTTGACTGATAGCTTTACAGGAGATTTGTTTTGAAATAATGAGTTTTATATAAAATCTTCTGTTCTGTCTTGTTAGTTTTACAAGTGATTCGTTTTGAAATAATATCGTCTTCTTTTCATTTTACGGGAGATTCATTTTGAAATTACGGTTGCATGAAATTTTTTTACTCTTGCTTGTCATTTTTACAATAGATTCGTTTCGAAATAATGACTAATATAAAATATTTCTATTCATGCCTGTTAGCTTTGCAGGAGATTCGTTTTGAAATGACGGTTTGCTTGAAATTTCTCTATTCTTGCTTGTCAGTTTTACAAGAGATTCGTTTTGAAATAATGACTAATATAAAATATTTCTTTTCATGCATGTTAGCTTTGTAGGAGATTCGTTTTGAAATGACGGTTTGCTTGAAATTTTTCTATTCTTGCTTGTCAGTTTTACAAGAGATTCGTTTTGAAATAATGACTAATATAAAATATTTCTATTCATGCCTGTTAGCTTTGCAGGAGATTCGTTTTGAAATGACGGTTTGCTTGAAATTTCTCTATTCTTGCTTGTCAGTTTTACAAGAGATTCGTTTTGAAATAATAACTTATATAAAATATTTCTTTTCACGCATGTTAGTTTTGTAGGAGATTCGTTTTAAAATGATGGTAAAATCTTGAATTCCAAGCAAAATTTTCCTTATATTTTTTAATAAATATTCTTATTTAAATGATCGATATAAAAAAATGGGCGATATGAAAAATAACGATTTTTTATAAATAATACTAAATTCAAATAAATAATATTAAATCTAAATAAATAAATAAACAGAGAAAAACTAATTAGTATAGTAGGCTTTCTTTATTAAGCCTACAATAATATTTTTGTGCCTCACCAGTTTGTGTAACTTAATTTAATTGAAAAACATTTAATATTAAATATAGCATATTAACTTTAGAAATTATCTTAAAAATATCTTTAGAAATTATTTTTAGAAATAAATACATTACTTTCCTAAAGATAATTTGTGATAATTCTGATAATGAAAGAGAATACTTTTGGCTTGATTTTCCTTAAAACTAACCATAGTTTCTAAATTATCACAATGGAAGCAATGTTAGACAAAATTAATAAAAATTTGCTTTATTCCTTTAAGATTTCGTAATATGTTCTAGAACGGAAAATCGAAATATTTTAGTCAGGGAAAAGTACTTATGTGATTTGCTAGTTTTTTTATACGACAGAAACCGTATTTTCATTTCCACAAAACTATGCATTAAAATTATGCTGTGTATTTAAATTATAAATATTTTTTCAATTACAACTTTCTGTAGTATAAACTAAAAAAATAAGCAAATTTATTCATACATAAAATTATTTCAGACATGTTCAAATACTTTTGCTCCCAAAAATCGAAAACTAAAATTTTTCACTTTTTATAATGTTTGTTACCATGTCTAACGAAGCCTTAAAATCCATTGCCAGATAAAACGAATCGGGAAATTTATTTGACATGTCTTTGGAGTTTATTCGTAAAAGTAATAATTCTTAGCAGATAGATTCGAAAAAAAGTTTTGAATGCCAGTTATTTATAAAAGGAAAATAAAAGTATCTACTTTTTTTAAATGAATGAGCATTTCTTTTCAATTCTTCTTCTTTTCTATACGATCAAATACGATCTGAAATCCGTTAAAAATCTTGCATTTTTATCCAAGTAAAAGAAATCAGCTCAAGAATGATTTGAAAGATGATGTTTAACTTCATAGATAAAATAAAATTCTGTCCAATTCTTCATGCCCGTTCAATTATCCTAGCTAAGTTGAAAAGAAAATTCACTTTTTTTCTTTTTTGATGCCTCGATATTTTAGCGAAAATATAAAATTCCAAATCGTTTAAACGAAGCTCGCTGCTTTTTCTTATATTTGTAGAATTGCAAACTATTGTTCGGATGTATATAAAAAAAATGGGAAATTATTAATTTTTTTAGGGAAAGGTCTTAATAATTGAAATAAACTGTGGTGACAATAGTATAAATTGAAATAATTCATCACTTTCATAAAGAAAAGAAATGGCGAGCAAACCTAGAATATAAAAAAAAATTGACAAAATAAAATTCATTTTTCAAATCATATTCATTTTTATCAAGAAATAACCTTTTTTTTTCATATTTGTTTTAGAATCTAATCCTTATCTGATTTCTTAACTTGTTTCAAGCAAATAAAATTATTTGAATCGTCTTCAAAATAATGATTTTTAAAGAATTAATTTGAAAAATATTGGTATTTGATAAGTATATGCGTGTAGACATTTAAATCCATATTCTAAAACAAATAACATTCCCACATTAACTCATTTAATTCTCTTAAAAATTTTTTTTTTTATTTTGAATACTTTTTAGATCGTTATTCATAAAAATATCAATATTTCAGCTATTATATAAATAAAGATGTAACTTGATATATCCGAAATTAATATTTATTTCCGAATTTAAATTAATTGGAAAATAACGTACTTTTTAAAAATAACGAATTTTATAAAATGTGAAAAACAAAGACAACGTGTTGCAGGGAAAAAGGAAATACGTTAAAATAGAAAATAGCAGCAGTATTTATCATATTACTTCCAATTGATAAATTAAAAAAAAATCTCACATTAAACCAAACATGAAAACAAAAATGTATTTGAAAATTTTGTGAATTTTAATAGTCCAAAATCAAAATAAAATATTTGAACATTTCAAAATATTTTTAACCCTCACCCGAATTTTTCGATTCTTAAAATATAATCAACCCGAAAAGTGATAAAATTGAAAGATAGTTTTGAAATTACATTTATCTTGTTTAGTTTAGTTCTGAAAATAACAATTAAAAAGTGATTGTTCTAAAAATAATTAATAAAATTCAACAGACGTTGGCTTTAGTAGTTTCCTCAGTAATATAGTATCCTCTGGTTATACTTAAAAGTAATATATTAAAGCATGCATTTATAAAAATGAAAACTTAAAAGAATTATAATTCGGATTTGAAGATTTAATTTTAAAAATTTAGATTATGGGAAAAAGTGTTCCGACAACTTTATAATAAGTCATATTATCTTCCAGATTTGCAGCAGTTAGTGAAACAACATACTGATTGAAATCTTTAACGTATGTATTATGATATAGAAATACCGTATTTTTAAGACAAATTCAAAGTAATGGAATATTTTTCAGCAATTTTATACATATCTCTAAACTATTTAAGGCATTTTAGATTCCTGTAAAAGAATGAAATATAAACTGGGAAATTAAAATTGCTACATATCATGCGTTTTAAAATTTCTTTTTTCAGTAGAAGCATTTAATGAGCTGATGATTTTAATGATGAAATGGAGATTATTACATATTTTAAAACTATTTAAGGCATTTTAGATTTCTGTAAAGGAATGAAATATAAACTGGGAAATTAAAATTGCTACATACCATGCGTTTTAAAATTTCTTTTTTCAGTAGAAGCATTTAATGAGCTGATGATTTTAATGATGAAATGAAGATTATTATGCATTGAGAAAGTAATGAACCTCAGTTTTTCTGCAAATATTTTAAGTAGAACAGTACATTTTTTAAAATATGCTAGTTTTTAAGGTTAAGAAAATATGCAATGGACACAATTTAAAGAAATTTGGCATGTATTCAAAAATCTTAAAAAATAGTGAAAACACAGACACACTCCAAAGCTTCTTTGCAAATATCGGAATTGAAGTCGCCTTAAAACATAAGTAACATTCTGTCCCCATCAATGACTGTAGTAAACAAATGTTTGGAAAGTAAGTCATTGATGCTTCCACAATTTTTCATCTCCTGGTTTATTTCATGAAGAGGAATGACAAGTTAATTTTTTTTATTTCTCAAGATCGTCCCATGTATGTTCAGTACGGTTTAGATCTGGAGATGGAATTAGCTAACTTATTCTGATTTATAAAATTACTTGATTCTGGTGCGAGTAACATTCGTTGGATAAACTATTAAATTGAAAGAAGATATTATTTAAAACTTAATGTTATAATAATTTATCCGCATACTGATGATAATTCAGGCAACAACATTCAATTAAAACAGACTGAGCGCGGCGTTACAAAATTATGTTTACATGGTAAAGATGACCTTGCAAAGGGAGTTCTGAATATTTTTGTTCAAATAGCTTGAATGTCTCTCTAGAGGAGAAAATACGAAAATAAGGATTGATTACAAAATCATATTAACTATAGTTAATTGTTATATGCTAAAAATGTTCTATTTTTAATAAAATATCATCTATATCGAATTTCTTTAAAATAAAGTAAATAGTTTACAATAATTGAAAACCTGTGCAAATATTTTAAATTCTTCACGTCTTTCTAAACTGGAAAACCATATAATTTCAATAATAAATTTAATAAATGCCTATTCTTGGATTTTTCACCCTTTAAAATTGTATCTCAATTAAAATTAAAATGACAGCTAAATTAATTTTTTAAAAAATTTGCGGGTGATCATATCAATTCTTCGGTATGTTTCATAATTATCAATATTATAAAACCACCTTATTCAATGATTTCGGAAATAAATTATATCAATGCAAAAATGCATATTAAAATAAAAATCAAAAGTTCCTGTAAATCCAACTAATTAGTTCAATGCAAATATTTCATCAATAGATTAGCATAAATTTTTTAGGCTATTTATTAATTGTGAAATGTTTCTACTACATCAAAAACTAGATGCATATTTTTAATAGCTATTAAAGTAATTTTTTAATGATGTACGCATTTTTAGTACAAAAGTTGAGAGTTAATATACTATGGAGAAAAAAAAAACAACAAGAGTATAAGATACTCGAAAAGAATTTCACAGAGAAAAGGCAAAATAGAAAAGAAAACTGGGAAAATATGTAATTTCTTGTCCATTAATATATCTGCGTAAACTTAATAAAGCAGAAAATTTTAATTTAACACACTGACAGATGTTACTTTTGACGATAAGAATTTTAATTTACACGAAAAAAGGCCATCAAGCCTTATTAAATCATCGTATAAGAAAACAACTATTATATACCCCATTCATCATACAGGGCATGTCGAGGTAGAAAATGAAAATTCGCGCAAGGATGTGCATCGTAATAAAATTAATCCGTTCAGTTAATCTTTCAATTTTAGACTATGTAGATTTGAATGCCAGAAGAAAGTTCGAAAACTGGTTGGTCGTTTCTTTTTTATTCTTTAAAGAAATGCCTTTTTTTCTTCTGCTGTTAGTAAAATTACATAACTAAATTTTCTGAAAGCGTTGTACTTCATTATTTTAGATGACTAATTAATTGATAGGCAATTTCTTTTTAATTTAAAATGTGCTGATCATTTCTGCAATGAATTTCGAAACTTTTTGTCTTTGTTTTATCTATCATATTGCATAAAATCAGAAGAAAATACTTAAAATGATTTTTGACTATGCTTTTGTTTTCTCTATCAGTCCTCTTTCAATCAAATTAAGAAATTTTCTTTTTTAGCTCTTTTATACCTGCTTTCGGTGGCAGGAGAAAAACTAGGAATCAGAATTTCACGTCACGTCTCAACGTTAATGAAGTTAGGAAATTTTGAGTCTCTTTTACAGATATTTATTGCACCGGAGTAACTTCAGATCTGAACTGGTAAGATAGGAATCATTTCATTAAGGCTTGAATTGATTTCTCGCAAGTTAACTTCAGCTTATTATACGTACCTTATATGAGACATCTTATTCTTATACTACAATACATGAAAATGTATTAATATGAAGTATTAAATTTCGTTCAATATTTCAATTTATAAAATATCTATGTTTTAATGAAATGACCCCAAATACATTTCATGGAATTAGTACGGAAATAAATAGGAGTGCTTTCATTCTATTTCTCGTAATTTCCTGCCCCTGTCCAGTTATCTTCAAATCGGATTAGAAAAGTTCCTTTATTAACTCTTTTTAACGCTATTCAGGCGACAAGAGAAAAGAAGACAATCAGAATTTCACACCACACATACCCCATTATAAATACCCCAACAAGTTGGTAACAAAAATGATGAATTTTAGTCATCAACAATTTATTTTCGATTTCTTATTTTTTTCAATGGGAAATTGGTTTTGATTCGTAATTATAGATTATATAAAAATAATAAAAAAAATCACGTACTAGTTATATAAGAAAGAATTCATTAAATATCTACAAACTTTACTTATTTTGACAAAAAGGCAATTTTTCCAACTAGAGATTTTTATCCTGTTAAAGCAATTCTTTTGATCACCAAGAGCAGCATAATCAACACCATGGCTCTGGTGCTAATAAAATCCAAAAAAAAAATCCATATCTTCTGATCACCAAAACTGTATGCGTTATAAATTATTATCGCAGCAGAAGATTTAGTTGTTCCAATTAATAAATGTAAACCGAAAGAACACGGTTTACATTTATTAAGAAAGACCTGTAATTCTTTAAAATATATAATTCATCAGAATTTTTGTGGTAAGTTTGTATACTTCCTTTTAACGATCCTTAAAATCACTTTAGTAAAAAATTATTTAGAGAATTTTAGTTTCTTTTAATCCATTATTTAATAGATAGCTTCAAAAGTTTGAATAAAAATAGGGAATTAAGAAATTGATAAAGGAATAGAGAATTTCGAATAATAAATCGTGAAGAAAAATAATTAAAAGTACTTGTTGGTTTTAACAGCGACCAAAAAGCGTTAAGAAAAAGAATTGGCGATTTCAATTGGCGACTGTCAAATGTTGCGACTTTTTATAATTTGGAGATTTTTTATCTTGGCGCTTTTTGGTTGCTGTTAACACCGACAAGAACATAATTAAATCAATAAGAAAAAAAATGAATAAAAAGAAAAAAGAAAAAAATTAAAAGCAAAAAAAGTTATAATGAGGCCATTTTCTTCTTCCATTTTTCTTAACTTTATGTATGAAGCTTATTTTACATATACTTACAGCCAAAGGATTTTCGAAACCACAATGTAGAATTTTCGGTCCACTCTTTTCTGAAAAGAAGTGAAATGAAAGTGTTTGTGGAATTTCTTATTCTACAGAGAAAGGGAATGGAAATGCATTTGAAATATATAATCATCTTTTCTATGTCAGCCACGGATAAAAAAATAAGAATATGACTTACATTTCTTTATTACTTTATATAGAAAAGGAAATTCTGGCATTCGAAAAGTCTTAACAGTGCGAAAATAAAATTAAACGGAAAATGAAATTTGAGTGGACTTTTCAGATTGTCTGCACAAAACAATATATATATATATATATATATATATATATATATATATATATATATATATATATATATATATATTTGCACAATATTAGCAAGATGCAGTGAATCCTTTTCTTCAAAAATTTTTAAGAAATAATAATTACTTCTTTTTTATTTTTAAAGAAGGAATTATTTCTTTTCAAAGAAGTATTTAATAGTGTTTGAAAAAAATATGTTTATCATCCAAACAAGCATATTCATTAGAATATGATGCCTAAATTATTTACCTAAAATTAGTATTGATATAAATGTTTTACCCGAATAATTCTTTAATATCGTATTTAAAGAAAGGTATAAGTAATGAAAAAAATCATTACTTTACTTCTTCAAATAAAAATGATTTTCCTATGGTTTTGAACGTGGCATGCACATAGAGCTCAAAATTCTATTTTATTTAGTTTTTTACTACGTAATAATAGTTTTTCTCATTTTTTTAAAAAGATAAAACTATGCAAACGATTTTTCTTAAAATAAAAATAAAAATTTAGATATCAAAAAACGTTTTCATTAAAATTTTTTTTGAAGTTTTTAAAAAAAAGTATTTAAGAGTTGTTTGAAAAATAAGAAGGGCGAGATTATCTTCAAGACCAGAATATTCAAAAGAATGTGATGACTAAATTATGTGTCTGACATTAACATTTTTATAGATGTTTTCCTAGAGTAATTCTTTAAAATCATGTTCAATAAAAGAAGGAAATAATGAGAAAAAAACATTTACATTACTTTTATTAAATGCAAACGATTTTCTTAGTGTTTATATTTAATACTTTAATATGCAAATATAATTAAAAATTCAATTTTATTTATTTTTTACTTCCTAATAATGGCTAATATCTTTTATTACTGAAGATAAAATTACGGAAACGATTTCTCTTAAAAATAAAAAATATTTTAGAAATCAGAAAATGCTCACTTTTAATAAACTGAAGAATTATATATTTATTTATCTTCACAAAGAAATTTCAAAATAGTATGAAATAAATCTAAACATGGAAATGAAATTACGTTTTCTTTTACTTTACATGATTTAAGTTCTTTATTTATGATTATTTTAAAAATTTATGCATTGTTTTAGATTGATTATATGAAAGTGGATTGAAAAAAAAATGTTGAAATTAAACTAGAAATAACTTTTTTTCATTATATTATAAATGAAATTCGAATATCGAACTATCTCAATTCGGCATTTTCTTCAGAAATCTGATGTTAATTAGGGTCGTGCTTTTATTTATACTTCTAAAATATCCTTCAGATTGCATACATCTTGTTTAGTGATTGGATATTATTTAAATTCATTTCTTTATTTCTTTGACCAGTATAATATAAAACGAAATTTAGTAGATAAATATAACATTATGCAAAAAATCATTCAATATTGATTTTTGTGCAGAATATTCTGATTTTCATTTAAATTCCCAAAAAAAAGCCCTTGACCAAATATTTTTAGTAATGAACTTGACCTGAATATTTTACATTCTTCTTATAAATAAGAGACATCGTGACAGAATGAGATGAGTCATATTTTGAATCCAAGACATGTAAATTTTTATGTATGTCTTTACATAATTATCCATCTTCAATGTCATGTTAGAATTTTAAAACTATTTTGAGTTTTAAAGTTATGAGTTCAAAACAGATAATAATTTTAGTTTTTACGCTTTTTTCAAGAGTTTGATTTCACTTGTAGCACTCAAAACATTGATTTCGTTTATTTGTGTCTGTGTGAAAGTGATTACGATAAAATTCGAATTTGATCATTAAATAGATATTATTTTTTTTTAATTTTGAAACAAATAAAAGATTTATATTATCATTAAAAATATCAATTACCTACAAAAAGAAAAATAAACCATCAGTTTAATTTCCATAATCCGTAGCAATTCATAATTTAAATGTAATATACTAACAACTTTTCTCTATATTATTAAAAAAAACTGTCAATTTCAAACAGCACTGATTAGTGCATTTTTTGTTCCATTATACGATTAGAAGATCCATTCAATAAAAAATTAACAACCATGGAAATATAATGCTGACATTCGAAAAGTATTTTATAAATTAAAATATTTTTTAAGTTATATTCTCTATAATTCCCACAAAATAGTTTTCGAAAACAGAATTCAAATTACAGTCAGTTCCTGCGTTCTGCTTTAATAATGAAACCTAAAGAAAAAAGATTAAAAAAAATGATTATGAAATTTATTTATTTTTGCTTTTCTAGTATGGAACAGCAAAAATAAATGAATTTCATTATCATCTTTACCTTATTAATCAGAAAAAGGTTTATATTTCTTTCATTCAAATGTTAAATTTTGAAAAATGACAAAAGAAAATCTGAAAATATTTTCAAGTTTTTCAGGCTTCAAAGATATAACAAAACTAATTTCAGGTTGCTTAAGTGTAGGAACTAAATACTGTTACACATAAGGAGTAAAAAAGTATTGATTTGTTGAATAATAAAATAAATAATATTACAAAAAGCAGCACTAAAATATATAAAAATTTTTTTTTTAATTATTTGAATAATAATAAAGTATTTGAATCAGAAAGTAGGACAAATTTAAATGAACTAACCATCTATTAGAATTACAGATGATTAGAACTTTTGCAAATGGTGCAACTATAACTAATTATTCTATTTTAATGGCATTCACTAGTGTTTGTATCTTTTTATTTTCTACAGAATTGTTTGAAGTTTTAAAAAAAATCAAAACATATTAGAAGATTTAAAGGGCTATTCTATCTTCGAATCCATTTATTATTTGCACCATGACATTTAAATTATATTATTAAAATTAGACTTTTTTTATATGGTTTCTCCAAATAGCATCTTAAAGTCGTATTTAAAAATAAATACAAATGGTAGATTGTTATAAGGGAAGGTTATATTCTCCGAATAGAAAATTCGTTTACAGACTTATAATTATGATTTTGGCATTTGAAGCGAGTGAAAATATTTTATTCTTAATGATAACATTCTTTTATATGAATATGTCTTCCCTTTACATTATGCAAACTCAAAGGTTTTGATTTAAAATTGAAAATGAAAACGATTTCAAAAATATCGCATTGTTTATTTTTTATTTATTGTATTAAAGATGATTTTACTTGCATTAGTGAGTATATTTAATAATAGTTTGAGAGAAATTCTATTAAAAGAAGCCTTCAGTATTTTTTTTTACCTTTACATGTATGAAGTTCTAACCTTCGCGTTTTTCGTTAATTATTGCATATTAATTAAAAGCTTTCGCAATGCTAAACTCAATCAAAGAATATTTTTGTGATTGCTGAAACAAGAAAGAAATAATGTTTTTTTAATAATGTATACAATGTGGTGTGAAAATATATTAATTTGTTTTCATGAATTCATTTATTTTGCTTTTACAAGATTTCAGTTTTGAATTTTTTCATTCTTCGTCATATTTTATTTATATTTCACATTAATTAAAAGTTCTTTCAAATGGAGAATTTAAGAATAGAAAATTTCCGATAGTTAAAATTGGAAAAAAATAAATTTTAAATATAGCACATGCTCTGGGCATCTAAATTCTTTGAACCACCATTAATTTCTGAGGATAAAATTTATTTTAGTTGTATATTTTGTCCTTTCTCGAATATAATTATGAAATAAATAACCACAGTAATGTTTTTCCATCTGCCATTTTATATGCGAAAACACTATGGCTAGCAATGTAGATGATAGTGATTACTAAGCAAAGTGCCATAGAGTCGTTAGTTTATCATACGGAATTGGCTTCTTAAGAGAATGGAAATGATTAAATTGGTCGATGAATACAGTCAATCGATTTTAAGCACATTTTTCAATATTTAATATTCTAAAATACTAAAGAATGTATAACATTATTTTGAAATGTTTGTGAGAATCTCTTTTACGTCGTAACATCAAATGAAGAACATGTACAAAAACCATTCTGAAAGCATACATGAATAAAAAATTATTCTACAAGCATATCTGTAAAAATAAGTTGACGAGATGTTTAGTTAAAATTTAAGTTAATTCGTTTGGTATTCAAAAATATTTTCTATTGATTTTAAAATATATAATAGGGAGCAATGCAGGAAAAAGCAAATGCGAGTGGTTTTTTTTTCTTCTTTATTCGGCCTCTTTATGAAGATATAAATCCCGAACAATGCAAGAAAAAGATAAAATAACCATACAAGCTCTCTGTTCTTATTTTTGGACTTAGGTGAATTCAATATTTCTTGTAAAAAAAAACATTTGTATTTTTGGCAATATTTTATCTGGAGATCTGTTTAAAAAATAGATTTAATACTTAAAATCTATGATATCATTCGAAAAGATTGTTAGTTCTGGTACGACTTACATAAAATCTTTCTGTTCTTGCTTATTAGTTTTACAAGAGATTCATTTTGAAATAATAATTTATAAGAGATTCATTTTGAAATGAAATATTAATTTATAAGAGATTCGTATTGAAATAAGGGCTTGCATAAAATCTGTCTATTCTTTCTTGTTAGCTTGCAGGAAATTCGTTTTAAAAGAATGGTAATATCTTGTTTTCCAAGCAAAGTTATTCCAAACACTATTTTACTAAATATACTTTTCCAATTCTTGAAGTGCGATATGAAAAGATAGTGGTTTTTTACTAATAATACTAAATTTAAATAAGTAAATAATATTTACTTATTTAAATTTAAATAGAAAATATATTTCTTTAATTTTGCACCTCACGAGCCTAAATAATTTAATTTAATTGAAAAATTTCGAATGGTATATATTGCATATTAAATTTTTCTAACGACAATTTTTGATGAATTAAGATACAAGTTTTTGGCTCGATGTTTCTTAAAACTAGCCATAATTTCTAAGTTAACTACAGTGGGAGAAATTTTTGACAAAAACAATAAAAATTCGCCTTATTTCTTTAAGATTTCGAAATGTGTTCTAGAATGGAAAATCGACACGTTTTAGCCAAGGAGAAGTACTTACTTAGTTTGTTATTCTTTTCGTACAACCATATTTTCATTTCTAGAAAAATATTTATTAAAATTATGCCATATATTAAAATTATAAATTTTTCTTCGAAGACAAATTTTTATAATATAACCAAAAGGAAGAAACAAATTTATTCATAGATAAAAATAATTTAGAAATGCTCAAAGACTCTTTGCTCCCAAAAATAAAAAAAAAATAAGTATTTCAACTTTTATAATGCCTATTAACGGGTCTAATTAAGCTTTAAAAACCATTGCGCCATCAGTCCAGATAAAGCAAATCGGGGAATTTATTTCACATGTCTTTAGAATTTATTCGTGGTAGATAAATTCGAAAGAAAAAAACTGCATTCCGGCCATTCATAAAATGGAAAGAAAGATCTACTTTTTTAAATAAATGAACATTTATTTCCAATTTCTATTCTTTTCATTATGATCAAATGTGAACTGAAATATGATAGAAAAATTGCCTCCGTTTTTGTAAAAATCCAAGTTAGAGAATTCAACTCAAGAATGATTTACAAAAATGATGTTTAACTTCATAGATAAAATAAAATTTAGTTCAATTCTTCATGCTCATTCATTTATCTGAGTTAAGTTGAAAAGAAAATTCATTTTTCTTCTTTTTTCATGTATCGATATTTTTCTGAAAAAAAATCAATTTTTTAAACGAACCTTGTTACTTTTTATCATATTTTTAGAACTGAAAACTATTGTTCGAAAGTGTATGCAGAGATGGAGAATTATTAATTTTTTTTTTGGGGGGGGGGGGGGGAGGGAGGGAATGATTTAGTAATTAAAACAAACTGAGATGGCAATAGTACAAATTGAAATAATTTTTTATTTTCATAAAAAAAAGAGATGGTGAGCAAAATTGAAATATAAAAATTTTTATTGATAAAACGAAATCCACTTTTCAAGACATTCACTTTTATCAAGAAATAACTTTTTTTTTCAATATTTGTTTTAGAATCTAATCCTTTGCTGATGTATTTTTTAACATTATCTAATCAAATAAAAATATTTGAATCTTCATTAAAACAATAATTTTTAAAGCATTATTTTAAAAATGATTGATATTTTATAAGTGTATGAGTGTCGACATTTAAATCCATATTCTAAAACAAATAAAATCCCTCATTAACTTCATTTAATTCTCTTAAATCTTTTTTTTTTGTTTTGAATAATTTTAGACTGTTATTCATAAAAATGTTAATAATATTTCAGCTATTATATATAAAGATGTAACTTGATATATCCGAAAATAGATATTTATTTCTGAATTTAAATTAATTGAAAAACAACTTAACTTTTTATATGACGCACTTTATAAAATGTGAAAAACGAAGACGACGTGTTGCAGAGAAAAAGGAAATGCGTTCAAACAAAGAATAAAAAATATCTACCATAATACTTCCACTTAATAAATTAGAAGAATTGATATTAAACCAAGCAAAAAAATAAAAATGTATTTGAAAATTTTGTGGATTTTAAACGGTCAAAATCAAAATAAAATAAGTATTTGAACATTTCAAAATATATTTAACTCTCTCCCGAATTTTTAAATTCCTAAAATAGAATTAACCCGAAAAATGTTAAAATTGATAGATAGTTTTGAAATTGCATTTATCTTGTTTAATTGAGTTCTGAAAATAACGATTAAAAATTTGTGTTCTAAAAATAATTAATAAAATTCATCAGACGTTTGCTTTAGTAGTTTCTTTAGTATTAGTGTATGATTATAATTAAAAGTATATTAAAGGATGCATTTATTATTTGAATTTCAAGAATTTAATTTCTAAATCTTTCTTTCTGGAACTAAAATCACCTTAAAACATATGTAACCGTCTGTCCCAATCAATTCTTGTAGCATATGAATGTGCTGAAAATAACGCATTAAAGAAGATACTTTATCAATCATTGTTGCTTCCACAGAATCATATTCTTCATCTCAATTTTGCTTCATGAGGGGGAGTAACAAACTACATTTTCATTTTCTGTTTTTCGAGATCGTCCCATATATGTTCAGTACTATTTAGATTTGGAGATAAAAGTGATTAATATTTCCTCATTTAAAAAAATATAGGATTCCCGGTGAGCAGCATACGTGGGATGATTATTAAATTGAAAGAAGATATTATTTTAAACTTAATGTTATAATACTTTATTTGCATACCGACGATCATTTAGCCTACACCATTCAAACACAAAAGAATGCGTGCTCCTTCACAAAATCATGCTTCCATTTTAAAGATGACCTTGAAACATGAATTCTGAACACCCATTTAGATTGCTTGAATATCTGTGTGATAAACACCCGGACAAAATTGGAAAAAAAATTTAAAAAGAGAAAGAAAAGAAAAGAAAAAGAAAAAAAGAAAGATTCCTTACCAAATCATATAAACTCTATTTAAGAGCTGTACGATATAATTTTGCTCTTTCTAATAATTTATTAACCACATTGAACTTCATTAACAAAAAGGCGACTATTTTTCCCAAAAATATGATAAAGCTCAAATATTCTTAATTCACAAAATCCTTCTAAACAGGAAGGTGATATAATTTCAAGTAATCTTTAATAAATATTTAGTCTTGGATATTTTCAAACTCCAAAATTCTATCTCTATGAAGTTATAATGGTATGTCTCTTTAATAGGTTTTTAACTGGCATCTGAGTTGAGATCACGTGAATTCTTTTGTTTCTTTAATAATTATCAACATTATGAATCCCTTTCATTCAATGTTAAAATTAGAACAATCATTAACTTCGGAAATAAATTGTATCAAAACAGAAATCGATTTAAAAATAAAAATAAAACGTTTCCAGAAATTCTTTTAATTAATTTATTATTAATATTAATAATTTGCAAATATTTCATCACACAGATTCTCATAAATTTTTAGGCTATTTTTAATTATGGAATTTTTGTACAACATCAGAAACTAGATGAAAATAGTTAAATATATTTAAATACATAAATTAAGCACATAAATAATACATTAAAATAAATACATAAATAATACATTAAATACATTTCATAATTATTAAAATAATTTTTGAACATATATGTATTTTCAATATAAAACTTGAGATGTATGCAATTTCTTAACCATTAATATATCTGAGCAAATTTCATAAAGCAGAAAATTTTAATTTAACAGACAGGTGTGACTTTTGATGGCAAGAATTTAATTTACAAGAAAAAATGTCATCAAGTATTATTAGATTATCATATAAGAAAGTAACTATTCTCCTCCCATTCTTTGCACAGAACACGACGAAGCAGAAAATGAAAAGAATGCACGGATATTTATGATAATAAGTATTATTCGGTTAGTTAATATTTCATTTTTAGACTCAAGATCTGAATGTCGTGTGAAAGTTCGCAAAATGATTCGACATTTCTTATTTATTCTTTAAAGAAATTCTAATGTTTTTGCTGGTTTTTAAATTCAATAACTGGATTTACTAAAAGCTTTGAACTTCAATATTTTAGATGACTAATTAATTGGCAGACAATTTCTTCTTAATTTAATGTATGCTGATCACTTCTTCGATATGAGCAAATCACTTCTTGATAATGATATTGTATAATATAAGAAAAAAATATTTAAAATGATTTTTGATAAAGTAATTTTTTCTTTGTCTGTCTTAAATCAAATTAAGAACATTTTCTTTCTTAGCTCTTTTAAGCCTACTTTCGGTGGCAGGAGAAAAACAGACAATCAGTTTCACGTCACGTCTCAACGTTAATGAAGCTGGGAAATTTTGAGTCTCTTTTACAGGTATTTGCTGCACTGGAGTAATTTCAAATCTACTCTGGTAAGATAGGAATCATTTCATTAAGGCTTGGCTTTTTCCTAGAGAAGTGAACTACAGCTTTTGACACGAACTTTATATGAGACATCGTATTCTTATGTTACGATTCTTTAAAATTTATAAACTTTTTATTACATTAATATGAAGTATTGAAGTTCGTTCAATATTTCAATTTATAAAATATACATGTCTGAGTAAAATGAACCAAAGTATAGTCCATGGAAGTAGTACAGAAACAAATGGGAGTGTTTTCATTGGATTTTTCTTAATATTATAACTCCACCCAATTATCTTCAAATCGGATTAGAAAAGTTTCTTTTGCTAGCCCTTTTAACTCTGCTTAAGTGGAAGATGAAAGAAGGGCGATCAGATTTTTACACCATGTCTTTAAGTTATTGAAACAGGATATTTTTAATTCATTTTGACACATAATTATGGTATGGGAGTAATTACTTATCTGCCCTAGTAGAACGGCAGGAATCTGTAGTGAAAGCTTATAAACCAGTTAACAGCTACGCTACCCGAGCAATTGCTTTTGTATCGTGGTCATCCTACTAGACTGCGAACCACAAGGTCTCAGGTTCTATCCTCACGCATCGCAATCCCCCACATTGGTGACCTCGGACGATGAACCTTCGTACAGCTGTGGTGGCGCCATCTACTCACAGCAAACCAAAGTCGTCAGATTCACTTGACGCAGCAAACCAAGGTCTTCAGCCACACTTGACGCAGCAACACAGAAAAAAGGCCGCAGCAACACAGAAAAAAGGCCGCAGCAACACAGAAAAAAGGCCGCAGCAACCCAAAGTCGTTAGACTCTCTTGACGCAGCAACACAAAAAAAGGCCGCAGCAACCTAAAGTCGTCAGACTCACTTTACGCACAGTAACAGCAACCACTCACACACTCGCCATAACGCTTGGCGCTACTCAAATGGGTACAGGCGCATTAGAATCAAAAACTAATACATCACCACTCAACAGCCATATCGTTCGTCTCACCTCCGACTCACTGGAGGGAGAGTCTGTAGTGAAAGCTTATAAGCCAATTAACAGCGACGTTACCCGAGCAATTGCGTTTGTAGCGTGGTCATGTTAATGGACTGCAAACCACAAGGTCCCATGTTCTATCTTTACGCATCGCACAAATCATTTGACAAAACATGTATCGACATTTCTATAGTTAAGATTCCGAAAACAGGTTTATGGGGAAGTGAGAATTGCTGTAAATTATATAAAAGGCAACGAAATATCTAACATTTATAATATTATATCTTCAGCTTAGGCTACGATGCTTACATAAGAAGTAATAAAAAATCTTAGAAAAAACTTAAGTCACATGGAGTATTCGAGTTTATATAATATTTCCATTTGTAAACCGATCATAGCAGAGAAGCATGATCTCAAAGAAGTAAATGGGAATGTTCTAATTTGATTTTTAGTAATTTCTATACCTTAACCCCATAACATTTCAATACTGAAAGACCATAAACGCCCATCCAATAAAACTACGGCCTACGCTGGAGACGCCTTAATATTGAAATAAGATTTTCGTTAAATGTAGGAAGTGAATACCCATGGCGAGTACTTTAGACACCCTCCCTTATTGATTTCGGTATAAAGTGGTAATCTGAAAATTCTCAAAGAACGTTCGAGAATATATTTGTTTAGTAGCCATTAGCTAACCGGGGTCGTCTTTTGTATTGACCATTTAATAACATGGAATGACATTACGACTTTTAAGAGGCAAGCTAAAGAATTTTTTCAATCTTTGAAAGGGAAACTCAGATATTCTCGTATTCTGAGTTAATTGAATTAGAATGATCACAAGAACAATAAGACTAAGTCTATTAACTGTTTTAATTTATTTTACGTGGCAAGGAAAGAAGAGGCAATCAGAGATTTAAGTCACATTTTACTGTGTTCAGGAAATTTGGACATATTGAATTTTTTTCTCGATTATTAAGGCGAAGAAACTCCAGATACGTCTAGGTTGGATCAAGACAGGTATTATTCAACTAAATACTATTTTGATTCTTCAAAAATTCCTCAGAACACATTAAAGCAGAATACATATATGTTGTGAAACATATGATTAAAAGTAAGAAATCTGGCATTCAGAAAATTATGATTATGATTGTCCTAAAAATTTTTAAGTACACAAATATGAATTATACGAGAACATTAAATATTACACCATTAAGATGAAGTCAGAGAAGTGAATTCTAAGTAAGTTTTCCAGTTTTCTTGAATGAATAAGTCAGCTGTATTTTTTCATTCGACTTTATTATATGGATATATTTAGTATTCACTTCATCGTATGTTGAAAGAATATTAATATATATTTTGGATATTTTTTCAATTTAATTCAAAATTAGATACAAATCTATAATTTCATTATTAAGACCGAAAATCAATTTTTTTTTCTCCTACTTGTTTTTGATTCGCTGTTTAAAAAGCAACCAATCAAACAGATCTTTTTACTCATTGATATATGTTGCTCAAAATTTTGTACCTATTTAAATTTACGTATAAATATTATGTCTGAAATTGATCGATCTAACATTTTTGTGTTTTGCGTTGTCAAGTTGGCTTGCCGTCGCGTTAGACTTATTGACAAATAGGCAATCGTTTGGAGGATTTAGCAGTAATTGGTGGATTAGGCAGCCTTTTGGCGGTTCACATTAGTGATTTTGACTAGGAAATCATATGCCAAGATTTACGGATGCAGTTTGTTACCTTTTTAGTTCTGATGTATACGGGCAGGCAGAGAGACTTTCTGTTGATGAATTTCATTCTAAATTAGATACAAAGACTTCAATTTAATTCCATCAACACGTGACTATTTATATATGTTTTGTTTGTTTCGTTTTTCAGTCATGACATTCATAGACTGACTGAATAATAAACAGATATAATTCTAAAACGTTTTGTCATATTGAGAGAGGCCTAAATCATTGAAATTTGTGAAAGTCTTGAGGTCACAACTTAGATCATTAAAATACTTCTTCAATATATTTTGAACAGGAAAAAATAAAATTCCAAATGTCAGTTACGCTTCAAATTTTAAACTTGGAAATTATATAAAAACTAGAAATATTGGACAGTTAAGCCAGAAAATAAAATTTATTACGGTTAATTTTTCTAAACTTAGAGTTAGAATTCTTAATTTTTATTTTATATACTTTCAACATTACTCTTTTACTTTTTTATTTTATATACTTTCAACATTACTCTTTTACTTTTTTATTTTTTATACTTTTATTACTTCATTAAGAATCTGACTCTTAAGGAAGCTGATACTATTGATCAAGTCAGTGTCTTTTATAGGTATTCATTTTCACAAAATGGCATAAAGTTTCTGATTTGGAAATAAATTTCAAAAAAAATGAATGAATTTTTTACAAAGCGTTTTTTTTTTCGACAAAGATGATTTTTTTTAATTTCATCTACTTGACATAAAATATTTAATAGGAGTTTTAATTACGTTTAAAGAAAATTAAATAACCCAAGTTAATAACAAGAATAAATAAATTTTAACCATCACCAATTTATTCTGAATTTTGGATTTCTTTTCAACATGAAATATGTTTTGATTCATAATTTTCTTTTTTAATAAGCATAAAAAATATATATATATATATGCTAGTCATTTATGAAAGCATTCGTCAAAGATCTACAAACTTGGCTTGTTTTGGGAGAAAGAGCAATTTTTCAATTTGGTTTTTTTTGGCTTGTTAATACAATTGTTTCGATCACGAAAAATATATGCATCATAAATTGTTATCCTACCAGATGATTTCCTAAAAAATTGTATAATAGATGGATTACATTACAAGTAAGAATAAAAATATTATTGAATTTAGATCATTCATCAGAATTGATTATGCTTATTTTTCATATTTATTATAATGATCCTAACGTTCAATAAAATCAAAAATTGTTAAAACACTTTTAATTTCTTTAAATCCTCTATTTAATAGACAGCTTCAGAAATTTGAGTAAAGACCATGAATTAAGAAATTGAAACAAAGTGAAAGATTTCAAATTTAATAAGCAAATCAAAAGAAAAATAATTAAATCATTGAGAAAAAAAAAGAATGAAGGAAAAAAAGAAGAAGAAAAAAAGGAAGAATAAATCAACAAACAAAATGTTGCAACTATGCCTTATCTTATGTTCCTTAATTTTTTTTTCTTTTTAATTTATGTATAAAGCTTGTATACTTGTAGCCAAAATGATTTGCATATACTTGTAGCAAAATGATTTTTGAAACCACAATGTAGAAATTTTTATCCATTTTTTTTTTTAAAAAGTGAAATGAAACAAGAAAGTTTGGTGAAATTTCTTCTTCTACAGTGTAACAAAATAGAAATTCATTTGAAATATATAATCCTCTTTCCTATGTCAGCCACGGATAAAAAATAAGGCTTATATTCCCTTATTACTTTATGCAGAAAAAGTAAATTCAAGCATTCAAAATAGGGAGAAAATAAAATTAAGTGGCGAATTAAATATCAGTAGGATTTTAAGATCGTCTGCACACAACAAATGGTAGTAAGTATTACGTATGATATTGAATAAAGGCATTTCTTCTTATAATGCATGAGAAAAAAGTTAATAGGTATAAATAATTATTCCAGAACCAAAGCTTAAAATATGCAGAAACGCATTGTAGAAAAAAAATTGAGAAATAATAATAAAAAAAAAGAACAATTCAAGATGATTCATAAAAATTTCGTTTCAAATTATTATAAAAATCATTTATTTTTATAGCGTAATATTAGCAAGTTGCTTCAAATTTTATTCTTCATGATTTCTGAGGCATTTTCAAAGAACTATTTAATAGTGTTTGAAAAAATAAAACGCTTTTCTTCAAAAAAACTTGTATTCCTGAGAATATGATGTCTAAATTATGTACCTGAAATTAACATTTTTATAGATGTTTTCCTCGAATAATTCTTCAAAGTCATGTTTAAAGAAAGGTAAAAATAATGAAGAAAAATTATTACTTTACTTCCATCAAACTAAAACGGTTTTCTTATGCTATATAATTTGTGGCATGCAAATGCAGTGAAAAATTCTATTTATTTAGTTTTTTACTTCGTAATAATAGTTTATTCCTTTTATTACCAAAGCTAAAATTACGCAAATGATTTTATCTAAAAATAAAAAAAATATTTTTTTAGAAATTACAAAATATTACCATTTAATAAATTCAAGAAATATATTTTTTATTTGTCTTCGTAAGGCGATAAAAAATAGTATGTAAGTAATCCAAACAAAGAAAGTTAATTAAAAGTTTTTATTTTTTATTTTACATAATTTATGTTCCTTCTTTTCAATTATTCTCAGAGTTTATGGAATCCTTCAGATTAATCAAAAACATATGACTGCTAAATGCGAAGAAAAATAAATGTTTTACCGAAGTTAAATTTATAATAATAAATTTTATTATATTATAAATGAAATTACAGAGTGGGATTATCTGAATTCTGGATTTCCTTCAGAAAGTAAATGTTAATTTGAACAGTGCTTTTATTTATACTTCGAAGCATCCTTCAAATTTTTTATGTCTTGTTTGGTGATTGGATATCGTCTCAATTTATTTCTTCGTTTCTTTGACTAGTATAATATAAAATTACAATTGACTAGTATAATATAAAATACAAACGTTTCTGATTCACATTTGAATCCTAAAAAAAGAAATGTCCTGGAAAAAATATGTTAAGGAACGAACTTGACCGGTATAGTATTGATTCTTCTAATAAATAAGAGATATCATGATATGGCAAGATGAGACTCATTTTAAATCCAATACAAATAAGTTTTTAAATATGCCCACATATATTTATTCATCTTGAATGTGATGGTTTTTAAAATTTCAAAATAATTTTGAGTTTTAAAGTTTTGAATTAAAAATGGAAACAATTAATACTTAATTTTAGTTTTTTTAACTTTTTCTCCATGTGTTTCTAAGCACTCAAAACATCTATAGCATTTATTCGTGCCTATATGCGCGTGGTTATGAAAAAATTTAAATCTGATCATTAAATGGATATTATGTTTTTTGTTTTGCAACAAATAAAAACCAATTCCATAATTATTATTCATTTATATTTCTTTATAATTCATTTTTAGAAAACAATTTTAATAATTATCATTAAAAATATCAGAATTACAAAAAGGGAAGAAAGAAGTTTAATTTCCATAAGCCATAATCATTAATAAAATGAACTGTCAGCATTTCTAAATTTTTAAAATAAAAACATTGACTTGCAAATAATACTGACCTCATATTCATTACATTCTTAAGAGATTTGAAGTCTGCGTGGCGAAACGCCGTTGCCACACTGACTTCAGGATCTTCGTAGTTCTATTATAATGTTAAAATGAGTTCAGATGATGAGCTGGTGATTTCATGAGAATAAGAATCAAATCCCTTAATTAACAAATATCTCTAACATGTAAATCTAAAATTTAACCCTCTTATTTAAATGTTGAATATCTTTGCTGGAAACCCACCAAATATTTAAACACAAACATGGTTCCGTTGTTACATTTCGTAACTCAAAAGAAGAAGAAGAAGTTTTAATTAAGAACAAAACAATTTCTTTGCTAACAGTGTTTGATTTGTTTACTGAGTATCTAAGTGTGGATTTGATTTTTTTAAATTCTGAAACCCATTCTTTAGGATTTATTACAGCAGTAATGTTTAAAATGTATTAAAGTGCGGATTAAATTCAATTTATCTTGCAGCTAAAAGATGTGGTTCCTAAACTAATTCTGCTTAAAACAAGAATTTTGTCAAAACAATTTTTTTAAGGATACCAACGAAGAATTCCAATAATTACAAATCACAAAAGAATCCATTCTTTTTATACAAGCTGTTTGAAAAAATAAAACACATTTTAGATTATTTAAGTATTTTTTTAATCAATATTGCAGTAGTGAATTTGATTTTGCGACATTACAGCCAATTTTTGTCCCAAATGTTGTTTTTTTAAATGGTTTTGCGACATTTCAAGATTCGGTGTAACTTGGTTCTCGAGATGTGTGATAATATTTGTATTGAAAAATTTCGAACTTTAAATTTGCCAGACTAGAAAAGGGAAGAATTATTATGAGTTTCAAGTTTGGTGAATGTTCTTGTGAGCTCTACAATGTCTGCAATTGCTACAATTTTATAGTTATAGTTCAAGCAAGTTTTAGCAAGTATATAGTTATATAAGCATGCATCGTCGCACTTTTGAATTTCGAGGTATTTATTTTAAAATTTGTTGATAAATTAATATTTTCTTCTCCAATGAATCTGAGTTAATAATTTTTTTTCCTTTGATAAGCGAAAGGAGCAACGCAAGTATAATAATCAGAGCAATAAAGTAATAATCAGTGGGATGTATAAGCTGCTATAAAGGTAGTTCATAATACCTTTTCTCATCTTTTGAACTCGAACTGAAAGTAGTTTCTTTATAGCAGTAATTGTCAGAAATTGGATTCGTAGCAGAATTTAACAGCATAGAAAAACCCAGTTTTAACTTAAAAAAAACCCAGAAGCAATTTTTTTTAGTTTGTTTTCAGAAATAAAAAAGGTAATATAAGGGCAAAAGGGAATATATTAATAATTAAAAATAGTTTTAATTATTGAAATATTATAATAATATTGAAAGAGATTATATTAGAAGTTTATTTTGGATTATTGGAAATACGAAGTAGTTACAATTTTCCCTATATTTAGGCATTTCAATAAAAATCAATAAGCGGAATAAATCCAAATTTCATATGAAGACTGTAAAAAAGGTGATTCGGCAACTAGAACAACAACAACAATAAAAAAGCAAGTTGCCGATGTTGTATTTTATACACCACTATATCATTACATTAAAAATGAAATACTAATGTTGATTAATAAAAGAATATTTCACACCGCGTGCCATTTATTTCTATATGGTCATATTTTACACTCCAAAAATTAATGAAATGTTTAATACATTTTTTTCATGAATACGGTTTAGTCATTATTTCAATGTTTTCCCTCATACAGCATGGAAATCTTAAATTTCATTGAAAATCAGAATTTTCGTTGAAAATGAATTAATTATCAGTGATTTTTGTATTTTTTATCAAAGGCATTTCTCACATTTTTTTCTGTGGATTTTTTGAGTGTTTCTTTTTACAATTCATTTGGCTTATGTCTACAACAGTTTATGTGTGAAATTATGTTTAATTAATTTCATTATTTTGAATTGCAAATGCCTTCAAACAAGAGAAGTTATTTTATAGCTTTTGTACTCATTCCGTTCAATCCTAGAAAAATTTCACTGAACAAAGCAATGAACATGCAAGAAAGTAGTAAATCTGATATATTTTTTTCTTGCTCATCAAATTTCTTGGAATATCAAGATCCAGAATAGCGGGGAAAAAAAACTTGAAGCTTCCCTTTCTTACCTTTGAGTTCAGGTAAATCCGATTTTTCTTAAGAAACGGAGGGTAAATTTCCATTACTTTAATAAAATACTTCTGACTTATGCTTTTTAATATATGAAACCTTCTATAATATTCAAAAATAATATTCTAACAAGATTTGCATAAAACATCAATGTTCTTCAATCCTGCTTTCAAGGTTTTCTTAACATTCTTTCGGAAGTAGTATAAAAAAAACTTGATTCTTAAGCAAACTATTGATTTAAGAAATCATTGTCTTACATTTTTTCTTATTTAATAGGATGAATGATATATTTTTAAAAAATATATAGTAATGATTAATGAAATTAATAGGCGTTTAAATGTTTTTCTGCCTTTTCCAAATATGTATCATTACAGTATTCAATAAAAATCCATTACATTTTGTAACATTTATTTTAAAATTCTTTGATAAATAATAATGAATAATGGGAATCTCAAAAGAACTATTTTTCCTCATACACTTATCCAACTATAAAATTTCACGAAATCCTTTTTTAGTTCTAAACGTTTCTAGATAACAATTAATACTAACACACTTCAGCTTAGGTTCATTCGCACATATTGGAGAATATAAGCTTTTCAATGAACTTATTCTTATTTTTCCAATTCAAATTGCTAGACAGAAATGTGTCTGAACTAATGAAGACGAATACAAATTTATTCTTACGGATTAATGATCTAGAAAAAAAAAATGTTCCGACTTGATAAACTGTGTTAAGCGAAGTGGAAATCTAATTTCCATTTATGTCGCAGAAAGTAGATTATAACCCTTAACAAATGAGATTTGCCGTTATAAATTTAAAAAAAAGAAAACTACAATTTATTTTTTTATCTTCTATAGTCTAAAAGAAGTCATTCTAAAATACAAATACTGAAATATATTCATAGAGTGACAATTTTCACCTCATTTAAGAAAGAAAGGTTGTAGCTAATCATTTTTCTAGAATCAAATATGATGTATTTAACAAATTGAATTATTAAATTTCATGGTGAATGAGCACGCATCATATTTCCAAATTATAATCAATCTTTTTAAATGGTTAAAAAGTGAAAAAAATGAACAAGACAGGATAGCTTGATTTGCGCTCTTATAAATGTGAGAGCAAAATTCTTAGATTAAAAAGATTAAAATAATTTATAGATTATATTTAATTTTGAGTAGCATTTTTTTAAAGTTTTCTTGTGTGACTTTTGGCCCCGGATGGAAGGCGGATGTGGAAAAATTAAAATGGGGAGATAATGATTAGTTTTACTAAATGTATTAAGAATTATGATGTCAAAAATATCACCAGATGGTTTATGAGGAAGAAAACAAATTTGTTCTTCCCTTTTTTCATAAATAAAATACAAAAAAAATTGCCATTTTCTCTTTAGTTTTTTTTTTCTTTTTTTTTTTTTTTCATTATTCTTATATTGAATTATCTTTAAGATCACTGATAGTTTCGCTGTATCCAACTATTGTATTTTTTTGTGTGTAAATTGTTAAGATATTTAAGCCTGCAATAAACTTTCAAGGAACTCATTATTTAAAAAAATATATCTCTATACCACTCATGTACTCATCTCACTCTTTATACCAACATCAAGAATTAAGAATGAATAAAACATCTAAAAGTAATAATTTAATAAGATAAATTGATTTAATTGACCTTAATATTTTAATGTTTTCATATCAGTACTATTTTCGATCTCTTCAGATAGGATGCTGATCTAAGACTTAAATATCGTTTGTTCTATTTTTATCGCATTCTATAAAACATATATTAATTTTAATCACCTTTTTCCAAATTAAGTACTTGTTCTGAAGATATTACATTTAATCATCTAACCTATTGATAGTATCGTATTTTACTTTGGGAAATTATCAACTGATTACAATCATTTATTTCTTAATTGAAATGTGATCAGTTTACTTTTGCTTTGTAACATTTATTTATAGTCTTACTACTTTAAGACCTCCTTGATAATTTACAGAACGCAACAAAGTATCTTTTTTTCTGTGGGATTTTTTTCAAATTAAATTCCGTTTTTTCTATTAGTTATTTTTTCCTACTTTTTAAAGAATGATACACAATTAGACGGTTATTAAAATTTACAACGTTAATAAAATAATAATTAAAACTCAGGAATAAAATCAAGTCCGTTTGCAATTATAAGAAAATAATTCTATGACAAAGATAAGGTGGATTGATTTTTAATTAGTGAACAGTATTTCGAAGAATAGGTATGCTATTTTGCAACTTAGGGTTGTTATATATGCATATAAATAAAGCTTGTTACAATATAATACTGTTAATTTAAAAAAATTCAAATCATCTGAGGTTGTAGGGTTTCATCTATTAAAAAAATCTTAATACCTTTTTAATACCTTAGTCATGATTATAATGAAAATTTCACTTTTTAGTGTCATTTTCTGGTAATCTCAAACCTCAATACTAATTTAAATCTGCCTCCATTTATTGCAGTAAAAAAAGCAGATGGTTTTCCAGGGGAATAATAAATCGCAATATCTACGAATTTTTATAGAAGTAATTTCTTAGGATATCCTTAATTCTCAAGGAACTTCTTTCGACTAAATTTAATATTAGTTGCTTCTATCGAAGATTTTCAGTGTATACAGGCCGCGCTAAATCCGTTTGTTCCCACGGGAAATTCGCAAATCAAGTTTCGAGAAGAAAAAGCTTCATTCGGCGAGCTAGATTTGGAGTAGAATGTTTTCTTACCATGTTAGGTTTAGTCTTTTTTTTAGACTAAGATTTATTAGGATTTATCATTTTCAGGTTCCTTTTCCGTTTAAGTAAAGATTTTGATAAGTTCCGTATACACCTAGTAAGCTATTAGAAGTATGGAAAGTAGTAGTGTGTTTTGAATGCTTACATATCAGAGACAGTATATGGCACTTGCTCACTATTATTATTGAATTTTAAAAATGTTATATGGAAAGTTATATGCGCTTCTATATTAATCCAGCTCTCTTAATTAAATTTTTTGGAATGATATGTGATATAGGTAGGTGCCTATTATCTAGCTTAAAAAATATTTTTAAATTTCTCCTTAAGGTTACTCGAGGTAAGATAGTATCCGAAAGGCATGGTAAGATTGGTAACAGGAAAATGCATACATGTACGGCGTTCTTTGGGATAATGCATACATGTAACAGGAAAATGCATACATGTACGGCGTTCTTTGGGATAATGCATACATGTAACAGGAAAATGCATACATGTACGGCGTTCTTTGGGATAATGCATACATGTAACAGGAAAATGCATACATGTAACAGGAAAATGCATACATGTACAGCGTTCTTTGGGATAATGCATACATGTAACAGAAAAATGCATACATGTAACAGGAAAATGCATACATGTAACAGGAAAATGCATACATGTAACAGGAAAATGCATACATGTAACAGGAAAATGCATACATGTAACAGGAAAATGCATACATGTACGGCGTTCTTTGGGATAAAACCTTCATTAGACAGTATACGAGAAAATTTGGGGGATGGCACTCCGCTGCTTATATTTTGAGTTTTTTTTTTCACAATGTTTAAAATTAAGGCAACAAATAATCACATAAGGCTCATACATTTCCTCTCATATCATCATTTGTGATGCAATGTTAGAATATTATAAAAAAATGATAGTTTTTAATAATGGTAATTATAGAAAAAGGCAATATTCAGTGAATAAGAAAAATTTAACAACGAAGAAGTATCAAAAATATACAAATTGCTTTTTTTTAAATATTGTCTTATTTTTATTCGTTCCAAGCTTACTTGAATTTAATTCATCCCGAAATGGACTTTCTTAATAAAAATTCATATTCCTCAAAATATATTCCAAAATGTCTACTCCTTTTCTTCTGATGACGAAATCAAACAACATAAGAATAAACAAAGCTCCATTCGCAATGAAATAAAACAAGAAAATATGTCTAATAGAATAATATGGCTATTCTTGTTTTCGTATATCCTTCATCAAAAAAGAACCAAAAAAAACCCGTAAAATTTTGGAAATACGATAAAAAAAATTCCTTTTATTTTTCTAAATGATGTAGGAGTGTTAAATATAATATTAAGAGCTCTCCAAATCGTATGTGCGTAGCAAATGCGACTAAATGCTTCACAGGAAGTGAATTTAAAATATATCTGCTTTGAATACCAAGTACCAAAATTAATAAATTTTTTTAAAAAGTTAAACAAGGATGGATCAGTACTTGAATAGGCAAATTGAACTTTAAACTAATTCGTGAAAAGCAAATTAAAAGAATCAAAAACAAAAAAGGCAGTTGAAGATTTGAGCAGGTATTTTATAAAGATTTATGCCCAAATGGAATTGTCTTATAAATTGTTATGCGAATTCACGAAAATCTTTGTTTTTAATATCAGTTGAGTTCCGGAAAAAGGTATTAAAATGTTTTTGAAAAACAAGATAAACAAATT
Source organism: Argiope bruennichi (assembly GCF_947563725.1). NCBI lineage: Eukaryota > Metazoa > Arthropoda > Arachnida > Araneae > Araneidae > Argiope > Argiope bruennichi. Next base: position 91,380,444 of record NC_079160.1, read on the forward strand.
ATAGCATTGAAGAAAGATATTTATTCTTTTCATAATAATGTTTAAATTGCGTCATTAAAATTAGCATTATTATACTTGTGTATTTTAGTAGTTCCTTGAAATAATTGCCAATAAAAACAATAGAGAATTTTCTCCCCTCAGCTTTCTCATCTACTAACTGAAAATGTTAATTATAATATAATGTAGAAAGCCAAATATAGATTCTGGATGTTTTTTCTTCAAATTTGGTATAAAATTTGATTGAGACCTACTGTGTTAATGATAAGGTCACATACCTAATTTCATTTAATAAGTAGTCGCATTCTTCATTTATCACTTGCACTTACTCGAAAACATATAAATCAATACGCATTCATCTTTTTTAGGGTACCAAACGAAATAATATGCTTCATTTCATCCACATAGTCATTCGCGTTTAATTAAGAAAGAAGGAAAAATTGGAAAATTGAAAAAAAGTAAAGGAAATCATTTACAATAATTCACAATTTTAGAAAACTACCATGATTGCAACAATTCGAATGAGAAACTATCACCACGTAAAATGTATCTTAGTTTCCCTTTCAAGGTTTTTCAATTTCACACTCCACAATTCTTTATATATAAAAACTATATAAACTATTTTAAAAGCATTTTCCAATTAATGATACATTTCATACAAATTTGTGTGCATCTTCTAAGGACCACGTGACATATTTTTCATTCGTAATTTTAAATGAAGCTTTCATTATAAGAAAATATAAATGTACTAGAAACCCTTAGCGATCAGTTTGTATTTATGGATTGCTGCGTTTCTGATTGGTAAGTAATTGGCAGGGGATGAATTTATCCAAAATTTCTCCTTTTTAAACGATAAATTAAAACTATACTAAAGAAAATGCAAATTTAATGCAAATAGTCAAACATTTAGCAAGGTATGGCTAAAAAAAGGGGAGAATACTGTGAAGGAAAACTATAAGGGAAACACTTTCTTTGAAATGACTGTTCAAAGAAATTATTATTTTTTTTAAATTTTAATTTAGAATTTACCAAAGAAAGCTGATGAATAATTTAAAGGACAGATGAAATAGGTTTGAAATTCATCGTAAATTTAGGAACTAGAATATAGTTCACATTACATTTTTTTAAAGAAAAATATTACAATAAGAAAAAATTGTCAGGAAATCAAATTCATACCATTAAAAATATAGTTTCTTTTTTAATTTTAAGAAAATGCTACGATTATATTTCTGTAACAATATTTTCGGAAATTATAAGAGAAAAATATTAAAAACGTGCTTAATTTTTAGTTAACTTATATTTAAATAACTTTTGAGCATGATGGATTGTTATGTATGTGCTGATATTTAATATTTGCTATTTTTAATATTTATAAATAAAACAAATAGCTCTCTAAGTAAAAATAATCTTATTTTTTGATAACCAATATAAATAGTATTAGTTTTATCTAAATGTTAGAAAAAACTGTTTATATAGAAGCAACGGAAGTGATCTTCTCAAAATTTTCTCACATACTCTATAATAAACTTATCATGCCAGAGAACACCTTACATGGCATTGGCGTACAATAGATACGAAATTTTAACTTTTGGACTGAATTTTTGGATTTTTGTGGAATCCATCATGTCATCCTTGGCGAGTTATTTGGCGATTGATCCCAGTCATGTTCTAATATTATCCAAAAATCGAATTTGAATTTTAGACAGTTTTTTTTTTCCAATCGATTGAAAGAAAAATTTCACACAATACTGCACCTATAGTCTTAAAATCCCATAACAAACTTGATATCTTTAAACCATTGAATTTTTGACTAATCACGCTTACATGTTTCTTAAAAAACAGACAGTAAACTCTTAGTTGGATTTAGCTAATATATATATATATATATATATATATATATATATATATATATATATATATATATATATATATATATATATATATATATATATATATATATATATATATGTACCGAATTTTATTTATCTAGCTCTCTTTGTTTTGTAATTAACATGTCAACCTATATTTACGCAGACGGACTTGCTCAAAACATCTTTTATTTAAACTTTGATAGAATTCTGCAAATTTGTTGTAAAGATCGTATATCAAATTTCATATGTCTGCTGGAAGGGTTTTAGAGTTATCTATGTCACAGAAGACAGGCGGACATTTTACAAAAATGTGTTTTTCGAACTCAAGGATATATAAAATATGGTTCGAGTTCGAATTTTTTGCCGATTACTATAATGTCTAAAATATGGTTCGAGTTCGAATTTTTCGACGATTACTATAATGTCTAAAATGAGGTTCGAGTTCCAATTTTTGACGATTACTATAATGTCTAAAATATGGTTCGAGTTCGAATTTTTTGCCGATTACTATAATGTCAAAAATATGGTTCGAGTTCGAATTTTTGACGATTACTATAATGTCTAAAATATGGTTCGAGTTCGAATTTTTGACGATTATTATAATGTATAAAATATGGTTCGAGTTCGAATTTTTTGACGATTACTATAATTTCTCTATACTACGTATACATGGAGTAAAAATATATTGTAATAGATTTCCCTCTATTTTTACATACTTTTATACATGACATTTTTACATACATGACATTTTCAAACAAAGCCTTGCAAAATAAAATTAAAAAATTCTTTTGAATAGCATATTTATTTCTACCGTCATCAGCATATCTCACTCCCCAATTAGTCTATTCTCACCGTACTTATTTAAACTTTTGCGAAGTCAACCCAACCCTTTGTTAGATAATTCCAGTCTCGCAGAAACAGAGCGCTCTCAGAATTATTCCTGGGCCTTAATTACCCGAAAAAAGGACTTAACATTTCCCAACTTCATTAACGCTGAGACGTGAGACGAAAATCTGATTTGCTTTTTTCTGTCACCTAAAGTAGGTTAAAATAGCTAACAAAAGGAACTTCCCCAGATTTAATTTAAAAGAAAGACATTGTAAAAAAAATGATTTTACGGTGTTTTATTTTCTTATTTTATACAATGTAAAGGAGACACAGATAAAAAAAATATCTTTTAGTTCATTCATGGTGCGATACGCCCCAGTTCTATTAAGAAACGAAAAAAAAATGTATGTTAATTAATTAGTGAATTAAGTAAGTAAGGTGAGATACTATCAGTAAATTAAGTTACTAATTTTAAAAGCCAACGAGAGCTGCGTTATTTGCAAAAATTTAATTAGTCTTTTTTTAGAGGGAAAAAAATAGTCAGTCTGTCTACAGTGTTTCACTCTACATTATTGTCCACAGGTTTAGAATGTTAAGTAGCTCAATACAAAGATTAAAAAAGCAGTCAATTATACAAGTAGTTTTTTATTAAGATAAAAGTTTTTTTTTATTAGTTTTGCTTCTTGCTCTTGGATGTCACACGAAAATGAAAATATAATATCGTCTCTCATCAGAATAACGAATTTGTGGTTGTTTTTTACTTTCTCATGTATAAAATATAGAAAGTACATAATAATGAACAGAACTTTTCTGAAGGTCATTTTCTTTTCAGCAGTAAAACCGGTGAAATGCAAATATTAGCCGTATCAATTCATTTCTAGTTCTGCGGGCTTTCATGTTTCTCATTCTTTTTAATACAAGGTTTCCCAAAACTATGGCTTACGTCAAGATCTTAAATTAACTCTTTGCACTCGGAAAAGTAATTCGATGCAAAATTATTTACTTTATACAAGGTCTTATTTATTGTTCCCGAATATATATATATATATATATATATATATATACATATAATTGTTTCAAGTTCAATTTTTCTGGAAAAGTTAATTTACATCTTTTTACCATTCTGAAGGTATTTTTAACAATCAAAACTGAAAAATAAATAAATAAAACATCAAAATGATGCACTGATTGAATGTTGACTATGAGTCACCTCTCGATTGCAAATCGTTAACTTATATCTTTACAATTATAAAATTACTAAAAATTTGATGTAGCTTAACATTTTCATCAACAAACGCAGCATCGAGGTAAAAAGCAGCGCAATACGTGAATAAGTTACTCGTGTCTAACGGCAAAGGATGAAGAAGCAATATTAGTGTCTTAAAAAACCGTTCAGAATTGCAAAACTTAGCGATTTTTCTTATCAACCAAAGAATCATAATTAACGTATCTATCCATTAATCTGATATTAATGTATTTATCCACAATTATTTAAAAAGTTATAGGAGCTTAACATTTTTATCAAGACAAATGAGGCATTAAGATAAGAAATAGTGCAATACATGAATATGTTACTAATGTTGAATGGCAAGGAATGAAGAAATAATATAAATATCTGTAAAAGTCATTCGAAAATTAAAAAAATGAGAATTTTCTTATCTCCCAAGGAATCATAATTAATGTATTTATCCACAGTTATTAAAAATGTGATGTGATCTTAACATTTTCATCAAGACAGATGCGACAAAGTGACTAAAAATAGAGCAATACGTAAATAAGTTACTCGCGTCGAATGCTAAGGAAGGAAGAAACAAAACAAACGTCTTTAAAAGTTCATAAATACTAAACCGACGCTTTTGTTATCACCTAAAGAATCATAAATATTGAAATATATGTAAAATGCGCTCTTAGTACATCAAGAACCAGACAGGAAGACTTTTGAACAAAATTAAGTTATATAAAATTATATCACTCAATATTCAATGATATTATACAATAATGGAATATTGTATAATTGTTTAATATCTTATAATTCAGTATATACGAATATCTATAATGCGAATATTGTTTAATATCTTATAATTCTATGTATACAATATTATAATATCGTATAATGCGAATATTGTTTAATATCTTATAATTCAATGTATACAATATTATAAAATCGTATAATGCGAATATTATTTAATATAGTATTATACAATATCGTATCATACAATATATAAAGGCTACAAGGGAAGTAAGGAAGGTGTAAGATCCCTATTATTTTCTAAAATATAAATATCTTGAAATCCTCTATAGAATAGTAAAAGAATATGAATAAATTATTACTATATTAAATTATAAGTTTCTTTTGAATGCCGATTCTTTAACTTAGATAATCTGCCGCATAATAATTGCATTTTCTAGTCCATTTAATCTATGACCTTTCAGTAAAAATTAATCATTGTTTCTCTGGAATATATTAGAAGTTACTAAATTCTTAATTAACCACGTGATTGATAACAAAATTTTATTTTAACATCACAGTTTGTCATCTACAATATCAGAATAAAGCATAACACTAGTTATTTACTGTCTTTAAATGAACTGTTTTATATTTAGGAGTATTAACACCATACTGTTGCCAAAGGTGAAACAGGAAATTAATTTCTTTAAACGCAGAAGGAAATAATTTAAAATTTCGCAATTCCATTAACCATGTGACGTGGTTTCTTTTTTCTTTTTCTGAGATTAGGAGTAAAATACAAATTAAGAAGGATTCCGCGTTTAATTTAAAGAAAAGGAACAAACAAAAAATATTTCATTTCTTTCAAAAGAATACAAAAGAACTAGAAAATCGGCTCTTTTTCGATTAAAGTCTAACGTCAGATAATTAATTAATCATTTGCGAAATTAAGATGGGGTGCAATCAGTAGATAAAGTTACTCAATTTCATGGCAATCATGTGTTTAATTCCCATAAATCTAATGAGTCTTTTTTCGAAGAATTTAAAAAAAAAAAAACTTTAATCTCCTTGCTAAGTTGTCAGTATTTCTTATATAAAGATTTCAAGTATAATCCGAAGTATAATGAGAAAAGAAGTAAAAACGGAAGAACGATTATGCATGTTAGTCTTCGTTAAGATTAGCATTTTTGAATTTGTTAATTTGTTATATTCATAATTTTTTTTAATCTAAATAAAGACGGAGAAATACATAGAATTTTCTCTTTTTAAAATGGTGTAATAATAGTTCTGATTTCTTTTGTATATGTGTTATCAATAATATCTTCCGTTTTTTCGTTTTATAGTATATATATATATATATATATATATAGACACTCTCTTAATATTTCATTCCATGAGAATATGTGGATGTAAGTGATGCGGTGAGGCTCAAATACAGGAAATTAGTTATGAAAGAGAAATGGAGTTGTAAAGGAAAGAGAATGGTTGAACATAATGAATGCGTCCCTTATCCAACCTGATCTCCCGATTTATCCAGATTCGATTAATCTTTAAATGGACATCTGAAAAGTCTTATCTGAACTATCTGACTCAGATAAGGATCATGTTTTTTTGAATATCCGTAGCTGAGGCACGTGTTGTGAAATGTCTAGCATTTTATAACGTAAATCTCTCCACGGAAGCGGTGAATCATGTGTAACTATTAGGGGACATAACTTTGAACATTTATTGTGAACATTACAACTGTCAACGACGTGTCGAAAAAAATTTGTCTTTCTTTTCATTTCTCATTTCATGTGTTTGCTTCTCACCGTATCGCCACTTGTGGTGTCATATATTGTATATCCCTGTACAATATATGATTTTTGCAACAACTCTTAGAGTTTGTGTAGACTGTGCATGCATGATTTATTTACAAGAAGGCGCAGCGCGGCACAAAAGCAGAAGTAAAAAAGGAAGGGGCGAAACAAATGAAACACTAGACTTATATAACATGGGACTTCCGGCCACGTGCCGATTGAATACATGTGTTGACCACTGACAAGCTCAACGAAGGGATCACTTTCATTTGATACGTAGAAGTGATTGCGCAGTAATTTTTACACAACTTCAGTTAAATTAATTAAAAAGAAAGTGGAATTGTATCAGGAAATAAGAGAATGAAATTACTATGAGCTAAATTAAGATAAAGCTTTGGAAATTAATTTGGTTTCATTATATATATATATATATATATATATATGTGTGTGTGTGTGTGTGTGTGTGTGTGTGTGTGTGTGTGTGTGTGTGTGTGTGTGTGTGTGTGTGTGTGTGTGTGTGTGAAGGAGAGAGAGAGCATGTACTAGGTCATTAACAAATGAACTGATTAGCACAGAAATAGCATTTATTTGAGGCTACTGATTTTTGAGAATGCAATGATTTAGAAGTTATATATTATGAAATTATGAATTAACTCTATTCCAGTAAAATAGCTAGATAACACTTTAAAAATGAAAATAATTTGCATAATCTAAATATTTTAAGACACAAAGATCTTAATAATTTTTTATCAAAACCTTTTGTTTTACAGATTTCTTTATTTATATTGTAGTTAAATTTTTTGTCAAACAATTTAAAAATGATCTTGTTTTACTCAGACTAGAACAATTTTAAGACAATTAAAATTGAAATCATGACCTTTATTGCAACATTTATTTTGGGAGTTCCCCAAAATATTTATACCTAAAAAGTTTTTCCTCTACCAGTTACGTCCAAATATCTCTGAAAAAAAAACACCATCATGAAGTCATTTGTGCACCAGAGGCATAAACATAATGCACATCATCTCCGCAGACCTAAATATTTCTTTATAAACTCCACTCATCGGAAAGTCATTAAAAATACCAGCATATCAAACATAACATGAATTATCTCTGCAGACAAGTCATTAGTACTCCGGCAGAATAAGCATAACGTGCATCTTATCTGAAGACATGGAGAATCATAAGTCAAATTATATTACATTCTACAACTCGTAAGTGAGAATCAACTTTCTGTTCATTGTCCAGGTTAATTTAATTATATTTACGACCCATTTGAAAAAAATGCTTGAACTATTTTATGGCTGGTCTAATAATTTCAGATCTTTTTAGATGATCGAATGTGACATTTGAGTCTTAATATCCACTCTATGAGATATATAATCCTTAACTGGGGGGCGTGTGGTCTGTGAGACCGCAAGCGATGGATTTTCTGTCACCCCTATTCTATTTTTAGGTCAATTTAATGGATTGACCCTGTAGCTTCCTGTTTTGTGACCTTCAATACACGTGCACTTTTTCAACCGATTTCAGCAGATGCTTTTTAAAATAATTCAGTTATTTCTTCGAGTGCAGTCTCTAAGACCGCATCTCCCTGTTAGTGTCCCAGTGATAAACAAGGCTTAGCAGATGGCGCTAAAACGTGGGTCCGAAATATCATTCAGTTTACTGATCCTATTTTGAAGCAGTGCTCCAGGCACTTTTAAATGAAGCAGAAAGTGGTTTTAGTGATAAGAATAATTGTACAGAAGAGTTTTTCGATGAAAGTTCGCATTCAACTGATTTTTATATGTACGTTAAAACATAATTAATTTTTCTAGTGCTAATGTATTTTGAAAAATTTATAAAATATATTAATATACCAAGAGATATATATACAGAATTTATAGGTTGATTTTTATACTGTTCTTAACTTATATGTTTAAAATGCCCTAGAAAACCGCGCTATGAAAGTCACATAAGCCGATAAAAAAAGGGCCAATTTTACCTATTGTCAATTTTTTTATTTTTCATATAATTGCCGATTTTTACATTATATTGTTTTCTATATACTTTCATATACTGTAAAAATAAATATGATTTAAAAAGTAAAAAGTAATATACTTTTTCAAGAATATTATTTATTGTAACATGTAATTTGAGGTGAAAATGTATGTTCCAACGCATTTACTTTTTTCAATGATAATATATTTTGAAAAAATTCTAAAACATATCTATATATCAAGGAAAATATCTGCAAAATATATTGGCAGATTTTCATACTAATACATTCATTAGAAAATTTAATTTGAGTGTAAATGAAATGCGGTCTCGTAGACCGCACCTCCCCAGTTAAGTCCTAAAATTTCACCTCCCCAGTTAAGGGATAAGATATATTTTTATACCAGCAGCAAAAATATGACATAAATCATCAAAAGGCAAGGAAGATCATAGGTCAACTTATATTACCATCACAAGAAACTCAGTTCAAAGACGAGAATCAACTTTCAATTCAATGTTTAATTTCCATTAGAAAAAACCGCGGCAGTCATTTCTTTCGCGAGCTCTTACAATTTCAGACCTTGTTATAGAGTCGGTCTTAAAACTTGAGCCTTAAAAATACTGTTCAAGATTCCTTTTCCCATAAATGTGAGAACACCCGATAGATTTAACGTTTATCATTTTAAGATATATACGCAATCGATGGAATAGAATTCTTGACAGAATAGGATCTGTTTGTTTCAAAATTAAGACCTTGTGTTTTAGATTTGTACATTCTTCTATTTCGAGGATGATTTATATTGGACAGAAGAAATACCACAAGGAATTTTAAAATATTTTTAGATTTCTTCTTTAGGTTGGATAGGATTATATCATATTTCGGTAAGACAGTCACTAACCCATTGATATAAAGCATTGTAATCAATTAATATTCTTTGCATATCATTGATCAGTGCTAATCATAAATATACAGCCTAGCCTAGTGGTAAGATCTCATCTTAAGGGGTCGAGAGTCTCAGTTCCGAAGTCCGATTCCATTGAAGAACTATCGTATTAGCGAATTTGGCCTATGTTAAATCCATTTGAACCAAGCTTATGTTAAATCCGTCTGGACCAAATCCACCCGGCTTGCATTGAGAAAAAGAATTTTGGATATTGGGCCCTTAATTTGGTGGCACATTCGCAAATTAACTCTTTCACAACTGATCCTCACAACCGGCATTGCAAACTTTATCCTGGAAGGCCTTGGCTTATGTTTCAAAAGAGAGGCGCAACATGTAAAAAGAAGACATACTTGATGATAACTCGTTTTACATCCTGCATCTCTCGTTTGAAACAGAAACCATTATCTATTATAGAATTCGAACGGCTGGTTAGCCCAAATCAGAAGCAAAAGGGTTAATAATGACTCTTACTTACGAGGTTTGCTCAAAAAAATAAACGAAAAGTGGATAGAAATATAATTAAACTAAATCGATTTATAAATGTAAAGAAAACTAATTTTTCCATGCTAAAAGGGAGGAAACTATCAATAATTTTTACTTAATAAGGATGCATTCTATTTCTGAATATTTAAAAAAAAAAATGTTTGTATGTAAACTAGTTTCCAATATTGTTAGTACGCTTGGTTTTTATTTAAGAATATGCAGTACTTCAGCCAATGCGAGACTGAGCACCACGGTTTTTTTTTATTTGAATATAATCTAAAATACATTATATTGTTTTGAAATCAAGTAAATTAATATTATCATATTTGAAAGTAAACAGTAATAGCTTCGTTAACTCCGTTCACATTGACCTCAGCATGTCTCACTTACAATGAGCCAATTGTAGTAAAATGTATAATAATGAAAATAACTATAATGAAACATATACATATACATGTTTATACATGAAAGTAATTATTTCAAATATGATACGATTGCACTTTTTGTACTAAAACGCCTTTCCATTATGGGTTTTATTCTTTTATGTACTCTCAATCTGCATAATTCCAAAATAGGCGGTACGTTGTAGCAACGAATTTCCTGCTGAAGTCTGGTTGATTGTTAAAAACTTTTTTTGGTCTTTCTTAAAACGAATCATAACAGTGAGTCAGTATCTCCTGAAAATCCACCAAGAACACAATTTACCTCTGAAATTAGAATACAGCAAAATATTAACTCGGTAATTCCAGATCCACTATAGCTTAAAGAAAATGACGCATTTCATTTTATTATGAACCTCTAATTCATGATAAAATGAATTAATATTGTGTATAAATATTGTTATTTATTGTAACATAATTTTTCATAACAGCTACTTTCATGGTAAAGAATAAATATTACAGATAGCTCTAAAGGATGCTGAAGGAATGCCGGGGAAATGAACCCCGTTCTTGTCAGAAAAAAAATTATTCAGAATAATCAAGATTCTTGCAAAAGCTTCCTTAAGACTCGAACTCTATTGCTTGTTTAAGAACATTCGATGACAAGTGATGGGACCTATAACATTCGAGTCGACTTAGGAATAATCATGTGATGAAAGAGTCATTGAAATAAGCTTAATCTAGTAGATGAGAGATAACTGTCTTTGGAGTGTTGATCCCAAGCAAGTTGTCGCGCTTTTAATGCTTAGTGATGATTTGCCCTTCTTTTCTTCTGTTTTCTGTTGTTGTTGTTGCCGTGTCCATTGAAATGCAAAAAGTGAGGAAAGTAAGTCTCAAATATTGTCAAAGGTTCGAAGGACCACCGCCGCCAGCTTTGGGGCTTCAGGACTGTAAAAGATCTCCCGAAGGGGATCCATCAGCGGTAACCAAGCAAACTTTAAGATATCTGCGGTAATAGATGAGCACTCTAAGATGTGTCTCGGTGTGAGCTGAGTTTTCAGGCAGTTCTTGTAGTGAATATCGATTCTTGTCCCATCAGGAAAGATCTTCATTCCCTTATAGTTATTTGTTCTTAATATAGACACTGTAGTTGTTACATTTCTAGGGAAATCCTTAGAGGGCGCGTCCCCAGGTGGCGGATAAGGGAATGCCTCTCGAATGGTTGACCATTGGATGGCATAAGGGAAATAAAATACCTTCCGCGGACCAGCAGGTAAAAGTCCAAACTCTCTGAGGCAATGACAAACTTCTTACTATGGATAGTGAATATTGTTACCATTTTCTGAAAATACTATTTTGTGTAAGCCTCATTTATGTTTTGTTGCCTGCGTTTCCTGTGTAGAATAAAATGTCGTTATCCATTAACGAGCCTGTTGGATTATTCATTGTATAATCACTACACGATTTTCCCCCCTCATAACAATATGCTAATTCAAACAAAATTGATATAACATAGAAAATTAAAATTTTCAAATCAGATTGTTTTATACACTGCATGTAAGGGTAAATTTTATAAAAAAAAAACTGCGGATAATATAGCTAAATTTTAATTTATGAAAATAGAATGCATTCTTCTGCAGGTAATTCAGTTAAGAACTTTTATAAAGTTAAAGTTTTATTCACTTCTAAAATTATTACTCACATTTTTTTAACTTTATCGCATTTTTAACTAACCAATTCTTCTGACAATTAAAATGTACAATTAAGCTAGTCCCTTGTCAAATTACTCCTGTGTTGCCACATGGAAGTGAATCCGAAATTATTCCTGGGACCCTAATTAAGCCAAAAAAAAAGTCTGAAAATTTCCAACTTCATTAACAGTTTAAAACAAAGGAAAATCTGATTACTTCTTTTTCTTCTTCAACGTAAAGTAGTTTGAAATAGTTTAATAAAAGGGCTTCCACAGGAAAATCTTAACTACTTTCAAATATACATTTAATTTGAGAGGAAAGATAAAAAAAAGAAGGTAATGACTTTTTGTTCTTCACAATGTTTAAAAGAATAAATAAGAGGAAAAACTTTTTACCGAAGTGGTCAATTTCTATTAAAAAGATAAAAAGTTAGTTAATTAATTAAAGTGCGAATATAGAATGTGTTGCTTGCAATACATAAAGCTTCTTAATTCCATTGACAAAGAACATGTACTTAAAAATTCTAATTAAAAAAAAATTACATCACAATATAGCTTAAATAAAATGTCAAAAAATTGATCATAATTTAATTAAAGTAAAATATCAAGATAAAAACATGGTTTTAATAATAATATGAAAAGTTCATTATTATTTAATTATTTGTATTTCTTTTATTCTTTTATAGTGATAAAAATATTAAAGAAGAATTCTCAATGATTTTTCTCATATTCATCACTAGATGGAGTCACTAGTATAGCATCACAATTTAACTAAACAAAAGGATTGAATGATAATTAAATTTCAAAATTATTACAATAGTATGTCATTAATACGAATACATAAATTTACAAAATTTTAAGATTTTGGCTCATCAAGAAATGAATAAAATCCATTATAAAATTCAACTTTCCACAAATTTGTTTTAAAAAATGTATAAAAAAGTAAAAATAATTCAACAAAATTCTCCAAAGATTTGGAAAGAAGCGGTGATACTTTTTTAAAAATGTAATATTCACTTTTGAAGCCTTTATCTATATTTTGTCCTAAAATGTTGACTAACTAGGATACATTCCTTTAGAGGCCATGCAAAACGTAAAATAAACCATTTCAGAATAAATAAGCGCCAAAAGCTTTTTCTGTAATGTTTAACTGAAATATTAGTATTTATAATTTTTTTTTCTAAGTTGAACCGTTTTAGTATAAAAGCATCCAATTATACAGACTAATCTTTATTAAGATTAATATTTTTGGGTACTTTTTTTTAAATTTTTGAATGGAGACGCGTGGAAGCAAGGAATGAAAAAAACTGTATTGAAAAAAGTGCAATTACGATTATATCGCTTTTTTTTATGTAAGGAGAGCTTTTCTACGTTATGTAATTGTAAGTAATCTTGCTACAAAAGATTTTTATCTTGCATTTTTTTTATTCACTACATTGTATTAGCTTAAATTATATTTCAGAAGGCTGATAGTTACGTTGTCTTTACATGTTTATTTCTTCTTTATATATAATTAACTAAAATCATTCACCATTTGACTCGACCCAATAAAAAGGTACGAAAAGGCTGTTACGAACTTCTGAGTAAAGGCTTCTAATTTATATTACTTTCAGCGTGTAGATTACTTTATTGGAATATCGGAATGGATTCGTGCCTTCCAGCTCAAAGCTTATTGAACTGTACATAATTTAATTTTTAAGATAAAGAATAGTAGTTACATAAATAAATGGTACACATGTGAGGTAGAATTCTTTTATTCTGAAAATTGCAAAAAATTATTAAAACTCATAAAATAATATTTGAACTTAATTAGAATCTTTCTTTGACAAAAATGCTTATAAAGTTATAACTATAATGGGTTCTTAATTAAAAAATATTTTGAAATATAGGTTCATTAAATCTTTTTTTTTTAATTTTCGAAGAAATCAAAGTATGTTTATAAAACGAAGAGATTTATATTACTTTCCAATTTATAATCAATTAACTGAATATGATCTCATGTTAATTATTAAAAAAAACATGTGATAATTTATAGAATCTTATAAAAATTATCAAATCTGAAAATCATAATAAACACAAATTTTATATCTATGAATAATGTTAAATCAAAAATACATACAATTATAGAAAAATCTCAAAAATTCGCCATGAAATTGAAAAGTGAAAAATACAACAGATTCAATAAGAAATAACGATACTGATTCTATACGAATACTTAATACCAAAGCAGAGCCGAAGCCTACCCAAGCGCACGCGCGCACGCACATTGCTTTAAACATCAACGCGCAAACAGCTAATCACTATGAAAAAATTGTAGCTGCACAAAGCACAGACAAATTCTCCGAGGAAAAGCTTCATTTCATAACTCTTTAATGCTTAATTCAAATTAATTGATTGATTGATTTCAGGATTTCATATAGCTCCCGTGAGAGGACAACGAATGTTCTAGAACAAATGTTGGAACCCGAGACATAATGGTACTATCGCCAAGATTCTTGAATATTCTGTGTCCTTTCCTATTTTCGCAAAAGTCATCCAACTTTTAGCCAGATGATCGCTAAATGAAAAGTGGGCTCACCATCGTTTCAGCTGCCATGACTTCATTCTTAAATCTATAAAACTATATTTCTTACTAGGGGAATTTCTGCTCAGGAAAGCGGTGTAACAAATTCGTAGCAATATTTTCTTTTTTCAATCTTCCTTATTTCTACTGCAATTCCCTTTTACATGTACATTTGACAGCATTAACATGCATTTTACACTCAAATTGGTATCATTCTGAATAGGTGATAGTGATATTTCTATTATATATTTCTGGAGAGAAATTTCTCTCCTTTAAGACCTTTAGAAATTATGATTCCATTGCTCAAAAGTCATATATTCTACAAAACAACCTTGTAAAAAATCCACCTAGATGATATACTCGCATAAATTTTTACTTTATCCATCTGCTTTTATTCATATATCCTCAGTGTGCGCACGGATTTTTATGTCATTCTGATCTAACATCAAGAGTATTATATCTTTATTTTGGTTAGTCAAACGTAAGAAACTAATGATTTCAAAAGTTTAATAAAAAATCTTTTGACAATTTTTCTGAAATTAATCTCAATCCAAAGAGCACTTTAATTTATTTTTACTAAAAATAATGATTCTTTAAGGGGTTACTTTACTGATTCTTTAAGGGGTTACCGTGTTTCTGGAGGGACAATTCTCCTATGTCTCATGGTTAGGAATTGCAATACCGGTATACCGGGATACCGAATACAGGTATTTTGAGTCATTTTTGCAATTTTGTAATACCGGTATTCACGTTTTTTCGGTATTTACTAGAAACTTTTTAAATTGTATCCACTATATGTTCAGGTATCGCGAACATAGCAAAATAGTATACATTTTTGTTTTTATGTCTCCCTAACGGACGAAATTAATTAGACTGTGAACAAAGTTACATTGTACAATCAAGAGAATGATGAAATACTGTTTGACAAAGGATTGTAAAACCCTCCGCGCTTTTGCGCATGCGTTAGGATGGATTTAATTCGACAAAATAGGGATGAGAGGAAAGATTAAAGGAGGAGATATTTACATTTAACAATGAAGACTCGCGGTTTTATGAGACGTAAACATTACAGATGATTAGAAATACAGAATGTCTTACTGTATTTACATAATTATAATGATTTTAAAAATGAAAATGAAAAAGAAAAAAAGTGACTAGCCAATTCAAATCTTATTAAGTTTATAGCAAATTTTCTTAAAATTTTTTAGCCATCCCAACCCATTCACATTCAAAAGAGTTCGATACAGTTATCGAAGATTATGATGTCCCTACTGTTGATAGTGAAAAGGAATTGTCTCTTGAACAAAAATTAGAATCAGCGATAAATAAATAAAAAAAAATCAACAAACCAAATACAATACAGAATTCAGCTATATCCTAAACCATCCGACGAGAAATCGATTTATTTGAAGAGAGGGATTTAGAGATAAATACTTGGAAAAAATATATCGCACGTTGTTAATAGTACCACCCACTAGCGTAGATGTCGAAAGAACGTTTTCGATAGTTAGTAATTTTTGCACAAAATTACGTTCCAGGCTTAATGACAGTACAATGGATGCATTATGTTTTTAAGATCACTTTTCAAAAATTTGTAATAGTATCACAAACTGAATAGTGATATTTACAATTTTTAGTGATTTAAAAAAAAAAAAGATGTTTCTTTACTTTTTCGTGATTCTTTATATACTGTTATAATTTATAAGTTACAAATTATTTTTTGTGATATTTACACTAAACTTGAAAATACTGGCAAATAAAAGAAAGAAATACCTGTGTTTTCCTTCTTTTTCTAAAATATCTACTACAGGTATTAAAACCGATATCCTGGTATTAAGATTTAAAAAATACCGAATGTCGGTATTGAACTTTTGGTCCGATATTGCAATCCCTACTCATGGTAGTCAGGTTGACTTATGTCACATGGTAGTCAGGTTGACCTAAGGAATGCATCCAAGAGCGTCTTATGCTCTTGCATGTGCTAGATAAAACGACCTGTTTAAAGATCAATCAAAGGGAGCTATTGAGAAAGTGGGCGAAAAACTAATTAAAGTTAAAAGGTTAGTGGGCTTTCTATAACGATGCTTATGTGACTCAACAATTCATATCCATTGGCGCATTCGTTACACGCATGCATTTGCAAAGAGATGTATTTATTTGTATTGATAAAGGCAACCAAGTTTGATAGAATCATTTCGACTTGCCAAAAAATTTATTACTGTCATTTAAGGAATCTATAAATTTAAGACTTTTCTAAGTTTTCAAAAGCAAACTTACCGAATTATATTGATATATATGACCTCACGTACTTGGATATAATAACTATTCAAAGCAATGAGAAATAAGAAAGACATTTGGCGTATTCTTAGCACTCTCACTAAATCTGTTAAATCTTTTACCAAGGCCCTGAGCCAGACGATGGCCTGTCAAACTTATCCTATTGAGTTATTGAAATGGATATAAAAGACAAAAAAGTAAAAGAAATATAATAATATATAATATAATTCTGAAATATGATTCTTACATCTAAATTCCATATGCTCATGAAATGTACAACCAGATTTGTGGAAAAAATTAAAATTAAAGTTTTTGTTACCCACAATGAACCAATATGAATGTCTACTTTATATTTTGAGAATTCTTTTTGAATCTTGTTTAGGTCGAAGAGCATAGGCAAACGCTACTGTCAAACTTTGCAAAAGACGCAGTGATTTGTAATTTTAGTTTTTACCAGCCGATAACTTTATATATATATATATATATTTATATATATATATATATATATATATATATATATATATATATATATATATATATATATATATATATATATATATATATATATAATAATCACTATGTTATCCGGAAATATTATAATATTATTATACAGAATGCTATAGAAATTCAATTAGAACTAAGGAAGATTCCAGATTACTATAGATCTTCAAAATGTATAGATGCTACGATTTTAAGAATTTCTAATAATATATCCTGATTATCACGCTATCCAAATATAAAAATAGAATATAGTTTTTTCGTGTTTTCTTTTTGTCAAACAATCATTGTGATGAATCTTCGGGTTTTTATTTCTATGTTGTGTTTGTAACTGAAAATGACATTCAAATATAAACCTACAACTGATCGAAACAGATTTCAAAACATTATGTTACAGTTTTTAAGAAATTGTTGATATCCTTAAAGCTCTGATGAAATCGATGATAAATATAATTGTTCTAAATGCAAATCAGAAAAAAACCCGATTATACTTATTCAATTAATACCAAATAATTCAGAATGGTTTTATGGAGTCACATGATTTTAAAGTTTTTGTTGTTGTTGTTTATAATGGCACTTGCCATGCACAAGCTCACTGACGAAGTCAGCGATTGTAAGCCGAGGGAGCGTCTCTTGTTTTAGTAACGCCAACTAGGGCCAAGGGTGCGTCTTAGCTACTTACGCATCTCATTCGCTTGCATAACTCCTTTTTACAGGGGAGCACATTCACACATCTCACAGATAGAACGGAGGAAGAACAACCATGCCCGTACCGGCACTCGAACCCAGGATGCCCAGAACACGTGGAAGACGCGCTACCCCCATGCCAGGACGCCCGCTGATTTTAAAGTATTATAAGTTAGTTAAAAAGTTTCTAAACATTTCATTGCCAACATCTATTACTTAATCTTATATTTGTACAATATTCATATATTTCGTTGTAAAATTGCTGTACACTTTCCGTTAATATACCAAATTGTTAAAAATTCTTATCTGGGAATAATGAACAAAAAATTTTAAATTATAGGTGCTTTGTGTTTGTGCGTGCGTGCATGTGCGTGTGTGTAGCAGAGGTATTGCAAAGGTATTAACAAGGTAATAAATTTGGCGAAACTTATATATGTTTTTTATGAGCAAAAAGTACTACTTTCATTTAAATTTCACTTTCAAAATCCGTTGCAATTCGATCTGAAACTAAATTAGTTTTTTCACTTTTTAATATTCTTTTCAGATACATTCTTTTTAGAAGAAAGCTTCAATTTGTAAAAAATAAAAAAAACTCCATGAAGTTTCACAAAGAAGACATTAATTTAATCGCTTTACATCCAGAAAAAGAATATAATGCATGGGAATTACGTGGCTAATAAGATTAAGGTAATAAAAATCTAACATAAAAATTATATTTTGCTACAGCAAATGCAAACCATTTTCTCAAAAAAAAATATTTTTTTTTTCAAAAAATAACTAAAAGTACTTTTGAAAGCAGAGGAACTTTAATTTGAATTCAAGGAAGTTTTATACTTTAATTACAGCCAAGTAATTAAAGAGAATTATATACAAGTCCAAAAAAATTTTACATGTTACATTTATTATTAACATAGCTCAGATGCAAATTTCATGATTTGATTTCTTTTTTTTCATTTAAAGTGTCTGCAACTGTGAAATTCTTCACCTAACCATGCAAAAAATAGATCCTAATTGCATTAAAAAATATCAGTTTCTAGAACATTTTTTTCATTAAAATCAGAGGGGAAAATCGGAATCTAACAGAAAAGTGTGACGTCATCTAATTTTCTATTTTAATTTTGAATAAAAACTATTGCCTTTTTTGGAATTAGCATAATTATGAAAATAATATAAAGAATTTAATTTACATAACATAAAATAAAAACATATCTTTATAAAAACTAATTAATTTCAAGAAATTTTGCAACTTTTCAACCGGGTATGTTTTGCTAATATTTAAACTAATAAACATAGAATAGGTTTCTAATTAAAATAAATCAATTAATATCTTTGCATTTTAGTTAAATAATATTTTCTTAAGGAGCATTATTTATACTGGTCATTAATTCCTTTCTTTATTTAATTTTAATTTTATCGTGTTCCTGATTTAAATGTTGAAGAAATGTTTCATATGCAGACAAATAAATTCATCATCAATGTATAGCTATATTTTTTTTGTAATGAATGTATTTAGATCTATTTTATATCGATTAAGTTGATCTCAACTAATCGATATAAAATAGATCTAATCGATAATAAACAAGAATGTGCGTCGGTATATGTTTTGATACAATAAATACCAGACCGTTTCATCCAGAGCTATGAAATTTGCTGTGAATATGCTGTGGAGGGTGGAAATGCTTACTAACATTTAATTGAATCAATTTATAATTCTAAGCTAATTCTACTCATTTCTAAGTTTTACTGATTAAAAAAAAAAACGATTTTTTTTTTACTTTTTCTAGAAATCAATGTATTCACAAATTTATTTTTATAATGGTTTATAATTTTTAAAAGTAAATCTTTAAGGATGCCAATTTAATTGCACTGTTATCTTATCCTAATTTTAATTTTTTTTTAAAAAATGTTATTTAATTATAAATTTTTATTATCAAATTTGCATCATTTGCAACAAATTTTTCATTATTGAATAAAATTTTTAAGTGCTTTCATTATCTCGTCTTGATTTTACTCCTGTACTTCCTAGCTAATGAAAAATGTTTTATTATCAGTATATTTTATACGAGAAATAAAAATGCGATTAAATAAAATGAGCATGTAGAAAATAGATTATTCTAATTGTTGCGTTTATATTATCAATATGTTACTATAGGCTTTGGCTCCATCAAGAAGGATAATTTACCTTAAAATAGAACAAGTGTAAGGCTTTTAAAACAACACAAATATCGTTCATAATTTTATGCTTGAAAGTAAATTTGAAGGAGTTATGGACACATCATTGTTATGCATAATATATTTTAGGAAGGACCCCTGAAAAAGAAAAACCTTATCTAAATATAAAATTTGATCCAAATCATTAGAGCAGTTTCCGATATACACGAAATAAATTTGTATATATATATATATATATATATATATATATATATATATATATATATATATATATATATATATAATACAAAAGAATTTCTTTCAATTGAAAATTTATTACTACCATTAACAGCATACCTCACTTCCCGAAAAACCTATCCTTACGGTCCCATTTAAACCTTTACGAAGTCAACCAAATCCTTTGTTAGATAGCCCCAGTCTCACAGAATCGTAGAGCATCTGGAATTATTTCTACACTTTAATTACTCCTCCCCTCCATAAAAAAGACTTTAAACTTCCCAATTTCATTAGCACAGTAACGTCAGGTGAAAATCTGATTGCTTCTTCGTCTGTCAACGAATGGAAGTTAAAATAGTCAACGAAAAGAACTTATTTGGAGTTAATTTAAAAGAAGGGACATAATGAAAAAATGTAAGGTATTTTATTCAATGTAAAAAAAGAATGAAGAAGGGAAATTCTTGAAGTTCATTCATGGAGCAATAATCCCTAGTTCAATTTAGAAAAGAAATAAATGTTAATTAATCAGCAAATTAAACAATTAAGATGAGATACTATCTGTATTTTAAGTCACTACTTTTAATGGCGCCACTTTGTTTACAAACATTTAATTAATGTCTTTTTAGAAGGCAAAATGTTTCCATTACTTTCTGCTTTTTTTTTCAGTGTTCTTGTCCAGTCATTTTAGAATGCTAAGTAATTTTTAAGAAAATCAACTGTGCATACATTACTTATTAATATTACTTTAAATTTGCTTATTTATATTACTTTATTTTTTTTTCTAATGTTAGATGTGATTAGGAAAGGAAAAATAAAAGATTTATTGGAGTGATATATTTCTCGTTATTTTTTATTTATATTTTTTACTTTTTACTGATATATTAAGTATTTTTACGGATATCGTCGGGTAGGTGTACAGTGAAATATGTTTAATACGTGTGATACTGAAAAACGATTCTTAATTTTCTAAACACTCACACGAAATTCCAAATAGCAAAAGCACAGTACTGGTAGATACTAACAACACAAATAGACATCAAACTGCTCAAGAGGAAGTAATAAAAAGCCTAGCGTAAAAAAAGGAAACTCGTCCTACGATCAACATTTCAAAAAGAATTATTGAATTGTTTTCACCTTTTGAGATTATATAAGCTTTCCGGCAGTGGTTGATGTAACACGGACTTTCCCAGAAGAATCTTTAACCCTTTCAGGAGCGATGGTCGCAAAAGAGGACTAAATTTAAAAATTTCTGCAAAAAAAACTATTGGTTTTAAAATTCAAAATATTGTTGGAAAAGTGCAATTGGTTTCTTTTCTAATAAATAGATGGCAGCCCAAGCAATTTTATATTGTTTTTTTGGTATTAATTTTATGTTAAAAATGTATCGGTTTCCCACCCCCCCTGAAATGTGGGAATTTTTTGAGTTCTTAAGAATTGAAATTTTATCAAAATAAGTCACTTACTTTCTTACAATATCTATGAGGTTTTAAATCATAATTCTTTTGAAGCTTCTAATTAATTTAAGAAGGAACCAAAGTGGTTCATTTCTGGGTGGTTTCATTTGGGGACATCGCCCTTCTAGAACATCTATTTCTTAGTTCGCTTATCTTCTGTTTTGTCGCCTCTGTTCCATGGGAAAGCTATAATTTGATATTTTTCAGAGAAGTGCACGAGGCAGATTTTATGTTAGCTCGGAGGGGGGGGGGGATATTGACTTCGGAAAAGGACCATCCATATTTGAAACCAAAATTACTTACCATGTTGCCAAATGGTCTCAAATTTTGTCAAAAAAATCGGAGATTCATTTATTTGGAATTAATTCCAAATTTCTACCTGTAAATGTTTCTTTTCTGCAATGGTGCTAACATGACTGCTAAACAGTATTTATACTCGTGATGGAATACAAGTTTTACATATTTCTCTTCTTTTAAAGTATTTATAGGTGGGAATGATATGCGTGGACTTTTGTTTTAAGAATATTACTGAACGAACCGCGCGGATTTAACAACTCTTCAAACAATATGTCGTTAATGCTTTCTGAAAATTTGAAATATACTTATAAATTTTAAAAATTAATGTCCGCATATAGAATATACTATCATTATATAAATATGAATCAGATTTGTTGGAAATATTTTTAACTTTAAATTGCACATATCAATGTCATTTCTATGTTATTACTATTCTCATAGTGAAATTTTATTTTTGAGCTACCAAAATATATAATTCTTCGCTAATCTGTTCCTTACAACCATTTTATTCTTGAATAAAAGAATAATTTTTTTTTCTCTTTGCATTCACTTTTTTTCATGTTGTAATAATTATATTTCTAAAGAGAGAAATTTTTCATAATTGCAGGCTAATTCGCAAAATTATTTTCTTGAAGAACGAACACGACAAAATTTTAGCAAATTAAGAAATTATAGAATTGATGAAATTTTTAAAGAATCTATTCCAAAACTTATTTAAAATATGTTGTTGATGTCATGCTACTTTTAACACAGACTTTCTGTTTAATAGTAGAAAGCATACACATATTGAGGAACATTTCTGATTTTCCAAGATATTAGATAATATAAACCAAATAATTCTACTACGGATTTTAGCATTTGTATCGTCTGTATTACTCAATTCAGAGCATGAATTGAGATATTGTTGAGATTAACATTTCACATTCAGACTACATACAGGATGTCCCAAAACTGACATGGATTTTGAAAGTCAATCTAAAGAAAAAGTGGAATGCGATAGAAATGTGTCATTCTCGGCCTTATGCTTGGGAAATCAAGCACCCACCAAATTACAAATTCAGTTAACATTACCACCGAAAGATGGCGCTGTACCGTAGGTGAGAGTTCCAATTGATATGTTGCTCCATGTTGTTGCTGGAAATGGAGGTTATCTTAAAAACATCGTTGTCTTTTTTTTTTTTTTTTTTTTGCAAAAGTCTGTGCAACATTTTTATACTGTGTTTTATTCTTTCTATATGGCAGAATTACCTGCCGGTGGAAATGATAATTAAATTTGCAATTTCGTGGGAAAAAATTCCCTACTTTCCTAAGCGAAAAGTCACAAACGTTACATTTCTATTACAATCCATCGGTTTTTTTTAAATTGATTTTCAAAATACATCAATCATTATCGGAACACTCAGTAAGAGTTTAAAAGAATCAAGAAAGTATATTTCAAACTCAGACAGTTATGTAAGACAATACATAAGCAGGTTTTCCCATCTCTAAAATTTATATTGCCATGAAGACGAAACAGAATTAACATCTTGCATGTTCTTAACAAGAAGGTAGTTGAAAAAGTAATAAGTTTATTTTCTGATCCATAATCTTTTAATACAATAATTTATATTACATCCTCATAATCAAGATTCTCTCTCTTCTGAAGCAAGAATAATTTCTTTCTTTGAAAAAAAGAAAGCAGCCAAAGAATAGAAGAAGATATTTCTTTAAAGGTCCAAAAAATAAATTTTCCCTTTTTATATCATAAATGGGTAGTGATATAGTCATATTATTTTATCAAAAAGAAAAACCATTATTTTGTTCTTGAAAATTGCGAAATATGGAAACTAATTTCAGCATTATTCTGGCGCGCTCCTTTCTTAAATACAGCAAAAGACGTTTTTCTTACTGAGCAAAGAATTAAAAATATAGAGAGCTATGTCCACCACACAATAATAAGTTAGGGAAAAAAACTCCGTGTTTACACTATATTTCTTACACAAAGAGACCAAAAATATATGAGTAGGTAAGAAAATAAGAAAAAAAAAGCGCTATACCAAAATTTAATGACTCTCTATCTATAAATAGACAAGTTTAAATTAAACCTATTAGCAAAATCCTGGTAGATATAAACCCTGAAATTTTAATAGCACTTAATTACAGAAAAAAGAAATTAAAATTGCATGATTTCGTTAGCCCTGAAACGTGACTTGAAAATCTGATTCCTTCTATTTTTTCTTCTATTGTAAACAAGGTTAATTCATTAATAAAATAAAGGTTCCGGATGTAATTTAAAGAAGAGGTCAAAGTAAAAATATTTTGATTCTTTTCTTGTTCTAGTATATTATAAAAAAGAAATAATCATGTCCTTTTCGATTAAGAAATAATGTCAGGTAATCAATAAATCAATTGTGAAAATAAAGTGTGATGTCAACAATAAATTAAATTCCTGAATTTCATGGACATCAAACGTGTTTAATTTACATAAATCTAATTAGTATTTTTAGAGAACAAAAATAAAGAAGTTCAATCTGTCTGCGAAGTTTTACACGATATCTCTTACACAAAGAGACCGAAAATATAAGAGTAGGTAAGAAAATAAGAAAAAACAAAACAAAAAAAAAAACGAAGAAGATTAAGAAGTTTAGTTTTTACTAAGATTAAATTTCCAGCCTTTTTTTTTCCTTATTTGGTATTAAATAGGAGGGAAAAATATATGAAATTATATGTATTTGAAAAGATGCAGTAAATATTATATTTTTAATGCAAATCATCGGTTTGCAATATGAGAGGTTTTCGGCATTATCGATTTGATGCTACGTCTTAACAAAAATGGAATAGCATATTTTTCATATTTATTTTAGAAAATATAATAATTGAAATGATGAATATTGCAAATTGATTCTTCAATAATAAAATAGCTAAATCGCTTTTACTTACGAAATTAATTTATGGTCTGACTTCGCATGAAGCACAAATCTCTAAATATTTTCTACATTCAAAGCAGCTGTTTAGAGATTATTATATTTATTATATGCTGTAAAAAGTTTTTGATTAATAGAAAAGTTTATAAAATATGTTTATTATATTATAATGGGAAGAATACTTTGAAATCGAAGTCATTTTATTTTTATAATTATGCCAAGAATTCCTAAGGTTTTCAACGAAGTTTTAATTTTAGTCTATTTTTTATTGCTATAAACATGTTGGTAATTAGGAATATATTGCTAGCTTCTTCTATACACTATTCAATTGGGATACAAAACTCTGCATTTTTTTAAATGAATGCTTTTGAAACTGATCATAAAGCTTAATAACTTACTATTAATATAATGGATCTAATGGAAATTTCTTTATCTATCTTCATATTGACTATGATATTGTTGTCCTAACAACAGAGCTATTTTAACATCATGTTACTTGAAGCTAACAATAATGTTTCTAGAATATAAATGCAGTAGTTCAAAATTTAATAAGATTGCATTACTTATAGAAAGCCTGGATGTGGGATAAAACAGTAGAGACGAGAAACATAAATAAGAGACAAAAAGTTATGGGTTTTATTTTTTACTGTGCTTTTAACTTGCATTATTCTAAAACTTGTGTAGCAATATCTTTTATAACAGCTAGTTGCTATCTGCTCTCTGATTTAGGCCTGCTCTCTTTCTTAGTTTTCCTAGAAACGTAGCACGTTTGTGAATCAGTAATCCATGAAATTCCACCAAGGAATCAACCCATTCTAAATATTGCCGAAAGATAGAATGTTAATTGAATTATTACAAAGTCATTTTTACTTACAAAGATTTATGGTTTATTTTTTCTCTGTCGCGAGTATCTCCCTCTCTCTATCTCTCTTATGGATATATAGATGTTGGATAAGATTTAAATTCCACACAATCGCAACATTTTGAATAACGTAATGACGCTTATGTTTTCCCGTTCATTCGGCAATACGAGAGAGAAAAATTGGAAAGTGGTTGCCTGTTCAATTTTGGCAATATTAAGCATGATTATTTAATATATATAAAAAAGCAATCAGTCACCTTTATTTTTTTATCAATTTAACTGCCCTGCTTGTCTTAAAAGTTATACTTAATTAAAAACAATTTAAAACATAAAATCTCTTGTTAGAATAGATTTTGAATATCACACTCAAACCCACATAGACATGCAAGATCAAGCCTATTAAAACCAAATCGAAAATTAAAACAATTAAAATTGAGTATGATGGTTTTTTTACATCACATTAATAAGAAATTATTTAATGGAAATCGATAATATCATCGCTGAATTTCAATGCATCTGTTTTTAATATATTCTACAAATAGGTTATCAGCAGTTAACTATTATGGAGCTACTTTATAAAATCTTTTTAGTGAAGTCATTCTTTTTTATTATTTACACATTTTGTACTATTACCTAATTATTATCCCAATCATATATTCAAGTTAATTCTAGGTTAAATTATTTTTGTCACCCTGTACAGAGGGGAATCCCGGATTACTCTTGGATTTAAAAAAAAAAGGATTGAAAATTTAACTTGAGGAAGATGCAACACAAAAATGAAAAAAAAAAAAAAAAATGTGACTTTTCTTTCTAGTTACCTTTAAATACGATATATGAATAGGTTATCAAACGGAATTCTTCAATATTAACTATTCTGAAATATTTTTAAATTCAGATTATGGACATAAGCAATAATATTTCTTATAATTCACAATGTTTTAACTGTGCTTTTAACTTGTATTATTCTAAAACTAGTGTAGCAATATCTTTTATAACAGCGAATTGTCATCTTTATTATTTTTATTAATTTAACTGTCCTGCTTGTTTTAAAAGTTATGCACACCTTTAATTATTAATTAAAACGATTTAAAACATAAAATCTGTTATAATCGATTTTGAATATGACATACCACCATTAAATATTTTACCTTATTATTTTCCCAATTATACATTCAAGTTAATTCTAGGTTAAATGATTTTTGTTACCCTGTACAGAGTTCAATCCAGGATTATTCTTGGATTTAAAAAAAAAAAAAAAGGATTTAAAATTTAACTTGAGGAAGATGCAACACAAAAATGAAAAAAAAAAAATGTGACTTTTCTTTCTAGTTACCTTTAAATACGATATATGAATAGGTTATCAAACGGAATTCTTCAATATTAACTATTCTGAAATATTTTTAAATTAAGATTATGGACATAGGCAATATTATTTCTTATAATTCACAATGTTTAAGAGAGGGAATACAAATAAAACATGACCCATTTCTGAGTGTTTTTTACAAAATAACTAACTATTAAAAAAGAATGAAGCCTGTTAATCAGTTTAATTGGAAAATTATAATGTGATTCTTTCAGCAAATAAAACTCTGAAAATCTCACTGGCAGCCAACGCATATAAAAAAAAGTTCATATAAAAGTAGACCTGAATAAAAATATAAAGCATCGCTTTCTATTCTTATCCAGAGGATTCAAGAACTAAAATATTGATATAACTTTAAGTTAATATTTATTTTTAGAACATTCATTTAATAGCACTTTAATAATTAACTCTTTATTTTATTTCGATTTTACTTCCTATTATTTAATATATAATACATTGTAAAAAATATTACGGAAATGTTAAGATTAGTCCTCTTAAATTCATACCAGATGGCGCCACTAGTCTGGAATAAAAATTTAACTAAACAAATTGAATCAAAATCAGTTTTGAAATTTCATCTTTATATAAGAATGGCACAATAAAGTTAAAAAGGAGAAAATAAATGACAAAGTAGACATAATTTCAAGAATAATTACTGGTAAAAAATAGCGATAGAGTGACCAAAATCTATTTTATGGGTATCAAAACCGCTTCTGAGAATCGTAAATAATTATATGTTGCTTGTCCTGAAATGGCCAAACTGTCACATAGTTCTCCCCAGGCCATGTGCATTATAAAACAATTAATTCTGCAATAAATAAGCACTAGAATAGTTTTTCCATGATGTTTCGTGGAAATAAAAATATCTCAGAATATTTTCCTTGCTGTTGGATTCTTTCATCAAAACTATATCCAATAAATCAGATTAGTATTCCTTAAGATTAACATATTTTTAAATACCATTTTCGACTGTTGAATCATATGAAAGCAGTGAATGAAAAAAAATTATGTTCTCTTTCGAAATAATGTAATTACGATTGCTTCACCTGAATTTTTCGTTGTAAGGCCTGCTTTTCTATGAAAATTTTTATATGAATGTTTTTTAACAAGCTTTTTTATAATATTTCGTATTTTTCTTTTTTGCTATATTTTCTATCTTATGCTATACTTCTAGAAACTGATAGCTCATAGTTTTTGCATGTTTATTTTATTCCCAAATCTAACTAGCCAAACTGTTCACTAATTGCTTCCAATCCAACAAGATGGCATCAAAAAGCTAACAACAATTGCAGAGTTATAATATTAGTTTTATCTTACATGAAAAATATGTAATAAACTAAACTAAAATAATTTAGAAAGTGATTTTTGCAACTAAATGGCAGATATTTCTTAGATTTACAGCTAGATTCTTGATATATTAGGAAACATTTAGATACTCGATTCCTACAATAAAATACTCCTATAATATTCCGTTGATACTAGATTCCTACATTATCTATTGTAGTTTAATTCTTACAATACAATATAATAATGTGCTTTTTCTTTTGAGAATTATTTTGAACTTTATTTGGGCCGAAGAGCAATAACAGAAATCACTTCCAAACTCACCAAAAGACATTATGTAAACTTCACTTTTATTTTGTTAATATTTTATTTATCATTCATATTAACTCAAAAGAAATGGTACTAGAATAAGTGATGACAGAAGTGAAAAAAATTGATATAGGGAAACTGGTTAATGTAAAGCCGGTAGATGTTAAATATCAAGCTGTTACTTGTTTTTTGCTTTCTCTTACACAAAGTAAACAAAGAGAAAATGTTATAATCATCGAAAAATTCAGCCTCGAGATTCTGTTAAATCTCCATGTTTCAGAATTCACTAAGTTTGAAAAACTTACTTTTCGAATTCAATATGTCTACCTGCAAACAAACAACACAAATGCATTGAGATAGAACAAAAGATTTCGTATGTAAACACTATCCAAGAAATTTGAAATTAAATGATGGTAAAGAAAATATTAAAAGGCTTATTTGAAAAATAAATGATCGACATTCATTCCAGCATGGTTTTTCAGTTGATATTCAGTATCATGAAGATTATAAAGCACAAACTATTTAATAGTTCATTAATTATTTGATAGGGGAAAATGCACTCCGAAATGTTTAATCTCTCACACTAGAATCTAATTTTTTTTCTGCATTTGATATATCCGTGCAACTAGAATTTAGACTTAAAAAAACATCGAAAATTATTTGAAATTACGAGGAATAAAGGAGGAAAGGTAATGAAAGCCATGCAGATTGCTGCAAAGTTTTTATTCCTGTAAGTGAAGCTTTTGTGCAGTTGCAACTGTTTAACATACACAGAAAAGAAATAATAATAATTTGAATTGTGAATAAACGTAGCTACAATCACACACATGATGTCTTCTAGAAAATTGATATGATAGAGGAAAGTTCGTTCGCAGTGCCACTTTAAGTTAAAAAGTGTGGAACTTAGTGAAGCTATTTCTAAAACGATGTCCAATTGGCTATGGCGGTTAATTGCAGTAACCAGAAACTCTGTATTTTCTAAAGACATTTCTCCCTTTCATATGGTATTTCAAATTATTAATATTTCATGATGATGATGATGTCGTGTCCGCGTTACCATGGAAGGAAGGGTGGGTGCAGTAGCATCTGAGGGTAAAGACCCCTGAGCACCCGAGGGCAGAAGTCTGACTTCTAGCTCATATGAAGATGAAACGCACACATTCGCTTGCACAACCCCTTTTTACAGGGGGGCACATTCATACACCTCACAGATAGAACACAGATGAAGAGCAACCATACCCGAACCGGGGTTCGAAGCTGGAACGCCCAGATAACGGGGAAGATGCGCTACCCCTTTGCAATGACGCTGGTATTAACGTTCCATAATATATATAATATGGTATTATAATTATTAATATACATTATTTCAATTACTTTATAGTTGAAATTGTTTTTATATTGAACTTAATGTTGTAAAAGAAATTTAGTAATTTCCTTAACGTATCATTGATAATTTAACACTTGAAGAAAATTTATATGCTTTTATTACGAAACGTCAGTTAATTTCTGAAATCTAAAAACTGGCTAAATAATTTGAAAACAATTCTAAAAAATGATATGGAAAGGTTTAGCTAATCTAGGGAACATTTCAGATTGTTATAAATAACAAATATTTAACAAGTGTACTTAGATAAGGAATTTTCTTATAATATATCTTGAAACTAAGACTATTGATTTGAAAAAAAATCCATCTGAATTTGAGGTCTGCGATCGAATCTTTACTCTGCAAATGAAGAAATAGAAAATATTGTTTCCATATTATCGTTTAATCGGCCAATGTCAGAAAATTACATTGAACCTTCATTTTGTCTTTTTCTAAAGTTTTTATAATTTGAAAATTGTATTTAATTCTAAATGGTTGCATTTAATTTAAAGAGTTTTCTCAAAACACTGTTTCCTTCTTTTTAAAAAAATGATAAATACTGAAATATCAAATAAAATTTACTGAAAATGGATTAAATACAGATCACAAAAACAGACTAGCTTATAATTTTCCAGTTAAACAAATAATTTTCAGATGATTTTTATCTTTTTAAATTATTTTAAATTATTATAAATAAAATTACTTGTTGGTCGAATTTGAATCGGTAAAAATTAATATTTTAAATACAAACGTTTCTTAGTAATGCCAGTGATGAAAAATTTAATTTGTTCAAAATTCTCAGATATTCAAAACTGCTGTTTTGTTTTCTAACAATAATAATCTGAAGAATTATATAAAATGAAATATATAATTATTTAATATAATTTACTAGAAACTTTTATCTAGTAAATTTTCTGCTGCAACATTAATATGATAATATACTTTAATAAAATATAATTCTTATAAGCCTTTCAGAAGTGTAGATATTTCTTTTACGAATTAAAAGCCTAAGTTTTATTTTGTTTTCCCTTTTCCTTTCCAATTTTCTTTACATTTAGAACTGAAAACAAACAGTTCCATTCTCATTCCATTTACATTCTTTTCAGAAAAAATGAAATTCTTGACTTGAATTAGATTTTTCCATAAAGTTTAGTAAAGAAGATATTAATTTAATCATCTTACAAACAAAAAATAATTAACGGAATCAGGAGTACTTTGAGAATAAGGTGCTGAATTTAAGATAAAAATTACATTTCATTAAAAACAAATAAAAACACTTTTGTCAGAATTTTTTTTTCTTCAATAAACAGCTAAAAATACTTTTAAAAGCAGACGAACTTTAATCTGAAGTTCGGAGAAATTTTATACTTTAATTAAAACTAAGTAATTAAAAATAATAATACAATAAGTAAAAAAAATACATATTACTTCTATTTCTGATGTTGCTCAAATGATTTAAATGATTTTTTTTTTATTTGCAGTGTTTGCAAATGTGATAAAAGTTTTATCTTAACTCCGGAAAATGTAAATCTTAATTGTATATTTTTTTTTCAAAAAATGCTCGGTGTTAGAATGTATTTTTTTCACGGTAAAACCAGAAGGTGAAAAACCTTTTACACTCAGAAGCTTAATTTCAAAGAGAAATGTGACATAATCTAATTTTCTAGTTCAATTTTTTTTTCAAAATATTACCAGTTCTATAATGAGCGTAATTATGAAAACAATGTTGAAAATTATTTTCTCATTCCATCATAAAAAGAAACGAATTTCTAAATTTTTTGCAACTTTAGCCTCTTTTGTTCTGATATATAAATTAACAGCTTCAAAATTTGTTTTGGATAAAGCAAAAATAATCAATATTTATTTTTTGTAATCAAATACTATTGTACTAATTTTGTATAGAATACTAATTTCATTTTTGTAATTCTGTACAAATACTAATTTTGTACAGAATATTATTTATCAATAATAATAATTAGTTTGTTTAACTTAATTATAATATTATTATTTTCTTAATTTAATATTTAAACAAAAATTTCATAAGTAGAGTATTAAATACTTTTCCAATTTATTCCTATATTTTAACAGGATTGAAGACTATTACGATTGCTGCCTATCTAGTTCGAAATAAATTATTAAACTACACATTTATTAGACATTAGAAGTTTGATAAAAAAAAAGTTCAAAATTTTGTTCTTAATTCAAACACTTTTATTTAACTTATTTTTTGTTTCTAAGGGTGAAATTTTTTAATCATTTTTCAGCTACTGATATTCTGGAGTTAAGAAATTTTATATCCTTGTGTGTTGTTTTAATAATAAATCTATATTTATGCTTTCTAAATTTAATTATAATTAATAATTTAATACAATTAAATGTGTTTCGTAGCTAGTTACATAACTTCGTAATAAATTTGAGAAGAAAATTTTCCAATTTTGAATGGTGAATTCTAAATCAAAAATTAAAAAATTGTATTAAAATATTATTAAAAAAAATCAGTGTTTTTAATGCACTGAAATTTTTTTTTTTAAATAACTTTAAAAAAATTTATTTTAGGCTATTTTCACAATAATAATGAATGTTAAATATTTTCTTTCATTCCTTGAACCATTTTTTTTATGCATCTGTATTTAAAAGGTTTATTTTTAATTCGAACCCAATAAGATAAAAAAAAAAATAATATCCTTAACACAATTTGATTTTTTCACTCAATAAATTGACATTATACATTCTACTAAATGTACTAAATATATATAAAATAATTGCATGCGCCATTTGCGACTAGGTATATGATATATAAATACAATTATTGAAATGCATATGCCATTTTACGTGCGTGTTCATTCAATGCTACAAAACACGTTCTATTTTTAATGAGGCTTCCTTACATAGTAATAAAAACGCATGTTCAAAAATATAATTTTTTTTTTTTTTTTTTTTTTTTTTTGCAGAATCTGTGCAAAATTTATTTTTTCAATCCTTTTGTAATTTTTTGTTTAATTTTTACTTAATTAAATTTTTAGTTAATTACAACTTATTAATTAAATTATTTACTTTTCATTTTGATTTTTATATCTGTTGGTTAAATTGTTCCCTTTTATTAGGTTTGTTTTTATACAATTTCCTATTAACACAAAACGCCCCATTATGAAAGGCTCGTGATATTGGCCTGCATTCAGGATGTTAAATAATATTGCGGAAATATTATGTAATAACTTATGATAACAGTAATGGACAGATAGCCTAAGTGCAATAATCACATTTTTATAGATCAAGGGAGTTCTAAAATAAAGAGATTCATTAAAATATCTGCTTATACGTTTTTTGATAATTATAGTGTACCCGAGTAGACTTCGCTCCAGAGATAATTCTGTTAATTCTCAACTCTGAAAATTTGCCAGTGCTTAACATTTTGCGGGACACGAAATAAAACTTTATAAAATGAAAATAAAAACTCTAGTTGCACATATTTTTTTATTATAAAAAATAGGGAAACATTTATTAGGATTACTTAACTTAAAACATTATTCAAAATTTTAAAAAGATGGAAGGATAATAAAGTTTCTATAATTTTTTTAGAGAATAGAACATACATAATCGCACCATTTTACAGATTCAAAATTATATTATAATTAAATTATTTTTAATTATAATATAATTTTATAATTAAATAACATGATTATTTTAATTATAAAAGAATTTATTCACTCATTATGAAACAACACATATCGTTATGAACAACACAGACCGTTATGAACAATGCAGACTCTTATGAACTATACAAATCAATTACAATCAGTATGTAATCAAAGTAGCATATAGAACTTATTGTTGCGTTTTGATTTGTACGATTTTTTTTACTTATTTGCTCCTTTACCATTGGTGCATATCATTACCAAATGAATGAAAAACTTTAAATGAAATGTTAAACTATTTGACTATGAGTAGCATAAAATTTCCGAGGCAAGTTGAAATAAATACAACTAAGGAAAACGAATTAAGCAAACAGTGGGAAAGTTTTCAGCCTAAAAGAGTTAAGTTGTCGAAGTTTTGGGGTCTATTAAAGTACCTGCTTCGTAAGCGAGAAAGAGAAAATTGAAAAGTTAAATAAAGAAATGTTTGGCGTTTTCAATCTTTTTTTTTTTTTTTTTTTTTTTTTTTTTTTTTATGAAAACTCGAAGTGTCAGTTATATGAGCAGTTTTATCTTATGAACCATTATTTAATCAAAACACTATATGGCAAAATATGACTTTGTTCTAAATTGGAAGTGAATGACAATTTTTATAAATACAATGGTAAGAACTAAACTAAGGAAGTTTTTTTCATGGAAAATAAATTTATTCATGAATCGTTTACCATTATTTTTTTACTGAATTAAAAATTTATTTTTAAAAAAATTGCAAAAATATTCGTGTTTTTTATATTCCTGAAAGCTCTAAATTTTTGATTTTTTTATTTTCTTGAAAATTTGAAGATCCATATTACTATCATATAGATACTTGACATTTTCTGCATTCAAATAAATATTTTAGAATTGATGTTTTTTTAATGAAAAAAACTATGTTTTTAACATCCTGATCAAATGATTTCTTTTTAATTTGTAAAGTTTTTCTAATTTTCAACAACACTGATTTACTATTTTATGAGTGAATTTTAGTTTAATAAGATGAAAAAAAAACCATCTGAAGCGAGTTATTTTTGTTCAACATAAGGAAAAGTTGACGAATTTATTTTTTCAATTATTCTTTATCGAGGAAGCTCATTTATGTTGTCTTCACAATTTAACAATAACTTAAAGAAAGAGTACTCGATCTTTATAGCAAAACCAACATTACTTTTTTCAGCATTCAAACCACAAAATCAATGCTTGAAAAATTTTAGTAGCCCTAGAAGAGTTTTTTCATAATTTATTTTTAGAAATCCTCTTACATTCAGTTTCTCCTTTAATGATGTTCTTAGGAAACTACTGAAGTGAATGACGAATGAAATTAGCAGCTTTTATTATGCTGTTATGGTTGAAAGTTACATTCAATGAGATAAACGTGACTTAAATGCAATCTTTCAATCCTTCAGTTTTTTTTTCTGTTAATTGTTTTTTTCATGTGACGAAATATTTTTGAGAAGAAACAGTATTTAGTATTAGCAGCTAATTATTCTATTTTGTTTTAAGCGTAAGCTATAAAACCACCAATTGTCACTTTTTCTTTTTCCGTCTATTTATTGATTGCAAACCACGGAACAATTCTACTGCTTTTTTTATTTTAATGTTTAAAAAGGTGAAGTTACAAAGCAAACAATGGCTACACCGACCCCCCAAATAAGGCACATAAATTAAATCTGATTGATCGGACTGCCACGACAGTATTGACGGAAGCTAAAGTTGAGTCCTACGGGCTATCACCGGCCATGGCACAACCCTTCCCATGGGAAACAGTCTCGTTGGGCCTCAGCAGAAAAATATATATATGCAGTAATCTCTATTTCTAATTACAAAGAGGAATGTGTGTGTATTGCAGCTCCAAATGTCAGACTGTTTGGCTAAGAGCTACCAAATTTGACACAAATATTTATTGGTGGTTGAAAATGTACGTCTCGTAGTACTTTTAAAAAAAATTAATTAATTAATAAATCTAAAATTTTAGGATTTTAAACGATAACTTCCTTAAGGTGTACGTACACACTAGAAGTTTTTTTCTGCAATTTTAACTTTAAAAATCCAGTTTTTTCGCAGTAGATCTTTAAAATATGTTTAAACTCATTTCAGTGAGAAAAAACCATATTACACTTATTATTAATTAATTAATTAATATTTAATGAGCTAATTAGCCTAATTTTTGAAACATGGTATCTTAAATTCTAATTTGTACAGACACGCCATTCTGTTGAAAATTATGCCTAATATTAGTCTTCATGTTGTCTGCCTCAAACAAGTTATAAAAATACATAGTTTTTTTAAACAATTTTTTCATCAACGATCAATAGAAAAAGCGAGTTTTTTTCTGTAATTTTAACTTTTAAATAGCTATTAAAAATTTATTTCTATAAATATAACTTTGATGGAGGCGCAAAACATCCGCTATTTCATTCAGATTATTTTGATATATAAATAACTGTATTTGGTTAATTTTTGTTGAGTTATGATTGTTTGAATGAAGCAACATAGTGAGAAAATATCATTATTCATAAAATGAGTTTTAAAAACTCCTTAACTAGAGTTTTTAATGTAAGCACCTCAAGAAAAATAATTATAACTCGAGAAATATTTTGAATATTGACAACATCTTGGTATCGTTTGAAAGCTAAAGGATTAAAGAACATTATTAAGTAATAAAAAATATTCGATATTTTGAACGATTTTCGAAGTTTTAAGTGTGTACATTCACCTTAAATATTTTCACATAAAAAGGCTTTCTACACTGTTTTAACCCTTAACAGGGGACTTGCAGTTTGTGAGACCGCTAGCTATGGTTTTTCGGTTTCTATTTTAGAATTAGAATTAGAATAGATTTTCGGTTCCTATTCTATTTTTAGCTTAATTGAATCGACTGACCCTGTAGCTTCCCGTTTAGTGACCTTCAATACATGTGCACTTTTTCAACCGATTTCACTGGATGCTTTTTAAAATAATTCAGTTATTTCTTTGAGCACGGTCTCTAAGACCGCACCTCCCTGTTAGGTCCCAGTGATAAACAAGCCAAACAAGCTAGCAGATGGTGCTAAAAGTTGGGCCCAGAAATATCATCCAATTTACTGATCCTATTATGAAATAGTGCTCCAGACACTTTTAAATGAAGCAGAAAGTGATTTTAGTAATAAGGATAATTGTTCAGAAGAGTGTTTCGATGAAAGATCGCATTCAACTGAGTCTGACATGTATGTTCATACATAATTAATTTTTCTAGTGATAATGTATTTTGAAACATTTATAAGATATATTAATATAGCAAGATATATATATTTATATGTTGATTTTTATACTAGTTCTTAACCAGTATGTTTAAAATGTCCTAGAAATCCGTGCTATGAAAGTCACACAAACCGATAAAAAAGGGCCAATTTTACCCATTGTCAATTTTTTTTTATTTTTAATATAATTTAAAAAATAAAAAGTAATATGTTTTTTAAAGAATATTATTTAGTATAGCATGTAATTTGAGAAGAAAATGTATGTTCCAATGCATTTACTTTAAAATATAATGGCAGTTTTTCATACTAATGCATTCATTAAAAAATTTAATTTAAGTGTAAATGAAATGCGGTGTCGTAGACCGCACCTCCCCAGTTAAAAATTAAAGTCAAAAATTTGTTCGTTTATTGATTTAATTAGTGATTAGTTGCCAGTTTAGTTGCTCCAAAACTCTGTAATCTAGATTTAATTAACTTTTAAACATATTTTTAAGCATTTTTGATAGCTATATTTTCATTGTTGTGAATAAAACTAAAATCATTTTCATTTTTTATTAAAAA
The DNA here is from genome assembly GCF_947563725.1 of Argiope bruennichi. Lineage (NCBI taxonomy): Eukaryota > Metazoa > Arthropoda > Arachnida > Araneae > Araneidae > Argiope > Argiope bruennichi. The sequence goes on from NC_079160.1 coordinate 91,418,080, forward strand.
TTTTCCCACTTGATTTTCTTCCACTGTTGAACTGATAGCTAAAGAATATCTATACAATTTAAGGGATTTAATTTACTATGCAGTTTACAGGATATATAAAAATTTGATCTATGCAGTTTATATTTATGCAATTTACAGAATAAATAAAAATTTGACGTAACAATATTTCTAAATTTAGAAAATAGATAAATTGGACATTTATGCTTTTAATAATACTCAGATGACACAAAGATTATCTCTATTAGATTAGCTTATGTACGAGATTACTGATATTATGTAAGATAATTGAAATTACACCCTTCATGTCTGACAATTTGATGGAATTATGGAAATGAAATTTCGTCTAAGGAGCTATTCTAACATTCATAACTGGAATTAAATATAATAAATCTCTTCTGCGAACTAACTGTTCGCATGTGGCAACTAGTATAAAATCTGTACAAATTTCTTATTTGATCAGCATTAAGATTTGTAAATAGTAATATACAGAACAGAACGCCGTCTCATACCCCCGTATCCGTGACCATTCTGGTCACTGAACGGTTTGGTAGGCATGTTACGGGAATTTTATTTAATTAACAAAAAATTTACAGTAGGAAAACGAAACAAAAATAACTATTTACAAAATTTACAATTATATAAGAAATTATATTATGATGAGACCGTTTACATGATTTTTCAACTTAGAAATATAATTTGTAGTAATTAGCTTAGAAATATAATGCAGATTGAGAGATAAAATTTGTAAAAATATACATATAATCTGTGTTCACATTTTTTATGTTATAGTAGATCAGGATGCAGTTAAAAAATAATCAGATGGAAAATGATTTGAGAAATGGAAATGAAGACAATCTCTGTTTGATTGAAATGTGTGACAGGAGACTGCAGTGCTTGTTTTTTCCCTTAGTCTTTTTTGGTATGAGACTTGAAGTTGAGTGCTATGGAGGCGAGAATAGGTCTCTATTTCCACTTATAAATTTAATTATACTGTGGATTTTTTTGTCTGGAAAGGAAGTTGCCGGCGACTCTTTTCAGCCATTCCTGTTCATGGCTTGGTGATGGTTTTTTCATGTGCCAGGAGATTGTAAGGATGCATTCCGTAGCATAATGAAGTGCGGTGCCTATCCCACCACAACTGCACTGGTCACTCTCAGACAGGTTGAACCTTTTGAGGTAGGCAGGAAAAGGGCCGTGTTCTGAGAAGAAAATAATTTCCTCTCTGTTCCAGTTAGTGGGATTAAGGTTAACTGAAGGTAAGATATTAAAAAATTTTCTGCCTGTGACACCATTGCTCCAATATCCTTGCCATTCCTCAAGCATGTCTTTTCGGAGGAGGGCTTTTATATGTGGTTTTGGTATCTTTGTTTGCATGTAGAATTGCCCATTTTGCGTTGCGTCCTTTGCCAGTTGATCTGCTTTTTCGTTGCCTATATTGCCCGCGTGTGCTTTAACCCATGAAATTTTTATTGTTGGTTTTGAAAGCAGGACACCAAAAATGTCTCTTGCTTTGTGGTTTGTGCTCTTTGGATTTGAAGATGCCATGATACTAGCTCTATTGTCAACATGTATTTTAAAAGTATTGTTGTTTGAAAACTGAGATGTATATTTTACTGCTTCATGAAGTGCAGTGAGTTCAGCTTGGAAAACGGTATTATTGTCATTCAATTTGGCAGACCAGTGGTAGGACCAGGAATCATTGAACAGAACACAAAACGCAGCTCCAACTCCATGTTCTGTTTTTGAGCCATCTGTGAAGATATTGATATTATTTATTTCAGATAAATTTATTCCTTCATCTTCCAATGAAATTTGGTTGGGATTGAGATGCTGTGAAGGGTGAGTAGACCAACCAGTTGCTTTCTTCTCTAGATCTTCTGGTTGTATCTCTGTTATATTATGAGGAAGAGGGATTCTTAGGCGATATATTGTCGTTAGTCTGGCTTCAAACTGTAATTGCAGGTGCAGGGGGGGAATGCCGAGAATGGTTTGTAGTGCTGCTGTTGGAGTTGTGCGGTAAGCACCTGAAATGTAGAGAAGAAATGGTCTCTGAATGGTGGAGAGCTTCCTCTTCATTCTATATGTTGGGTTTAGACACCACGCTGATGAACCATGGGCGAGCATTCTCTCAACTACTGTCTTGTAAAGAACTCTTTTGTGTTTCTGAGAGATTCCCCATGTGCTTCCAGCGATTCTTTTGAGGTTTTGGTGCATTTTAATGGCCTTTTCTCCTTGTTTTTCTATGTGTTCTAGCCAGTTTAATTGGTCATCAATGTGGACTCCTAGATATTTAATAGATTTATTTCTCTTAATGATGTCTCCATTCCACAAGATTCTGGGGCCTCTCGCCATTTTGCTGAATAAAATATGGGTTGTTTTTTCCGTGGAGATGGAAAGTTTATTATTTGAGCACCAGGAATTAAATTTGGCTATTGCAAGTTCAGTTTCTCTTTCCAGGCTATTTTTTGTGTCCGAATAGTAATATACATATGTCATATTAAGACTTATTTCGACAACAATTCGCTTGTCTATTTTCATTGATTTGTTTAGTTTTCAAATATAAAGAAATGGAGAGTGGATATCCATGAGGAGTGTATAATCCTTGGAACAAAATCTTAATGTTATAAATTGGCAGACGACTTATATCTGTGACTCACATCGAATAGATATCGAGGCCTATTGAAATCCGATCGCCATTTGCTTTTAAAAAACTCGCCACTGACCATCACATCTTAATTTCTAGAAAAATCATCATTACAATAATTTAAATCTTTAAACTACCACTATAAAATTTGTTAGATTATTGTTGTCTTTATCAATTTTGTTAATCAAATTAAATTTTTGGAATAATTCCTTAGGCTTAATTAGCTAAAAAAAAGGAGTCAGAATGTCCCAATTTTGTTATACTGAATTGACAATACAAACTGAATTGAGAACTTCTTTGTCTATCCACTTTCCACGGCGAGTAGGTTAAAACAGTTAATAAAAGTAACATTTTGTATTTAATTTAAAAGAGAAAACTTTTTTCTAATCACGTGCAAGGTTAGAAAAGACTTGAAGGAAAAAAAAAACTCAAGAAGTTCATTTTAAGTGCAATCAGCTCCTATAGAAAAGAAAAAAATAGTTTGTTAATTAATTAGTCAACTGCGAAAGAGAAGGTGCTATGCCTTCAATAGATTAAGTCAATAAGTTTCACGGTGAATGAACATGCACTTAATTTACAAAAATCTAATTAGTCTTCTTTAAGAAACGATAAGAAAAAAAATGTCAAATCTGTCAGTAAATCCTTGCTCTGCGCTCTAATTTAGCAGTTCAAAAATCGAAGTGATTTCAAAAAAGTAAAAACTAAAAAGTAATTATAGAGATTAGTATTTATTAAGATTAGTATTCTTCGATGTATTTTATTAGTTTTTATTAATATATTTGGAATGTGGGAAAAAAAGTTCGTCTTTTTAAATAATGCAACTTTGATTATTATTATTTATGCAATTTTATAATTGTACCTTCCAAAATTATCATCCGTTTTCTAGTATTAAAATTATGTTTCTATTTTTTTTGTGAAATTTATATAAATATTTTTACTAATTAAATCTTATGATTCATTTTCTTTTGGGGTTTCCTTTTTCAAATTTTTCATATTTTTAAGGATTAATTATATAAGCAAAACATAAATAAAAAAATATATAATTTCTTTTTATTTTCTGTTATTTTTTAGATATTTTACATTCTAAAATATTTTATATATTCTTTGATTCCCGATATCGTTATAAAATTTAGAGTAATGGATTATTTTGCATAAGAAGATGCATAAGATGATATAATCGTTATTGTGATTTTCATTATTTCATTATAGAATAATTGATCTATCTATCTAAGGTGATATAATTATATGTTGGCACTCTAATGGCTAAACCATTTGAGCTATAGCTACCAAATTTGGTATATATTTAGTTTTCAAGGAGGAATAGTGCACCCTAGAACGATTTTTTAAAAATTTTTAATTAATAATTCTTCTTTAATTAATTACAATTTTTTCAAAAAATTGTATATTTTTCTATAGCATCCGATAGTAACTATTACAGCTCATAAAGGCTTACATTATCTTTACATAAAAAAACGAATTTTTTCACTTATATTTATTGTTGTATAACTGTTGTAATATTGTTGTAATATTGTTGTATAATTTTTTCCTATTTTTAATCAATTTTTCAAAATTATTTTTAGCTCATATTCTGAACAATATATTTCATATAATATAAAATGTAACCTGAAAGAGCACGCAACGCAATCATGAGAAAAATTAGCTTTTATAAAGGTTGCTATCATATTGATAAATGCTGAAAAAAAAGATAAAGTTAACTCTTAATACAAACTAAATCTAGAAAAATATAATTTTCAGCACTTATCACTTTGAATTAAAATAAATATGCAATATTATACTTTATTGAAAAGTAAATATAAAAACAGTTTTCAACGATCTTTCAATATACCTATAACGACTAATTTCTAAACCGTTTGTAAAAGACATATACATCTAAGAAGAAAAATTGTATAAATGAAGTAAAGAATTACTTATTTTATTTAGTCAGGTCGAGCACAGCTCTAATAAATTACGAATTTCGATTAAATATATACATTAGTATAAAAATATATGCAAATATGCTCTCATTTTTATTTCGGTCAAGTTGCTTTCATTAAAGAAGAACATAGGTACTTAATTTTTCAAGATTTTTTCCTTCATGTGTCTATAGAAAATGACAAAATTTAATTTACTTACGTGCAAAAAAAATGTTTTCATAAATTCGAACATCTTGGAAAAGAAGTTAAAGACTCTAAAATAAAAATCTCACATTATTACAAACAAATGCCAATTCTTTTTTTTTTTTTTTTTACTTTAGGAGATCATAGAAAAGACTTCAATAGCACTTTCTGCAGATGAGCTTTAATTCGAATTCCACGAAAAATTTCCATTTTATTTACAACCTATTAATTAAAAATAAATGTATGCACGTTAGAAAATGTTTTAGATATTACTTTTATTTTTAAAATTATCCAAATGGCAATTTTTAAGAAATTTTTTTATTTATTAGAATTCTTGCCAGTAAGATAAATTTTTAGAGAATTACTAAGAAAAGTTTGGATTTTAATTGCATTCTTTTCAAAAGATGTGGTAAAATATTTTTTGTCATTAATATGAAAAAAAAAAATCAAAACATAATATTCAGAATTTGAGTTTTCTTTAAATAGTAGTTTAATCAAATTTCCCCCTTCTTAAGAAAATTTGCATTTTGCATGAGGAACATAATTATAATAATTGAATTTTTAACCAAAAAATTCACTAGGTGATAAATGTTTCCAGATTTTTTTCACTGTGTGTCTATTTAAAATGTAAATTTTAAAAATAAAAGGCATTTCAGTTTTACAAACATTTCCTGTCATATTTGTTTTTATAAGGCAATATGTCAATATGAAACATGTTTCTTAACCTATAATTCATTCATTTTTAAATATATATCTTCAATTGTACAGCAGATGTGGAAATTTAAATTCTCTTCTGAATTATTTCAAATTTTTCGCTGCAATGGTTGCATAAATGACTTCTATGATTTAAAGTTAGTTCTATGATTTAAAGTTAAAATTAACAGATAAATTAAATTTAACTCGACCAATTTAATAAAATCGACTTGCATTCCAGATGTTGTCAAGTTTATTCTGTTATCGAATTGAAATTTTTTCTCATTTATTAATCATATAATATTGCTTTAAAAAATTATCCTAAATATCTTGATAATTTACTAAAAATTATAAGGATTAAAATAATATCTCTACCCATTTATTGATTATATCGAAGTTCAATGCTAAACAATATTTAAAGAAATTAGAAATATCTGTAAATCATATAAGAAATAGTTTTATGTCAAAAATAAGATTTGAAAACGAAAAGAAGAGTCCCATACATGAATTTAAGATTTCTTATATTTTCGATGTATGCTTTTGTAAGTTACATTAAAAAAAGTTATAGAAAGTGTTTAATGGACAAAAAAAATGAGAGTAGTTTTTAAAGGGTTTGATGAAAATTTATATTTATTATAAATTTAAATTTTATTTATTTTTGATAAATAGCTGTAAAAATAACATGTGGTGAATTCTATCGTCATTGTTTTCGGCTTCATTAAAATTGTTGTAAAGGCCTCTGGATTTTTTTTTTCATAAAAACTGAAACGCTCTTTTTTGACAGCATATAAAGTTTTCCTTTTTAAAAACATTAAAATATTCTAATTGAAACAACATCAATGTTATTCTCTTAATACTCTAGTACACTTGTACAAAATAGTGTATTAAGCTGTACTGCAGAGTAATGAAAATCGAATATGCAAAAATGACAACTCAACAACCTAACCCATTTCGAGTTTAAAAAGTCACTAGCAATAGTAAAAATGAGGAATTGGTAACTGCTTCGTTGATATTAACTATAATTAACCGTAATAATTAACTAAAACATTATTCACATATAGAGCTGATAATTTTCCGAACGAACAAACTGGATAACCAATAGTTTGCTTCTAAATATTTCTTTATAATATATTTTGTACAGTTTTGAAATTGATGTTATAAACTTCTCTATGTGTAGAGTAACCGTAACAAATTACTGTTGCATTAATTGAACAGCTTAAAAAATTAAATGTTACTACCCACAAATTTGGATTGTTTTGGAAGCATTCCAATTGAAGTATTGAATCCAGAATTTTATATACATTTGCAAATTTAGTACAAACTATTATCTAGAATTTCATTTATGTAGTTTACTACATTTTGAATCATGCTATTTTTTTATAGATAAGCATACAGACAATCAGTATCATTAATGTTTGTTTGTTTCTTATGGCACTTGCCACTGACAAGCCCACTGTTACGAAGACAGCGACTTAAGCCTGAGGGGGAAGGTCTCTTATTTTTTATAGCAGCGCCAACTAGGGCCAAGCGTACGACTTTGCCACTCACGCATCACTCATTCGCTTGCACAACCCCTTTTTACAGGAGGGCACATTCACACATCTCACAGATAGAACAACAGAAGAACAACCATGCCCAAACCGGGACTCGAACCCGGAACGCCCAGATCACGGGGAAGACGCGCTACCCCTATGCCAGGACGCCGGCACTCATTAATGTATATGGACCAATATTTAACAAGTTCTGAATTTAAAGAATTAAGGTAATTTTAAGGTTTCTTTTTCTAGCCTTTTTTTTATTTATCTAATTTACATTCATACGAATAGAAAGAAGAACAAACTTATAATCATGGTAAGTTGTACAAAATTTATCATGTTAGAGCACTCTATTAGCACAAGATATTATATGATATTCTTCCGTTGTTGCCGTGTATTCTAATTGCTTCACATATCGTGAAGATACTATAGAAATATAAAAATGTATAGATCAAATATCGCCTATCAAATTTCATTTGCTTATTTACCTTTCATTCATGGCAGTATGAATATAATTCCAAAAACGGTTATTTCTGATTTCAGGGAAGTCTAAAATGTGGAATTCTCAAAAGTTCTAAGGTCAAATTTGGCCTCCATTAGAGAAATATCTATTGGAAAACGGGAAAGTAAAACTGTATGTTGCAATACAAAATCCAAATAGCTTTTAGTATTGGCTACATTTTTTTTTATTTCAGTGTTTATACAAAACTCCGTTATTATTTATTATAGAAATTGCAGGTTAATAAAATAATTTAAAAGAAAAGATGCATCTTTAAAAACAGCACATTTTTCTTCTTATATGTACTTCCGAATTGAAGTGTCTTAATTACAACGCAATCGTCGTATTTTTAGCAACACTTAAAGCCGAAATTGCCGGAGGTTTATAATTAAATATCACGCTTTTTCGTTCTAATTTAAGGATTTGAATAAGCCTATCTGGAAATTCTTTGTATCTAAATCAACGATCGTTCAAAATTAGTTTTTTTAAAAGCCCAAATTCAATTTTTCATTTTAATTATAATTTATTTTACCTGAGGATATTATAGAAGCAAACGAGAGACAAAATAATCAGTTTTTGCTATTTGAGAGCAAATTTGAAGAAGATAAACGTGATTTAAGTGCAAACTTTCAATCGTTCAATTCATTAAATTCATTTCTTTTACTGTGGATTGGAATCTTTTAAAAAAGAGTTCGGAAAAAAGGTTTCATAAAATTACTAGTCAATTATTATATTTCAGTTTTAAAAATGTCTTAACTAAGAATTTTTCTTTTACTTATTTTGAAAATAAAGCGTAACAATTTCATTGCCTTTCTATTTTAATGCTTTAAAATGTTGAATCTACAACGATGTAATTACTTTGAAGAGAATCTTTTTTTTTTTTTTTCATTTTATTATCTTTAAAATTTTAAGATTATTCTTTTAAATAACTTAAGTAATCTTTTATCCGAAATGTTTTATTTTCTTTATTACTATTCTTAATATTGTTAAGAAAGATTTAAATACTTATCCAAACAGATTTCGTTAATGTTTTTTTTCTACTGAAAATCATTTATTTTTACGAGAATGTACCCAAATAGTAATCAAATTGTCACTCATTAATTTGTTCTTTGATTCCTTTCTTACTTTGAAATATCAAATCACTTTTAAAAAAGTAATTCTAATCTTTTAAGAAAGTAATTACTATTTTTTTTTAAAAATCACCATCATGCTTATTTTAAATTTTTTTGAACTACTGTTTATATTTCAAGTAAAATTGTGACTTATAACTTTAAAATATGATATATGTAAAGGCAATAGAACCCAAAAAGTATTTTACGCTTCTTACTAAACGAAGACACATTGTTCCAGTTTGGGACAAATATCATTAAATACTTCAGTATGTTCCAAAACACAATAGAGTTTGATAGAGAATTCATTTCTGGTTTTTAAATGCATCAGTTAATCAAGTATGTTGTAAGTGGGTTTTTTAAAGTAATTTCTATAGAAAAAATGCTATAACATTATTTAGTTTGTCCCACAAACTGTCAAAAATAAAAATAATCTCTATATTGTTATAAATCTGTAATTTTGCTACCCGGCATGAATAGTGTCATCGTGAGAAAGACCGTTGTAAGATCTGTGCTGAGCAGCTGCCGCGTCAATGACCTGAGAGCTTGGTGACCATTTGGCGACCTGGTGACGAATTTGGCGAGTTTGGCGACTAAATGGATAATACCGGAAAGTTCGAGAACTTTCACGATCCATCCAGTAATAACCGAGATACACCCAGGTACGCCATGATTGGTCTGAAGATTCTAGCCCCGCCTCCCGGAACTATAAAAGACGAGCACTCTGAAGCTGCGAAAATGTTGTGTGGATCGTCAAAAGTTGTGTGTGTGAGAGGAATCGGAGTCGCCGACAAGTAAAGATTTGGAGAGGATTAGACAGTAAGCAAGCAAGCTGCTGAACTATAGCAATTAAATGTGCTGCGTCATTACGCTATTTTGGCGGTATTTTGCTGTATAGAAAAATTTTGTAACAACATCTAGCAACTGATAAAGTTTGGAAGTAAATATTTTCTGCATTTTTAAATAAAAATATATTTTTTTATTTATTATTTGACCCATTTGAGGGAAAACATGTTGCGTTATATTACGGCACTTGTAAGCATGATTAAAATATTTTTACATCTTTTTTATATGACATATATTTAATTTTAAAAATGGTAATACATTATTCAAATAGTTGGCTTTTATGGCTAGTATAAATAGTTGCCTAATGTTTGAGCAGTATATTTTGACCCAAGTAAAATAATATATATAATTGCATATAATTTTACTCGAGAAAAATAATATATAATTACGGAAATTATTCAATGGATGTATGAAGAATTTAATATAATAGTAGCAATAGTGTTGGATAGTAGCAAACGATGCTTTAGACCGCAAATAAAACACGAATCCCTTATGTAATGTAAACACGAATCCCTTATGTAATGTAAACACGAATCCCTTATGTATATCTCCAAACAAAGTATGCCGCTTTCTAGAAAAATCTCGAGATCTCGGCTCCCAATAATGATAGAGCCTTGATTCTATCATTTTTCCAAATCTTTATTGTCGTCATCAAAAGTTCTAAATTCTATTCTTAGTCGTCAGGTGGTAGCGAAGTTTGTCGCTAAGATCTTAAATGATTGGTCTGATGTTCTTTCGGCATTCGCTAAAAATCTCAGAAAATTTTTCTTTTTAACGTTGTAAGTAGCATTGTAAGAAAGAGTTATTACAAATTTGTAAGGATATTAAAAAAAACTGTCCCAAGATATATATTTTCAAAAAGAGAACTAATCTAAATTTTGAACAATTCACAAATTTATATGTAAAAAAAATTCAATGTCATTTATGCATGGATTCTTCGCTTCAGTTATTTATTTACTGATTGATTGACACAAGAATTATTGAAAGCAAGAATCAAAGTAGGCATGAAAAAAAAAAAAAAAGAAATAGACTTCGTTTGAAAATTCTTCATTTTTCATGGTGCAGTATTTATGCGCTTAACATTAGAATGCTTTGAAAAACTCAAGACATCAGAAAACAATTTCGATCAACTATTTCCTAAACCGGGAATGGAATAAGAATTTTGGGTGCACTCCAGGATTATCTAATATAGAGAAAAAAGCGTGAAGACTGATGTAAGGCAATTTATATTGAAGGGGAAGAAAAATTCCCGTTTAATAGAATGTCTTACTGCGAAAAATTTACTTATTCGGCAGTTTGAAAGGGCTTGAACTATTCTTTGAACTAAACTATTGATTTCAATTTATCACAATAAGAAAGAATGACTTTGAATGGAAGAAATATTGAACAGAAAATAGATAGATATAGTTGATGATAGATACAATACATTTGAACGAAGATAAATTTTCATTTAAGGATCGAATTTTAATTAATTTCAAAAACTAACTTAAACTAAAAAATCCGCAAAATCAATTAATTTTTTTTGTCCAACTATTATTCAAAATTGTTTAGTTTTTGTTTTTTGCTAGCTTTTTGTAGATTTCGCATGAGAACTATTTCTTTTTATTGAAGTATGAGAATTGTTAAATCTGATTAATATATAGTTTGTAATTATCTCAAGTGCGCAATAAATAAAGAGGAATTGACTGACTTTTCCTTTTCTTTCAAGGAATAAAAAAGGCAAAAACAATTCATTTTCTTTTCTTTCTCACAAGAAGATCGTAATTTTGACTTAAATGATTGTGATAAAAGAAAATTTATCAATTAAAAATTTTAACAATATTTTTCGGTTGCAAAAGGGCTAATGTTGATATTATTCTTTTTTTTTTACGATCATTCAAGTCAAAATTGCGATCTTGTTTCGAAAAAACAAGAAGTGAATTATACTTTTTTTATTATTATTTGTACGAACTAGAAAAATAATTAAATATCTGTTAATTGTTGGTCAGCTGAGACAGTTACAAACTTTAGATTAATGCCTCATTTCAGTTTTAAATATTTTCGAAACACCAATAATGATGAAAAATTTCCATGCGATCTCCAACTTTGTACAAAATTAAATAAAAAAAGAAAAATTAGACAATTTTTAATTATAATTACTTAAAAAATTAATTGATTATACTGATTTGATAAAAAAAAACCTTAAATAGTTTAAATGAAATTAGATTTCGATAGTGATTATTATTAAAAAAATGTAGTTAATAAGAGCAGAAAAAAAGAAATTAAATGCGAAATTTTAAATTGTATTTCACTCGTATAATAATAACAATTTCAGGGATCTTTTAATATCTCTATTCATAGTAATTTCCATTGCTTTAAACTACAGAAATAATTCGTCTTATTTCATAATTACACATTATAAAATAAGGGGTGTCTCAAAATCAACGCAAGATTTTAATTTACCACAATTCATGGCAATTCTATTTAAAAAAAAACCATTTCACAGCTGATAGTTAGGGTTAATAAAAATGGAGCTTTACGCGATAGAACGATATGTTTTCATCTTTGAAAGATATTTCAAATTTAAAGAATGTCTGGTTGCCACAGTTTGAAAATTTAAGAATTGGCCCCCTATATCATGGGATTTAACACCATTGTATTTCTTTTCATGGGGCAATTTGAAGTCAAAAGCCAACAAGCACGCGTGCATTCACAGAGGAAATCAACGAAATTCAGGCCCATTTATACAAAATGATCATGAAAAATTTTGACCAAAGAGTGCGTATGTGCCAGCAACGCCGTAATGACTATTTGCCCTATGTGGTATCCCATGCACAGCCCTATCATGTGTACTTTACTATTCACTAAAAATATAACAATTCAGAGAAAAAAACTGTGTATTTTTTATTTAAAACAATTTTTACACTAACACGTTGTTTTATAGTGTAATTCCCTATTTTTACTAACCCTAAACTATCAGCTATTAAATGGGTTTTTTTAATAGGGTTGCCAATACTTTACTGCATGAATGGGGGCAAATTAAAATCTTGCGTTAAATTTGGAATTATTCTTGTGCATAATAAATAAAAATATACCAAAAAGACATTTTCTTCAATAACCATACATTAGGAAGCTAATTTTTCTTGTTTTTCCTTCTTTATCAATTCCTGCGCCAAATTTAACTTTCCAATTATGGTCCATCAATTTTCCAACTATAAACTTTTAAAGTATTGGCAATGTTTTTTGTTAATCAATAATTTCGAGCGAGAAAAAATTTCAGAATTTTAATTGTAAAAGAATTTAACTTCATTAATATTGTGGTTTGAATTGAAAACCACAAGATTCTCACTTCTCTTGCCACTAAAGGTAGTCTAAAACAGAAAACATAAATAACTTTTCGGCATTAACTTAAAACAAATGTAAAGAATATATATATATATATATATATATTCTTATTTCGTGTAATAATCAAGCGCATACGAAAAGAAAAAAAGTAGAATCTCATTCGCGAAGTGAACAGCTCCTGTTCAATTAAGAAAAGTACACCTTACTTAATTAATCATTTGCGAACGTAAGGTGTGATGCCTTTAATAGATAATGCTACTAAAGCTCCAGGCCATGGAACACTACTTAATTTTTAAAAAAAATCTAATTATATAGTCATTTCTTACTTTTTATTTATTTATTTATATTTTGCTCGTTCTTGGAGGACAAAGAAATAGCAATTCCAACCAATAATTGGAGACATCGCTGCCTTCTGATAGAGAAGAATTGAAAAACGAAAACAATAATAAAAAAGAATAAAAGCAAAAGACCAATTATAAGTATATTTTTAATCTTTTCTTCATTTTTTCTAATTTTGTATTCTTGAAGAAAAAGGAAAGAAAGACTCGAAGAAAAAAAAGAATGATTTCTTTTACAATAATGAAATTACGATTGCAGTTTTTGTGTAATTTTGAAATCGTGTCTCCTAATATCTTATCCGTTGATTTTCTATATGACTTTTCTTTTTATTTTCTATGGAATTCATGTTGGAATGTTTTTTACTAATTAAATATTGTGATGATTCGTAATTTTCTTCTTTACTTAAGTTTTGTTTTGCTCGGTTTAATTATTTTCGAATAGATGAAGTTTCGTAGTTCTCGTATATTCTTGGTCGTCCATCCATCCTACTAAAATATTCCATTTGTTGCTTCTAATTTCAGTGATTAATTTGTACATTTATTATGACTTCAAAATTATTTCGAATTATTAATAATTATACACATTAATAAATAATAATAAATATAAATAGTAACAACAAATAATTATTAATAATAATTAATAATTATTTCTAAATTTTAATCATTTTATTATAAAATAGATAATATTTTTGGTGCCATTTAATAATTTACAACCCAATTTTACGGAATACATTAACGTGTACCCGAATGATACAATCTGCAACTACCTTATTCTTACAGTAAGGATCCATTTTCAGCCTTAATATTCTTTATGAAGAAATAATTAATCTATAATTTTTATTATAAAAAACTTTTTATAAAATTTCATAGTTTTTTTATTAATTTTTTTGTATGGAAAGTAAAAAATAACATTATTTTAATGACGTACAGTCAACATTTTCGTTTGATGTACATAAAAAAAAATTATTAAAAGAATCTCTAAATTAAAGAGCTTTCGTAAAATTATATTTTATCACAGTACTACTTATAATCAGATATATATTGCAATTAGACTGTATAAACTATATGCATATAATATATAGTGTAATTTTCTTCAACACCAAACTGGTTATTACAGGCCGATTAATCATTGATTAGCAAAGAGGAATTGACAGAAAAAATTACACCAAAATCCTAAAATCGAAAAAAAATTAAAACAAGAAAAGGTTATATTTTATTTTAACCACAACACTTCCACATTCTATTATATCCTTATCAATTCATTCAGACAGTTTTGACAGATATTTTATCAATATTGTTATCACATTCGTCAAAAGAAGCTTAGCATTCATAATTTCAGTTTCTGAATATTTGTCACTTAAATTACCGAAATGCTTAACACTGTAGCCAGAAAGTGAGAGATATCAGAATGTTATTGAAAACAACTGGATGATAATTAAAAAATTTAAAATATTAAGTCGAAATGTTACTTTTTTCTTCTTCTGGGTTGTGGTTTTTGTGCCCCATTGGTGAGACGAGCTAATTACAGGCTTCAGTTCTTTTTTTTATTTAAAATATTTAGGGTCAAAACTGTAATCGTACTTTCATGATTTTCATTTTAGAAATTTTATTATCAGGGTTTAAATGGCAATAGAATTCCAATTTAGATTGGAAAACTTCCAAATATGTTATCAGTTTGAGGAACATGAATTCTGTGAAAAACTTCAAAACTTACAATAACATTTTGTTTTGTATTTTTTTATTTTTGGTTTTAAAAATTATATTCCGTATAATTTTTCATAATTTACTAAAAAAAGGGGACTCAAAATAAATAAAATTTTTTTTACTAAAGTCCCTTGAATTATATTATCTATATATGCATATATTTCTATTTCCAAAATTAATGTAATAATTTTAAATTAATTTCTTCACTTATGAATTGAATTTCGTAATGAATTAATAAAATACTTGATAAAAGTAAGCATTGCCCTTGAACATTTATTCCGAAAAAATATTCAAAATATTTCATTATATTTCTTAATATTAATATAAATTGAAAACTGTTATACAGAAAAAATCAGAAATCTTTGTTTATTTCATGAATTTCGAGTTCACTGTTAACAAGTGCATCAAGTGCAAAGTATGGATTTATTACTTTACTAATGAATTGAATAATAAGGTATTTTATGAAATGAAATGAATAACATTTATTAATAACAATCATTAAAATAATATTTAATAATGAATGAATAATAATGTTTAATAAAAATAAACAATACTGATGAATATTAATAATAATAAATACTGATGAACAATAAATACTATTGAATTTAATAACCTAGTGTATCAAGAAATAAAATTAAGATAAATTAGCCTGAATCATAATATCTTTTAAAAATAAATAGTTATTAAAAAAAATTTCACTTGAAGAGACAACAGCTAGCACATTTCCTGAAAGCGGCTTCATTTTTGTATTTGATAGAAAAATAAACGCAGTTCTTTTTCGAACAAATACATATTTTAGCCTCGACTTAACATGAACAGCTCTGTGTTATTAAACAAAAAAAGAGATTTTTATATATTTGACAAATTTTTGTATTTATTTTTCATTTGGTCCAATTTTAAATTTATAATTTTATTGAAAATACCAGTCTTAACTTACTTTAGTTTTGCATTTATTACATACTAGCCACCTTTGGCGACCAGCCGGTTCGCCAATCTTAATGTTCGTTTAAATTTTAATAATTAAATAGGTTGAACCGGAGGTGAACTCCCTTCTTCGCCAAGGTGCGATAACGCGCCAAAGCTAAAATCTCTATTATGCACTATAATTGAACATCTGCTCCTTTGCTTTTGAACATTTCACAAGACCGTTGTTGTCGATTTTTGGTTAACTCCGGTCGTACCATTAAATATTTTACGCAATTCCAACTTTAATAGATTCTTCAGCAAAATATTTTAAAACTTCAAATTTTGATAGTCATATAATTCACTCATAATATTATAAAGGCCTTCAGTCATAGCTTGATATGTATATCTCTAATTTTCTGTTACCCCTCGTAGAATTTATGCTTTAAATTAAGGTGTAAATGATTAATCTGCAACTAATATAATAATATTTTTTACTGAAACAAAGCATTTTTTTTAATAATATGATTACTGATAACAGAGTCACTGAGCGTTTAAACTTTATGGGCACTGAAGAATATCTTTCTTAATTTATGTAATATCTCAAGAATTTGTCAACAAAATTTTCTCAGATTCATCATGAACAAATCGATTAATTAACAATGTTTCATTTTAAATGCATCAAACACTAAGGAAATAAAATGAATCGTTTAAAATAATCGGTCGAAAACAGGTTTAAAAAAACTACTTAAAAAACGATGTACTTAAAACTATAAGCATATACAAAAAATATATATAACTAACATAAATACAATTTAATTACGAGAGCATGGAATTAACCTAAAAATAATTTAAATCATTGAAAACAGGTTAAAAAAACTACTTAAAAAACGATGTACTGAAAACTATAAGCATATACAAAAAATATATAACTAACATAAATACAATTTACTTACAAAATCATGCAACTAACCTAAAAATAATTTAAATCATCCGTTGATAATGGTTGTCATGTCAACAATCAGAACACAATGCGCATGCGTGAATTTTCTCCGCCAGTTACGACAACGCAAATGCGTGAATTTTTCTACGCCAGTTGGGGTAACGCTATGCAGATTAGACATTTTTAATTTCCTTTATTCTGTGTTATTTTAATTCAAAAGTACTTCAGAATGAATCTGAAACATGGATTAATTAACAATGTTTAATTTTAAATGCATAAAACCTTAAGAAAATAAACAGAATCGTTTGAAATAATCGGCCAAAAAATGTTAACCCTGGCCTCATTACTGTTGGGAAAAAAACTGAACTCTTACTTATTTGGTGGTGGGGAAATGGAAGTTTTTTTTGGCGGGAAAGTTAGTTTTTAATTAATAATTAAAATTCTAATTAAAAATTCTTAAAAAGGACCCCAGGTGCACATTCCCGACCTCTAATGTATACATGTACCAAATTTGGTAGCTGTATGTCAAATGACCTGGCCTGTAGAGCGCCAACACACACACACACACACACACACACACACACACATTGAGCTTTATTTATAAGTATAGATTTTTATAGTTCAAAATTTCTCTTTAATATTTTTGACAATTTTTAAAAAAATACTAGAAGGCAATGAATGGCACAACATCGTGTTTCATCTTTAATCTGGATTTATTGCACAAAACATAAAGGAAAAAATGACTTTTAATTACATAAAACAATGAGACAATTATTTTGTATTGAAACATAATTTCTCATTCAGTACTTCTTATGCAATTTATTTACAAGATTCCTTAATTTTTAGTAGATGCGTTTCTTTTAAAACATATTGCGGTTTTTACTATTTAATGGATGTCGAAAATCTTTACTTAACTTTATAATTTAAAAAAATTGATCAACATTTTCAGAAAGTTTGCAATAGGCTTGACGATACTCTTTCCTTGCACGTTTGTAAGCATACTATGACTAATCTACCTTTTTCTTCATTGGCAAGGCAAAGTAATTACTTAAATGCACTGGTGAAATAGTAGAAATAAAAATCAAAACGCACCTATGTACTTAAATTCTTGTTTTATGAAACGTTTTTGGTATTAACAAATATTCTAACTAATTAACTTAACCCTAACTTAACATTTCCTAAATAATTTAAAATTAACGCCATTTATAATTTAAACATTGCACAAATAAAACCTTATAGGTATGCTTAAAGTTTAGAAATGATTAATATGATTAAGGAATAAGCTTCATTTTATTACATATAAATTTAAAATTTGATAATGACAACCAAACATTATAAAGTAATAACACGCAAATATGAAAATGCTTTTAATATCAAATTTTTGAATATCATTTGATTAATATTAATAAAGAGCCAAAACATTTTCTTTTTTGCTTTTCTAGAACTGTGTTACATTTTTAGTGACTATAAACAAGACTAGATCTTTATTACATTTTTTAAAAACAAAAAGGGCTCTAATTCAAAATTTCTCTATTAAAATAAAATTGTGACTTCTTTTGCCTGATGAGACAACGATATTTTATGACTCTGCAATATTTTCTTTTAAAACCATTAAAATTGATTTTTTTTTGTATTCAGCATGAATTATCCTATCTTTATGAAAAGTAAAGTAAGTTATATGTATTTATTTAGCCGATAGAAATTGTCTTAAGATGAAATTTAGAAATGTGAGTACCAAAATATGAGCACCAATGCATATAAATAATGTGTCAAATTTACAAATGTAGTAATTAGAAGAAGTGTGCTATATTTTCTTTTGTTGTAAATGACAAAGTGGATGAAAGAAATATGAAAAGATTCAAATTATACACAATGATATATTAGAAGGGGAGGATTGAAAAGATACACATAAAAGCATTTCATTTTCATGTACTTTTATCAGAAAGTAAAGAAACTAAAAAATCTCATTTTCTTTAATGAATTTAATCATAAATTTGATGAAAGACTGCAATCCACAATGCATTTATTTAATTTTTGATCCATTCAAAATTGTTTTGAAAAATTGTATTCACATGCATGTAGACAAACAGATAGAAATTAGTAATTTTAAAAGCACTTTTAAGAACTTATAGAGATACAAAATATAAAATCTTCTCAATTATTAGAAATATAAATGTCACCAATTTCTTTAAGAAAGATTAGAAATATAAATGTCTTCAATTTCTTCGAAAAAGTAACAATATTTTTCTTATGAAATAAAAAAAGAAATGTTTGGCCAAAACCAAAAACCAAATTCATTTATTAATACATTAAAAAGAAAAAAAAAGAATTTATAAGCAAATTTTATGTCAAATTAATTCTTTAAAGAAACTCACTTTGAAAAGTAATAAATAAACTATAATTTCAGTATATTAACAGTATTTTTCTCAATACAAAACTGCTTATTAGTATAGATGATTCCATAAATGAATGAGTTTAAAAATATAGTAGAGAAACTAAAAGATTAGTCTAGCCCATTTAGATAAATCTATAATTTAATAGAAATTATTCTTGAATCAATAAATGTAAAAAAAGAGGTAAATTTCTTGTAAAAACATATTTCACTGTGATCATATTTTATCCAGTATGCTTCATTTAAAATACATCAATCGTAGATATCGTCTGCAAAGTTTTATCAGACATTTTTACTACTTCTATAAAAAGCTGGCAACAATCTGGAATTTGTTTTATTATATCGTCTGAAAAATAAATTTTTGCATGCTGTGAGATATGAGATTGTCGATTTTCCAAAATGGCGAATGTAAATGAATAAAATATATGCACCAAAATTTGTTTACGCAAAGCCGTTTTTGAGACAAAATGAAAAATGTTGCGAAAGTATTAAGCTTTAAGGTACGTTTTGACGATTGGAGAAAATGCTTGCACAATCATATTGCAGTTGGAGCAGATAACCTAGAAGGCAATGCAATAAATTTAGATAAAAAAAAATATTTTACTTTATGCCAATATTCTGATTACTTTTTCATCGTAGTATTATATATCTTTTTTATAACTGTCTATTCAATTTTGATTAATTCTTTTAATGTAATAAACATTTACACTTTAAGGATTCTATACTATTCCTAAATATTTATCGTATAAATGAATTTCCAAAAAATATGAATGAGTACTGTTGCTGAATTTGTGTTAAAAAAACCCTAATGAAGTTAGTCTTTTACAGTGTATTTTATGAGAAAAATTTAACGATTTGATAAATGCGCAAATACTTTTGTAATTACTAAAATGTTTATAAAATCCATATATAGTTTCAAATTTGAATAATTTCTGAAAACTATTTCTCTTTTATTGCAGTTTATTTAAATTCATTATTTTATATTCTTTTTTATGTATCATGTTTTTATTTTTGATATCAAATATAAAGGAAATAATTCCAAACATTACATGTGTAAAAATGACATAATTCTTGTCCATTCTTGCCGATATTCATTAAAAACACATTAGGTTTATCTTCAACAGTCCTAATTGGATTTTATAATAAGTTACTAAGTTACAAGTTCCATTTAACAGCATCATAATGATGTTGTACAAATAAATGTGCATTTATGGTATAAATAAAGTTTTAAAATTCATTAATGAGTACTGTTGCTAATTTCGTCAAAAAAAAAAAAAATGAAATTAATCTTTTACCAATATATGAGAAAAATTTAATAATTTGCTAAACGTGCAAACGGTTTTTTCATTACAAAAAATGATTATAAAAATCCATATATATTTTTCAATTTCGATAAGTTCTGAAAACTACTTCTCCTCTATTGCAGTTTTAAATTCATAATTTTCATTTTATATATCATACGTTTCTTTAAAATATTAAATATAAAGAAATAATTCAAAAGATTAAATATGTGGAAATGACGTAATTCTGATTCGTTCTTGTCGATACCCATTAAAAAAATGCATATTTGATTTTATTTTCAACAGTCCTAATGGGAGTTAATAATAAGTTACTAAGTTACACATTTCCTTTAACCGCATTTTAAAATAAAAATTACTTTAAGTCTAAAGACTTTATTTGGTTAAATTTTCATTTCCCCCCCCCTCAAGAATGGAAGTTATTTTCTTCTAAGCGCAACGTCAGGTAAGAATAATTTATTACCCGAAAGATTTGAAAGAGCCCGAGAGTTCTTAAAAATATTTCTGGGATTTTCTATTTCTGAAAAATTACTGATACCTTTCAACAAGAAAAAAATCTAAATTCTTTTGAATTGAGTGAAAAGAATTTAACCAGTTAAAAGAATAGGATCGTGTATTTTTTTTTTTTTTTTGACTGAAAGCAATCACTTTTTTAAATTTAGTTTTGTTTTCACAGAGCTCATTAACTTTAAATTTTTTATCTCTCTGTTATAGGATTTTAAATCCCATTTGAACGAATCAAGAAGAATTACTGAAAAGAAATTTGCAATCATTTAAAAATATCTAATTTCGTTTCATTTTTGGATAAATGGAATTAAAATCATTTTATCCAAATTTTCTACTAGACTTTTCACATTTTATTTTAGCCAACTTTTATTTTATTTTCACTATATAGCATCCTCTGAGCTTGGAATATCTAGGATTCCCTGTCAGTAGAAGGGAATATACTTGGAATTATTTATTAAGAAAAAAAAAGTCTTTAAATTTACGTATAGTACACAAAAAAACCATACAAAATACAATAACGAAAAAAAAAGAAGAGTGTTTGGTCGGTAATAAGAATTTTTATGAAGCTAATATTGCTGAATCTCGCTTAAGGAAAATATAACAAGTAGTTTCATTTATTTGTTCTTCTGTTTTAGTAATGTGATAATTTATTTATGTTTTTCATTTTGAAATTGAAAATATAAATCGGAATGTAAAGGCGAAAGCTATTATAACATGGCATGATACCTGGAAATGTAATTTTATTTGATACTTTCAAGTAATTATGTCTACAAGTTCATTAAAATTGCAATATTAGCTTAGAAAAGTTATAAACTAATAACCTTTGGTCAGAATGAACAGAAATTTGACATGAATATACTGGAAGTAACGATATTCCTTCATAAAGATAAAAATTATTTCAGATTAAAAAAAAAGCCACTATTCATTTCTAAGGAATATCTCATTCGTTTATTTAAGAACTTTCTGTGAGATTACTCATCATTTATTATCATTCACATGTATTTTCTTTTATTTTCAAGCATATAAAGAAAGTATTGCAACAGTCAAAAATTTCAAGCTTGAGATTTTGTTGGATCTCTTTGACTCCTAGAATTATAAATATCTGTCTGACTGTGAATAGCTCAAAACTCTTTGAGTTAGAGGGATTAGATTTCGTATGTGGTATTTATCCCAAATATGCAGATTTCTGTGAAATTTTGAATGTAATCCATTCAGAAGGAGACAGACAGTCTGGTTGTTAATACAATAATTACATAACAAATGGAACAAATGGATACAATTTATGTCGATATGTGACATCTGACATATAGATATGTTTCAAATGGAGGACAAATTCTATCAAGATATTGTATGTTTGTCGATTTGTATTTTTTAGAGAATGCAAAAGCCGATAATTCAAAAATGTTGATTTAAATATGTGAAATTTAATATGTGAATTTGTGGACACAATTATAATTTTGTCTCAAATTATAATTTCAATTGATTGGAAGTAAGGTGCCCAAAGTGCATTATCGGTTTTCTGATACGTGCGTATTAACTGCATCGCAGTTATTAATTATCAGAAATTGCACGCTGATTTGCTCATTTATAACTATTAAACATTTCATACATTTATTAAAGATTATACCAGGAAATTCCAGAAAGAACACTGTCTTCCATTCCAAATATCTTCAGAAAGGTAGGATTATTTTATAGAAGGAGACAGAAAAAAACTAATTTAAACGAGTTTACCTTTTGCTTCATTGGGAGTGGCTATATTAAAAAGAAGGTTACCTTCTAGATTTTTGAAGGATTTTGTAGAAATTGCTTTCCATTCTTGAAAAAAAGAGGACTATTAAACTCTGGCTGTATTGTGATTTAGATGGAATTCAACAGGTGTTTTATAGGAATTTTCATATTAATTAAATCCTTCCTATATAGGTAATTGATTCATATGAAAAGCAAGTAAAACATTGTTTGTTGTTTGTTTCTTATGGCACTTGCCACTGACAAGCCCACTGTTACGAAGACAGCGATTTAAGCCTGAGGGGAACGTCTCTTATTTTTTATAGCAGCGCCAACTAGGGCCAAGAGTACGAGTTTGCCACTCACGCATCATTCATTCGCTTGCACAACCCTTTTTTACAGGAGGGCACATTCACACATCTTACAGATAGAACAACAGAAGAACAACCATGCCCAAACCGGGACTCGAACCCGGGACGCCCAGATCACGGGGAAGACGCGCTACCCCTATGCCAGGACGCCAGCAAGTAAAACATTAAGATTATAATATAACATTAGTTATAAAATATATACTAAGTGGCTTAGTGTTATGATTCTAATGTTATTACAAATGCTTGGAAAAAAATAAAAGTATCTTCTTAACTGTAAAATTAAAGGTCAAGCATACCCATTATATGGCCGAAACTCAATAACAGTGAAAGAGAATTCAACAATGCTTTCTCATGTTAGAAATTGAAAGGCAATTAGTGCAATCATTCAGAAGAAATTAGAAACAAAATGTGAATCCGAAATTTGTTAGGTACTTTTGATCCATTATGATCTATTTCATCATTTTTATCCTGATTTCTTAAATTATGGATCCTAATATTAGGATATATAAATATATCCTAATATCCATATATAATATATCATGAAGTATCATTTTTGAATGTGAGAAATTTCTCTTTTCAATCTTCTAGTTCTTTCTTATTAGTAATCAAAAATACCTTGGGATTTCCTTTTTAATATGATTATTCAGTAATTAATTCATTTATTAAATGAAAAAAAACATAGTTACTTTGATTTTGATAACCACTAGAGTTGCCTAATCAGTTCCTTTATAAAAACAAATATTAGGAGTATGTTGAAAGTTTTTGCAGCAAATATATGATTGGATGGACCACATCAAGAAAAAAATTATTTTCTTTGAATATACTTATTTGGAACAGTTCGCCTGAAACGAAGACTTGAAAAGTATTCTTCGGACCTTTTAAAATGGTTTGGAAATTGCTCTTTCATGAACTTTCCAATACCTTTGAAATGAAGAAAGTTAATTTTCTTTTCAACTGAACTAAAAGAATCCAAAGAGTAGAAAGAATAGGATCATGCACATTCTTTTTCAGTAGGGAAGAGGGAAGTAGGAATCATGCTAGTCATTTGTTTTGGAGTTGATATATTTAACTCAAGAAAAGAAGTGGATATCTCTTTTAAAGATTTCGAATCGTATTTGAACGTATCGTGAATTAAACGTCGAAAAAAAATTTCGATAAAGTAACTTTTAAAATTGCTGTTTTCATTTCATTTCACGGACGAATGGGATCCATTTTTTTTTTTTTTTCAAATTAGCTGTGATTTTTTTCTTTTTTCTTCTTTGTTTATATTTATCGAATGAGGAAGCATAAAAATGAATATATATATATATATATATATATATATATATATATATATATATATATATATATATATATATATATATATATATATATATATAATTCAATTATGTAATATTATTATGTTATCACAGTCTGTTTTCCCCACTGCATTTTACTTTCAATTGGGAAATTAATAGATCAAATTGTAAACAGCTTTTGGCGGTAAAAGCTATTAATAAAATCAGAGACAGTGAATCAGTGGTCTTTCAAAAATTTTCTCGCATACTTAATAAAGAAGTTATTTCAACATTTTTTTGAAAAGAAATTCATGGACGTAATGCAAAGTTGTAAATACATCAAACGTTCATTATATTTCAGAGATCTTGCACATGAGAATTCCGTGTTTCCTGCATAAT
This sequence comes from Argiope bruennichi, assembly GCF_947563725.1. Classification (NCBI taxonomy): domain Eukaryota; kingdom Metazoa; phylum Arthropoda; class Arachnida; order Araneae; family Araneidae; genus Argiope; species Argiope bruennichi. The sequence continues at coordinate 91,442,704 of NC_079160.1, forward strand.
AGCAATAAAAAATAAACTGCACTTTTACATTAATTGCACGGTGTTGGGGTGCAGCCTCTATAGATGATTAGTTGTCCTTCTGGTAATCTTACACAGAAATAAAAAAAATAGAATATGTATTTTGAATCTTTTCTTCAGGCTGACTGAAAACCAAAATTTGGTGCAGAACTACAACTGCTGTCACAAAAATTTCACCGAATTTCATTTATTAAAGTTATTGCGTTTTTATGCGTGTACAGATGGTCAACTCTTTAACGGATTTGGCTCCAAATTTGAAATTGTTAAATACTTTAGATGCTAATTCTCCTTGCCAGGTTTTATTTACCTAGTTCTTCATGTTTGGTAGTGCATGCGTTTTCGTGACATTTTGTAGCGGGCCATAATATTTTACGAAGAGATATAGAAATCTATTCTTATATGATTTTTACAGAACAGCATTCACATTTCATTGTGCTTTTTACTACTGCTTATGACTTACTTATACATTCTGAAAAACTCAGGAAATAAAAATTACCTATACTTGACATTTCGCACCATCAAGGACCACAGTGGCCTAGTGGTAAGCTCTCGGCTTGTCAGCCGTAGGGTTTCAGGTTCGAGACTCGATTCCACCTTGAAAACCGTCGTGTAAGGGGGCCTGTTGCGCGTTAATTCCGTCAGGGCCAAACGTTCTTCCGCTGGTGTGGAAAGAGGGGTGCGAGCTCAGGTGTTGTTCTTGCTATCTGGCCTTGGCTCAAAATAGCGAGGTCCGTCTCTAATTAGCCTTAGTGTTGCTTTACAAAGGGGCGTTAATATAACTAAATTAAAATTCGCACAGCCAAAATTTCTCGGAATTGATTTCATTTAAAACTTGATCGAAATATTTAAATTTGTTGTGCAGATATGTAACAGATTTTATCAATCTACCTTAACCCTTATCGTCGCAAAATTGCTTTTTTGAAGAAAAGCAAAAAAAAAAAAAAAATGTATATAGGTAGCTAATTTTATATTTTATATATATTTTTATATTTTTTATATTTTATATATATTTTCATATTTTATATATATTTTTGTATTTTTTATATTTTATATATATTTTTCATATTTTATATATATTTTTGTATTTTTTATATTTTATATATATTTTTATTTTATAGCGGTAGTATATTTTTTTTAAGTTGTATGTATGGGATACTATACAAAATGAACATAAGGGTTAAAATGGTTTGAGTTATCCTGTTTACATAGAGAGAGACGCAATTCCAAAAATAAAATCAGAAATCGATGTTAAAAGTAAAGATTAGTCGAACTCTCTAGTTTTTCGACGATTATCATAATTTCTCTACGTATAAATATACAAGAAAGTAAAAAATAATACGTTTCTACACTATTAGAATAATAGTTTCATTTGTACCTCTGATAATTTAGGAAATCCGTTGAGCATTTGGAGTTGCTAACTATCTCAAGGTTAAGATTTAGAAGAATAAAAATTGAATGCTTGAATAAAAAAATGGTTAGAGTAAAGTTATGCTTATAGACCCCTCACTTTTACGTCTTTCCATCGTAATTCTGATTCATTTGTAGTTATAATAAAAAACTACATTTTATTTCACGTTCTAGTATGCGTAGTATAGCGAAAGTATAGGAATAATCAAAAAATGTGAACTCGACATTTTGACGAATCTCCACGTTTCAGACGTTCCTGAGTTCGAAAAAACACATTTTTAGAAAATGATCGTCTGTCTGTCTGTGACAAAGATAACTTAAAAACACTTTGAGCAAGATGGTTGAAATTTGGTATACGGTCTTCACACCAAATTTTGAGTAAAGTACTATCTACTAAAGTGCACACTATTAGTTCGGAGAAGATTCATCTGGTGGAATATGATAGCTAAAAAACAAAGAGAATTAGATATATAAAATTCGGTATACCGATTTAACATCTATAGTGTATACACCCGTTAAATTTTGAGCCAAATCCAACCATGAGTTGACTGTTTCTCTATCTGTGCTTTCAGAAATATGAAGACGAGATAATTCAAAAATTCAAATATATCAAATTTGGTGTGGGATTTTGTGACTACAAGTGCAGTTTTGTGTCAAATTTTTGTTTCAATTAGTTGAGAAAAACGTGTATAAAACATGTAGAATTTGGTATAATATTAATACGTGCCAGTGATTAATCGCCAAATAACCCGCCAAGGATGACATGATAGATTCAGCAAAAATGCTAAATTCAGGTCAAAAATATTTCTTAACTACGCTGGTGCCATTTAAGGCGTTCTCTGGCCTCATAAGTTTATTAAAGAGTATGCGCGAAACTTTTGCGGGGACTGGTTATTTTGCTGGTTATTCAATTTCAAAGCTTCGTTTATTGCTTGATTTTTATCTTTTTTAAATTCACAAATTTTCTAGTGCAATAATTATTTCTCCGTTTCCATAAATAGAGGAAAATAAAGAAAGCAGTGATGCAACATGTTTTTTCTCTCTGTAAATTGTTCATTTAAATAAAAAGGAAAAATAATATGAAAACTTTAAGGAATTATTCCATCATTCTTTAAGGAAGCAATGCGATCTTAGCGATGCGATTCTTAAGTAATGCGATCCACTAAAACACTTTAAAAAAACTTTATCAAAATATTATGATAAAGCATTTAAAGAAGTTAATCCCATTCATAATACTGTGCTTCAAATTAACAAAAAATCAGAAGATTATTAAAGATTTTTTTCATATAATGCTTACCTACATGCACAATAGCAATAACAAAAACAAAAACAAAAAATATGCATTTGGTGCACAACATATGCAATAAAAGTATAAATTATATCTCTTAAATTAAATAGTAAACTGAAAAATTAATAATAATTTTCTTGCCATGTAGGAATACTTTTATAAAATTTTAAAATTATTATTTTTAAACAAATTGACATTTGAAGCATTAAGGGACTATAAACTATGTTAGGTACTTTAGAGAATTATTATCTTAGGATTATGAAATTTTTTATGCATGTGTGTTAAAATATATATACGTCAAATCACTTAAAAACACTTTTTAAAACGAAATATATTATTTTTTTAAAAATTAAATTATATATATTCTTAAAATTTTTCAAAATATTCCATGCGATTTAGTTTTTATTTTTTCTATTATTTTTTTTATTACCAAATATGAATTTATTTGGACCAAAACTGTGCATGATTTTATAATTCTAATTATATGCTAATTTTTTATAAATATTTTTATGCAAAATTACTGAATTTTCATAAGATATTTTTTATATTTTTCTGAGCTAAAATTGACTTTTAACTATCTAAAAAACCTCTTAAATATAAAATGCATACCGTAATTTCTTTTAATATTTAACAGAAATATTTCTTATCAATTCTATTTAATTTCTTCAAAATTTAAGACACTTGGAACTTTTCAAAAATATTTAAATCCAATTTCAATCATTTTGAGAAAATTCATTAAAATGTACATTTTCTCTAGGCTCTTCAATTATTCATTTTATTAAACAATACATTTTAACACTATTTTAATTGAATATAAGTACATATTTTGAGAATGAAACGACAAAAATAAAATTTCATACTTTCATCCATTTTTGCTCCATTCCATTTATCCCTTAAATTTGTAATGATAATAAAAATTAAGCAAATTATTTTAAATATGGCTATTTATTAAAATTTATTAAATTATAGAATATTTTTTACGACTTTGATTTTAATAATCATTCCATTGTTTACTCAGTTTCTAATGTTTGAGCCTTGTTCAAATTATTCTTTGCAAATATATGATAGCATAGTCCCCATTAAAAACAAAGATTCTTTTCTATGAATATACCTGCTTAGAATAGTTTACCTGCCCCCAAGATTCGAAAAGTATTCTTCAGGTCTTTTAAAATGCTCTGGAAATTTTCTCTTTCTACGAAGTTTCGAATCCCTTTGAAAAGAAGAAAGTCAATTTTCTTTTCAACTGAACTAAAAGAATTCAACGAGTAGTAAGAATGGGATCATGTACATTCTTTTTCAACGGGGGAGAGGGAAATAAGAATCACCCTAGTAATTTGTTTTGGAGCTGATTTCTTCAACTCGGGAAAAGAATTGGATATTTCTTTTAAGGATTTCGATTCGTATTTGAACGTATAGAGAAGTAAATGAAGAAGGGAGTTTCGATAAATTAGCTTTCAAAACTGCTACTTTCATTTCATTTCACTGATGTCTAGAATATTTTTCTGCAAATTGGCTATAAGTATCGAAATAGGGAACCTAAAATTTAAAATATATAATTCAATTAATTTATTTATCCATTTCGATTATGTAATAATTTATGAGGATTATTATTTTAACACACTAACCGTCAAATACCCAGTATCTGAATCTTCATAAAATGGCCCTTATCGTAGAAGGAGAAAGCACTAATAATTTTTACATCGCAGACGATCTTAAGACAATTTTCAGAAAATGATTTATTACATTTCTGCTCATTTTCGAATAGTAATAGAAGTACGACTTTCTACGTTCGAGTCTTTATAGAAGTCATTCTTTGGGAGGACTTTCTACGTTCAATCCGGTTGAAGAGTTAATCTCAAGGATTTTGTTTTTAATTGGTAAATAAATCGATCAAATTGCAAAGAGTCTGTAAGGGGAAGAAATTATATATTTTATAATTATATATATTATTATTATTATATGTATGTACCAGATTATATATATATATATATATATTTCTTAATTTATAATACCGCATCCCTGCTCAGTAATGAAGATAATTTTACAGATATGATAATGGCTGCTGAATGAGGGCCGAGTCAATAACGGTCCCGCACTTGGATACAAACTTGGCGAAGAATTTGACAATTTCTGCAACAAAAATTAAGGACATAAAGTATTCAAGAATCTTGGTGATAGATCTGTTAAGACTTCCATTCGGATCGTTCCATTTCTTATTTTATTCAAGAACATTCGATATCCTGTCACCGAGAGATGGCTTCTATAGTTGTAAAACAGTTGAATCAAGAGACGTAAATATTTAAGCGAAGTTTTTAACTAGTGAGAGTTTAAGGAGTTCTGTGTGAGCGCTTTGTGCTTGTTAAATAGCAATTTACTATTTGTGTGCAATTGCTTACTTCTCTACGCAGAAATGTGTTGTATATGCTTTCGTTGTATTTTGTTACCTGTGTATCGTGTTTTTAACGTAGAATAAAGTATCGTTATCGTTATAACGTTTCCTCATCCCTAAAACGAGAGAACTGGTTCCTAGTAAGTAGAGTGTAACACATTTCTCCTCCCTGGGATTCATCTAAGCAAGCCTCCCTTTATTCATCTAAGCAATAATGCAGAATTATATGAAGATGTTATTCCATCATTCTTTAGAGAATCAGTGAATTGCACTGAAAAACCTTAAACTTATTTTATTTCTCAAAGCACTGACTAAAAATCATCCAACGATGTCAATTCGCTTCTTAATGCTGTACGTCTTACACACACACACACACACACACAAAAAAAAAAAAAAAAAAAAAAAAAAAATCAGAGCTCCAGATGACAGTTAAAGATTTATTTTAGTTAAACGCTTACCTGCCTGCACACGAATTATATAAAACTAGAAATGTGTAATAAGTACTCATATGCAATAGAAAATGAATTTTTCTTTCTTTTAAGATAAAAGTTTAGTGATAAAATTTGACAATAATTATCAATACCATCTAGTAATGTATTTGTACTATTTTAAAAATTAAAAAAAACCATTATTTTTACATAAATTTGCGTTAGAAGTATAAAATTTATAAAAATAATTAACAAAAATATTGATTCAATTTATTGAACCAATTATTGGCTTTTTTTCATACATCATTTTACATCAGTCTCATGAGAGATGTATAAATGCTGCTATCGTGCATTACATTGAAATATGGATCAACAATAATTTTCATTAGCTAATAATGTTTTAGTTATATTTTTGTCGGGAAAAATATTAAAATGCATCAAAATAATAATAATCGGATTCTAGATAATTTCCAAAAAGTATTAAGATTGTGAATATAAATATTTCCTCATAAAACACGAGGACATTCTAGTTGTTTTGAATCAAATAGTTGAAACCTGATCTATGTGCCTGTCTTTTATAAGGCAACACATATCAATAAGTTATTTTCATTATCCTTTGAGAAGATAGAGTCACAGTTTATATTCACTAAGGGTTTATTCACTATCCGGTTTATATTCACTATCCAAAAACGGGGGTGGGAAACTTCCTGCGAGGTGGTTGATTCTCTTTTCCCTAGTGAGAAAAGTAACGTCGGAATGTCGAGTTATTTAAGCTCCGATAACGGAACATAATTTATGTGGTTGGAGTTATATTGTAACCGATGACGGCCATTAGGACCTAAAACATAGTTCTTAAAAGGCACTGTCATGACGTTGATTTTTATTCAGTTTACCCCGGACGCTGAGACATGAGGGTGGCAAAACTTTTACAATTTAGTTTTCTGTGTTCACAGAAAAAGAAATGATAGATGTAATTAATGATAGATGATATATGTAGTTAATGATAGATGATATGTAGCTCATTTAATGTAGATGGCGATGGTAGCGCACAATATAATCCAACGAAAAAAATTGTAAACTATAAGATCTGAAAATTTGGAAGCCAACGATAACAACAACCAGAAGAACTACATGAACATATTTCCTATTATTATTCAAAAAGAACATAAATTTGTGACGCTTCTTTTAGATTATGTTGTAAAATGTATGTACGGAAACAAAAATTAAACTTCTCTTTCTTCAATTCCCTATTAAAATTGAAAAGTGTAGTTAGGCTTATCAGAAGCTTATAGAAATTTCTCATTTCCAAATTTGGTAATTACTTACTAAATTACCTTGAATTTTAAATTGCGTTTACTGACACAGAGCGCAATGCACCTGTAACCGATAGCAGTCTGATGTGAAATTACATCTTGACACATTATGTATCGTCTCTCTGATTACCAGACCGTGATAACCGACTCTGATTTATAGATAATTAATAGAGTCTCTGGTCACAAGTATATATAATCCAAGGAGTGTACACAAAGGCGATGCGCAGAAGCCTTTCCGCGCATTACGTAACACTAGTGAACATTCCGAAACTCTGCACTATTCCACATAGTTTCGATTTAGAGAAATAAAGTTATTCCGCCTGAAAAAAAGGGGAAAAATAACCGATTAATGACTTATCATTGTAACTTTATCTGTTTATTTCAAATGATACATTTATAAGGCTAATACATTTCGTATTATAACAACACCTCCTTGTACTTTAGGATGTGTTTAGGATATAAATTCTTTTTAATGAAAATTATTTCCGGTCCTTCTAATTTACTTCATATCGATTCCAAGTAATGTATTATTTTCTTGAGAATATTATTCCCTTTTTATTTCTTGTAGGAGAATATCATATCCTTTTTCTTTTTTTTTCTTTTTGTAGGAAAATTTAATTTCCTTTTGTTGTGTATTATTCCTTTTCTGTTGTTTCGTTTATTGCAATGAAGGAAAATAAATAATATGGTCTTTTGGACTTCATCTAATCTAATGATGTTATCTTCATATAAAAGTATTTTTTCTTCTGTTTTTTCCTCTACAATTCATATCAAATAGTGAGAAATATGTTATATTAGTTGATTCACATCTGAGAAGGAGTCTTGACTGCTAAGGAATATTTTTTCCTTTGGTTCGCATACTAGAGATTAGAAAACGAACACTTTTCATAGACAAATTTTATAGTTTATGAAAATATTTTAAGCTTATACAATTCCTAGTTGGGCTTTTATCGTATGTTCGATGCATTAGAGAAATTCAAAAGACATTTATTTCCCCCCATTTCTGAAAATTCCTGAAATTGGGCTCTTTTGTTCTTGGCTCTTTTACAGAGCGATTTTTCTTGTAGTTTAAAAACTGGATTACATGATATTCAGGAATAAAAATTAATTAATAAAAACTGTACCTGCATTAAGTTTGTCATCAAACGAGAAAATAGAGTGATTTAAAACAAGTAAGCGATTGATTTCTCGTAACATGCGAAAACGCGGTTTCGAATGACCTATCGTGATTGAAACAAGAATTTACGAGCAAAACAGCAGCATTTCAGTTTGAATCTATATCTTTTTTATAAGAATAGAAAAAATCCAGATTGTTTAAATGAAGAAAGATATTTAGAATTTAAAATTATCAAATACTTCGATGAAAAGACATAAAACATATCAAAATATTAATTCAATAGAACGTTTCAAAGATATAAATATTATTTTAGGAAAGTTGTTTGCTCATAATCAAATAGAATGTTTACTGATAAAAAAATTTGTGAGAAATGGACAAAAATTGTTGCATGTAAAGATGGTTAAAAAATTCATTTAAATATCAACCTGGTATATTGTATGAAGTATTAGCATTAATGAGAACTCAACCTTCTGAATGTTTTCCTTTGTAAAGAATTTATGTCCCTTGTTTTAATTAAATTAATTTTTGTAAAATTAATTAATTTATTTATCATATGATTGGGAGGAAGACCGCATTATGTGTCCTCATTTGAATGTTCAAGTTGTAATTGTAAGGTTTGTTCTTTTCATAGAAAAAAGAATTAATTTTGATTTCGACTTTAAATGACATCAGACTGGTTGGATTAATAAATAATTTCAATAGAAAATACTAGCAATAGAATCGTTTCTGTTGTTGTAGATTTAGGATGGAGAAATTGTTCAGTTAGGAAAGAAATAAATATATCATATTCATTCTTTCTTTCCTAAACCTTTGATTCCTTTTGAAATGTTTGGGTATTGACCGATGTTCCATATCTTTTTAAATTAATAACGAATCAGTTTCTAGATAAAGGCTTTACTGTAAAAGGGAATAATATTTTTAAAGAAATAATGGAGAGATTACTTATGTTCTAATCAAATGAAATTAAATTATTTAGGAAACTTCCGCTGGCATCAAGAACGGAGCGCCAGAGAATGATTTTAGTAATTCAGCTGTATTTCTAATCACACAGCTAAGGCAGTCAGATATTTGCTTCCTAATGAAACAGAAAACTTTTTCCATTTAATGAATGACTCTTTTGATGCTTTATATGCTAGAAATTCCAAGTATAATAAGTCCTTAGTTCGAGGTTATGGAAGTGATCTGAAAAATCAGAAAATAATAATAGAAATTTTTTCATTGTATGTTGAAAATATGGTCATAACTAAAACTTTTAAGAAATCTGAAAAAGAATTTGCTGCTAAAAGTAAAGAAAAAGCGATTTACCTTTTTAGAAAGAATTTTTTAATAACAGTTGCATCATTACATGGGTTATATAAGAATTTAAAACCTCTTTACTCTAAATTTAATTTGATATCAGATTAAATAAAGATTACCTTAAAAACTTTTTTCCTAAGTATGTAGAATTATTCAGTTTTGGTTATCCTTTGTCATCCGAGGTGAAATTTCGAATTCGTTTGTTTCTGCTTGGAAAAAATGTGAATGATACGCGTCTTTCTAGTTCCGCAAATACGTACTTCATAAAGACAAAATAAATCTCTTCTTAAAACTCATGTTCCCATTCCTTTGCGTTCAGATTTTGATGGGATAAGAAATCAATAAGAAATCTAAGAGATAATCTCAAGCGGAGTTCCATTTGATGAAATAACTACTAATGTTGATTATTCAGAATATTCTGCTGATTGTTCCCCTGATTGTGGTGCAGAACAGTTCATATAATTAGTTGGATATGTTGTAGATGTAGAAAATATGATAGTTCTCTGACCATTTCATCCGGAGAAGGCTCATAATTATTTCTTACGAAAAGTCACGGATTGAAATTCTCACAACAGGTGGTCTCTTTGTTCCAGTTAAAGAAGGGTTAGAATAGACTTTAAAAATTAAGCAAATTTTTGCCGAAATGCTCGATAATAATCATGTGTCTGCAGAAATAAACTTGATTTCAAAACTGTGTTTAACATTAAAAGAAAAATTTCTAGGTGTATCAGAGAAAACAATTAAATCTCTTCGATGATACGTATTTTATTTCGGCTTATAATACTTAAAATAAACAAAATACAATGAGGGTAGATAAACAAGCGTAAGAAATAGAATCCTTCGCACTGTCAGCCTATTAATATGTGACCACATTTTTGTCCTAATCAAAGGCATAAAATTTTTTTAAACCGGTTCTCTATAGAACGTATACGAGAAAGTAAAACAAAAAGCTGAAACATCATTAATTTTCCGGAAATTTATTTTTAAAAAATTATAAAATTTTGCTAAGAGAAATTTACTTTTGGATGAGAAGACTGACTTCAGATATAAATATTTGTAGAAAATAAGAGTATCAAATACCATTCGCTACCAGAAAAGAGTTTTAAAGAAATGAATGCATATTCCCCTAATTTACAATACAGGCTATACTGATAGTGATTATCAGTGATATTGACTATTGCCAGTGGAGAGTTTCATCTCACCTGTCAAGCTACCTGACATTTGTTTTCCTTTCAGTTTAAAATCCTCCTTCAGTAAATATCTGATCTTTCACAGTTGATTTCCCTCTTTAATTACTAAAGGCAAAATGGCGAAGGGAATATCAGAGCCAACATGTCACGCAGGCAGAATGTTTGCTCCACCGAAAATGCCGGCACTCCTTTCAACCGAAGACTCCGATTAAATTCACACCGTGAAAGTTAACTGATAAAGCAAATATTGAAGCGTCGAATGTTCTGTCTTGAAAGTTAGATATAATTAATTCTCTTAAATCATCGCGTGGTACTTTGTGGATGAAGGATTATTCTTGGGAGGTTGAATGAATATTAAAGTTCATTAAAAATAGTGTAGAGAGAACAATATATACGAATTAAATTGTGCTATGTGCTACTTAGAATATCGAACTACTAGCTTGTTCTTTTAAAATTTCAGTAAGATATTTTAAACAAATGCTATTTTCAGAAGCTTAGATTTGGAAGCCATTTTTCTAATTTTCCTCTCTCTCTCTCTCTCTCTCTCTCTTACTCACACACACTCACTCACTCTCACACACACTCACTCACTCTCACACACACTCACCCACTCTCACACACACACACACACACATACACACACACACACACGTACGCACACACACACAAACACGCAAATTTCTTTTTCTCTCACACACTCACATATATATTCTCCCTCTCACACACACATATATTCTCTCTCTCTCTCTCTCTCTCTCTCTCACACACACACATACACGCACACACACACACACATACACATATTCTATCTCTCTGACACATACAAACATATATTATCTCTTTCTCTCAAGTACTCATATATTCTTTTCATCTCTCACACACAATATTTTCTCTCTCACACACACACACGAACACGCATATTCCCTCTCTTACTCTCACACGACAAACACACATATTCTCTCTCTCTCTGACACACAAACACACATATTCTTTCTCTCCAACTCTCACTCTCACGCACACAAATACACATATTCTCTCTCTCTCTCTTATGCACACATAAACACACATATTCTCTCTCTCATACATACATGCAAACATGTTCTGACTCTCTCTCTCTCTCTCATGCACACACACAAACATGTTCCGACTCTCTTTCTCACCCACCCACCCACACACACACACACACTTTTTTCTCTTTCACGCACATAAAAAAAATTCTATCCCTTTTTTTCTTTGCAATGCAACAGACGCTTTGGGCCTAGAATGATTGTTAGAGTAGTTAAACATTTTTTTGGTATATAACACAAAATATTGAAAAAAATTTCACAAAAATTATCGTTAATAATTAATAATAATTAATCGCAGTAAAGAAATACTAAAGAAATCATGCTGAAATCTGAGTTTTAAGACTATAGAATGATTTTTGTCTCGGTTTTATTCTATCCCCCTCTCTTAAAACTGCTTTTTAAATCTATGTCACAAAAATGTTTTGTCACATGCTATGTAACTATATCTCGTATAATAAATCATTTAGTTTCCAGTTGTGCTTTTGCGTTGTTTGCTTGCTTCACAAATTTGTTGATTTAAATAAACCTACAGTATATTATTGAAATATACTGATTTCTCATATTCTCTACTAATTATAAAACTGAATGTGTGTGTGTTGGCGCTTCATAGAATAGTCCGTTTAACACAGAACTATTAAATCGGGTAGCAATATCATTCATAGAATGTGAAAATGTGCACCTCTAGGTGATTTCTTTTATGTAATTTTACCTCCCAAAATATTATTGCACAAAACTGATTTTCCCGCCATTTATAAGGTTTTAGAAATTGTCTTTTTTAACTGTATTAACTTAATTATCGTAAAATGTTCCCAAATGTGGATTTTTTAAAATTTAATTTTGAACAATATTGCATTGTTGCCTTGAAATTCAAATCATTTTCATAAATTCATTAAATCGCATTATTGTTTCTCTTCATTGAAAATTAAAGAAGAAAGATTCTGTTTAATATGTATAAATTATTTTATCTGTATCTATATTATGAATACAGATAAAAATCTGTATGTCTTTAACATTTGCATATATCTACTTTATGAATAAAAAAGTGAACTTGCAGTACCTTGGAAGAATATGGATGAGTCAGAAAATTATATTTTTATAGAAAAGATATCATGGGCCTACATTCTATTAGATAGATCCATGCACATAAAGTGTAATACAAGTAAGACTGATATAGGGTTTTGATATCTATAAAAATGTGAAACTTGGTAATTGTTAGAGGAAACTTGAATATAAAGTTTATAGACTTTGATTAAGTTTAAATACAGCCAATATCTTTAGTGAACCATCTGGGCTTCACAGGCGGTTGATGTAAATTAAATTACAATTAAATGCTCTTTGATATCTATTTTATATCTGTAATATTTTGTTCTAAAGTCTTCAGTTTTTGAAAATATATTTTCCTTTTTAGTGACCATATCATTATATATATTTTAGCTTCTATTATATCATTTCATGGAGGATAAATAATTAAATATATTTTATCTTATCATCGAATAGGATTTAAAACTTGCTGACAAATGGAAAAATTATAAATGTGCAGAGTTCTATTCTACTATCATAGCTACCTACATCATAATTTAGCAAAGATAACGCTAATTTTCAAATTATTTCATACGAACGTTCAATGTTATTGAGCTATTGAATACGAATATCTAATTCAGTTCACGATTTCATTCATATAGTTCTTTGAATTTCGGTCAGATTATTCATACACATATAAATTATCTGCGGATAAATTTATGAATACATAAGTGCCTTCAAATTATTCTAAAGGTACCGTATATTTTCACCCATAATATAAAAATAATTTAAAATCTCTTCAGATCTCAGAGTTTCTTAACTGTGTCTCAAATTATATCTTATCGAAATATTGATATTTCATCAAAGCTGCAAATTCAACATTCTACAAAGCTAAGAATAAAACCCTTTTTTAATGTAAAATTTTCTTTTATTCGCGATTTCTGTACCATTTTTCACTCCCCAGATAGGCTATTCTGGTAACCCTATTTTACCATGTCACAGGCCACGCTTTAGTAAGATTAACTTCGTCTGGACCATTCGCAATGAATTTAGAATAATTCCATAGCCTTAATTATCCACGAAAAAGAGCTGAACATTTTCCAATTTCATTAACGTTGCAAAATGAATAGAAAGCAGGAACCTGTTTCGTCTCCTATTAACGTAGATGGAATGATATAGCTAAAAGAAGTACTTTTCGGCTTGAATTTAAAAGAAAAGTCTAAGAGAAAAAAAGCTTCCCTTTTTTTAAAACAATGTCAAAAACGATATAAAAAAATCCCAAGTATCACAGTAGGAACAATCAGCTACTGTTCAATTAAAAAAAATCTGCTAATTAACTTGTCAATTGGGAAAATAGGGTGTGATACCTTCAATAGATTAAATTTCACGGCCAGCGAACACGCACTTAATTTACAAAAATCTAATTAATCTTTTTAAAAATAAAAAAAAGTTCAATCAGCTTTGCTTCAACGGTGAGTCCAAACTAAAAGCCTGGACATAAAAAATAAAAATAAAAGACCAATTAAATAGGCTAGTCTGCTTTAAGATTAGCATCTTTATTACTTTTTTCGAACCCTAGTATTATTCAAAAAGGCGATGAAGAAAGAAAGATGCCTTTCAGTTAAAATAAAGTAATTTTAAATATAATTGTCACATGCACTTTTGAAATCTAGGCTTCAAAAATACCACCCAGATTTGCAAAAATCAAAGAATTTTGTATATTTTATGGATTTAGGACTCAAACGTCCATTACTATTTAAATATAATGATCATTAGTTGTTTTTCTTTTTTTATTTCATTTAGTTTTATTACATTTGTCATATTCCAATTGATTGATTATTTCAGAGTTTCATATTGTTACGAATCTGTAATGCTGCTTCCCAGCATAGTTGGTTCCACCATCGGAAAGAATGTTTTACAGTCATCGGTATTGGACGGAGTCCGGTGCCGCGTCGGAGGGTCCCGGAGCTTGGCGACAAACTTGGCGACCATTTGGCGACTTGGCGATGAATTTGGCGACTTTGGCGCCAAAACAGATTATACCTGAAACATTGAGAATTTTCCCGATTCGTCCACTAGGAACGGAGATACGCCTCGAACGTTCCTGATTGGTTGAGAGGCGTCTAGTCCTGAGACCTATAAAAGAAAGCGGCCGCAGCTGCTATAGCAGAGTAGTCGGAATCGACAGGAAGAACTGGCCTTCCAGAGATTAGCGGAGCAGCGACGGAGTCAAGTGAGTGCTGAATTAAGTTGTGCCCTACGGTCTGCATTAGAGTCTGTTGTGTGCTGTCGTCCGCACGTCTCGGCTGAAGATAATTGTGTGCTGTATATAGTTGTCGTCTTTGTGTTGTCCTGTGTGTCTTCGTGTAAATAAAGGTCGTTGTTGCATTTTCTACTGCCGCCTGCTGATTGTTTTCCACACCATATAACTCCCACTATCCAAACGAACCCCGGAAATTTCGTAACAATATATTTTTCTTAAATAATTACATAACTAAAATATAATAACTTAATTTGAATCTAGGTAGGATGTTATTGCAAAGACTTCAAACACAATTAAGAGCTATGAATTAACATTCAAAGAGAAATGGGAAAAAATATACTGTTTGGAATTATAATTATTAATGAGACGTTGAAAATTTCATTAATTAATTTATATGATTAATATTAAAAAATTAACATCCAGTTTTAACATTTCGCAAATATCCTTTAAGTTTTAACCTATTATAAATCAATCATAGAAATATTTTCTACTTTTTTCTTCGCATTTCTATTTTAAACAACATCAGATTAGACAATCCTACTTTAAGCAACATTTAGGTTAGACAATCAGCATATATATTCTAAATAATTTTATTACGTATTCTGTAGCTGCGATTTTTTAAAAATTTGTTCTAATGCAAAATGAATCACAATACCCCCCTAAATCTTGTTGAGAGAGAATTCTCATTATGATTTATTGAAACAAAAATTATAGCGCGGGATTTAAGGAATCGATATTTAAAATGGAAAATAAATAAAATGGATGTAATTTTCAAACAACCAATGAATACGATATTTCCATTTTAAAATTATGGGTTAGTAAAACCTCTGAAAAATATGGGATTTTAAACTAAATTTCTGAATATTTTTAAGTACACTTCCATATATTTTTTATCATTTATGTTGCCACACAGTTATTATAAACTTTAAATTCCGATATGAATTTTATAACAATCATGGACAAAGTCCACATATGGGCTCGTATTCTGATGTTGCGTAACAAACTGGCGTAAATTTACTTTTTGAAAAATCAAGAAACATCTCTTTCATTCATATATATAAAAAATATAGGTGGTGACCCTTAGGACTCAAACATAGTTTCCGCCAGTGTGGCTGTTGCAGCGGTCCGGTCATTCAGTTTTCTTTATCCTTGGTCCTTCAGGCGGATCGGAGAGTCAGTGAGGATATAACTTGCACTACAAATTATATATATATATATATATATATATATATATATATATATATATATATATATATATATATAGGGATGATTTCAACTTTAAAATAACAAAACTATGTAACTACCATTCCAATCTAAACTCTAAAATTTTCAAAAATCTAATTTTCTCACAAGTTAACAGGATCAAAAGGGTTTGCAATAATAAAAATTCTTATATTGAAGCATCAAATATCCTCCTTAAAAATTTAATTAAAAATGATTTTATTAGAAATTACTGTAATGTCAATTTTTTAATTAAACAAGGTATGGTTTGGGATTAATCCTTTGGCTTTAATAAAAATAGAACTTTACTTGCATATTGGATCACTCAATAGATGGCGCTGGGTGCCTACCTCTGTTTACATAATTTACCGTTAACTTTTTTAAAAACAGGAAATCACAATCGATTGTTTAAAGTTTCCTTGACTGTTGGATGGTTTTTTTCTGGCCTTTTCGTTTTTAATTTTAATGCTGTTTTTGTTATTTTTGTTATTGTTTTTTTACTTTGTTGTGGTTATTTTTTTTCTAATTTGTTATTTTGTATTTCCTTTCTGTTGAAATGGTATATCTCTTGAGCATAATTTCAGGGGATTTTCGGGTCACGAGGAATCATTATTAGACACTGTCTGTATGTCCTCACAGAAAAAATCCCTTTATTTGAATCCCTGCCTGAGGGTGACCCTTGAAAAAGTCTTCAGGCCGGATTCTTTTTTTAATATTTTTTTAATAATTTTTTTGGTTTAATTTTTATTTGATTTTTGTTTTTCCTATTAACTTGATTCTAATACTTTTGTATCAATTCATCTGTGTTTTAGAAGTAGCTGCAATTGCGCTCTCTAAATACTATGAAGTTCCTTTTTGGTTTTAGTTTAAATAGGTAATAAATTTTAGTTGCGATTTCGAAACTGTTTTGTTTCGTTTTCATTTTAGTTTCGTTTTCAAATTTTTTCTTACTTTATATATATATATATATATATATATATATATATATATATATATATATATATATATATATATATATATATATATATATATATATATATATATAATCAATAATATAAATTGCTAAAATAAGGAATTGAGTTCAAAACCTATTTATTAAAATCTTATTATTTCTTCGCGACTCGCTTTTAGATTCATATATTAATCCTTTTAAACAGACACTTTCGTGTGTTTAAAATCTATTGTCTTCCGCCAATTCGTCAGAGCCAAATTATATAAAAACTAGATAATTATCTAGAGAAGATGAATGTTCACTCTGAAATATTAGCTCTCAAAGACTTTAAATTATGTTTGCTCATTCTTATTTATATGCTCCCTGGGTTTTAACAATTGCTTTCATAAAAAATAGTTGCATCCAGTCGAATTTCAGGATTTAAGAAAACGAGTAGCAATCAAAAGAATCATCCATCACATTCTTTATTATATTTATGAAAATTTATTCATTAAATTATCATGCGACCTAAAATAGGTTTATTTATTTTTGCCCAAGATATTCAAAAAAAAATTTTTTTTTTAATTATTTTTCAAAAAGTACTTTTTGGAGTTTTTTAACATAGGACATTTTGGGAAAAATTTGAAATCATCAAGAGCAGCACTCTAAAAGTTTAATACTCAAGGACTTTCAATTATATTTGGTGATTCTTATTTATTTGTTTCCTTGTTTTTAGTAATTATTTTCATAAAGGATAGTTGCGTTCAATTTAATTTCACTATTTAAGAAAACGTCTAGCGATCAAAAGAATCATCCATCATCCTATTTATTATACTTATCAAAATTTATTTATTAAATTATTATGTGATAAAATAGATTTTTTTTTTGCCTAAGATATTCAAAAAATATTTTTGAAAAATATCTTTCAAAAAATAATCAAAGATTTTCAAAACATTTTTTTTAAAATATCTTTCAAAAAGTACTTGTAATTATGAACATAGAATATTTTGGGAAATTTTTTAAATCATCAAGAACATCAACAGTCTAAAGCGTTTGGGAACCTTGTATGAAATCGAATTTGAATTGAGCCGTACATAATTTAAATTGCTTCAGATTTTGTTTGTATGAATCTGTGTATGAATTTGGAAGCAATCACAATAATTACTTTTTACTATTGGTAAGCCCCTTTGTACTTTTTCTATTAGAAATAAATATTTCAAAATTCAGTTTCGAATAACATAATTATTACAAATATCTGATTGGTTTATAAAAAAAAGTGTGAGTTTGAAATTCCGTTTCATCTTACATAAAGAGAAATTTTGTTCTGCCTCTTAAAGAAGGTTCAATCTTTCTTTCTTTTTTTTAAGTGACTTACAGTTTCAAATCTTATTACAACTTCCCCATTTTTCGTTCAACTGAATTTCTAAGATTCTTACTTACATTACTTAACTTCTATACATATGGCTACTTAGAAACGCTAACAGCCCTCAAGTTTTAAGAAAAAAGTTACAGAAGTAAGTCTTTTAAAATGCTTTAGTATTTTCAATTTTTAGAAAGCTACCGGTAACTTTCAAAAAGGAAAAAGTCAATTTTCTTTTCAACTGTGCTGAAAGTGTTCAACGAGTTGAAAGAATAGGATCACGTATATTCTTATTTGGTGAAGATAAGTATCATCTTTGTAATTCGATTTTTTAGCGGAATTTTTCTTATAAATCATGTGAAAATGATTTTTTTCTGGCAAAGCCTTTACTTCTTACTTGAGCTTCTTTACTCTGAGATTATTCAGAGTAAAGAAGCAATTTTTATAAAATGATGCTTTAAAACTGTTACAGGTAAATTTCGTTTTATTTTTGTGTGAAAAGAAGGAAACATTTTTTTAAAAAATTAACTAGGGACTTTTTCATTTCTAAAAATTGAAACAAAATAGGTATGAAATAAGTATATTATTTCATTCGTTCTTTATTCAAATGAAGTGGTGATTTATGAATCTCATTGTGAGCTTATAAAGAATTTTTCAGCTTTTGATAAAACTTATTTCCCGTTTCACTTGAATGTTGAAGACACATTGTTTTAATAGAACCAATCAATCATCAATTCATAAAAAATAATCATAAAAACATAGAATTCAATTTAAGAAAGTACACACACTTTTAGATGTTCTAAGAAAACGATTAAAAATGTTTTCATTTGAAAATTTGATTACTTATTATTTTCTTTTGCAATAAATTGCATTGCTTTTGTGCAATTTTTCCATACAAATTAAATAAATGAAACTAATACAGGATCAGCAAAATAAAAAAATTTCAAAATGAAATATGTTTCTTATTTAATTATTTATATTTATTCATTTTTAAATACATAATTGTTGCACAATTTCATATGAAATTTTTTATAACCCCCGTCAGTGCTATTTACCATGATTGTTTAATGCGATATCTCTATGGCATCTATTCTTCAACTTAGATAATTCGGCAAAAACATTTTTTTTTAATTTAAAAAATGAAATTTTATCCATATGAAGTGAAAAAATTGTTTCAAAACAACATTTTAAGATTGTTCATCTCAGACATATGAAATAATCATTATGTGATATAAATTCAACATTTGAAAAACATTACAACGTTTTGCATATTAAATTTGATTCTTCGTTCTTTAACCATTACCCCACATTTATAATTTTATTATAACAGATATGCGCACGTCACTGAATGTACCAAACTGAAGAAGGCCGGATCAAAGAATATCAACTATGTGATGCAAGTTATCTCCCTGAAGAACATTTGGCGAAAATTGGCACGGATTTATATTTCAATTAGATGAAACCTTTTGCAAAAGGCCACACAATGCGTAACAAAAGCTTACTGCAATCTCGTAATATAAAAATAATGCTTTTTCTTTTGCCGATTTAGGACACTAGCGTTTTCAAGCATGACATTTCTTAACCTTTCATCAAAACATGTCATGAATGAGATTTTTAATCTAGCAGTTAGTCCTAAAGTCCATGCGTAATTCTATGTGACAATTTACAACGCCATCTATCGGTAAATTTTAAAATTACCGTAATTAATCGGTAAATTTAATCACGGTATTTCACCGTATCTCATATACGGTGAAAAGATACGTACAAATGTAAGTTAGGAGGTTGTACAGCACTTTCAGTTTAATAAGAAAAGATAGTTACTCAGATTGATATTCAAAATAGAATGCAAAAACTAAATATTTGTTTAGTCACAATTTCGAAAATTTCATCCGTAATGCACTTTTGAAGATTCTGCAATGCTGGAGTAGGCATATACTCTCCCTTTTTATATCCCCATAACAATACGTTCAATAGGGCCTAGGGCAGGTGAGCGAGGTGGCTAATTTAGATTCAGTAAACCAATCGATAGATTCTCAACAAGGTCAGTTATTACATAATGCAGAATTTCCTAGTACAGTTGTCTCCTTAATGTTCCTTAATGTTCCCTAGTACAATACTCCAATAAGCCTGCAATTAAATATTCCACATCACGTCAGATTTACTAGGGGCGAACTTCGAGAGTGTATCTCTGATTTTTTTAGCGGTTTATGGGCATTTTTTCTGTTAAACCTTCCATCCCTGTAAAGATGGCGCATCCGTCCATATTATGCCTGCCATGAATGTTGGATGGACCTCTAAGTCATTCACAAAGTTGCAGCCTATTATAATCGGTATGGATGAGAACTCAATTCATTCAGTATTTCTTAGAGGTATTATTGTTATTTGCATAATACACAGGATTATGCGTCTTTTAACCCAAACATGCTTAAATTGAGTTGTTGAGTTAAATTGATTTTGCAAGATCAGCAGAAAGTTTTCATGGTTTATAGGGACACTTAGTAGAACACACAATAGGTGGGAAAAAATCTTGTGCCTAATGAATGCGAATCACGTACGTTTCCCTTCAGCACAACAGAGGTTCGTATTTTGTGCAGGTTCGTAAGGTGTTCTTTTCCAGCTTCGCTCGCATTTTGTAAAGCCATATTCTTGAATATCCCAGTTAACGTAATGCTCTGTTTTTGCATTCTTTGAGTGTTAATGAGTGCAAGGTATCTTTTCTTACTAAATCGGGAGTGCTGTACAACTTTCTAATTGACCTTTTTCTCATACATTTCACTGTTTACTAGACAGGACCATTAACTTTAAAATTTCCCGATAGATGACGCTGTAAGTTGTCTCATTGAATAAGGCATCCTTTTTTTTATTATACCTAGACACTAACATTATGGCCTGAGTTGCCATCGTTTAGAAATTAAGAGAGGTAGCTAACAAATGTAAGTGGCAACTATGTAGATTACCGAGTTTCCAGTTTTCATTTAACATAAAAAAATTGACGTCAACGTTGATTGACGTTTATTGTCATAATGAATGAGTTCCAGTTAGCGTTTGACGATTTTTCAAACCCAGTTTTATGGCCTGAGTTGCCATCGTTTAGAAATTAAGAGAGGTAGCTAACAAATGTAAGTGGCAACTATGTAGATTACCGAGTTTCCAGTTTTCATTTAACATAAAAAAATTGATGTCGATAGACGTCAACGTTGATTGACGTTTATTGTCATAATGAATGAGTTCCAGTTAGCGTTTGACGATTTTTCAAACCCAGTTTTATGGCCTGAGTTGCCATCGTTTAGAAATTAAGAGAGGTAGCTAACAAATGTAAGTGGCAACTATGTCGATTACCGAGTTTCCAGTTTTCATTTAACATAAAAAAATTGACGTCGATAGACGTCAACGTTGATTGACGTTTATTGTCATAATGAATGAGTTCCAGTTAGCGTTTGACGGTTGTTCGAACCCAGTTTTTTAAAATAAATTTGTCACATTTGAAAACGGGCTTTTGAACTAAGAAAACCGGTTTTCCTGAATGCCTGGATATTCCTCTTCTTCAAAAAAGCAAACAAACAAATATTTCGAATTTTATCAATTGGGACAGATTCGTCTAGCAGCTTCAGGCTTAGGCGACAAGATACCAATTTATTAACAAGAAAAGGTATATCAGAATTTCTGTTAAATGAGCTAAAAATATTACTGAAATATGTTTGTAATTATTATACGCTTTAGAAGAACGAATTCAAGAAACAAGTGGAATTAGCAACTCTTTTGCTGTATTTGCACATTTCTAGTTCAGCGAAGAAATCTAGAGTACTTTCTTTAGCTTTAAAAACCAAAATCATTGAGTTATCTGAAAAGATACTGTCTAGAATATTTCCGAATTCTTATGTGGAAACCAATTCTGATGAAGAACAAATCGAAGAAAATACTCATTGGTGTAATGCGTTTTTAAAAGAAGCCATGGAAAAATCAGTTCAAAAATTTCTTGAAGACTCCGAGGAAAAACTTAAAAATCCAAAGACACTGAAAACTGAATTTTCATTATTTGAGTCAACGAATAAAGATTTGTTATTTGATGCCATGAAAATTATAAAACCAAGGTCAGTAGCTAGTGAAGGCGTATTTTCAATTTCAGGCAGTATTGAGTTCAAAATAAGAACAAGACTTAGCCATCGTTCAGTGGATGTTTTTCGTTCTTTAAAATTCTGTTTTCATAGGAGAAATTAAAATTAGTGAAAATAATATAAATAATATTTGAAATTTTTGTTTGAATTTTTGTTATTTTGTGTAAGTAATGTAATATGTATAATGTATATGTAATGTATAATAATAATGTACATGTAATTCTTAATTTTTTTTCTATATTTTGACTTTGACATTGATTTCTTTTTTTGTTATTTTATATAAATTAAATAAAATATTTTTCCTTTTTTTTCGAAAAAAATTCTAAAATTGGCTAAAACCGGGTTTTTTTTTTTTTTTTTTGGAAATATTGAATTCGAAAACCGGTTTTTCAAAAATTTGGTTTTTGTATAAATCTTAGTTCCAGTCTGTTAGAAAAAAAAAATTTCAAAAATACTTTGCTTTATCATAACATAACTTTCAAATGAAATAATTACAGTAACTAATGGAATTTTGCCCTATTTTTGCGTATATAATAAGTACTTCAAATACATTTTTGCTCTATTCGTATTCAAAAGAAGATTAAAAAATTAAATTGCAGATTGAATCATTTTGAAATTAATTATAAGTGAATCAATGAAGAAGAGTATGAAAATATTTTTGGAAAATGAGATTTTGCATGAAAATATTGTACACCATTACAGAATAGGAAATGCCTGACGAAGAATATATTATCGTTTCATTTTATAAACTCATATATCCAAGTTACTGGCAATTTCTCTTCTGGCAATGCAGAACCTTTCCTTGCCTGTCGGCCACTTCTCATTTGTTCTCCTCCCAGTTTAAAATTCTTCGTCAGTAAACATCTGTGATCTTCCTCAGTTGATTTCCCTCTTTAATTACTGGAGGCAAAATGGGAGGGGGAGAAATTCGGCGCCAGCATGACATGGAACCCTTACTCCACCGAAAATGGCGACACTTCCTTCAACTGAATGCTTCCAACAATTCACTACGGAAAATTTATCTAGTTAAATATCCATTGAGACTCTATGTTTAAATTGTAATAAAATTTATTAATTTATCATTTTTCTCATTTCTATCATTGTATCATCTCTTGGAAAATATTCTAGAGTCATTAAATTTTAAAATTTTGTAAAGAAAACAAAATATGGACAATTAGCTCTTTAAAATATCGTACGAAAATATTTCATCTTTCCTATCGCAACAAGTCGTTCTTCAAAACCTCATGCATTTTTTTTATCTGTGGTGTTCTCTTCTAAACATTTTAGTAATAATTGATACGAATAATTTAATGAAAAAAAAATTCTAGCCTCTGTGTAGCAAACTCAATTGTTCAGTTTCCAATCAGTAAACCTTCTCTGAAATTGTCAAAAATTAAATTCACCATTGCAGCGAAATTACATTACTTACTGTAAATATAATTTCATTTGAAATCTATTTATTAACAAATCAAAGTTCTTTTACATGTTTTTAACAGACTAGAACCCTTTTAATATGATTTAATCTACTAATATCATCATCAAATTTTATTCAAAAGTAGAATGAAAACTGAACACTCGGTTTTATATATGGTTCCCACTTATATTTTTTCACATACACACACTCTAATTTCTAAACGGTGACAGCTCAGGCCATAAAGTTGGTGTCTAGATATAATAAAATGGCTATACACTACTCGATGATGAAGCCTAGAACGCCATATACATGAAAATTTTGGAATTACAGGTCATATTCGAAAGTTACGAGAAAAAAAATTGAAAGTTGTAGACCACTTTTAATTTAGTGGAAAAGATACTCAACACACATTAATACTCAAAACAGAATGCAAAAACATGAAAATTTGTTCGATTGTGATTTTCCATAATATGCGTCTTGTATTTTTTAACTTTATCGCATTTGGCGAACAACATTGTGATAAAAAAAAGTGCCTCATCATATTAATGAATCCCAGTGTTCCTAACTCAGTCCGAAACACATTTTGCAGAACAGAGCTAATTTATTTGTCCGTCTATCAGTCTGTGGATTTGTGAGCATCGTAACTCAAGCATGTAACAAGTGGCATGCGTGAAAATTATTATTTATTATCTTCTTTAATAAATTTACAGGTATCAAATATTACATAAAATGAGTGTATGAAACGCCTGTTTGTCCATGTACATGTGAACTCAATAACTCGAAAACGCAGATAGCACGACATATGTTATCAAGCATATATAGATAAATTTTTATTTCAAACATCTTAACAGTTAGCCAAAGTGTTGACTATTTGTCAGGTTGCGTATTTATAAGTATACACTACTGGTTTACTTATAAGTATACACTACCCAAAAGTATTACAAGTTTGAGAAATTTCCCGGTTTATTTTTTTCAAAAATAAGCCCCCCCCCCCTCTCCCAACAAAAAAGTTTATTTTTCATTTCAAGTGATATTTTCTAGTATAAACGTGGCGAATAAATTTCAATCTATTGCGTCATCCATTGTGAAGCAATCGTCTGCAACGATTGTGTCATCCTGGTAGCTTATTATAAAATCGTTCTGACTGCGAAGGATTTCGTTCTGTTTGTAGCGCTGTCGAAGTGCCTTCGCTTTGCATTGCTTTTCAATTAAGCTGTTTAAATGTGTGAATTAACTAGTGAGAAGTGGTAAGCTGCTATTTTAATGTATAGGGAAAACATTTCAAATGTTAATATTGCGCATCTGTGCGATTGCAGTGGATCGACTATTTCACGCCTCATAAAGAGATTAAAAACCGAAAGAATCGTAGATAAAAAGCCTAGGACTAGTGTTCCGAGGTTCTAAACGTGCTGATACTACACTGACACGATTATGCCGTAAAAATAGATTTGCAAGTTCTGCTACACTTGCAAGAGAATGGAACGAGTCCACGTCTGTCATTGTCAGTCCCAGAACAGTTCGCAGGTTGCTCTGTGAAGCTGCTTACAAGGCATAAGTATCTAAAACAACCAATACTGACGAAAGCAATACGCAGGAAACGATTGGAATGGGTCAAGGTGCACAAAAATTGGTGTATTTCGGAATGGAGACAAGTTAGTTATATTCAGCGAGGAAAGTCGCTTTTCTTTAATGACTGACAAGCCTGGTCACATTTGGCGTAAAGCAAAGAAAATCATGAAGCCAAAAGGCCTGGTCCGTACATCAAAACACTCAGAAAGCGTAATGGTGTGGGGATGCATGTCATATCTCAGTCAACTAGACGACTTCATTTTTCACAGGGAACTATGAATGCTGGCAAGTATGTTGGCGTGCTGAAGGATCAATTACTTTGTAGTGCTTGTGACATGTTTTCAAGGCAGAAATGGATATTTTAGCAAGATCTAGCACCCTGTCATACATCAAAAGAGTACGAGAAACTTTACAATTAATTTTAAATTTCATTTCAGTTCAATTCTGTCCTCTATATTGAAACATTCGTTATTTTAGGTAAAGGCTGCATTTGCAAAACATGGTATTAAGGTTCTAGTAATGGACAGGAAATTCCCCAGATTTAAACCCCATTGAAAATTTGTGGCGTATAATGGGAAAGAAAATAACTTGGAATCATTCCAGAGCAAAACGAGGGACATCAGAAAACAATAATTTCAGTTTGGCACCAGGAAATACCATGAAAAATGTTGCAAAACCTTGTGGATTCCATGCCTGACAAAGTAGCTGCTGTGATCGAAGCGAGAGGCGACCAACCAAATATTAAATGCTTTTCAGTTTTGAACTCTTTTTCTTTTTTTTAATCTTTTCTAATCAAAAGAATTTGGCATTTTTTCTTTACTTCCTTTTATTCCTGAGAATCAGAATGAATTCCAATACTGAGAACATTTACATTTTGTTTGCATTTTTTTTTGAAATTAAATAATTTTTTTGTTTAATAATTTAATTATATTTTGCCTTTAGACTAATTTAACATATTAACATAAAAAAATATCACTTTAAATGAAAAAATATTGCTTTGGGGGGCGTATTCTTGATAAAACACAAAATTTCACATACTTGCAATAATTTTGGCCAGTAATATATAAACACGATAATTCGAAATAATCAATAAATGAAATTTGATATGTGATTTCGTATTTGATCTAGATTTTTATCAAATTTTAAACCCAATCAAGGAAATAAAATCAATTAAAATTTATTCTCAGTTTTATTTTCTATAATATGTATAATAGAACGCGCCATTTTTTGTTAGGATATGAAAAAGGGGTAGATTACTCCTGCTGGATATTCATTTCTTAACTTTCACAGAATAACAAAAATTTATTCTTATAAGAGAAATAACTTTACGTCGGATTTGACATAAGGTATGATTTTATGGTAATCTAATAATTCAATGAAGGACATCATAACAAATTTAATGCTAGCAGGTTTCTCTGTGTTTAAGCAATTTTGTTTAACACTTAAAGTAAAAATACATCTCCTGAAGATTATGTTATGGCACAGCATGATTTAAAAACAGAGAAGCTTTCAAAATAATGTATGGGTGAATTTCATATTAAGAAATATAAAGAGGATGCTATTTCAGTAGAAACATTTTAGTATTTCATTCTGATTTAACAGTATATATTTTTGTAATTTGAAGAAGAATTTTCTTTTCTTATATAAGTAAAAGCGGTAAAGAAAGAAAATAGTTTATTAACTAAATTCTGTCAGAATATAGTTTTTATGATTAATTATATTTTTGCAGATTTGAAATATATTAGAACAGAACTATATTCAAGGAATGTACTTTTGAAAAAAATGCCCGATTTATGTGAATATAAAACTAAGAAATTCATGTTCCAGACCATTTTTTACTTTCTGGTGTACGAAGTATAGAGAGAGTCTATAATCTTCAAAACATTCGAACTCGACATTTTGACGAATCCCCACATTTAGGCATCCCTGAATTCAAAAAATGAATTTTTGGAAAACATCCGTCTGTCTGTCACAAAGATAACTTTATGAGCTAGACTGATGAAATTTGGTATACGGTCTTTATATCAAATGTGTAGATTTCCATCCAATTTTGAGCAAAATCCGATCAGAAGAATTCCGACCGACTGTTCGAATATAAATTCAACAAGTTAACTACAAAACGAAAAGAAATAAATAGGTCAAATTCAATACATAGAATTAAAGTCTATAATATAGACACGTATCAAATTTTCAGCCAAATCCAACAAAGTATTGACTATCTACAGGTCTACATTTTCAGAAACATGTAAATGCGATTACTCAAAAACGCAGTGGCTTAAAATATGAAATTTCCTTTGTGACTATAGGTGTAGTTTTGTGCTAAATGTTTGTTTAAATTGGTTGGGAAAAACGATCCTAAAACAGTAATTTGATTTTCGGATACTATTAATAATATTCCAGGGATTAAAGCCAAAAAAATTCACCAAGGATCATATGATAAATTCAATACATATGCTAAATTCACACCAAAAATGAATATTTCGTAACTATTGTTCGTCAATGCCATGCAAGACATAACACTTTTATTAAAAAAATATGATGGACGTTTTGGGGTGACCATTTCCCCTGGTTTCTTCATTAACTCCAGATTTTAATAGAATCATAAGATTGATAAGTAAACAAAATATCTCGCCATTGGTTTTTGACAGCTTTACTACTGTTTAAGATACAAAAAAATTTCAGTGAATCATACATTTTCCATCAATATTTCCACAATTAGAATTATTTAAATTAAAACTATAATAAAATTATAATTCACGTAAACTAAATTAAGTATCAATAATCACATCAATTTATTTTTTGTACATTCCTCAATCTATACAAATTTTTTAACAGCGTACTGTACATGCTCTTCATTTATTACTACGATTATTCCATAAAGGCCTTTCATAAATATGTCACATAAATTAGAGGACAAAAATAAATTAACTTTATTTTAATATAGGTTTTAGTATGTTAAATCAATCTAACAGCACAAAATTTCAAAGTTTAAGTATCTGGTAGGAGATCCTTTAAATCTACTATCATAGAATGAACACACACTTTTTTGGTATATAGTTATATACATATCTATATCTATCTATATATATTTAGATAGAGAAAGACAGATATATTAATATAGATATGTTATAGATAGATATATATATATTAGATAGACAGATACAGCCTGAAACTGTGTATCGTTTGGATATACGACATAATCAAGAGATCTCAAATTAAGATACATTAAACTAAGAACTTGAATATTTATACTATAAATTAGCAAAGACTTTCTATTTATATACCTTCGACATTTTGTTTTATGTAATTTTATAAAGTGTCAAAAATTCGCAACACATCTGTATGTGATATCCATTATTGAAAGTATAAGATAAATTTAATGGGAAAATCGGATTTATACAGAGAAGTAATAAAAAAAAAATCCTACTAAGTCACAGTTTATTTAATATTGCTTCATGTTGCAATGAGATAGTCCTACTCTAAGAGCTTTTCTGATATCGAATTACGAACCCAGACATGCATAATTGAATTTATCAAGTCTGTGCGTAATGAAATAATCCAATATTATAGTTTGTCCCAAAAAAAATTGCAAAGTTTTCGCATTTCCATGTAAAGAAGACCTGAAACCGAAATTTCATTACCTATGGTACTAACACTCACCAATTTGATGCTCCTGAAGTTATCTAATAAGTCGGTCAAATGACTGAAATAAACTCTCTCAGTTGGTTAAGAACATAAAGCACCGGTCACGAGTATTTCAAGTATGTAAAAGTGGGACCATCCTTAAAAAAAATTTAAATGACTGAAAGTAGCAAGTGTTTTTTCAAGTCTTTTTCACGTACTTAGTTTTATATAAGGCTGCCAAAATCAATCACGGTTAAATAAAAGATTTAAATTTATGGGGGGGGGGCAGTTAACAAAAAAATATTTTTTCATTGAAAAAGTGGATTCATTTTGAAAATATAGCGAAAGTACAAACCAGACATGAAAATACTGTTAAAACAAAAACCTAAGAACAAACCATAATAATTTTTACAAACATTTTAGATATCTTCTTGGTGATTGTCTTTCTTATTTGAAAGGATATATTGTTTGCAGTGATTATTTTCAATGTCAACAGAATGTGAATGCCAGTTATTCTGGATCAGAGGGTGACAGTTATTTTCGTAAGTGAAAATATTCGAACCCCAATCATTGAAATATTCCGCAACAAAAACAGAATACTAATGGTGTTGTACTATAACCGGCCGAATAATAATCGGCCGAAATAAGTTAAGCCTATCCTTCTGAGCGTGGAAAAAAAACTGAAGTCTTACTCATTTGGCGGTGGAGAAACGAAAAGTTTTTTTGGCGCGAAAGTTAGTTTTTAATTATTAATTAAAAACTAATTGAAAATTCACAAGAGGGATCCCAGGCACACACACACACACACACACACACACACACACACTGAGCTTTATATAAGCACTAGCCACCTTAGTCGACCAGCCGTTTCGTCAATCTTAATGTTCGTTAAAATTTTAATAATTAAATTCTTTATGCAATTCCTGAAGTAGGAATTGAAGTAATAGCATCTTCAAAATATTTTAAAACTTCAAATTTTGATTGTCAAACCTTCAGTCATAACGTAATATGTATCTCTAATTTTCCGTTATCTCCCGTAGAATTTTGGCTTTATATTAAAGTGGAAAGGATTAATCTGCAATTTATATAATACTTTTTACTGAAACAAAGCATTTTTTTATAATACGATTACTGAAAATAGAGTCACTGAGCGTTTAAACTTTATGGGCACTAAAGAATATCTTTCTTAAATGTGGACATAAACATGGATATAGCCTTTCGATTCCTGGTTAAAGTCATAGCATTTTACTTTAAGAAGGCAAATTTCAAATATTTCATAATTTAAATATATTAAATATTTTAAGATTTAAGTGCATGAAATTTGGCAACGAAGAGTAGAACACTTTCATATAGTAAAATGTTCACAAATTCGCAGCTCAGAGAAGCGAGTCGAATTTTTATTGCAGAATTCTCATCCATATAAAGAAAATCGAAGAAAAATACTATAAAAATCAACATAGCCAGGTAAAAATACAATTTTAAATCAAAAATGGCAATACATCTGTATATATTTAATAAAATATTTTAATAAAGTAGCAGTAAAAAAAAATGAGAACTTATTTTTAGATCAATTTTCAAGTAGAAAATGAGGAATAGGGCAACGAATCTTGAACTTAAATTGTATAATTCACATCAAAATCATTCAAAAAATTTTTAAATAGTAATTAATTTTTTCTTAAGTAAAGGGCCTCAAAAATGTACTCGCTTCCGATCACGAAGTATAGAAAGAAAAACGTAAAATAGTAAATAATTATAAACTTTGAATTGGAATTGGAAGATTTAAAATTTAATAAAGGGAAATTTCAAAAATGATTAAAAAAATTCCAATTAAACTAATTTAACTGCATTTCTAAAGCATGAACAGTTCAGGTAATTTCTCGTATATGCTATTATTAGAGAAGTAAATTAAATCAATATTTTTAATTTTTCATGTTTACAATCGATCAATAAAGTAGCAAATAAATTCTAATATTTAGATTAATAAAAATATTTTAAGTAAAGATTGATTTACATTTAAGCTGAATTGGCAATTGATTTATATTTAAGCTGAAATTAAGAAATGATTTAAAGTAAATAGAAAATAAATCTTAAGAATTTGTACTTTTATTTTATATCGATTCAATAGTTCTCAGACGATGCGAATGTAATCAATCTTAATCTTAAATTTACCAATCTTAAATTTAGACTACGAATAAGTTAGGAATATTTGTTTATAGATTAAATTTATCAAAACAAACATTTGAGAAATGATAAATTTTTATTTAAATATCAAATATTCTGAGTATGAAATACATAAATTTTATTTGCAAGTTTTATATACAAAGACAGATGGTTTACAAGATTGTTACAATATAAAAAGTAGAATCCAAATGCATTTGAAATAAGAATTAACAGGTATGAAAGTAAATTGGGTTTTTTTTAATTTTAAGTTAAATGCTTAACAAGAATTCATCCAAACCATTTTAAAACTAATCCAACTCTTCAGTTCCGAATTCTATTAATGAATTCTTACGAGTTGCATACATTTAAATGAGTTACTGCATAATAACTTATATACCGATTTTTTTTTATTATAATTTCAACAATTGTTTTCAATTGTATAATACAGTTCAGAATGAAAATTAGATTTAATATTTAAGAAAATGTTTTTCCAAATTAAATACCTAAGAATTCTGAATAATAAACTGCTACAACGTTTCATTTTCATTATCGAAAAAGTAAATTAGGAAGCAATAGACACTTCGTTATTGTAACATTCATTCACCATTTTTCTCAAAATGTAATGCTTCATTCACAAGTATTTCCCGAATAAAGAACCTTCCAGATTTATCCACTTGCCATAGGGGAGGAATATAGAAAGTTAATTTTTGACTTTAAATTCGGATGAAGATAAATCACAATTGAAGACATTGAAGTTTCCATGGAAAAAAAATGTTAAAAAAGCAGAGAAAAACTGAAATTCACCAAATTCTACTATATTTCTATAGCATGAACAGCTTTCTAATCCGTCATATCTACACTTTTATCAATAAACTAAC
Organism: Argiope bruennichi; assembly: GCF_947563725.1. Taxonomy (NCBI): domain Eukaryota; kingdom Metazoa; phylum Arthropoda; class Arachnida; order Araneae; family Araneidae; genus Argiope; species Argiope bruennichi. Next base: position 91,474,772 of record NC_079160.1, read on the forward strand.
AAATTCTAATAATTATTTAAATTATAAGAATTTTAAGTAAAGGATATAAACAAATAACTTAATTCGTCTTATGCATTTCGACTTTTCATTTGTATCAATTCAGTATTCTTTTAACGACTTGGATGTATGCACCGTCTTAAACTAACAAATTCATAAACTGAATTTATAATTTCCCTGAAACGTCTCCCATCTAATACTTTCCGTCAGAGGAGTAAGAAATATTCAGAAATTAAATACAAAATTGAATTCTAAGTAAATTGGATTTTATTTGCATGTTTGATATACGAGTACAGGTCATTGACAAGATTATTACAACATAAAAAAGTACAATATAAATGCATGAAGAATCCAGTACAGGTATCAAAACAGCAAAGGCTTATTATTTAAATGAAATTAGCTTAAGAAAAAATCATTCATAAGTAAAGCATTTGTTTAACATTAAATTAACATACTTCAGTTGGAATATTTTACATAGCACAATTGCTATAACTAAGCAAAAAACACACATTTTTACAAGTTAATGTATTTGGCAGTATTTCAATTGAAAATTCATTATAAAAATGTTAAAATGCATAATGTAACACAGAATAAGGAAAAGATTAATATTCTATTAAATTAAAAGAATTTTTTTAGCTAATTTATTACTGAAAAGCTGATCATTCAGAACCCTAGACTTTCTCATGTTATTGCAGAAAGAAAAAGCGACCTGCCTTACATTTAGATTTAACATTCATCGCATCCATTCACTTTTTCCTTCAACAAAAGAGAATATGCGAGAAGGATTTTATGCATATTATTTTATATTAATCAATTAAAGAGCATGCATTTTCTCTAAAAGCATACTGATCACCGTGGTGATCAGGCACGATGATCAAATGCTTTCTGAGAATCAAAGGATATTTTGATTGGCTGGCCGGCCGAGCCAATCAAAATATGCCTTCTCCGCGGATGCAAAATATATAAAATAGTCGAAGTGGCGGGATATTTATAATTTTACTATTAAATCTTACTGTAACCTGTTATTTTATTTTAAATTTAACATATATAAAATGTTAATTTAAAAAATTGCAAATGGATGCAACGAACAGATTTAATACATCTACAGACTACGGTAAAAAATATCCGAGAGATTTAAATTAATAACCATTGACATTATGTCTAAATTTTGATTCGGAAACAGTACGATGCAATATGAAATCCACAAATTAAAGTTAATGAAAAGAAACTGAAAGTTTATTTTATAACAATTTGAGAATATATATAGTTTTAAAAGTCAAAAGTAAATACACGACTTACGATTGATTAATATTTATTGAAAATATTTTCGAAATTTCAATCAATGTAAGAAGACAAACATGCATGTTAAAAGTATGTTTTGATTTCTCTATATACAATAGACATTTTTCCTAATAAGAGTTATCACTCGTATATTTTAAATTAGCCGAACATGCATATGACTATTATAGCAAATTTCATAACTTCAGAGTTTACTTTGATATCTAAATTAAAAAAAGAATTTTGATATCTTAGAAAACATAACTGAGATTAAGCATAAAACAATATACATATGATTAAGCATAAAATAATTTTGCGTATTTAAAACAAATATATGAAAGGCGAATATTAGGATTATGAAAAGCAAAATTCCTTAATATACTAGAATCATATACATATGGTCATAAGAACATATTGGATTATTCAATAACTCATTTTATAAATCACAAGGCGAGTTCTAGAAATGGACAAGATCATGAAGTTGTTTTTGCGAGCACTGACATTCAGTACAAAATGAAACCAGAGGACTAACTATGAAAAATATGTAGGTAAAATGAAAAACGGATCAGTTTACAAAAAATATTTAATTTTTTCCCTTCATTTTGCTATGGTAATCAGTGCAAAATGAAATTGTTTTTTTTTTAATTTCATAACAATTGTCATTCCTGTCTATATTGCTGGGTCAATGAGAGCTCTCCTTGTCAACTTGTTGAGCACTAATAAGAGATTAATAGCTATACAGAAATTTTAAAGCAAATTTTATCTGAAATGTAAATTAAACATTCATTCATTCTTGTTGGAAAGTTGGTTTAGATTGCTAGTAAAATTAAATACACTACCAAATTTTAAGATATCCAAATTAAAAAACCATTTCACCAATGCAGATTGAGAAATAAGTATCTTAAAAGCAAAGATTAAAAAACGCATTACATTTGTTGGGAATGAATGAAGACCACTATTTTAAAGTTGGTATAAAAATAAAAGTTTTAGACAATTTTAAGATGAAATATTGAATTGCCAAACACTTGCTTTGAATCTGATATTTTGCACACTTCAAGCTTAAAAAAGTTCGAAAAAAGTATAAATATTCAGTATCTTACTTTTAGAATAGAATAAAACATTTCAAAGAGGTATTGATATCCTCAAGTTATGTTGACTACATACATAAACGCATTTCCACTGTGCAGACCATTTATGTATTCATTTTTTTGGCACTAATATGAATTTTACAAACTCAACTGCATAAATTGGATCCCCATTCGTGGTTCCATTGCAAAGGCTCCGAATTGCGAGGTTGAAGGCTCCAAATGGCATCTTGCGCCGTGATCACTTTGGTTAAAACATATAGACATCTGAAAAGATTAAATTTATACATTAAATTAAATTATCGAGAATGCCATTAAATGCCAGATTAAAAAAGACCAAATTTTGATCTTTTAATCCACTCCAATAATTCAATATTCTGAAAACAATTGTTTAATTGCTATCGATAGAATTTACGTCTAGGATTTTTTCCACCAACAGTTCACATTATGAAAACATAACTGACCATTTAAATAGAATTTTAAAATAAAGCATTTTTTTTAATTCCAGAATCTTCCGAGATACGAGTATTTTTATTCTCTATGAATGTCAGAAATGGCAAATAATGAATGCTCTAATAGCGTCTGATAGTCATTGTTTAGGCTTTAGAATATGGTAGATTTTGTCAGGATCTAAACTTTCACAGAACCGCTTAAAAGTGCCGAAAACGAACACATGTTTGCATAGAAAAGAAAAAAAAAAAAGGCTCGGTGTTGAGAAAGTTGCACAATTCCTTTAGTGGAGATTGCAAATGAATTTGCTGTTTATATATTTGAAAATCAAATGATTTCGCCTCACTGATTATTATATGCTGGTAACTGCGATTAATGAAGGATTGAAAATTTTAAATATCAACTGCAATACGTTTGGCTTGGCCCCAAAAATAACTTTAAGGGAGAAATGAGAATTATGCCCAAATTTGATTATCTTTCATAGGCACATGTCTGAAAAGGTTTGACCATACATTTCCCTGTTGACAAGAAGAAAGAATACATAAGCCAACTCCATTCTTTGGCAATCAATTACTTCGACATCTATTGACAGAAATTGATCTCGCAGTATAACACGAACGGTAATTCGGTTTTTATGTTCAGAGGCAGCTAAAATTTCAATGTTTTCAGAAAACTATGGTTTATGTATTTTTTGTGCCTTCAAAATACTTTCTAGAGGGCCCAAATACAATAGTTTCCGAATATCATATATTCTGATAATTTTATTATAATGGTTCAAGAACTTACCCTGAGAATTTGATGCTTTAAATTATCTTAAGGAAATTGGTGAGTATTGATGTCTTGTATATGGAACCGAGAAAGCCGTATTATTGATGGCGACGGAACACTTATCAATGATAAAATGCATCCATAATGGTCGTAAGTTGTCTGACCTATGAATACCTAATGAAATAACATTTTGATAGGTTAATTATTTCATAAAAGTGTTTGAATACAATTTTCAATTTGATTTGACAATTTATCATAATTCGTGCAACTTACCGATATCATTTCTGTACCATTTTTTCCCCAAACCAGACATCTCCCCTATTTAAAATTTGCTGCTGGAACCGAAATGGTATTCACTGTACAGATGAAGAGTGGTATTAAGCCATTGTTTAATTAAATGGCCTCTAATGTATTCTTTGCTGAATGCGCTGCTCCAATATCAATTGCAGTATATTCTGCCTCTTTTTCGATTAATAAGACGTTCCATCATGAGTCAGTACGAAGAATGCCGCCAGAATACGTTCAGGTATAAGTAAAGTAATTTAAATTAATATCTCCAAAGTTCTTGCTATTACTCTAAAAATTAAAATTATCATTCGTTTTTTTCTGTTCATATCTTTAAACAGCGTAAAAAGTAATGGCCAAGGATTTCCTCCTATCTCAGACTAGGAGAAATCAACGTAATTCAGACTCGACACTTTGAAGCCATTTTCCTGGAATATAATATTTCCTGGAATATAATATTTTCCTGAAGCCATTTTCCTGGAATTCTTTCAATCCACTGTGCAGGTCATTTTTAAAATTACGGTAATTTTTTTGTACAAAGTTGATACACTAAGCTTAATCTAATATTTCCGGCTTTATAAATCTTTGGTCTGTTAGTCAGATTCCATAGGATTCGAATTCTAATAGGCGCTTGTTGAAGCTCCATATTATCTGTTGTGCCGTGATCACTTGCTTCAAAACCTTTCAATATCTGAAATGAAAATAAGATATGAAATTTATCAATACTATAAAATGCAATATATGCATTTTACTTTTGCTTCTTATCTACATTGAAATTTCTAAAATCAGATAATTTGTTTGCAACTTCATTGACAGAAAATTAAGATTTCCTGATTAAAACGGGAAACCTTTAAGCTCACATCAGTTCATTTTCTTTTAAAAAAAAGTAAGCTATTAGCAATGTTAAACAATTCATCTAAATATTTGGTTTTAAAAACACACACTTCCAAATCTTTTCTGAGAGCTATAAGCGTATATAGGAAAATAAGTCATGCATCTAATTTGTTTATTGCCCTCTAAGCATAATTGCCGATTCTACTTAATATAACAATACATTTTCTCGCTAAACGCTAAAATACTCTTTAAAGCGACCCACAAAATGCGTAGTGGTAAATATAAAATTTCATTTAAGGAATATTCGCTTTTAATTTTGGATGGTTGCATTTCAAAATTTTATAGAATGTCGTACTTAGGTCCTTGAAAAATAGAAAAACGAATTTGAGGTCTCATCAAGAAGCATGTTTCATAACTACAACTTATAAAGGACCGAAAAACTTTAAAATAGTAATGCATTTATTTATTCTAAAAAGTAAGTTTCCCTCAGTCCATATAGACACAAAACAATCTTTAATCTTTTTTTTTTTGTCCTATTACAGGTGCATGGAATAAATTATCTGAGAATTCCTGGCCCTGTACTACCCAAGTGATGACATGCAAATAACCAGCATAGTATAACATTCATTTCAATACTGGTAGTTCTGAAGTTGGAGATGGTTCAAAAGGTGACACATATTTCAATAAAAGTTACTCTGAAATTATGTTTCACTTCTCTTTTTCAGCTTCCAGAAAGCTTACAATCGAATATAATTGGTTTCCAAACGCCATGTCGCTTTGCCAGTTTTATTAATATAATTTGCAAACTTACTGTGTCATTGAATTTCTTGTACTTTGATGTCATCTTAAGATACTTTCTCGCATCCAGACTCAATCAGAAGTGAATACGGTGCAGATGGATATCATCTACATGGAACCGAGAAAACGGCTTTTGTCAAACGAATCGGCATGGACATAAGTTGTTCACCCTATGAAAAAATAATGAAATAAAGTACATTTTATAGCTTTAATTACCGTTGATAAATTATAGCATCCAATCTTCATTTCGATATTATAATTATAAATAGCCTAACTTACCTATATTACTTCTGTACGGAACCGAGATAAAGTCCCCTGGCGATCCAGATGTCTGCTATCAACACAATTTTTGCTATGAGCTGAGAAGGCAGTCATTCCAAATATGGGTAAAGTCGTAATTTCCTTGCTCCAACAAACATCTGAAGAGTCTGCTCTAATAAGTGCAGGATTTGTTTCGTTGACAATTTGAGAGGTTGCATTTCTTTTAAATAAGTGGAAAGTCTGATGAATCCAAAACCAACTTCCTGGTATGAGTGAGGCAGTTTAATGATCTCCAAGGTTATTTTAACCCCAGAAACTTGTCAAATTAAATATTCACTCTGCATATTTTGAAAAACGGCACAAGGAAACAATCGCCACGGCTCTTTCCTATATCATTCGACTATGCCAAGTAATATCCACATTATGGCACTTTCGTCACTTGAAAGCCACTTTTGTAGAATATCCAGAGATTATTTCTTCCATATTCAAAACACCAAATATTCAGATTTCGATGAATCTTAGAAGCGTTCCTGAAGTTTAAAAATATACGAATGGGCAGCTAGCAGTTTAGTGCTCAATTTTAAAATTTGGAAAACAATAAATAACAGATTCCGTACTTTAATAAAAAAATTTGCTCACGAATGCAACAATCTTTTTCCTTAAAGCTGTACCGACTGTTGAAGCTTTATGAAAATGACAAGTTATTTTTTTTATGCATTAAAGGATAGAGAAACGCAATACGAAATTTGCCTACTTTCATACGCGTTCAAAATAGCTGTATTTAAAGACAATATCTCCAATGCTTTGTTAGATTACATTTCTAAACCTTTTCCTATCCCTGATACAGCCGATTCCTTCCTTTCATTCAATTCAAAAAGGTAATTAGAATTCATCCGCATTCAATACACGAGATCATTCAAACTTTTGTTTTTAAATTTTGATATGGAACAAATTAAGTTTTTTCTGCACCTGTGGTTTTTCAAATAGACTACTTTATTCAGTAAAAATTATACTTTATTTCACCTCAAAAATATCTAGTCACTTTAGGATTAATCGATACGCGAGCATGAATTGAACGAATTTTTCCGTACGGGGTGCTATGTTTAAGTGTCAACTAGGGGAATAAATTCATACATAGAAAGATAACAGCACCCACAATATTACTGTTCATATTATAGATTGATGATTTTAATTTGAAGATTGAGGGGGGAGAGGGTGGTTAGAAGAATGAAATGCTTCATAATTTAAGATTACGTATACGGAATTAATACTGCCCAAAATGGCAAGAATCGCACACCGAAATTTAAAAAATAAAAGGCAGCTTTTACACAAGATGTAGATATTTTGGAATAAATTGTTTAATTTCCAATACACGAATAATTTTTATTGCCACTCTACGAATAAGTAAATGTAATTCGAAAAAAAAACTAAAATTTATATATTAGGCATTTTAAGGAATTTAATTTTTTAACCAGCCAATAGATTTTTTTTTATATCGAGCTCAGTCCTAAAGAAAACGGGGAAAAAAAAATCAAAGACTCTGGAAATCAAATATCTAATTTCACCGCAATAGGAACCATTACCCATAAGTACCATTTGTCCATCCGTATTATACCATGTAGAATTTCAATTGATTAAAATCATAATGCATTTTAACTGTCAATTTGAGCAGAGTTCTAATTACGAGAGACTCCCCGAAATATTATCACAAAACGAACAGCATCAGAACAATCTGATTTACCTGTTATTCAATCCGGTTCGAGCTTATTCCTATGTAAAGTGGAAACTTCAAAACAAAAAAGACGATTATTCTGTCAGATATACATAGATATCTATCAAATTTATGGGATTCAGATCTAAAATGATTTTAAAAATTAACATTAAACCAGCTATTTCTTGATAAACTTATTTCGGAGTCACCTAATCCTTCTGTTAAACATTCTTCAATTATTTTCCTACGTTTCAAGCTCATCGCCGCCTAAATATCCACTTTTTATTGGCATAATGGTCGTCAACGTGAAATTAAAGATTTGAGAATTGGAATTAGCAAATTCATGTACAACACAAATGCGGCCCCATTCTGCTCCAGAATTTTCCATTTCCTCAATGCACACATACACACACATGCATTACCCACGCCGCCATCACCATTAACCTCCAAACCGATGCTCACACACACACACATGCATTACCCACGCCGCCATCACCATTAACCCCCAAACCGATGCTCACACACAGGCATTACCCACGCCGCCATCACCATTAACCCCCAAACCGATGCTCACACACAGGCATTACCCACGCCGCCATCACCATTAACCCCCAAACCGATGCTCACACACAGGCATTACCCACGCCGCCATCACCATTAACCCCCAAACCGATGCTCACACACAGGCATTACCCACGCCGCCATCACCATTAACCCCCAAACCGATGCTCACACACAGGCATTACCCACGCCGCCATCACCATTAACCCCCAAACCGATGCTCACACACAGGCATTACCCACGCCGCCATCACCATTAACCCCCAAACCGATGCTCACACACAGGCATTACCCACGCCGCCATCACCATTAACCCCCAAACCGATGCTCACACACAGGCATTACCCACGCCGCCATCACCATTAACCCCCAAACCGATGCTCACACACAGGCATTACCCACGCCGCCATCACCATTAACCCCCAAACCGATGCTCACACACAGGCATTACCCACGCCGCCATCACCATTAACCCCCAAACCGATGCTCACACACAGGCATTACCCACGCCGCCATCACCATTAATCCCCAAACCGATGCTCACACACAGGCATTACCCACGCCGCCATCACCATTAACCCCCAAACCGATGCTCACACACAGGCATTACCCACGCCGCCATCACCATTAACCCCCAAACCGATGCTCACACACAGGCATTACCCACGCCGCCATCACCATTAACCCCCAAACCGATGCTCACACACAGGCATTACCCACGCCGCCATCACCATTAACCCCCAAACCGATGCTCACACACAGGCATTACCCACACCGCCATCACCATTAACCCCCAAACCACAGCTCACACACAGGCATTACCCACACCGCCATCACCATTAACCCCCAAACCACAGCTCACACACAGGCATTACCCACACCGCCATCACCATTAACCCCCAAACCACAGCTCACACACAGGCATTACCCACACCGCCATCACCATTAACCCCCAAACCACAGCTCACACACAGGCATTACCCACACCGCCATCACCATTAACCCCCAAACCACAGCTCACACACAGGCATTACCCACACCGCCATCACCATTAACCCCCAAACCACAGCTCACACACAGGCATTACCCACACCGCCATCACCAACCTCCAAGCCACAGCTCACACACAGGCATTACCCACACCGCCATCACCAACCTCCAAACCACTGCTCACACATGCATTACCCACGCCTTCACCATTAACCCCCGAAACCACAACTAGCACACGAATTACCCACACCTCTAATGCCAAAATTACCCATGCCGTCTGCTCTACCTCCAATTCATGGGTCTCGTAAATATCCACACCACCAATCCCATCCATAGCCCATAATTCACACACCTATAAACATATTACCCCTCTAACACCAACTCGCAATACTCAACGCACAAGATCCGATATCATCGCTCGCTCCACTCACTGCCTAATGAAACATTGCACAAATTAGACTCCACACCCACTGCAACTTCCAAAACAAAGTTAATTTCATTCCGTGAATCATGCTCGTACATAAGATAAAAGGTCTTTCGTGATGCACATTACTAGGGAATTTTTCGATTCGCATAATGCATCTCAGCCTGATACTAGAATGCATGTCAGTATCCTCATTGCTGCGCGAAGACCAAATATTTTGCACTGAAATTAAAAACGGAATTTAAAAAATACCGAATCCAGCGGTTTTTATGCTAGATCTGATTAACGCGTTGAGTTGAAGCAGAATAGAAACAGAGCATGTGATTTGTTCAAAAAATTTTATAAGTTTCATACAACTATTACCATTATTCTATACCACTTCCACGGTCCATTTATGAATTTAAATATTAAATTCCCTCAGAGTTGGGTGCTAAATTGCCCAAACCCGACATCTAGCAATCTCAATCATGTTTCTGAACAATTCAATTCATTATGATCATTATATATTGTGAAAAAAAAATCAAGTTTTGGTTGAAGCGCTATTTGTATCTAATAACGCAAGAATGATTAGATTCTCAAATTTAAGAATAGATACTTGGATGTACGATTCTGTCTGAAAGCCTACCATAATGTCTCCAATTTCTTCCTTGGCATTCCTTTAATTTACCGTTTCAAATTTTCCATCTCAATATTCCATATTTCTTTGTGCTCATATCAGTTGGGTACAAAAATAGTTTTCTAAATTCCAATTAATAAAATTTTTAAATGTTAAATTAACATGGCTCGTTTCTGGCTGGAAATGGTTAAAATACATCTCGATTGAAATGTTCCGATAATTTATGTAATAGGTTATGCACGAATTCGTGATTTAGGTAAATAAAGAGACAATACTAAACAATGAAACTAGATAATGCTAATTAAATGGCACTCCTTAAAGGATATAATTAAGATGCAGAAATACAAAATTGATTTATTCCATCAATGTAGATTACACGAGGGACGTTAAAATAAGCAAAGATTAAGAATAATGACAGACTAATACAGAAAAGCAAAAGAATTTTAATTCGAAACTTGTTTATGACATTAAAAACCTGAACACAAATAAAGAATTATTTCAAAGAGCAAGAGAATGTTTAGAGTACTAATCGGCAATTTCAGTACGGAATATGGTTTCCAAAGCGAGGTTAGCGAGGAGTACTTCAGGCTTTATTAAAAAAAGAGGTCAATTAACATCCTTTGAAATGGATAGTAAAATTAGAATGCCATTCATTTTCTTATAACCTTCCTTCCCCGCTTGATTCGATCTCCCTTTACCACTCTATCATTAAAAACTAATCACTTCAAAAAAATTTCGTCATTCCGACTTCATCTAATTCACTTTACTATCCGGAAGAAAAATTTCGTTTGTATGATGCATATTTTAACCTCGATCTCTGAAGTGTTTTTGTATTTAGCGCATAATATTAAGGAAATTCCTCCATCTATAGCGTAAAAAATTAGTTGGTGCTTTCAATTTTAGTACCTGAACTAACAGTTATTGTTTATCTTGATTCATCTTGCATTCGATAAAAACTCGAACATCAAGAATTGCAAAACTAATTTTTATTCGATACACAGGTGCGCCTCTTGATTGAGTAGTTGAAGAAATTTTGACTTAAACTTCCCTACTTTAAGAATTTGATTTGTAATTCGCATTACGAAATTGCCATATCCATTCATAAACAGAAGTTTGAACAGCCTGAAATCAGAAATTTGATTACTTTAGAATATACGGACTGAAATAAGTAAACGCTATTAGGAAGACATTTCAAGAATCGTCAACGAGTTCGATTAAGTAGTCCTTATAACTTCGAAATGCCCCGAAATAAAGCTACACCGGAACTTAATTGAATGCCTTAGTTTTGACAAAGTTACAATCAATGTTTAGAGGACGAGCTGATCTCTAAATTAGCGAAACTAAACTGCAGTTTGAGAGATTAATTTTAGACAATTCTTAAACTTTTTAATCAGACAATTCTTAAACTTTTTAATCAGACAATTCTTAAACTTTTTTTATCAGACAATTATTGTATCAGGAAAATATTCAATTTCCGTTTTTAGTTTGAGAGGATGCACTTATTGTCAAGTTATCGTTTGAGATTTATTCGTCTTTGAGCGGGTATTTGATTTTTCTATATTCTAGACTGTGTTCCTTTAAAAATGTTTTCGACACCTCGCAAATTCGTGGAATACACTAAACTCTAAACTTCTAGTATTCTGAAAGAATAGGGAAGAATTCATAATATCCGAATATTCGACACAAGTAACCTCCAAGCAACTAGGGTACCACAATTATTCAGACATACCTGGTTAGTCCAATGCGATGCGACAGCAGGAAATTTAGGAGAAAATATCGCCCTCCATTCAAAAACAGCATAGCACTATAGCAATGGTGTTCCTTGGAACTAGTATTCAATTTTGAGTCGAAAAGCTGGAAGAATGACACATGCAACGGCGATGACTTCAAAATATACAGTCCATCACATAAGGAGAGTCGGGCATACAGATGCAGATGTCGCTTCACATCGTAGTAGAAATTGTAAAACGACCTGAAAGAGAAATTATGGTTACATTGGCTCAAGTTATAAATGATAAATTAAGAATTATTTCTTTAGAAATGGGATGCGTTATCCTACTTGATCGATTTCTGTGGAATATTTTATGCTTAACGATCATTTCACATCGTGAATACGATTTCTACTTCATAATCACAGAAATAATGATTTTATGGCAAAAGGACCAAAATTAGATAAACTGCGTCAAGTGATGATGTACCACCTACGCTACATACGTAAAAGAATATCCTTAAAATATGTGAGCGTTTCATTACATAACAGAACACACGAGCTTGCCTTAACATTACAGCTTTACGCTTTTATCATTTTGGTTAAAATGAAGGAAATGCCTTATTCAGCTTTCATTAATGTAACAATAGAAAGATTGCAGTACAAATACGTTTTAAATGTTCCATAAAACACTGAAAGCCTAGCAACTTTCAGGGTTTTCCCGTGGTAGTGCAATAAGTTTATTATATGAAAAATATAAAGCTGAAGTATTATCTACAACTAAGAAACCATGTATGATCCTATTTTAAAGATTTTATTTCATAAGAAGCGTCCGTGATCCCCGAGGCTTTAAGCGTGTTCACAAGATGTTATGATAATGAAATTTAAATTTACATTTCACCACATGAAAGATTTCCAAGAAAAATATGACATGAAAGTAAAATTGCGACAATTTTGCAGAAGCTGTGAGCCTATATTTTAAGAACAAACCAACTTTTATATTTTATGCAGCATTCATTGTTTAGCCCATTGTAGTTAAAATGTGAATCAAGAATTTATAAGTATTTGTATTTGTTTAAATTATGCATTTAAAGAAATCTTGGCGCGCCTTTAATTGGTGGCCCCACAGCACCAAAGCCATGTTCAAGCACCTGTTCTCAGTAACCCTTATGACATTCAATACATTTCGGATAACTGGAAGCTTGCACTGTTGAAATTTATACGCTACACTTCCGACACTATTAAGAAATTGTCCTTTCAAGACAAACTTGCCATGAATCGCGAGGGACATTACGCACAGAATATAACGCTCTTTAGACAAAGATTTGGATCTGAAGCTATGAATTTGGGGAAATAGTGATTTTTAAGAAATGGCATTACTCGAAAAATTCACTTTTACAAAAATTTGATTTTTAAAAATGTCAAACAAAAATTCATTTCTAGTAATAGAAAATTTTCCTTGACAACTTCAGAAATAATAAAAAGCAAACTTTACAGAAATTTAAAAAAATTTACTATTCAGTGATAATTTTGTGTGCAGTTAATTTATTGAAATTAAAAAGAGTAACAATGCTTATACTCTATAATAAAACTCAAGAATTTGTTTAGTTACATATTTCAATCGCATGTTTTAGCCAATGTAAATCTGATTTAAAAAGGTGGAATTTTATTCATTGATTCTAAAGCATAACTCGTCTCAAACAGATTTAAACAGGCATTTATTCTGCAACTCAAATGACTAAAATACTTCTAGTAGAATGCATTGACAAATGAAATAGGGCTAGATCAACGATTCAAGCACAAAATTCCATGCTATCACGAGATGTAAGTTTGCCATATTATTTTAACAATTTTTCAATGCATTTCTTCATTGCGCATATAAACCATTCTAATAAAGTCAAGTGTAACTTCACGGATGGTCTTTCTAATTTTCAGCATAACTTATTTCTTCTATCCCGATGCAAAATAGAATCTTTAGCTTTCAACAATGTTTAGAGTCACTCGATTAAGTATTTGATGAAATAACGAAGAGGTTTAAATTTCTGAAAAATATAGTCTATTGTTGAATATTAATGAAAAAATTTAAAAGTTTGGAAAAATTCCCCTGACAATTAAATTGGCATTAGAAATTTTTTTTGTATCGCAGTATTTAAAAAAAAAGTCACAAAACTTACGAAATTCATTTTTTAATAAAAATTTTCGTATACCCTACAAGTTACATTATATATGTGCCAAATTTGACAGCATTAGGTCAAATGGTCCGTCTTGTAGAAAGCCAACACACATTCACCTTTATTTTTAGTAGAGATACAGAAATTAACAAGCAAATTTGAATTTGGGAGATGTATCAGATCCCTAATATAAGAACTTATTGATTGTTTTATTGCGCGAAAAACATGCATTTTTTATTTAGCTAAAAAAAGGGGGGGGCATTGTAAAATCCTCATTTATTAAGCTCTTTTCAAGTCTCTTAAATTTCGAAAACATTCCCATCTTACACTTGAATTGAGCTACAATCACACATTCGTTCAAGTAAGTAAGTAAAAGAAAGAAATTTAGAAGTCAAACTACCGAATATCTGCAACACCATAAAGATGCTTTTTAACACTAGTTAACAGAAATATTGAATCAAGCATTAAAACTAACAAGATGCTAGTCGAACGACGAAGTTGAACTTTTTCAAATGTGCCATTTTCCGTAAAAATAAGTATCTAAATGCTGCTCTTTTATATATTTAATTTACGTAGCCGTATTTGTAGGATGTGTAATGAACAGTTCAATTTTGGCGATATTTTCTTATGAATGAAATCCGGCTTACAAAAACTGAAATTCTAGACTTCCTTAGTAGTAATAAAATACCGCGGTTTTTCCAATTTAACTTCCCCAATAAATTTGACAAAAAATTATACTAGCATGTTTTACAGGAAGCCATTTACGTAAAACTAATAATCAAGCTTTGGCATTTTAAATTGGTTCATTCATTCATCTAGTGAGTGATAGCGTCATTTGTATAGTAATGGTTTATTCAATACTTGTATGAATTCTGCTACATACTCGATTTTCTAAAAAGTTGTTTAAAATAATTAAAATAACCTTTTTCGATAAAAAGATTGTGAACCAATATTTCAATGCAACAATTCTTCGAATATTCGATTCATAAAAAAATAATTACAGTTCATTTTTATACTTATGCGAACTCAAAACAACTAAGAAACTTACCCATTATTACTGAATTCAGTATGATTTTTTTTTATTTCTTCTTTTCTTCTTTGACTGGAGAGTTGAAACAGCTAAAGTATCCCATTTTACTAATGTCTCAGAAGAGACAATAATAGTTTACACAATGTACCCAGTTTAACAGAATTCAACAAAAAATAATGAATACTGATCAATTCTTTGAGTTTTTTTATCAGTTTATAGGGATCTAGAAATTTCTTTTAAAGCGTCCTCTTCTTCCAAAGATTCGTGAGGTGGCTCCTTAGCTATAGCGGACGAAGTGGAGTACGACATATTTTCTAAAGGTTGCTCACTTTGTGAAAAGGATTCAAAAATATTTATCCAAATTCGAACCCAAAAGAAGCATACTCAATAAATATAAAAATTATTTTTAAAAAAGCAATTATCACGACAAATTTAAAAATAAATCTGTTGTCTTTCATAGAAAATTAGGATAAGGTGAAACCAAGGTGCCCTATTATTCATTCAATTAGCAATTATAGGTTATTATTTTATATGCTATAAGCGCGATTTTCGCTTAAGGAGCATCAAAAACATGATGACCCAGTAGCATAGGAATCAATGAAGGTACACCATGATATGGTTAGGCTCTGAATCCCAGCTAATTATTGCTGAAATAATCCGGTATAGCTTCTTTAGATACTGCAAATAGAGGGTTATGTACACTGCTGATTATTAAAATTGCAACACCAGGACGGAATGATCTGACTAAAGTCAAAATCATATAAAAGGGAAAAGAGGTTGGTATATGCAAATGATTAGCATTCCAGCACATTTAGGTTACGCAAGGGTGAAACGACATCTGAAGCGATGCATAAAAGAAAAATTGTGAAGGGGATTTCTTAATTGGAAAGCGTTTTGTAAGGATGGAGTTCTGAGCAAACTCCGTACTTACAAAATGCATTGAATTGTAAGGATGTGTTACAATTCAATGCAGAGTATCGTGTTATGCATTGAATAATAATAATGGTAAATTCTTATTGGTAGGTCGGAGTTCGGTGGAAGCCGAATCATTGGCTATCGGCAGCTTGTATTATCGCTTAATGATACCGACAGTCACGCTGCTCAAAAGCAAAAACTATTGTCTTGCGAATATGGATTCAATGAGTTGTTCAGTCGTACTGAAAGGCATTCAGGATCTCAATGCTTCCCATGATTAACGCCCGAGAGGACGGACGTGTTGTATGGTAGACCCTGCAAAACCGTACAACCACATTACGGGCCATTAATCGGGAAATTAGCATGGTTTCAGCAGGCTCAGTATCTACACGTAAGGTGCGACCATTAGTCCGGACTCCCTGGACAATACAGCATAGAGACAGTGACTCTGACACAAGGAGGCAAAACTGGATAAGGACTGGCACGCCTTTTAAAAACCCTCTCGCTTCCAGTCGAACAGTTAAGGACGATATGGGAATTTTCCTTTATCCTCCAAATGGGTCATCTTCGGGCGCCTGCTTCCGTTAGAGGAATGTTATGTTCCGTTATGAGTATAAAAAGCGGCTGTGTTACTCGTTTCAGGAGGTTGGTGTTATATCTGACGATCGCGACTTTTTCACAGAAGATTCCCCTGTGCCTAAGGCGGTAGAGTCGGGGAGGGATTCACTCAATAAGTTGTTTGTACATATTCCGTGTTTGAAATGATTTCCACTTGTTATCTCAAAATTAGAAAGATTATATGACTATTTACAAAATTTTCCACTGAAATTCTTTGTTAACGATGAATATAAGAATACCGACACGCTGTTTATTTTTCGCATAAGAATGAAAGGCTCTATTCAATATTAAGACTATTGTAATGATATAAAGACAAACTATTGCACTGATACTGCGGCCTATTCAAATCGCAATTTCCTCACAAAATGGGGAGCGAGTCTTGTTACTATGGAGGGAAGTGGTTTTATATTTCCAGCATCTTATTCTATCCTCAAAGGGCCGTCGGAATTTTTGATGCAGAGTACAAACTAAGGCTTCCAATTGGCACTAAAAGACCCCAGAAAGTTTGGGATTTTTTTCCTCCTTCATAGAGTGAGATAAGTTATATAAATGCCGAGTTCTTTGTTTGAATGTTATTCTGAATTCCTTCAGTTGTAAATTTCTACTCTTTATTTTGCGTACTGTGAATGTTTTTGTATTATCAGAGTAATTTGTTTAATTCAAACGTTCAGCATTTTTTCATTACGAGTAAAAGTGAACTCTTGAATTCATTGGTCAAGAAATTAAAACAATTTTACCAGCTACTGATGAAAGCGACGGAGATCTGTCAAACGAAGATGATGGTTGGTAAAAACATATTTTAGATGATCGTTTGAAACCTTTTCACAAGTTTAACTTATTTTTCTTATTTCATTGTAAAATGAAGTTTACAAATCGTCTCGTCTATCTTCTGAATTATACTGATGTTCAAAAATATTAAGCAATAATGTATGGCGTATTATCTACGATTGACAAATGATTTCTTAGTAACACTTTAAAAGTGTTACTAAGTAACACTTAAAAAAAAAAGTTGAAATATAAGGATATTTTTGTATATTATAAGGATATTTATCTGTCCCATCTTTTATTTCAATGATTGAAAAATGATTTATTAAAAATTTAACACTTTAAAATTAACACTTAAAATATAACACTTTAAAATTAATTTATGTACTATCTCAAGATTTTGTGAACAAAATTTTCTCGGATTCATCAAGAGCAGGTCGATTCATTAACAATGTTTAATTTTAAATGCATCAAAACAAATTGCTTAAAATAATCGGTTGAAAACAGGTAAAAAAAACTACTTAAAAAACGATATAAAAAACTATAAGCATGTACCAAAAATGTATAACACAAATATATTTAATTAAAAAAGCATACAACGAACCTAAAAATAATTTAAATCAAGTCCGTATCCGTTGATAATAGTTGTCAGCAATCAGCACACAATGCGCATGCGTGAATTTTCAACTCCAGTACGGTAACGTAAATGCTTGAATTTTTCTATGCCAGTTGGGGTAACGCTATGCGGATTAGAAATTTTTAATTTCCTTTATTCAGTTTTATTTTAATTCAAAAGTACTTCAGAATGAATCTGAAAGATCGATTAATTAACAATGTTAAATTCTAAATGCATCAAACATTAAGAAAATAATCAGAATCATTTGAAATAATCGGTCGAAAAATGTTAAGCCTAGCCTTATTAGTGTGGGAAAAAAATGCTGAAACCTTACTCATTTGGAGGTGGAAAATGAAGATTCTTTTGGCGGGAAAGTTAGTTTTTAATTATAATTAATTTCTAAATAAAAATTCATAAAAAGGAACCCCAGGTGCACATTCCTGACCTCCAAGGTATAGATGTACCAGATTTGGTAGCTGTGAGGGCGCTGCGGATGATTAGAACCAGAAAACGAACTGAAGGGAAGAGGGTGGAGAAGAAGGACGGCGGGAGAGACACACGGTGCCAGGAGAGGAGAGAGTTGGATGTTGGAAAGTTCTATGATGTTAACGTACTAAATTTTGTAATAGTGTTCTTATATGTTATGTTTCGTCCTAGGTCAATTAAATGTTATAAAAAAATTTAAATATGGTGTCAGGCCAATTATTTTCGTTTACATTTATTTACTAAAAGGGCAGTCTTTGCCTTATTAATTTTTCTGATGAGAAATAAGAATTAAAAAAGCTCGGCAGCGCCGACATCTTGGTGGCAGCGAACGGGATCTGGATTAATGAAGGTGTCTATTATATTTCCGGCTGATCCAGAAGGAAATCGAGTTAACCCACCGAATCCAGGTATGTAATGAAGGAAGTTACGGCAGTAGCTAAAGGAACTCAGGTAAGCTAAATGTTTACTGATTTGGTGCGCATGTAAAGATATAGTTTTGTTCCGTCAGGAATATAATTTGTTGTATCACGTCAGTGATTTTGTTCCGTCAGGAATATAATTTGTTGTATCACGCCAGTGATTTTGTTCCATCAGGAATATAATTTGTTGTATCACGTCAGTGATTTTGTTCCGTCAGGAATATAAGTTGTTGTATCACGCCAGTGATATCCAGATTTCTAAATTCTGCATGTTGTGTCACCTTCTAACATGTTGGTAATATATCTTTACAGCACAAATAAGTATTAATTTATTATAGTTTATACTTTGTTCCGCCTGGAACTTGCCATTTTATTTGTTACGTCAGTGATAATACCGCGTCAGTGGTTACGATGATTAAATATAGTTTACGTCAGTAAAATAAAGAGAAAAAAAAAAGAAAGTTGATTATTGTACCTTTTAGAGAAATAAAACTAAAACATGCTGTGTTAAAAATTTATTTCTATCAAGAAATGAGCTGAACAACTGTTGACACTATCGTTTCGTTTTGAAAGGGTGAATGCTGTCATAAATAATTGTATAGCATTTTATTATAATTTTTTTTATTTTTATAAAAATAAAACTGGTGTTCTTTTGATATATTTTTTTCAATATATAATAAAGTAATTGTTCCATAAACATTGCAAGGAATTAATTCTTGGAAAATACAATAATAAGCTATAAGCTCTAAGAGTTTTTGTTTCACTTGTTTTGATATTTATGTTCTTTTTTCAGATATTCTGGACATTAAAGAATTTATTTTGATTGTTGTCTTAAATAAGTGATATGTTTAATTGAATTTTATGCTTGATTATTCTGTATTCTAGTAAATAAGTGATATGTTTAATTGAATTTTGTGCTTGATAATTCTGTATTTTAGTTGAAAAATAATTACCAGTAACACTTTCGTTTCGATTCCGAACGAAAGATATTTTAAAAATAATACTTTTCTGATTGATATACGCATTTCCGGTGTTCCGGATAAATCATTCTTGTTTTATGAATCCTGTTGACGGCAGTTAAAAAAAAAAAGAAAACAAGAAATAAGTAAATGGAAAGAGTAGATTTATGGGGGGGGGTTTATCATCTAATTTATGCCATTTGTGTGTTTTTTTTATTAAAAGAATATTTCTTAGAATTAATACTATTTGCTGTTATTCGGGAAAGCATTCTAATACTCTCTTCATTTTATGATTGTTTATGTACTAAATTCTTTCAGTTATTGTTTCGTAACATTGGACTATAGCTCAAATAAATAATTCTGGTTAAATATTTTAATATGAATTATCTTTATTAATGGAAGATTTATTACTTTTGCATTTTCTTTTTTTTATTGATATAAGTATAAAGGGAGTGTTGTATTAGAGATTATATTTTATTGTTGTGAAATAGAACAACAACAAAAGTTGTTAAAAGTTAATTTGTGTTACATTATAAAAAGTTTGTCGCAAGTGCATAAACCATTTTATGTTTAATGTTTTAAGAAATGTTTTCAAATAAAACAGAAATTGTTTGAAACATGTACTTGCATTTTAGATTGTTAAAATAAGTTTTATGAATTTAAAAATTATCAAGATAATATTGTTAGCAATTATTATTATTTTACTTTATTTTCATTTGAGTTTATTTTTCTCAATATTGTAAAGAGTATCTCCGCAGTAACAGAATTCTTGGTGCGCGTTTTTAAAACAACAAAAAAGTATTTGTATAATTTGAAAGAAACAGGGTAAATTTCTATTTTCGGGTCAGAATTATTATTTAATAATGGCGTTTTTGGCAAAGGGTATCAAGTGTGATCTTATAGTGTTGGCAACTGAAATGGGGGAGGAACCGAAATCTGATATGACAGTATATGGGCTAAAAACATTAATCACTGGCAGTCAGGTATATGAAGAAGAATTTGTGAAAACTTTACTAGAAACAATAATCTCTACAAGAAAGGAACAAGAGTTGAAATTGCAGATGGAAGCAACAAAGAAAGATAACGAGTTGAAATTGCAGATGGAGATGGAAGCAAGGAAGCGAGAGATGGGAGCAAGGAAGCGAGAGATGGAAGCAAGGGAGCGAGAGATGGAATTTGAATTGGAAAAGAAAAAAATAGAAGCAGGAATGGCTGCATCTAATGCTAGTTCAGCTAGTGGTGGACAATTTCATATCAATCCGCAGATTGAAATTTCCAAGTCCATGCCAAAATTCGACGAAAAAGAATGTGACATTGTCTTATATATGTCATTGTTTGAGAGACAAGTCAAGAGGTTGAAAATTGATGAGGAAAACTGGGTGTCATGTTTAATACCTCTCATGCCTGCAGAGATAGTGGAACTGATCGCAAGAATTCCAGAAGAAGAATTTTTTAATTTTGAACATGTGAAGGAAATCTTGATGAAGAAGTTTAAATTGAATGCTGAAGGTTTTCGGCAGAAATTTGTTCAGCACCAAAGAAATCCAGAGAAGAGTTGGAAAGATTTCATTTATGAAGTTACAAATTACTTTCAAGGCTGGATAAGTGCTTTGAATGTCACAGATTTGGAGGGACTGAAAGATTGGATAATTACGGATCAAGTAAAGAAGAGAGTTCCACAAGAGATTCGTGACCATTTTGTTGACGTATGGGGGACATTAGTCAAACCCCAAGATTTAGCAGACAAGCTAGACGAGTACGAGTGTATTCGAAAAACTTATCGGAGACCGTCGAATCCAAATCCCAAGGCACATCAACAAGTAAATGTTAGAAATAACGCCTTTAGCCGTGATAACAGAGACTATAATAATAGTCCTAAACAGATGAAGCAAGATAAAGGTTTCACACGGAATAGATACGAACCGAAAAACCGTCCAAAGTTTACTTGCTATTTCTGTGGAGTGGATGGTCACGTAAAGAAGTTCTGTCCCAAACTTTTAAAGACGAACTCAGATCAAGATAGTAGAAGAAAGGCAAATGTTCACAGAACTGTCGTGGACCCAGAACCGGTAACTAAGGAAACGGCAGTAGTGGCTAAAGTGATGTCTCACAGACGACCTTCTCTTGATAAAGGTCTTTGTAATCTAGAAAAGATACGTATAAGTGTGAATGGAAAGCCTGCAACAGCTTTAATTGATTCTGGCACTGAAATAACTGTAGTCAGAAGAGATATATTGACTGATTTTCCTGTTGAAGATAAGGCTTCAATTTATATAAAAGGCATTTTTGGTCCAGCAGAGAAATGTTCTCTTGTCAATATTCCAATGGGTGTCATCGTTGGCAAAGACGGGAACATGATTCACCAAGAAGTGCTGTGTGCAGTTGCTCCTACTCTGGTGGATGATGTACTGTTGCCCCCAGAAATAAGGGACAAGCTGCAGGGTGTTCAAGAAAATTATTTCGTTGATATTTCCGAAAAGGACACAGAACCGAAGACAATTAAAGATAGAGAAATCGTCGATGAAACAAGTGATGATAATCCAGTCTTGGGAAGTGAAGAAATAAGGGCATTATCTGTGGAAAATTCAGAAAAGAATGCTAAAGAACAATCAAGGTCGGACGAATTTCTTAAAGATCAAGTGGATTGTCCAGATTTGGAATATGCTAGAAAATGTGCAAATGAAAAGTCCGGAGGATATTATTTCCATAATAAATTTTTGTTTCACAAAGAAAAAGTTTTAGGAGAGTCCGTTGCTCAGCTAGTTTTGCCTAAGAAGCGTAGACTTGAAGTTCTAAATTTAGCTCACTGTTCGGTATTTGGAGGTCACATGGGCGCAAGAAAAACTGCTGAAAGAATAAGGTATTCTTTTTACTGGCATGGAATATCCAAAGATGTCAGAGCTTTTTGTCAACAATGCAAAGATTGTCAGTTGACAAGGCGAATAAATCAAAAGGACAGAGTACCAATTACTCCTGTGGCAAGACCAGAATTGCCGTTCCAAGTGGTAAACATCGACATCATTGGACCTATAGATCCGCCTAGTGCAAAAGGTCACAGATATATATTATGTCTAGTTGATCAGCACACGAGATGGGCTGAGGCAGTACCACTGACCAGTCTAACTGCCAAAGCTACATGTGAAGCACTGTTAACCATCTTCATGCGGACAGGTGTGCCTAATATAATAGCATCAGACAATGGGACTAATTTCAATGCTAGTTTGACACAAGAGTTTGAAAAAAGAATGGGATCCAGCCCAAGATTTTCGACACCATTGCATCCAGAGTCGAATGGCCTGGTAGAAAGATTTAATCAGACGTTAAAGCACATGCTACATCATGTCATTTTGGAAGAGCCACGTACATGGCATACAAAAATACCATTCATTTTGTGGGCCTATCGAGAAGTCCCCAACAGCACGACCGGCGTAGCACCTTTTCAGTTGTTATATGGACGAAAACCAGAAGGACCCTTATCTATTCTGAGGAACACTTGGGTGGCAGATGAAGAGGGTTTGCAGTTAGATACTACTCCAGTACCTCTTTACATGGAAAAGCTTAAGAAGCAGCTAGAAGACGCAGCTGAGAAAGCAAAATTGATTTCAACAGTACAGCAAGAAAGAATGGCTCGTTATTACAATTTGAGATCTACGAAGAAAGTCTTTAATCCAGGAGACAAGGTAATTGTTCTATTACCTGATTCTAGAAACAAGCTTTTAGCTAGATGGCAAGGTCCATGTACCATCGAATCACGAAAGAATGAACATTCATTTTTAGTGAAGATGCCTGATGGTAGTCTGAGGCATGTGCATCAAAATAAAATGAGAGAATTTATTGCTAGCTCCGGAAGTGTAAACGTCATATTTGAAGGGGAAGAAGAATTTGGTGACATCGAAAATACTCCATTGAAAGAAGACTCCTTTTGGCAGGAAGTAAAATCTGTAGCCTCACCTGACTTATCAACTACGCAGCAGACAGAATTGGAGAAATTATTAAAAGAATTTGAACCCTTATTCAAAAGACCAGTGCAACTAGTTGCAATCGGGGAGCACGTGATTGAACTTTTGCCCAATATTACTAGACGGAAACCGCATTCCTACAGTGTTCCAATGTCTTATAGAGCAGAGGTGGACAGACAAGTGAAAGAACAGTTGGACTTACACTTGATTGAACCTTCGAATGCAGACATTACATATCCTATAGTATGTGTGGCAAAGAAGGACGCGTCCATTCGAATGTGTATTGACTATAGAGCTCTTAATGCTGTAACAAAAGTTCCTAATTACCCCATGAAAGATACACAAGAATTAGTTTTTACTGCGGGGATGGCTCAGTGGTTATCTTGTCTAGATTTGCTAAAGGGATATTACCAAATTAAAATGAATGATGAGAACAAAATTTTAACAGCTTTTTCTACTCATAACGGAGTATATCAGTGGAAGGTTATGCCTTTTGGTCTATCGGGAGCATCGGGTACATTCCAAAAAATAATGAATAGTGTTCTTCGAAACCATTCTAGTTATGCTCAAGCTTACATTGACGATATAATAGTGTACTCCAAAACATGGAGCGAACATTTAATTCATCTGAGAAAGGTGTTGCAGGAATTAGAAAAGACAGGGTTTTCTGTAAAATTTAAAAAATGCACTTTCGCGGCCCGAGAACTACAACTTTTAGGCCATAAGATAGGAGGAGGTAAGCATGCACCAGACGAGGGAAAAATTGCGGCAATAAAACGACTAGAAAGGCCAAAGACGAAAAAGGAAGTAAGATCTGTGTTAGGACTAATGGGGTTTTATCGATCATATATTCCTAATTATGCGGAAATTGCAACCCCTCTAACTGAACTAACCAAAGGGAAAAAATCAGGAGATGTAAATTGGGGAAAACGCGAAGAAGAATCGTTTTTTAGATTGAAGAAAGCTTTATGTGAGGCGACAGCGTTAAATGCCCCTGATTTTGGTAAACCTTTCGAAATTCACTCAGACGCTTCTGACTATGCAGTTGGTTGTTGTCTAACCCAAAAAGATGGAAAGGGAAATTATAAACCCATCGCATTTGTAAGCCAAAAATTTAACAAAACTCAAAAAAATTGGTCAACCATTGAAAAGGATGCTTATGCCATTTTGTTTGGATTGAAAAAATTTGATAAATGGTTGCATGGAACTACGGTAGAAATCGTAACTGATCATAATCCATTAAAATACTTAATTGAAAAAACTCCAAAAAGCCCTAAATTAACTAGGTGGGCATTGGCTTTGCAACGATGGAGTTACAAAATTACTCATCGTCCTGGAATCTTAAACAAAGACGCTGATGCTTTATCTCGTCTACAAACTAAACATTAGTTCTTTTTCTTGTTAAAATTAGTTCTCAATATCCATTGTGTTAATGTATGTTTTGTTCAGTTTTTATTTCAACATATGTATGCTATATTCTTATTGTGTTTAATTGTTTTCAGTATATGTATTCATTTTTATTTAATATATGTATGCTATGTTCATATTTCGTTTA
This sequence comes from Argiope bruennichi, assembly GCF_947563725.1. Lineage (NCBI taxonomy): Eukaryota > Metazoa > Arthropoda > Arachnida > Araneae > Araneidae > Argiope > Argiope bruennichi. Next base: position 91,500,030 of record NC_079160.1, read on the forward strand.
ATTATTTTTCATATATATATATATTCGGAGCTTTCATTGTTATTTCAATATGTGGATGAGATGTTCTTATTTAGTTTAGTTATTTTTCCTTATGTTATTAACTTTGGCCAAAGGAATCAGAGAAAAACTTTTGCCGTTTGAAGACCAGTTTTTCTCTTAGGGGCGGCGTGTGAGGGCGCTGCGGATGATTAGAACCAGAAAATCAACTGAAGGGAAGAGGGTGGAGAAGAAGGACGGCGGGAGAGACACACGGTGCCAGGAGAGGAGAGAGTTGGATGTTGGAAAGTTCTATGATGTTAACGTACTAAATTTTGTAATAGTGTTCTTATATGTTATGTTTCGTCCTAGGCCAATTAAATGTTATAAAAAAATTTAAATATGGTGTCAGGCCAATTATTTTCGTTTACATTTATTTACTAAAAGGGCAGTCTTTGCCTTATTAATTTTTCTGATGAGAAATAAGAATTAAAAAAAGCTCGGCAGCGCCGACAGTAGCTGTAGGTCAAACGGTCTGGTCTGTAGAACGCCAACACACACACACACACACATTGAGCTTTATATAAGTATAGATTAAATTTTTAAGAAACTTTATAAAGAAATACAAAATAAATAAGAAAAGTGAAAAAAAAAATAATAGTAAAGTTGCAATACAATAATGACTCACAAAAATAAGATTTAAACTCTTTTCCTCATTAGAAATACGACTTTAGAAAATTACATCAGCAAATATTTTATAAAAATACTGATGACAGCTGCAATATTTTAAATATCATTGCAATGAGTAAACGCGTTTTCAGGATAATTTCGTGAATGCTTTCTCCGAAGAACATTTGTATACTTTTTATTCAAAAACCAGAAGAAAAATTGTAGAAACTAATGTTATATCCATAAAAAATAATAACTAATTATTCTATTTGGATAGAAATCTTTCTAAGCCATTTGTACAGTTCTTGAACTTGTCTGCTTTATTAATCTTTTATTTTATACTTCCAAAGTTATTGCAAAATGCGTTTGTATATTTCAAGTGTTGCTCTTTGTCTTATTTATTTGTTTTTATTAATTCAAACTCTTCGTTTCCAAAGAAATGTTTTCAGATTACTTCATGCGCAACACTGAATAACATTTGCTGCTTGCAGACCATTTGAAAAGCGCTTAATTTTATCATTTCCACTCGCAAGATTTTCGAATGTTTGCCGGAATTATTATTTTTTTTTTATCTTTTCATTTTTAAAAACTTAAGAGGGAGAAAATAAACTTCTTTTAACGATAGATATGGAAAAGAGATTTTGTTCTTTTTATTTCAATATGGAAGATGGACTTTTTAAAATCTTTTGTTTTAGTTCACTTCTTTATCAACGAAAGAAAACTTCAAGAATGTATTTTGAATGGTTTATATCTCATTTTGGAGACTTTTTGAAGGAACCTCAATTATAATAAGCTTTAAAGAATAAATGAAATGGCAAAAGAATGGAAAAAGTTTTAACTGGCATCTTTGCTTCATTATCATTGTAAAAAAAAATGTTCCTGGTTGAAGTTAAATCTTGTTTCTTTAGCTCAATTGTTTTTTTTAGCCTTGCTCTAATTATGCTAGAAACGTTAAACTTTAAAAGTAGTAATAACTTTTTCTTATTTTAATATTTTGCATTTATGTTATTGATTAAGTAAGCATTTTGTTTATCGTATTATTCGATAAAAAATCATTGAAAACTACATATTTTTTAAATTTATATTTAATATTTTTGAAAACTACATATTTTTTAATCTGAAAATAAAATTATATTTCAGAAGATTACATTTTTCTTGTTCCCATCTTAATATGCCATTCAGCAATTTTTTTGATTATTTTATAGTTTCCAAATCAATCTTATTATATAAAAATGGCTTTGTTGATTGTCCTTTTAAAAACATAGTTTCAAATATGTTAAAAAAATGTTTAAGCGAATTTCGATTAAAAGTGAATAAATTATTGAAAGAGTACACCCGATTAAAAGAATAATAAAAATGTTTACAAATAATTAGAATTAATAAAAATGTTTACAAATAATTAGAATTAATAAAAATGTTTACAAATAATTAGAATTAATAAAAATGTTTACAAATAATTAGAATTAATAAAAATGTTTACAAATTAATTTCAAATGCAATAAACATGAATAGGTCAGATACCTTTCATTATCTAAACCACCTTCATTAGAAGATTTCAAAAAAATAATATTTTGCCATAAATGGCCGTACATCATTATTCAATCACTGGCTTCTGCTTTAAATCATTGCCATGAGCTGATGTGCTTGACTGTTTCATTACATATTGTCTCCCCTTTTCATTATTTACATTTTTATAGCTAAATATCGGAATAAGAATTATATTTATTGGATATTAGAACTAGACCAACAAATATATGCGATTTCCATTTTAATCAAAAGCTGCAAAACCAGCAATAAAGTTCTCGTGGAAATAAACTGACTTATAAAATCATTCGTGTTGCAATTATCGTTTGCTGGATGACAGTGGCAATTTTTAAAGAATTCTTTCATCTCTCTTTACTATAATGAAGTTAAAATTTTTTACCCTTCCATAGAATTCATAAAACCCTTTTTTTGCCTATAGAGTAAAAACATCAAATAAACGAAGTTACTAATTTGTAAGGACAGATTAAACTAGTATTTTGTATTAATATATACTCAGTTATAAAGCTGTTAAAATTATGATTATATGAATATTCTTTATAGAAAATTTTCACATATAATTAATTTACTTAAAATAGACTCCTATGTAGATAATTTATCCGTTTTGCAAGATTTGCAATAACTGGGTATTCATTCAAAGTGTGACATTTTAATCATGTTTTGTGGGTCTAATATAATTTAAAGACTGATAACTATATGACTATACATTTTTCTTGTTACTAAACACAGTAATCGAAAACATCTTTAATAGTTATGATTTTTCATTACTTTCTATATTTTTTTTGCCATCATTTTTGTACTAAAATTTTTAAGCATTCATAGTAAATTTATAGTGATTTATTATCTTATCAATATGGTTAATTTTTCAAATTTCACAGAATTCAACCTTTAATAAGTTATCATGTTTGTAAAATACCTTGTAAATATTAGAAATTTTTTTTTCCAATATTCATTGGAATTTTAGTTTATAGGTTTGCAGTTTAAAATTTTTCAGATAAGAACTGTCCTTCAAAATTTCAGTTATAAAATAACATTTTTTTATTAATTAATTTGCTTTTATTGATAATTAACTCTTAATTGAAGCCACGGGAGCCTAGTGGTAAGGTGTAAGCTTCGGAAGGTGAGGGTTTCAGTTTCGAGGCCCGATTCCAATTAAGAACCGTCGTGTAAGTGGGCCTAGTGAACGTTAAATCCGTCGGGACCAAACATCTTCCCAGCTCAGGTGTCGTCAGCATCCTCTGACCATGGTAAAAAATTACGAGGTCCGTCCCAAATTAGCCTTAGTGTTTCTTTAAATAATAGACGAAATTATAACTGAATTGCACTGAATTCTTATTTGAAATTTCTCGTTGTCAACATCTTTTCCTTCGAACATTCTTTTATTAAAATTACATTGCAGAGATAATCTTCACAATTCAATCATATGCTTAAACAATTATATTAATCTAGGAGTTAACCCCTTGCATGACCTACTCAGCAACCCCCAAATTCAAGTTGTGATTCTCTCGCTCGCCCAATAATTATGCATCTCTGCTAGCAAAAAGAAATTATAAATACATTCATTATTAAAAGTAAATTTGAATGATTTCAAATTGAATGAACTTCTTGTATACATATATATTAGACAGCATATATATATATATATATATATATATATATATAATTTTAAGTTTCTTAAAAATAAAGCTTCTACTTTTCTTTACTTCTTTTTCTCTGAGTTTATAAGATGTATTTCATAAAAAATGATTGACATAAGGTTAATAAGACTGAAATAATAGCAGAAGACGAAGAGTATTAATAAGATTTATCTGTCATATCATTCAACTTTGACAAGCTACATCTTATCATAAAAACATACCATATTATTTTAAAGGTGCAGATTTGATATAGGTTCCCGCTAACAGCATTTTGTATTGGTTTTTTTTTTCATTTAGTTCCTCTCGCAATACAGAGAGCCATTTTCCAAATATCACCAATAGGGCCTTATATTAAATCTGTTCAATTTTAAATTATATTTGAGAAATAGCGATAGAGCATTTTCAGTAGTTAACTATACTTTAAAGTGGCGAAATTAACGGAAGATGAAAATTGGCGGTGCTCCTGTAGCTCGGAGATTTCTTTCATCACACAAAAACACTTTATACCTCTTTTGCGTTAATTCTGACTGTATGTACTTATGAATGAACCTTCAACAATGCCATTTGCACTACTTCTTGTTACCGACTTATCATCGAAACTCCCTGACATAAACTCATTTTTCCCATTATCCAACTAAAATAAATGAAGAAAAGAAAAGAAAAATGAAATGGCATTATTTCCATTAAGTGAAGCATCGAAACAATTCGAAAGAGCGAATTGTTGCCAAATGACGTTTAACAAATTCTATCCCATTTTTCGTCAACATAAGTATAATATATATAGAGAGAATCTAAACCTGTGATGAAATAATAAAATTGCACTATACTTGTTCCATTTCGATAAAATAATGTCTGTGTGTGTGTGTGTATGTTTTCCCAAAGAAGCCTTAAAAATAAAATACTACAAACACTATTTTTTTTCTAAAGAATTCTTCCAGATATTCCAGTTAAAAAAACACGACACCATTCTAAACTTGTGATAAGAAATCATGCGCTTCTAGTTAATCGAATGCTTATTATTTAAAGACGGGGATTGCTGTTTCACTATTAAGTAATTAAATGTTAAAGTTAAAATGGTTGGAAAAATTGAAATATATCACCTTAAATATGTTGGGTAATTAAATTTTTTAATTTTCCAGAGCTAATAAAAATATTCAAATTATTATTTTTTTTTAGTTTTTATCAAAGCAGTTTTCTACACGCATAATTTTTCCATAAATTCGCATCTCTAATCCAAGAATACTTGAATAACTATATGTACAAAACTACAAAATATATATTGATCTATCTGTTAAAATTTTGCATTTAATACAATTTTTTCGTAATTTCCTGTATTTTTTTAACTGTTCGTACATTTAGAATAAAAAAACAATGTATCCGAAAAAAAATCGAATTCGAGATTTTGACAAATATCTATGCTTTAGACATAAAACATTCAATTCAGAGTTCGGAAAACACATTTTGGGGATTATGTCTATCTGTCTGTCTATGATAAAGATAACTAAGAAACGTCTTGATCTAAGTGAGAATCTAACAAATCAGGATTTGTAACATGATTCATATCTTTGAAACACCTGGTACATATATCAGAGAGATACATTTAGAATAGAAAAAACAATTTAAAAAACGACAAAAATCGAATTCGATATATTGACGAATGTCTATGTTTTAGACACAAAAATTTCAATCCAGAGTCTATCTGTCTGTCTATGATAAAGATAACTAAAAAACGTCTTGATATAAGCGAGAATCAAACGAATCCTGATTTGTAGTATTTGTAAAGCTGGTAGATCAGAGAGATAATATTATTACGAATATTTTTATGTTTTATTTTTTTCTAGACAAAAAAAAAATATATCGCAACAGTTTGAGAAAAGTAAGTACTTTTAAAACATAATTAACAATTAATTAGATAAAATTTGCAATCTTTCCACCTTTTTATTTCTTCTAATTCGGTTCTTATAAAATTATGCAATAAACATCTTCCAAATGAAGCCTCGATGCATTCCTCCAGAATTATTCAACTAATCACATTATCTCCAAACAAATGCCAGACAACTTATTTTCCAGACATTTGTATGCGTTGCAGCGAAAAGATTAATAGTAAACAAAAACTGTTGGAACATATAACATTGGATTGAAAAACATACTGCAGTAGAAGAACCAGAAGAAAAATGGTTGAGAACAGTTTGATAGAAGAACGAAAACAATGAAACAGAAGATTTATAACAGCTGATGAAATGCACAGAAAGAAAAATAATGTTGACTGATGATAATAAATGTTCAAAATTTATAAACAATGCATTCGGGACTTCCAAGCTCGCAATCGTTTTTCTTGTCGAATGTGAGTGAAAACGCCTTTTAATATGAAGTAATCATAAATAATGATGATATAGATGACTCTTGATGTGAAATCTGAATCGTTAATAAATTATGCAATGAACGACAGAGCAGTTTAGATTGAATCCAGCTGTCTTTTCCTTGATGTACTGAAAATATAATATTTATGATGGCCGTTTAGCTTCTGGCTTAAACAGCAGCTAAGACAAGTAGCTCACAAAAAGCAAAATAGCTTGCATATAAAATGACAGACAGCTTTAATCCTTTGAATTGCTTAATTATTTTTATATAAATATATTTATGTTACATTTGTAAATAATATGTTGTTACGGGAAATATGTTCTTTGAGTGAATAGGAAAGAGTTCGACAGGCTCAATAACGGAAAATGATGCTTAATTATATGTGAAACTCAGCAGAAATGTACACTAAGACAGTATTTGCTGAAATCAATCGCACACATGAAAATATTCGTTATTAAAAAACTGCAACAAACTTGTTGATGATCAAAATTCTAAAGAGATAATTCATTCGGCTGCTAGTTTCAGTTCTGTCTCACGGATTTTCATAATTTCCAAAGAAATGTGTCCAATTCTGTAGACGATTCCGCGTTTTGGTTCTTAATGAAAATATCGCCGGAACGTCTATGCATTCAAGAACCTTTCTTTATGTTACCATATTCGTCGCCAAGTTGCTATGATAGCCAAGACTGGAGATAATTGATCCGATATTCATTCAGTAGACTTTTGAATTATCTGTAGTGTCTTTTTCCTTACTGTGAAAGTAACTGCGAGGGAAAGCAAATTTTGCAGAATCATACCAAAATCAATAAATCATAATCAACGAAATTCTTTACATATAGTAAGATCTAATTTATTTATGGTAATATCATTTTGGTATACAATAATTCATATTAAAATAAAATCATTTACTTATGCACATAAAAATTGTGAATACTATTGCTTTTTTTTTATTAAAACGTATTTTACATGTTCTTCCGAAAATAAATATAAGCTTAGAAACATTTCAATCTTTCAACCACCTTGAATTGATCTTGTATAATATCTAACTCTTGCGCTTACATTCTTTTTTCGAGAATCCTGCAAGAAGAATCATTAATTTAAGATGAATAGTGTGAAATATGTTTTGCAGATGTTACTACGTTTTTATGTTTTGAAAATGGTGGAGCAATGATTTATAAGAAATTTACAATACTTTTATGCTATTGAAATCCTCCCCCCCCACACACGCACTAGATGACATTCCAAATTTGGAGGTGACAAGTTACCGGTATGGATGTTGGTTCACACTATCTTGATACGTATAGAAAGGATGCGAAGTGGAATTATGCACCGCCAAGAATGGGATTTTTCACCTACTGGAAGATTTTACTTACACCAGTGATGTCCATTAGAAATGGTTTGTTGCCATTAGGATTCATTCGCTTCATTGCTGCCTTTGAATGGTACCGATGTTGAAAATCATACAGAATATACCCCATTCGACACGTAGTCTCATTTTCAAGAATTATCTTCCCATCCAGAAATGGATGTTTGAACTGAGTTTAAATCATTGTTTAATTTTCCATGAGTTTTATGACGAAAAACATCAGAAAGTTTTATTTCTTACAATTTGTGTTGATAATCAGTAGACACATTGCAAGGGAATTAAACTTTTGTCTTGACTGGTAAGAAAAAAGTCAATGGTCTCATAATTAGTCAGGAATTGCTGAAGCGACTCCTGACTAAATATGAGATTCCAAAGTAGATCTGAAATACATCGTGATTAAATTTTAATCCTCCATAAAATGAGAATATGAACAATTTTATGTTTCTAAACTCGAAAAGGACATTGAAAATTTTAAAAGGATGTCAGGGTGACAAGAAATTTCAATGCTATGGTTTCAACAATTTCATAAAAACTCTTAGGATGCATGTCAGCAGAGGAATACAACTTGAAAAAGACATATACACAGGGAAGGGAAATCTTTTGATGAAAACAAGAAATTCACTAAAAGATATTCTTAAGAACGACGAATTTATATTAAAAGATCACTGTTTTTGATAGTTAAAGTATATTCAATAGAACATTGTTAAAATTCTTTTTATAATATCTTGAAAGCATTCAAAGGTTTCAAGAAATTACAAAGGTTTCAAAAAATTATATTATTCATATTTCAAAACATTTTATCACTTGCGTTCGAATCTTTCTATATCAATCTTGATTTCACTTTTTCCAAATGTAATTTGGATTTGTATGCTTAATACAAAATTACTTTTGCTAGTTGATTTTGCGTATTTATCTCCTTTTAAATGTGCCTTAAATGTTGGAAAGCGAAGTCTGATTGTTCGTTTCTGAGATATTGAACCGACGGTGTGAATGTAGTAAGTTATCTAGCATCCAAATAGATAATCGGAAATAAAGTTGGTGATAGTAGGGTTACAACAAAGTTGCAGTAATAATGAGATGCTTAATATTGTTACGAAAATTCTCTCAAGAATGATGCGAAGATGGAAATAAAATGCAGACTTTATTGTCTACGAAACGTGTATTAAATATACACAACACAAACTACAAACACACGGTGAATTAACATTATTCAATCTGTTAATTACGGGTAACAGCAAAGCTCTTGTTAGAACGCACGCCAAAAGGAAAAGACGTTCTCGCAAGCCACTCAGCTATCTCAGCTCTCCCTCTCGCTCATACCACGCAGTGCCTTATATAGCATCCCTCTAAAGTGAGCGGGGCAAACGCAGAAACGACCCGGACGTTCCAGGCAAGTGTGGAAATTTCACCAACGTTCCCTAGGAACAATTTTTGTTTCTCAGCTTCCACTGCACATTTTAGAGTGAAGTAAAAACCGTTAGTGACCTCATTATGTCGCCAATTCACCTATATCGCCAAGTTAGTCAAATATGGCGATCTTCTGTTGGAAATCCCCTTAGAACAGTCTTTTCTCGCTGACGTGCTGATTTCATTACAAATTATTTTTATACAGTTAAACTATTTACAAATATTTACAAAATTTACATCTACTTACACAAAATTCATAACAATATACTAAACACAGCGGCTTAAATGTATATACTACGCCATGCTTAACGTATTGTTATGAATTTGTTTGATCTCTGATAAGGAAAACTCTTTTTCAGACGGCTCTTAAGGATGCTAAACAGATGCCAAATCAATAACCACCGCTTTGGTGACAAATTTGATGTACATTTAAAAGTCGAATTTCGTAAAAAATTAGGAAGTTCCAGAATTTACAGGAATTTCGGCGATAGGTTCATTAGAACGCGAGTATTGTCTATTTTCTAGAACCTTCTTTGCTCTGCTACAAAAGCTATAAAAAACGAAAGATCGATGGAGCCAGTCATTGAAGTTGAGCACATACTAATAGTTAAGTGAATTCACCCTGAGCATTTTGTTCTGCTACGGCTGATTATTGAATTTCTACTTATTTATTATAAGTGTTTTTTCTTATATACGCTACGGCTTTGTTAGTCGTTTGTGTGTTCGTTATTTTTGTTTCAAATAAAATTCGTTCTTTGTTATTGAGCTTGTTAGAATGCTTCACCGTACACCCTCTACATTAAACCCACTGATTTTATGTATTTTTGGAAATTTATATATTAATTGCATTAATATGTTATTGTAGTGTTAATATAAGTAAAATATTCAATGCTAGTCATTGTATCATTTCGGGACATAAACGTTTTCTTTCAACTTCTATTCCATTAATTTTCATTCAAGATTCTAATAATTTTTTAATCAATAATGCTTTGAATGGAATGAAATAATGTCTGATTTTGTTTTAAAAAAACTTAGTAAACTCAGTACTTCATTCACAAATTAATTAATATCATTAGTATAATTAGCTTTAATGGATATGTATGAGAATTAGGGATAAAAGCCATTGACGTAAAAATTGAAACGTGAATTGGTTAAAATCAGTAAAACAAATCTGATGGCCATATCGACAAGATGAATTCATGTTCCAACGTCATGCATGATAAACGTTTTCCTTTCTCACAAATAAATCTTTTCATCGCCAGAAATAGATACATTGAAAGTTTTTTTTCCCTCTTTAAATAGCTATTCATTGAACCAGAAAGTCGCCAGGGACATATACATTTAAAAATAACTAATGAGAATGAAAGATGATGATTTAAAACTGAGTTTCCTCGTTTCTTTGCTACTGAAGTGAAAACGATTTTTACCTGAATGGCATTTATTCCTAATTCTCATTTATATCCAATAAATCTAATGGTACTAATAATATTAATTAATTTGTGAATGAAGTTATGAATACTATTCAGACTTCATAAAAAATTTGTTGGAATTCATTAATACCCTCAGAATGAAATCAAGTTGGAAATAATTGAATTAATTAGTTTTCCTTACACAAATAATAAGGAGAATTATTAGATATATGCTTTCATTATTACATATAAAAAGAATTATAATCAGAATTCCTAGACGTAATTATTAATATTTCGCCAAAGGCATTTAAAGATTTGAGAAATATTTCTCGTAGAAAAGAATGTTTAATTATTGCAAAAATAAATGCTGATTAGTTTTGAAATGAAATAAAGTTAATGTAATATAATTTATGATGAAATTGAATTAAATTAAACGCAAGTGTATCATCATTAAATTAAATAATAATCATTTAAATTAAACTCTTTGCTCTTGTAAATAATTTGTTCATAAAATTTTCTTTTTTATACATTAAATATTTTTTTTTCGTATATTTTAAATAAAATGATACTAAGTATTGATACAGTTTGCAAACGCATCACTGGTTTGTTATAAAAATCATTTTTTGTTTGTATGTGGCATAGCGTTCTATACGTTTGCTTCTCTTTTCATTTTTTAATTGATCGATTCTAAGGCTCAACTACGTGTTGTTGGAATAAAGTTTGAAGATGGTGTGTTTTTTAAACTCTCAGATAGAAAATTAAATAAAAGGGTGCAGATTTAAAAACATCCACAGCATGACTTAAAAAGAAATGACATTGCATAAGAATAAGATTACTCTTTTTTTCCAATGCAATAAATATTTCATGTTCATTTTTATTTCGAATATATTCATTAAAAATTGAAAAAATCAAAACTGTTTAATTCATATTTATAATATTTATTAAAATCATTAAAACTCAATACCAAACTATTTTCGATATGCTTTATATTTTTATATGATGGTATTTCAGCAAAACATGACAGCAGCTCATTATTCAAATTTTCCTTAAATATTTAAATTCTCGAAATTCTCCTTAAATTCTCGAAATTTTTTGAAAATTAATTCTCCTTAAAATACTTCACCGATAATAATTTTACTAGTCATTGATTTCAGACAGGAAAATTCAATACATAATAAGTTTTGTAAAAAGATATCAAAAATTAAGAGCATCACCTGGGATGATTTGTTTTTATTATTTTTTTTAAATTTTATTTTTCATATTAAAAAAAAAAAAAAAAAAAAAAAAAAACGTGTAGTAAAAAAAATTTGACTGCATTGTTTTCATGGATTGTTTTAGAACTCTAAAACTGGAAAATGCATTTGTGTATTTCTTTTGGCATTTCGATCTGTCTGGTTCTGGAAACAAGACTACTCAAACCGGAAACAAGACATGAAATGTGTTTTGTATTCTTCTCAACTAAATTTATTTATTTCTATCAAGTGTTAGGGACAGTCTTTGCATTTTTCCATGTTCACATGAACATGAAAACACACACACACACACACACACACACACACACACACACACACACACACACACACACACACACACACACACACAAAACAAGCAAAAACATAATAGTTGTATTCAAACATATAGATAAATGATCAAAATTTTATTTAAAATATCATAAAAAATTTTTAATTCATTTTTTTTTATTTACGAATACATGAATGCTATACAAATCACCACACTATTGATAATGTAATTTTATATGTGGTATTGTCACTAATATTCAAGGTTTGTACAAAAATGTGGAGTTATTCAGTGAATATGCATGCATAAAAAATATTTCCCAATTATTATTTACATCAGGAAATTCAGAATGAGCCATGATGAAATTTAGTTTAAGAGCAAGAAAAATAACTTTTCTTCGGATTTTACATAAAATTTGATATTTGTTAACAATTTAATGAATATATAATATACTAGGTTTCAACTATGTAGTTTTTGAGTTTATACTTATCGTGTTTATATATTGATGTCAAATCGGATTAAAGGACTAAAAGATTTCTTTCAAACACGCTTATTTTTGAGCTAATCTAAAACATCGAGGTTTCAGAAATTTCGATATTTACAGGCGATTTTAAACTTAAAAGATGCAAAAATATGTTACCTCATTAAACATATTTAAGCATTTTGCGCTTATTTAACCGAGAGTATATTCCTCTGTAATTTCAGTGAGAATTTTCAAAAGATATAACAAACGGAAACAAAAAAGAAACGGAAGCTTTTATGCGAACTCTGTTAGAAAGTAGCTCTTTCTATGTATCATTGGATTTTTGCTGTTTTGGAGTATATTGAAACTGAGATCCACAAAATGAATTGACTCCCGAGTAAGGATTTATAGAATGTAAAACGAAGAGAAAATTTTCTTTCCTTACTTTAATTCAGATTTTAATTGGCTCATAAAATTGTTGAATCAACGTGGATAAATCGTCTCTTTTTTTCTGATTTAGTATTGTATAAAGTTCAACTACTAAAATTTCACTAAGGAATCGTACACATTTCCCCAAAACTGAAATTATTTCATTCATATTTTAATAAAATTATTTTTTCTTTTTAACATGCATCATATACAAACTAAATCCAATATAATTCAAAAGGATTTTACCAGAAAACAAAGATTATTTTTTTATATTCTTTATTTCAAGCAAATCAGAAATAGTATTAACCATAGTCTTCATTCGTCGCTTTGTTGACAAGCTGAGCAATCTTGGATACTGGTTATATTTAATTTCGATTTAACTGCTTCAGCAAAAATTAATGTTCACAATTTGTCAAATTTACAGATATTAAAAATATTAAAGACTCTTTAAATGTTCTGCTCATTGGGTACTTGGTGACTCTAATAGAAACCAGCACTATGACATCACACCGGTACTAAAAATCTAATTGTCCTTTTCCTCTTTCTTCTCATTTCCACAGTACTGTAACTTTACTTTCTATCTCTCGTATAAACTACATAAATATTTAAAAAAATCATTTTTCCTTTGCTTTTAACAACAGAAAAAAAAAATCCCATGAATTAATATCTGATGAAACAATAAAATTGGTTTGAATTTCAGATTAATAATATAATCAATTGTTTAAATTCGGCAACTTTTTTTATATAATTATCAAACATCAATGGAAATATACAAAGCTATCACACTGATATATTAAAAAAAAAAATTAAATTTTGAAGCGGCTTAAAATTCTGCTTCAAAATTAAGTTTAATTTTTTAATTAAAATTCTTATAAATATTTCAAAGCAAATTGGTCCGAAACGCACGTTTTTATCTTCCGAAGTATATAGCAGCAAATTTAGAAGCAGCAAGTCAAATGCTCACATCTGTAAAGTGTTAACCTCACATAGAGATATAGAAACGCACATATTCGTTTCCTTTAAAATTCTTTTAAAAATATTTCTCATAATACAAAATGTATCCAAATTATTTAAATCCAAGATTTAGTATTTTAAAATCCCGCTGATTATGAAAAAAAATTAAAACTTGAATAGATGGTTCGAGATTTTTTAAACGTTTTCTGTTAGAATATGAATTATATATTGTTCACTAAGTCTGTAAAGTCAACGGGTTCGCCTGCAGTGGGTATAGGGTTTAAACATTAAGCAGGCTTCAATAACAAATAGCGACTTTATTAACGCAAAGACAAGGATACACAGACAACAAATACACAGCCGAGATGTACACAGGCAACACACATAGTACAAACAGCAACCCACAAGTATTAATCAGCACACAACGAAACATAATTCATCAGGAGGGGGAGGGGATCTACATAGCTATTCTTTACAGTCTCTCCAAACGCCTGCAATTCTCCATTGTTTCCTCGTTTTAGCTGTATCTACTTGCCGACTCACTTCTACACAACGGGCAACTCCACACACGACTCGATAGTGCTTCTATAATAAACACCAGGATTCTGCAGACAGCTCAATCCACTAAACTCTTGAGCTCCACTGAATGCTTCCGCTTCTCTTGACTGATCCAACTTAATCGCCGTTGACTTGCTATGCAATTCTATACTACTACTCGACTGTCTTCGACTTGGGCTGCCGGCCTTTCATAGCTTCCGGAGCAGCGCATCAAGCATATCTCAACTCCTATTGGTTCTATCGCCAAAATTCTTGAAGGTTCTAGTATCCTCCATTTTGTCGCTAAGTCGCCAAATGGTCGCCAAGTTTGACGTCAAACTTGCGGCTCATTGATCCGGCATCCAATAGAGCTGATTGCAAAATGATCCTTCCTACGATGGAAACAACCATACTGGGAAGCGACATTACAGATTCGTAATAATATTTAGTTTAAGTACCTCAAAGCATTATTATATGATAAAATCACCCCAAAATGAGGAAACAAAAATATAAAGTTTACAAAAAAATCTAATTTAATTCAGATTATAGCTGCGATTAAATCCATTACTCCTTAGATTTTCTCAAATTCATTGTGAGAAATTGAGTATTGCTTGAACATACCACGCGCAATCTTGACAGCTCTAACTGAGATTTATTAAATTTAGTAGATGAGTGGTTCTGTTGTAAATTAGTAAGACATTCTGATTCTATACTTGCTACCTTCAGCTTTATATAATTTTATAACGTACCCCAGATTTCATTGTCCCTTAGATATGTGATATATAGGGATTGCAATACCGGTATACCGGTATACCGAATACCGGTATTTTGAGCCATTTGTACAATTTTGTAATACCGGTATTCACAAGTTTAAATACCGGTTTTTCGGTATTTACTAGAATTTTTTTAAATGGTTCCCACTATATGTTCATGGATCCCAACAGAAGCAAAATAGTATTCGTTTTTGTTTTTATGTCTCCCTAAAGGGCGAAATTAATTAGCAAATAATGGCTTAATTAAATGCTTAAATCTAAATTAGCGAAACATGTACTATCCCTGAAAGATATTGTATCCATAACGACTGATGGAGCAACAGTTATGAAAAAAGTTGGAAAGTTGATTGGTGTAACTCAGCAATTGTGCTATACTCATGGAATTCAATTAGGAGTAATAGATGCATTATACCAAAAAAATAAAGAACAGAAGAATACAAATACTGTGGATATAGAAACTTCGGATTGCAACTTTGAAGAGAGTAAGAGTGTGAGTGATCTTGACAATGAAGATAATGACAATGTAATTGTTGAAGAAGATATTGCTAATAAGGATGGAGTATTAACCCATCAAGAAGTGCTTCCTATAATTTACAAAGTTCGAAAAATTGTTAAGATATTTAAACGTTCCCTTATAAAAGATGACATATTACTAAAATACATACTAACTGAAAATAAAACAGAATATATGTCAATATTAGATTTTAAAACACGCTGGAACCGTTTACTCCTAACAGCACACATCACTATCTGAAGATTATATATTACTTTGAAAAATCGCACAGAAAAAAAGGCATATCGAAATAGAAAATGTCTTATGGTATTTATATAATTATAATGATTTTTAAAATGAAAATGAAAAGAAGAAAAGAAAATAACCAATTCAAATCTGATCAAGTTTACAGTAAATTTTCTTAAAACTTTTTACCCACAAACCTATCCACATTCAGAATTCGGCTCAATTATCGAAAATTATGATGTCACTACTGTCGATAGTGAAAAGGAATTGTTTTTTGAACAAAAATTAGAATTAGCGATAAATTAAAAAAAATTAAACGAACCAAAATACAATACAGAAATCAGCTATATCCAAAACCATCCGACGAGAAATCGATTTATTTGAAGATGAGGGATTTAGAGGTAAATACTTGAAAAAAATATACCGCGCATTGCTAACAGTACCACCAGCTAGCGTAGATGCCGAAAGAGCGTTTTCGACAGCTGGTAATTTTTGCACAAAATTACTTTTCAGGCTTCATGGCAGTGCAATGGATGCATTATGTTTTTTAAGATCGCATTTCAAAAATTTGTATTAGTACCAGAGACTGAACAATAATATTTACACCTTTTTATGATTTAAATAAATAAGTTGCTCCTTTACTTTTTTGTGATTCTTTATATACTGTTATAATTAATAAGTTACAAATTATTTTTTGTGATATTTACCCTTTCTAATAAAACTGGCAAATAAAACAAAGAAACACCTGTGTTTTCTTTCTTTTTCTAAAATTTCTAATACCGGTATTAAAACCGGTATCCCGGTATTAAGATCTAAAAAATACCGAATACCGGTATTGAAATTTTGGTCCGGTATTGCAATCCCTAGTGATATAGGTTATCGAAAATAAATTCGATGAGAAACATCACATTTAATTGGAAAAGTAACAAAACATACTTCAAGGTCAATCTTAATTTAATTTCGCTTGACGCATTCCAGAAATGGTTTGATTCTGAGAACCAATAAAATTTCTGAACATCAAATTAGGAGACCAGACATACATAATAGAATTTTTGTTAATGTCTAATGGAATGACAAAATGACATTACAGCTCATCTGGTAAAATCACAATTAATTTTTATCTCCAAGAAAACAAATATCAATTTATTACCTTCAGTATTATTACCAACGTGGCACCTTTTTAGTTGCTTATAATAGGATGAAATGATTGAAGATAATTCTATCAACCGGTTAGGAGCATAAAATAAATAGCTAGAGCCTTCCGAGCATATAATGGTACTGCCATTCTGAACTGACAGAAAATCAAGTTATTCGGTCAAATCTGTCGTGTGTTTTCTCGTAACTGTTTCATTTTCTGAATCGGTCGAGTTCAGTACCTCAGAATGCTAGAAACTCAAATTTCTCATTCAAAGATAAGAAAAATTCTCTACACCATTCAGAAACTGAAATAATATTCAAAATTAAACAAACAGGCCTTTTCATATATTTCAAATACGATTTTAACACGTTGTCCCAAATAACAAATAAATTGTCATTATAACCGTCATTTGCTTAAGAAAGAGAACAAAATGTCGTGGTGAGCAAAAGACGGTTACAGCTGTCAAGAGTTTTCATAGAAAAATTGCGACAAAGTGTGATAATTTTCATTTCCAAACATGTGACATATGACTGACATTCAATTTCATATGGCAGTCATAAACGATCATCAAACAATTGAATATATATATATTATCACATCAAAAAGAAATTTAGGAAATATTAATATCATATAAATACTTGCAGTAGTACTATATAGCACCAAGACATGTTCTGACATCGAAATTCAAGAAGTAAGAGACATTTTCACTTAAACATTGATGCAAATTCGTGTGTATTCATACGTTGGCTTTAAAAAAATGAAAGTTATATTTTGTTAAGTTCCGTAATGATCAATTTTTTTAATATTTTACAAGTTCCTTAACGTTTAGTAATAATTATGATGATTTTGTTGCACTACGAAGAGAATTTAATCAGAATGTCTATCATTTCAAGTATAAATTGAATTTGAAAAGTCTTATCATGGACAATTAAACGTTGCACATGTGACGATATGCAACGTTTGATATGCAAATAATGAACTAAAGAGAAATAGAGCAGTAATTACAATTTTTGATTCCTAAAACGCAAAAATTTTAATTTTTATATAAATATCTAAAAAAATAACTACTTTAAATAAATATAATAATTGGTATCAAGCTTTCAGTTGCATAGATATAATTCATAAATATATTCAAGTATTTTCAACGTCAGGTATTAATTTATAAAAATACTCATGACAATTTAAATATCTTACTGAAAAGGTCGCTTTGATAATAATTTTGTTTTTTCCCAGGATGTGCTTAATATATATGTTCATAAACTTAAAAAAAGAAGAAGAAAAATCATCGAAGTTTAAGGTACCGCCATAAAAACAAACTACTAACCAATTATTCTATTTAAATAGAAATATCCCTCAGTCATCTGTGAATTTTTTTTAACGTTTCCTATTTTATCTGTGAATTTTTTTTTATTTTCTCAAATATTTTTCTAAGTATGTGTGTACATTCCGTGAATTGCTTCCCGCCTTATCTGTTTAATTTTATTTATTCAATATCTCCGTTTCTAATGAAGAAATATCTGCAGTTCGTTTTACGCTCAACACAGAATGACATTTGCTACGTGCGGATGATCTGAAAAAGATTTAATTTTAACATCCCAGCTCGTAAGAGTTTCGAATGTTTGTCAAAATTATTTTTATCTTTCCGGATTTAAAAGATTAAGAGAGAGAAAATAAAGTTCTTTTAATGATAGATATGAAAAAAGAGTTTTTGTTATTTTAATGTGGTGGAGAGATTCTTTGATTTAAACTCTTTTGATTTAAGAGTTTAAAGAATGCCTTTTTGTTTACTTTTTTTGCATCAGAGATCAGGAAAAATCTTCTAGAATATATTTTGAAAGGTTTATATCTCATTTTGGGGACTGTTTGAAAAGAATTAAGTTACATTAACTTTAAAAAAAATAAACGGAAAAATGTAAGAATAAAATTTTGTAACTTACATTTCCTCCTTATCTTTATGTAAAAACATTATTTTTTGGTTGAAATTTGCTAATTTTTGCTATAATTATTGTTTATCAGAAGCACTCTAATGATGCTAAAAATGAAGATTTAAAAAAAAAACTAATATGCTTTCTTTATGTTTTTATTGTGTTTGATTATGGAAAATAATATTTTTTTAAAAATATTGGAAATTAGAATCGTTTTTTAGAGCACTTCATTTCTCTAGTTCTCACCTTGCTATGTCATTCAGTAGTTCTTTTCCATACTTTTTGGCTCTGAAAATATTGATACCATATAAAAATCGTTCCGCCGTGGCTCTATAAAAACATAAATTCAATATTTTACACGAATTTCAATTACAAAAATGAGTCAACTATTGAATACGATATGAACACCACACGAAATTTTTCACATATCGATGACAACTGTGATAAACATTAATAATTCAATTACCATTCTTAAACATTAACAAATTTAGAAATAATAATATACCACGATTAATTAGTTTTACATTATTTCGTTGTTTCTAATTAATCACGAATCGTTTTCTGTTATAAAATGAGAACAATGCGATTTCCTTACCATTTCTGGTAAATTTCGCTATTTCGCCACGTTTTGTCACTAAGTTTCATCTTTTATTATTAAACTTTTGATAGCTAATTATCTAAGTAGGAAATGCTTTCATTATATATGAGAATTGGAATGACTAGTTTTAAATGATTTTCACTAGAATCGAAACCACTCTAAATTATATTAATTCTAATGAGCACTAGAGTTCGCATTTGACTAAATTCTGAGTAATAAAGACAAGTCCGCTTAGAATGTACTGCATTTTTGCATTCTACTTTTGTTATTCAGTACTTTATTGGAGCTAGATCTTTATCAGATTTATAGAGCTTATTTATATTTTTTTCAAACTATAGATATAAATCATTAAGTAAACAAAATAACTTTTTTTTCAATGATTTCAGTTATTATTTGACTTTGACCTTTCATTTTTCCATTCACTTCATTGACTTTTTTTCAATGGCTGAGATTGACTTAAATGCTTAGAGATGCGTTATATCTGATTACTGTATATTGATTGACATCTTAATCAAAAAGTATCACTTCATATTTATTATATGGTTTTGATAGAAGATTTATTGACAACATACTCCTGTACAGATCAGTTTTCTCGTTCTTTGACTTTTCCAGTCCTTGCGTATTTATCCTAAACGTGACATTTTATTCACATTGGACCATATGAGACTGGTCTATGAGTTTCAGTCTTAACTACTGCATGAGTACAAATATTTCGTGTAATCAAATCCAGTTACAATAAACAATGTTAAAAGTTATTATTGTACATTGCTTTCAACATATGCGTGCCTTGCCCAGCATGTTCTTTTTACTTTAATTGTTTGTATTAAGATAACTCATTTTCAGAATTTAAAAGAATTCAACTGTTTAATAGATTATCATGCGCTTACAATACAAAGAAAATATTTAAAGGAAAATCAGTTTTCATAATTTATCAGACGATAAATTTTATAAAGGAATTTCAGATGAATCAATCGTTTAATTTTATCTATATTATAAAAAAAATAATTTTCAATATCTTTTACATCTTGCATTCTTCGATAAAAATTATATTATTAATATATAATCTTCATGAATTCGAATCAGTTTTTCAAACTTGTATTAAATGTAATTGACAAAAATATAAATAAATAGCGCTAGCTTTAATTGAATTTTAAAGCGAAAACACTAGATTTTTTTTCGAACAATTTCATCAGAAAGATGCACAAGCACTCACCTGAATGAAATTAAATCTGCTCTGAAATATATCACTTTAAGAACCAATTAATAATTAAATTTGTATGTTTTATAGGATTCACATAAATATTAAAATAAATTATTAGTTTTCATCAACATGATAAAAATCATGTTGATGAAATATATGCATGCATGTAAGTATGCATGTATCATTAATTTGCAGCACGAATACAAGAATTCGAAGAACTGTATGTATAAAAATTACATACAGTTCTCATTTATATATTTGCCTATATTTAAAGATGTATATAGATTGTATATAAATGAGATGAGAATTTAATCCTCTATTACCCTTGTGGATTAAGAAATACAGCGGTATGTTTACAATGCATGAATCATAGGGAAAATGTTATGTTCTATCTTCTGCTTGTATCTTCAATGAATGCGAGCATTTGCAACAAATGATGCTATGCTTGAAATACAAGATTTCCAAGAACTGTATGTATAAAAATTACAAGTTCTCATTTATATATTTGCCTATATTTAAAGATGTATATGGATTGTATATAAATGAGATGAGAATTTAATCCTCTATTACCCTTGTGGGTTAAGAAATACAGCGGTATGTTTACAATGCTTGAATCATAGGGAAAATGTTATGTTCTATCTTCTGCTTGTGTCTTCAATGAAGTTTGCGAGCATTTGCAACAAATGATGCTATGCTTGAAATACAAGATTTCCAAGAACTGTATGTATAAAAATTACAAGTTCTCATTTATATATTTGCCTATATTTAAAGATGTATATAGATTGTATATAAATGAGATGAGAATTTAATCCTCTATTACCCTTGTGGGTTAAGAAATACAGCGGTATGTTTACAATGCTTGAATCATAGGGAAAATGTTATGTTCTATCTTCTGCTTGTATCTTCAATGAATGCGAGCATTTGCAACAAATGATGCTATGCTTGAAATACAAGATTTCCAAGAACTGTATGTATAAAAATTACAAGTTCTCATTTATATATTTGCCTATATTTAAAGATGTATATAGATTGTATGTAAATGAGATGAGAATTTAATCCTCTATTACCCTTGTGGGTTAAGAAATACAGCGGTATGTTTACAATGCTTGAATCATAGGGAAAATGTTATGTTCTATCTTCTGCTTGTGTCTTCAATAAAGTTTGCGAGCATTTGCAACAAATGATGCTATGCTTGAAATACAAGATTTCCAGGAACTGTATGAATAAGAATTACAAGTTCTCATTTATATATTTGCCTATATTTAAAGATGTATATAGATTGTATATAAACTGATGAGAATTTAATCCTCTATTACCCTTGTGGATTAAGAAATACAGAGGTATGTTTACAATGCATGAATAATAGGGGAAATGTTATTTTCTATCTTTTGTCTGTGGCTTCAATGAAGTTTGCGATCATTTGCAACGAATGATGCTAAGTTTGAAATTTTAGAATTTACTTATTTTGTGAGTTCCAGAAAAAAAACCCATTTATTTCCCTATATTGGAACTTTTCTGTTTCAAACGCTTAAAAAAACTCTTTGGCTATAGAATATTAAAATTTCTCCAATATTAAGACTTTTTGATTCAGGGATTTATGTAAATATTTCAGAGTAATTTGTGTTGTAACCATCAAAAGCAAGTTCAATGAGTGTAACAATCTTTTTCAACGTATGATGCATAGAAATCTATAACAAAACCTTAAAACTCATTTCAAACTTTTGGGTTTGTATATAGTAAAAATATTTTTTTTATCCAGTTCGTCTTTTTTTTTTTTTTTTTTTGAAAAAGCTTAAATATACATTTTAATTTATCCTTTAACGCCCAACACAACATTCATTCTTCTAAATTATGTAGTTCTCACATATAAATTTGTTTACGTCATAACAATAATGGATTCAGATCTTTGGAAACGGTTGATAGTTCATTTCAAAGGTATTTTTTAAATGAGTATTTTCGTGTTTTTCTTTTTTTCCTGAGAAAATTGTAATTACATCGTGATTGTATGAGGAAAGCAATTGATTGCCCTTAAAACACAATTAACAATCAATTATATGAATTTTGTTATATTTCTGTCTTTTTATTTTTTGTAATGTACGTTATGAACATCCACTTTATGAAGATAAGATACATTCTACCGGAATTGATCAGCTAACCACATTACCTTCAAACAACGGCAGTTATTTGCGATATATTCTAATGCTGTAGAGCGGAAATATTTCATAGCAGACGAAAACTGTTCGAACATGTAGTATTCTACAATAAAAATACTGCCAAAGATGCAAATCATTGTTCAGGACGATTTTATATCTCCAAAACCTTGCAGACGATTTACAACATCTGATGAAATAAGCAGAAAAGAAAATAACGCTGGCTCATGCAAATAAATGTTCAAAACTCGTTGAGTTATGTATGAATAATTGCATAACTCTCTTGCCTTTTCTCGTCGAAGAAGAATAAAAGTACTTTTTAAATAAGATATTCATAAATAATGGTAATACAGAAAACATTAGAGGCCTGCTTCTGATGTGAAATCTGACGCGTTAATAAATAATGCAATGAATGAAACGACAGTTATATTGAATCCAACTTCCTGTTTCGAGTTTGACGGAAAATGTAATATTTATTATTGCGGTTTCGCTTCGAGCTTAAGTGGAATATAAGACACGAGATTCCCAAGCAAAAAAATAACTGAAGGATAAAATGCCAGAAAATTTTCACTTTTTGTGTCATTAACTTATTTTATATAAATAGTATTTATTTTATAATAGTATAAATATCATTAGAACGTAATTAATGAAATTCACTAGAAATAATAAAATTTAATTCATTTCAGATAATGGAATGTTGTTATTCACTAATTCGCACTAAAATATGAGCATTTATTAATATTTAGAAATTTTTTTAACATTACTGCTTTTCTATCAAAAAATATACTACACATGGTCTCTAAAATTTAACCGTTTGTCCTCGAAACCCTTGCCTCACTCACCATATGATTTTATGCCATAACTCGAGAGATGACTCCCGCACACCACTTTTTTTTGTGCGGAAATTAGATGTTCTTCGATAATCATTGTATCTTTTAAAAAACTCAGCATACATTTAAAATAGCGGATGTAGGTTTAAAAACTAATTAAGTGTGATAATATAAAAGTTTTATACGCTAAATTGTGTGTGTGATCATTTTTTTAAGTTAGATCAAAAAATTTACTAAGGAAGTCTCGAGTTGCAGGTTAGTCCACGCGAAAACGGCCTCGCGGACAACGGGTTAAATGACGTTTCGTAGGAAATGCTTCAAGTGATCAACCGTTTCTTAGTAAAGATGTTGTGTAAAGTTAGCTTGAGCAGCTCATAACTGCCTTTTTGCAGAAAACGGTGCGTGATTTTGTCAATATTTTGAAATGCGGTGTATTATGCGGTGATTATGCGGTGTAGTAGCACGAGCTACTACACCGCATAATCGGATCGTTTATGCATTCTCTTATCCAAGGTATAGGAAACGTCTTGTAATCGTTCAAGAATTCGAACTCGATATTTTGAAGAAAATATAAAAACTCAAACACGCTTTAAATAGGGATTGCAATACCGGTATAACAGGATACCGAATACCGGTATTTTGAGCCATTTGTGCAATTTTGTAATACCGGTATTCACAAGTTTAAATACCGGTTTTTCAGTATTTACTAGACATTTTTAAAATTGTCTCCACTATAAAATTGTCTCCTATATGTTCAGGTATCGCGAACATAGCAAAATAGTATACGTTTTTGTTTTTATGTCTCCATAACGGGCGAAAATAATTAGACTTTGAATACAAAGTTGCATCGTACAATCAGGAGAAGTGATAAAATATTGTTTGAAAATGGATTGTAAAACCCTCCGCGCTTTTGCGCATGCGTTAGGATGGGTTTAATTCAACAGAATAGGGGTGAGAAGAAAGATGAAAGGAGGAGTTGTTTACATTTAACAATGAAGACGTAAACATTACAGATAATTAGTCATACAGAATATCTTACGGTATTTACATAATTATAATGATTTTAAAAATGAAAATGAAGAAAAAGAAAAGAAAAAAACCAATTCAAATCTGATTAAGTTTATAGTAAATTTTCTTTAAATGTTATACCCATAAACCTATCCACATTCGAAAGAATTTGGTAGAGTTATCGATACTGAAAAGGAATTGCCTCTTGAACAAAAAGTAGAATTAGCCATAAATTAAAAAAAAATTCATCAAACCAAAATACAATACGGAAATCAACTATATCCAAAACCATCCGACGAGAAATCGATTTATTTGAAGATGAGGGATTTAAAATATACTTGGAAAAAGTATATCGCGCATTGCTAACAGTACCACTAACTAACGTAGATGCCGAAAGAGCGTTTTCGACAGCTGGTAATTTTTGCACAAAACGCTCCAGGTTTAATGAAAGTAGATTTGATGCATTATGTTTTTTAAGATCGCATTTCAAAAATTGGTAATAGTACCACAGACCGAATAGTAATATTTATACTTTTTTGTGATTTAAATAAATAAGATGTTCCTTTACTTTTTTGGGGTTCTTTATATACTGTTATAATTTATAAGTTACATTTTTTTTTGATATTTACACTCTTTAATAAAACTGGCAAATAAAACAAAGAAACACCTGTGTTTTCATCCTTTTTCTAAAATTTCTACTACCGGTATTAAGATCTAAAAAATACCGAATACCGGTATTGAACTTTTGGTCCGATATTGCAATCCCTAGTTTTGAACTAGATAAATGAAATTTAGTTTGCGACTTAAGACGAAATTCGTATATTTCTATAAAATTCGGAATGAAGTTCATTTAGAGGAAGTCTCTATGACTCCTTTTTCGATAACGACAGAACGTAAATAACTAGATAGATGAAATTTTGTACAAAGTTTTCTTATTTAAACTATGGGTCAGTATCAAACCAACTACGCCAAAACGTTGACAATCTCTCGCTCCGTACTTTCCTATGTATATAAGCGCAAGAGTTCACAAACGCAGTGATTTAAATCACTGAATCCTCGTAGGTGATTTCATGGTTGAAACTAATGCTTCTTGTCAAATTGTGTTTTCAATAATTCAGAAAAAAAAGTGTCCAAAATGCATATTTACATGAAAGATTCAATAAAACTTTTAAATACTTGCCAAAGACCTGTACTTCATAAACCTTTTTTGCGCCAATTCCCTGCATGTCTTACCTAATATCAATAATTTTATGCAGTGTGAGAGGGATAAAGCTTTTGTTAGAGAATGTACGAGATAGTTTGGGAACACCACACCGATTTTTAAAAACTACGAAAGTTGATATTGTATCTAAATATGTATTATCACTCTAAAGCACTACTGGTCACTATTTTAATCATTAAAAGGAGAGAAAATATACGAAAAAGTTAATGGAGTCCACTCACGAAGGTTATACTTCGAAAATGAAAAAAAAAATTATTGTGAAAAAAATTGGAATAAGATTTGTAATAATTATGCGTAAATGAAACCTTGTTACAAAGTTATGAAGAAGATTGTTTTAATATGTCTCAGAGCTGTAAATCGGACTGCACGTCCATCAAATAAGATTCAAAATCTGGACTT
The DNA here is from genome assembly GCF_947563725.1 of Argiope bruennichi. Classification (NCBI taxonomy): domain Eukaryota; kingdom Metazoa; phylum Arthropoda; class Arachnida; order Araneae; family Araneidae; genus Argiope; species Argiope bruennichi. The sequence continues at coordinate 91,526,281 of NC_079160.1, forward strand.
GCTTTAGCTTGAACAGTCTGTCTACTTATAAGTCCATGAGACTTCTGGGTATGAAGACATCAGGAAAGTTGGTTTCTCATAACGTAATCCCATAATGTGAATCATCAGACACATAGTATTACAATAATTCTTCTGTTAGTTTTTTTTTTATTGATAAACAAAAGATTGATAAAAAAAATTAATCTTAAGTCTCTAGATTTGACTTTGTGAACTTTTATTTGATTCCAGATTTAAAATACACTTAAAAAGATTTAAAGCAATAAAAGAGAGAGAAAAATGAATGATAGATTTATCTCTCTCGAGTATCTTACAGGGCTTTACCTTAATTTGAGAATCAGAAGCTTCGGTTATGGTGGTTGATTCTCGCCACCCGGCTGTGTACAGAAATAGAGTGGAGTCGGCTACCCCCTACCATTGATAGAATGTACCTCCAGCGGGAGGGGTTGTGTCGTGGACGGTAAATTAGTACTTGACCTCAGATCTCGCCAATGCTGGTAGTCCAGTCATTTAAATTTATCAATGCACCATAGGTCGAGTCAGAATAGCCAGTATTGCTTATCCATGGAAGGTACCTTGGAAGGGAAGGTTCTGGTATGGTGGTTAGTTCTCGCCTCCCGATGGGTGTACAATTAATATGGGGTCGATCACCTCTTAAAGATCACGGGACGTGTCTCCTATGGGAGGAGTTGTACTTTGGTTGATGATGGTCCTTAGGACTCAACCCAATTTTGTTGCTCATCCCAATGTTCTCGCCAAAGTAATGTCGTCTGTCTGCTCATTCAGTTTCTCCCATATGCTTTCAATACGAGTTAGTGTAATCGTGTGTGATTATTAACATTTCCAAAAAAGGAACCATTTGGGTAATAAAAGATGAGTTGCAAATAATGGTTAATTAGAAGTCATCATTAAGAACACAAATCGCATTGACAGTCTGGGAAATTAAGAATTTATATTTAAAATTTGGCTTGTATTTGGAGAGCCAATGTAGGATCAATGTAACATTAATAAAGTTATATTATAATAATTTGTAAAAGCGCGAAAAGCTGAAGTAAGGTTGTTTAGTCTACGAACAGAGAGGAGGCATTCAGTGATTTATTCTGCCATTTTTCATGCGTTAATATATTATTGTATCCTATTGCAAGTGAAAAACTCAATGCCTCGACGTTAATATCATTACCAGACAGAGGCTCTGTTTCAAATCCAATTCTATCAACTTTAAATATCGATAATTATTTATCAAAATAAACTATGTCACTTTATTTTCATACCACTTATTTTCAGAAGAAAAAATAATTGATACACGCTTCGAAACCATCAATTCATCTTTCAACATCATACATGATTTTTGCTTTCCTTCCTAGGAAATAAATCTTTTAATGAACACAAATAGGCTCATAGAGAGTTTTGTTATTTTTTTTTCACTTTTAAGTCGCAATTCATTAAAGCAGAAGGTCTCTTGGGGGAGTCATATTTCGTAATAAAACCTGTAAGTGGCGAGAGCTGATAATTTAAGAATTTATTCATTTCGTGGCCACTCAAACAAAAACTCTTCTCATAATAGCGGTTGCAGTCAGTTGTTAATTTTGATGTATATTCACCATGGTTAATAGGAATAATAAAATTAATTATCATACGAATAAATTTATGAATACTACACAGAAAAGTTACGACAGGAATCATTAATGCCATCAGAATTAGGTTATCAGGGAAATTATTGGATTAATTAGCTTCGCATATACAAAAATTCCATTTAATTACGTATATTCATAAAAGCAATAAAAAGAAATTATCGTGAAAGCTAGCAGAGATAGTTATTAATATTTCATCAGATGCATTTAAAGATTTGAGGAATTACACTTGCAGAAAAGAATGTTTCTAAAAGAAGGAATAAAAAAAATTTATATATTATTAAAAAATAAAACGTGAATGTTTTAGAACTTTATTTTCGATTACATTAATAATTGAAGCTAAAGTTCGCTTTCGCAACAAATTTCTATTTTTAAATATTATATATCCTTTCATGCTATTTAAAAGAATGGCAAGATATTTTGATACCATCTAAAAATGCGTTTTTTATCAATTGTTTTTCCGTGTAATTCTTCGATAAAGATTTTCAAAAAATGGAATGCTTCTTCATTTACTAATGCAGTTAGTTTTCCTTATGTCTTTATTATAATACTCATAATAATTTTTCTTATGTTTTTTGTTATGATTGTCCACAACAATAGTTGAGCCTAATTTATATTGTCCGCAAATTACCGTTATTGCGATTTACGGATAAATTATATTTCTTTTTTGGGACTGACTATTTTAATGTATTTTAACACATTTAACATACTAAAAGGGTAATAATTTTGAATGCAAAAGGAAATATTTATTGACATTTGTGGAATATTCTTTAAGAATTAAACGAATTATTTTATAAAAGAAAATTTTATCCAGTTTTGTACTCATATTACAAATATCAAGTATTAAATTATGATTAAATTATTAATAATAATTTTAATCAACAAATGTAAGCGGAATTTTAGTGTTTTCTTCTGATAACTACCGAAAATATTATTACGCAAAAAAGATAATTACAACAATTATAAAGTTTAAAAAATACATATTTTTTTAACAATATTAGCATTCTATAATTTATTTATTTGCTATTTATCATGCAGTTACTTTCTGAATTTTGAAACGATCTTAAAAATATTTTTTGCATGATTTTAAACGGTATATTTCATAATTTCAATTAAATTTAATCACATTTTTTTTTCTGTTGAAATAAGGAAAAAACTTCTGCATATTCTATGTTTTTGCTTATATGACTAAGAAAGTAAACTTAAAATAGAGCAAAAACCATGTGCAATTAAACGATGGATTAATCGGACATTTATGTTATTAATGGGATTTGAATCCATTAAGAAGGTACATTTTTACAATAAATGTTATAAATGCAATGTTATTAATATAGTGCCGCTATATTATCTATCATAAATTTATGAAACATTTTGAGGAAATTTTGAGAATTATTTGGAAATTTGAATTAAAGTTTGCTACTCAGGAATTTTTAGTACAGATGATTCTGAATACATTAAGAAAAAAAAAAGAATTGAAGCCATAATATCGTAGAATATCTTTCAGAATAGTTATTGCTTGAAAATTATTTATATATTATGTAGAAAATTATGTTAAGTACATTTTTAATTATTTTCTCTTACTATTCTTTCATGTTATCATGTGAAGAGATATGCTTTTATTATATATACGCAAGGAGTGCAATGAAAAGTGTAAAAGCAAATATTCTTTCTTGGTATTCTTTTTATTTGTTCTCTTCTTCAGAAAGTCATGAAATAAATAAATGAATACCTCATATTTTATTTTATTTACAAGCTACACGACTTCTGTTTGATAAAACTTTAAAAAAAATCTTTTTATGACTAATCAGGGCATCAAGAAGGTGGAAGTTGTAACTGAAAAAAAAAGTCCACATTTGGTAATCACATATATTAAGACGGTAAGATGCAAAGATAAACTTTTGGATGGCAATCACGTGTTCATAAAATCTCTGGTAAAATACCAAAAATATTTTTTTCTTAATTTTTTAAATTAAAGTATATTAGAAATAATAAATAGATGGCAAACCTCGTTATCACTGTTAAATATTCAAATGTCAGCCAGATGCGAGATTAAGTTAATATAATTTCAAAATTAATTTTACTTCGTTTTCTATGACTTAAACGCTGTACAGATTATAAAGTCCATGAAAGAAAGAAAATGAAAAGTTATATTCTTTTTTCATTTTAAGCCAATGAAAAACATAAGCTTTTTCTATGCTCACTAATTCTACTTAAGTTCAGATTGCATTTTGACTCGATTTATTTTTATCAAATCCTTCACATAATTTGAAAAATAAGAGAAATATCAAAAACAATAATCAAAAGGAATTTCTTAATAGTTTTTGATAATTCAGGGGATAAACAAAAAGAATTTTAATCCAAAGCTAATATGCTTTATTTTTTGTTTGACATCAATTTTCTATATGATCAGACGATAAATTTCCTTTACACTAGATAAAAAAAAATCTTTTTTCCAATACTTTTAAAGATGTCCTTCTAAAATTGCATCCAAATCAACATTATTCGTTGCAGTTTTAGAAATTTTCAGAGGTTTGACAGCGATATAAAATCGTAACACTGCTTCTCATATGAATAATATGATAAAAAATAATGTATACGGTTTTTCATAAGCGAGAACCAATTTTGAAAGATGATTACTACAATTTCTAAAAATATTAGTAAGTCGTTAATTTCATATATAGATAATATTTACTAACGATTTTTTCTGTGATTGTTCTTTATCTTCAACATTTTCGCTACTTGTTTCTTTTTTTTGTTGTTGTTGATAAAATTTAAACATATCTGTAAGTTTCCGAATGTTTTCTAAAATAAAGATAAGAGAAATGTTGATAATTTGACTGGATACAGAGTCGTAAACACTTCTTCACGTAGGAATAATATGATAAATATAATACATACGATTTTGTTTGATAAGCAAGAACCAATTAATTTGAAAGCTAATTACTAAAATTACTAAAAATATTAGTGAATTTTTGATCTCATATATAGAAAAAAATTTCTAAAGAGTTTTTCTGTATTTAACTGTTGCCTTTTTTTCACTCCTAGGTTCATTTTTGTTTTTTTTTATTCAAAAATTTTTTAATTATCTGCAGCTTTCTGAGCATTTTTTCTAAAATAAGGATGAGAGGGATACTGGTAATTAGATTAGATATAGAATCATAATCATTGCTTATCATATGAATGATATTTTAAAATAATACATAAGATTTTGCATGATAACGAGGTCCAACTTTGAAAGCTAATTACTAAAATTAATAAAAGTATTCGTAAGTCATTAATCTTATATATAGAATAGTTTTAATTAAAAAAAATTTATGTGTTCTTTGCCTTAACCTTTTCTCTCATTTTTGCTTTTTTTCTTAGTCATAACAATTTTAAATTATTGGTAGCTTTCTGAACATTTTTATAAAGTAAAGATCAAAGGGATATTGGTAATTAGCTTATATTATAATCTGATAGAATAATAATTTTTTTAGAAAAATGAACTAGTGATTTATTTTCAACATTATATATATTTATATTCTTTATTTTTGTCTATTTAAAACGATAAATTTAAAATTTTCTTACTTTGACTGCAAACTATTTTTGTAGTTTTTTAATTATAGAAGTAATTTTGTAATGACAACCAATTTTAAATTAATCTGAACTTCATCTTATGACATAAAATTAAAGAAAAATATTAAATTATATTTACAAAATTAACATAAAATATTTTAATAGGTTATGTATGAATAAAATTGGCGATTTTATTTGGTGAAACTGGTCTAATTTTTAAGGCTGGGGTTGTGTCAAGATCTTATTTCGAGATGTAGCTCGAAAATGAAAGAAAGTTGAAAAGGCAGGCAACCATTTGTGAATTTATTAGACGTCAAGAAATTTCAAATCATGTAAACATTGGGGAAATCTATAGAGTAATTGTTGCTGGGGGGAGGGGAACTGAGTCGTGATTTTTTTTTTCCGTATAGAAGATGGACAGTGAAGTATTGGTGTTCAAATTTTTCTCAAAAAGTGGGAGATGTTAGGAGATAAACAATCTCTAATGACATTTCTAAGCGTTTTGAACTTTATTATGAAATAAAAATGCTCGAAATCGGTGCAATGCTTGGAGTCGGGGGACAAGATGATTTGTTTATCAAATTATTTCAAATGTATATAATTTTTATCGCAGGCTTTAAAATAATAGAATAATTGTTTTATGAATTTTTCGTTTTAACAATTTATAAATGCTCGATTTATGGAAACGATTTGAATTCCCCAAATTCTACGAGATATACTAAACAGCTTTGGAAACTTGAGATAATCCTTCTGGCAAAAATAACCGATTTCATTAGTGCTGTTTGGTGCCCGACTGGAAATCACTGAAAATAGCGATGATTGATATTCTGACATTTTAATCACTTTAAGTGCATTTTTAAGATTTGTCCATTGTGATCGTTCACATGAAAATTCTTTCTTGTTGGAAACTTTCTGTTTGGGTCAAAAGTGAATCTCGAACTTGTCACGAACTTTTCCAACTTTTCTCCCCAAACTTTTGACACGAATCAGTTTTGGTTTGTTACTGTTGTGAAATAAAGTTTCATTTCACTGCTTAACTTTGATTTCTAGGATGTCAGGCAAGAAATTTCAATCTTGCCATTTTGTGTGAGTTGGGTAAAAGGAAAAAAAAAATTTGCATTCCCATTTTTTTTCTTTTATTTACTAAGCTAATATTATTTCATTCTCGAAATTATAACAATATATTTTAAAGATCTGTAAAGCGTATTGCTAATTCATGTTTTACAGGAAACAAACGAACAAAGAAACAGGGCAATCAGCAGCAACCTTAGAATTTAAATTTGCATTTACAATTACATTTAATTTACATTTTAAATTAAAGTAGAGAATCTTTTAAATTATATTTTTATTTTGTATCAACATTTGAAATTTCTCAAATTAATTATTTTTTATTTCTTTTTTTCTCATAATCTATCCCATTTCTAATAATCAACATTTATGAATATTTTGAACTTTTTAAATAATATTTACATAATCTCGCTACAGATGGCGCTTATCATATCGAGTCCAGATTTGTTTAAATTAGTTGTTAATAGAAAATTCTGCTTTGAAAATAATAAAACAGCGTATTTTTTTAGAATGCCCAAATGAATAAATTTAACCCTTAACTGGGAACGTGCTGTCTGTGAGACCGCTAGCGATGGATTTTCCGTCACCCCTATTCTATTTTTAGCTCAATTGAATGGATTGACCCTGTAGTTTCCTGTCTTGTAACCTTCAATACACGCGCACTTTTTCAACCGATTTCAGCAGATGCTTTTTAAAATAATTCAGTTATCTCTTCGAGCGCGGTCTCTAAGACCGCATCTCACTGTTAGTGTCACAGGGATAAACAAGGCTTAGCAGAGGATGCTAAAACTTGGGCCCCGAAATATCATCCAGTTTACTGATCCTATTATGAATCAGTGCTTCAGTCACTTTTAAATGAAGCATCAAGTGATTTTAGTGATAAGGATAATTATACAGAAGAGTTTTTAGATGAAAGTTCGTATTCAACTGATTTTGATATGTATGTTCAAACATAATTAATTTTTCTAGTGATAATGTATTTTGAAAAATTTATAAAATATATTAATATACCAAGAGATATATATAAAGAATTTATAGGTTGATTTTTATACTAGTTCTTTACCTGTATGTTTAAAATGCCCTAGAATAAGCCGATAAAAAAAGGGCCAATTTTACCCATTGTCATTTTTTATTTTTTATTTTTCATATAAATGTTGAATTTTACATTACATTGTCTTCTATATACCTTCATATACTGTAAAAATAAATATGATTTAAAAAGTAAAAAGTAATATGCCTTTTCAAGAATATTATTTATTGTAACAAGTCATTTGAGAAGAAAATGTATGTTCCAACGCATTTACTTTTTTCAATGATAATATATTTTGAAAGATTTCTAAAACATATCTGTATATCAAGAAAAATATCTTCAAAATATACTGGTAGTTTTTCATACTAATACATTCATTAGAAATTTTAATTTTTAATTTGAGTGTAAATGAAATGCGGTCTCGTAGACCGCACCTCCCCAGTTAAGTCCTAAAATTTCACCTCCCCAGTTAAGGGTTAAAATACATCTGGAAATAAATGAAAAATGAATCAAAAATTCCATTTTTCAGAACGTGAAACAGACCGAGCTAAGCAAAATTGAATATAGATTACACATATATTTTAAAATATATAGACATTAAATGCATATAGATAAAAACATAATTTTTAAAGAAACTGTCACATGATGTAAAATATTAATAATTACTGAGGAAATGATTCGAATATGTTAGATGCGTTGGTGTTAAAGTGTATAAATAAAAATGGGGTTTAGTCACCAATCAATCTGTGCGTCAAATTAAAGAAATTTACTGGTTTGATGGTCGAAGACATATTTGATTTAAATGATTTCAATTATCAGTACAATATTAAGTTTGAAGTAAATTTATTCTGCATTCAAATTTGGAAGAAATCGCAAAAATATCTAGACTAGTTGCTTACAATTTTTCTACTCATAAAATTTTAAATAAAGACCATGATTAATTCTAAGATACAAATTGGAGTAATGTATCAGCATCTAGGATTTTAGTAAAAAAGGTTCATTTTCTGGGTCATTCTCTATAACAAAAACCTTTTCAAGAGCTTATTAATATTTCGAACATTCCAGAATTCAGCCGAATTTTAGAGAACTAATAAATTAGCATTATTCATTAAATTCTGCAATTTTTAGAAAATATGTAAACAAAATGGATTAAATTAAGAGATTAAATATTGCATGGAAAAAAATCGTTTGCAAGTTTCTTCATTTTCTATTTTTATTTCATGCTATTTCAGTTGCAAAGCGCGAAGATAATTTAAATATTTATTAATTTGATTTTTTAAAAATCGAGCATAGCGTTGCTTTCATTTTAAGCTAAATACAAATAGGAATTTGTCTATATTAAATATCCAAAATAACTCTGTTAAAAAATTCTATAAAACTTAAGCAATTTATACAGTAGACATTCAATTCCATTCACAAGGGTAAATAGAAATAAAAATTTTAAAAAAAAATTGTTTTCAATTCTGTGGAGATTAAATAGCTTTCCTTTTCTATAAAATTCAATCTTTCTGAATTATTTTCAGATATTATTTAGAATGAATTAGAAAAAGTAAAAATATACACATATAAAAAGTTTTGGAGGAATAAAACTTAAATTCGAATTCCTATTATAATTCACTGCAATTTGCTACATTAGAATTTAAATTTAAATGCAGATTTATTCATTTTATTAAAGCTGTCCATTATCAGTTTTTTTTAAATAAATTTCATTTTTCAATGTAAACAAAATACTTGTTTATTTCCTAAACGGGATAAAATATTCATTAAAATGCATGCAACCACTAACACAATTTTTCAAAACTTCATTTACATATCTAAATCTAAAATATGAATTCAAAATTAATCGTTATATATCCAATGATGACTAATATATAGTTTTTTTTAAACAAATTACAATCTTTTAATTTATTTTCAATAAAATGTTTTTAAAATACTGCATGAGTGAAATAATTTAAAAATGTTTTATTTTAGTCGCAAAAATTAATTTATTTAAAATAATAACGAATTTTGAATATAATTTCGTTTATTTTATTCTCTGATAAAGACAAATATATTTTTCTGCAGCTAAAAAACTTCTAAAGACAGTCGTTGTATTTTATGCCATCACGAAAAAATTATAACTAGTTATTCCATTTGACTAAGACTAACTATTAGTAAACCTTAATTTCCTGTACTAGTATTGTATTTTATTCTTTCTTCTTTCTCTGTTATTTCATAATAGTTTATTCAGTTTTTCAAATGTAGATCTCTGAATTAGTTCTTTAATTTTTCCTAAATCTGATTGTTTGCGTTCGAAGAAGAGAGTTTTCAGTTTACTTCATTTGCAATTGTAAATGTTATTTTCTGCCTGCAGACGATTTGAAAAGCGCTTAATTCTATCTTTGCCACGTGTAGGAATATTTGCTGCAATATTTATTATTATTATTTTTTTCAGCTTTTAAGACAGTCAAGAAAAATGGGTTTTTTTTCTTTTACGAATATACATATGGAAAGACGATTAAATACTTTTATCTTTATTTCTATTTTAATAGGATTATAAATGAGAGGCTGTCTCAATTTTTTTCTATTTCACATCATTTTTTTTTTTATTATTATTAAGAAAATGTAGGGAAGAATTTTGAAGAAATGTTTTGAAGAACTAATTTCGAAAATTGTTTTGAATGAAACTGTTAAAAAATAATGCTTTTAAAAATAAAAGGGAAAACAAAGGAAGAGAAAATAAATTACAGAAATGTTATTATTAATCTATTTGTTATGTCATTTTTTTGCTAATCTCTTTGTTACAAATCAGCCATTTCGCATTCTAGTATCGCATTGTATCTGCTGTACAATAGGTTTAATCTTTTTCTTGAGATATTTTAATTTTATAGGTAGTGAGGGAAAATGAGTATTTGTGATAAACAAAAACAAGAATTGTAAATTAAACAACTTTATTTTTTAAAAATGTAACATACTGAAATAATTTAATAATAATAAAATAATAAGCAAAGAAACAATGAATACGATTAAAAGTAGAAATTTCACAGAAGCGTTTGTTATACTAAGAGGTTAAATAAGCAATTTTTGAATTAAAGAAATCATAAGATTAAACGATGTCATTCTATTTCAAGATATTAAGAAAAATTCCGAAAAAAATTTACAAATACAACTAAAAAAATGGTGTAAATTTTATTGTAAATAGCTATAACTATTAAAATTTCCTTTTATCTTTTTAGATACAAATGCATCATTAACCACGCGTTGTTTTTAATATCTATTACGATTATTATATAATTTTGCAAAAAAAAATGAGTTTAAATGATTAAATGTTTTACTTTTGATTTAGACTTTATTTTGCTTTTAAAAAAATCGGATCGAAAAATTTTGCATGAATTTATCAGTCCAGAATAATGGAATATTAAATTTAAAATTGGTTTAATAAGATTAATTCTTTAATTTATTCAATAATTCATTTAAGATATCTATAACATGTTTTATCGTTAAATAGAATGGTAAAAATAAATCATTTAACTGGCAGTAATTCCATAGTCAATATTTCAACTTGCATAATCAATATTTCATTTTCAAAAATTTTGTCTTCCAGTTTTTAACTATCAAATTATAAAAAAAGGCTTACTATTTTGTTTACTGGGCGTGTAGTGTATACTCTTTAAAAGAATTGTATGAAAAATGCAACGACGAGATAGAATTGTATAACAACGCATGTTGTATGTGAATTGTTTTAACTATTCATCATTTTATGTATTTCAAATTGTCATTAACTGTAATTCCATGTTATCGCATTTCATTGAAGCACAAAATAGAAAAGTGTTTATATGTATTTCAATCACAAAGTCAGAAACGTCCTAAAATCATTTAAATGCTACATTTTGATTTATTTTCTAAAAATATCTTTATAAGAAATTATAGTATTCACACATGTAGAAGTAATTAAATGTTAGTAAAGCATTAAAAGATTATTTCTTAAAAAATAGCCTCAAAAATTTCAAAAATCAATATTTTTCGTCATTTTAATTAATCATTATCTGTTTTCGGCTATAAAATGAGGAGAATAAAGCAATATCATTACCTTTCCGGTAAATCCCGATATTTTGTCTTGTTCTGTCACTAAGTTGAATCTTTTATTATTAAGGTTTAGATAACTCATTATTTAAATAACAGCGGCTTTCTTCCTCTAGGAGAACTGGATTGACGCATGTTAAATAATTTTTGGTAGAATCGAAACCACCTCAAAATATAATAACTCTGAGGAGCATAAAATTTCATATGCGACTACATTCAGAGTGAAATGCACTTTGATCAGAATGAATAACAATTTTATAACCTAGATTCGTTAATCAATGTTTCGTTGAAGCAAGATTTTTACCATTTTTATAGAATTGATTGCAATTCTTTTTTCAGCTATAGATATAATTTCATTAAACAAACCAAATAATTTTTTTTCAATCATTTCATTGATGATTTGACATTAAATTTTTTATTTTTTTCAATAATTTCATTGACTTTTTTTCAATGACTGAGATTGACTTAAATACTTACAGAAGCATTATGCCTGCTTATTGTTTATTTATTTATATCCTAATGAAAAAATAACACTTCAAATTTATTATATAACTAGCCGTCTTTGGCGAACAGCCGTTTCCCCAATCTTAATGCTCGTTAAAATTTTAATAATTAAATATTTTATGTAATTCCTACTTTAATAGCTTCTTCATCAAATATTTTAAAGCTTCAAATTTTGATAGTCATGTAATTCACTCATAATAATATAAAATCCTTCAACCATAACATAATATGTATCTCTCTAATTTTCTGTTAGTTCCGGTAGAATTTATGGTTAAAATTAAAATGGAAATGACTAAACTGCAATTAATATAATAATATTTTTTACTGAAACAAAGCCTTTTTTTAATAATATGATTACTGATAATAGAGTCACTGAGCGTTTAAACTTTATGGGCACTAAAGAATATCTTTCTTAAGTTATGTAATATCTCAAGAATTTGTCAACGAAATTTTCTCAGATTCATCATGAACAGATCGATTCATTAACAATGTTTAATTTTAAATGCATAAAACATTAAGAAAATAAACAGAATCGTTTGAAATAATCCGCCGAAAAATGTTAACCCTAGCCTCATTACTGTTGGGAGAAAAAAATACCTGAAGCCTTAATCATTTGGCGGTGGGGAAAATGGAAGATTTTTTTTTTGGCGGAAAAGTTGGCGGTGGGGAAAATGGAAGATTTTTTTGGCGGGAAAGTTAGTTTTTAATTAATAATTAAAATTTCAAAAAAGGGACCCCAGGTGCACATTCCCGACCTCTAAGGTATACATGTACCAAATTTGATAGCTGTATGTCAAATGACCTGGCCTGTAGAGCGCCAACACACACACACACATTGAGCTTTATTATAAGTATAGATATAGATATTTATAGAAAATGTATTGACAAAAGACTTCGTATGAATAAATTCTTCATTTTTTGATATTTTAGTTCTTGCGTATTCATCCAAAATGTGACCTTTTAATGACGTTCGACCATACAAAAGTCTTCTATGAATTTCAGATCTTAACTGCTACATAAGCAAAAATTATTTCTTGTAATAAAATCTTATACTTAAAATATAGTAAATAAAAGATTATATTTATATATAATCTTTTATTTACTATTTATAATCTTTTATTTATATATAATTATAAAAGTTGTTATTGTACTTGGCTTTCAATATCTGCATAGTTTGCTGAACATGTTATTTTTAATTAATTTTTCGCATTAAGAAATCTAATTTTCCGGATTTAAAAGAATTCAACTGTCCAATATATTATCATGTGCATTAAATACAATGAAAATATTGAAAGGAGAAACAGTATTTTCATAAACTTTAGATGATATAATTTGATTCATTTTTAAAGTGAAATTCTTCTTTTTTAAAGATGAATAAATTGTTTTTTTTTCTACAATTTTATTAATTTTTTCAAATTTTTTATCTTTTTACATCTTTTATTCTTTCATTATATCAATAATATATAATATTCAAGAATTCTAAACAATGTTTAAAACTTACATTAAATATAATTTCCAAAAATTATAAATAAATAGTGTTACCTTTAAATGAATTTTAAAGCGAAAATACTAGATTTTTTTTTGAAAAATTTCATTAGAAAAATGCACAAGTCTCATGAATTTAATTCATTAGAGTTATGTAAAAGGATCAAATGCCTTCAAGTTTAAACGTTAAGAGAAATAAACTTCCGAAATATATCACTTTACAAACCAATTAATAAGAAAATTTGTATATTTCATAGAATTCCTATAAATATTAAAATTAATTATTAATTTTCATCAACGTGATTTTCATCATGATGTATGCATATATGATTAAATCCCAGCACCTATCCAAGAATGCCTTAATAACTATATGTACAAAAATTACAAGTTCACATTAATAACTTTGCCAAGTTATCAATGTGAAGAGGCAAAAGAACTATTCAAAAAATTATAAATCTTTTTATTTATTATATATAATATTGTATATATTCAGTATTATATATTTTTCAATATTCAATATTTTTCAAATTGTATAATTTTTAATATTATTCAATACTTTATTTTAAATTCTATACTTTTGGAAAATAACTAAATCTAATATTTTGACAGTGTGTTATGCAGAGAAAAGTACATTTACTTAAATGTATGTTTATTTTATATAAACTTATGGGCATGTTTAATCCGCCATTATTTCGTGGTTTCAGAAACATGGCTGTATGCTTGTAATACATGTTGCATAATATCTACTGCTAATGCCTTCAATGGACTAATGCAAGAATTTACAAGGAATTTGACAATACATTTGAATTTTGAGGAATTTTTTTTTCCATTCCAACATATATTTCACAAGAAAAAAAATCTCCCATATACAGGAACATAATCGAGTTTTTGTTTTAAATGCATACTTTTTTTTGACCTACAGAAGATTTATACTTCTCCATTAGTAAGACTATTTGATTCATGGATTTAGGTAGAAATACCAGATTCATTTCAATTTCAATCGTCAAAAGCAAACTTGATTGGTAGAACAACCTTTTTCAATTTACGGTTTATAAAACTTTAAAACTCATTCCAAACTTTTGGGTTTGTATATAGTTAAATATTTTTATCTAGTTCGTTTTTTGAAAAAGCTTAAATATGCATTTTAATGTAATCTTTAAAGCCCAACACAACATTCATTCGCCTAAATTATTTAGTTCTCACATATAAATTTGTTTACGTCATAACAATAATGGATTCAGGTCTTTGGAAACGGTTGATAGTTCATTTCAAAGGTAGTTTTTCAAATGAGTATTTTCTTGTTTTACTTTTGTTTCTTGATGAAAAAGTAATTGCATTGTGCTTATATGTGGAAAGCAATTACTCTTAAAACACAATTAACAATCAATTAGATGAGTTTTGCCATCTTTTTATTTTTAGTAATAGTACTTGCACAAAATAAGATAATGAACATCCACTTTATGAAAATAAGATGCATTCTACCGGAATTGCTCAACTAATCACATAACCTTCAAACAGATGAAGTTATTTGCAAGATATTCTTGTACAGTACAGCGAGAATATTTAATGTCAGACGGAAACTGTTAGAATATGTAGTATTCTACAATAAAAACATTGCCAAAGATGCAAATCATTGTTCAGAACGGTTTTATATCTCAGAAACGGAGCAGACTATTTATAACATCTGATGAAATAAACTGAAAGGAAAATAACGCTAACTCATGCAAATAAATGTTCAAAACTCGTTGTGTTATGAATGAATAATTGTATACCTCTCTCGCTTTTTCTTGTCGAAGAAGAATGAAAGTACATTTTAAATAAGGTATTCATAAATAATGATAATACAGAAAACGTTAGAGGCCTGCTTCTGATGAGAAATCTGACGCGTTAATAAATAATGCAATGAACGAGACGACAATTTCGATTGAATCCAACTTCCTGTTCCGAGTTTTACTGAAAATGCGATATTTATGTTTACAGTTTGGCTAAAAGATTAAGATACGATCTAAGATACGAGATTCACAAGCAAAGAAATAACTAAAAAATAAAATGCCAGAGAGTTTCCACTTTTTGTGTCATTAATATGTTTATATGAATAGTATTTATGTTATATTTATGAATAATATAAATATCAATAAGACATAATGAATGAAATTGATTAGAATAATTATTAGTATACGTTACAGTTATTTCATTAGCTGTAATTCCATTTCAGCTAAGGAATTTTGTTATGCGTTAATTTGTGCAAAAATATAAGCATTTATTAATATTCAGAATATCCCTTAACATACTGATTTTGTTTTTTTTCAAAAAAAATCTATACATGGTTACCAAAATTAAATGAAATTTCATTAGTAGCACTTCATGTGATCAACCAACCCTTAGCAAAAATGTTATGTAAGATTAGTTTGAGTAGCTTATAACTGTCCTCTTTTCAGAAACAATACGTGATTTTGTAAATATTTTAAAATTAATAGTACGAACAACTACTCTGCATGTTCGGGCCGTTTATGATTTCTCTTATACGAATTATTGGAAAAGTATTGTAATCACCCAACAATTCGAACTCAAGATTTTGACAAATATCAAATTTTAACATGCTTTGAGCTCGACAAATGAAATTTAGTATAGAGATTTTGGACTAAATTTGTAGATTTCTGGCAAATTTGGAATGAAATCCATTCAGCGGAAATCTGTCTGTCTCCCTCTTCGAGACAAAAAAACTCTATAATGATAGAATATGATGAACTAGATAGATGAAATTTTGTATAAAGATTTCCTTTCTAAACAATAGGTCAGTTTCAAATTTGAAGTTAAATTCATCAAAGGGTTGACTATCCCACGTTCTGAAATTTCGTATGTATATAAGCGTAATATATCTTAAAAACCCTGGGATTTAAATTAACTTGTGGTACTCAGGTGACTTTGTGATTAAAACTGTAACTCCTTGCGAAATTTGGTTTCAATAAATCAGTAAAAGATGTCTAAAATACATATTCTCGTTATCTATTCAATAAAAATAGTAAATTCTATCCAAGGATCTATATCTTATAAGTATTTTTCGCCAATGCAAGGAATTTACGACCTTACCCAGGTTTAAAATTTTATGCGGGAAGAAAAGGATAAGACCTTTATTAGAAAGTATGCGAGAAAGTTTCGGGAGCACCACTCCCACTTTTAAAGATAACGAAAGTTGATATTGTATCTAAATACGTCTTACGACTTTAAAACACTACTAAGTATTATTTTAATCATTTAAAGTGAGAGAGAATATACGAAAACGTATTGAGAAAACCATTCTCGCAGATTACGAATTGAAAAGCAACGTCTATGAAAAAGTTTGCATTAACATTTACAATAATTTTACATAAATGAAACATTGCCACAAAGTTATGAAGATGATCGTTTTAGCGGTTTCCATACTGGGAACCTGAAAACTTCGTTACTTGAAACTTTGGTGGAACTGGAAGTCTACCAAATAAGCTTTAAAATATGGGCATCCTTTCACTTCTACAGTCAGTCGTCACTTCATCATTCAAATGCTCATGAGATTGCTAAATATGAAGACATCAGAAAAAGTCGGTTTCCGATAATTTGAACTAATAATAATTAGATCCATCGCATTACAATGACTCTTATATTTTTTTACTCCTATGAAAACAAAAGATGAATTTAAATAAGATCTTAACTCAGTAGATTTGATTTTGTGAACTTCCGTATGATTCCAGACTTGAAATTCATTTAAAAAGATTTAAAACATTGAAAGAGAGAGAGAAAAAATGATAAACATATCCTACAAAGGGATCTCACTATGCGGCATCCCAGATTTGAAGATGAGAAGCTTCCAGTATGGTGGTTGGTCTCGCCACCCGGATGGGTATAGAAATTCTGTGGTGTCGGCTATCCCTTACCAAGCACGGAATGGACCTCCAAAGGAAAATGTTGTTCCATGGACGGTGATGACCCTTAGAACTTAATTTCAGGTTCCCCCAATACGATGGCGGCGATCCGGTTATTAAGATATATCCATGTGTCATAAGATGGGTCGTAGAAGTCAATAGTGATTATCCATTGAAGGTATCTCAATCTTAAGTATAAAAAAATTCTGGCATATTGTTTGATTCTCGCCATTCTGGTGGGTTCACAACTGATGTGGGAGCGGTTACCTCCTACCGATGACGGGATGAGTCTCCTACGGTTATGTTGTACCATGGCCGGTAGACTTTAGGACTCAGTATTATTTCCCACCAGAGCTGGTGTGGCGGTCCGGTAATTCAGTTAATTTAATGTGCCTTCATGATGGATCGGAGTAACAGTTTGTGTTTATTAACACTTCCTAGAAAGGAGCCATTAAGGAATGGAAGATCAGTTAATAATAATAACGGCACAAATCGGATTGAAAAATAATTTGTGAAATTAAAGATTTATTTTAAATCTGGTTTTGTATTTAAAAAGGCAATTTTTGTTCAATAAAATATTGATAAAGATATTTCATAATATCTTGCAAAAGTACTTAACTTCGATATAACGCCTGTTTACGCTTGTGAGCGTGTAAAGAAGCATTCAATGTTATATTTTGTCTTGCTTAATGCATTAATATATTATTGTAATTCTATTACAATTGTAATACTCAATGGTTGGATATTAATATCATTCCCAGAAACAACGCATTCTTTGAATTTTAATACTATCAATTGTAGAAATAGGTAATTATTAATGAAAAATTAATCCATATTACTTCATTTTTATACCACTCATTTTCAGCAGAAAGAAATTTAATGCACGTATCTAAACCATGAATTCATGTATGAACATCATGCATGATTTCTGTTTTCCTCCTTAGAAAATAAATCTTTTCATCGACCGAAATAGAAGCATAGATAATTGCATTTATTTTTCACTTTTAAGAAGTAATTCATTAAATCAGAAAGTCTCTTGGGCGAGTCATAATTCAGAATAATCAAAAAGTAGTGAAAGATGGTAATTTAAGAATCTATTCATTTCGTAGACACTCAAACAAAAACTCTTCTCATAATAGCGTTTGCAGTTAACTGTTAATTCTGATGTATATTCATTATGGTTAATGGTAGTAATAAAATTAATTAGCTTATGAATACTACACAGACTTAGAAAAAGTTACGACAAGATTCATTAATGCCATCAGAATTAAGTTATCAGTGAAATTATTGGATTCATTAGCTTCTCATATGCAAAAATTGCATTTAATTACTACCTATATTCATAAAAGCAATAAAAAAGGAATTAAGTTCAAAACAGAGATATGCAGAGATAGTTATTAATATTTCATCAGACCCATTTAAGGATTTGAAAATTATTCTCGCAGAAAAGAATGTTTTAAAAAATAAAATGAAAAGGTTAATGTATTAGAACTTGAGTTTCAATTATATCAATAACTGGAACTAAAGTTCGCGTTCCCAGCAAATTTCTATTTTGAATATTATATATCATTTCATACATTTCAAGAGAATGGCAAGATGTCTTAATACAATTTATAATTGCCTTTAATAACATCCTTTTTTAGCTTCATTCTTGTATAAAAGATATGCAAAAAATAGAATACTTCTTGAATTTCTTAAGTGGCCAGTTTTCTTTTTGCTTTTAATTACTTTAATGAATGTTCACAACGATGGTTGGGCCCAATTTATATTTTCAGAAATTAACCATTATTGTGATTTAATGGTAAATTATATTTCTTTTTTGAGATTATATTAATGTATTTCATTTATTTAACTTACTAAAATGGCAGTAATTAAATTTTATTTTATTTTGTAATCATATTACAAATAACATTTAAATTTCAAATTATGAATAAATTATGATTAAATTATTAATAATAAATTTGGTTATCAAATTTAAGCTGAAATTTGATGTTTTACTGCGATAGCTTTCGCAAATATTATTACACAAAATAAGATTATTACAACGTTTATAAAATTTAAAAGAAAAATGCATATCTTTTAATGATATTAACATTTGTATAATTTATTCCTTTGCTATTTATCATGTAAATACTTTCAGAATTTTGAAATGTTCTTAAAAATATTTTTTGCATAATTTTCAATTAAGTATTTCATTGTTTCAAATTAAATTCAAAATACTTTCACTTTTTCATTAATCGCATAATTTTTTTCCAATTGTAACATGGCGCAAATTTCTGTTTGTTATATGTTTTGTTCATATTAGGATTAAGAAAATGAACTTACAATAAAGCAAAAACCATACGCAGTTAAATGATGGATTATTCGGACATGTACGTTATTAATGGGATTTGAATCTATTAAAAAGGTTAATTTTTACACTATATAGAACAAATGCAATGTTATAAATATAATGCAGTTATGATATCTATCATACATTTATGAAACATTTTTTGAGGAAATTTTGAAGATTATTTGTTAACTTGAAAAGAAAGCTGAAGTTCTCTATTGAAGAGTTTTCAGTAAAAATAATTCTCAATATAATATTAACAAAAATAGGGAGAACTGAAAACATGTAGTATAGAAATCTTTCAGAATAGCTATTATCTCAAAATAGTTTATATATTTTGGAGAGTACTATATTAAGTATATTTTAAATTTTCCTTGTGTTACTGTTCAATTTAATCATATTAAGGATAAGTAATAAGTAAAAGGTGCAAAGGAAATTGTAAAATCAAGAACTATTCGATTTTTTTAATTACTTATTTTCTTTTTGTTTACTTATTTATTTATTATTATTGTTGTTGTTATTTTATTTTTGGCTGAAAGCCATGCTTCGAAGAAATGTATAAAATGTATGTTTTCTTTTTATTTGCCAGCTGCACAACTTCTTTTTTATAAAATTAAACAAATATCTGTTATAACTGTTGATGAAATCAAGAAGATAAAAGTTTTAACTGACAAAGCAAAGTCCACATTTGGTAATCGCATATACAAAGACATTAAAAAATATGATTAATTATATGGACAGATTTCTTTGTTTTTTAAGATACAATGATAAACATTTCGATGAAAATCTTACGTTCATAAAATCTGTGGTCAAATATAAAAATAGTTTTTAATTTTTAAAAAATTAAATTATATTCGAAACATTAAATATACAGCAGCAATCATTATCACTGTTAAATATTCAGAAACACATCGGATGACGGTTTGAATTAATATAACTGCAAAATTAATTTTACTTCGTTTTCTATGGTTAAAACGCTATACAAACCTTAAAGGCTATGAAAGAAAGAAAATGAAATATTATATTTCTTTTTCATTTTAAGATAATGAAAAATATACGAATTTTCCATGCTCACTGACTCTACTTGAATTTAGGTTGCATTTTAATTCGATTTCTCTTTATCAGTCACATCACATAGCATATTTTAAACAATAAATGAAATATCAAATACAATAAAAAGGAATTTCCTATACATACATTTTTATTTTGCTTATAAATTATATTTATTCCCTTCCTATTGATATTATCTGTTGTTTTGCATCATACTCAGATTTGAATTTATCTCGAATAGTTACCATAATTCAATGTGTAAACAAAAAAAAAAAATGTTTATGCAAAGCTAATCTGCTTTTTTCTTGTTTGGCATAAATTCTCTGAATGATCAGACGATAAGAAAGCTTATAAAGCTTAGCGCCAGATAAAGAAAGCTTAATTCCAGTAATTTTAAAAATTTATATGTAAAATGGTATCCATACAAAAATCATTTGTTGCAGTTTTTTTTCAAATTTTCAGAACTTTGACAGCAATATAGAATCGTAAACACTGCTACTCATATGAATAATATGATAAAAAATAATGCATAAGATTTTGCATGATAAGCGAGAATCAATTTTGAAAACTAATTGCTACAAGTACAAAAAATCGTAAATCGTTAATCTATATACAGAAAATTTTTACTAAATCTATATACAGAAAATTTTCTGTATTTCCTTTTTATCTAAACTTTCTTGGATCTAATTTTTTTTCTCAAGTTTTTCTCTTCTAGTTTCTAGTTATTTTTCTAAAATAAAAATGAAAGAAATATTGGTAATTAGATTGGATATAGAATCGTAAAGATTGCTACTCATATAAATACGTTGAATGAATACTACTTATATAAATATTTTGCATGATAATTTTGAAAGCTAATTACTAAAGTAGTAGTAAGTCGTTAATATTATATATACAAAAATATTAATAAAGATATTTTCAATGTTTTTTGCTAAAAGTTTTTCGCTCATTTTTTCTTTTTTTTTCACATAAATTTTAAATTATTGGTAGCTTTCTGAACATTTTTTCTAAAGTAAAGATCAGAGGGATATTAGTAATTAGCTTATATAATAACTTGAAAAAATAATTAACAGTTTTTTAGAAAATTGAACTTGTGGTTTATATTTAACATTATATATTTTTATATCTTTTCTTTTTATTTATTTAAAACGATAAATTAAAATGTTTCTCGACTACGAAACAAACTATTTCTGTAGTTTTTTCAGAAATAATTTTGTACTGACAATCAATCTTAAATTAATCTGAATTTCATGCTATGACACAAAATTAAAGAACAATATTATATTTATAATCTAATATATAAAATTCTCGTGTCACAGTTTTCGTTGCCATACTCCTCCGAAACGGCTTGACCGATTTTGATGAAATTTTTTGTGCATATCCGGTATCTATGAGAATCGGCCAACATCTATTTTTCATCCCCCTAAATGTTAGGGGTAGTCCATTATTAATTAAAAACTAACTTTCCCGCCAAAAAAATCTTCCATTTTTCCCAACGCCAACTTTTCCGCCAAAAAAATCTTCCATTTTCCCCATCGCCAAATAAGTAAGGCATCAGTTGTTTTTTTCTCCCAACAGTAATTAGGCTAGGGTTAACATTTTTCGACGGATTATTTCAAACGATTCTGTTTATTTTCTTAATGTTTTATGCATTTAAAATTAAACATTGTTAATTAATCCATGTTTCACATTCATTCTGAAGTACTTTTGAATTAAAATAACACAGAATAAAGGAAATTAAAAATGTCTAATCTGCATAGCGTTACCCCAACTGGCGTAGAAAAATTTACGCATTTGCGTTGACGTCCCTGGCGAAGAAAATCCACGCATGCGCATTGTTCTGATTGTTGGCATGACAACCAACGGACGATTTAAATTATTTTTAGGTTAGTTGCATGCTTTTGTAAGTAAAATGTATTTATGTTAGTTATATATTTTTTGTATATGCTTATAGTTTTAAGTACATCGTTTTTTAAGTAGATTTTTTTAAACCTGTTTTCGACCGATTATTTTAAACGATTCATTTTATTTTCTTAGTGTTTGATGCATTTAAAATTAAACATTGTTAATGAATCGATCTGTTCATGATGAATCTGAGAAATTTTTGTTGACAAATTCTTGAGATATTACATAAATTAAGAAAGATATTCTTTAGTGACCATAAAGTTTAAACGCTCAGTGACTCTATTATCAGTAATCATATTATTAAAAAAAATGCTTTGTTTCAGTAAAAAATATTATATTAATTGCAGATTAATCATTTACACTGTTATTTAAAGCATAATTTCTACGAGGGTTAACAGAAAATTAGAGAGATATATATCACGCTATAACTGAAGGCCTTTATAATATTATGAGTGAATTATATGACTATCAAAATTTGAAGTTTTAAAATATTTTGCTGAAGAATCTATTAAAGTTGGAATTGCGTAAAATGTTTAATGGTACGACCGGAGTTTTATCCCCTGCTTGGCGAAATTTTTAAAAATCGCAAACAACGGCCTTGCGAAATGTTCAAAAGCAAAGAAGCAGATGTTCAATTATAGTGCATAATAAAGATTGCCAGCTTTGGTGCGTTATCGCAACTTGGCGAAGAAGGGGGTTAAACTCCGGTTAAACCTATTTAATTATTAAAATTTAAACGAACATTAAGATTGGCGAACCGGCTGGTCGCCAAAGGCGGCTAGTATTAACATAAAATATTTTAACTGGTTATACATGAATAAAACTGACGAATTTAATTGGTGAAATCGATCTAGTTTTTAAGGCTGGGGTTGTGTCAAGATCTTATTTCGAGATGTATCTTGAAAATGAAAGAAAGATGAAAATACAGATAGCCTTTTGTGAATTTATTATTAGACATGAAGAATTTTCAAATCATGTAAACATAGGACTGAGTCGAGATAGACGATGAATACTGAATTATTGGAATAGGGATTTTTCTTAAAAAGTAGGAGATGTTAGGAGATAGACAATCTCTAATGACATTTCTAAGCATTTTAAAATTTCTTATGGGATAAAAATGCTCCAAATCGGTGAAATGTTTGAAGTCGGATGACTAGATGTTTTGTTTGGCAAATTATTTGAAATATATATATTTTTTTATTGCAGACTTTAGCCTAATTTAAAATAATAGAATAATTCTTTTAAGATTTTTTTTAACAATTTATGAATGCTCGATTTATGGAAACGATTTGAATTCCCCAAATTCTACGAGATATACTAAACAGCTTTGCAAACTTGAGATAATCCTTCTCGTAAAAATAACCTGTTTCATTAGTATTGTTAATCGATCGGTTTGGTGTCCGACTGGGAAATCATTGAAAGTAGCGATGGTTGATATTCTGTCATTTTAACCACTTTAAGTGTATTTTTAAGATTCGTCCATTGTGATCATTCACACGAAAATTCTTTCTTGTTGGAGACTTTCTGCTAGGGTCAAAAGTGAATCTCGAACTTGTCACAAACTTTTCCAACTTTTCTCCCCAAACTTTTGCCAAGAATCAGCTTTGGTTTGTTACTGTTGTGAAACAGTTTCCTTTCACTTCTTAACTTTGATTTCTAGGATGTGAGGCATGAAATTTCTGTCAAATCCTTACTTTTCTTGCTGTTTTTTGTAAGTAAGGAGATAGTAAAACCTAATTGTATATTCTCATTTCGTTTTTTGTTTTTATTTTATTTACTTAATATTCCTTCATTCCCGAAGTTTAAGTATTATATTTTAAAGTTCCGCAATTTTTTTTACGAATTCGAAATTTGCAAAAACCAAAGGAACTATTAATCGAGACAATCAACAGGAGTAAATTTTTATCTTTATTCAACCCTTTCGCGACGGGCCTCTCATATATGCATCACCTATGAACGTCTCTCACAGCCTGGCGTACCACCCGTGAAAAATAAATTTTTAAAGGCTTAGCGACGCAACACCCCGTCCTATAGATAGATTACTTTAACGTACGCTCTGTCTCGTTGGCGCGTCTGGGATAGAGGCCTCCCATCCCGAAAGGGTTAAATTTCTAATGATAAATTAAAATAGAAAGCCTTTAAAAATTTATATTTATTTTGCATCAAAATTTGAAAATTTTTAAATATATTTTTTTTTATTTATTTTTATTCTCATATAACGATAAATTTTTATGAATATTTTAAATCTTATAAATAATGTTTAGAAAATTTGTCTGCAGATGGCGCTACTCATATAGATTCAAATTTCTTTTCAGTTAATTGTTAATTAAAAATTCTTTTTGAAAATATTAAAATAGTTTTTTTAAAAATATCTAAATGAATAAATTTGACAAATCTATTATATCTGGAAATAAGTGGAAAATGAATCGTAAATTCCATCTTTAAGGGCCGTAAAGCATGACGAGCTTAGTTAAAATATATATAGATGCGACAGACAGATCATTGTTAAAGAAACTCTCACATATTTCAAAATATATAAATATCATTAAATGATTCGAAAATGTTAAGTTGCATGCACATTTAAAGTGAATTTAAAAAACAAACAAACCTGTCACCGTCTGTATGGAGAGAGTTTTTTGCAGCATCAATCTGGCCATCAAATTAAAGAAATTCTGTCATTTGATAATTCAAAACATATTTACTTTAGATAATTTCAATTATCAGTACAATATTCAGCTTGAGATAATTCTATATTCAAATTTGAAAGAAATTGCTAAAATAGCTAGATTAGTTGTTTACAATCATTCTTTTAATTAATTCATTTTCTTTTTAATAAAGACCATGATTAATTCTAAGATATAAATTGTATTAGTGTATCAGCATCTAGGATTTTAGTAAAACAATCTCCTTTTATGGCTCATTCCCTTTCACAAAATCTTTTTTAGGATCTTATTAATATTTCGAACATTCCAGAATGTAGCCGAATTTTAGAAAGCAAATAATTTAATATTATTCAATATACGCTGTAATGTTTAGAAAATATGTGAGAAATTGGATTAAATTAAGAGATAAAATGTTTGACGGAAAAAAATCGTTTGGTAGTTTCTTCATTTTCTATTTTCGTTTCATGTTTTCAAAACGCGAATATAATTTAAATATTTATTTATTTGATTTTTTTAATCAATAAAGTGTTGCTTTCATTTTAAGCTAAATACAAATAGGAATTTGTCTAGATTAATTATCAATAATAAGAGTGGTAAATATTTGTATAAAACTTAAACAATCATTTATAGAGGAGATATTCAATTGCATTCGCAAAGGCAAATAGAAATCAAAATAAAATAATTGTTTTCAGTTCGATGGAAATGAAATAGCCTTTCTTTTTCCATAAAATTCAGTCTTTCCGAATTATTTTGCAATAATATTTAAAATAAATTTGAAAAATAAACATATATAATGCATGCATATGAAATTTTGAAGTGAAAAAACATAAATTCGTATTTCTATGGTGATTGAATGCATATTTTATTATCTGCATTGGAATTTAAATTTAAATTGTGATTAATTCTTTTTACTAAAGATTATTATTAGTTTTAAAAAAATGTTTTTTATTTTTAACTTTATGTAAAATGCTTGTTTATCTCATAAGCGAGATAAGAGATCCATTAAAATGTATGCAGTCACTAAAAAAATGTTCTAAACTTCATTTCCATACCTGAATTTAAACTATAAATTTAAAATTAATCGTTATCTATTCAATGTAGTCTAATATATTGTTTTTTAAACAAATTGCAATCTTTCTAATTTATTCTCTATAATATGACTTTAAAACACCGCACGAATAAAATAATTTTAAAAATTTTAATTTTAGTCACACAAATTAATTCCACATTTAAAAGAATAAACGAAGTTTGACGATAATTATGTTTGTTTCATTCTTTCAAAAAAGACTCAGATATATGTTTCAGTAACTAAAGAATTTCTAAAGACAGTCGTTGTATTTTGTACCATCACGGAAAAAATTATAACTAGTTATTGATTAAGATTAACTATTAGCAAACCTAAATTTTCTTTACTAGTATAGTACTTTGTTTTTTTTTCGCTGATATTTCAAAATAGTTTAACCAGTTTTTCAAATGAAGAATCAGTTCTTAAATTTTTCCCTAAATCCGATTGTTCGCTTTTGATGATAAAATCATTTTAGTTTACTTCATTTGCAAATCTGAATGTTGTTTTCTGTCTGCAGACGATTTGAAAAGCGATTAATTCTATCGTTGCCACGTGTAGGAATATTTTCTGGGATGTTTTTTTTATTTTTCAGCTTTTAAGACAGACAAGAAAAATATATAGTTTTTTTCTTTTCTTTTTCGAATATACATATGGAAAGAAGATTAAATACTTTTATATTTATTTCTAGTTTAATAGGAATATGAAGGAGTGTCTGTCTGAATTTCTCTTATTTCATTTCATTTTTATAGAAGAAATATTGGAAAAAAATTCAAGAAATGCTTTGAAGAATTAAAATCTAATTTGGAAAAATGTTTTGAATGAAACTTAGTCAAAGTAATACTTTTAAAAAGAAGTGGGAAAACAAAGGAAAATAAAAGTAATTATTAAAATGCCAATGTTAATCTATTTATTACGTTACTTTGGGTTTGTCTCTTTGTTCTAAATCAACTGTTTTGCATTCTGGTATCGCATTCTGTATGCTCTTCAATAAGTTTAATGAAGAAGTTTCTGCTTAAGCTTTAATTGTGCTAATTTAATTTTATGGGTAGTGAAGAAAAATGACTATGAGCGATAAATAGACAAAAACTGTGAATTAAGCAACTTTTCTTTTAATGTTGAATACTAAATCAATTTTTGAGACAAAGAAACATGGAATACGCCAACAAATAGAAATTTTTATTCAAGTTACTATTACATTATGCAATAGAATAAGAGTGTTTGAATTAAAGAGATTATAGGATTAAACGATGTAATTCTATTTCAAGAGTAGAAAAGAGTTCGAAAATAATTTACAAATATAACTGTAAATGTCGTAGATTATAATTATAAACAGCTATATCATTAACAAACTACATGTTACCTTTAATATCTAAAATTGGTATTACTTTTATTGTATAATTTTGAAAAAAATTGAGTTCAAATGCTTAAAAAGTTATAATTTTGTTTTAAATATTTTGTTACAAAACATCGGGTTTAAGAGAATTTCATGAATTTATTAGCATGGAATAATGAAAATCAAATTTGAAATCCATTTAATATGCAAATTTATTATAGTTTTTATCTTTAAATTGATTCAGAGTAATTAATTTTTCAAATTGCAGTAATTATTTGCGTAATAAATAATTCATTTTTTTAATCTTTAGTTTTATTTAATTAAATAAAAATCTAGTTTTAGTCATCAAATAATAAAAAAATACTTATCATATGGTTTACAGGGGGTGTATGTGCATGTTCTTTAATCCTTTCTAGGGCCGTGGGAATTATGCTTCCCACCAAATTTATCAATCTTTGTATGAAATTATGTAGGTTGGCATAAGTTCTGATAAATTTTTTCAGTAAGTCAGAAACTTAGATGCTTCAGTTCTTTATCTCAGGCAAAATGATGTGTCTTGATTTGTTATTTAATTATTAATTAACCAAATTAATTAATGAATCAAATTAAATGTATCTAATAAGCTAAATGAATCCCTTTTCTTATTTTAATTTCAAGCCTAAAAATATTTTAACATAATATGATTAGAAAAAAATGGCCCTTTGAAGGGTTAACAGAATGGGATTGAAAATTCGAGGACGAGGTAGAATAGCATAATATCGCATGCTGTATGCGATCACTTTTACCTATTCATTGTTTTAGGTATTTCAAATTACCGTAATTCCAAGTCTTGACTGTAATTCCAAGTTTTTTTCACGGCATTGATGCACAAAATCGAGCTTAGTTGTATAAATTTATTTCAGTTACAAATTTTAAAACATTCTAAAATTTTTAATGCGTTTTTTGGATTTCTTTTTTTTAAGCCATTATTCGTTTTGCTTTCAAAATTATATTTATTCACACATGTGGAAATAATTGGAAAGTAATGCTTTAAAAATTATTTCCGAAATGATCCCAACAAAAATTCCGAAAATCAATATTTCTAAATGTCACTGGTATTTATATTTGCATCTTCTTCTCTAAAATAAAAAACAAAAATAAGAAATTTAAAATTCTGAAGACATTTCATCTTTAAGAAGATTTCGAAGGACGTTTAAATATAGCAAACAAAGGAATTGACTGATTTGAAACTGAACTGAAAGGTTTGTAAGCGATGCATGAATAATTCCCGCGCTTTTTGATCGAAGAAAAATAAGAATTCCTGTAAGAATAAAACATGCATAAGTAATGATATCGTAAAAGTTATACGATGCTTGTTTTCCATGTTAAATCTTGTGTATTAATAAATAATGCAAGAAACGAAATACAACAACTTAGATTGGATTCGAGTCGTAAAAACGTAGTTCCATGGTTTAAGTTTAACTGAAAATATATTATTGAAAACTGCAATTTATGATCATGCATAACGCATGTTACTTCCCTGTTTTAGTAACCTTTATAAGATCTTATAAAAAATTTCGTAACATAAAAATTTTAAAAAGATAGCGTTAAAAGAAAATTTTACCTACATTTAAAATTATAGTATTTGTATTATATAAATAAATTTAATCATTAAATATTAAAACATAATTTACATTTGGCAGGTTACAATTAACTTTAAATCACGCATTAATATTCCAAAAAAAAGTCACTTAATTTAGTATTTTTAAATAAAATTGTCATGTTTCAATCGGAGATATTTAATTTCGTGTTATTTTTTAAAATCAGTTGAAAATTCTAACATTTCAGACTGATTTCTCATTCTTTAAGTATTTCGGTTTTTCTTTTTATCATAGATTAAATTTCTTCCAGTTTGAGAAAATGTGGAACAAATTTAAAAACAGATATTAAAAAACAAATTTATGTGTTTTTATTTATCTGCAATATGAATAGCTTTACTTTTTCTTAAAAAATTAAATAATTTTAAATAAAAAGCATAATAAAAAATTCTTTTATTCAAACCTTTATTCAAATTGCATTAGATGTCTTTAGAAAATCAATGAATAAACATTAAATTGCAATTTTTATGTCTTCCTTTTTTTATTCAGTATTATTTTTCATTCGCTCATCTGAAAATTTGCATCTACAAACAGCTATGAAATTTTTAATTTTCATTATAAATCGAAAAGTAAAAAATAATCAAGAAAAATAGACAATAAATTTTGTATGATTTGATGCTCATTTTTTTCTCTCTTTGATACTGACGAGGAATAAACAAATTAGCTTATAGCAATGGGTTTCTACTTTATTTATGTGGTTCTTTTTTAAAGTTGAATATTTTTAGAACTACTTTTATACTTATCTTATAAATTCACATTTTTTCCTGTTATTAACATGCTGATTGTGTATGAGTTATTCTGAACAAAAATAATCGAAAATATCAGAAGAGATTATTGAAAAAAATAAATCTCAATGGATACTACTGTATAAACTGAGATAATAGAAAAGTGTGAAGCACAGTAAGCAGTAAATTTGCTATATTCTCAATGAGTTTTACACAGTGTTAGATACCACTTCATAAGCCAATACTTTATAATTCGAATTCGACTCACGTTTCTGGTATTGCTATGAACTTATAATATTACTTTCTTACAATACAAATATTATTGATGGAAGAAGCAATCTGCAGATATTTTTAATGGATGCTGAATCGATATCAGGCCAATGACACCTTGGTTACAAGCTTTATCATTTGGCGACGTAGTTGAAACAAGACTAGACTAGAAATAAGAATTATGAAATTAAGAAATGTATTGCTACTTATGCAATACTGTCACAGCGCAGCCAGGCTGAATGTATAGAAAAAGTACGAAGTGAATTTTATATTATCCACAAATCCCCTCAGAGGGCACCTCAAATAGGGGAATGAGAAGCTTTCGGTAAGGTGGTAGTTTCGTGCACCCTAATGGATACAGACCAAATCAGTAAAAATATTAAGTTAATATAAACAAACAGAATCAAAAAAGGAAAAGAATGAAAGCCTGGAGACTTTCTCAAGGGTCACCCTCAAACAGGGATTCAAACAAAGGACTTTTTCTGTTAGGGGTCTGATTTTCATCCAAAAATATTGACCTCTCGGGACCCGAGGTGTTATTGTAATTTCGCTTGGATTTGGAAGTTATAATTTATTGTTTCATTTCTGTGAAATTAGTTTATCTCTAAGGCCTCAATTTCAGGGGATTTTCGAGTCACGAGAGGTCAATATATTTGGACGAAAGTCAGACCCCTCACAGAAAAAAAATCCCTTGTTTGAATCCCTGCGGGAGGGTGACCCTTCAAAAAGTCTTCAGGCCAGATGCCAGATTCATCAGTTCTTTTCCTTTTTTTGATTCTTTTTATTTATATTAACTTAATATTTTTACTAATTTGGTTAAGTTCATCTGTGTTTTAGCAGTAGTAGCATTAGCGCTCTCAAAATACATTTGCATTTTTAAAAATTTTTGTTAGTTTTTAGTTTGATTCAAAAATAATTTTTAACTGAAATTTCATTACTTTTGTATTTTTGATTAATTTCTAATGGATACAGAAATATTTGGGAATCGGCTAATTTCTTTCCACTTCAGGTTCACGGCAAAATGGCAGGATGTACCTCTTACGGGAGGGATTGTTCCGTGGCTGATGTTTGCCTTTAGAACTCAACCATAGCTGCCGCTTACGCTATTACAGCGTCCCCGTCATTCAATTTTTTTTTCTATGTTTTCGGCTGGATCGGAGAACTTACTTTTGATTACATTACGTACAAGAAAGGAGTCGGGACAAATACAGGAAACAGACGAAGACTAAAACGGATATCATTGCCATAATCATATTATTGTTATACATAAATAATCGAAAAATGATAGAGAATGGTTGTAGTCAACATAATGAGATGAAAAGCAAAACTATCAAAATTGATATACTATTTTCCTTCAACTTAAATGCCATTTATGGCAAATCCTTTACATCTGAACATCTCACTAGCTTTAGCTTTCAATTCAAACATAAATTCAGTAGATTATATCTTAATATATTCTACTAAATATTCGACAGTGGGAGTGGTATCCCCTGAAATTTCTCACATACTCTCTAATAAAATTGTTATCCCAGAGAACATTTTGCACTGCACTGATGTACTATAGCTAAGAATATTAATCTTTTGTATGAATTTTGAATTTTGCATTTTTAAGAATTCTATCATGTCATTTTTCGTGTTTAATCCCTGGCATGGGATTAATAGTATCGAAAATCGGATTCGTGTTTTAAACGCGTTTTTACTGACCTATTGTAATGGGTTTAGTTTAGTTATATTAACGTCCCGTTTGAAGCAACACTACGGCTATTTTGGGACTGACCTCGTAATTTTGAACCGTGGTCAGATGACGAGGACGACACCTGAGTTGGCACCCCCTTCTCCCCACCACACTAATGAGATTTTGGCGCAAACCTATACATGTAGTTACAAAATCCCATGCCAAATTTGACATATTTAAGACAGTACATTTTTTAATTATCGCGTTGGAATATTTTTTAGAGTGCAGACTGACATACTGTCACCCCTTGTTGGATTTGGCTCAAAATTTCATAGTTGTAAATATAGAATCGAATTTTAGCTACATACCTCTCTCCGTTTTGTAGTTAGCGTATTAACTTAAATTGAAAGAGCCGGATAGACAGACAGATTGAATGAAATTTTGCTCAAAATTTGATAGATATCTATAAATTTGGTTTGAACACCATATACCAAATCTCATCCATCAAATTTCGAGTTATCTTTGCCACAGACAAAAAAGAACATTTTCCAAAAATGTATTTTTCGAACTGATGAAGATCTAATCTAATCAGGAAGGCCGAGATATGTCAAAATCTCGGTTTCAAATTTTTTTGCTGATTACATTACTTTCTCTATACTACGTATGCGTAAAAGTAATAAAACGTAACCCATGTACGCATGTACTACATTTCACATCTTACTTCAACCAAATTTTGCACACTTTTATGAAAGGCAAAATTGTCAAATTATCGAAATTTAAATATTAATTACATATTCAATTTATTCAAAATTAATCAAAATCTCTCTTTTCTTCCGCAGTGTCTTCTGGGGAAATTAGTCCAGAAAGAAATATTTTAAATCAACATAAGATTCAGAATTTCATCATTTGAATGATAACAATCTCGTTCCCGAACAGTTTTTCTTTCGATTATTAATTTTAAATATAAGTGTATTAAAATTAATGTTAATTTGTACTTAATATTATTATTATTTAAAATTTTGTCTTTATTTTAATTCATACATTTTTACAAGATTTTCATTTATTTTAAAATAGTGACATAACAATGTCTAATAAATCAATCGCTTAAACGGAGGCAAGAAAATTAAGGCTCTTACTAGCAAATTAAACATATATTCGATTGAAGTTATACGGGCTATGAGAAATTAACTACCATTTAAATTAGCCTTTCTTTCCGCAGAAACTTTAGAGTAATTTATTCTGAAAAAAATTTATTTTATTTTAAAATTAAAAAAGGCCTTTATTATGATACTAATTTCATTTTTGAGTAATGATCCTTTCAATTATTACTAAATTGTTATTGTTCCTTAGAAAATTTAAAGTTGATAATTTTGAAATAAGAAAAAAATGTAG
Source organism: Argiope bruennichi (assembly GCF_947563725.1). Lineage (NCBI taxonomy): Eukaryota > Metazoa > Arthropoda > Arachnida > Araneae > Araneidae > Argiope > Argiope bruennichi. The sequence goes on from NC_079160.1 coordinate 91,559,557, forward strand.
GTACCATTATTTTTTAAAGCTCTATTATTTAAATTTTTAGTCTTAAAAAGAATTTTGCATTTTAGATTTTTTTTCAATATCATATTTATTAGATTGTATTCTAAAAATATTACAAATTTTAATCTCCTTTAGTACCAGGATTAAAAACCCTTATACATATATATAGTTAAATGACATCATCTTAAAATGAATTTTATTTTATTCAAGCTTAATTTAGTTTAAACTAGTAAACTGAAACTAGTTTAGTCTTACTTTTACTTTATATTATTTCCAGCAAAGTATTATAACATCCCCTCATCGTATTTGTGATTCTGCCGCTTCCTATTTAAGGTTGGAATCTGATATTTTAATGACTATTATTTCTGATTTTTCAATGATATTTGGATCATACCAATATCAGACATTTGAACTGTAATTTATTCTTAAACTAATTTCGCATATTTGTTGATTTTTAAATAAAAATATTTCATCTTTAGTAATCAACCAATATATCCTTTTTTGTATGTTTTCTAGAAATTTGATTTCTTATTTCAATAAATTTTGTAATTAATTTGCTATTTAATTCTACATATGCCTAGAAGAAAAAGAAAATGTGAAAAAAACATTAGAGAATGCAGTGCAACTGAATGCTTTTCTTTTTTTTCTTGTTTCTGATTGGTTACAATGAGAATACTAATGAAAAAGAGAATTAAAGAGATTTAGTGCTTTTGAAAATTATAAATTTTCTGAAATATTTTTTTATCTTCAAAGTTGTTAAAAATCCCTTTGAATAATTATATCTTGTGTAATAAGTGGTATCAGCAAATCTGTAAGGTGAACGCACTCCTTAAAATGAAAAGTTTTATAGTTTATTTTCACTGACAAATCCAAATTATAAGCTTTGGATAAACCCTTTTCAATTCGATGAAGCACAAAATAAATTTTTAAAAGATTGCTCGCTTTCTATGATATTTTTTTTTATAATAAGGTTTAAAGAATTACTTAATTAAGTCTTTTATAAAAATTTTCATTTCATTCACACAATTTGAAAATCGTATTGAAAATAATAAACAAGTTTTGATGTTAATCTTACTCATTTTATCCTTTTGGCGAAATTCTTAATTTCTTTTTATAATGTACAGATTTTAAAAAAATGTTTGCAGAAATGGGTGCAGTCGTGGATAAAAAGTTATTACTAATTATTCCATTCAAATTGAAATGTTCATCAGCCAACAGGGAAAATATTTAACTGGTTCTTTAATCTATTTTTTTTTTATTTTATTCTGTCTTGCTTATTTCAAAATGCATTACTGACTTTGCGTTTTCAAACTTTTCTTTGCATTTTTATTTTATTTTGTTCCCATTTTTGACGAAGAAATATTTTCAGCTCACTTGATGAGCAGTAAAAAAAATCGCTTACTATGTGCAGACGATCTGAAAAGCACATAATTTTTCTTTTTCGTTCTTAAGTATTTGCTTAGATGAATTCTTTTCATTTCATTTTCAAATTTTAACATTCTTCTTTTTGTCAATAGATATGACAAAAAGGAGTATATATATATATATATAACCAATCTAAAGTAAGAAATAGTTTGAAAACGAAACTAAAATGAAAACGAAACAAAACAGTTTCGAAATCGCAACTAAAATTTATTACCTATTTAAACTAAAACCAAAAAAAGAACTTCATAGTATTTAGAGAGCGCTACTTCTAAAACACAGATGAATTGATACAAAAGTATTAGAATCAAGTTAATAGGAAAATCAAAAATCAAATAAAAATTAAACCAAAAAATTATTAAAAAATATAAAAAAGAATCTTTGATTCTAATACTTTTGTATATATATATATATATACTGAGATGTCGAAAGTCATGGGGTAACATTATGTAAATAGACAGATAGCAGTATTATTGAGAACTAAAGGTATAAAAGGCAATTCATTGGCGGGGATTTCATTTGTAATCAAATGATTCATGAGAAAATGTTTCTGATCTGTTTATGGTTTCAGGGAGGTGATTAATAGATTTTAAGTTTTGCAGAGGACAATTTGAGTCCATACCACATAGAGTTGCTGCACATCGCCAGACAGAGAGAAGTCCAACACATTAATCAGAGGTATCCCATGACTTTTGTCACCTTAGCGTACATGGCATTGCTACTTTTATATATTCAATTAACTTTCAACTAACAAAATTAATTTCATGAAGGTCATCCGCTTATCTTGGACTTGTACAGTTTAAATTCTCTGTCTTTTTTTTTTTTTTTTTTTTGAGAGGTGCAAAAAATTTGGAAAAAGGGTGCCGGCTCGGAAGTTTTCTCATCATTCGACCAAAATTTTCCTGTTGGTTATAAAATAGATCTATCTTCTTTCAAAATTTAATTTAATTTAATCTAACGAGATATAAAATATACAAGTTTTATGATAATTGCTTTAGAATATGGATGATTTCTCGAGAAATTGTGACTCTGGGATTCGATTTTTTTTTCAAAATATTTTAAGTTGAATATCAGTTTCTCAAAACGATAAAGGATTTAAAATATTTCTGAAAATGTTAATCGTTTCTAATTAAATTAAATAAACATTTGTCAAAGCGAAAAGAAATTCAATGCATACAATGTCTTTTTTTAAAAAAAGAGGAGGAATAATTTAATGTCTTACTAATAATGTCGTTTATTTTTTTAAGTCTTGATCCTACAATATTTTAAATGATTAAAGTTAATACTGGTCTTTTACCATTTATGGAAAGTAAGCTCCAAAGAATATCGAAAACTGCAATTTGAATTTCCTCGAGTAAAAAATCAGGTATTTAAAAAAATTTTATGTCATTAGGTGAAAAAGTAAATTTAAACTGTAGACTCTGACAGCCTTGTCAAGATGACATCGGAATTTGACATTGCCTTCAACCGTCTGTCATACATAAATGGAGCTACCGAAATCATTTCTGAAGGAAGAATAACCTTAGAACCAAAGAAGGTTTTACGACCTGTTTGCTTAGTAAGTTTAAATTGGCAATGATACTACCGATTTTGCTCGAAAAATATTCTTCACGTAAGACAGCGTATAATACTAGCAATTGAACCGATTTACCATGGGGGATAGGATCCTCCACGATCAAAGATATGAGTTCATCTATTATCGAATGCAATGTTAATCAAGTATTCATGCAATGGATGTAGCACATCGGAAGAAAACATTGGATTATGTCGGCATAAGCTTGGAAAACCATGAAGGTTTAATTAGTGGGTATTTATGTCTTGTTCTAGGACAACAGATCCTAGCTGTCGTTCATCGATCGCTATCACGTTTTAAGCAAGCTTCATTTTTGGATCTGATATCGACATGTGAAGAGAAATGCGTGTTATACAATAACGATAAACGGAAACATCAGTGGTTGTTCCCTGGTCCTGCAGTATTTGCCTCAAAACAAAACATTGATCATAGAAGGCACTACTTTGTGTTAGGTGGAAGGGAACAAATTTCTTGTGCTTTCAGTTTCTGGGAAATTGAAAAACCCTCATAATTGAGATGTAATTATTCCAGTTGCAAAGTTTATATGTAACATAACATAACGCCATCCTGTGCCTCGGTGTCTATATTTTATCCCGGTGTCTATCAGTGTCCCAGTTCTGAATTATCTAACCAGTTGGATAAGCACAAGATGGAAGGAATAGAAAAGAAAGAAAGAAACAACAAACCCACCAAGGATCTTTTCAGAGAATCCCATCTGTGTAAAATCCTGAACGGCAGCATTTAATGTTTTGGCGAAGTAATAACTAAATGAAGGGAACCAGAATATGTAAAAACAAATGGTGACAATGGGTTGAACTTACTGAGAAATGTTTTCAGATGCAAACTCTTTGCATTTTTGAGGCCGTTAGTTATGCAAAGTTTGCAGCTGCACTATGTTGGGAAAAGCTAGAACAATAAAGGACATATCGCTTGTCCAGGCAACGATAAATCAAATACAGTGGAAGAGACCAAGAAAGTGATTCATTCACTTGTTTTTAAAACTTTATCTTATTCACCGAATATTGCTCAGTCTAATTATCCCTTATTTTTTGGTTATTTATAATCATTTATGTAAGAGAATTTTGCAGTTAAGCATCAAAACAAGTAATAGCTTCAATTTTCGGTTCGAGGTATCAAAACTCTTACAAATCAGGAATGGAGAAGCTTAAAACTCGTTAAAACATGTAATTCAGCCTGTAAAAGATAATACTGCAGAGTAAAATACGTTTACAGAAAATTAATCATTAACAATAATGACATGAAATTTTTTTGGTTACCTAATAGTTGTTATAACAGCATTAAAATTAACGTCTTTAAATATAATAATCCAGGAAGCGTGCAACATTTTTTAAAATTGTAAATGTATACCTATCTACAAAGGTTTAAGAAATTCATAGTCCCATGATTAGAGTGGACACCTGTTTAGCTGCAAAATAAAGGTTCAAAGAAATTTACATCTCTAGCCGTTTTATTTTGCTTCATTTTTGGTTTGATATTAGTAACTTTCGAGTTGTTAAAATGAAAACATTGTTTATTAGAAATTGATTTTGAAGCCTAAGTAAACTTCAAATGTTACTCTACATGAAAACTGTTATTTCTAGAATACCGTACTTAAAAAGGCAACAACAATTTGGATAATTTTACAAAAAATATCACTAATGATTTTTAAACAGAATTTATACGATGCATTTTTATCACATTTGTAGCATAAGAAAGAAACTCAAAAATTCACTAATATTGCCTAACTACTGAAAGATTATCGGAAAGATAATAAGAAAATTCTTCTCCTGTAGATCTCTTATCTATTTATCCATCTACAATATAGCCAGCAGGAACACCAAATACACAAAAGAAAATTACTAATAACACAGGTAAAACTTTTATATTAATTAGTTCTTATTATTGAACTTATTGTATTTTCTTAGAAGTTAGAATTTAATTACTTTTATCATATAGGTGACTTAAGAAAAGGCCCTAAAAGAAAACTATTGGCAAGCTAAGGATCATTATTTTCCCCTTCTTTTATTACAAGAAATCAAGTAAAATGTGGTCAGGTTTATTTATTATAGGATATCGAAATATCGGCAAATTATTTAGAGTAAACAAAAAAGAATAAATAAAACGAAAAGACAAAGAAACAAAAAAAAAACAATACATGTTATATTATTTCATTATTTTTGTTGGCAATGCTCTTTTTCCATCATTATTCAGTCACTCACTGTGACCGACTTGGATAATGAAAGAACTAAAGAACGATTTGTCTTTAAAAAAAACAGAAAGAAATATGGAAAACCATAAATTTATCTTTTACTGATTAAGGTGTCAGGTTCAGTGTCCAGACTTCTTATACCAGGCAAGGGCCATTAGTAAATTATAAAGATAAAATTTGAAATAATTAATTGCCTATAAATAACAATTCACGTTGTATGTTATTTATAAGCAGTATTAAATAATTTGGTGACTGCCCCGAATGCTTTCAGAGGTTCTATTAAATATGCATGGAAAGATTGCTTGATTTTAATGAAAATATAATTTTTAGTGATAGTAAAGTTCAACTGCAACAATTAATTGTATTTTTTATAGTTTAATTATTTTTCTAATAATTTTCTAGTGCTGCTTCAAATTCTTTTCTCAAGAATTTTTGTACAATTCTTTATTGAGAATCATTAAACCTTTATAATTATATTTACCTATAATTAATACAAATTCTAGCTTTGTTTAGAACTATTTTATTTTAATTTATTGTTTTAAATGGAATCAGTGGAAGTTGGGTCCTCGAATACGTCTCGCATATTCTCCTAGAAAGATTTTATGCTCCTCCTCCAGTATAAAATTGAGGCTTTGGGTATTGGGAACCATATTTTTGAAATATAGATCTTTAAAGTGAATCTAGTATTTTTAATGAATATGTCACGAAAGTAGACACTTTTTTGATGACAGATGAACATAAAAATTTGAAACAAAACTATTTATAATATTTTTAATTAAATTTGATGTATTATATGTAACAACACTTTTAAATGCAACCATGGAATTCAAACTCATCCATTAAAATATTCAATATCATGATTTTGCCAATCATTGACTCTGAGGTAGGAATTTCACTAGTACTTTTATTTCGTAAAATATACACTTTTTATTTTGAGGTAAACTGATTCAATTGAATTCATATTTCTCAGTTCCATTAAATAAAAAGATGGTATGTTTCTTTTTAATAAAATGCGTTTCACAAATCATTTAACAACCTAAAAATATAATAATATGGGTGAACAATACGGTCACCAAAGCAATTAGTAATATATTAACACGTTACGCATGGCGTAATATAGTACTCATGCGGCACCAGCTGACAGACTTAAATCGGATTTATATTGCCGTACTTAGCTTTTAAAGTGGATTATTATTACTACCAAATTAGTAAAAATACAAGTTAATATAAGCAAAAAGAATCAAAAAAAGGAAAAGAAATGATGAATCCGGCCTGAAGACTTTCTCAAGGGTCACCTTCAGGCAGGGATTCTAGCAAGGGGCTTTTTCTGTGAGGGTTCTGACTTTCGTCCAAAAATATTGACCCCTCGTGACCCAAAAATCCCCTGAAATTGAGGCATTAGAAATAAACTAGTTTCACAGAAATAAAACAATAAATTATAACTTCCAAATCCAAGCGAAATTACAAAAACACAGCAGAAACTACAAAAGATCACTCACAAACCAAAACTATCATTAAAGCAAAAAGGGAAGAATATACCAGTAGCAGGTAAAACGTCAGACTACTCTACAAAAAAGGCACCAAGCCAACCTACATTGAATTTTTTGTAGTTTATGTTGTGTTATTGTAATTTCGCTTGGATTTGGAAGTTATAATTTATTGTTTTATTTTGAAAAATCAAATTGCGATAGAAATTATAGTCATGTTTATTAATTGCGCTAACACTTTCTCTGCTTATTATGTATTTAAACCATTCTAAAAGAGTAAAGTTCAATGATATGATAATGCTTAAAAACATAATTGTTCATCTATTAATTAACTTTCTCGGGCTGTAATTCTACTCTCCTATTTATTACTAATAGTCTTTATCGATCAGTTGGCCTGTTGTGAAAGTTCATTGAATTTACTTTTAGTTAAATCATTTAGAGATAACTTCATGTATAGGATTTCAGACACTAAAGCCGTGTTATTTTACGTATCTTATGTTTCCTTTAGTTCATACATGAGCCTTTCTATTTAATCCAATCCCATGTCATCACAATGGCATCAAAAACGTAAATGTCTGATTAATTTGTCTTCCAAATTTGGCTGCATGGTAACATTATTTATTTATTCATCTTGTACTAACTAAACTACACTAATATTGAACAAAATTATTTAGACATCAATGTGCAAGAAAACACAATTGTTGATACATGGCTGAATTTAAAATTTCTAGTGCCTTTCTATTTAATACAGTCCCATGACATCACAGTGGCATCAAAGTCTGATTCTTTTATCTTCCATATTTGGCTGCATGTAGCGTTATTTATTTATTCATCTTGTACTAACTAAAGTACACTAACATTGAACAAAATGATTCTTCTATAGACATTACTGTGCAAGAAAACACAATTGACGATACATGGTTTAATATTTGACGATGGATGGCAGAATTTAAAGATGACAATGTAATCTATTGCTGGAAATAAAGCAAACAAATATTTTAAAGATATTGCGAAAATTCAGAAAAAATCTACACAACTATTAAGTTTTTATTACTAAAAAGACAACTTTTCAAATTTTTAAATGTTGTAAATTAGTTTTTGTGCAAAAAAGTTTCAGACCGTATCATGTAGAAATACCCATTTCTTAATTTTTAATCGATTAAAAGTTTCAAAATTGGCTCTGAAGTGCACATCCCCCTCCTTTAAATTATACATTTGTCAACAATATGGCCAGTAGAGTATCAAAATACACACAGACACACACGCACGTTCATCATTATTATTAGTAGAGGTAGAGCTAATGAATATGTATTGTTAATTGCTTTCATCTCATCATCCCATATTTCAGTATCTGGAAATCTCCATTCAAACTTATTTCGATAATTGTTCATAAGCCCTCATTATATATTATGTATGATGTATGCATAAGTTCTATATATTTACTCATAACAGATTATCGTATTTCAGATAATTAACTACAATGCATATTTTCAGATCAAAACAACCAACCTGAGACCGCCATCTGTAAAAGTATTAAATAATTTAGGTAGGAAAGAAAGAGATGAACTAATATATCTTAAATTACCAGTTTCCCTAAAATATATCTCTTCGGATGAGTTGTGGTTCAGTGAGGCAATTCTGGAATAAAACAAATTTTAGATCTATCTATTTCTAGTGCCGAAAAGATTTATTTTGCCAGTGAGGAATACAGAAATAATGTGTGATTCAGAAACCAGAACTAATCGTTTCGAAAGCCCAATCAAATGCGTCTCAGATAAAGCGAAGCAGCAAAATGAAATGAGATCGTTTCCTTTCCTACCATGCGATATCCAGTTCTAGTATTCATAGAATTACAAACGGAAAAAGTTTCATGTTTCGAAAATATAAAAGCAATGCGAAAATTCTTCGTAATTGCATTGAATTAATTTATAAAATAATTACTGCTTTTTGAGATTATATGATTTTGGATTAATAAATTTTTCTCATCAATATTGATAGGAGAAAAATCAGATGGTGTTCACGTTTTAGCAGTTTCACTTTCTCACCTCAGCTACTAGATGGAATGGGCATACATTTTCCACTCAAGCATTAAAACTATAAATGAAGTTAGTGCTGTTTCTTCCTTTTTGAAATGATGATACTAGATTATAGGAAATTGTATATATATATATATATATATATATATATATATATATATATATATATATATATATATATATATATATATATATATATATATATATATATATATATATATATATAAAAGTATTAGAATCAAGTTAATAGGAAAATCAAAAAATCAAATAAAAATTAAACCAAAAAAATTATAAAAAAATATAAAAAAAATCCAATAGTGAAAACATTCACAAAATTAGGAAATACATTTTTGGTCTTAGAAATAATAAAATTAAATGGTTTTTAAATAATAAATTCGGGGAATTAGAGTTTAAAAATTCGTACACTAAATGTATTATTCTAGATCTTATTAAATGTAAATTTAACATTGGAAAAAACGATTTACTTTTTAATAATAAAAATAATGTTTACAAAGAATACTGTGTGATTAAATTCTTGTATATTTACTTCGAATATCTAAAATTACTCAAAATTATACATAATAATAATAATATATTTTTCCTCTTGCAGATAAAACAACTGTATCAATAGCGTTTAATTACACTTCAACTTTAAAGAAAAAAATTTGTAATTATAATTACTATAGCAAATATTTAGATAAAATAAATAAAACAGATTGTTACTGTAACAAAGAAAAATATAAAGATTTTATAGATATTGATAAAGGTCATATTATTACAGGTAATTTAAAAATTATTGAATCCAACTCTTTAAGAGATTTGATGGGAAGAGGAACAAAATTTAGATTAAGAGAAAAAATAAACCATAACAAAATTTTGATTTCTACTGGTAATGATTTGGATGTTTTTATTGCTAAATTATCTAGAAAATACCACTGGCCTGCGGAAGGTTTCGGGGAATGGAAAGTGAGAATTTTAAAGGAAATTAAAATAAAAATGAATACTGATTTTGACAGATCTAAAGAATGTGGGATTTATTTTAGTAAAACATTAAAAAACGAAATAAAAAATTTAAAAGAAAAATTTGTTATTACAGTAATAGATAAATCAGCAAATAATTTCTGTTTAATTTGTAAATATTATTATAAAGAACTTTTAATTAATGAATATAACTCTAATGCAACTTATATGTTAAAGAACACCGGGAAAAAGGAATTAGATAAAAGAATGCTAGCTTTCGCAAAAAAAAACCAAAACTAAGACTTGCTCTCTTAACTATCCTTATTTATTCCCAACAGTTAAATTTCATAAAAATCCATTAAAATTCAGATTCGTAACCTGTAGCACTGGCAGTTATAATTACCACACGGGTAAACATTTCTTTAAATACTTAAAAATTATCCTGGACAAAATAAAAAATGAAGACAACTTTATTATTTCTAGTAACAAAGAAGTATTGGATTTTCTTAAAGATAACAACATTAATAAACTTAATACTTTTGATTTCGAAAATTTATACACTAATCTACCTCATGAAAAATTAATAAAGGTCTGCACTTTTATATATGACGAATATTTAAATGAAAATATCATTCCTAAAAATAACTGGCTTGAGTTATGTAATTTTAATATTACTGAAAATTACGTTTTTAATGGTATTAATTTTTATAAACAAGTCAAGGGCATTCCAATGGGAACAGCTTTCTCAAGTGCTTTAGCTAACATTTTCCTACATTACTATGAGAAAAAAATAATTAAATATAATTTAATAAATGGGTGGAGATATATTGATGACCTACTTTTGATTAACTTCGACAATACTAATATTATTACTAATTGCTATCTAAAAGATTTAATTCTAAAAGATACAAATAAAAATCAACTTGAGGCTACCTTTCTGGATTTAAAAATCGAAATTGCTAATGATAAAACAATAGTTGGTATATACGATAAAAGGGATGATTTCAATTTCAAAATAACAAAACTATGTAACTACCATTCCAATTTAAACTCTAAAATTTTCAAAAATCTAATTTTCTTACAAGTTAACAGGATCAAAGGGTTTGCAATAATAAAAATTCCTATATTGAAGCATCAAACAACCTCCTTAAAAATTTAATTAAAAATGAATTTCCTAGAAATTACTGTAATGTCAATTTTTTAATTAAACAAGGTATGGTTTGGGATTAATCCTTTGGCTTAAATAAAGATAGAACTTTCCTTTCATATTGGATCACTAAATAGATGGGAGCTGGGTGCCTACCTCTGTTTACATTATTTACCGTTAGTGTTTTAAAACACGGGAATCACAATCGATAGCTTAAAATTTCCTTGACTGTTGATGGTATGTACTGGACTTTTCGTTTTTAATTTTAGTGCTATTTTTGTTTTTATTGTTGTTTTTGTTATTGTATTTTTACTTTGTAGTGATTTTTTCTTCTAATTTGTTGTTTTGTATTTCCTTTCTGTTAAAAAGGTATATGTCTTGAGCATAATTTCAGTGGATTTTCGGGTCACGAGGAATCATTATTAGACAAATGTCTGTATTTCCTCACAGAAAAAATCCCTTTCTTTGAATCCCTGCCTGAGGGTGACCCTTGAAAAAGTCTTCATATTTTATTTTTTTATAATTTTTTTGGTTTAATTTTTATTTGATTTTTTGATTTTCCTATTAACTTGATTCTAATACTTTTGTATCAATTCCTCTGTGTTTTAGAAGTAGCTACAATTGCGCTCTCTAAATACTATGAAGTTCTTTTTTGGTTTTAGTTTAATAGGTAATAAATTTTACTTGTAATTTCGAAACTGTTTTGTTTCTATTTCATTTTAGTTTCGTTTTCAAACTATTTCTTACTTTTAATTGGTTATATATATATATATATATATATATATATATATATATATATATATATATATATATATATATATATATATATATATATATATATATATATATATATATATATATATACTTTCGAGTTTAGTGCAATATGTCTCAGAGAAAAAAAATGGTATGTTTTATTCATTTATTTTTACATTCACTCCGCGTTCATTTATTTTTACATTCACTCCAAGCTAATGAGTTTACTTGGCAATTTTCAGATTACGCCAAAAATCACCAAACTTCATTACTCTTAAAATATAGGAAGTATATTAATTTTCACAAATACTTGTTCGTAGAAATTAAGATGCTTATGCTTTTACCATAAGAATAAATTCAAAAATAAATAAAATTATTTATCACCCGTCTTCTTCTTTAGGTTCGCCAAAAAATATTTATTATTTTATTCTATTTCTGCAGATTTGTTTTTGAGCTGCTAATTGCAAAACGTTTCCGTAAAAAATGAATTCACTTTAATCGGTCATCACTCTTCCACTTCAAAATGTTCCGACAATAATATTTGCGCAACGTGAAATTTTAGATGTCACGAAAGAGCCTGGAGTCACGATTCTATGTTTACTAGTCGTGACATTTCCTCCTCTCTTCACGATTGATTTTCTCTCACTACCTTAGATCTATAAAGTTTGCAAACCTATATTTTACAGTTTGTTTGGTGGGGAAAAAATCTTAATAGGATGAATTGAAATACCAGCTTGCTGGTAATTTCATGAAAATCCAGCCGGTTTTTCCCACTCACATTTGAGATAACCGTTCCGGAGCTTGAAAATTGATCCACTTTCCTTTGTTAACTTAGCTCATTTCCGTATAAAATTGTAAGAGTACCCATACAGACCAGAGAAATGAAAGTAACAAATAAGTCCAACACACTTTGGAATGGTACAAAAGCTTGCTAACTTAAGAGATATCGAAGAAGAGGTATCCTTAACCAGGCAATGTTAGAGTACAAACATGTGTGATGTTTTTGTTTTGGTCTCCATAGCCATAATCCACACATTTTAAGGATTTTAACATAGTGAGATTAATATCTTCAGCTTATGAAATACATCTTCAACAAATTCATTACAACCATTTGGATATTCAGGTACCATCCAGGCGAACTTGAAACATGGACAAAAAATACCACTGTTTCAGAAGCAATGACAACTCTGAAGATCAACAGTGTTCTTTGCAAAAAGAAGCAAACCAACCAGATCCTTCAAATATATCTTAAAACTTTGGCTGAATGCATTGCGAAAATTATGTGTTTGTGTGGTTTAAAATCTTCATATACTTATGGTTCAAACATCTGTTTAACCTTATTCCTGTATTCAAGATATCTATGACGATCTCAAGAAGTTATAGACCCGATTATTCAAAGAAATGGAAATATCCTTTTATCCATGATAAGTGATAAACATAAAATTCAACGAGAACTTGGTTTACGACGTGTTTTAAAAGCCAGAACAAAAAGTAGAGACGAAGTCAGGAGATTTAAAGTCCCAAAGATAAACTTCGATGCAAAGGCTCACATTGACATGATATCATAGCTTGAAAATGAAGCAACTGAACCCCCACCCCTATCCCTTGTTAAAACAAGTTTCCAGAAACTCTCTGAAAGTGTTGCCTATTTCACTTACAGGCGGATACTTCTCTGAAGCAATTTTGAGTTTACATCTAATATAACAGTTACACTTCATAACAAATTCGTAAGTTGGCAGTTCAACTTAAAGTAAATCACTAAATTTCCCCAAAATAGGACATTCCGACATTTTTCCTGCCTTCACTAATTTAGTCTGAGCCATTTCTACTCACAACGAAGAACACAAGAAAAGAAACTAACAAATCACTTACGTTAATCAATTACACAATAGACGGAGCGAAGATGCCATCTTCATTGAACTCCGCAAAGTTTCTGTCTTAACACTAGTTCTGAGCTTGTCGCCACATGCACACAAATCTCTGTCTCCCCTCATTAATATGCTTTCCGGCAATGACTCAGAGCCCTGGATGTCATACAAATGCAATAGTAAAACTCTTTATATTTCTATTCGTTTTATATTATTCGTCTATTAAAACTTTTTATTTCATAATCAAGACATGCTAAAATCTTTGAAAAAGATTGAAAAAGTTCCAAAAAGTGTGTTTTCATGAAACTTAAACATCCTTGTGGCACCCCAAGATGTACTCCAATATTTTTCATATTTTTAATTTATCTTATTTACACCAAAAGGCGAATTTTTGGTGCTATTACAAATTAAAAATCAAAAGATGATTTTTCATTCCACCCTATCAAACATATTATTGTTGGTCAAGTAATATGTTGATGAGCCACGTAGAATAGGGAAATTATATAGTTACAGCTCACTTCTATCAATCGAAGCTTAAGCTAAATAGACAATTCCTCTTTTTTCTTAGAACAGTGGAATTTTATGTCGCGTTTCATGTTGAAAGGATTCTGCTTCACTTTATCAGTCTTTAACTGCTTTGATCTTCTCATTAATTTTCAGATGTTTGGAACAAATTTGGCAAATACAAAACAATATTAAATCTGCTATTGAAGAAGGCTCAGAAATACCACAAGCTAACTATGAATGATTCAACTTAGTTACAGGAGTTATATGTGGGCTTATTTTTTTTAATGTTCAATTAATTATTTTGGTAATTCCTCACGTTAGCCTTACTCTGATAGTATTAAAATCCTATGTAATATAAAGTTTTTAAAGAAGTAATTACAGCTATTTTTTTTGGCTTAAATGCCACTGATCTTTTGTTCTCCTATATTCTTTTCTGAAATATGTGAAAGGTGTAAATTTTTGCAACTAAACCAACTTTTTATTTTGGCACTCTAAGTACTTTTAGAAATGTTGATCGACACTCAAGAATATTCACTGCCTCGATACTTGATCTTATTAAGTACTTCTCACTCTGTAGTTTTGGCTAAAGATTTCTTTCTGAGACTCAATGATAGTGAGAAGTGTGTGGCTCACCCTATTTCAAAATCACTGCATCTTACTATGGTTAATCCTCCTGCTAAAACTTACTCGTGAACATTCATCTGTACTTATATAAAGCTCAATGTGTGTGTGTGTGTGTTGGCGCTCTACAGGCTAGGCAATTTGCCCTACAGCTACCAATTTTTGTACATGTATACCTTAGAGGTCGGGAATGTGCACCTGGGGTCCTTTTTTTTAAATTTTAATTAGAATTTTAATTATTAATTAAATTAATTATTAATTATTCCTTCCTAAAAATCTTCCATTTTCCCCACCGCCAAATGAGTAAGGCTTCAGTTTTTTTTTCCAACAGTAATGAGGCTAGTAGTTAATAAAGAGCATTGATATGATTTTGACGAGTATCTGAATGTGACTAATAGGGATTTCCAATAAGGCTTTAACAAAAATAATGACGAAAACAAATATGAAAATAACTCGGGGGCGGATGACAAAAAATGATGGTGATTAGACTTTGTTGAGTGAGAGTACATGAATAAAAAAATATTTATTGTAGAGAATAAAGGTATTATTCATTTTTTACTTAATATTAAATTATTCAATAAATTAATATTATTTTCGGATTAATTTTGTTCATTTCCCATATTAAGTATAATTTATAAATGGGTTGACGTTGTTGATAGATTTTTCAACTATTTGATATTGTTTATGCTGTATCTCACTATTTTTATTTTATTGCATGTATTAATTTTATGTTCAAAGGTTTAGTTTAGTCTAGTTATATTAACGTCCCCCTTGTAAAGCAAAACTAGGGCAATTTTGGGACTGACCTCGTAATTTTGAACCACGGTCAGATGACGAGGACGACACCTGAGCTGACATTCCCCTCTCCACGCCACACCAGAGGGAGGACGTTTGGCATGACTGATTTAACGTGCAACAGACCCCCTTACACATCGGTTCTTCGACCGAATCGGTGCTCGAACCTCAAATCCTACGGCTCACAAGCCGAGACCTTACCACCCGGCCACCGCTGCCTTTATGTTGAAAGGATATATTTTGTAATATCATAATTTTGTTGGCAAATTGTACGCATTATTTATATTTATTGGAAATTAAATTTTATTATCAGTTTTAGAACCTAAAGAAGAAATATATCAAAATTCATAAGCAAGCTATTATACTTCATCATTTGCATTGTATTTTTGCCGATTGCTGATGTTTCAATGCCATTAGCACAACAAATGCCTCTTTGTTTTCTTACCAAATATTATAATCTTCTTCCCAACTCAAATTTATACTTAATAAATAAATTATTATGAACAGAACCAACTCCTGTTATTTTGAAACCTCTAGCTCTTCTTCTAGATGAAAATGATATTTGTGTGTTTCACGTAAAAGATCTTCAACATTCTTCACTTTCTTTACAATAAATCAGAAAGGCGTAACATTAAATTATCATAGTGTCCATATTTTTCAGTTGTAAGAATGCAGTTGGTGAGGTTTCATTATGTTATTGCTGGGTTATTTGGTGGATTCGGATATTACCATTACTGAATTAACATCCAATAATGAAGACGATCAGTTCTGCCGTGGATGGATTTTCAAGTCCATTTTAAGATAGGATGTAACCGGTTTTTGAATATTTTAATGTTACCAGATTGTGGCAAGTATAAAATAGACTTAAAAACTTGGGAAAAAACCGAATATGGGAAAAAAGTGAAGGTGCTAATTTTTAAAATCAAATATTGGAATATTCAATACCTAAGAAAGTGTCAGATTCCCAGTTTAAAAGCTCACAAGGACCTCAAAGAATTTCTATATCAATTATTGCACATTCCCAATTTAAAAAAAAAAAAAATGTGGTACGTAAAAATATTGGGAATTTTGAGCAAGAACAAAAGTGTTTCTTTAAATATTATAATTATTGTTAATGGATAAATATTTTTTTTTTTCAAAAATAAGGTAAGTAGTTATTTGAGGATTTTTGACGCAAAAGCCAAACTTTACTATACTACGCCAAGCAAACCGTATTACGTAAACAATGGAATTGCATTTAAAATATATTAATACTTCTGCAATAGATATAAAATGGATGATAAAGTTTAAAAGAAAAGAATAATACACAAGTAAAATTCAGTATTCCAACGAATGAAATTGCAATATCAAATATGAAAAAGTTTAAAAGCCAGAATCAATTCCTTTCTCAGAAATAAAACAAAAAGAATAAAATAAATTATCAAAGAAAACAAAGCAGTAGAGTAACTACATGGCTTCTTTTTAGATTATCAATCACTTTTTTTAATAATTTTATTTAAAACTATCGTCTCAAAATATTAATTGATATAATCTGCTATAATTTTTACTAAATATCCTTAAATGACATTATCTAATACATGATTTTTTTGTAAATGACGTTATTAGAACTAAACATATGTAGAAAAATTCAAAGAAAATATCCTATTTGAAATTCATTTTATTTAGGAGCTTTATTCTTTGTTTTTTGTTTACAATTTCTGTCTTAAATTTTATATTTTTGTAAGCCATATAACTTCATTTACTTTAAAAGGATTCAAATTAAACACGTGTCTTACATTGATTCATTAATAATGCACTACATTTTACATCCAGAACAAGTATCTGAAGACTCCCTAGTTATTAATGATTCAATCTTTCTTGGAACATTCTGAGTTTTCTTTGTTCTTTGTTGCAGGAAAGCGTGGGTGTTATTCCAGCATTCCTTACAGCCTTTCAGTATTTATTAGTGTCAATCGAAGTAAATTTATATATTACTTGCCCCTTTGCATTGTCTGTCCATTTCTTTCTTGTTACGAAATATAAAATAGTCGAAAAATAATTTTATTTTCTATTTATACCTGATACATCTCTGCATTTACATAATAAGTTTGAAGTTAGTTTATATAAAATTCCGATTATTTTTTCCTTTGCATTTTATAATAACTTATGGTAAATATCAAATGGAACGATTTCAACTACTCTAATTAAATGCATTGTTACTAAAATCATCCAATAAGGGCAGTTGAGTAATGCCATTTAATTCTGTAATGAAATACAAATCACACGTAACAGAAACACAACCGAAATGTACACACACACACACACAACCAGTCTTTTAAAATACGCGAAATAAGTAAACAAAAAATAGACCTTAGACAGCAGCTAGAAATCTTATTCAGCGTTCATCACTCCTAAAAGAGAATTAAAACTTCTGTGAATTTATTCTTTATATGTTCTCGACACCTTAAGGAGTATTCTAGAAGAACCCTTAAACCTCGGGTCTCAAAAGAGGTAAGGTCGAAATTCTTAGATTCTCAAGGATTTCCATTTTTGTCGCTAGGATTGACAAATTCCTTAAAAATGGCCACCAAAATTATCTCAAGTTCAGGGTTTACTGATATAGCATCCATTAAACCTTCATTAAGAATCCCTGTACATTTCTCTTTCCAGGAATTATACATTTATGCGGAAAAAATTATTTAACAAATTAGTAAAAATATCCAGTCTTCGTAAAGAGAAACGCTTTCCACAGAAATTTACAAATGTAATTAAGAAAAAAATTTATGGATCAAACATTGTGAAAATGGATACATTTAATTGTAAATCTCCTGGAAATGTGATTACATTCTTCAAAACATTTTAAGTAATCTTTTTCTACCCCAGTAGGAGAAAAATACATTTTATAAACGTTTCTTGAGAATATAAGTGTGGTTTTACTTCACTTTTGAATTCCTTTCTTTTATAGAGATTTTTGTTGGTCACTTTAGCTTAAGTGGGAATTGATATAAGTTGTTTCGAGTCATTCATGTTTTTCCTCTGTATACCACACTACTCCACTGAACTCTTGAAAATCCTTAAGAGAGGCATTACTATGATCTTGGAATGAACTATCAATTTCTTAATAAATTTTATGAATCACTTACAATTTCAACGATAAAATATGTGTTTTTGATTGCTTGTTTACAAAAGTTGCAAACAGAGAATACTATGATAGTCAAAAAAATTACATTTCAAATTTTTTTGGAACTTTAGATTTTATACCTTCCAAATAAAAAAAATATTTCATGTATTTATGTCTATTAGACGACTAATATATTTGACTATGAAAATGGTAACTCAAAATTGCAATGAGCTGAAAAATATGTGGTTTTTACATAAGGAAAAGTGGAAATAATGGTTTTTGCATAAAAATTGCAGATGCTATCAAATTTTCGGTGAAATATGTTGTAGAGGATTTTGTCCCTAAGTCTGTGCTTTAAACTGGTATAAAAATGGCAATTTTATTATAATTTGCTTCGAAGTTATTGGTGAAAAATATTAAAATTTTAAATTCGAATTAAAAATTGGATTAAAGTTTTTAATAATTCAAAATTGCAATGAGCTGAAAAATATGTGATTTTTACATAATTAAAAGTGGAAATAATGGTTTTTGCATAAAAATTGCAGATGCTATCAAATCTTCGGTGAAATATGTTGTAGAGGATTTTGTCCCTAAGTCTGTGCTTTAAACTGGTATAAAAATGGCAATTTTATTCTAATTTGCTTCGAAGTTATTGGTAAAAAATATTAAAATTTTAAATTCGAATTAAAAATTGGATTAAAGTTTTAAATAACATTTAATTAAGAATATAGTAAATATTATGAACATAAGTTCTTAACAGAACTTTTGTAAATACAACGTGCAAATTTTATCTACTATAGTCATTTTATTTTAAATTTATCGCATCTACAAGTAATCTACGTCTAAGAGTAATGTGAAAATCGATTAATCACATTTGATCCATTCTATGTCTCATTTCTATTAATAATCATATCTCGATTTTTCTGTCTTGTAAATTAATACAATACTTAAGTAAGGTTTTGAAAGAAAAAAACATTATTTAAGTATTTGATTGCAATAATTTAAGTGTCCCATGTTCTATGTGTCATTTCTTTCGATAATCACATTTCGATTTTCTTTCATGCAAATAACAATTACGCATTAATAAGGATTTGATTGAAAAAACATATATGAAATATTAAATTTTGCTTTTATTTTAAATTCTAAAATTTGTTCACATTTTAAGAACAATATAATTCTCAAAAATAATTACATCAGCAATAGAAATTAGAATAATAGATCAATAATTCATATAAAAAATTTAGAAATTTTAAAATTTTCTAAAATAACAAAAGAAAAATTAAATTCTTAAAAATATATTTCAGTTTTAATCCTTTTAATTATTTAATCCAATATTATTATCCAAAAAGAAACCACAACGGCTGAAAATAGGATAAAAAAATGCTTACATTTTAAAAATACATTCCAATACTTACGCTATACGGATTCTTCTATCCAATAAACTAGAAGAATTTTGGAAGAATCTCAGGCGTTCCATCTAGAGAAAAAAGATTTTTTTTTGTAGCTTTGTGAACCAGAAATATTCTAAGGAAGCTATGTAAATGGTGAAAAAGCATTGAAAAATAAGAAAAGGCTTTCTTTTATGAGTTAATATTTTTGCTTTCTATCACTGAAATGCATAAAGGCAGTGCCACATGTTTCTTAAAAAAAAGTTCGTTGTGGGTTTTCGTAGAAAATAATGTTCGAAATTCAATGTCGTATCATTTATTACACCTGAGTCCGAATTCTTTTGAAGAGATCTCATTGATTCGTTTTAAATCAAATCCAACATTTGAAGTAATTTTCGCTTCTTTTTTTGCATAGCATAGAAAAAAAAATCTTTTAAACGCAAAAAGTTTTGGAACCACATTGTATTAATTTTTGGGTATTTGCCAATGTATTTTGCAGCAAATTTTGAATATAACGTAACTTTCTGTTTAACCTTAAGGAAATCGTAGAAAAGCTCATTTTATCTTTAATTATTTATAGTCCAAAAGATAATTTTAAAAGGTGACGAACAGGAATTTTCTAACATGAACTAAAATCATTTTAATAACATCCAAGAATTATATAAATTACGACGTTATCAATCTGAATTAAATCTTGATGCAATTAATTCAAATATGGTTATATAGGTAAAATTTTTGTCACTTTCTTCTTTTCGATGGAAAAATCTATTAAATCAATTTGTATTCATTTAAATATAATTAATAATATCGTCTGCAACAAATTTGAATACGGAAAGTTACTGATCAATTTTGATATTGATATAATACAAGCTGACTGAATAATAATAAAAACTGTTTTATAAGAAAATGCTAAATATAATTTAAAAAAAGGTTTAAAAAGTTATTTTTGAAGATTGAATGCAGCAAGCTTAAATAACAATATTTTAACTAAAAGTAGCATTTGAAATTTATTTTTATATATAATTGCTTTTAAAATGTACTTTCAATAAATAGTAAATATCGTAAAAAATAAAACTGTTATAATTATAGCTAAAAGGTGTAATAATTTAAAATCTTTGCTTAAAATAATAAAATAAAAATGAATGAATGTGAATATGTGGAACTCTACAGCCTAAAGTTCTAGATTGAGAGTTAATCAAAATTCATATACATATACTTCAAAATGTGGAAATAAATACGTAGAAGTATTTTTTTTAAATTTTAATTAATTAAAAATTAAATTAAACTATGGGATTTTTATATGATAACTTCCAAAAATTATTAATTCTCAAAAATAATTTTTTCACCATCTAAAAAAATTTTTTAATCTATTTTTACCATTTTTTGCCGTTTAGCATTTCTTATTTTTAATTATTTCTTATGGATTATTTTATGCGTATTTCATAAATATGTTGTAGTGAAACTTCAATCATTTTCGTTTTTGAACATATTCGTTTTCATTCTAGTTTATAATCTACAAAGGAGTTTTTTTTCCCATTGTTATAACAAGATACGTAGATTCGACTTATTTCCCCATATTGAATAGATTTTGTAATAAAGTAAGCTTTTAATGAAATTTTTGGACTTTTATCGTACTTACAATTAAAGCTTAACTTCAGAATCAAGCAATGATGACAAGTTTTAAGTGTGCTCATTTTTTACTACTTTTGATCTTTCCTGAGATGCATTTGGATGTATAAATATATAGAGAGAAAATTTGGGAAACGCAGAGCAAGATGAACAAAATCGGGTAAGGCTTAAAAAATAGTACAAGTTATATTTTTATCAAAATGTGAAGCTCAAAAATATTTTTCTGAGAAAACCATTAAGCTCAAGTTACACAAAATATTTAACAGAAACTTTTCATAACTATTAATCCTGGCAAATCAAATATCGCCAAAAATGGCTAGAATAAAATCAGGAAAAAAAAATAGATTCTTAAATTAAGAAATAATTTACAGCATCTTTAGTGTTACAACATAAAATGTAACTTCAAAATAACAATTAAAATTCACAACTAACATGTTCAAAAATGTGTTAAATGTCAGCATATTTTTTTTACATTCACTTCATATCATTAAATAATTTCTCCAGTGAATCAAGAATTTAAAAAAATTAAATTATAGTCACTAATATTGCAAGGTTTAGGAAAACTAACAAAAACATTCCAGGAATAAAAAGATTTTTTTATATATTTTTTTTTGTTTTGATTTCGGATTAACTAAAGCAATATAAATCTACAGACGATATTTAAAATTATATTAACAAAAGCTTAAAATATCAGCTAACGATTTGAATTAGCAACCAGTACAAATAAAAAAATCGTTCGATGAAAATAAAAATTTTAATAAATAAAATGACGGTGAAAAAAATTATATTTTAATAATCTTTTATTAAAATTATATTTTATAATCTAAAATATTATTATTTTAGCAAAAAAATAACTGTAAAATACTTTGTATTTTTATTTTTAAAAAACTAATACATTCCACTACAATAAAAAATTTCGCATTTCCTACTCTATGGAAAAATAATTATTATCTTTAAAAAAACTCATTAAATTAATTTCTTTTAAATCATTTCTTACGGCTTCTTCTACAGTGAATATATTTTATCATCTGGGAATTTCGAAAATTTATGAATTGCTTTTGAAATCATGAAAGTGTTTTCTTTTTCATCATATTCTGATCTATTCTCTAAAAAGAATCGCTAAATCCAATATATAAAAATGAATTTTTGTTTGTTCGTACCTTATGCGCTGCCATACCTTTCAACCGATTACGATAAAACTTGGCCAACTTATTGCTTGCCAATGAGGGTTGGTTATAGACATAGTACAATTATTAGCATTTATTTTGAACAATAAAAAAACAAATCGTTTCATATGTTTCTTTTATTCAACATTATTTTAAAATTGACAAAAGACAAACAGTAAGCGGCACACATACAGAGTAGAATTATTATTATAGAAGTTAAATATACTACAATTTTTTCCAGAGCAAACTAAATTTTCCATTTATTTAGTGAGTGGACAAAAGATATTTCAGTTATATAGACTTATATTGTCTCCCAAACATTCAATTGTATAGACGTCTCCCAAACATTCAATTGTATAGACGTCTTCCAAACATTCAATTGTATAGACGTCTCCCAAACATTCATGACTTGGTAGAACTAGAAACGCAGCACGTAGATATAAGCAAATTCGGGCTTCAAAAAAAAAACATATGGCAAAAGTAGAAAGACAACGTGCATATGCTACCTGATTACACGCATCAGCGACAATAATCGAGGCAACTATTCTTAACGGAAAGTCGAATGAGGAAGATGTGCTCATACCAAGCATTCCCAATATTCCCACCGACATGCCTTTAGATTTCAAACGACTGCAGTTCCCTATTCGACTTCCATTCTCGATGACCATCAACAAATCCCAAGGTCAATCACTTCAAGTGTGTGTGTGTGGATTGAAACTAGAAAATCCATGTTTTTTACATGGCCAGTTGTATGCTGGATGCTTACGAGTCGGACAACCAAGAAATTTATTTGCTTTTGCTGAAGACGGAAAAACAGAAAATACTGTATGCTCTAAAGTACTTGAATAATAAAGTCAAAGAATAAATATTATTTATACTTTTCCTTTATATATCATTAAATTTCAATGAATATATTCATTGTCGATCAGAAAATAAACATTATTCATTCTATTATTCCTAATTAAACGAGACAGTTATTTTAAATTTCAACCGATATTTCCAAAATTATTTCTTCTGCGGCAGCAATGCGCCGGGTATCAGCTAGTAATCGAATATAAATGACTTCTTTTTCAGCGTCATTATATAAAATTTATCAGATGGATACAATTCCTTCAAGCAGAACTTCCTTCAAAGGTACTTAGATTTCAGAACGTGAGTTCATAATCAGTTCATAATAAATATTATGACTTACAATTTCTTAAGATTGATTGTCCAAATTTAGTGAAACTAAATTCAATTACATGGATAGTAAAGAACATGTCACGTAATTCGCCAAAAGTGATTAACTCTCTAAGGTGTGTAAAATCATACGGCTTAATGTCTCTGAATGTAAAATGTAGACTTAAATAACAGACATTATTTTCTATTGGATTATTATTGTGGTAATGTTTATTTCTTAATTTTTTATAATTGTTGATTCAAAGTATTAAACTAATACATTCAACTAAATTGAAAACTGTTATTCAGCATAACGATTTATCATAAAAATATTCTTCAAATTATTCCAATTCTTTGCTAAAATCATAGATTTGAATAGCAGTATTTGAAATAGAAGAAATTAATGATATCCACTGTAACGAATTTGCATTATTGCTTACAAGCGCAGTTAAAATTTATTGTGAGGGAAACAGCTTTACAGATTGCTCTAATGGATGCGAAACAGATCAGAGATCGGAGATCTCCGGCCTTCGAGAGAAACCACGGCCATTTGGCGTCTTTGGTGAGAAAAAATAGAAGACTCCATTATCTACAAGAATTTTGGCGAGATGTCTTTTAGGCTCTGTTATGGTCACTGAAAAAATGCGAAGGGATACAGCTGAAATCAGTCAAGTACTGAGTCAGCATTGAGTAGTGTGCTAAGCAGCCATTCTGAATTACGTTAGTCGATGAATTGAAGAAGTTGGGCAAAGCAAAATGTAAAAAAAAAAATTTAAAAAATGCTTTTTTAAAGAGCGATGTTTCGCAACACGAGTGACGTGTTGAACATTGTGATGTCACATTCAGAATCTCGCCTATATCTTGGTTATAAATCTGTGTTTAACATTTGTTTATTACGGCTTTTTATTTTCAAATTTAAACCGGAACTGTAAAATATACAGTTAATTGAAGTTTTAATAAATGAATAAGAATACGAGACACCTTGATAAGCATCATGCTTTCACATTGCGTTATGAAGGAGAAGCACTTTAATAACATGCGAGCACAAATCCATTCACAGCAAAGAACTGCATTCTGTGCCACAGCAAGAAACTGTGAGGGAGATTTCGTCAGTAGAGCAGGATATAATTGCCTCAGTATAGCCCCAGCTTTTCAATGAAATAAGAGAGACGTTAAAAGCATGGGAAATTGTTGCATCGTGTGTTCAAAAGCTTATCCCTAATAAAGCAGTAGCTGAATGCGCTACAAATTCATTCAACGATAATGCTGTTTCTCATCTTCTTGAAATTCTGAAGAGTCGGAGAAAAACAAATGTCTTTAAATAATTTTCTTGTAAATAAGCATGTATTATAAATAAATTACATTATTATATGTTTGTTTTTTCGGAATGGATCTCATTATCTTATTTTACATTGATTTTATGGAAAAGATTGTTCCATATTGCGAGTAAGATAGGCTTGCTTGTAGTGGGTGTAAAACAGAAAGCAGGTATCTATAAGAAATAACGACACTTATTAAACACGAATATACAGGGGACAAAACACAGCCAAAACGTACACAAGCAATACACAGTAGTCCCCAAATAGTAATCGGCAGTAACAACCACAACATACACAGCGGCCAGATAAAACTCAGCAGAAGGAGGGAATCTATTATCTATCCTCTACGGTCTCTCCAAACATCTGCTATTCTCCACTGTCTCCTCGCTTTAGCTGTAATCAAGTGCCGATTTACAATGACTCGCTACTCCACACACGACTTGATGTTGCTTCTATAATAAACGCCAAGATTCGGCACACAGCTCAATTCACCAACGCTTGTGCTTCATTGGACTGATCCGACTAATTCGCCGTTGACTCACTATGCAACTACTAGACGTCTGACTTTGGCCTGGACTGCCGGCCTTTTATAATTTCTAGAGCAGGACAGAGAAGGTTTTGCATATTGAGCATATCTCAGCTCCTATTGGCTCTATCGCCAAAATTCTTGAATATTTTAATATAATCCATTTTGTGGCCAAGTCTGTGGATCACTGATCCGGGATCCGATCAGTATTCAGTATAGTTTACAGTCTTTGATACGATTTAACTAACCATTCTGGAAAACAATATTACAGATACGTAACAATTTCATTATTTAAAGTTATAAAGAGACATGGAGTATGAATAACTAACAAACATCTGATAAAATAAAAATGAAAAAGTAATATCTGATAAAAAGCATTTGGAATCTAGTTTTATGTGAAAATGTAGAACTCCACAATATAAATTAATTTTCAAGATAAGAAAAAAAGTCTCTTTAATATATTAGAATACAATTTTATGTATTGAATGAACACAGAATATCCTTAAATTTATTGAATGGAGAAATGGAACAAATTTTGATCCGTGTGTTGAAAAGGGCAATATCCTGCAATGAATGGGCTTTGCCATTCAAAAGGGGAATTTCAGGCCAGAAGAAATCTGAGCAATACCCCATCGATCTGAATTAGTTAACACCGGTTAGTTAATAAATATTTAAACGAGAAATAGTTAAAATTCCTTTCGGGAGCAGTAATTTCATTGTGCTGTGAATAACCCTCATTCCTCTTTTAAATATTTAATTTCATACTGAAATCACGGTTTTAGCGAACATTTTCAGACGCCCTGAAGTGACGGAGATTGAGTGTATGAAAGCCTGAGATTTCTAGATTGAATTTTAAATTTTACGTTGGTGACAGGTAGAAAATGAATGTATCAGTATAGTAATTCCGACTTCTGTTATTTATAGGGTTCTATGGACATAAATAAATCCTCTGGATACAAGTAAACATTTTAATTTAAATCAAATATACTAATAATTGTAATTTATTTACATACAAAGTATTAAAAAAAATTGAAGTCTGCTATTGCAAATTTCAAGTTATCATGTGAGAACATTATTTTTTAAGTGATTGTTTATCTTAGTTAGTTTAAGTCATTAATCAGTTTTAAAAATTTGACACAAACACTTGACTCTCAGATTAAGCATGCGCCGATATTTAAAAAAAACGATGGTTTTTCCCCCCATCTCAGAATCGGTCGAGCCCCAAAGCTTGTTCTCAAGACAAAAAAAAAAAAAAAAAAAAAAAAATGAAAATCTTGTTAAAGCTGGTTTGGATTGATCACGTGACTATTGTACTGCGCAATCAATAATTTTTTGAAAAGATATGTTTGTTTTATCTAATTCTTTCGAGCTTCTGACCTTTTTTTGCTAGCTAGTGAAATTAATAATGAAAATTTTAAAAAGAATTATATTATTATTATCATTATAACGCATAAATATATTTTTTATGCATACAACTTCCGATATCTCCCCTCTCTGTTTCGTGCTCATTCCCTTTTTTCTTTGTGCTTTTTCAGGTGGTAACTTCATATGATTCTGCCAAACAGGAGAATCGGGTACATGGCGGATATTCGTGCCAAATTCAGCCTTTTGTTGGCGATAAATTGCCAAATGTCACAACATCGTCATCTATATTATTTTTATAACCCTAAAAGCGAAAAATTGATGTCACAAAAGCGATAAATCGTCAATTTTGTGGCTTCAAAATCCTCAAACTAAAACAACATCATGTTCTCACATGATAAAATACTAATATAATAATTGCAATTCATTTATAGATAAAATTTTATATTTAAAATATTTTTAAACTGAGTTTAAAATATTTTTAAACTCATAGCACAGAGTTTCACACAATTTATTTTTGAATGAGGTGAAATGGGAACTAAAATGTTGCCAGTGAGGGAATAAAAACTCCTCTTCCGATTATAAATAGGAAAAAAGTTAAACTGTTAAAGTAAAAAAGTTAAAGCAATGAATAAATAATGCAGTCTCTTGGACTCCAAACCTATAGCATGAAAGAAAATACGTTTTCTAATAATTTTAAGTTAAAAATTGTTTATATTAAATATTGTAAACATTGAAAGAAGTAATAATATTTGGTTCTGAAAAAAAGCATTGTTTCCCACAGGCATTTTGTACAAATGAGATTTCTAAACTTTATATAATTGTTATGATCCTTAAAACGCCAATTCTTAATTATAAAATTAATCTTAGTCTTGTTAGACCTGGAAGAGAAGGATTTACATATTATGCAGTCTTATACTTATTGTAGAATTTGTTTAGCATATAGAAGATATTATTTAGCATATAAAATAGACGTTAACTCAGATAATGTAGGATGTTTCTCAATTTATTGATGACTTTCCTACTGCTTAACATCTGGTTCCTGATTTGTATTATCCTGGAATTAATTATCGACTGATTACACACTGACATGCGAGAAAAAGCCACTATGTTAACAGATGTCAATTTATCAAGTAGGAGTGATGATGGGTCCATTATGATTTTAATGACTAATATAATGTATAATTAAGAAATTATGAAGCGTTGTGTCCTAATGACATTAAACCCGATTCTATTCACATTAATGGTAACTTCCGGTCTAATTTTGTTCTCCTAGTAACATTTTTTTAAATGTAAGGAATTCGACTGAGGAATTCTTTAGATCTAAGCTATATAAATCAGTTTATGTGGCTAGTTGAAAGATATTATTATTCCTATCCCCTTCTTTTCCGTCTTTCATTTAACTCATTACTCCAGAACTTGAAATAGGAAATCCATTAGTCCATCTAATTCATTACTTTCATTTCTTACTCCAGAATTCATTAGTTCATCTAATTCATTACTTCCACTTCTTATTCCTGAATTCATCAGTCCATCTAATTCATTACTTCCATTTCTTACTCCAGAATTCATTAGTCCATCTAATTCATTACTTTCATTTCTTACTCCAGAATTCATTAGTCCATGTAATTCATTACTTTCGTTTCTTACTCCAGAATTCATAAGTCCATCTAATTCATTACATTCATTTCATTACACCAGAATGTGAAATAGGAATGCTGCAATAGGAATTGACTAGCAATATGCTTCATTTACAGCATACATTCACATTTTGTACGCTGTATATTTCTAAAAGAAAACAAAACATTCTAGGTCTTCTTTTTTTCCCTCTCTATTACTACGGACTATAACTCTGTTATTACGGAAAGGCCGAAAACATCCGAAACCATCTCGAATCGTAATAATATAACTGCCAAATTCCCTTCATCTTTCTTTAAATGTGATTAATTGAATTCCCACGGCTCATACTTTGTTCATTAGAAGCGCTTGTCCAGATCGATTTGGGATGCATGAAGTTTTCAAAGGAAATGTAAAGAATGTCTGAATATATATTTGCATAACAGCTATCACCTAAGCAGTGACACCTTTCATATAATATTTCCTGAAGAATACAGACTGTCATTGCATTTTTTGAGGAGGGGAAGAAATGTTTCTTATACTTGAAAGAGAAGCTCTGACGTTCCAACTTTCTGAGGTACTTGAACTAAAATGATCTTATGCATAAAAGGATTAACCTCTTCCCAGAAAAATCTAAATCAAAGATTTAACCTCTAGATTCTCCTGGCCTAATCAGTATTATATGAGGCAATTTTTATGTGTGTTTGCTGTGATTAATGTGATCAATTAATCACAGCATATATATGTTGTTGTTCTTTCTTATGGCACTTGCCATGGACAAGCCCACTGTTACGAAGACAGCGATTTAAGCCGGTGGAAGAGCGTCTCTTGTTTTTATAGTAGCGCCAACTAGGGCCAAGAGTACGACTTTGCTACTCACGCATCACTCATTCGCTCGCACAACCTCTTTTTACAGGAGAGCACATTCACACATCTCACAGATAGAACAACCATGCCCAAACCGGGTCTCGAACCCAGGACGCCCAGATGACGGGGAAGACGAGCTGCCCCTATGCCAGGAAGCCAGCTACGGTATATATATATATATATATCTGTCAATCTAATCTAATATAATCTAATCTATCTATTTCTGTTTTTCTTTCTCTCTCTCTCTAAATATATGTAGATAGATAGATATATCTATATACCAAAAAAGCATATGTGTGTGTGTGTGTGCGTGTGCGTGTGTGTTGAATCAATAAACATAGCATTCGAATAAAACAAATTAAACACTTCAATAACCAATGCACTATTCTTAAATTACATTCCATCAATAACCTTGTGATGACTTCCCTAGTTTATTTTTCAATTTTTAGTTTTATTTCAGAAATTTAAAATACTGTATCGCGTTACTATCTATCCTGCTTATACAATAAAGAATCCTGCCAAAAATCCCTACTTATACAATAAAGTTTAACCCAATCTCTCAAGAGCAACAGACTGAAAACTGTTTTTATCTTAAGTTTCTCTGACAAAAAAGTCATACATTTTATCACAAATTTAGGACTCTCTTTTACTTTAAATAGAATGTTCTTTCAAAGATAGGATTTTTGTCTTCAACTGAAACGAGAGCACATAAGCGAATCGTAACGATATACTTAAAATGATTAAAATCCCAGAATATAAAATACCACCTCTCTCTAAGGCATCCATGGATCACCAAACCGATCGATTGTATTGTGATTCAAATGGGCTATCTTTAACAGAAGATATATCGTTAGTATTTCGTGTCAAAGCTCTCTCACAAAAATTGAAACAGTTCAATTTGTTATTATGTATCAAAGATTTATTTTCTTTTCGAATTGGGAAAGTTGCAGTTAATAGTTTTCATTTATTTCGGTCTAACTAAAGCAACAGCTACAAAATATTTGTAGCACGGACTTTCGCAATAAAAAATTCCGGGAAAAAAACAAATACTACTATATATATGCTCAATATGTGAACCAATATGTTTCTGTACGACCTGGAAGCATTCAATTTGCAGTCAAAGGCGAAATATTTCTTTCTCCGAATGACAAAGAAATTTTTAGAATTCAGTTCTTTGAATTCATTTTGTCAATTGATAAGAACTATATGATATATTAAATAATAATTTTCGCGTTGCATCTAAACTGGATTTCTATATAATCAAATTACAAAGAAAAATTGATTGACTGGTAACTTGATAGCCTAAAAAATCGTTTCTTTTCCTACAAGTATTAGCACTAACATTAACTAACAATAATAATTAAAATATCTTATGATCCCGTTCTTAATTAATTGAAACTTTCAAATCTTGCTTGTAAAAGGAGTTTTCAAAGGTTTGGGTGGTTTTAGAAATATTACCTATTGCAATATTCCACAATTGTAACATGTGACAAGTGACTTTCTAAGTTCAATTGAACAAATATTACTTCATATCTATATCATTCTCAAAATACGTTAAGATTCACAGGTAAAATTGGAATTATTTTTAAAAACACTGATCATTCCAATGTGTAATATTTAAAGCCTTATATATAATTATCTGAA
This sequence comes from Argiope bruennichi, assembly GCF_947563725.1. Lineage (NCBI taxonomy): Eukaryota > Metazoa > Arthropoda > Arachnida > Araneae > Araneidae > Argiope > Argiope bruennichi. The sequence continues at coordinate 91,590,708 of NC_079160.1, forward strand.
TATATAATTATCTCGATTATCAATTTCCCTCTTCGATCAGCCTCTCTTTCTGCATTCTAATGAAGTCTGCTTTCTCTCTCTTCTACAGTTTTTACTACACTCTATTTAGCAGCTGTCTTTCAATGTATAGCTGTCTTTCAGCATTCCAATGCGTTCTCTCTCTTCTACAGTTTTTACTACATTCTATTTAGCACCTGTCTTGCTATGTATCCCTGTCTTTCAGCAATCCAACGAAATCTGCGTTCTCTGTCTTCTACAATTTTTACTACATTCTTTTTAGCACCTGTCTTTAAATATATCGCCGTCTTTCGGCCTTTCAATGAAATCTGCTTTCTCTCTCTCTTCGACAGCTTTTACTGCATTCTATTTAGTACCTGTCTTGAAATATATCACCATCTTTCAGCATTCCAAAGAAATTTGCGTTCTATCTCTTCTACAGTTTTTACTACATTCTATTTAGCACCTGTCTTGCTATGTATCCCTGTCTTTCAGTAATCCAATGAAATCTGCGTTCTCTGTCTTCTACAGTTTTTACTACATTCTTTTTAGCACCCGTCTTTAAATATATCGCCGTCTTTCGGCCTTTCAATGAAATCTGCTTTCTCTCTCTCTTCTACAGCTTTTACTGCATTCTATTTAGCATCTGTCTTGAAATATATCACAGTTTTTCAGCACTCCAAAGAAATTTGCGTTCTCTCTCTTCTACAGTTTTTACTACATTCTATTTAGCACCTGTCTTGCTATGTATCCCTGTCTTTCAGCAATCCAACGAAATCTGCGTTCTCTGTCTTCTACAATTTTTACTACATTCTTTTTAGCACCTGTCTTTAAATATATCGCCGTCTTTCGGCCTTTCAATGAAATCTGCTTTCTCTCTCTCTTCTACAGCTTTTACTGCATTCTATTTAGTACCTGTCTTGAAATATATCACCGTCTTTCAGCATTCCAAAGAAATTTGCGTTCTATCTCTTCTACAGTTTTTACTACATTCTATTTAGCACCTGTCTTGCTATGTATCCCTGTCTTTCAGTAATCCAATGAAATCTGCGTTCTCTGTCTTCTACAGTTTTTACTACATTCTTTTTAGCACCCGTCTTTAAATATATCGCCGTCTTTCGGCCTTTCAATGAAATCTGCTTTCTCTCTCTCTTCTACAGCTTTTACTGCATTCTATTTAGCATCTGTCTTGAAATATATCACCGTTTTTCAGCACTCCAAAGAAATTTGCGTTCTCTCTCTTCTACAGATTTTACTACATTCTATTTAGCACCTGTCTTGCTATGTATCCCTGTCTTTCAGCAATCCAACGAAATCTGCGTTCTCTGTCTTCTACAATTTTTACTACATTCTTTTTAGCACCTGTCTTTAAATATATCGCCGTCTTTCGGCCTTTCAATGAAATCTGCTTTCTCTCTCTCTTCTACAGCTTTTATTGCATTCTATTTAGTACCTGTCTTGAAATATATCACCGTCTTTCAGCATTCCAAAGAAATTTGCGTTCTATCTCTTCTACAGTTTTTACTACATTCTATTTAGCACCTGTCTTGCTATGTATCCCTGTCTTTCAGCAATCCAATGAAATATGCGTTCTCTCTCTTCTACAGTTTTTACTGCATTCTTTTTAGCACCTGTCTTTAAATATATCTCCGTCTTTCAGCCTTTCAATGAAATCTACTTTCTCTCTCTTCTACAGCTTTTACTACATTTTATTTAGTACCTACCCTGCAATGTATTTCTGTCTTTCAGCATTACAATGAAATCTGCGGTCTCTCTCTTCTGCAGTTTTTACTACATTTTGTTTAGCACCTGCCTTTCAATGCATAGCTGTCTTTCAGCACTCCAATGAAATCTGCTTTCTCTCTCTCTTCTACAGTTTTTACTGAATTCTATTTAGCACCTGCCTTGAAATGTATCATCGTCTTTCAACATTTTAATGAAATCTGCTTTCTCTCTCTTCTATAGGCTTTTACTAAATTTTATTTAGTACTTGTCTTGCCCTGTATCCCTGTCTTTCAGCAATCCAATGAAATCTGCTTTCTCTCCCTTCTGCAGTTTTTACTGCATTCTGTTTAGCACCTGTCTTTCAATGTATAGCTGTCTTTCAGCACTCCAATGAAATCTGCTTTCTCTCTCTCTTCTACAGTTTTTACTGAATTCTATTTAGCACCTGCCTTGAAATGTATCATCGTCTTTCAACATTTTAATGAAATCTGCTTTCTCTCTCTTCTTTAGGCTTTTACTAAATTTTATTTAGTACTTGTCTTGCCCTGTATCCCTGTCTTTCAGCAATCCAATGAAATCTGCTTTATCTCCCTTCTGCAGTTTTTACTGCATTCTGTTTAGTACCTGTCTTTCAATGTATAGCTGTCTTTCAGCACTCCAATGAAATCTGCTTTCTCTCTCTTCTACAGTTTTTACTGCATTCTATTTAGTACCTGTCTTGAAATATATCACCGTCTTTCAATTTTTCAATGAAATCTGCTTTCTCTCTCTTCTATAGGCTTTTACTACATTTTATTTATATCTTGCAATGTATTGCTTCCTTTCAGCATTACAATTAAATTTGTGCTCTCTCTCTTCTGCAGTTTTTTTTACATTCTATTAAGCATCTGTCTTGCAATATATCGCCGTGTTTCAACTTTCGAATGAAATCTGCGTTACCGCTCTACTGTAATTTTTTACTACTTTCCATTTAGCATTTTATTAGAGCCTGTCTTACAACATAGTGCTATCTTTCAGCTGCCTTCCGTCAACATCTGGTAGATTCTTTCAGCTTTATCATTTCATATGGAAAAAGCTAATATTCCTTTCACAAAAGTTGATGTATCGAACGAAACAGGATTCTTTTAAAGCATTACTCAAAATTCCATTTTGCTTCATAAGTGGGTTTTCAGAAAGAGATGAAAGAACAGTAATATACAAAACAAAAAGTTTATTTGATATGAATGAAACATAAAGTTTATAGCTTTTAAAGTAACGTGACCTAATATCTGCTTTGAAAAATTAAATATTAGACAAAAATTTATATATTAGAACATGTAACAATGACATATCTCTCATATTCGTTAATCCTTATGAGGATAAACTTTCATCTCGGGAAACATAAATAGCAATGGAGAATAACTTCTCAGAGATAATAGTGGAGAATATCATCGCAAAAATGTATTAGCACAATGTACTATCGCATTATATGTACTGCTTGAGAAATTTAAACAAATTATACTCATATAGAAATAATTCAGGTATTATCAGCTGTGATATGAAAACCAATATAATGCAGAATTGCTTGTAAGAACAGAGTGGCTTAAGCAAAAACAAAATGTCTACACATACACTATTATTAAAGAATAATTCTGACGACGACAGCTGCCATTTCTACTAATCCATCATTGTGCCAGATTTGGTCTCTATAAGTCAACGGGTCTGTACGTGCAAAGCAGTGATCATTAATTTCGTAATTTGTTGATGATTTCTATCATCCCAAGACAAAAATGAAAGAATATTTGTCGTAATTAGATAAAGTCGAAACTTATCATGAGTTTTTATAACAATAATTATTTAATGGCGTTTAAATAATATAATATGTTTTTTTTTCCTAACTTATCTCAGAAAAATTCTTGGTCATTCGAAATTGAGGCTGCTTAACATTAAAGATACCAAACCGAAGTAATTTTGAGAACGATAATAATTAATCTAGATCAAATAATGTTGTTAATAAAAACAACCAACAATCAAATAAAATGAAATCACAAAAGTAAAACGACAAAATTTTTCCATTACTATTTCAGCTCAATATTTTGTAATGAAATGACAGATCTTCTAATTATGTTTAATGTCAAAAATTAGAATTAATGATATTCTCACTTTTGCTATTAAAAAACAAAGTTGTTTTTTTTTCTATTTTTATAGCATTGCCAATGCATGCAAAAAAGAAAATTAATATTAGATCCTTATATGTAATTGTGTAAAAATAAACTTGTGCATGGTATTAATATTTTCATCCATATATTTATAAAAACCAGGAAAATGAAAAAAAAAATTAGTCACCCTATTTCAACTACACATTCGATTTCTTTAATTTATATTGCATATGAGAACACATTACCTACAAATGCATTTTATATTGTCACTCTTGCCCCCTTCAATCTTATTGTCTTTATTTTTCAGAAAAATTTCAAAAACATATCTCTAATGTATACTTTCTATGGGGATAAACTGCGACAGAATACTTTAGTCACATTTTAAGCACCGGTTTCGAAATTTCTTATTTCATATATAAGTTCATGGTGTCATCAATAATCGCCTACTTTTCACTAAGTTAAATCAAATTCTATACGCTCTAAATCCACCCCCCCCCCAAAAAAAAGTTTTAAAACACTCCTTTAAGAGTACAGTCTTTAAACCAGGACACAATTGAAAAGCCACAGTCACAGTATATTTTTTAAAAAAATTTTTTTTCCTGTAAAAATTGATAATGAAAAACGTAGATGAGTCATATAGTCCCTTGCTATCCTCCATCGATCATATTCCAGACATATCACAAAATTAAACTTCAACAGTAGAACACGTATCTCTTATTTGCAGACAATTTTATCTAATTGACAATTTATTGCTCAAATTCAATTAAAAATATTTTTTATAATAATAATTGTTTTTTGTTTAAAATAATTTTAAGTTATGTGATTTATCAAAGACGGCTGGCATGGTTAGATTAATACTATTAATCTTCTTGGCCAACAACTGGTCTCTAAATGTGAGCGAATTGTTTTAGTTTATTATGAATAATTTTCTATTCATTTAAAAAAAATCAATGAAAAGATTTAGCATAAGTCATTAGAACCAATTAGTATGCTTGAAAATGAATCAAGTAGGATTTAACATGAAGCATTCTAAACATTTTACAAGAAATATAAGCCTATAATTTAGAAACGAATTTTTTCTAAATTTTGTCTTCCTTACATATACCCTGTAATCGTGCACTGACTACTCTGATCCGTCATGAGGCATATGGTAAAATCTGAAAGACCGAACCAGCACGACAGGATTGGCAGGAACTAAGGTTGAGTCCGATGGACCATTATGGGCCACAGTAGAATCTTTCCCGTGGAAAGCGCATCCCATCATCGGTAAGACGTAATCGACCCCCTACCATTTCTATACTCATCTGGTACTCAAAATTTCAAGGTATTCAAAGTTCACAAAGGAAAATTTTAATCATATATAAATTTTTGCTTAAATAATTATGCAAACTTGTATAAAAATCCAAGTTGATATTTGCAATATAGAAGAAACTTAAGAACAGAAAAGGTCATTGACAAGTTAAACATATTTTTTTTTTATTTTATCATTAGGAGATGCTTAAAACCCCGACGATTTAATCTATTTAGGACACTTGAAAAGGCAAATTATCTGGCGTAAATCAAAAAGATCAAAAAATGTAAAAACAGATGGTCTTTTAATTTATATTTTATTTTTTTATGTTTCACTTGATTTTATTTTCACTAATTATCAATCACTGTGACTGGCTTGGATTGTGAAATGCGAGGTAAAATTAGATCCGATTTTAAATAAGAGCAAAGATGCAAGGAAAGATTACAAATTTTATTGATTAAGCTTTCAGTGCCTCCTTTGTTTACTTTTATCAGACAGGGCCAATTAGTTAGATAATTAATTTTGCATAAAAGATCTCAAAAAACAAACAAAGCCATTTACATTAGAGTTAAGATTGTATCCACTTTTGATGCAATTTGTAAGCATTATTATGTGATTTGGGTGGCGCTCCAGTACGAGGGCAACATTATTCTCCGAGATTTTGTAAGAAAATGTATGGAAATCTATCTTATTTTAAAGAAGAAAATATTTCTAGTAAGGTACAGATAAGGATAATATGGAATTTCTTATTTCAAATTGATAGATATACTCGGCAATACATGGAATTACAATCTTTTCATGCATCATAGTTCTAACCGAAAAATCCTTTTCATCAAACTTTATAATATGTACAAAATATACAAAATCATTTTATCGTCTGGTTTTCTGAGGTTTTATGATAAAGTATTTGGAAATCTATCTTATTTTAAAGATGAAAGAATTTCTAGTATGGTACAGATGAGAATAACATGGAAATTCTTATTCCGAACTAATATTTCTTGAACTTTTTTTGTACATAATATTTCTAACCAAAAAATACTTCAGCATAAAATTTTATAGTATACAAAATCATTTTATCGTCTGAGATGTTTTTAATTAAAATTTAAATATCTAGCGTGTCAAACGATTCTTTAAATTCATTGACAACTGATAAATACAGATAATGTCACAAATGTTGTTATCGAAAGTATGAGAATGATTTTAAGGAACAGTTTTGACAATTAATTAAATATTTCATTTTTCATTAATAAAAATATCAAGATAAGTCAAATCTTTGTAAATTCTAACACAAATCATTTTCTTTTAGAATTTTATTAACATTTTCTGACAACGACTTTTGGTATGTATCCATATTCTTCAGATATAAAGAAATATTTCATTTGCTTGTGAATGTTTTACCTTCTCAGCTTTTGTTTCAATTTTTTTCAACATTATTTAAAGATATTCATTAAAAATAAGAGAAATTAAAAATAGTGGCAGAGAAGTTCAACGTTTTAAATGAACTCTTAACTATCAAAAGAATACCGAGCCATCACTTTGTTTCAAATTTGTCCGGGCTAAACATTTTTAGAAGTTAAGAATATTTTAAGGAAAATTGCAGACACACGAAATTTTTATAGTTCAAAAGGTAAAGGTTTGAGTTTTCAGTAGGTGTAATTTTTCTTCCAGTAATTTACTTCGAAGTTATTATGGGTAAAAGAGAAAATTTCAATTAATTTCTACAGCTTAAAGCCGTTCTGCTGAAAACATTATTTTCGGCTGAGTAGGTGACTTATGCATGCTTTAAAGCAACATTAAATCGCTCCTTTAATCCAGTAGGAAAAGCTGTAAAAAGATGTCTATAAAATAAAAGAGAAATTTAGAGAAATAATGCCATAATGATACAAAATCGTATCGCAGCGTAACAAAGAAATAAAAATAACAGTTTTTCCAGAAACGAAATTGAAACCATTGGAAAACAAAGTTTTAAATTTTAAATGAAGTTAAAATATTTTTTAAGTTGTTTCCCCCAAAACTTATGGGGTGGGAGAACCCAAAATATTGGTTAATTTCTAGTTGATTAAATATTTAATTAATTTTTGTATTTCGAAAATTGACGATATTTTTTCCCTTTCTTTAAATAACAAACGCTCAAAAATACTTTTGAATTTGTCGTAGTTATTTAAGAGAAAATGTATGGCATACACGTGTTTTCTCTTAAATGTATGTCATATATATTCACAATAACTTTTATTTAAATCAAGATTAAAACTATAAAGTTACCATAAAACTATACTATCAAAAAATTCAAAAACACATGTTTATTAAAGTTATCGATTCTTTTTTATTTTTTCAAATATACATTGTAGTCACATTTGATTTATACTTTAGGATTTAAATGATCGAAAAACACATTTTTTTAAAAAGATGAATGATAAAATTGTGCCATTTTTACTGACTCTCGTCATAATTGACCAAATGAAGAAAGGAAGGAAGGACATAAATTTATTATCTTTAAGAAAGGAGCTTATTTATATCCATTTAAAATTATTGGAATATAATAAAAAATGCTCCAAAAAGAAATTAAAAAAGTTTTCCTAAATACTTAAAAAAAATTCAAATGATCAAAAAGTGTTGAATCAGCAACAAAAAAACACAACGTGATTGGGCAGACAAACGTTTAAACAAAAACTCTGAAATCATCAAATTCAAAGGGGAAAAGGATTTATTTTAATCTTCAAATGAGTCAATCAGTTGTATGTGTAGTGAATGCGCTTTCATAGGCCACCGAATGTTTTTTTTTTTAATTACGTTTCACTTCCTTTTTTATATTTTTTCTATCTTCTCTTTACAACGTAATTCTTCATTTGTTAATCGATTGATTGAGTTGCTTTCCGTAGATCATCGCACTCTTAGAGTGATAAAATAAATATAAATAATCGAACTCTCAGAATGGAAAAATTAATTAATTAGATAAATGAAAACGGTAATGCTATTTAAAAAATAATTTCAGGGGCATTCTTAAAAGATGAGTTGGAACTGAAATACATGCTATAAAGTTCTATTACTGAATATTTTATTTAGTGTTTCACACTGATATAAATCTGAAAACGTTCGTTAGTCCTTATTATAAATTTCTATGAGGTCTGTAAATATGTATTTTTAGTCATAAATCAATTAATATAATTCAGATGATTAATCCCAAAGAATAAATTTCAAAACATAAAAAACATTGAAAGTGCCATTCGGCGAAGAATTCGAATTATTTCGTGAGGATGTTAAATTATCAGTTCATTATTATGAAATATAACTGTCCCAAATGTACCGATGGTTCCGCTAACACTTGAATGAAAAATCTTTATATCGATCTATTTTAGGATCAAAAGATTTATTTTTCCAGCAAGGAATTTAGAAATAATGTATGACTGCGGCTTCTGAACTAATCGTTTCGATGACCCAGTCGCATTTGTCTCAAAGAGTTGGAATGAATCTAACAGGTAAAATGATATGAGACAATTTCTTTTGTTGCATATAGTATTTACATCTAATATTAAAAAAGCTAAAAATAAGAAATGCTTCATATTTAAAATTCAAAATCATTTGAAGATTATTTATCAATTTTTGTAGCATAATTTTTTTGTGTACCTATTTTTACCAATTTTGCTTTCCTTTAATTTAGCTAAAAACTTGAATCTTGCGTCTATAAAATTCAACAAACCAATCAAATCAACCATGCCTAGGATTTAACTTGATATTCCATGATTTATTATTAAAATTTTAATATTTATGAAAATTTTCTACTGATCTAGCTTTATCAAGATATATTTGTATAATATACGCTTGTTAAAAAGCAATTTCACGAAACGGTTTATTATTTAGCTAAAAGCAACAACGATAAATTTTACATAGAATTCCAAGTGTACAAAAGACATGAAGGTTCATGGTTTTCTCGGAACATGCCCAATTCAAGAATTTCCTCCAGATATCGTTTTCGAAATCAGTAATATTTTATTTTCTGTATCACTGATATTTATTATTCATTTCTAGAATGCATCAAATTCTATAAACTTCTGGAATACATCATATAAAAAATCAATAATCTAATATTTCAATTTCAACCTTGTCTGTTATTCAACCCAATAGCATTCCCCTAAAAGTAACCATTACCAACGGAAATAAAGAAAAAAAAAACATTTCAATACTTGCTATCTACAGCTATTTCTAACAGAAAAAACACTCTTTGGTAAAACTTCGCACAAATTCCGTATAGGAAAAGAAAGTTTCTTTTGTAGCTTTGCGAACCACATATATTTTGGGAAGGCTATGTAAATGGTAAAGAAGCATTGAAAGATAAGAAAAAGTTTTATATGGATAGATATTTTTGCTTTCCACAGATGAAATGCATAAAAGAGTGTCCCATGTTTCTGAAAAGATTCTCAGTAGGACGTCTCAGAAAAAAACACATCATAGTTCAATATCCTATTCTATATAGCACCTGATTCAAATTCTGCAAAATCGAATTCTTGGACTTGATTCAAATCATATTTAATAATTGAAGAGGATTCCGATTCTTTTTAGACATCAAAAGTATTTTTATAACCTTATTTTTTGGCAGAGGCACCATGAGTATTTCTCTTACTCTGCATTGACCTCACCTTACCATTTGATAGAAAAATAATTAATAATATAAATTTAACTATCGAATTCTAACTTTTTTTTGTTCTTTTCAAATTGTATATAGTCTTTTATTATATTAAGGTATCCGACTACGTTAAAAACACTGGTTTTCGATCACATTGGCGAATTCTTTTATTATTATTATTTCTTGTAGTTCAGGTTTTCCTCTTTCCAAAATAATATTTTCTAGGAAAAGGAAGGTCTGATTTATCATCCAGGATAATTTTAAACAATTTTTTAGCTAAAATGTTTCTTTAACTTCAATTTTCTCAAACTTTAATTTTTATAAAAATTATCCACCGTTAACATGATATCTCAAAAACTAATAGAGGTATTTACATAAAAAATTTCAGCGTGTGTTTTAAATACTGTGGGCAATGAAGTGAACCAAAAGTTTTATTTTTGGTGAAATACTTTTTCATTTATAGGTGTTTTTAGAAAAATTAAGTTGTAAATTTATGGAAAAAATGTAAATATACGTACATTTTTACCCATAATTTCTTTGCATCTCAAACTGTTTCTTAGATTTTGGTTCATTTCATTCATCATTATGTTCTATAACTTGTGTACAAAGAAAAATAGGATTGCTGCATTACAATTTTGTGTAGAGTGTTAACCGTTTAGGTAAAATTTCATTAAAATTTACTACAAATCTTCTTATTTCTCAAAATATATTATATTTCCAAATATTTTTTTGTATATATAGTGTTTATAATTGACAATACATCTAAAAACCATAAATAGTTTTTAAAATATCTAATTTTTCAAAAATATTGCTTCGAACGTAGTCGGCCACCTTAAGCTATTTATTTCTTAAAATAAAAACTTTACAATACTTTGAAAATGCATTTTCTAACAAGAATAAATATATTCATCTAAATAAATTTCTATAAATTCTGTAGTATTGTAAATATAGTATTGAACTTTCAATGTAATAAATTTAATCCCAATTTATTTAAAATTTATCATAGGTACTTTCATGAAATCTATATTTTACAAGAATCTTTGACTTGTGAGAATTCAGTTATTGCTAAACGAACAGCAAATATTGCCATAATAATTTTTTTCTCCTTATTTCAGTGAAAAACTCATTAGGTCATCGCTGTATTCATTTTCATGAAATTCACATTTCAACCAATTCAATGATTTATGAGAATTTATTTATTGCTATACGAGCAGCAAATAGTGCCACGGTTATTCTTTTTTTCTTATTTCAGTGGAAAATTCAGTAGATCCTAGCCATATTCCTTATTTTCATGAAATCGATATTTCATGCAAATCTATGATTTGTGAGAATTCAGTTATTGCTATACGAACAACAAATATTTCCACAATCATTTGGTTTTTCATATTTCAGTGAAAACTTCGTTGGATCCGTAACTGCATTCAATTTGAAATTATCGTATCCAGTGCAAATAAGAATGTGCAAAATTTCTTTTATGACAAGCAGTGAAAATTCAACTTCTCATTGTCAAAATAATAATAATAATAATAAATATTTCATTTATTTAAAAGTTTCAGTTATAAAATACTGTTAATTATAGCATCTGAGAAAAAGACAAAAGAAAATAAAAAAATTAAATTAAAAAAGACAGGAAACATTCATTTTTATTGTATAATATTTTTAATAAGTAGTGCAAAGTTGCTATATAAATCATAAATAATTATAACAAAGAAGTGACAATAATTAAAATCACTAGCCTTTAAAAATTCAAAATATACTAATTTTAAGAAATGAACAAGTAATTTTTACAAATGAATAGTAATAGGATTTTGAATAGGAACAATTTTTTATGAAAACCTCAATATAAGCAATAAAGTTCTCAAAAAATATGTTAAAAATTTTAAAAAGAAAAAGTCACAATATTTTTTTTTCATTAAACACATTATATTTTCTATGAAATTCTCAAGTAAATTACGGTTTCATACGAAATTTGTCATTTAGAATCAGAAATGGCATACATTTTGGATTTATTCAACTAACGAAACCTAATCAGAATTAAAATTAATTTCTAAATAATTTTAGTTTCGATTTCGAAATAAAAAGTAATTCTAAATATAAATGTTGAAGGAAAATAAACAAATTAGTCGATTAATCTTCGAAATATGAAATTCAATTGACCAAAGAAAAATTCTAATAATAGGCGTACAGAGATTAATTGCTAGAAAATTAACCTTTTTGTTTTAGGAATCTTTTTATTAGAATCCTTTATTTGAGTTTCTTCTTATATTAATGATGCTTAAAAAAACATTTCCTCTGTTTCCTTTTCCAGTGAATTCATTAAATTAACTGATAATTATGAAAGTTATTGAAATGCATTTCAAATATTATAATGTTCCCCATTTTCCTAATATTTCAACTAACTTTCTTTACAAAATACAATATAATCGGAACAAGCAGTTGTTTTCAACTTTCTTAAATGATATTTACCATACAGATAAAATTCCCTAAAAGATCATTTTTGACAAAGATTCGTGTATTTCGTAGCGTGAATTTCCACTATCATTTATTTCCTAACAAATAATAGGAATGTACCGATATCTGAATTTAAATAGAATTACTAATTATTCCAATTAAGCCAATGAAAGCCCATCAACTCTGAACTTTAAATTACAGTACTTAAAACTGAATACAAAATGATGGCACTAAATTGAAAATTGCCCATTTATTTATTAAACAAATAATATGCTACATACCTCACACAAATTAATGTATTCTCTACGGTACAGAAAATGGGACAGTACATAGGATTTACTGTCTCTGAATGGTAATATGCTAATTTGCATAACAGACGGATTATTTTCTATTGTGGGACTCTTGAGACATTGATTACTTCGAAACTCCTTGTAAGTGATGGTATGATAAACTAAATGAATAGATTTAAGTAAATTGAAAAGTATTATTCTGTATAAAGAATTATCACACAATAAAATATTCATCAGATTTTACTTATTCCCTAAGTAGATTATTTTAATGACAGAATCTGAAGTGTGCTAAGTTATTAATACACACAACATTCTTAATATGTCCAAAGGAAATTTGAAATAATTATTTTGTAAGCCTCAAAAATGATTCTAGTCAATTGCGGATTTCCGGCTAGGTAAACTAGGCAACTGCCTAGAATCACAAATAATTAAATTTACTAAAAATTATGTTAACTGTTATTCATCTAGAACCCAAAAGTATTATTCTGTATAAAGAATTATCACACAATAAAATATTCATCAGATTTTACTTATTCCCTAAGTAGATTATTTTAATGGCAGAATCTGAAGTGTGCTAAGTTATTAATACACACAACATTCTTAATATGTCCAAAGGAAATTTGAAATAATTATTTTGTAAGCCTCAAAAATGATTCTAGTCAATTGCGGATTTCCGGCTAGGTAAACTAGGCAACTGCCTAGAATCACAAATAATTAAATTTACTAAAAATTATGTTAACTGTTATTCATCTAGAACCCAAATAAGTAAAATTAGAAAAAAGCACGAATAAAATTAATTATAAAATATTAGATTAAAATGTATACTTCATTACATGTAACTGGTCAGATTCCTAAATGTTTTATTATTTTCATTCAGTCATTACAATATTTATAAACATCAACGTCTATTTAAAAAATCCTTTGTACTTCTCATCCACTGATTCGACAGCCCTACGAACGTTTGCGCATGTGTCAGGATGTGTTAATTTAGCCAAAAATAGGGGTGAAAGGAAAAATGAAAAGATGAGATGTTTGATGTTTACATCTATATACTTATAGCAAAGCTTAATGTGTGTGTGTGTTGGCGCTCTACAGGCCAGACCGTTTGACCTACAGCTACCAAATTTGGTACATGTATACCTTGGAGGTTGAGAATGTGCACCTGGGGGTTGCTTTTTTTTTAATTTTTAATTAGAATTTTAATTATTAATTAAAAACTAACTTTCCCGCCAAAAAGTCTTTTCATTTTCCTTACCGCCAAATGAGTAAGGCTTCAGTTTTTTTTCCAACAGTAATCAGGCTAGGTTTAACATTTTTCGGTCGATTATTTCAAACGATTCTGTTTATTTTCTTAATGTTTTATGCATTTAAAATTAAACATTGTTAATTAATCCATGTTTCAGATTCATTCTGAAGTACTTTTGAATTAAAATAACACAGAATAAAGGAAATTAAAAATGTCTAATCTGCATAGCGTTACCCCAACTGGAGTAGAAAAATTCACGCATTTGCGTTACCGTAACTGGCGTTGAAAATTCACGCATGCGCATTCTGTTCTGAATTCCGCATTGTGTTGACAATTATTATCAACGGATGCGGACTGGATTTAAATTATTTTTAGGTTCGTTGTATGCTTTTGTAATTAAAATGTATTTAGTTTAGTTATATATTTTTTTATATGCTTATAGCTTTAAGTACATCGTTTTTAAGTAGTTTTTTTAAAACCTATTTTCAACAGTTTATTTTAAACGATTCGTTTTATTTTCTTAGTGTTTGATGCATTTAAAATGAAACATTGTTCATTAATAGATCTGCTCATGATGAATCTAAGAAAATTTTATTGACAAATTCTTGAGATATTACATAAATTAAAAAGATATTCTTTAGTGCCCATAAAGTTTAAACGCTGAGTGACTCTATTTTCAGTAATCAGATTATAAAAAAATGCTTTGTTTCAGTAAAAAATATTATTATATTAATTGCAGATTAATTCTTTCCACTTTAATTTAAAGCATAATTTCTACGGGTACTAATAGAAAATTAGAGAGATACATATTACGTTATGAGGGAAGGCGTTTATAATAGTATGAGTGAATTATATGCCTATCAAAATTTGAAGTTTTAAAATATTTTGATGAAGGAGCTATTAAAGTAGGAATTGCATAAAATATTTAATTATTAAAATTTTAACGAACATTAAGACTGGCCAAAGGCGGCTAGTTTAACAATAAAGAGAATTCGGATTATTCGTGGACATAGAAAGAAAAAAAACAGATAATTTGTTATGTTATGGGGAAAATATTTTTATTCGCAATAATGGAGCTTAGAACCATTTTTATTTACAATAAAAAGCTTAAGCATTTTATTCTGATGAATAAATGTAAAAATTCTGCTCTTAAAATTTGATAATTCACTTTTTTATAAAATAATTAAAAAAAATTATGTTAAGGTATTTTTTTTATTGTTATTGATTTTTATAATATTTTACTATATAAAATATTCTTTGCGCCACTCCTGAAAGCGTTTCTTCAGGAATTATTGATTTTTATAACATTTTACTATGCTAAATATTCTTTGCGCCACTTCTGAAAGTTTTTCTGCCATTTGAACTACCATTAAATAATCAACACGCAATTTTGAGTTCAAATAAAATAGTATCAGAAACGATTCAACACTCACATATATATTCGAATAAAAAAATTGAACGAATAGTATCTAATGTGGCGAAAATCAAGGTCAAAGAATGACGAAGAATTCCGGAAATGCGCTCATCCTTCCGTCTTACGTCTTAGTGATGCAGAATTGTCGAAAAGTAGCCATTTCGGGATAATGAAACAGGCAATATAAAGAATGCGTCACAGTTGATAGTCATTATCTGAAATAAATTAACATTTTCTCGAAGTTATTAAAATAAAAAATAATCTACAATAAATCCTTAAAATTTTAATAATATTAAAAATGAGTTGAAATGAGAATCTGAATTGATCAATTTATAGCTATATAACGTGGTCTGTCTAGGACCGCAAAATACCTAATTCACTCGCTGACTATAATGACAGTAATTTTACCTTCTATTTGTAGTAAATTCGTTGCTCCTTGTCAAACATGATAAACTTAGACAGTTTCTTCTATTTTAGTGAATGAATTGTATATAAAATTTGTTATCTAAAAGGTTCAAATTACAATTTGTAATGTTATAATCGCTGTATAACTAAAATACAATAAAATGATGATTTTGAATGTTTATATAAATTAATTAGATAAATTAATTTTAAAATAACTATTAATCTATTAATACATTTTCTTTTTGCGTACCTGTGTGTTCGTGCTCTATATGCCACATTATTTGATCTACAGCTACCTAATTTGGTCTATGTATAGTTTGAAAGAAGGAAATGTGCACCTTAAAGATGATTTTTTGAAAAATAATTTTAGTTAGAATTTTCAATTAATTAAAAATTGAGCAAAATTTTGACATTTCTCCGCGATATCTTACCGAAAGCATCAGTACACTAAATTTTCTTTTTGTATCGTTCCAAACATTTTTAAAAAATTCTTTTTAATGACACCTATTTAATATTCTTACATATTTTTTCCGATTTTTAGCAGTAACTTTAAAGATCATTTTTATCTAATATATAACATAAAAATATATTCTTAATTTGAAATTCAAACTATATTCATCGTTTCATTAAATATTTAATCGCGGGATTTTCTTCTTCAGTTGACAACCAAAGAAGAGAAATTTTTTTAATATCTGTGTAGTTCACAAAAAGAATAAAAAGTTAATTTGCAATTCCTTGAATAGTACAAGAAACATAAACCAGACATTAGTAGCATTATGATTTTATGGGAATGGTAATTATTGGATAGTATACGGGATAATAAGAAAATTCATATATACAATAAACAGAGAATAAGTAAGAATTTTTTTAAAAAAATTAATGTCTGACAAAATGCCAAAATCGGGGACATGAAATTAAACAAAAGCAATTAAACTGAAATGAAATATAATCAATATTTCAAGTTAACCAGTTGGTTACCCAGTATTAATTATGTTAACAATTGTTCCTTCAAGAGGAAAATGTCTCTAACATATAATCAGTAAAAACAATAATTAATACCATGACATTATGTGAGTGTACAAATTCCATATAAAAATTAAATTAAAAATCTAGTCATTACATGTCAATTAACATCCAACCAAAGGTCAGTGAAATTGAGCTTTGTGTGAAAAGCAAAAATTTAATAATGGACATTATTTTTGAATGTGCGAAACCATCTGCCTAGTCTGTCCACTAGAATTCAAAGTTATGTATTAAAGTTTATTGGAAAAAATTTGGAATGATCTCTCCGAATCTTTTTTTTTAGTTTACTCTGATATAATTCTTATTCACCTACCCACACATAAAAGTATGGTCTTTTGGTAAGGCCCCAAATGTCATGAGCATGGCGAATGATAATTACGAAATATAGATTTCTGACACTTTACATCATGTGAATCTGGGTGCATATCTACCTACAAATTAATACCAAATTTTGGCGGAACCCAATTGTAATAACGAGATCACTTAAATCACATATTGACTACTTCGACTCATCCTGAGGCGCATGGATAACATAGGAATGACCAGACTCCTACGACAGCACTTGCAGGAACTGAGGTTGAGTCCTAAGGGCCATCACTGGACATGGTACAACTTTTCCAGTGGAAAGCTTGTACCATCATCGGTAGGAGGTATTTGGCATACACCATTTCTATACCCACCTGAGTGTTCATACACATGTAGACATATTGCCAAAAATGTGTCTTTCGAACTCAAGAAGCTTTAATAGGTGGAGATTCAACAAAACCTCAAGAACAAATTTTTGATGATTACAATACTTTTTGCCATACTTCATACACGAGAAAGAAAAAATTTCCATCTGTTGGCGAAAAAGGTCTTTACCCTTTAACAAACTGAGTTTTTCCCGCAGAAATGGAAATTTGGAGATAACAAATTATTTGAATCTAGAGACAATTAATCGATAGTGTTTAGTTAACATTAGATAACAATTGACATAAAATTAAAAAGAATAATACTTAAAATTCCAATCAGCCAAATTGAATTATTGGATTATAAATTATTATAATTTCCTTCTAAATATTTGATTTTATAAGAGGTTTAATATTTTCAGACATTGAAAATGCGAAATCGTGAAATTTTTAGTCCGTATTCTAAATTATACTCAGATCTGAATGAAGTTCATCCATATAATAGTTTAAATTTTGTAATTAATAATATGAAAAAAGACAAGTTACATTTACAAACATTTTTTGTAAATGTAACTTTGTATTTGAAAAAAAATAGTAGATTTATTTATACTGAAAAAGAATGATAAAAAACTAATTTATTTTAATTAATAAATAATGATAATAAACTAATGAATTTTTATTCTTTTATTTTTTTTATTTTAATGCTTCCTTTTCTACCCGTAATTCTGTAATTGTAAAGGTTAGAGGTATGAAAATATTGCAGATTGTTCCGTTTCATTTTTTGGTGTTATTAATTTTCAAACTGTCACTATCAATTTTCCTTATTATTATTATTAATTTTCAAACTGTCAAACAGCAAACCTTTTAACAACAATGTAATCAAAAAATCCAATTTGAAAGAGGGAGTTTCCTGATTTTGAATTTCCCGAGTTCAAATCACTAATGGCATAACAATCATTTGCAAAAAAATCAATGTTGTTGTTGTCGCTTATCTGGTGGCATTTATGAAGAACCCAATATTTTGTGAGTTGTTGTTTCATATAAGTAAACTAGAACAGAATATGTTTTATCTCTAAAAAATAAATTTTATTCAGAAATTTCATTTCGAAATTTCTTCAATCATTTTATTGTTGATTTCATTTATTTAAGTGGGATAATATTTTAAATAACATGATTGTTTTGCTGCTGGCCTGAAGCAATTAATTATAAACAAAAGTCATTATACGTGTGAATTTAAAATATCTATACGGTATCTTCAGACATATTTTCTGCCAAAATGATTTTTCAGTGCCTTTATGTAATATAATGTGTATAATAACCTATAATATACTGTGTATAACCAATATATAAAAACCAGTATGTAACAACATATTTAATAAAATCAATTATCTTGATTAAACAATGGGTTAATTTTTCTCCAGTTTATAAAGGAAATCTGTTTTCCGATTTTTTTCTGGGATAAAGGTACATAAATACTAATTATTCTTTCAATTCATATTATCTACAGATAAGTCTTATCCTTATTTATTATTAACTTGGATATTAACTTAACTTATTTATTTCTAGATACAAACGAAATTAATCTCACGGAAATTAATCAAATAAAATATAGATCCCTTGAAAAAGAAAAAGAAAGACCGAGATTCATTGTATTAATGAACTGATTTTATTACTGAAAACACTCCCGGTAAATGAATTTGCAGATGTTCATGGATATTTAGAGACAAAACATGTGAATTATTAATTTTCAATTTGCTAATTTTGTTTATATCATAAATTGAGTCTCATCGAATAGTTGCTTAATGTATAAATTTACTGGTGATGAATTTATATCATATTCGACTATGAATGCTGTGTTTAAAATTTGTCAGCATGGAACAAAAAATGCATACCTTCTATCTTTGTTATTCGCTTTGATTATCTTAGAAAATGTTTACATCAAATAAGATTATAAAAAAGAGAAAAAAAATTAGTGTATTTGGATAGCATAAAAAGTCAACTAAACATTTAAATTTCCAGGTTAAAAAAACTGAAACGTGAAAATGTATCTATTACCAGATGATAACAACAAAGGTAAAATAAAGCATTGAAACGAGCATAAAATTCATCACTCGTTATAACCCTGCTCAATAATAAACGAATCCTTCTATTGTTTGTTCTTCGAAGAGCTAATGTGGCATTTATTTCTTGAAATGATAGCTCATTTCATGTTTTCTTATGTTTTTATTGTCAGAATTCTGAAAAAGCACGTAGCCATTTTCCATCTTATTGTTTCGCGAGAAAAATAGTGTCTCATGTCGCATGATGCGGCTGAAATAAAGCAGCCATTATATTGCTTTTCGGAAATTCCTTTCATTCCTGACTCCTTGTCGTTTACTAATTCCGACAAATGCGACGGCCGGACTCGCTAATGATGTTATAGAAGTCCTCCCCCTTCCCCTACTACTTCCTCTTGTACGTCTTTCTCGAATTGTCCTCCCTTCTAAATGGACGACTTAATGGTCTGCGAGCATTATTTAAATGCAGATGTTCCTTTATTCTTTTCTCTTTTTTTTTCTCTCCCATTACGATTTTATCGATAAGAATGACGAGAAATGAAATCTTCTGCCGCTTTGTCGTCTCTAAAATTTCTTCGATTAGAATTTCAAATGAATTTTGCGGTTTTTAGATGTTTTCTCTATAAATTTTCTTTCTTTCTTTTTTTTAGAATATGTCTTTAAATTTTGAAAAATAATTTCGATTACGATTTTATCAATAAGAATAACGACAAATAAAATCGTCTGCTGCTTTGTCGTCTCTAAAACTTCTTCGATTAGAATTTCAAATGAATTTTGCGGTTTTTAGATGTTTTCTCTATAAATTTTCTTTCTTTCTTTTTTTTAGAATATGTCTTTAAATTTTGAAAAATAATTTCGATTACGATTTTATCAATAAGAATGACGACAAATAAAATCGTCTGCTGCTTTATTGTCTCTAAAATTTCTTCGATTAGAATTTCAAATATGTTTTGCGATTTTTAGATGTTTACTCTGTAAGTTTTCATTTCTTTTTTTAGAATATGCCTTCAAATTTTGTAAAATAATTCTGATTACTATTTAATCTATATCAGCGATGATGAAGAAATCGTCAGTCGCTTTGTCGTCTCTAAAATTTCTTCGATTAGAATTTCAAATTTCTTTTGAGGTTTTTAGGTGTTTGCTCTGTAAGTTTTCAATTTTTTTTTCAAAATATATCTTTTAAAAAATTAATGTTTCTATTAATACTCTGCACAGAATAATATATTTTAACAAATGAATGTTTCGAAGTCTTTGTAAAATTCTTAGATGGAGTTTCGGAAAAAATTTCCTATCTATGTTAATTTTCTGCTAAATTCAAAATTTCATAAATGCTAATATGAAGCTTTTGATATCTTGAAAGATTCTTAAGATATTTAATTTTAAAAAACCAGTACTCCTTTTTCGGTGTGTGTATCACAAATAAGTTTTCTAAACTTAGAATAATAGATAAGCTAATTAATACCACAATAATAATATAAAATACCACAATAATAATATATAATAAGAAATTATCCTTTCACTTGGCAGAATCAGATCTACAATAGATAGCTTTTGTGTATTGATAAGTTACTATGCAACACAGGAAAGTTGATTATGTTATTTGTAATTTAGGATTATCCTTTATTGTAACAGAGTCTGATTGCAATATAAAGCGTTTGTGTAAAGACATGACAGTATTTGGTTACATTATATCGGCTTTATGTACAGATACATCTTTATAAAACACAGATAGGTGATTGCGTTAGTTGGAATATTGAAATTATCCTTCCTGTTGGAAATATATGATTACATTATATAGCTTTTTTATGCAAAAATGTGTTTATGTAACACAGATAGGTGATTGTGCTATTTGTAATATCAAAATTATCATTTCTCTAGGAAGTATCTGGTTTCATTCTATGGCTCTTGAGTGCAGATGTGTATTTATATCACATAATTATGGCTCTACACGTAGTACTGAAATCATCCTTTCATTTGTCAATATCTGGTCACATTATTTAGCGTTTGTGCGCAAATATGTGTTTATATAAGACAAATAGAATGATTGTGCTATTTCTAATATAAAATCATTTTTTGTCAAAATATAACTGTAATAAATAACATTTTGTATACCGACGTATGTTTATGTAATACAGACAGGTGTCTGTATTCCTGAAAATTACATAATTTCCCTCCAAAAATGATTACGAACAGAGAGATATACAGAAATTGTTAACACTTTTGTCTCAGATAAAAATATATATATATATATATATTAGATAAAAGCTTCCTCGAAATGGTGTCATTGCAAGCATTATTTCATATAATTAAGTAGATATTTGATTAGTTTTAAATATTACTTACCAAAATGACAATAATTTTTCTATATAGCCTCTTTTGACATCTATATACTACTTCCAAAAAATTGGGGATTTATTTACATCTTTATGCTAAGAAAAGTTGGACGTGTATGAAGGCAGTTCTGCACAACTTCTCTCCCTTCGTTTCATCCGATGAAGATCTATTTTATACAAAAGATTTTTTGGAGTCTTTGAGACAAATCGTAATCTGAAGATGAGAAATCAGAACTATGTGGGTGATTTCGAGCTTTACCCTCAACAGAATGTCATTACAAATTGCACATTTAATCTTTTCGAAATTTCAATAATTTTGAACTTTTTTATTCATTAAAAAATTCTTGATTATTTCTTGGGCATTAGAAAATTAGTGTTTCTTTAGCATACTGGCAATGAAATAAATGAAAGTGTAGGATAAAATGATGAAAATTTACCCTTTAAACTCTGAACAAACTTTCATAATTTCTGATGTATTAAAATTGCCTATCGATAAAATATATGTATCGGTCAATAGAGAAATATTTATATAAATGAATAAAAAATGTTCATAGTTTGTGTACGAAGTATCTTTAGTTACATATGAAATTACTGTTTATTTATTATTATTTATTAGAGCTAACTATTGTTATGAAGGCCAAGGGCCATTCATTTACCTCTGTATGAATTAAATTTTTTGAGTATATATCGAATGGCGATGCCTTTTTAGTAAAATAAAAACAATGTTTGGTATCAAAATTTATGCATACTTGTCCTGAATTATCTTTTTAATGGTAATTATATTCTGTTGGATTTATAGCAAAATTCATTTTCGTATAAAATTATATCATATTTAAATTTTAATGCATCACAATACATTTTTCTATATTGACCGTCATAAACATTTCTTATAGTTTGTTCGGCAACAAGTCATCTAATTCATGACAGATTTCAGAGCATTAATTTAATATATTCATTCCAATTTCTGATTATTTATTTAATGCTAAAGCAATGAATTTAATTTTAAAAAATAAATCTTAAAAAAATAGGGGAATTCAGTGTTTTCATACTTCTTGTTAATATAAAAAGATAAAAAGAGATACGATTTGATGCTGATTTTCTCCTCTGTTTCCAATAAATCAAAAATAGACATTCACACAAAAATTTATTTCACAAGAGAAGCAGACCAATACTGATTTCTATCTAAATTCTAGATGACGAAAAATTGGAACAGCTCATGACAAATTTGAACAACTTTTTATTTTAAATGTGAACTTTAAGGCAAGAAGAAATTTACATTCTCGAATCAGCGAAGTCAAAATGCTCGAATCCTAAAATACACTTTAAATGATTAAAATGTCAGGACATCGATTTATGTTCCTTGCACTGGCATTTCTCAATCTTCCCGCCAATCAATCGAATTGCATTTCAACTCAATTGGTTATTTTTATCGCAAGATGTGTTATATAATCATGCAAAGGTGAAGAAATTAGTAAACTTCTATTTGTTGCTGTGTTTAATTTATTTGTTAGCTATTCCGATGAAAAAATATAAAAATGCGTGGTTGCTGTTATTTAAGAATCGACTGAGTGTAATTTAAATACTATTATAACCGGATTAAAATGCTATCCCCTCTTCCCACCAACAAGTTTGGATTATCGAAAATGTGAAAAATGGCAAATGCCAGAGTCCCCAAAGTTTTGTGTGTAAGGATGGTTTTTGATATTTTAAAATTTTCTTATAAATTAATATAGTTCAATTTTCTCTCAGATGGCTAATTATTTCATTTGTGAAAAATTTGATGAATCTGTGTTTACTATATTGTCACGTAGGTTCTTTATTGTGGAACTCAATGACACACACACACACACAAGAAGTAGAGCTAAACCAATTTATTCACTCAACTCTGAACTGAGAACACAGGGACTGACAGATCTTCTGCTTTTATACAAGCAGGGAAGGTTCCAGAATACTTTTCTGAAGACAGTAAGAAAAGTCCAGAACACTCATCTGGTAAACTAAAGAAATGTCCAGAATCTTCTCGAATATAAAATAAAGGAAAACATAAAATCAAGAAATTAAATATTTATACAGACTGTGAATCGCATTGTCTCTAGTGGGATTCAAACTTACGATCTCTTGATTAAGAGACCAGTGCTATGACCATTCGGCCATGGAGAGTCGACTGCCCCTTTTCAATGCGGAAATATTTTGATTATTTTAAAATGCATAATTTTTTTAATAATTTTGTTAAAAATCACTTTTTAAGTTTAAACTTTTAATCTGAACACGATTCACAGAATTCAAATTTCTTGAGGATAATTCTCTATACTTAAAAAAAAGTGCTTTTATTCAAATTAAAAGGGAAAAAATATAGTTCTGGAAACGGGACAAAAAAACCAAAGGAATATGGGCAAAGAGAATATGGACCACCTCAAAGTCTTTTAAAAGTTTAATCCCTCCCTGAAGCCTCAAAAAATTGTAGATCCTAGGCAAGGCTATGAAAACTACCAGTGGTTAATCTTGTATTACCCTAATAAATGAAGATCGAGACAGGAGAGTAGAATACTGGAATTAGCGAAGCTCCTTGCGATCCACAATAGAGTGACAGGGAATTAAATGAGCATTATGTTCTTCACAGTACAGTACTTTAGCAAGACATTTCATTTTGGACACCTTCATTTTTTTCGAGACCATTCAATTTGATACAGATCAATATTTTCACTTGCAAGATCACAAAATCAATTTCACTAATACTAAATCTTCGTATTTTTGAGTCGTTGCATTTACAAACACCGAATATAAAGGCCATCAGACGATTAATACCCTCAGTGGATTTGCTCCAAAACTAAAACAAATCTACAACTGTGTATCAAATGTTATCCGTCTAAATCTTTTCATTTAATAATTTTCGTCTTCATTATTACACGTAAAATCAGGCAAGTATCCTGTGGATAGATTTCGTCCAAAATTGGTCAAAGATATTCAAATTTTATACACAGACTACACACAAAATTCCATCCATCTAATTCAAAACATTTTTGAATTGTCATATTTTCAGGACAGATATAATTCCAAAAGTTGTTCCGCGATGTGAAATGCAGCTATTCATCAAAATCTCTTGCTCAAATTTTTCGGTGACAATTCATTTTGCAATGACTTTTTTTAGTATAAATGAAAATAAAGAAGATATTTTGAAGATATAAAACCCATCAAGAAAATGTATTCTCTTCTAGCTTCAAAAAATTTTAATAGATCCTTAAAATAATAAAGAAAAGCATAAATTTAACGCTACTTTCTGCAGTTGGAAAGATTAAAATAATTGCTCATAATTTCAGCCTTTCTACAAAAATAAAATCATCGTGCTAAAAACAAAATAAACATATTACAGTGAATGCTCCGAGATGCTCCTTTTTCCACTGTTCTAGGAGCAAAGAGTCCAGACACGCTCCCTTTTCTTTTTACTAAGCGCGGAAAGTATTTCGAAATAAAAACTGAAATTTTACACAATAAATGAACTAAAAACACAAAAGCGTACAATATGCTATGATTTTATATTTTCATTTTTAATATTTTTTGAGTTAAAATCTTAAAAAGACAATGAAATAAAGGTTTCTGAAAGCCATTATTCGTTATTTTTATTGTTTATTTTTAGAAAACTAGACTTCTATGAAAATAATAGAATAATATAAGAGGTTCCTAGGTGTTTCAATTATTGTCGTTTTTATTTATTATTTATTATTATTATTATTTTATTTTTCTTAATTGTTTATTATTTTTATTATATATTACTCTTTTCATTTACTATTAAAGGATTAATATTTTGTAATAGAAATAAAATAATGATGTAGAAAATTTGAAAATACTTATTTTTTATTATTCACTATTTAAAAATTTTAATCTGATTCATTATTCAATATTTTATTATTATATATTTTTTATTATTTGATATTTTAATTTTTAATTTTTATTATTTTTTGATCAATAATATTTAAAAATGAATGAAATAACAAGGCTAAAAGCGTTCAAATGCTATTATTTATTCTTTAAAATTTGTCATCGTTCGACTCGATTCTTATTTTTTATTTGTCATTCCGTAGTTTATCATTTAAGGGTCCTACACCTTGAACACATAAACTCAAGTTGAATTTTCCTCAATGAACACTTAAAATTAATTATCTAATGGAATTCAATTTAGACAACCAAACTCCTTAACAGGAAATTATGTTACTTCTGCATCTTCAATCTTCCAAGATCAGGAATCAATCATCTTAGATCAAAAGCACAATTGATTTAAATATTTCCTATTTTTAAATGATAAATAAACAAAATTAATATAAATTTGTGAAACCTTAGAACGATCACTTACTTCAAATATTATATGTGAAAACAGGACTCCCAACAGAAATACATTTACTAAAAATTTAACAAAGGTTAAAAAAAATTAACGAAAAGTCTATTTTTGGTTTGATAAATGGATAATTTTCCTGTTAAATAAATAAACTTAACAAAACGAAGAAATATATTTAATACGATTGTTTTGTTATTTTTTAACATATATGTATAATATAACAAAATATGATTTTACATATTATTAACATATGATTAATTTCGCTTGAATATAAACATAAATTTTGCTTGACTTCGTTTTCTGAAAAACCCTTCAACTAATGTTAAAAGGATATTTCTACTACATTTGTTATCACAAAAAGAATTTCTATCAGATTCTTTTTGACTGTTCCAGCAGTAAAAGATTGACATACATGAGTATGAAAGAAAAGATTTGCATAATATCTAATATGGTTCTTTTCTCGAAAACAAAAATTTTAATCAATTTCTGAAAAAATATTTTTTAATTATTGAACTTAAAGTACCTTTATCAGATAAGTCTGAAATCAATTTATCCTGGGAATAAAGAAATTTTATTAAGAATATAAAAGTGAAAAACGCTTGAAGTACGTGCACTGTATTCTTTTAGCACTAAGAGATTCTCAAGATTTTGAAGTTCTTATCTCTTTAGGATGCTGTGAAAATTTGCATATTACCTAGGCAAGTGATAACGAATTCATTAAATGAAAAGATATAAAAAGATATATTAATTCTCTTTAAATTTTTGGCAGAAAATTTTATTTGTTTATCTAAAAAATATCTAAAAGCAGAAAGGACTGTTTATAAAATTGAGGAAAAGGAAAAGAGTTCCTCGGAATAATTCGTTTCCCTTGATTCAGAATTGGTAAAGAATGGAAAGTAAAAAATAAATCTCTCAATTTTAGCAGGCTTCTTATGTGTCTGTTCATTCTTTATAATAGATTCTATTTATACAACAGGTCGGATATTTATTGATAGTTTTCCAGTTAATTTCTGATATTTAAGTTTATTAGTAGATGGACGAAAAAATCTGGAAACTAAACTATAAAAAAATACCTTAATTCAAATAGAGAATTGTTTCGAATCTTTGGTGAAAATATTTGACATAAATTGAATGATTTGTAAAAAAAAAAAGAATTGAATATGATTTTCTAGTTTTTTTTTTATTATTCTTGGTTCTTCTGAAATTGTTTTGTTATTTGGGAAAGGTCCAGTGACATATCTTGCCAGAGCGTTTATCTCTTTCCCTTTATACAAAAAGTCCGATATTTCCAATATTATTTTACATTTTTTCGTTAAAACTCATAGAATAGTAGATGGACTGATTTCTAAAGAATATGGAATAAATCTGGAAATAAAATTATAAGAGTTCTTAATTCAAAACGAGAATTTTTTGCAGATGTTTTCTGAAAATTTTGATATCAATTAATGATTTATAAAGAAAAAACTAAATGCGATTTTCAAGTTTTTTTATATACAGATTCATTAAATTTATTTTGTTTTCTATCAGATTTGCATTGAAATATCTTACCAGAACACTTATCTCTTTCCTTTTATACAGTACGTCGTATATTTAAGATAATTTTCTTTTTACTGATTTCCACTGACTTTTTACTGATTTGACACTGATTTCCAAAAACTTGGAATAAATCTAGGAACAAAATTATAAGGAATCTTATAATTTTGTTGAGATTTTTTCAAATTGAGATTTTTTTTTATCATGTGAGAACATGATGTTGTTTTGGTAAGGGGGTTTTGAAGTTCGAAATCACGTAGGCAATGAATTTGAAGCTCGAAATCGCATAAGCAATGAATAAAGTATAAATGCCAATTTTCATCATCATCTTTTAAGCGCGTATATTTTTTACCTGCTTTTACCAGTATTGCATTATTATTATTGTGTATACTTCTTTGAACGCAGATGCGTTTTTAAAAGATTCACCTGTTTTTACCAGTATTGCTTTATTATTACGTATGCTTCTTTGACAGCAGATGCGTTTTTAAATGGTTGACGTAGAACTATGACATCATAGCTGTTATTTCATCTCAAAAGCGGTCGAGCTCCAAAACTTTGTTTGCCAGCTAGAAAAATTGAAAATGAAAGTTTGAAAAAATTATCATTATATATGTATAGAGAGAGGGGGGGGGGAGATAGAGCCAGATAGAGATTGTTTCAAACCGATTTTAACTGGTTAATGACTTAAATTAATTAAGACAAAGAATGACTTAAAAAATAATAATGTTCTCACATGATAACTTGAAATTTGCGATCGTAGATTTCATTTATTTTTTTTTAATCTGTTTTCTGAAAATATTTGTCATAAATTCAGTGATTTAATAAAAAAAAATTGAATTCGATTTTCCAAGATTTTTTTTTATATACAGAGTCCCTAAAATATTTGTTTTATGCTTGAAATGCGCATTGGCATATCTTTCCAAAATATTAAAAATCCATGGAATGGACCCACCAGACAAGTAAATATTAAATGACACAAAAAGGGGAATGTGAGAAATACAATAATTGCAAGATTAATGAATAATGTAAACTCACATAAGTAACATTAAAATAATTTTGATATTACTCCCTTAATATTCTTACATTTTTTTTTTTTTTTTTTTTTTTTTTGTGAAAAAGCGGAATCAAATCCATGAAAGTAAAATGGATATAAAATATTTAAGACAGAGATATGCTGAATAATTATTATTTGTATCAAAAAATATTAAATATCAATTTATTATACTGTCTATTAAATATAATAATTTTTACTTATAAATGAAATTTTTTATATGGTTATCATAACATGTGTAAAGAATCTAAGAAAATTATTAAATTTTACTCAAAAAATGTTATATATATTGTATCACTTGTATAATTTTTAATAAATGATGATGAAAAATGTTCTCATGGTATTTTAGTGATAAAAACACATTGTAACACTAGGTGTGGACACTTATTTTTAGAAACGAGCATTAATTAATTATTTTTTAACCCTTAACTGGGGAGGTGCGGTCTGTCAGAACACTAATTATGGACTTTCGGTCACCCCTATTTTATTTTTATCTCATTTGAATGGATTGACTCTGTAGCTTCCTGTTTCATGACCTTCATTACACATGCACTTTTTCAACCAGTTTCAGAGGATACTTTAAAAAATATTTCAACTATATCTTTGTACGACGTCTATAAGACCGCACCTCCCTTTTAGCGTTCCAGTATTGTACAAGGCTTAAAAGATGTCTCTAAAACTTCGTCCTCGAAATATCATCTAATTTATTGATCCTCTTATGAAGCAGAGCTTCAGAGACTTTTAAATGAAGCAGAAAGTGATTTTTATGATGAGGATAATTGTACAGAAGATTTCTTTTTTCGATGAAAGTTCGCATTCGATTGATTCTGATATGTATGTACAAACATAATTAATTTTTCTAGTGATAATGTATTTTGAAAAATTTATAAAATATATTAATATAGCAAGAGAAATATCTACAGAATTTATAGGCTGATTTTTATACTAGTTACTTAAACTTATGTTTAAAATGCCCTGGAAAATCGTGCAACGAAAGTCACACAAGCCGATAAAAAAAGGGTCAATTTTACCCATTATCTTTTTTTTCATATAATTGTTGAATTTTACATTATGTTGTTTTCTATATACCTTTATATACTGGAAAAATAAATAGATTTTAAAAAGTTAAAAGTAATATGTTTTTTCAAGAATATTATTTATTGTAACATTTAATTTGAGAAGAAAATGTATGTTCCAAAGCAATTACATTTTTTATGATAATATATTTTGGAAAATTTCTAAAATATATCTATATATCAAGAAAAATATCTGCAGAATATATTAGCAGATTTTCATGCTAATACATTCATTAGAAAATTTAATTTGAGTGTAAAGAAAATACGGTCTCGTAGATCGCACCTCCCTTGTTAAGTCCTAAAATTTAACTTTCCCAGTTAAGGGTTAATGGTAAAAATTTCGTTAACTATTGTTGAAGCACATAAAAACTCAAAATTTAAATATAAAGAAAAATTATAACTATAGTACGCAATATTAGTTAAGTACTGCTCTTTCTAATAAATATTTATGAATAAATAGTATTTAAATGAAAATACATAGTATTTAAATGAAAAAAAAAAGCTTTTTCCTAAATATTTTTTTATGATAAATATAGATAACAAAATTCTAAAATTAAAATATTTTCAGATTTTTATTTTTGCACTTATAGTTAGTTACAAGTGCCCTAGATTTCTTGAAACAGGAATGTAAATTGCAGTCTTAAATATTATATATCCAGTAAAAGCAAAAAATATCTTACTTTAAACTGAATTTAATCTTAGCTCTTGTTTCTTGAATTGCATTATTTATTAACGTGCCAGATTTCGTATCAAAAAAGAGCATTTTATACTTCTACGGAATCATTATTTATGAATGCTCCATTCTTTGAAAAATTTTCATTCTTTATCATCAGAGAAGCTGAGATTATTCTTGCATCGATTTCAACTTTGAAACATTAATTCAAATCAATCAATGATATTTTTTTTCAATCAGCAGTTCTACATACATCGTTTTGATATACAAATTTCTTTCTAATGCTTCCTTTTCTTTTTTCTTTTTGCATGTTAGAGTATAGCGTTTTGCTTTGAATCGCAAATGCTTCATGCTTCTTTATTTTTTGCTTTGTGTTCCATTTTCGCCGAGTTGAATTAGAACGTCTGGCGAATGTCTACATTTGTCTAGGACTAACGCAGTTAGTCGAGTCACTCTAATGGAATGCAGCTGGCCTTCATTTCGACTTGCTCTTCATGAATTATTTCCGATGCAGTGCTAGACAAAATAAAAATCAAGAGAGATGGAAAAGCTTATTTAATTAATTGCTAAGTATTTTGAGAAAGTAGTTACATTCTTCATATGATTTCTAAGAATAAAAATGGAGCTTTAATGTATTCTTTTAACAAATCAATTTTAATATAATGAAAAGTTTACCCTCAAAAATGATATTTATCGTATCTGGTTTAAGTTATGAAATTTGAATATTAATGCAGCTTTAAATGAATTAATTTAGAAAAAACTGTTTATTTTAAAATTATAAATTTAAACTTGCATAATAATATCAGTGTTAAGTAAACATTTTTAAAAATTAAGCAAACATATCAGACGATAGCAACGCTCTTATTACTTTTTTAAAATGTCACACGTAATATAACAATTATGGAATTAAATTTTGTATTTTATTTCTGAATTTTCATTAATATAATTTATTATTTATTAATTTAATTTATTCATAATTTTTATATTATTTCAATAATATAATTTATAATTATATTTTTATTAATTATTATAGTTTCTAATTTATAAAAAAATTGTAAAAAAGTGTTCCAAATTAAGAAATGGAAATGTTTTGCTTGATATATACGCATGCTTTGAAAAAGAGAATTGCTCAAGTTCAAGATTTCGATGATTATATTTGTCCGAGAAGATATATGATTAGAGATAATTTATGCACATATTATATTTGTTAGATGTGTGTGGTCATTTTCAGTTTAATATTTCTTATGAATTTTATACGATAGAAAGAAGTGTAATTTTGCCAGTAAGAAACTGCATATTTTAACTTCAATTTCTTTCATAACCAAAAGAGGCGCAAATGGATTAAATTACAATATTTTATAAAGATTGAGTATAAATTATAATTTATTATTATTTGTTTATTAAGTATTTGTTATTACCAATTATTCAGTAATTGGTTATTATTACTAATTATTTATTATTACTTATTAAAAATCAATAAATAATTTATTTGTTTTACTATATTTTTACTAATTTTTTAGTATTATTATTATACTAACTTCATTAAATGTTACTAATTTTTTTAGAATGGGAAAAATTGTTTTGATAATAATTACATCCAGTCAAATAATTCTAAAATATGATCAATATTGATATAAATATTATATTTAACAATATTTAATTACAAAAGTCAGCAATATACATTCATTGCAATAAAATTCTCTAATGGAAGCGACAGTCTTGATTTCTTACCTTTGCGATATTATAAAGAAATGTAGAAGCAAAAATGTCTTCTTTCATCGGTTATACACTCCTACATAATTTTGGGACCACTATGGCATGGTGGTAAAATCTCGGCCTTGAAGAAGGTTACACCAGGCTCGGTACGCGATTTTCTTTTCTTTTCTTTCACCCGAGTGTCTTCCTTTTCCTGCAGTTCGTAAGATTAGGAAATGGTTGTCGATTCATCTGAGGTTCACGCTTGCAGCGTGATAATGTGGTAAAATCTCGGCCTCGAAAAAGGTTACACTGGGCTCGGCACCCGATTTTCTTTTCTTCTCTTTCACCCGAATGTCTTCCTTTTCCTGCAGTTCGTAAGATTAGGAAATGGTTGGCGATTCATCTGAGGTTCATGCTTGCAGCGTGATATGGTGGTAAAATCTCGGCCTCGAAAAAGGTTACACTGGGCTCAGCACCCGATTTTCTTTTCTTTTCTTTCACCCGAGTGTCTTCCTTTTCCTGCAGTTCGTAAGATTAGGAAATGGTTGGCGATTCATCTGAGGTTCATGCTTGCAGCGTGATATGATGGTAAAATCTCGGCCTCGAAAAAGGTTACACTGGGCTCAGCACCCGATTTTCTTTTCTTTTCTTTCACCCGAGTGTCTTCCTTTTCCTGCAGTTCGTAAGATTAGGAAATGGTTGGCGATTCATCTGAGGTTCAAGTTTGCAGCGTGATATTCAATATTCTACGATCGATTCCAAAATAATACTAGGATTGCTTCCAAGCTGAATGTAAATTTAACCAAGCTAAACTGAACTCTCTGCCTGTCTTTGTAGTGTGATAGAATGAGTTACCATTGATTATAGAGCAAAACGTTATTAAATAAATAAAATCAAATTAAAAGAGTTATAGAGTCGAGTTCAAGGCATTGTAGCACATGTTTACTTAAATCCACTAGTCAAATGTTTATAAAAAGGGAATTTTTGTAATCGATTTTGATGATTTCACAAATTTCAAACATGCTAAAGTGTTGACATTTGATCGATTAGATTTCTCGATAGTAATACACTAATTTAATGTTTTCTGAAATTAGTTATCAGTTAATGGGTTAATTTAATTTAATTTTAATTCCATACAAATAATGTCACTTCATATGGAACTTAAGGAAAAATGATTTCATTATTTTTCAGTCGAATCTTTATTAAATGAAGTAGTATTTTTTCACTTTGAAATTTAAAAAAAAATGTTAAATTTAAAATTATAAAAATGAGAAAATAACTAAACAAAAACTGACCTACCACTTCATTTGTTTTAACACAGGTCCTAAATTTTAAAAAAAAGCTTGAAATCTTGAATAGTACAGGTTTGACACATTTTTTTCGTAAAGCTTTCGTTCTTTTGAAATTATTAAAACAAATCACTTACAAACTTTCGAACTGCATTGCTCAAAACAATTAAAGGATACTGTAAGTCTTGTATTAAATAACTGTATAAGCATTTTTTTTTTTTTTTTTGCATAAAATGGAAGAAGTTAGTCACAAATGCAAATTTTTCTTATTTTCAAACTTTACAGTATGCAAATTTGAGTCAAATTCACGCTTTAGCGGCAGTGAATTTGATTTGGCTTTCAACTTAATGTAAGACAAAGCGGAAAAGAATGATCGACAATCAATAAACGCATTATGCCGATGAGTGCGATGTCTCAATGAAGTCATTTAACCGAATCAGAAGCTTGGAGAGTTGTTGGCCTGTTAGAGGGTGCCAAACACAAGCCGAAGTAGCAGACACCATTGGAATTTCTTAAAGTGTGATTTCCAGGATCTGGAGCCGTTTTTTGGTGACTGGAAATGCAGGCCGAAGATCAGGGCAACGACGTAGATGTGCAACAACGCCCAATGAAGACCATTATTTAACGAGAACGACTTGGAGACACCTAAATATGAATGCCAATCTTCTTCAACAACATCTTCGCTCGGCTACTGGCATAACAGTTTCGAAACAAACTGTCCGAAACCGCCTTCACGCTGTAGATTTGTATGCTCGCCGACCAATGGTGTGCGTCACGTTAACAGCAAGGCACCGTCGCGCCCTCAGGGAGTGGGCAACAGAGCCTGTGAACTGGAGAAGAAATGAATGGTGCAATATTCTTTTCTCTGACAAGTCCCGTTTTTCTGTCCATCCTGATATTAGGCGAATTTTTATCTGTAGAGAACGTGGCACTAGAAACAATCCTGCGTTCGTGCACGAAAGTGTAAGATTTGGCGGTGTGGGAGTGATTGTCTATGCTGGCATCTCTATTGATGGGCGCACCGATCTCCAATCATTCGAAATGGAACTCTGACAGGTCACTGATATAGGGAGGAGATCCTGAGACCTATTGTAGTCCCTTATGATGCAGCAATTGGAGATGACTTCATGTTACTGGACAACAACTGCAGGTCACAACATGCTAACTTGGTGAATGATTTCCTTTTGGAGGAAGGAATCATACGAATGGATTGGCCAACGTCTTC
Organism: Argiope bruennichi; assembly: GCF_947563725.1. NCBI lineage: Eukaryota > Metazoa > Arthropoda > Arachnida > Araneae > Araneidae > Argiope > Argiope bruennichi. Next base: position 91,625,242 of record NC_079160.1, read on the forward strand.
TCCAGACATGAACTCAATCGAGCATGTTTGGGACATTCTAAGAAGACGAACTGCTAGACGCCTCCCACACACACACAAAAACTCCAACTGGAAATAGCTCTTCTGGTGGAGTGGGACAGAATACCCCAGCCCATTAATGAAGCCTCATTGACTCGATGCCTCAAAGGTATTCAACGTTGTTGGCCATCCGGAGAAATCCTATCCTCTACTGAAAACGATTTTCTTTTAAGGAAACATCTTTTTTTATTTGCTTTTCTCACATGCACAAATTGTGTGTGTGTGTGTGTGTGTGTGTGTGTGTGTGTGTGTGTGCGTGTGTGTGTGTTTGTTTCCTTTTGCACCCAATGTTCAATAAAACGCCTTTTTTTTCTGCCAAACTCATTTCATTTTTATCTCATATAGCCTATTACGTCGTATCAATCATTCAAACAATTCTCCAGGTGCAAGATCAACCCACAGCCTCAATATCCTTTAATTATTTTGAGCAGTGTATATCAAATATTATTATTTCATCATGTGAAAGTCATTTTATAATTCCTTCAATGCATTCATCACTCAATGTAGTGTCCTCGTAATACGTTGAATTGTTTTTTATAGTATATATATTAGGATCATTACCTTTATAAATGGCTTCATCAACTTCCAATTACGATATTCACCGATCTAAATTTCTTCATCAACACTCAGTTAGGATATTTATCATCTAAGCGCCTTCATTAACAGTCAATTCAACAACAAAGCGGCCTTGATACGATAGAAAAGCCCTAGCAGGGGAATTTGCAAGTCACCTATACTAGTGACTTCTGAGATAAATTTCTCAACAAAGAGGCACTGGTGTTCTCTTCCTCCGTCCAGATGGTAATAGACATCAACACAAAATTAATAGAGGTGTGATTGTCTCTCACTTTACTAGTGAATTTATAGTGTTTAGGGAAGCCCTGTTTATAGTACTTAGGGAGCCTCCTGACTGACTCGCAAGCCAGTCAGGAGGGCCAGTCTTATCTATGGAGGATTTGGTGATCTTTCAAATGCTAAATAGGCCTTAGAAGCTATCAGAAATGTAGAGTCTATCATCATCACCATTATAAATTTCCATTAAAAAGCTGAACATCAAGAAAAGTTCTTTGTACAACAATGGAACCTGCACATGTAAATGTGGAGGGAAATGAGTGTGATAAATGTTTTGGCTAAAAACACAAAAGGCATTGAATACACCCATAACGCTTGCAGCGCATGCAAACGCAGGGGCCTGTTGTAGACTTTTAACCCAGACCTTTAAGAAGCCATTTAACACAGACTTCGTCTGCTCCGGAAATATGACATCCACAATAGCTAAAAAAAGAACGAATCATTATAAAAGTAGAGAAATCCATTCAAAGAAAACAAGATCATACATTCACTGTAAAAACTGGCCAAAGTTCAGTTCACACAAAACCTATCTTTGAATGTCCAGCCTTTCACTCATACCCCACCACTCATTACCCCAATAGGGGAAATTCTGTATAGCCGTGAGGCGCCAGAATTGAGGCACCGCAATTGTTTGAACTTTTGGGTGAGTCTGAAGCTGAAATTGTTTTAAATTTTCCTTTGGTGTGTTTTAAAATTTTAGAGCATTCAGTATTTTAAGGCTTTTAGGTATTGTAGGTATTTAAGGTCTTAGTATATTGTTATAGATTTTTAATTCTTGAATTCTATTAGATGTTTTTTTAATTAGTTCTTGTTATTTTGCCATTTCGTTCACTTTTATTGCTGCTAATACATAGATACAAGAACAACAATAACAGTCAATTAGACTAGTCACCGATCTAAATATCTTTATCCATAATAATTTTTCTTAACTGTCAGTGTGCATTAGACAGTGAAGAAATATTAGATAGTTCTTATCGCTTTCAACAGTTTCTGTCTTTCAGATGCGGCCATTTTTCACTGCAATCGATTTGCTTAGCAAATAATATTGTTATGAATTTCTAATTTGTTTCTCTGTGCAGTAATTCTCCTGGGAAAGAAGATATGCTTACAGTTATAGTAATGGCTATTGAATCAATACTGTATCAGTGATATTTAGTCTTGGCGACAAAACTAGTGACCATTTGTTAATTTGGCGACAAAAATGAAAGAAAATTCAAGAATCTTGGCAATTGTTTCATTATATCGAATTCCGACAACGTTGAACCAATTATGACGTTGAATCAACGTTGATTATCTTATCATAGGAGCTATAAGAGCACAGCAGCGCAATAGTCAAGTCAAGAACCATGAGTAGTTGAGTTCAAGAGAGTGATCGTGGGAATTCTTTCTTTACATTGATGTTCTTTGCATGTTTCGTGGCATTGCAATTTTTTAATAACTTTTTTCTGCTTGTTATTTACAGGAAGTGTTCTTCTTGTAAACATATCATCTACGTTTTGAAATCTGTTTATCGAGTTTTCATGAATAATAAAGTATATGATATTGTGCCTGCTGGACTTATCACCATACAACTCATTGGATGGATAGCGTATGGATTTTTCCATAATAGCAAATATCGCTCTAAAATTCATATTCAATCAAATAAGTCTGTAAAAAAATTACATTAAGTAGAAATTTTTGATTAACAAAAATTTATTCAAATGGAAACTTTGTTGCATTTATTATAATTAGCTATAATTTAACTGGGAAAAATTATTTCTCCTTCTTAGAACACAAGTAAAATTATAAGTTATATTTTTTGAATTTAATTATAAAATGTATTCACTGAAAAAAAAATCATCAAAGGAAGTCAATTTTTTTAAAAAAAATTAATAGATGTAGCAAAAATATTAAATTTATATTTACTTCTAAATACAAACACACACACACACACACACACACATTTTTCTAATTCAAAAGAGCTTTCCACCATAAGCGTACAAAAATAATTGAATATTTGGTTTAATGGACGCATGTTTAGAAAATTAGCATAATGAAAGTTTTTTTTATTTAATTTTTAGATATCCTTATCACCTTTGTTCTGCATTAAAAAAAGTGAATTTTCGTATTCTTTTGAGAAAAATACAGCAACTTCTTTTTTCATTCCTTTTTAAAAGGGGAAAAAATATGTATTTGAAGATGTAAGCCTTAAAAGTTTAGTTCTGTGTAGACAATAACATTTTTTTACTGAAAATCATCATATGAAAAGAAATGAATTTACATTGCTGTTTTTAATTGTTCATTCAAACTGCATCTCTACATTTTTGTATGTCAGATATTTCCAAAATATTCACTCCGAAAAACAATACTTATGCAGATCTTTGAGACGATCACCAATAAATTTTGGGATTAGAAAGAAAGAATTGCTCATTAACAAAGAATTTATTAATAAAACACTTTTTAACAATAAAACATTTGGAAATATTTTAATATAATTGGCATTAACTGTCCACACAGCCACATTCTAAACACAATAGATTCCAGTATAAAAAAACAATGAAGGATTGTTATAGAAAATTAAAAGGACCCAAATTGCGTTTTCCCCATTCTTAAAAAATTCAGAATGTTCTTCTAAAAAATTTCGCTAGAGATTTCACATCAGGATATCATTCATACACATGAGTTGAACATATAATTAATTATTATATGTTCAACACATTATATTAAGTGACACATAATTGGTTGGTAGGCATATAAAATATCAAAAATTTTCCTTTACAGGAACCACTTCAAACGCTTATATATTTTTTATTTTAATTTAACTTTCTTCACTTTTGTGAAGCTAAAATTATACAGTCGAAATTCAGACCATCTTCTGATGTTGAGTAAGCTAGCATTTTGAAATTTCTATACACTTTTGTGTGTTTTTCTGTGCAAATACACTATTTTATTTACATAATGCAGCATACACACACCTTCTCCTAAATTATTAGTAAAGATATAAATATCACATGAAAACATTGTATCAAATTAAGTTATCGCTATATATAGAGTAGTGTGAAACGTATAAGACTTAAGTTCTAGCGCAATTCATACGTACAAAAAGCTTGACACTTTTGTTACCTTAACCACTTAACTGTTTTATTTCTTTTACTATCTAATAAGATGGTACCTTCTATTTGGGGAATATTTTCTTATTTTGATTCAAATGAATTCGAAGTAATTTTAATATTGAAATATAATCGTTATGAATGGTTTATTTTTTGCTTACAACTATCAAAATTCGATGAATCGATGCACGTATGGAACTCGGGCGAAACAGTTAAGAGATTAATCTGATAAAGACATAAATGGATATGTTTTTATGAGATAAAACTCAAATTGAAAAATCTTTATAAGAATTAAAATTTGTAACAATGTTTTTTGCAAATTTGGTAAAAGCAATTCAATTACTAAATTCATTGAGGTATATTGCATTTGGTGATACTATAAATTTATCTTTAAAACTACACAACTGAATCAAAAAACTAAATATGAATATTTTTACTGATTCAGAGCTAATATATGAAATTTTAAAATAATATGTTTTTTTTTTGTTTTTATTTTCAAAGGAATTTTTAGTATGGAATCTACAATAAAAACGTTTTACTTTTCCAATTTAAATTAAATTTGCATCTTTGAATAAGCATCGATTGAAATTCACTTCCCCCCGCATCTACAGATCCTTTTACTTTCGAGATAAAGCTAATGCATCCGAGAACAAACGATTTGTTTTATCTGTAACTGCTTTCACGGGAACAGTTCCAGAAATCAGAACTCTTCGAACAAACGATTTCCAGGAACGAAAACGATCTAGGGTAAAAAGAAAACGCTTCCGCGCCTCTGAATCTAATTTAATTTCGCATTTCGTCTGCTCGAATGGCATCAAAGGTAGTTCGGAATTGCTGAAAAGAGTGGGAAATGATTGTGTATTTATTAATCATTTAAGCAAGCTTAAAATAAAATACACTATTTCAGCTGTAACTGGAAATAATTACAGAATCTCCCAATAAAACTTAGCACCGGAATTTTGAACAATCAATATTCCGATTACTCAAGAATTTCCTGTTCATTTCCGAATCGGTAGAATACAGTTCGTTTTCCTTCGCCGTTCTAAAATGGAACAACCTTAAATTCGGTTTATTTCTCAGAAAATTAATTATGAAATGATGTAACAAAAATTTGCTGATGGCATACGCTTTTGATAATAATCACTTCTCGAAATTTTGCCTTACAAAGCAATCTGACTAGCACATAATGATTTAAAAGAAAAGATGAAACGTTTAGCTCCTTGCAAAGGGTTATAAAAAAAATGAATTATTTTAAGCAGCAGAGTAGAATCCATCAAACGGATTCCAACTAGCTAAATACTCAGATGATATTTAATTCAAATGATATTTCTGATTAAAGTATGCTGAAATAAAAAAGTTGTTTTGAATAGGATGAAAAACTGTAATAGTAACAAGTGCCAGAAACAAAAGTATTTTTAACTTTGACTCAAGTGTGAACATTTTGAACTCCATTACAGAGAAATTTAAAGTGTACTGAATAAGAATAGCATTCAGATCTTTCTTTGGCTATTAAACTTTACAGAGTTATATCGAGAAATTGCAAAAAAATGGATTGTCATTCCGATATTTTATAAACTTTGTTAACAATTTGATTAATAAAAAAGAAATTCCAAGACTAGAGTAGTAACAAGTGCCAGAAACAAAAGTATTTTTAACTTTGACTCAAATGTGAACATTTTGAACTCCATTACAGAGAAATTTAATTGTACTGAATAAGAATAGCATTCAGATCTTTCTTTGGCTATTAAACTTTACAGAATTATATCGAGAAATTGCAAAAAAATGGATTGTCATTCCGATATTTTATAAACTTTGTTAACAATTTGATTAATAAAAAAGAAATTCCAAAACTAGAATAGTAACAAGTGCCAGAAACAAAAGTATTTTTAACTTTGACTCAAATGTGAACATTTTGAACTCCATTACAGAGAAATTTAAAGTGTACTGAATAAGAATAGCATTCAGATCTTTCTTTGGCTATTAAAGTTTACAGAATTATATCGAGAAATTGCACACAAAAAATGGATTGTCATTCCGATATTTTATAAACTTTGTTAACAATTTGATTAATAAACAAGAAATTCCAAAACTAGATCCAAACAAGTTTTGAGATTCATATTGTATTTGTGATGGACAGTATTTAGTAAATAATTAGACTGTAGTTCGTTTTACTTTCTCATACATAGAGAAATTATTGTAATTGTCAAAAACTTTGAACTTGAAATTTTGAAGAATTTCCAGGTTCCAGACCTTTCTGAGTCCGAAATACACATTTTTCGTATTATCTGTGACAAAAGTAACTGAAAAGGTCAGTTGTACTGCATATAGACTTTATACTAAATTGGTAGATTTCTACAAAATTTTAAGTGAAGTTTTTTCAATAGAAATCGGTATGTCCAAATATGAGCTAACATCATTATTTCAAGACGAAAAGAACTCGATGGATAAAATTTGGCACTTATATTTAATATCTAAATAATACATACCTATTGAAAATTGAAATCAAATCAAAGGATTGACTTCTTGTAGGATCGAAATTTCAAAATCTTGTATATGCTATGACTCAAAAATGCGAATAATTAAATATATGAAACTTGGTACATGATTTTGTAACTACAATTATAGTTCAGCCTCAAAGTTTGAATTCAGTCGGTCTAACAGCATTTCAATTTCTGGGTAACTATTGCTAAATGCCAGAGATTAATCACCGAAAATAATCGCCAAGGATTAAGCATCATTCACACAAGACCAATTATTGTCTACAATATAAAGTTATACCTACCTCCGGAGCATCATGTGACACCAATGGGTCGTCGGGACAACCATTTGTCATTGTCCCATTGCGGTCACTTCTTGAAGTAGACGTAACCTTCCATTTTGCGCAGTAGCTGGCCTCGTGTGAACGCCACTTTTCAAGGTAGATTCAGTAAAATAAATGCATGCCAAAAATCAATATTTCGTAACTATTGTTCTCCAATACCAATCGCGATTGTACCAAAAATCCTCAATTTTATGCTGGAAAGGAAGAAACACTTTTATTAGAAAGGGTGTGAAATAATTTTTGAAGGGCCACTGCCGCTGGTATATTTAAAACGGTTTACCAGAAAACAAACAGAGCACGAATAGAACGCAGAACATATATATCCACATGTAAAGTTCCTGTTACAGCAAATTTACACCTTGGGTTCCTCAGGAGTGTTGAAACAATTTTAGCGGCAAGTCCGTTCTGGTTATTAGCTTTCAGAAAATTCATCAAATAGTTAGTGGAACAAAAACTACCAGATTGAATCCTCCCCTCCAGAAAATGATAAATGACATGACAAGATTGCCCATTCGATCACATAGGAGAGCAGAAGAGAAATGGCAAACCCCTAGCTGACAGAAAGAGATCTTGTTACTTGACCCCAAGAGAAAGTCGACACTTTACCGAGATGACAGGAATCTCGAATTATTATTTTTACTTCAAAAATTGAAGGCCGGTTTTGATAGTAACTTTGTTCTTTCACTGCAGCAGTTAAAGATTTTTATATAAAAAAAGAATCAAAAGTAATATGAGAAAAGAATTGTGCTCTAATTATACTTGACAGTTTAACCAGTTTTTTTCCTTCAGACTAGAGTTAGTATTATTAACAAAATCTTTATTTATCTGTATTGCTGCTTTGTTTCTTATGGAGTTTTATAAATTCAATTTTACTATGATACTGAACAAACTTTAAATAGAGAATTTGAGCATACCAAAGGATATGCCACCATTGACTTTTATTTCCTTTAAGATTTTTATCTTTATCAAAAAATTTGTCATCAAAAGAGTCCAACTTTCTACCTATAACTCCTGACGCCCGAGCATGAGCAGATTGATTAATCATCATACAATGACGACAGAGCCAAATTTGCTTCATCTTCATCAAGTTGTAAAACATAAAAGGAGATTTCAAAAATAAAAATAAAACTGAAAAATAATAAAAATATTTTTAGAATCAATGCTGTAATGAATATTGAAAAATCTGAATTCCTAAAAATGTAATATGATAGAAAGATGACTGAATAATTCAACTTCAGAAATAAGATTTTTTTTTAGTTTTATTTTGAGACAAATTTATTAATGAAAGTGCAATGAGCGTTAGTAAAAAGTAGGAGATTTTTGCTATTTCATAACTTAATTTAATATTTCTGACACAAATTCAAGATGATTAAATAATCTAATTCTGAAAGTAAATAATAAAACAAATAATTTATTTTCGCGTGGTAGAATAACTGATTAACACCATTGTGTGAAATCGGAGGCTAGATATGCAGGGTAGAAAACATCTAATGATTGAGTTACTTGACCGTTTTTAAATAATATAGAGTTTGTAATGCATTTGGAATGCCAAAAATCTATATGCAGAGCTAGAAGTAATGAGATTCGATTATTATTTTATTCAATAAAAATTTTACCATGTCATTGATGACGATATTTGCTCTTATAGAGTTTTCTGTTAAACAGTGATAAGAAATTACAAACAAAACAGGCAAAAAAGGTCTTCTTTTACAACTTGAAAAAAATAAGCCTTTTAATGCTGCATTTTCAAATTTTGTCTCCCATCCTACATGTTAAGTCTTTTATTTGAGTGTTTTTTTACTATTTCAGTCCTCTCGCTCAATGCATCTCATTGCATTGCAATGGATTATTGTAGATAATACTAAGGGATTAGCTTTATCTACAATAATGCTATTGTAGATAAAGTTAACTTAAGAGTCTAACAACTCGTATTAATTTAAAAACCATTATGGGATTTATTTTGAATTTTGAATTCTAATCCAGATTTTAAAAAATAATATTTGCTCACTGTCAAAACAAAGAAAAGCAGAATTGAAGTAATTTCATCTTAGTTTATGAAAAAAAGCTAACAGTTACTTATCGCAATAATAAAGAATTCAATACAATTTTTCAAATTTTTACTATAATGTTTTTTTTTTATCTTTCTCTTTGTTTGTAAAAACTTGAGATAGTTTTAGAAAATTATATGCAATTACGAAAAGAGATACAATTCATATTGGAACTGTGCCAAGTTTACTTCAGTATTTGTTCTTAATATCCCATAAGAACAAATAATAATGAATTTGCAGAAAGAACAAGCATTTTCTTTCCAAAAGTTGTAATTAGACTCCAGCACGAATACTGTTACATTCATTTATGAAGAAAGATAACAATTACTCAACATGACTGTTAATTATTTGAATGGAAAATGATGTCAATGGGATTCTTTAATAAGGTTCATAGAGAAGTTTTTAAAAAATCTTTTGCATCTTTTTCAAAATTGTGTTTAAATGAAGAAAGAAATAATTTCGTGCATATAGTACTAGTTATTAGAGTTAGTGTGATACATGCACCTAATATACTTATAAGATAAAAATGATCTTTCCGCAAATTGTGCATCCCCCCCTGAGAAGCACCTCAGATATGGTCACGAGAAACTTTCAATGTAGTGGTTCATTCTCAACCGCCGTGGAGGAATGGTGTGGAGATAACTACTTCCTACAGATGAGAGGACTTGCCTTCTATTGAATAGGTTAAACTGTGACCGGTAATGACTTTTGACAGTAGAACGTCCGTTGCTGTCGATTGGACGAAGAAACCTGTTTAGTTTGTTCTCCATTACACATTTTGCAGGGATTTGAAAACTTTTCATGACTTTTAATCATTTTCCAATGTGATAACACAGAAAAGGTTATGTGGCTCTCGGTTAATTAGGAGAGATTTTACAACTAAATATACCTAGAACGCCTGCTGGTGTCGTTTCGACTAAAAGGCAATTTATCATTATAAATAGTTATCGCACAACAAACGATAGTTCACTAAGTAAAACAAACTTCCCAAAATACCACCGCACATTTGTTTGACCTTGAATGCAGTGTTATTGATTTCACAGCGTAAATGAATCAATTATACTAAAATTGTTTTGTCTAAGTGTTTCGTTACATAGCATTTGCTTATCTGTCCATCAAAAAAAATTTCATTCGATTTTTGAACCTTGTGCAGAGCAGATACTCTGAAACGATAGCTCATAGAAAAGGTCTAAGTCCCTGATGAAATTGCTAATTTGTTGCGAGAGCTTTCTGAGAATGAATCGGATGGTGGTGAGCTGTCTTGTTCTAATTCAGATTCCGATGAAGACATAAGATTGCGTGAAAGTGACTGCGAAGAATCTGAAGAAAAAGCAGATGACATTGATAATATTGCAGTAATAAATACTGAATTTAAAGGAATTACAAATTCCGTAAAACGCAAAAAGTGCGAATCTAAAGAATGTAATGGAAATGCAATTAAAAAATGTGTGTCTTGCATGAAAATGGTGTGCTGGAAATGTAGAGTAGGAATTGAATATCAGTTACCCATTTCAAATGAGGTATGTACAATACATTATGTTTAAAAGCGATAATTAATAACTTAAAAAACTTGAATTCTCACAAAAATTACGATTTTGTATATTATACTAATATTTATGAATATTATTGTTTTATTTCATTTTACAAGATTAAGTAATTTGCTTTGTTACAGTTTTTATGATATAAAGGGTCATAATATTGCCGTATTGAAAACAGTCAGTCGACTCTCCATGGCCGAATGGTCATAGAACTGATCTCATAATCAAGGGATTGTGAGTTCGAATCCCGCGATTCTCAGTTTGTGTAAATATTTAATTAATTGATTTTATGTTTCTCTTTATTTCATGTTCCAGAAGTTCCTGGACATTTCTTTAGTTTACCAGATAAGTGTTTTGGACTTTTCTTACTGTCTCCAGAAAAGCATTCTGGAACTTTCTCTGCTAGTATAAAAGCAGAAGATTTGTCAGTCACTATGTTCAGAGTTCAGTTAATAAATTGGTTTAGCTCTACTTCTTGTGTGTATCATTGAGTTCCACACTCAAGTACCTACGTGAAAATATATGATAATTACATGAAATAATATTAAAAATTCTTAAAACTAAACCCAACTGAAAGTAGTCCTGCAATTATTTAATTATTACAATTATTTTATATATTTTATATCGTGGTGTCGAAACGATACCGACAGGCTTTTAAGAGTAACGGAAATCCCGAACATTCTAGTCTTAAGGCTCGAACAGATTTCCTACCAATACCGTTTTGGTTTAATAAATTCTGCTGAAATTTCTGAATTTTTCACTATTATCACTTTTAGTCATTACATGAACTCAGCGAAACAAAAATTATATGGTTTTCTTTTTACAATATTAATCCCTTAAGTTTTGAATTTTTCTTCATTATCAAAATTACTTTCATTTATTTTATGTTGTCGCCTCGTGTTTTCAAAATAACACGCATCATAGTCTCGGAAATATATCTCTTACCAGCCGCCTGTTGGCGATTATTTGGATTATTCAGAAAATTCTATCAGATAAATTTCTGACGCATAATTTGATGTTTATGATTCCTTTAACAAATTATTTTCAAAACCAAATAGTGACATTTAAGATATTCCAATTTAATAGTTTTTCTGATGAATCTCCTGTTGAAGTCATCTTCATTGCGCTATTTAAAATTTAAATGTTTAAGTCATAAATTTCTTATGGAAAATTATTTTTGATGACTATGTAATTTCTTTCATTTGATTTTTAACCACTTACTAAATACTTTCATTGCCATGCCATAATTTGTTCACCTGCTATGTCCAGAGGTTAAGAACTTTGAGTTCAAGAAATCTGTAGCATTTCTCTCAAATCGGCATTTGATTTATATATATATATAAAAGAGACAATAGTAATAAAAACCAAGTAAAAAGGAAAAAATCAAAATTAAACCAAATAAAAAAGAATCTGGCCTGAAGACTTTCTCAAGGGTCACCCTCAGGCAGAGATTCAAAAAAATGGATTTTTTCTGTGAAAGAAGCAGACTAAACAGTCTAATAACGATTCCTAGTGACCCGAAAATCCCCTGAAATTAAGCCTAAGAGATATACCGTTTTAACGGAAAAGAAAAACACAAAACAATAAATTAGAAGAATACGTCCACCAATAAGCAAAAATACAATAACAAAAAATAACATAAAATAACCATATACTAACACTCAAACCAGTAATGGAAACAAAATGAAAGGACATATCAGCAGCAGGCAAGAAAATTTTAAGCTTTCCGGTTGTGTTTCCCGCGCTCAATACATCCAAGCTAACGCATTCAAGGTACAAAATAATTGGAGGGTTTCAGTGCCACTTGTTGAGTTATCTAATATGCAACAGAAGGTCTATTTTTATTTTAGGCAACAGATTAATCCCAAATCATTCCTTGTTTTATTATAAATTGATATTGCAGTAGTTTCTGCGAAATTCATTATTAGTTAAATTTTTAATTAGGTTATTTGATGCTTCATCATAGGAATTTTTGTTATTACAAACCCTTTTGATCCTATTAAATTGTGAGAAAATTAGATTTTTGAAAATTTTAGATTTTAGATTAGAATGATAATTACAAGGTTTCGTTATTTTAAAGTTGAATTCATCCCTTTTATCGTAGATACCAACTATTGTTTTATCATTAGCAATTTTTAACTCCAGAAAGGTGGCCTCAAGTTGATTTTTATTTGTTTCTGTTAGAATTAAATCTTTTGAATAGCAGTTAGTAACAATATTGGTATTGTCTAAGCTTATCAAAAGTAGGTCATCAATATACCTCCACCCGTTTATTTAATTATTTTTTTCTCAGAGTAATGTAGGAAAATATTAGCTAAATCACTTGAGAAAGCTATTCCCATTGGAATGCCCTTTACTTGTTGATAAAATTTTTTATTTACAATATTTTTTATTAAAATAAACATTTTTATTTTGTATTTAAAAATTATCATAGAAATATTACGATGGTGTTTTCTCTGTTCCTTTTTTGGTTTTAGTTTGAATAAAAAAGCATTTTTAGTTGCGATTCCGAAATTATTTATTTTCTTTTCCAAAATATTTCTAATTTTAGATATGATTACTATATATATATATATATATATATATATATATATATATATATATATATATATATATATATATATATATATATATATATATATATATATATATATATATATATATATATATATATGTATATATATATATGTATATATATATATGTATATATATATATGTATATATATATATATATATATATATATATATATATATATATATATATATATATATATATATATGTATATATATATATGTATATATATATATATATATATATATATATATATATATATATATATATATATGTATATATATATATGTATATATATATATATATATATATATATATATATATATATATATATATATATATATATATATATATATATATATATATATATATATGACCAAATGGTATAGTTAAAAATTGTTAAATTCAATTTACGTGAATAATATTTTTGGATATTATGGTGTTTAACATCATAATTTCCCTTTATTTTTAATTAAACCAAACTTCCAAAAAATTTTAAGTTTATGTCTCAATCCTCTTAGATATATTTTAGTCATTATTTGGTAGCTTTTTACCAAATAATTTGTTCTGTAGAGCACCAATACACACACGCGCGCAAATGTATATTCTTCTATGATATAAGTGGAGTTATGTTGTATAATTATTATGCTGAAACCGAGTTTTTTTGCACCAAAAAATGGATCCTATATATTCTTGCACATACTCAGCTTTTAGTTAAATGGAATAATGTTGTTTCTACGCATACACGCCAAATAGTTCTATCAGTTTCACAATTTTCAGTTATATTTACTGTTCCTTTCAAAATAAATCGACCTCATTTTATAAAAGGAATGATGAAAACTGTTTCCTAAGAAAAATTAAATATGCATTAAATTTCAATTTCACTTTATCTGTCATTTAGTACAATGCATTTTCAGACAAATAACCGATCCAAACGAATGAAAAGATTCCAATATTTAAAATCTTCTGTTATTTCCTAACTAAAGAATTCAAGAAAATGATTTGACAGAACTTTCGAGATTCCATTCGTGGAAAAACTTATTTTAAAGCTTTTAGAAACACAAATATTCCACAAAAGGTTATGTAAATGGTATAAAAGCATTGAGAAAAAAGGAAAAAATGTCTTTTATAGATAAATTTTCCTTTTTATTGACCTATTATATAAAAGCAGAACCCCATATTTTAGAGAAAACACCGCTCTGGATCTACATAGAAAATAAGACACCGGGACACGATGTTGTATTCTTTATTACAGCTGAGTTCGAATTCTGAAGAATAGAATTTATGGATTTGCTTCAAATCATATGCAGCATTTGAAGATTCTTTTACTGGGTTAAAAAAATAAAAAAGTTTATAATGTACTCGTTTTTGGCACCATGTTTCGTAACCTTTTATGATCTAAGCAGAACATGTTATTTTATTATTTGAAGTGAGTGTAAATAAAAATATAAACATAAAAGGATCTAATTTTTTTTAAAACATAGTTATCTAAATTTTTTTAAACATAGTTATCATCTTTGTATCAAAGTATTTTTATAATGAATTTGGTACACATGTAGTACTTCATAAAATTAAAATCTTCTCATAAAATTGAATTCTTCATTTCTCGACATTTATCTGATATTCGAAATTTTTATAGTAAACAGAATCTAAATCTTTTTCAAACTTTAGACTTATACCTATAGATAGATGTAATATAGATATAGATATATAGAGATAGATATATAGATACAGATAAGCAGATATAGATATGCAGAGATAGATATATAGATATAGATATATAGAGATACATTGATATATAGATATATCTAGATAGATATATAGATAGAGATATATAGATAGAGATATATAGAGATAGATACATTGATATAGATATATCTAGATAGATATATAGATAGAGATATATAGAGATAGATACATTGATATAGATATATAGAGATTGATATATAGATACATTGATATAGATATATAGAGATTGATATATAGATACATTGATATAGATATATAGAGATTGATATATAGATACATTGATATAGATATATAGAGATTGATATATACATATATCTAGATATATATATAGATAGAGATAGATATTCTTCCTTTGAAGTTGCATTAACGAATATAGTAAAAACTTTTATCTTAATTATTAATGAATTATTTAATGAAATTTCTAGACTTTTTGTATTTTTTATAACCATTATGTTAATAAAGTATTTTGAAAAGAAGCTCAGCATGTATTTAGAATGACATAAAGTCTATAGCACTTTTTCTAAATGTATTTAAATTTCGTATATCGGCAATATTATTTATTCGAAATTTTCAATATGTTAATTGCAGAATTGAGTTATTAAAGATAATTGTTGAGATTTTCTGATGAAATATACACTTTCACGGTATTCATTAGTTTGAGCCAAAATATTGTGTCTGTTGTTTCCAATTTAACCTAATGAAAAATTCATTCATTGCTCATCGGAATTTGGTATCAATTTCTATAAATACAGGCAAATCGAAAGATTTTAACGAAAAAATTATGAATTTTCTCTTATCAATTATTTTATAAATTCTACCTATCTTTTTGATTACTTCATATACTTTTCGTACATTCTTTGTAAACAAAAGCATGCATGTAGTAACCATAATCGTAAAAAGTCCCATTTTAATTTTTTATGACTTCAAAGTTTGTTAGACGCGATCGCAATTTGCTTTGTATTATGGATAATTCTTCAGATTAAAATTCTTTTCATGCTTGCTACAAAGTCCTAATTTTGAATTCTTATACAAAATACCTAAAATGTATTAATTTCATTATAAATTAAAATTTTATTAGCTAGCTAAAATATCATGCATTACTTAAAAATCAATATCATCGCAAATATTATACTTTCTTGAAGACATTGTGAATTTAAAAAAGTAAATATTAAATTTTAATGCTCAGATTTAAAAAATCGAAGACTTATTGAAAAAAGAAAGAATTTTTCTTAGAAATGGTATTAATCACAATTTTTTAGAAAAATTCTCTCATCAATTCAAAGTTATAAAATTTTAACATTGTAGAATTTAAAATAAGGATCATTAAAACTTTCAACCTGTGAACGCATGTCATTCACAATTATCATTATGAATCAATCAAATATAACAACCAGTTATGTAAGCTTCAATAAAGATTTCATAGCTCAAGCGACAATTTCTAAATCATTTACAATTCTCTGCTGAAGTGAATTCGAAAACGAAAAATCAGGTTTATACTTGTTAAAATATATATATTGTATTTTTGAACAAGTATAAAATGTACTTCAACATATACACATACTAAGTACATATACAAGTATGTATTTGTTGTATATTCACTTACGACTAAATTGTATATTTCTATATAATTTTCATTGAAATCAATTCTCATGAAGTCTATCTATTTGACTGTTCGAATACAAGTGAAATAAATGATAACTATAAAAGTGAATATCAAGGTAAATAAAATTTAGTGCAGAAGTTTATCATCCAAAATATAGTTTTCTATCAAATTGTGGGCTAAATCTTCAAATGGTTGACTATCTGTCGGTCTTACTTACGCATTCATGTAAACAATAATTCATAAACACAAAGATCTAAATAAATGAAATTTAGAATGTTATCTTGTGACTGCCACTGAACTTCAGGATCTAATTTAAGTGAGAATCAGTCAGCAAACGTATTCCCTCGAAAGATTCAGAAAAAAATGCTGGATTCCTGCCAAAGATTTATACATAATTAACATTTACCAATGCAAAGCAAAATATCCACTGACTTATTTAAGGCCCACAATTTTATGTGAAGGGAGGGGGAGTTAAAATTTATTGGAACGTATGCCAAAAAGTTTCGGGGTAAACACTCCCTCTATTTTTTTTTTTCTTATGACAGAAATCAATCCTCATTTCCGATGAAAAATGATCACCAGTTGCCTAGAAATATAACATTTTACGTTAAATACTATGGGAAAAATATTTCTCAATGTAGGAAAATTGTGAAAAAGGAACATCTGTTGTGGCGTCAAGAGAAAAACAATTTAAATTTATTGATGTTCGTATTTTTTATTATTGATATATTTCGAAACTGACTCTTTTATATGCAAGGTGGTTATAATTAAAGTGATCCTATTCAAACCCATCTAAAACCCTTTTGCCTGTCGGATGTTGATGAAAATTGGTATATACGTTATATGGACCAGAAGAAAGGATTTCTGCAATAAAAAATAGTTCAAATTTTGAATACCCGATGACACAATTTAAATTTTTATCCTTTATTTTTACAATTTTTATCCTTATTCAAATTAGTCAAATCTACGTATTTTTACGTTTTCACTAATGAAATCTTTTTCTTTGCAATCCACTAAATTTTTATTTGTTTGGTCCATTCTGCCATTTCAATTTTAGATCCTTGATTTAAAATATGAAATTAAAAAGATTAAAAAAATAAAATGATCTAAGAGATCGCAATTGCGGCTTCTGGGTTTACGTGAAAGTTTGCTGATACCAAAATTTCAGTATCCAAAACTCTTTATAATTCTCTCGCAAGTCCATAAACTCATTATCTACACAATAGCAGAATGAATGTTAAATATTCCCATGTGATATGGAATATCAGACCCGGTTAACGAAGGATTAATAATTTTAAGCTCACTGATTTTCTGTTAATTAAAAATCCGCTCCTTATTGAAAGAGATTTATAATCCTATTGTGATACATAAAGCTATATACAAAACAAGATTAGCTATACTAATAAATTACTCTGTTTGGAAGAAATTATGCCTGATATAACACAACTCTAATTTAAATCATTGCATTGAGTCTGCACAAACAACTTATCTCTGTAAAAAAGAAATCATAAGTCTGTTACACAAAAGCCTTTCAAATCCCTCTTAAAAGAGATTTATAAATCTTCGTAATTTAAATTCATATTCAGCATAGAGAACCAATGAACTACGAAAAATGCCATGCTTGAATGGAATTCAGAAAATTCGCTGAAAGAGAAAAGAACAAGAAATTCTCCTTATGAAAAGATGATATTCTGCAATAAAAAGGAATTGCCATTGAAAACTGAAATTTCTCTGAGTACTAATCTTTTCATTTTGAGAGAGTTCGAATAGATGCATCAGTCCGTCGATTTAGATTAGCTAACAGAGAGTAATTACCTCTGAGATCTAAAGCCTGTTTAAAGGGGGAATAGTTAAAATTCTAGTCTGGAGCTCCTTATTCATTGTTTGATTAGCAATAATAATTCCTTTTCTATGAGTTTGAAGTCGATTATGAGGGATGTCGGATTTCTTTAGTATTTTCAGAAGAGGTTTAATAAGGTGCTATATGGAGATATCAAGTTTAAATTTTTAAATACAGAAGGAGTTTGTTTATTTTTAGAACTACTTGAGGCCATTTGATTAATGTTAAAAATTTAAAGGATATTAGTAAAGCTTTAATATGATAACCGTTTTTAGGGACTATGAGTCTGCATCATGATTACCATTATAGAAGGGTTTTCGTAAAATTGGCAGAGATATTGATTTCAATTTCTCTTCTAAAATTTTCCAGGCCCCATCAGTTGTGGTTGGTTTCCACTTAGAATAGGCTCTTTTCAACAGATTAAAGTCACAATGATCTATAAGCGAAATGTATTAGTGTAATACACATAATGCTCAGAAATGTTTCAAAAGGTATATATACAATACATGTATCATTTTTCGCGATTTCAAGGAACGATATTGTACTTTTCGAAGTATGATTTGTACTTTTGTCTTGCGAAATTCTCACTGCTTGAAAGTAATAAGACAAAAAAATGGATGATAAAGGAAAGTAATTACGATAAACAAATGGATATTAATGGAAAGTAAATAAGATAAACAAAACTTCTTTAATTATCAGATGTAAAAATTTCTTTTGATTGATGTTGGGTTTATTTCAACATTTTTTAAACTCTTCCTATTTTTAGTTTCTTGTTGCAGAAGAATCTTGCGATAATCAGTAACACCTTACTAAAACTGCCTTTGTGTTGACGGAACCCGGCCTGTATATTTTCTTCGCTTCGTTTACTGCAGTTAATAGACCTATTTTTGTGGCAGTCGTGTAGATAAAGCTAGATTTCATCAATTATTACAATGTATCCAGATATCTTCTATGAAATGGTTTTATACAGAGTTCTACAAATTGGTCTGCGTTAAGCCACGTGCCTCGTCAAAAACTGGTGATTATTATACCTTATTTAAAAAAAAACGATAGATAATTTTATTCCTAGGAGCCCGATGGCACAGTGGTAGCACTACGCGCTCCCGTGGTACAAGTCCGAGATTCGATTCTGGGGCTGAGCAAGGTCAACTCTTCCTTCTGTGGTTGGATAAATTGAGGGCCAAGCATGCTTGGAAACTTAACACTGGGAGTCCCCCGTTAGGCTGACAATCTAACCAGGCCCTTTCACCGCAGGTCCCTCGCCAAGATAGCAGATATGGGCCTTGTAGGCCTTGGCCCATATGGGCTGTCGTGTCACTCAGTTTAGTTTAATTTTATTCCTAATTTTAAAGCCATAGCACATTTTTCGGGTATTCATTTGGAGTCTTCTATTCATTTAGAAATAATGAGTAAAAGTTCAGGTTTTAGACTTAAAATTCTTATTACCATACATTTCACAACAATTTTGAATCTTGGAATATGAATTTTTCTTTTCAGAAACAGTAAAAGCATCTTCTTTTTTTTTCATGCGGTATTTTGAAATGTGAAGGAATTGATGAATAATAATGAGGAGTTGACGGTATTTCTCATTTCAAAAAATAAGGTATTGACAGAAATTTTCATTCGAAAACATTAAACAACAAACAAAACAAAATTCTTAAACAGCAACAACAAAAAATTCTTATTGAAACTGTTTTCAAAATGTGTAAGCACTGCCTCTCTCTATATATGTAGATATCAGAGCTGAAACTAAAATATCTTTAAAAAAATTTTTTAATTCTTATAAGGGCTAACATGCTTGCAGAATGTCTATATAAATATTTATTTTACTCTCACATTGGCTGTGAATAGAAGTATTACTCATCATAATATATATAATATTTAAAAAACAGTTTAAAAAGCGTTTTGAAATTACATCTATAGTATTCTATTAATCTATGTCAATCCACTGTCACGAAAACTTTCCGGAAATCAAAGTCCAGTGCAATGGGTGTACTGTGAGCAGAATTCAAGGGGCTCAATAACAAATAACAGTGCTTTATTCTACACGAAAGCACGAATATAGGCGACAAAACACAGTCGAATTGTACGAAAGATCGTCATTTAAACAGTAAACAGCAATACACAAACAGCAAATCGCCAATAAATAATCACAACAATACAAAATGCTCAGAGAGAATTAACAGGAGAGAGACTTCGCTGAATTATTCACTTCTCTCAAACGGTCTTCTACCCCCAACTGATGAATACTGACTGATTATGCAGCGCAGCACTGTTTGATTTCAGTTCAGGGTAAAGAAGCAGCTATGGAAGATTGCTGAAATTGGCGTCCTGAAAGATTTATCGTCAAGATTCTTGTAATTTCTGGAATTTTTGACTGTGCCATTAAAGGTCACCTAGTTTGTTGTCAAATCTGGGTGTTATTAATTTGTCACCCATTCAGCATCAATTAGAATGAACTATAAAACTCACTTCCTTACCTTAAAACTAATAATGGTTGGAAGCAATATCACAAATTCGCAACAATACTAAACAGCAAATTTTCTTGTATCTTATAACTTCCATTCTATCATTCTGAGATCTACTATTTCTAAAAATCACTGCTTATTTTTATACTTAACAGAAAATTGTGCTGAAAAAATATTCTTTTCTCATGAACTAAATACAGGAATACAAAATACCCATATTGTAGCCAGGAATTGAATGAAAAAAAAATGATACAAAATTCCATATTTGCGTCCATGAACCAAACCAAATGATATAAAAGTGCTTTCAAAACCACATAATGTGATCTTACGGAAACTTTTCCATATATTCTTTGATAAATGTACTTGTATATTATGAATCGCATGCCAATGGCAAACAATAACTATAAAGAAGACTATTAACGTGCTATCTTTGATGATAAGAAGACAGGATGTTGCTAATACACAATCAACAAAAAGCAGCATATTCATTTTGTGACATTTTTTTCGACCGATTGAAACCAAAATTTGGCTTCATCCAACTAACTCACTTCCTTTTGTACTTATCGTACTAACTTGCATTAGGATAACCGGACAGGCTGTCTCAGAATGGCGTTTGCTCAAAATTTGCTAGAAATCTATAAATTTGATGTACAGGTCATATGCTAATTTTCATTTATCTAGCTAAAAGCGTTTTTGATCTATCGTATTCACAAACACCATGTGTTTTCATATATATTCAAACAATATAAAACAGAAATATGCGTAGTCGATTTATTTTAATTAATCTTTATTTTCATATTCCTTTTAAACTTATAAGTTTGTTTAAATGAAAGAAATACGGGTTATCAAATATCAGAAATCGTGAATTTCTTGAAAATATTAGACATACTTCAGGATAATATTCTTAATGGTATTTTATTTAGTATAGTACATTAAAGAAATCGCAATTTTATGTAGTTTCATGAGAAAAAACCTTTGTATGATCAAAATAAATATTTGGAAGAAAAATATTTGCTTTAATGGTCCTTTAATTACATTAAATTAAAGGACCAATAAAGCAAAGCATTTTAAATTGCATTAAATTAAATCATCTAAAAGTAACCAAGAAAGACCTTTATTCACCAACATTTTATAACCTTGGTTTTTGTTTCGTAATTTTTATGTTTTTGAACATACTGAATAGTACTCCATTTCCAAATTGAAAACATTATATTTTCAATAACAGTAATTTTATAAAAATGTCATTTTTTTCAGCAAATTTCTTGAACTCCCTCTCCTAGTTTAAACAGAATGCCAAAAATCGTCTGAATCCGACAACATTGCTCTGATTCGCCTGCAAATAATCACATGCAAAAAGTTTTCAAGCTGTAGAATAAAACCCTTTTTTATCTAAAATATTGCAGATGATTGATTTTGATAGTTTTGAGAAATAATCTCTGATCAAGAAAATTTGTTTTGTAATACCAGCAAATTTATCTTATAGTATACTCAAAATAATATTTATTTTATAATCTGAACTAAACAAATGTTCCTGTTGACTTTTATTTTAAAAAAGCATAGTTTTAATGTTTTACTCTTCAGTCTTTGAATATTAAACGCGAAACTGCCTTTTGTAAAATTTTAATTTTTCATCTGATGCTGCATTTTAATATTTGTCAAGCAAAATTCTTATTGGTAATAAATAAAAAGTTGCAATTCTTCCATTTCTTTCCAAAAGAATGACTGAAATTTAAAAAATAAGAAGCTAATTCGAAATTAAAATTTGTAATCTAAATTCTATTTTTCAGTGTTTTTTTTTTCTCTTTGTATATAACTAAAAATAATGAACGATTTAAGTCATTCCAGTTACTTTACAGAGTTATTTATTTAAAACTATCTTATTTATAAAATATGATTAATAAAGTTTTAAAAAAAATTCCTCATATTTAAGTTTAGATATAAAAATTATTACAAAAGATGACAAGAATAACCTATAAGCATATTCCGCTAAAAATTTCATCAATTCTTTCCGCTGTTCTACTTTAAAATGAATAGTCATTAAATTTTCACACATTTTTTGGAAGAGTCAAATTAAATAGCAATTATAAAATTTGTCTTTTAAAAATGAATCATTTTCGCAAAAATATTATTATTTTTAATTTATTAATGTTTAAAATTCCATTCTGAATTACTATTTTTTAAACTCTTAAATCCTCATTATTTTCTCTAGAGAGACTCATTATTTTCTCTAGTCCTGAACTTAATTTAATTGGAGAAGTGATTAATTTATTAAAATTTTACCACATAAATTTTATGTTAAAAATTAATGAGTCTCTAACATTATTCTTTATTATGTTTAGGCTACAATTATAACTTCTATTGGAAATGTATTAATATAATTAAGATCATTAACTAAATGATTATTTTAAAGGATTTGTAACTATTGTTTAACGAAAAGAATTTTATGGAAATGTCAAATTAAAAAGAGAAATATTAATGTCTGTCGTCATCAGGTTTCACTTTCCTCATTAATTCTGAAGTACATTTTTCCTAGACAAATTTCTGAATCAACGATTTGTGAATCGAAAAAAGAAAATTGTAGATATATCTATTTTTGTGATTGAAAAAAATTATTAACCCAGAAAAGAATGCAGAAACTAGAACACGATATTGACAACTTAACGTATCGTTTTTATGGAACCACTCAAATATGTCATATGGAATTATCAAATCTGACAAGGAAATGAAACAACATCATTTTACTTTAAAAGAAAAGGTTATCCATTTCAAATATTAATGTAGATACAACAAAAAAAACATCGCTTCTGGAAGCTACAAAATGCCAGTATTTACTAATATTATTGCGATATTATCTCCAGAAGATATATTATTGTTTTTTTAACCTACTTTATGACTACATTTTTTTAACCTACTTATGCATTCTTTGTAATGCTTAGCAAAATTTCCCAAAGCCAGACAATTTCTACCAAAGGCTTTTTCTGAGAAATTTCCTAAAAGAAAAAAAAAAGAAAAAAAAAAAAAATTGGCTGAAAAAATTTCTGTAGTATTTTTTTCTCTTGATACTGTCCTCCAGTCTATATAATTTTTGATATTATTCTTTTGTATATTGTTTAGCAGCTTCACAATCTAAGCAGGAGAAAGTAAAATTATCAATAACTTATTCATCAATTTAAGAGAATTATTTATTACAGTGCTTAAAAACTGATTTAATTTTGAATTAATTTAAAGCTTTATTAAAATATATTGCTCTAGATGATGTAAAATCTTTTAATTTTAAAAATAACATGTAGACGCTTTATTTTATACATATCTAGACGAAATTTAGATTTAAAAAAAAACTGGATTAAAGAATAGAGCATCAATGATTCTCATTCTGGCTATATTTTGAGATTTTTTTTCTAGCTTTTTATTAAATTCACTTCATTTATTAGGGCAAGTTAAATGTATCTAATGAACATAAACTAAAAAATCCCCTGGCAATCTTATTCATTTTATTTATTTGTTTATTTTACCTTCGACAGGTTTACAAAACCTCAGATGGCAAACGATTTTTTTAATTGTAGCTATTTTTACAGAATCCATTTTAGAAATCAAAATTATTTGATCAAAGGAATTCCAAGAGTGAAAATGATTAAATAAGTTTTTCAAAAATATTGCCAAACGATTATAATTTTACTTCAATTTTTTCCGCTCAGATAGTAACAATGCAAATTTTAAACTGCTGGAAATTGCGAGCAATGCATTAATCGCTTAAGAATGCCAAATTTGTTTTAAATAGAATTACTCAAAACACTGTTTTAATTAAGAATGCAAGTAATTACGAAGTAATAATAATAAACTTTTCCGCAGAATTTCGAATATTCAATATCCTGATTACTGGAGAGCTTCCTGTTCCTTTTCAAACAGCAGTAATCAGCAATATTTTGCAATTCATTTCCTTCTAATGTGCTAAAATGGGAACCTTATTTTCGCTTTATTGCTGAGAGAGATGTGTGGAGTATGAGAATGCAGACGAAGCAAGATTTAGCAATTATTTTTTTAGCTTTTGTCTCCTACTCAATCTTATCTTTATATAAATTATAAGATTTCCTTTAAGACCTAAAAAAAAACGTAATGTATTTATTTTTTTTATTTAAAAGCTTTGCAAAAATTTGATTATTCGGCATTTAAAAAGGAAAGAAAAATTGGCGTGGTGTGAAGTGTCACATTTGATGTTGCATAGATTATTTGTTTTTGGCCAGCTTAAATGGATGAAATACAACATGGAATGGTTTGGAATGTTATTGTATCATTTATGGATCTTGGAATGTTTGTATATGGCTGGCTTTAAATGAGATAAATGGAATAGTATGCAATGGCACCACGTCATCAATTTAGTATAGAAAAATCTTGAATGACCAGTTCGGCAACTATAAGTGAATTGATGAAGAAATGAAGCTTTGTTTTTGAATGATATCATTAAGCTGTAAATTTAATTAAGAAAAAACAAGAATAAAATAAGAAGGTGTAACAAGACAAACAAAATACAATAAGTGATTAAATAAAAGAAGCACGTAAAAAAAATATTTAAAAGGATATAGTAAGTAAGAAAGTATGGAAAAGAATATAAAAGTATAAAGAATATATAAAGTATGAAAAAGAATATATAAAAAAAATTATATAAGAAATAAGAATCTATAAGAAGACAGAAAATATAAAAAAAAACATTAGATATTATATCAAGATTATCCTTTTAAAATACTTAATTTTTATTAGCCTTCTAACTAACTAAACATAACGTCAGTTTGATTCTTTTGTAAAAATAAGCATACATAAATAATCAAAAGATAAAATCATTATAGAGAGGAATTCACTACCTTCAGATGCCATTGGGTTGGAAATTATTTCTTAATTCTATTTATTTGAAAGTTTCCAGCGATATTTACTATTTAATCCCAGTGCAAAAGAATTATATATATTTCCAAGAAAAATTCAATAAATATAACTTAAATACCAACCATCTCTGTCAATCAGTCTAATAATATTTTCTAAAAGGTTGTCACTATAGGTTAAAAGAACTCTCATTCCAGAACTTAAACATTTGACTTTAATTTTTTTGTAGAAAATCAAAGAAATATTTGGTCAAACATTGTATGGATCCCTTTTATGAAAAGATTTTCTTGTGACAGTAAGAACCTCGAATATTCCGGGACAGGGACTATGTCAACGGTAACAAAGTATTGAAAAATAAAGAAGTATTTTTTTGTGAATAAATATTTTTTTACCCGTATTTTCCAAACCCGAGGCGTATGAAAACAATGTTCCATGTTTTCGACAAAGAATATGCTGTGTATCTGCAAACAAAATAATATTGTTGAAATCGATATCTTATTCTTTATTACTCCTGCGTTCAAAATCTGTTCAACGGAAATCACCGATTCACCTTCTATCATGTGCATTGTATGAAGATATTTTCCCATTCCTTTCTAATTTAAAAATGTACAAAGATACCTTCTTAAAGAAACAACTTTAAAAAGGTATCTTTTAGCTTCTGGCAGCAAATTCTTTGAACACTAAATTGCATTAGTTGTTGATTTTCCATCTTAATTGTCATTGCATCTATCATGATCTTTAACATTTTTGTAAAGAACATAATAAATCAAATGTTGTTATGCAATTGCATTATTTTCAACGCATGAGCATTGTAACATTATTGTTTGTGACATTGTTATTATTCAGTTATGATATTATGTTCTTGCTAATTTCCATTTAAACTGTGTTTTACTCGATATATGAAGGCAACCATTTCTTCCTTTTACTTAATTCTCTGAGAGAATAGTGTAATACTTAATACGTAAATAGATAATATATAGAGTGTCTGTTTGTGGTCTGCCATTGGAATTGGAATGTTATAAAAATGTTATGTTATAAAAATGGGTTACATCTGTAAGCTACGACAATTCTCTATTTATATAATAAATACAATATAATAAAAATTTAAATAATAAATAAAATTTTGGGACCCCCATTTTATTTCGTAATAAAAAAAGGACGAAACTCCTCTTAACAAAATGCTTTCCAATTTTTCAGCGACATGCATGAAATATCCTCATTACCTAGAATAACTATTAAGTAAACAAGAGTTATTTTCTTATTAATATGGAACAAGTCAAACAAATGCATCAATTTCATAGGAGCACTATGCAAGATGTAATAAATGTATTCATTAAAAATATACATGAATGCAGAGTAGTTTAAGCAAGTTTTGAATGTACTTCTAACAAATGATAAATATGCTCTCCTTTTGTTATGCGGCATACCGCAAGTCTGAAATGTTATTCCTGCCAATCTTTGTGCAATATGTCTGTATCGTCTATCTCACCCCATGCGGTATTTTCCTGTGTTGCTTATAAAAGATTGCATCTATAAGCCTCAAGGTCCAACGACCATAACTAATTTGAAAGTCCATATCCGTCATATGCGATCGCTTGCACTGCACCGTTACAGACATACTGCACTCTCGATGCAGGTGATAGCATACAGCCTCACAGGAAAATATCGCATGGAGTGAGATAGACGATACAGACATATTGCACAAAGTTTGGTGAGAATTG
Organism: Argiope bruennichi; assembly: GCF_947563725.1. Classification (NCBI taxonomy): domain Eukaryota; kingdom Metazoa; phylum Arthropoda; class Arachnida; order Araneae; family Araneidae; genus Argiope; species Argiope bruennichi. Next base: position 91,652,472 of record NC_079160.1, read on the forward strand.
CATTTCAGACTTGAAGTATGTCGCATAACAAAAGGAGCGTATATCGATCATTTGTGAGAAGTACATTAAAGCTTTTTTACATTACCTCTGAATGTAAGTACAATTTTTTACATTTTGCGTTGTACACCCATAAAATCGAGGCATACATTTTGGCTTACCATGTATTTTTAATTAAAATTTAACACTGATTCTATTAGTAATATTAAAATTCAATTCTAAATTAAAAATAATAATTATCGACCTAGAATTTGAATAATATCTTCTAAGGCTATATTTCATGCATTGAAAATAATGGTAATAATTTTTTTTTTTTAAATTTCTAATACCAGGTATGATAAAAAAGATATTCAAAATTAATTCACTGTACAGATTTTGTGTCATTAACCAATCACTATTACATGGAATAATGAATGTATAAAACTTAAAATTTTAAGTAAAACGTTTCGAATCAAATTAGTTTTAAAATTCATGTAAAGAAATTCATGTAAACCAGTCAAATGTGTTATTCTATTGCACAAAAATTCAATTTAATGCACCAAACAATTTCAGAAAATTCTGCATTTCATTAACAGAGAATAAAAATTATCATATTTTATTGGAATAAAAGATGATAATTTTTATCTACGATGAATGAACTTTTCCCTTAATTCAGTTGAATTTCTAACAAAACAAATTATTTCTGAAATGCAGTTCTGATTTACTTTTTCACTCCGGAACACTATTTAAATCCGTGGAAATGTCCACCGGTTTGAATTAACAAATTTGAATAACAGAAAATTAGTTAGTGAATATTCAATGTGAAAATAGTAAAATTTCCAGTTTTCAACTACAATTTCATTATTTTGTGAGTAATTCCTATTCCACTTCTAAATACTCATTCCGCCTCTAATTTTATACAATTTTTTCCGGATTTAAAAATTATACAATTCCGGATTCCGTATTTTCCCCATTTTTTTCCGGACTTAATTAATATTTTCAGAAGATGTGGAAGGAACGGTAATCTATTAAATTCAAAATCACGAGATTTTGGATTTGAATTCTTAATTATATTCGAATATCAGGTTCGGAACAAGAAAATATTTAAAATTTTAAGATAAGTTTTTCAATAAACAAGTTTTAATAATTTACATCTCTTAGGGGCTGAAAAAAGTTTTGATTCATTCTAATTGCATGGGGAATTAAAATTAATTTATATGGAAATTCCTGTTACATTCATTAAGTACTTTTTTATCTTATACAACAAATTTTTGCCAAAAAAACAAATACTCGTGATTTCTGCTGTCAGTAACAGTCCACAGTTTTGAAATACCGAAATGTCCGAGATTAGAAGAATATTTCTATTCAAAGTATCCGCTAATGTCTTTCTGATCCTTATTAACTTGAGGGAAGCGATAGCTATTACTGCAGATTTGGTGTTCAGTTAGAGTAAGCAATCGCGAACTGTACGATGAAGTCGGTTAAGAAGTCACTTTGTGGCAAACAACAGAGTTAGTGTTCGTTCTTGAAAACGATACCTTGGGGACGAGTTTCCAAACTCATGAGGTAACAGCTCTCGAGGAAAAAGAGAAAAGATCATCTGAAGTTGAACAATAAAAACTGACGAAGAGCATTTCGAAAACAGAGAATACAAGTATCTGCTCACATTTAATTATTTTGTTTTATTCTTAACACTTTTTTGCTTAAAGGTTCTGGAAATCGCAACAAAAAAATGCGCGTTTGAAACGCTTATTTGCTCAAGATGTCTCTTCATACTAAATCAAAGGTGCTCAACAATTTTGTAATTGCCATTTTTTCAGTATCTTATATCACTTTTAAGATAATAACGCAAATTCCAAGGTTTGTCGCCAGGTTCTCATAGCCGATCTTGTCGTGTAGCGCATGGTCACTTTTAAACATCCAATTTGTGGCAATAGCTGTCGACATTCCCAAGTTAATGTGAGGTAGTATGACTTCAGTGAACCCTCTTTATCAGAAATGATAAAATCACTATAAGAGTTGCTTATGAGATACATGAGATCCGATACTTTGCACTTTAAACCGAGAGCATTTGAATTTTTAAACTATGTACGCAAAAAATTTGAACTCCATCGGTGAAATCAATGCAGTTATTGAAGTTGCAGACTGTGTCAATATTTTTATTATCTTGCATCTTTCTAAAATGCAGGGCAAAGGCTTATAGATGAACATTTATATCATATTTAATCATCATGAGCTGTTAAAGAATATAAAAATCGATACCGAGAGTGGAACTGATGATATGGGGATTTTTTTTAGTTGATAATATATAAGGAAATAGTGTTTTTGAAATTTCTCTCGAAAATGTAGGAGTAAAAAGCACAGCTAAATGTCATGAGATTTCGAAGAAATTAAAATTTTTCGAAATAGGTATCTTAATTTGAACCGAGGGAATCTATTTCTTTTTGAAAATATATAATGAAGTAAAACTCCTGAGTTTTCTCTAAAAGTAGGTGCTGTGCGGCAAGCGAATATTTAGATCGATCATATCTAGGAATCATAAGTTGTTGTTGTTTCTAATGGCACTTGCCATGGACAAGCTCGCTGACGAAGTCAGTGGTTCTACACAAAGGCGCGTCTCTTGTTTTTATTAGTGCCAACTAGGGCCAAGAGTACGTCTTAGCTACCCACGCATCACATTCGCTTGCACAACCCCTTTTTACAGGGGGGCACATTCACACCTCTCACAGATAGAACAGATGAAGAATAACCATGCCCGAACCGGGGCTCGAACCCAGGACGCCCAGATCACGGGGTAGACGCTCTACCCCTATGCCAGGACGCCGGCAGGAATCATAAGTTATCTTATATAATGAGATTGACGAAATTGGACAAATATTTGGAGCTGAAAATTAGTTCATTTCATTTTTTTTTTAAATATTCAGATAATCTAGGTATATCCTAACAATATCCGGCTGTTAGAGGATGTTAAAAGGCAAATGACTTAGAAAGTGTCTCTTATCGATCAATCAGAGTGACCAAAGTTTCGAAGCAAGGTACGCATGCGCAGATAACAAAGTCAATGCTTTTCAATGCCTTCTTCATTCACTAAAAGTTCTGAAGATTGCGAATAATTCTGTGTACATCTAATAATATCTAAGATAATTGAGATATAATATCGAATAATATAATAATATCTAAGAGATAACAGAACACAAATGCTTCTACAGTTTTGAAAGGACTTTAGAAACAGTTTCTTTTCATCTTTGAGGACTGACAAAAATTTTAAGATCTACCAAAAACACCTATTGTGTGCATAATCCATACCTAACCCAAAAATACCTGAAATTCATAGATGGAATAAACTATAACCAATAGCAAATATAAATGTATATTTGGAATACATGTACATTATGACTAATTTAATATTAAATATACTTATAAATATTGTATACCTAACTCAAAAATACCTAAAATTCATAGATTGAATAAATTAAAGCCAATATAAAATATAATTATATTAATTACTAAACAAATTACAGCATCTTTTAAAATTTTTTATTGTCGTCAATCATTGCCTTTCATAGAAAACATGCAGAATTCGACTTTTAGAATAACACTCTTTAGTTGTTTATAAGTATGAGGATTCATCTTTCAAAATTATCAAGATAACTTTCAGGAAAAAAAATGTCGAAGAAAATAAAAAGAAATAAGACACTTTTCTTATTTCACCATTTGTTATGTACTTCGATAACAGAAAGTAAAAATTATTTCCAACGATCATACTCTATGAAAGAACAAATTGTTGCATATGCAGTGGTAACAAAACTAATCGAAAATTTAAATCAACAACAAAAAAAATAATAAAGCATCTACAATAACAATAACAAAAACAAAACATTGGAAAAAGGCAGAAAATTCATTATTTTGTACCTTCAAATCGAAACTAAACGAACTAGCTATTTTTTCTTATTTTGAAGAGTAGATATGTCAATTATTTTGTGAAATGCTAGCTCATTACATATTTTCCTGCGCTTCTGTTGAAAATTTTTTGAAAAGCACGTAGCTACTTTCCATCCAATAGTTTTGCAAGTAAAACATTGTTTCATTTTGCATGACGAGGCTGAAAAAAAAGCAGCCATTAGATTGCTTTTCCGAAATTCTTTTCATTCTTAGCTCCTTGTCGTTCACTAATTCCAACAACTGCAATGGCCGACCTCGCTAATGAGGTTATAGAATCTCACCCCCTCGAAATCGTATCTTCTAAATTGTCCTCCCGATTAAATAGACAATTTAATAGAGTGGAAGCATTAGTCCTTCATTTATTTATTTATTTCCTATCTCTTTAAGTTCAAAGCAACAAAATCGGAGCGAAATAAAATCGTCTGCTGTTTTGTTTTTGGCAAAAATTGCTCGCTTAGATTTTATATGTCATTTGTATTTTTCAGATTGCAATTCTATGTCAGTTTTATTACTCATTTTTTTAACTGAGGGTGAATTTTAATTGCTATTTTATCGAGAAAAACTATTTAGGTTTCCTAAGTAGAACAGTTTAGTTGAAGATGTTAGAAAATAAAAATAAAGAAATCATGCTAAAATTTCAGTGCCATAAAAGTCTTTTAAGGGATTTTCGGTAAATAATTTACTGTCTTTAGTAAAGTTTTTAAGATTTTGAGACTCTTCTTTAAGTAATGTGTAACTTCGGATATCTGTGAAAATTTTAAAGTCTTAATCCGTTAAATCGCGGAGGTAGGAAAAAAAAAACGAATTTTGCAGGATAATTTGTACGAAATCGTTCCAAATGAAGTGCATTTTTTAATACAAGATAAGCCGATATTATGTTTTAGGTTTTATCTTTTACTGGATTTAAATCCTCTTTTGCAATACTTTTGATTTATAAACCACAGTTCGAAGAATATTTAAATCTTCTCCTCAAATTATGACTTCCGTTTAATAAGGGGTTTATTGAGAATTTCGTTTTTTTAACGAATGCTTTTCAGTATGTAATAAAACTGAATGAGGATTTTTCATAGAAGATATTATATTTGTGTTTGATATTTTTATTATTTTCATAAAAAGAACATGTAACGTATTTGAGAATGAAATTAAGCAATTAAATCAACAAAATTCAGAATGTTATTTCGGACTTATTCAGACATATTTATACGTATTATTTATACATATTTATTATATTTCAGACTTATTTATACATAAACAAATCTAAAATAAAGTAAAGAAAAATCATGGCCCGATTAAATTCGTTATGATAAAAAAAATAATTCCTCAGTTAAGAAAAAAAATACTATCTCAAATTGAGAATCAGAATAATCTAAATTTAAGGAGAAAAAAGTTAAATAATCTCAATAAATATTTTGCATAATTGGAAGAAATAAAAAATAAGAGGTCAAGCATTTAGATACACTGAAGCATCATTTTAACTATGTTTATATGCATACCATGGTATATAATATTGTTACGAATCTGTGATGCTGCTTCCCAGCATAGTTGGTTCCATAGGAGGTCCCAGAGCTTGGCGACAAACTTGGCGACCATTTGGTGACGAATTTGGCGCCAAAATAGATTATACCCCAAACATCGAGAATTTCCCCGATCCGTCCATTAGGAACCGAGATACGCCTCGAACGTTCCTGATTGGTTGAGAGGCTTCTGGCCTCGCCTCCTGAGACCTATAAAAGGAGGCAGACGCAGCTGCCAGGGGAGTCGTAGTCGGAAGTGACAGAGAAGAGCAGTCGGAATCGACGGTGAAGAACTGGTCTTCCAGGGATTAGCAGAGCAGCGACGGAGTCAAGCTAGTGCTGAACTAAGCTGTGCGCTACTGTCTGCAGTAGAGTCTTGTTGTGCGCTGCTGTTTGTACGTCTCGCGGCTGAAGATAATTGTCTTATATAATTGTGCTGTATATAGTTGTCGTCTTTGTGCTGTCCTGTGTGTCTTCGTGTAAATAAACGTCGTTGTTTTTTTCTACTGCCGTCTGCTGATTGAGCGTTCTCCACACCATATAACTCGCCCTATCTAAACGAACCCCGGAAATTCCAATATTACAATATCAAGTTTATATATATATATCAAAGCTCCACAATGAGTACATTCTTTGCTCATATCTCCCATATCTAAATATTATTTCAATTTTTCACTTTTTGCCGCCAAAGTAGCAGTTTCGCAATCACTTTTTTTTTTTTTTTTTTTTGAACTGGCAAGATTTCAGTTCCTCCATCTTCCTTCATTACTATTAAAAAAACAATGCAAGTGTATTTCTTTGTATTCAGGAATAAGGACGAATTGAAATAAATTGTCATAGAAGAATGGCAAAAAAAAAATCCCTCCCAAACTAATGAAATACGAGACAGTCCTAAAATTAAAAGGACTTGCGTACAAAATAATAATATTGCAACTTTCATTGTTATTGTCAGATTCAATAAACTCTATTTATCTTTTTTGACAAAGGAAATTTGATGTTTTTCTGTTTTAATTTTTTTTTTTTTTTTTTTTTTTTTTTTGCATTTTGGTTTAATTAAATATTTACAAATTGTTGCAACTTACATGAATGAGTTAATAACTGTATATATTTATTTTATTTTATCAATAATATTTTTGAAATAAAATATACTCTATATCAATCATGGATGCTTACTTTGTTCTTGGTTCTTACTGTATAATATTAGTAAATACACATATAGTAGTATATATCTTAGTACATCACATGTATATTCCAAATTCATCTTTAAAAAGATACTTAAATAATTTCTTAATAATATTTGACAGCAAATGGGAACTTCAATATCTGGTTCAAAATGATTTAGGACAATAAGACTGTTGGAATATGGATTTTGAAGTTACTTTTGAGCTGGAAAAATAAAGATGGTTCCTTTTGGGAAAAAAGAAGGGCGTTGAGGTTGAAACCACCCATATTGTTTGTATGCTGGTAAGGAAATCAAGCTTACCAGACATATGAAGATTCTTGTGGCAATTTTTGATAACAGTCGAAATGGTACGGTCCATATAAATCCCGTGGGAAGCAAAGTAACTAAAATTTTATCTAGGCTTACGGGTTTTTTTGCCAAGTACAACAGAGGAATTTTAGGAAAAACTATCAAACTTTTCAAAGATTTCTAGAAAAATTGTTAGTCTACTTAGCTCCATCATAATGGATGAGCACTAATAGGCAAAGACAAAAGATCAGTAGTATACAACGTTAAACATTGTTTGTATTTACGGAGACTTTTCTGAGGCAACTCTATAAATAGCTGCGGGCCGCGGAGGCCTAGTGGTAAGGTCTCGGCTAGTGAGCCGTAGGGTTTCAGGTTCAGAACCCAATTCCACCGAAAACCGTCGTGTTAGGGGGTTTAAAGAAGGCTACTGCACAATGAAGAAAATTTTTGACAAAGTCGCGTGCCGCGGTAACCTGGTGGTAAGGTCTAGACTCGTGAGACATAGGGTTTCAGGTTCGGGACCCGATTCCACCGAAGAACCGTCGTGTTAGGGGGTCCATTGCACTCTAAATCTGTCATGGCCAAACGTCCTCCCGCTGCTGTGGTGTGATGTGGTGAGGGGATTGTCAACTCAGGTGTCGTCCCCGTCATCTGACTGCGGTTCAACATTACGAGGTCCGTCCCAAAATAGCCCTAGTGTTGCTTTAAACTGGACTTTAATATAACTAAACTAAAATATAAATAGTTGTTGACCCTCATCCAAGTAGATTTGATCTGTAATATGGAAACCGCGAAGTATTGGATCAAAAATCAACATAAAAGTGTGAATATTTTTGATAAAACAATAGAAGATTCTAAAAAGATTAGTTATAAAAACAGTTGGATTCACCCTAGTAAAGTTGTGAAAGTGTTTCTGAAATGAGTTTAACATTTCAGTTATGTAAAAGGCTCGAAAAGGAATCAAAAGGTTGGAGTGGCAGTTTGAATTTTTGAAAGAGAAAACAATGGAAGAGTTTCAGTATAGGTTTGAAAATTACTGCTTTGTTTTTCAAGCAGAATTTTTTGCCATAGTTCAAGCCTTTAATTGGAAAACTCCAAACAAACCACATGCTCATAGACAGTCAAAGAATAATGTAGGCTCTTCGAAACTTCATTTTAAAGAGTAGTTCAGCAGAAGATGCTAAAGATCTGTTGGATGGTATTATTTCATTACACTGGGTTAAAGCCCATGTTTACATCAAAGGTAAGGAATTAGCTGATCAGGCGATTAAAGCTGCTTCATTTAAATCTGAAATAGATTATCATCTTGGAGAGTCAGAAAGAATGATTAAAACTAGTCATCGTAAAACTTTGATAGATAAATGCCAGTCAAGCTGGGAAAATAACGAAAAAAGCCGTTTTACATTTAGTATCTCATAAGAGCAAATATTTGTTACGTTCAGTGGTGGAGGGGTGGTCAGCTATACGCAAGAAGAAGAAGTAGTACGCAAGAATAAGAAGTATCAAACTATTAATAACAAATAACCTGTGGAATGGATAAGAATTTTTTTTTCCTCCTAAAGTTGTAATTAAACTTTGAAATGTTTACTAATTTATTCACTTATGAAGAGTGATAACAATTGTTCAGCATGACTGTAAACTGTCCTAAAGGAAAATAACATCAATGCATTTTTTAACAGGCTTCATAGAGAAGTTTGAAAAAAAGCTTTTGCTCCTTTTTCACTTTGCGTGCTTCTAATATATTCATAAGACAAGAATATTATTTTCCCAAGTTGTTTATCCGCAGTGAATCACCTCAGATATGATCTGAAAAATTTCCAATACAGTGGTTCGTTCTCACGGCCGGGATGGGCACAGAAATGGTGTGAGACAGTCTACCTCCTACAGTCGTGATGGGGTGTGCTTCCTACTGAAGAGATTGCACGTTAATGGTCCTTAAGGAATTACCAGAAGGCATAGGCGGAACTCCCCCCCCCTAATTCCCGCATATGCCGTCGCAGACTTGAAATCATTCAGTTTATCGGAATGCGAACTGATCGAAGTAGCCACTTTTGGTTCAAAAATTCTGATTAAACTTCTGAATTTTTCACTATTTTATCTTTCAATCGCTACATGAACTCGGCGAAACAAAAATTATGTGATTTTCTTTTCCCATTTTGATCTTTTATGTTTTAAATTTTGTTACATTATCACATTATCAACATTACTCATCCTCTATTACCGTCGCTTATTTTTAAAATAATGCACATCATAGTTTCGGAACTTTATGGCTTAACGACACTTTTGTTAGCATTAGAGAATTAATATATATCTTACAAGCCGCCCGTGGTGATTATTTGAATTATCCAAAAAATTGATTCATATAAATTCATTATTAAATTGATGTTTTCCCTTAATAAATTATTTTTCAGAATCAAAATGTGACTTTAAAATCATCATACTAATTTAATAGCTTTTGTGATAAAATCTCCAAATGGGATCATCTTCATATTTGAGTAATCAATTTCTTATGGAAAATTATGTTTGATGGTTATGTAATTCCTTTCATCTTATTTTTAACCTTACTAAGTTATCCCATTGAAATTCCGGGAACCTATGCACCTGTATGTCCAGAGGTTAAGAACCTCGAGTTCAAGAACTCTTTGACACTGCCCTCAAACCGGCACTTGTTCGTTTTTATTATTTTATTTTTTTATATATAAAAACTACTCAGATAATCAGCAAAATCTTTCTTTCTTAACATTTAGCAGTATATGAAAATATACGTTTATATAAATTAGATAGCACAAAGAAAATATTTTGAATTTCATTGTAATAATGAAGCTAAACTTGAAGTCTGGAGCTAAAACTTGTCCAAAAATGATTTTTTTTTTAATGTGACAAATTTCATACAAAAACTACTTGTTAGCTAAATGATATCATTAAAAGGAATGAAAATCGTGTTTCATGTAACGATATTTTCAATTATTATGGTGTTAAAGAATAAACATTTCGCTCAAGATATTTGAAGAACTAAAGTACTTTTTCAAATGTTTATTCTAAATTGAACTATAATAAAAGGTTCGCTTTATATAAATTTTATAAGACTTTTAACAGAATTTCTGGAGAACTTGACTTTTATCATATGACGCCAAGCGTTTTCCAAACCACTTGCTCTCCACTTCCTTCAACTTGACTTATTTCTTTTTTTATTGACTTCATTAATTTATTTTAATTTATTTATTTTAATTAATTTATTTTATTTATTTATTTTAATTATTTTTGACTATAAATTCTTTTTAATAATGCACATTGTGAAGTTTATGTGTACTGATAGCTTTTGTGTTGCTATTTGCTCGTGTGTGCTTTACTTTTTGACCCTTGCTAGTTGTTTGCACTTTTATTTATAGGTGGTTTAGAAATTTGTCATTCTTTATTCTTTGCTGTTGCTTTTTCATGTATGTTTTAATTTGTTTTATAACTAATGTTCCTTGTGTGTTTTTTATTAATGCACTCTGTAATAGGAGTCACTATCTGAAATGTGATTATTTCAAATAAATAAATAATTTTTTTCATTAAGATTTAAAAAATTTTCAAGTTTAAGATTCAAAAACTACCATCATCCTCATCCTTTCCAATATATTTGCGCACACTATTTGACAGTTTTTGGCCAAATAATTTGTTCTGCAGAGCACTAATACACTTACAAATGTATGTTCATCTATGCTATGAGATAACTATCTTATCTAAGACATCTATACTATAAGATAACTATCTTATCTAAGACATCTATACTACAAGATAAATATCTTATTTAAGACATCTATGCTATAAGATAACTATCTTATCTAAGACATCTATGCTATAGGATAACTATCTTATCTAATACATCTATGCTATAAGAAAACTATTTTATCTAATACATCTATGCTATAAGATAATATTTATAGAGATATTCTTTATCAGTGTTATGCTAAAACAGAATTTTTTTTTCATCAAAAAAAGTCATTTAAGCATTCTTATAGATGCTCAATTTTAATGAGAAATTTGAAAATTGTTTCTATGCATAGACGACAAATAGTTCTGTCAATTTCACAATTTTCAGTGATTTTTACAATTAATTTCAAACATATATCATTTTATAGAAGAAATGATGAAAAGAATTCATAAAAAATTAAATGAGAATAACATTTCACTTTCACTTGATCTGTCATTTAGTACAATGCATTTTCAGACAAACAACCATTCCAAATGGATAAAAAGAAGAAGAAAAAACTGCATTCCAATATTTAAAATCTTCTATTATTTCCTAACTAAAATATTCAATGAATTATTTGGTGAAACATTTTTATGATTCCATTCGCGGAAAAACTTTTATTGCTTTCAGAGATATAAATATTCCACAAAAGGTTATGTAGATGGATAAAAACATTGAGAAATGAGGGAATATATGACTTTTATAGATAATTTTTTCTTTCTATTGAACTAATAGACAAAAGCAGAACACCATGTTTTTGAGAAAACCCCGCTGTGGATCTACAAAGAAAATTCGATATTGTATTCTTTATTACAACTGAGTTCGAATTCTGAAGAATAGAATTTATGGATTCGCTTCAAATCATATGCAGCAATTGACAAATTCTTTTGTAAATTAAAATTCTTTTTGAAAAAAAATTAAATTATTTCGCGTATTAAATTTCTTTTTCTGAATTAAAAAATAAAAATAAATTGTAATGTACCAGCTTTTGACACCATATTTCGTAATCTTTTATGAACTAAACAAAACATTTTTTTTCATGTTTTGAAGTACATACATAAACATAATATAAACATAACATAAAAGGATCTAATTTTTTTTAACATGTAACATATTGACAGAGTGTTATCTAAGTATTTTTCAAATATGTTTGGTATATATATTTGGTAGTTCATAAAATTTATCTGATATTCAAATTGTTGATTCCGTTGGTCCTATTTGAGAGGGATAAAAATTCTTAACACCTGCACATCTTTTTAAAAAGATATTTAAGATTTTATTGATTAAGCTGATACGTAAAAAAAATAAATCCCTATCGGAATTTCATAGTAAAATCACTGAAGAGAAAAATTTCTGCCCCTTTGCTTTTGATGACGATGTAAACAGATGTCATTTTATCGTCGCTCTGTTTCCCCCCAGTACACATGACTCCCCTGGTAAAATTAAATTGAAGTAAATTAATTGAAGTTTTTTCTTTTCGGGCACTGAAAATTATATATATATATATATATATATATATTTAGCGAATTTAGAGAAAATGTTCATCTTAATTATTAATGAATTATTTAATGAAATGTCTAGACTTTTTATAATTTTTGTTAATTTTTTAGTTCATTAGGTTAATAAAGTATTTTGAAAACAAGTTTGGTATGTATTTATGATTTCATATAGCTTGAAAGAACTTTTTCAAAGTGTATTTAAAATTCGCATATCGGCAATATTATAAATAATAAATTTTCAATATGCCTATTGAAAAACTGAATTGTTAAATGTAATTATTGAAATGTTCTAATGAAATGTGCATTTTTATTCGTTTAAATTTACATGAGTCAAAATATTGAATCTACTGTTTTTCTTTTAATCCTTTGAAAAATTCGTTAGATGGCCATCGGAATTTGGTTTAATAATAATGGTTAATTGAAAGAAAGTAACGATAAAAAATATAAAAAATTTATTTTATCCTTTATTTTATAAATCCCACCTTTTTGTTTTGATTACTTAATGCATCTTTTCGACATTCTTTTGTCAAAAAAAATTACAAAATGTAATAACACGAATAGTAAAAATTTGTATTTTAATATTTTATGACTTTTGACGCAGTCAATACTTGCTGTATAATAAGGTTAATGATTTTTCAGAAAAAAATATTCTTTTCATGCATACTACAAAGTCCTAGTTTATAACTATCAATTAAATTATCTAAAATATATGGATATTTTTATCAATTAAAATTTTATGGCCTTTCTATAACATTATACATATTTAAAAATCAATTTCATCGCAAATATAATACTTTCTAGAAGCCATTATGAGATTTGAAAAATGAGTGATTACTTTTATTGTTCATATTTAACACTCTTCTTCACAATTTTCCAAGAAAAATTCTTCCATCAATTTTCCCAAAATTTAGCAATATAGAATTTAAAATAAGGACAACTCGAACTTTTAATCTGTGAATGCATATCATTGTAAATATATCAAAGAAATTGTAAGTTATATAAATTTTAATAAAGATTTCACAGCTCAAGCAACAATTTTCTAAATCAACCGCAATTCTCTGCAGATGTGATTAAAAAGAGGACTCAGGTTTACACTTGTTGAAATCAGGGGAATGAAATTAGGTATATTTGCTTACGACCAAATTTTTTAGCTTCTTTCAAATTTTGAGCGAAATCACAAAACTTTTGTGACAGGAATTCACAGGAATTTTATCTGGCTGGTTGTTTGGGTACAATTGATTTGATAACTACAAAATGTGGAGCTCAAGATAATTAAAATTTGGTACATAGATTTAACAACTAAAATATCAAATTTTGAATTAAATCTTCAAAGGATTGTTTCATATATACACAATAATTTAAATCAATGAAATTCGGTATATTATCTTGTGACACAACTGTAGTTTAGTGTCTAATTTTGGTGTCAATCGGTCAGCAGAAAGGCTTTCGAAATATATATATTTTCTCGAAGGATTCAGTAAAAATGCTGGATTCCCGCCAAAGATTCATTTATAATTAACATTTACCAATGACGAGAAAAGTATTCGCGGCCTTACTCAAAGGCCACAAGTTTATGTGGGAGGAAGGAGGTAAAAAATTGATTAGAACGTATACGTAAAAGCTTCGAAGTGACAAATTCTTATAGTTTTCATTTATGAAAGAAGATCATCCTCAATTTAGATGAAATATTACTGCCAGTTACTTGTATTTAGAAAAGAAAAAAAAAACATTTTGCGTGAAACACTATGGTAAAAATATTTCTCAATGTAGGAAAATTATGAAACAAGAGCAGATGCCTAGAGTCAGAAGAGAAACAATTTAAATATACTGATGTTCCTAATTTTTATTATTGATATGTTTTCGAAATTTGCTTATATACAAGGTGGATGTAATTAAAATGACCCTATTCAGACCCCTCTGAAACCCATTTTTACCAGTCGGATGTCGATGAAAATTGGTTTGTGTGTTATACGAACAAGGGAAAAATATTTCTACAATAAAAAATAATTCAAGTTTTGTTCACCAGATGGCACTTTCTAAAAATTTCTTATACAAGTTATTCAAACCTGCATATTTTTACGTTTTCACAAATGGAAGCTTTTTCTTTGCAATCCATATAAATTAAGAGTTTGTTTATTTGGTTCATTTTGCCATTTGAATTTTAGATCCTTGATTTTAAATGTGAAATTAAAAAGATTAATAAAATAAAACTGTCAAAACGATCTAAGAGGTTCGAATTGCGGTTTCTGGATTTAAATGAGGGTCTTTGTCTTTCTATCGCATCTAAACTCATTATCTACAGATAAGAGAATGGTTGTTGAGTATTCCCATGTGATCTGGTATATCAGACCCGCTTAACGAAAGATTAACAATTTTATGCTCACTGACTTTCTGTTAATGAAAATCTGCCATAAACTATATCTTAAACAAGATTAACTGTACCAATAAATTAATCTATTTGGAATAAATCATGCATGATATATCGCAACTCTAATTTACGTCACTGCATCGAATCTGTGCAAACAACTTATATCTATAAAAAAGAAATCATAAGTCTGTTACACAAAAGCCTTTCAAATTCCTCTTAAAAAGAGACTTATAAATCTTCGTAATTTAAATTCATATTCAACATAGAGAACCAATGAACAGCAATAAGTGTTATGCTTGAATGGAATTCAGAAAATTCACTGAAAGAGAAAAACAAGGAATTCTCCTTATGAAAAGGTGATATTCTGCAATAAAAGGGCCTTCCCATTTAAAACTGAAATTTCTCTGAGTACTAATCTTTTCATTTTGAGAGAGTTCGAATAGATGCATCAGTCCGTCGATTTAGATTAGCTAACAAAGAATAATTACCTCTGAGATCTAAAGCCTGTTTAAAGGGGAAGAGTTAAAATTCTAGCCTGAAGTTCCTTATTCATTGTTTGATTAGCAATCACAATTCCTTTTCTAAAAGTTTGAAGTCGATTATGAGGGATGTCGGATTTCATTAGTACTTTCGGAAGCAGTTTAATAAGATTCTGTACTAAGATTTCAAGTTTGAATTCTTAAATACAAAAGTTGCTTGTATATTTTTAGAAAGATTTGAGCCATTTAATTAATGTTTAAAATTTAAATGATATTTTTAAAGGTTTTATCTTATAGCCGTTTTCGGAACTGAAGGATTACATCGTGATTTCTTTGATAAATGAGTTTTCGTAAAATTTCCACGGGTATTGATTTTTATTTCTTGTCTAAACCTTTCCAAATCCCAGCAATCGTGGTAAATTTCCATTTAGAAAAAACTCTTATCAACAACTGAAGGCACAATAGTCCATAGGTGAAAAGTATTGGAAATATAAACATAGTATGTAAATTGCGTAGAAATGTTTTCGAAATGTCTATTTGCAATTCTTGCATCATTATTTATATTTTCAACGAATCCAATGGTATTTTTCATAGCATGACTTGTAACGTCTTGATGAATTTTCACTGCTTGAAAGTAATTAAGATAAACAGATGGATAATGATAGAAAGTAATCAGGATAAACAAGTATTCAGACAGAGAGATATATGTTTTCATATATATTTAAACAATGTCAAAGTAAAAAACAGAAATATGCATATATGTTTTATTTTATTTAATGTTTTCTTTTCAAGTTCTTTTAAGATTTAGAAGGATTTTTAAATGAAAGTTGTACTAAGAAATCAAACATCAGAAATCGAGAATGCCCTGAAAAGATTAGATATATTTCAGAATAATATTCTTGATGAAATTCTATTCAGTAAAGTACCTTAAAGAAATAACATTTTTTTTGCGGTTTCACGAAAAAGACACTTATTATATGAAACTTAAATATTTGGAAGAAGTATATTTGCTTTAATTGTCCTTTAATTACTTTTTAAATTGCATTAAATTAAATTATCTAAAAGCAGCCAAAAATGTCTTTTTCACTGACATTTTCGAACTTGGTTTTTATTTCATAATTTGTTTTCAATGACTAGACTTTGGGTAGTTATTAAACGATACTCCATTTTTAACCCTTATCGTGGCAAGATTGCTTTTTTGAATTTATATATATATTTTTATTTTTTATTTTTTATTTTTATATTTATTTTTTTATTTTTTATTTTTATATTTATTTTTTTATTTTTTATTTTTATATTTATTTTTTTATTTTTTATTTTTATATTTATTTTTTTATTTTTTATTTTTATATTTATTTTTTTATTTTTTATTTTTATTTTTATTTTTTTTTAATTATTTTTTTAGTATAAAACATCAGATTTTTAATAATGTTAATTTAATTACAATGTTATTTTTTGCAGCAATTTCTTGTATTTCCATTTCTGGTTTAAACAGAGTATCAAAAATCGTCTGAATCTGATTATATTGTTTTGATTTTTTTTTTTTAAATAAACACATGCAAAAATTTTCATGGAACAAAATAAAACCATTTTTTTTATCTAAAATATTGCAGACAAATAGTTTTGATAATTTCTTCAAAAAAAAATCTCTTGCATCACTAAGAAAATTTGTGTTTTCGAATTACAGCAGTTTTATAGTAGGTACAGTGGCTCAAACAATTGAGAGTACACCTTACTTTTACTTAATAAATCCGACTTTCAATATAAATAACACATTACCGTGAAGTACAAACATGTTTTTATTTTTACACATAACAAATGGTTTAATTTAGAGTAAAAATAAAGAAAAATCAACGAAAAACTTCTAAATTGAAAAGTTTCAGAAACATTTTAAATAAACATACGTAGAATTTTGCCTGAAAAAATTGAGAATACACCAATGAAATTTTTGCAATATCACGCATTGAAATAAAGTGTCACAATTAATTTGCATGTCTTTTCGCTCTTATGATGGCCTCTAAACGTCATGGTACCTATTCGACCAATTTTTGGTGGTATCCGAAGATATTGTACCCCATTCCTCTTGCAACACTTGTTTTAAATGGATTTTGTTTCTAATTTTATGTTTTTTGAGCAATACTTTGAGTGTGGCCCACAGATATTCAATGGTATTGATGTCGGGGTATTGTGGTGGTGTGTATAACTGCTGTTTATAATGAAAAAGGCACCCTATTTTGACATTACGTGCATTCTGTTTGTGTCGTTGTCCTACTGAAAAATGAAATTTCCATCTAAACCCAAATTTCCTTTAGACTGCTGCTAAGTATATCCAAGTAAACCATATCGTTTATAATGCCATCTATAAAAATTAAGTTTCCTACCCCAGATGAAGCCAAGCAACCTCAAATCATGACGGAATCACCATCATGTTTAACTGTAGGACGTAAATTTTTTTGATCCAAAGCAGTATTAGGCTTTCTCCATACAGTAAGATGGCTGTCACTGCCAAAAATGTTGAGTTTTCTTTCATTACTAAATATAGATTTTTTCCAAAGGTTATTGGTCTTCAGTTGATGAGTTTTTGCAAACTTCAAATGCTTTTTCTGAGTTTGCAAGCTGATGAAAAGTTTCTCTCTAATAATGCTATTTTGTATCCAGCTTGTCTAATTACATTTCGCACAGTTTCAGCACTTACACTTCTGTCTATGATTTGAGAAATTTCTGTAACAAGTTGGATGAACCATATAGTTTCAGCAATCTAAAGGAAAGTGCTAAACATTTTGGTTTAGATGGAAATTCTATTTTCCAGCAGGACAACGACCCCAAACAGAATGCACGTAAAGTCAAAATATGGTGTCTTTTTCATTGTAAACAGCAGTTACACACACCACCATAGTACTCCGACATCAATGCCATTGAATATTCCTGGGACATATTAGAAAAAGTTGTTCAAAAACACAAAATTAAAAATACAACCCATTCAAAACAAGTGTTGCAAGAAGAATGGGGTAAAATATCTTCAGATACCAGCAAAATTTTTTTAAATCGGTACCATGACCTTTAGAGGCCATTATAAGAGCCAAAAGAATTAATAGTGACACTGTGTTTCTACGCGTAATATTGCAAAAATTTCGTTGGTGTATTCTCAATATTTTGAGGCAAAATTCTGCGTATGTTTATTTAAAATGCTTCTGAAACTTTCCAATTTAGAAGTTTTTCGTTGATTTTTCTTTATTTTTACACTAAATTAAACCATTTGTTATGTGTACAAATAAGAACATATTTGTACTTCCCGGCAATGCGTTATTTACATTGAAAGTCGGATTTATCAAATAAAAGTAAGGTGTACCCTCAATTTTTTGAGCCACTGTATATCCAAAATAATATTCATCTTCTAATCTAAACTAAACATCTGTTAATGGTGATTTTTATTTAAGAAAACATTAATTTAATGTTTTACTGTTCAGTTTTCTTATATTAAACGCTCAACTACCTTTCGTAAATTATTAATTTTTCATCCTATGCTGTATTTTAATGTTTGTCAACAAATACTTATTGATAATAATTAAATTTGCTGTTCTTTCATTTCTCTCATAAAGCATGGACTGAAATTGAAAAAATAAAAGGTGAGTTCGAAATTAAAAGTTGTCATCTAAATTTCATTTTCAAGTCTTCAATGTTTGTTTTTTGTTTTTTTCGTGTAGGTAAATACATTAAATAATTTAAATAATTGCCTACTACTTTATAGAATTATTTACTTTAAACCTTGTTATTTATAAAATATAAATAATACAGTTTCTAAAAGAAATTTAAAATATTGAGTCAGATTTAAATTTAGATACAAAAATTATTAAAAGAAATGACAATGATAACCCACAAGTATGTTCCGCTAAAAATTCTTGTGATTTTTTTCCATCGTTTTGTTAGAAAATTTACAATTTTTAAATTTTCAAACAAATGTTCTCGAGTCAATTTAAACAGTAATAATTAAATACTTCTTTTAAAATTTAATCATCTCCGCTAAAACATAATTATTCTTAATTTATTAATGTTTACAGTTCCATTTGCAGTTCTTAAATCCTGCTGTCATGAAGTTTATTATTATTATTATTTTCTCCAGTTCTGAACACATAGTGTATTTTTTGTAAAGTAATTTATTGTAATTTGAGTAGAAGAGTGATTAATTTGTTACAAATTTATTATATAATATAATGATATAATGTTGAAAAATTAATTAGTCTCTATGTGTACGTTTTATCATGTTTGAATTATAATTATAACTTCTGACGTAAATTTATTAACATAATTAATATCATTAACCAAATGAACATTTTTTAAGGATATGCAAGTATTGTCTAGCGAAAACTTCAAAAATTATTTGTTAGAAGATCATACAGAAAGGAAAATAATATTAAATCTGTTCGTTTTCAAGTTTCATTTTTCCAATTAATTCAAAAGTATATTTATACTAGAAAAATTTCTGAATCAGCGATTTAAGAATCGAAAAAAAAATCGAGATGTGCCTATTTCAGTAGATTAGGTTAGGTTTAGAAAAGTTTATTAACTCAGAAAAGAATGCAGAAGCAAGAACAGGATATTGATAAATAAACTCGTTATTTTGATGGATCCATTCAAACGTGTCTCATAAGCTATCGAATCTGACAAGGAGATGAAAAAATATCATTTCACTTTGAATGAAACGTTATACATTTCAAGTAGAACGAGAACAGAGAAAAAGCATCATATTTTAAAACTAAAAAAAGGAAGCATTTACTAATATTGTTGCGATATTATGTTTCAAAGACATATTACTTCTTTTTTAACCTACTTTGTCAAATTCATTTCCAAATGCATTCCATGTGAGTTTCAGTAAATTTCCAATAACACAAATTGTTTTCATCAAAGATATTTTCTGATTGAATTTTCAAAAAGGAAGTAAAATTAGCAGAAAAAGTTTTCGTGGTGTTTTCGCTTCTGATATTGTTGTCCAGTCTATATAGTTTTCGAGATTAGTGTTTTGTATATTGTTCAGAAGCTTGATGCTCTAAATATTTGAAGTTAAATTATAATTAGCTGTTAATAAATTTAAGAGAATTATTTATTACAGCGTCCAAAAGCTAATTTAATTTTAAATTAATTTAAATCTTTATTAAAATATATTGCTCCAGTTGATGTAAAATCTTTTACTTTTTAAAATAACATATAGACATTTTATTTTATTTGTATTTGGACATTCAGATAAAAAAAACTTGGGATTATAGAATAGAACATCAATGATTCTCGTTCTAGCTATGTTTTGATTTTTTTCTTAGTATTTTATTCAATTCACTTCATTTATTAGTGCAAGTAAAATGTGCTATTCCTAATGAACATTAATTAAAAAATCACCTGGCAATCATTTTCATTTTATTTATTTGTTTATTTTACCTTCATCAGGATTACAAAACCTCAAATGACAAACGATTTTTTTTTAAATTGTAACTATTTTTACACAAACCATTTTAAAAATCAAAATTATTTGATAAAATAATTTCTAAAAGTGAAAACGATAAAATAATATTTTAAAAAAAATGTTCTCAAACGATTCTAATTCAACTTCTGTTTTCATCCGCTCAAATTCCAAATATGTAAATTTTAATCTGCTTGAAATTGCGAGCAATGCATTACTTGCTTAAGAGTGCCAAATTTGTTTTAAACAAAATTACTCAAAACACGGTTTTAATTAAGAATGCGATTAAGAAGTTTTCTAATAAACTTTTATCACAGAATTTCGGATATTCAATATTCTGATTACTTAACTTCCTATTCATTTTCGAACAGCGGTAATCAGCAAAATTTTGCAATTCATTTCCATCTAATGTGCTAAAAGGGGAAACCTTACTTTCGCCTTATTATTGATGTGGAAATATTTTAGTGGAGCATGAAAATGCGTATGAAACACGTTTTATCAATCATGATTTTTTTTAAATTTTTGAATCATACTCAATCTTTATTTAAATAATAAGAACTACTTTAACACCTAAAATAAACATAATGCATTTAACTTTTTTGATTTAAAAGTCTAGCAAAAATTTGACTATTCAGCACTTAAATAGGAAAGCAAAATGCTCTAATAAGTGCTTAAAAGAAAAACGAAAAGTACTTAAAAGTGCTTAAGACAAGTAAAGAAATAAATCAACTTAATAGTGATAAAATCTATGAAATATATTTCAGAAAATACAATATTTTCGAAATTTCACGTTTTTTTCTGTTTAAAGCTAAGAATTTGTCCCTATTGAAACGTGTAAAAAATTACTATAATTTTTTTTTATTATAAAGTGATTTTAACGTAAAACTCACAAAGTTGATTAGTTACAAAAAGTGCTACTCAAAAGACGATGTTTGGAAGATGGCAAATTTTTCAAAAGTTTGTTATTTGACAATTTTAAGTGTATTTTCATGGAAATGCATTTCAAGTAACAAAAATTGATAAAACCACTGCTGACAAAAATAATAAAATTAATATTGCAAAAACTAGTGCTGAATAAATGTAATGTGTTTATTTTTAATTCAAAAATGAATTCTTATGAAATTCATAAGAAAAATTCTCTTTGCTTGATGATTACTAAAAACGCAAGCAACTATAAAAAAATTGAAGAAATAATCTTTATTTACTGGCATACAAAATAAATATAAATTCGATTCCAATCAGGAAAAATTCAGCCAGTAATTTTTTTTTCGGATTTGGGGCAAAAATAAAAGATTTAGTTGGAATTAATGTGTATACATTTCTGACCATATAACATAATAATTGAAAACAAATAACTTTAATTTTAAATGTGACCCTAATAATGAAAAACAATGTAAGTCATTCAAATTTCCGTTCTTATTCTTACACATATAAATAACTTATCTATTTTTTTTTCATCTCCGTTGTTATGAAATTACACAGAAACACCAATACGTCCTGAATGGGAATACTAAAATAATTTTCATCTGTTATTTGGCGCTTTTATTTAGAAATAATGGTGCGATTTACTTTTATTTTGCTTCATTTATACTAAAGGCTATAATTAAAATTGTGGAAGTCTGAGATATAAAGTGACATTCCACCTCTCTTAATTGAAAAGTTGATCTTTTAAAATTTATGATGACACAAAATTCCTTTTTTATGGATGGATTTTAAAATTTATGTCATTAGATATATCAATAAGGGCAAAGCAAATATAAAGAAAAAATATATCTTCAATGACTAAAGTTATTTTGGAAACAAATGGATGGTTTTAACAACAGCAACAAAATATGTTTGATCGCTTAAAACGTGGTGTTGAGTTAAATAATTACACATAACTTGATATTCAATGTTTTGTAATAAGAAAAGAGATATCATCTATGCTCATCACGCTGCATTGGTTGTTAAAAGCATAAGAGGCGTTGGTCTGCACCAACGCCATCTGTAGTTTCAAAAATCTTAACACACAATACATACATTTTGTCTATTTGCCTAAAGACAATTCTGTATATTTGCCTAAAGACAATAATTTGTCTATTTGCCTAAAGACAATAATTTGTCTATTTGCCTAAAGACAATAAATACATTTTGTCTATTTGCCACAATACATACATTTTGCCTAAAGTTGGTCATTCTCGATTACTCTACCCACAAACCGAGCATCAATGCGAATAATATATTGTTTTATGCTGCATGGCGCGGTTGAAAAAAAGTAGCTATTATACTTCTTTTCGGAAATTCTTTTCATTTTGACTCCTTGTCGTTCACTAATTCCGACAACTACGACGGCCGACCTAGCAAATGATGTTATAGAATCCCACCCCTCGAAACTGTCTAAATGAACAACTTAATAGTGTGGGAGCATTAGTCCTTCATTTATTTCTTTTTTCCTATCTCTTTAAGTTCAAAAACATTGGCATGACCTGAAGTTAAAAGTTTGGTCTACCCAATGAGCTCCAAGTTTCAGTTTTCTAATTTAATAAATTGAGCAGCTCTAACAATCTTGAATGAGCACTCAGTGAATGTGGTTGAGAAGAAAGGACGACTTGCTCTATCATATTATTAAAAGAGGGGAATGGAGTTGGCTTTCTTCAAAGTGACAGTGAAAGACCAGCTTAATAGATGGGTTGATAAATGGAATGTTGTAGATTGTCATTATGCCAATGACATTTCGTAGAGTGTTCATATATGGCCGATTTAAATAGATGGCCTAAATAACAGTGATGAAATAAATAAATGATGTGAGTATCACTGCACATTTGATATGGCTTGGATTATTCGTATATGACCCGCTTATGGAATAAAGCATGGAATGGTTTTGAACATAATTGCACCATTTACGAGTCTTGGAATGTTTGTATATGATCGGCTTTAAATGAGATCAATGGAACGGTGAGCAATGCCACCACGCCATCAATCTATAAAAGAAAAATCTTGAAGGACCAGCTTGACAACTATAAGCGAATTGATGAAGAAACGAAGCTGTGTTCTTGAATGATATCAAAAACATATAAGCTGTTGATTTAATTAACAAGAAAACAAGAAACGAAAGAAGTAAGTCTAGCAAGGCATATCAAATACGATAAGTAAGAAATAATATAACAAATAAGTAAGTATAAGAAACAATTAAGAAAAGCAAGAAAGTATAACAAGACAGAATGTATAAAAAGTATAACAAGAAAAAATACATCAAGACTAATACTTCAAAATACATCATTTTAGAAGCACTCTAACTAACAAATAATATCAGTTAAGTTATCAAATAATATAAGTTTTTTTTTAAATTAGCATATGTAAATAATCAAAAATTAAAATCGATTTAGAAAGTAATTCAGTACTTTCAGATGGTATTGGGTTGGAAATTATTTCTCAGTTCTATTCATTTGAAATTTTTCAAATATATGTACTATTTAATCCCAGAATAATTCACCTACATAGTACAGAAGAAATATGTTTTTTCAAGAAACCTTTAATAAATATAACTTTCAAGCATCCATGTTATTCAATCAAATGCCATTCTCTGAAAGGTTTTCATCACAGGCTATAAGAATTCTAATTTTAGTGCTGAAACATATGATTTAAAAAAATCTTTTTTTAAAAAAATCGAAGAAATACTTGGTGAAATATTTTATAGATTCCATTTTTGAAATGATTCCTTTGTGACAATGATAACCTCGAATATCCCAGGAAGGGTTATGTCAATGGTATCAAAGTATTGAAAAATAAAAGAAATATTTTTATATAAATAAATTTTTTAAGTATATTTTCCAAACCCGACGAATATGAAACCAGTGTCCCATGTTTCCGAGAAAATTCTGTTGCAGGCTTGCACTGAAAGTAAGATTGCTGAACTCAGTATCTTATTCTTCATTACATCTTGGTTCGATATCTGTTGAACAGAAATCTTAGAGATATTTCCGATTCTTTTCTAATGTAAAATGTAAAAATATATCTTTACAAAGAAACAACTTTTAGCATCAGGTTTTTTAACACTTTGTATACTTCATAACGTATTTTATTAGATTCTAGAAGAGTAAATATTCATATTATCAATAGAAAATTCAAGAAAACTACTTTAATATTTTTGCTATGGTTTAAAAATAGCGATTTTAAAAAGTTTTAAGGATTCATATTTTTAATGTATTGAAAAAAATTTCGAAATAAACAACAAAGATTTGTATATATATTGAAGATGCGCAAATATTTATGTTTCAAATTATTCTAATTTTAAAAACATCTGTAAAAGAAAAGGATACACCAGATAATGTATACAACTGAAACTTTAACGAGAAGAAATTAAGATAGACGTATATAACTCCTGGCGTATATAGCAACCCTCGAGGCGTATATAGCTCTTGGCAGCAAGTTCTTTGAACACTGAATTGCATTAGTTGATGATATTGTATCCTATTTGCCATTGTATCTATCATTCTGTTTAACATTGTTGTAAAAAGCATGATAAATTAAATGTTGTTATACAATTGCATTATTTTTATCGAATGAACATTGTAACATTGTTATTATTCAGTTGTGATACTTTGTTCGGACCTAATTTAAATTTAAACTGTGTTTTGCTCGCTACCTTCTGGTATTTTTTTTCCTTTTACCTAATTATCTCAGAGAATAGAATACTACTCAATACACAAATAAACATTCAATATAGTATAGAAACAATATATATAGAGTATATATTTTCATTCACTATATAGACAGTATTTGAGAACTCCGTTTGGATTTGTAATCCTATATTATGTTATCAAACTGGCTTAAGCTATGATATGTAAGCTATGACAATTCCCAATTTATGTAAATAAGCTTTTTGGGGGGCCCCAGTTCATTTCGTAATAAATAAGGATGAACTTCCTCTTAATAAATTGCTTTCCAATTTTTCAGAGACATGCATGAAATGTCCTCATCATCTATAATAACTATTTAGTAAACAAAAATATTTTTCTTATTAATACAGGGTAAGTCAAAAGGAATGCTCCAATTCAATATTTGTACATGTAAAATGTAATAAACATATTAATAAAAAATGCACATACACGCAGAGGTAATATAAGCAAGTTTTAAATTACTCCTCTTACCAAACTCTGTGCAGCATGTCAGTAACATCTATCTCGCCCCATGTGATTTTTCCTATGAGGTTCGTAAAAGATTGAATGCATGTGCGTCCGGGTCCAAAGACCATAACTGATTTGAGAGCTCGTATCCGTCGTATGCTATCGCCAGCATCGATACCTACATGTTGTACAAAGTTTGGCAAGAATTACATATCAGAATGTATGCCATATACCAAAAGTAGCGCATATCGAACATTTGTGAGGAGTACATTCAAAACTTGCTTATATTACCTCAGCATTTAGGTACATTTTTAATTAATATATTTATTACATTTTGCATAGTACACCTATGAAACTAAGGCACTCATTTTAACGGTTTCTGTAATTAATAATCTAATATTAATTCTGTCATTAATAATAAAACTCTATTCTAAATTTAAAACATTGATTATAAATCACGAATTTACTGACTTCTAAAGCTGTGATTCTTGCATTAAGCCTAATTCTAGTAAAAAAAATTAAAAATTTGTAATAACAGATGGGTTAAAAAATATTCAAAGTTAATTCCCTATATAGATTTTGTTCATCAACCAATCACTATTACATGCAATAATAAAAGTATAAAACTTAAAATTTAAAGTAAAACCTTTCGAATCAAGTTAGTTTTAAAATTAAAGAAATCGAAATTCAAGCAAATCAATCAAAAGTGTAATTTCAATGCGCGAAAATTCAATTTAATGCATCAAATAAATTCAGAAAATTATGTAGTTTACTAATAAAGAATTTTTTTTAAAAATATCATTCATTGGAATAAAATCTCTAATATACGATGAATGTTTTCCATTCATTCAGTTGAATTTCTAAGAGAATAAATTATTTCGGATCCTTTCACTCCGGAAGAATACTCAAATTCGCGGAACAGTCTATCCAACAGAATTACGAACACAAAATTAGTTAGTGAATATTCAACATGAAAATAATAAAATTTCCAGATTTCAACAACAATTTCATTATTTTGTGAATAATTTCTATTCCATTTCTAAATACTCATTCCTCTTCTAATTTTATACAGAATTTGAGATTTAATTAACATTTTCAAAACACGCTGAATGGAAAGCAATGAATTGAATACAAATTCACAAGATTTTGGATTCGAGTTCTTAATTATATTTAATTATCAGGCTCGAACATGAAAATATTTCCAAAGTTCAAATATTTTTTTAATAAATAATATGAAGAAATAAGTTTTATTAACTTACTCAATTTAATGGGTGAATAAAATTGTAAATTTAATTTAATTATGTTAGAAATTGAAATTAATTTATTTGGAAAATCCAGTTACATTCATTAATACTTTTTTCTAATGCAACAAATTTCTACCCAACTTATTTGATAATTCCTGTTGCAGTCATCAAGTACTTTGTTTCTTATGCAACAAATTTTGAACCAACTTTTTTGAAAATTGCTGTTACCTTAATTAAGTACCAATGTTTTTTATGCAACAAATTTCTACCCAACTTCAAATGCTTGTGACTTCTATTGGCAGCAACCTCTGACAGTCTTGAAATACCGAGATCTTCTATAAGAAATGCTGAGATGTACGATGAAGAATATTTCTGATCAATTTGTCAACTAAAATCCCCATGGCCCACATTAGCTTGAGGACGGGGGCAGCTATTACCATAGATTTTGTGTTTAAATAGAGAAATCAACCATTCGCTACACGATGAAGTCGATTTCAAAGTCACTTGGCGGCAAACATTGAGTTAGTATTCTTTTCTTAAAAGCGATACCTAAGTCGTGAATTTTCCGAATTTGTAAGATAGCAGTTCTCAACAACAACAAAAAATGTCATCTTAAGATGAGCAATTAGAGCTGGCAGAGATCATTTCGAAAACCGAAAATAAAAGTATCTGCTGATGACTAATTATTCTGTAATAGTATTTAAATGTAATAGCAATGTACGCATCAGTCATTAGTTCTTCTAAAAAAAATTGTATCCTAATTATACGAAAACCCTTTCAAAATATTTAGATTCTATTTAAAGAAATAAGTGAAACTTACAAATTTCTATCCAATTTCAAATTCTTGTGACTTCTATTGACAGTCTTGAAATACCGAAATGTCCGATAAGTGAAGAAAATTTCCACTCAGGATGTACATTAAAGTCCACATTAACTTGAAGACGGTGACAACTATTACCGCAGACTTGGCGTTTAAGTATAATAAGCGACCATGAGGGACACGGTGAAGCTAGAGTCACGTGGTCACAAAGTCACATAAGATGAACAATTAGAGCTGATGGTGATCATTTCGATAACCGAAAATAAAAGTATCCGAAGATAACCAATTATTCTGTATCAGTACTTAAATATAACACTGATACATTCATGAAAGGATGTTAAAAGCCAAATCACTCGGAAAGTGTTCGCCTATATATCAATCAGTGACAAAAGTTATAAAACCAAGCTACGCATGCGCGTATTACAAATTCATGACTGCCAATAACTTCATCATTCACAGAAAGTTCTATTGGTTGCAAATAATGGTGAGTAATATTGTGTAAATATTGCAACAATTTTGCAAGAACTTTTGAAACATGTACTTTTTTTCTTTGAGGACAAACGAAGACTTTAATATTAACTTAAAAATACCTATATGTAACTTCACAGACAGAATAAATTAAAGCCAATAGCAAATATAATTATATATTTGGTGATAACTAAATAAAACGTAGCATCTATTAAAGCTAATATTTTTCATTGATTACCTTTATCGAAAACATGAATGATCGACATTTAGCATGACACTCTTTAGCTATTAATCAGTATGAGGATTCATCTTTCAAAATTGTCGAACAAAACTTTCAAGAAAAATGATATGGCAAAGAAAATAAAAACGAAACAAGAAACTCATAATTTCATCATTTGTTATTTGCTTTGGTAGCGGAAAAAATAATTGTGTGAAATCACTTTCTATGAAGGAGCAATTAGTTGCATATGAGTATGATGCAAAATTAATTGAAAATTTGAATCAACAAAAAATAAAACATCTATGGTAACAATAACAATTTTAAAACAAAGCATTGGTAAAGGACGAAAATTCATTACTTTGTTTTACATTTACAAAACTAACCGAACTATTATTTCTTATTTTAAAGAATTGATGTGTCAATTATTTCTTGAAATGATGGCTTATTATATATTTTCTTACGCTTCTATTTTAAAAATTTTGAAAAAGCACGCAGCTATTTTCCAACCAATATATTGTTTTATGCTGCATGGCGCGGTTAAAAAAAAGTAGCTATTATATTTCTTTTCGGAAACTCTTTTCATTCCTGACTCCTTGTCGTTCACTAATTCCGACAACTACGACGGCCGACCTAGCTAATGATGTTATAGAATCCCACCCCTTGAAACTGTCCTCCCGTCTAAATGGACAACTTAATAGTGTGGGAGCATTAGTCCTTCATTTATTTCTTTTTCCCTATCTCTCTTTAAGTTCAAAGCAATAAAAACGGTGCGAAATAAAATCGTCTGCTGTTTTGTTTTTGGCAAAATTTGTTCGATTAGAATTTCAACTCTTATTTGCATTTTCCAGATTGTAATACTAGTTATATGTCAGTTTTATTACTCATTTTTTTAATGAGGGAGAATTTTAATTGCCATTTTATGGAGGAAAACTATTTGGATTTCCTAAATAGAGCAGTTTAGTTGAAGATGTTAGAAAATAAAAGTAAAATAAATCGTGCTAAAATTTTAACGCTATAAAAGTCTTATGAGAGATTTTCAGTCAACAATTTACTATCTGTATAAAGTTTTTGCCATTTTCAGGAACTTCTTTAATTAATGTGCAACTTCGGATATCTCGGAAAATTTTAATCCGTTGAATCCTCGCGGTGAAAAAAAACTTATTTTGCAGGATAATTTTTACAAAACCGTTCCAAATGTAGTGCCTTTTTTATACAGTATAAGCCGATATTATGTTGTAGGTATTATCTTTTACTGGATTTAAATCCTCTTTTACTTTCCTTTTATTTTCTATACCATAGTTCAAGGAGTATTTAAATCTTTCCCTTAAACTATGTCTTTTCCCGGATAATGAGGGATTCATTCAGAATTGAGTTTTTTTAATGTTTTTTAGTATGTTAATGTTTTGTATTTGTATGTTAATGTTAATGCTTTGTATTTGTATGTTAATGTTAATGTTTTTTAATGTTTTTATTATGTTTTTTAGTTTTATAAAATATATTAATCTGTATTTTATATTTTGATTATTTAAATAAAAAGAGAATGAAACGCAATTTGAAAATAAAACTAAACAATAAAGTCAACAAAATTATTTTGTCAGACGTATATATACTTAAATAATCTAAAATAATTGAAAGAAGACTCATGGCCCAAATAAATAAATTATGATAAAAATATAAACATCTCATTAGTTAAGAAAAAAGTAATTTCTCAAACTGATAGTTAGAATAATCTAAACTGGAGGAGAAAAAATATTAAATTATCTTAGCAAATGTTTATATAGATATAGAAATATCGATGCACTGAAGTATCAATTTTATTTATGCCTATATTCATATCGAAGTAAAAAAAAATGCAGAGCCAAACATAGAAATCATTTGCTTCTGAGTATGAACTCAACCGAAGACTGTGCCAATATATATATATATATATATTTGTTCTTATATAATTTTTACTCTTTTTTCCATTTATTTATTTATATTTTTTCTCTTTTCTTTAAAATTCTTCTATTTTCCTTCTTATTTTTTCAATTTAATTTTCTGTTTTCTATGTTTAAATTGCATATCTTTGGTAATTTTTTATTGTTCACTAACTATGCTTAAATGATACTGTCATATAGATCTGCAATTTGTGTCATTTAATCCTCTTCCACATTTTTCTTTATACATAGGTCTACAATTTGTGTCATTTAATCCTCTTCCACATTTTCTTTATATATAGGTCTACAATTTGTGTCATTTCATCCTCTTCCTCATTTTTCTTTTTATATATATTTCTACAATTTCTGTCATTTAATCCTCTTCCACATTTTTCTTTATATATAGGTCTACAATTTGTGTCATTTAATCCTCTTCCACATTTTTCTTTATATATAGGTCTACTGTTTGGTCATTTAGTCTTCTTCCATATTTTTCTTATATATATCTATCCCTGAATTTTTTGGTTTTGGCCTTTTATTTTTTTTATACATATTTTTGATATCTTCGGCTTCGTTTGTACCCTGCAGATATGCGAATGAAAATTTTCCAAATGGCTAGGGTTTCTTTTTCTTTCTTTTTTTTTTGAGAATTATTAAAATCCTAATTTATTTCATTTTAAAAATGTTGATATACCTAATCATCATCAGAATACATATCGTAGATAAAGATTATTTCAATAAAAAATAAATTAAAGCTTTTCAATAAATAAAATGTATATATATATATAAAATGTATATGTATATATAATGTATGTATAAGAACTGAAAAATCATAAAAGAAACTCTATGTTAATCAAAGTAACGTTTGCTTGTTTTTCAGTTAACAGAAGTGTTTGCTTGTGATTACTACTCGAAGATATTTTAAGAAAATCACATATTTATGTTTGATATTTAAACAATTTACAACTCATTTTACCGATGTAAATAGAAATTCCGTTTTGGTTAAACGACGACTGAAATTATCTGGCTGCCAATTGTAAGCACTTTTAATTTAATCATAAAAATAATACATCAAGCGTGAAACGATTTATTTTATTTCGAAATTATTTTATACTATCATTTTAAAAATTAGAACTTTTCAACAAAAGATTTGCAGGAGGAAAACCGTTTGTATAAAAAAAAATAAAGTTTTTGCCCATCCGAATCTAATTTTATTTCATACTAGCCGCCTTTGGCTTATGTAATATCTCAAGAATTTGTCGACCAGCCGGTTCGCCAATCTTAATGTCAATTTAAATTTTAATAATTAAATATTTTACGCAATTCCTACTTTAATAGATTCTTCATCAAAATATATTAAAACTTCAAATTTTGATAGTCATATAATTCACTCATAATATTATAAAGGCCTTCAGTCATAGCATAATATGTATCTCTCTAATTTTCTGTTAGCTCTCGTTAAATTTATGCTTTAAATTAAAGTGGAAAGAATTAATCTGCAATTAATATAATAATATTTTTACTGAAACGAAGCATTTTTTTTTATAATATGATTACTGATAACACTTCTGGGCACTAAAGAATATCTTTCTTAATTTATGTAATATCTCAAGAATTTGTCAACAAAATTTTCTGAAATTCATCATGAACAGATCGATTAATTAACAATGTTTAATTTTAAATGCATCAAACACTAAGAAAATAAAACGAATCGTTTAAAATAATCGGTCGAACACAGGTTTAAAAAAGTATTTAAAAAACGATGTACTTAAAACTATAAGCATATACAAAAAATATATAACTACCATAAATACAATTTAATTACAAAAGCTTGCAACTAACCTAAAAATAATTTAAATCAAGAATCATCCGTTGATAATATTGTCAACAATCAGAACACAATGCACATGAGTGAATTTCCAATGCCCGTTACGGTAACGCAAATGCTTGAATTTTTCGATATGCAGATTAGAAATTTTTAATTTCCTTTATTCTGTGTTATTTTAATTCAAAAATACTTCAGAAGGAATCTGATAGATCGATTAATTAACAATGTTTAATTTCAAATACATAAAACATTCAGAAAATAAACAGAATCGTTTGAAATAATCGGCCGAAAAATGTTAACCCTAGCTTTAAATTAAAGTGTAAATGATTAATCTGCAATTAATATAATAATATTTTTTACTGAAACAAAGCATTTTTTTAATAATATGATTACTGATAATAGAGTCACTGAGCGATTAAACTTTATGGTCCCTAAAGAATATATTTCTTAATTTATGTAATATCTCAAGAATTTGTCAACAAAAATTTCTCAGATTCATCATGAACAGATCAATTAATTAACAATGTTTAATTATAAATGCATCAAACACTAAGAAAATAAAATGAATCGTTTAAAATAAATGGTCGAAAACAGGTTTAAAAAACTACTTAAAAAACGATGTACTTAAAACTATAAGCATATAGAAAAAAATATATAACTAACATAAATACAATTTAATTACAAAAGCATGCAATTAACCTAAAAATAATTTAAATCATTGAAAACAGGTTAAAAAAAAATACTTAAAAAATGATGTACTTAAAACTATAAGCATATACAAAAAATATATAGCTAACATAAATACAATTTACTTCCAAAAGCATGCAACTAACCTAAAAATAATTTAAATCGTCCGTTGGTTGTCATGTCAACAGCAGAACATAATGCGCATGCGTGAATTTTCTTCGCCAGTTACGTTAACGCAAATGCGTGAATTTTTCTACGCCAGTTGGGGTAACGCTATGCAGATTATACATTTTTAATTTCATTTATTCTGTGTTATTTTAATTCAAAAGTACTTCAGAATGAATCTGAAACATGGATTAATGAACAATGTTTAATTTTAAATGCATAAAACATTAAGAAAATAAACAGAATCGTTTGAAATAATCCGCCGAAAAATATTAACCGTAGCCTCATTACTGTTGGGAGAAAAAAAAAACTAAAGCCTTACTCATTTGGCGGTGGGCAAAATGGAAGATTTTTTTGGCGGAAAAGTTGGCGGTGGGGAAAATGGAAGATTTTTTTTTTGGCGGGAAAGTTAGTTTTTAATTAATAATTAAAATTCTAATTAAAATTTTAAAAAAAGGGACCCCAGGTGCACATTCCCGACCTCTAAGGTATACATGTACCAAATTTGATAGCTGTATGTCAAATGACCTGACCTGTAGAGCGCCAACACACACACACACATACACACATTGAGCTTTATTATAAGTATATAGATTACATTCACTCGAATGGTAATGATGAAATTTCTGAGGGACTGAAATCATAGAAAAATGAATCCATTTTTACAAATTATTAATTGTGTTCAATTTACTTTAAATACAAGTTCTCAAAACATTATTTTAATCGAGAGTATAAATAATTTCTGAATTTTATTATAAAATTTTGTAGATTAAATTTCAGATATCAATTTCTTGATACAAGGAAGATTTTATTCCATCTTCGAATAACGATAATCAACGGAATATTGTGATCTTATATATGTGTCTAATATTCCAAAATATAACTAATTTATTTTTTTATCACTGCTCAGAGAGTAATAGAATGCTTTTATTGAAGAAGAAGATATTGAATAATGTTTGATGAATTCTCTATTTGCTTATTTGCTTTTTTCATACTCATATATTGGCCCCTTGTCTTAGAAAATTACAATTTAAATGTATTAAATAAATCTTAGAAGCATCGTTGTTTGTATAAATTACTCCAAAAAAACTGAAACAGTGTATTAATAAGTTCTTATTTGGCAAGTATTTATTTCGAAAATTGTTAGAAAAGATAATTCAAACAAAATCAAAAATATTAAAAAAAATTTAACATAAACGAAATAAAACTATTTCCAAACATAAAAAAGTGAGCTTCAAAAGCTATGAAATAAATCGCACAGATTTTTTTTCTATTTTAGCATTTCATAATGTTTTAATGAGTATTTTCAGAATTCTCCAATACAAATTTAAGCATCATAATCAACAAGTAGAGTGAGAATGGACGTTTCAAGACACAGCAGTACGGATGGTTCTTTGACACACCGCAGACTTCAATTCCAACTGGCAACTCGTAAGTCAGATTTTATTTTTTAACATTTTTTTATTCAAAAGGTTATAAAAATTGCTTAAGGAACAGAAGATAATTATTGCATATGCATAATATCACTCCCTTAATTAAGGAACTTTAGTTTAAATATATCACCTTACATTAATTGCACAATTATTAACTAAAGTGGATAATGATTAAAATGCTTAAGATATTATTTCTTTTCAAAAAAAATAATTCAAACATAATATAAAGCATGTTGCTGGTATTCTTAAGAAAAGGTATATATTAGTTTCAGCGTACAATAAAGTTCAGTGTTTTTATACAATATAATAGGGTGATATTAGGTATCGAAAGTTTTTTGTCTAGCTAGGATCCTAGAGGAAGACTGCCTATTGCAATGGTTTTCATAGCAAGTCTTCAGAAATATATAAACGTTTCATTTTGTTTGGATTTTAATTGCCTTGGAATATGTATAATTGTTATAAATATAAAAATACAGACGAGTTCATAAATGGCCCATCTAGCTCAAAGGGGGTGGAAATGACGAAGGTTTGAAATTTTAATTTATCTATAGCTTAACCCCCGGGGGGAGGGAGGCACCTCGAATTGAGGATGAGATGCTTCCGGTATGGTGGTTGGATCTCGCCACTCTGGAGGGTACACAAAAAGGTGGGGGATTTGACTCCTCCCATCGATGACGGGACGTACTTCCTTCGGGAAGGGTTGTACCGTGGCCGGTGATGGCCCTTAGGACTCAACCATAGTTCCCGCCAGTGTTACTGTTGCGGCGGTCATTAAGTATTTTTATCCGTGTGCCTTCGGGCGGGTCGGAGAGTCAGTGATATGGCATCTCTATAGCTTTCTTAATATTGAAAATAGAAAAATAAATCCAAATAGCCAAATCAGCGCCTCATTAAGATGTACAACTTTTTCATTTAAAGTTATTCGATAATTGCAATAGAAGTTGAGGACGGAAAAGGGATTCACATGCCCTAAGTTTGACTATTTTTGACATCAACAATTTATGTTGCCAGATAGTGACTCAGATTTAAAGAAACTTTACCTTCCAACTTGTCGAAAGAATTTTTTTTTCATTTACCTCCATTTACCAAATTTTTAATGGAACATTTTATAAAATTCTAACATTCATTATATCATTTTTTACATAAAAAATGCATATCTCCAAAGAAACAGTCCATCAATAGGAATTTTAAATTTGAAACATCTTTCGTATAATATTATTCTTTGAAAAGCAACCATATCATTCGAAAAAAATATATGACTCCACTGCCTACATTCTATTTCTGTTTTCTAACTAAAAAATTCAAAAGATTATTTGTCCAAACGTTTTATGGATTCTATCTGAGAGAGAAAAAAAACGAATTTTGGAGCAGCTAACAGCATATATTCTAGAAAGGCTATGAAAATGGGAAAAAGGCATTAAAAAAGAACGAAAAAGAAAATATCTTTATATATTAAATAATTTTTATTTTCCGAAACATGGAAGTATGAAAGACGTGCTCCAAGTTTCGGAGGAAAATGTGTGTGGTTTCGTACTGACAATAAATCTGCAGAACTCAATATTTTATTCTTCATTACACCTGCTCTTGAACTATTTCGAAAATAATTCATGAAATTCGCTTCGGATAGTATACTGAATGCGAAGTTATTTTCAATTCTTTACCAGGTAGTCAATAGAAGAAAATAATAATAACGCAGAATAATGCATTTTAGTGTAGTTCTGCGAGGTTTATAGTCCTTTTTCTTGCTGCTCTTGTGATAAAGCGTTGTTCAATATATCATTTTTATGAATATAATACTGAAATATTAGCTATTTAAACATGTTTAGTATTTCTAGGTCAAACGGTCTGGTCTATAAGGGTTCAAAGCACATATACATACAAATAAAGATAAACATTACGAAAAAAATTTTATACAGATTGAATAATAAACCCCGTGTTCAAACAAGTCTTTGCCTTTATATGTATTCGCAAAATTACTAATGAATGATTACTTTAATCAATATTAGAAAATTGACCACTTGTTTATCAGTAATGACAATGTTATGATTAAATGTCTCCCTACTACCAAAATGACTAAATTGTCCTACAGGTGCCAAACTCGATAATCAAATGCCAAACAGTGAAACCATTAAAATAACCACCATATTTAGCTAAAAATTATAAATCCTTGTAATTGCGTCGTTTTTAATGCCTATATGAAAGCAAATTAAGAAGAAATGGCAATAATAATCCATTAGCAAGTTTTGCTACCAAAATGCCTTAATTTTCCTATAGGCGCCGAAATCGATATTCAAATGATAAGCAGTGAAACCATAAAGTTAATACTATATTTAAGTTGGAAATTATAAATCCTTATGCTTGCGTCGTTTTTTATACCTATATATAAACCTTTTTAGAAGAAATGAGAATAATTAATTAATAATCCATTAGCAATTATATAAACCTTTTTAGAAGAAATGACATTAATAATCCATTAGCGGTAATATAAACCTTTTTAGAAGAAATGGTAATAATAATCCATTAGCAGATTTAGCTACCAAAATGATTCAATTGTCCTATAGTAGTTGCCGAACTCAATATTCAAAAGACAAACAGTGAAATCATTAAAATGACCACCTTATTGAAGTAGAATTTAAAATTATAAATCCTTATATTGCGTCGTTTTTATGCTTATATATAAACCCTTTTAGAAGAATTAACAATTATAATCCATTAGCAAGTTTCGCTACAAATTTCATTATGCTTTCCAATCACCCTATTAAAAATATTTTAATAGTTATTAAATATTTAAAAAAGAGCTATTCAGTCTATAAGTGAATTTAAGATGTAAACAATTTAGTCTTTTTTCAAAATTCAAACATTTTCTTTAAAATATTATTTATTTATTACATTAATGCTTAAAAATGCAATTTGCGAGAAATATTTTCAAGTTTTTTAATGTCATAGATCAAAAATTTAGAATTGTCTCCGATAATTTTCTTGGAAAACTCGTAATTACTAGACGAGGAATATATCGAGTAATCTCAATATTAGAGTAATTAATTTATTAAAAATTTATTGCTACTGTCAAAATTTTAAAAGCATTAATTAGCTGCTGAGTTCATGTTTTTATATTTGAATATTAATAACAACTTATCTTATGAATTAATTAACATAACTACTATAAATAGGTAAATGAAAATTTATCAGAATTAACAATTACTATCACTACAAAATTCAAACATTATTATGAATATCTAAGGTACTAAAAACACTCAAATATGAACTTAAAAATAAAGTTTTACTTAAGGGTTAAGGGTTTAAGGGTTAAACTAATTATTTCATCTGTAAGTCTTTTTACTGAATATTTTACAAATGTCAAACATTTTTGAAATTTTCTAGGAATGAAAACTAGAAGGAATTTCTAGGAATTTAACAAGAAAGAAAAGATTTCCAAGCACCTGAATGTAATTTCATTTCATATTTCATAAGCTCAAATGATAACTAAGTGATTTTTAAGATGCTGAAAATAATTAAAAATGATTGTACATTTATTAATCGTTTAAATGTGTAAAGTTTTTTAATAAAAATGCTCAAAATACCATTTTAATTTAGAAACAGATAATTATAAACTTTTTCAATAATATTTCACCGCAGAATTACGAACTTACAATGACCCGATTAATGATATTTGATAACGAAATTCCTAGTTCATCATCAATTAGTTTATCAATTATCTTATTTTTCATTTTTCAGTTCATATCAAATCTCATTTTCATACAAATTATAAAAATTACTTTAACAATTAAAATAAACATACCTACTTTTAATTTATGAATTTTAAAAATTAGTTTATTCAGCAAAGAGAGAAACCAATGAGAATGGATTTGTATGCAGTTTAACAAAATGCTAATAGAAAGAAAATTAATATAAAAATTGATATTGTAAATGAAATATTAAAATAAAATATAGAAAAATAAAACAATGGAAATAAAATTAGACTGGAAGGAATAAATCCATTTAAAGCCCAATGTAACTTAAAAATTAATGAAAAAAATAGCTCAGTCGTTTTTACAAAAACCACATATATTTTCCTGGTGAGAAGCCTATATGTGTTGAAAATTGATTTATAAATATCACTATCAGCAGTGTGAATGAAAAGTGTTTCTTATCGAATAATAATGAAAATTCTAAACTATAGATTCCTCAGTATTAATGCACTCTTTATCAGATCACAATAAAGGGGAGGGGAGGTAATGACCAAAAACTGTAAACTCTCACTAAAAATACTTATATAAATAAGCACATAATAACTAAATACATTTTTATTAACTTTAAGCACATATTATAAACTTTAAGTACATATTAACTAACTTTAAAACATAATACTTTAAACACTTTATAACCTGTATGTACAGATTTAAGTAAACTTTTTATTTGGGCACTAAAAAATTGATAAAAAATGGTGCCCGTTGTTTCGTCTAGCTTCCTTGGTTACCTTAAAAACATAAGTAGATCCTTTTTCCCGCCATCATCTGCGTGCGAAATCATACTTCCGTAATACAGCCGTTTTTGTAAGCGTGTTACATCATGCATTATATAGCATAACCCTTTTTAAAAAATTGAAGGAAAAAAACGAAGTGTTATTCTTAATGGAATAGTTAAATTTTAAAGTTGAAGTTTTTACAATAAAAAGAAGACGAAAACGACATCTCATTTTATATCGCTCAACGCAACGTATGAGTTATATATGAGTTTGTTATGTTATATAAGAATTTGTTGCTCAACGCAATTTTAAAAAGGAAAAGATAATTTCTGATTCATGATCAACTTTTATAGTTTTGATTCCGTAGGTGAAAAAAAAATAATACTGGACATAAAAGAAAAATTATTGAACTTGGTGTTGAAAAAATGATCTGGATAAGAAGACATCAGAGGTATATTAGAAAAGAAAAAGCAGATGCGCCAGCCAAGGAAAATTTAAACTTATAAAATCAAAAAGTTTTAAATGAGTTATATATGAGTTTGTTATGTTAGATATGAATTTGTAACTCAAAGCATTTTTAACGGATCAAAGATAATCTTTGGTTCAAGACTGGCTTTAATGTCCCTTGATTCCGTAGGGGAAAAAATAATAATACTAAATATAAAAGAAAAATTCTTGAACTTGGTATTGAAATAATCTGAATCAGAACACAACAGGGATATATTGAAAACTAAAAAGCAAATATACTAGCCAAGGAAGCTTTAAACATAGAAAGCCAAGAAATATCTGTTCATGAGTTCAAAATCCAATTCAGAAATGAGACTAAAAAAACTAATAATTAACGATTGACAGATGGAATAACTCTATCAAGGGGTGAACTATCCATCAACATTTTAAAAAAGTTTTTAATTACCGAATTGAGAGTGATATTTATCTTAATCGAGTATATACTAGATATGCTGTATTTTCCGTATATGAAAGTCGTTTCTTTGACAAAAGTTGACTTATGAGTGTGACACCGAAGAAAGCTTTATAAATCACGTGATCAAAACCGGTGTACTAAGGTGAGAAAACAGATTCAGATGTCTCTTCACGTCTAAGAACTCTTCAAAATCCCAATCATTAAATCTTCTAACAAGGACATTTTGTCAAAATTCTTGTCTTTAGTTCTATCCTAATGTAAAAAAAGCTAATATACATTTAACATATTTAAAGTATTCTTAATGTTTTGCAATTTAATATGTACTATAAAATGTAAATTTTTTTTCTGAACCATATGTGTTCTCTCTAGAGGGTCTTGTTTGCAAGTGTTCGATATCATCAAATGCCGTTTTGTTCCTTTGTGCTAGGTGGGGCTGCTCTTCGACGACCTCATCAAGCTTACAGCATGGCCTCTGGCTAAGTCGGAGTATTACTTGCATATCTCTTGCATATCATATATCATTTGGTATCATTCCAAAAGAAGGAAGAAAAAACACAGTTTTTTTTTTCTCATTCCGATACTTACAGTCTACAGCTATTCCAAAGTGAAAAAAAAATAAAATGATTATTTGCCAAAACTTTTTATGGATATTCCATTTGAAGAAGAAAAAAAGTTTTGTCGCATTGAGAGCATAAATATTCAGGAAAGTTTCTGTAAATGGAAAAAAAAGAGAGAAAAGACCTCTTTATGAGAATAAATATTTTTTGCTTTCCGAAACCGAGGTGTATAAAAGTAGTGCCCTATGTTTCTGAGAAAAACTCCTGCGGGCCTGCGCAAAAAAACTAAGATTACTAAAATCAGTATCTTATTCTGTTATAGCACCTGAGTTCAAAGACTGATAATTAGAATTCATAATTTAAATATATGCATAAATTCAAGATCAACCGATTCCTTTCTGGTTTAAAAAAACAAAAGAGTATCTCTCAAAACAGATATCTTTAGCATTATCTTTAAAGACATTTCATTAATGCAATTTAAAAGTATTTATTGTAGTTTTAAATAAAAAAATAAGTATTCCCATAAAATATAAAATATTATGAAGAGCGGTTTATTACTTTTGTCCATATTTTTATTAAAATTATTTTCAGAGGTATAGAACACTTATGTTTTTTATTATGAAATTATTTTTCTCAAAAAGATGAAATAGTTTTATATTCTATTGGTGTATATATTGAATATTCTTTATCAAACGAGTTAAATAGTGGCAAATACTGAAAAAGAACTTGAATAATATATCTTGATCCAGATAAAGATATATTGTTGGCTTAAAGGATTAAAAATAAATTCCTAAATGTGATTGAATCTGATTTTTTAAGCATAATTTTGTGATGTTCGCTTTCATTCCTTAATTAAATCATGGTATCTGATAAAGACTCAGTTTACTGACAATTGGCAACTTTAAACTTTGGTTGTTTAAAACGAAATAAATTGTGAGCAGTATAAAATAAAAACATTTAAATAACTTTCTTTC
The DNA here is from genome assembly GCF_947563725.1 of Argiope bruennichi. Lineage (NCBI taxonomy): Eukaryota > Metazoa > Arthropoda > Arachnida > Araneae > Araneidae > Argiope > Argiope bruennichi. The sequence goes on from NC_079160.1 coordinate 91,693,710, forward strand.
AAATAGCAACTGTTAATTTAACATTTCAGAATAAAATACGATATTCACAAACTTAGAAACGAAAACGAAGGAGACATGCAATCACAAGAGAAAAACATCAATTGCTTTTTATTCTTATTTAAAATACGAAGCCCCCGGGGGGCACCTCGAATTGAGGATGAGAGGCTTCCGGCATGGTGGTTGGATCTCGCCACCTTGGAGGGTACACTAATAGGTGGGGGATCTGACTCCTCCCATCGATGACGGGGCGTACTTCCTTCGGGGAGGGTTGTACCGTATCCGGTGACGGCCCTTAGGACTCAACCACAGTTCCCGCCAATGTTGCTGTTGCGGTGGTCCGGTCATTCAGTTTTTTTGTTTTAAATTCATGTGCCTTCGTGGCGGATTGGACAGCGGATTTATTTAAAATACGCTTTGCTGTGTGTGCATACCATTAATTCTTATAATAACATTTTTAATGTATATTCTGATAAAAACAATGAATGCATTTTCATGATGCGTTTAAAAACAAAATTATGTAGCTTCAAATCAGCATTTAAGTATTAAAATAGACCAGAAGCATAACTGGATGAATAATAATATGTTATTCATATAGAATTCTTGCTTGATTACAAGGGAACCATATTTAGAATGATATTTTTTAGTTCCTTGTTAGAATGAAGTTTCATTTGGTAAATTTCAGATTTATGAAGAAAATTTTAAAGAAAAATAAAATAACGAAGAAAATGGAAACAAAAAAAATTTCATCTTACTTTCACCATTTCGTATTTGTTTCAATAATCAATAATGGAAAAATAATATTATTTCGAGAAATTTCATTCCATTAAGGAACAAATTGTTGAATATCCCCAGAATGCTAAATTATTCGAATATTTTAATCAATCAATAAATAATACATCTACAATAACAGTAGCAAAGTAAAAGCAAACTATTGGAAAAGGAAAAAAAATTTGTGCGTTCCTACATCAAAAATAAACAAACCAATTATTATTTACTGATTTAAAGGTATAAAGTGTCAATTATTCCGTAAAATCATAGAACATTAATATGTTCTTACGATTCTACTGACAAAATTTTGAAAACAGGTAGCCATTTTGCATCTAATTGTTTTCCAAGAAAAATACTATAGCATGTCACATGACGAGGCTGAAATAAAGCAACAGTTATATTGTTTTTTGGAAATTCCTTTCATTTTCAGCTAGCTGTCTTTCTCTAAATCAGATAACTGCGACTGCCAGACACACTAATGATATTATAGAAAAGCTTCTTTTGATAGTACATTTTCCAAACTCTCTTCAAGTCTAAATAGAAGATTTAAAAGTCTGGGAGTATTATTTAAATGTCGATATACTTTCATTTAGTTCTTTTCTTTTCTATTTCTTTAAACTTCTTGTGATAAAAACGGCGAGAAATAAAATCGTCTGCATTTTTGTTTTTTGTAAAATTTATTCGATTATAATTTTTAAGTCTTTTTTTATTTTTAATTTCTTATACATGTAGTGTACAGAAATTAATCAAAAATACTAACATTAGGAAATTTAAATTAAAAAATTATTTCTGAATCAAACTAAAAAAACTAAAAAATTAAAAAAAGATTCAAATGTATTTAGAGAGCGCTAAGGCTGCTACTACTAAAACACAGATGACTTAACCAAAATTAATAAAAATATAAAATTAATATAAACAAAAAAAATCAAAAAAGGAAAAGAAATGATGAATCCGGCCTGAAGACTTTCTCGAGGGTCGCCTTCAAGCAGGGATTCAAACAAGAGATTTTTTCTGTGAGGGACCTGACTTTCATCCAAAAATATTGTAGTTAGATCTTTATAGATGATGCTGTGTTATTGTAATTTCGCTTGGATTTGGAAGTTATACTTTATTGTTTTATTTCTGTGAAACTGGTTTATTTCTAAGGTCTCAATCCCAGGGGATTTTCAGGTCACGAGGGGTCAAAAGTTTTGGGCGAAAGTCAGACCCGTCACAGAAAAAAAACCCTTGTTTAAATCCCTGCCTGAGGGAGAGTGACCCTTGAGAAAATCTTCAGGTCGGATTCATCATTTCTTTACCTTTTTTGATTCTTTTTGTTTATATTAACTTTATATTTTTACTAATTTTAGTGTGCAAAAAATATAGTAACAGTTAAAAAATTCGAATTTGAGGTTTTGACGAATCTCCTGTTTTATGCCTCCCTCAGTTCGTAAAACATATTTGTGGAAAATATCCGTCTGTCTGCTTGTCTGTGACTGGGATAACTAAAAACCAAATTAAGTTAGACGCTTGAAATTTGGTACACAATCTTTATCAAATTTGCAGATTTCTATCACATTTTGAGTAAATCTATGTCAAATATAAGTTATCCCGATAATCAAAAAGCTAAGAGAGCTAGATAAATAAAATTCTGTACACAGATTTAATATCTGTAGCGTAGACACTTCTCAAATTTTAAACCATATTCAACTAACGATTGATCGTCTGTCGGTCTGTACTTTCAGAAATAAGCAAACGTGATCATTCATGTAACAAAATGACTTAGTTTTAACAAACTTAGTATGTGATTTTGTGACTACAAGATCAGCTTTGTATCAAAATTTTGTTTCAATCATTTTAGAAAAACGTGTCAAAAACACAAATTCGATTTTTCGATGTTATTAACGCATATTGAGGAATAATCTCGAAATAACTCGCCAAGGAAGACACACTAGATTTAGTAAAAATGCTAAATTCACGCCAAAAGTAGTAACCATTGTACGCCATACTAGACAACGCAAGGCGTTTTCTGGCATGACAAATGTATTAGAGAGTATACGAGAAAGTTTTTGGGAGATTTTTGTCTCTAGTTTTTTTAGATTTTTATTAGTTTATGATTTGGTTTATTCAGTTTTCAAAGTAGAACATATTGATGAAATAGGCTAGAAAATAAAACTGAACTAATTTTGATTTCAGTGGTAAATAAGACTTAGGTGAAACTTTCAGTAAAACATTTACTGTCTGTAGCAATAATTTACAACATCTGGAAATTTTTAAAAATTTTAATCCGTTTATTCTATCCATAAAAAAGGACTTCATTTACGGTTTAATTAGTGGAAAGACTTTCCAAATTTAATGAATTTGTTAAAAAAGACACGCCGATGTTGGGATGTAGTTATTAACTGTTGCTGAATTTAATTCCACACTTATTTTAAGATTATACACTAGATTCTTATTTAGTTCAAGGAATAATTAAATCTTTTTCTTGAATTTTTGCCTTTCAGTTCAAGAATTATTTCAGAATATAATGCCATATACTGTTCATTATATAGCAATAATAATATAAGATTTTTCTTAGGAGATGTTATTATAATAATGGAAGATACTTTTATTATTTTCTTAAAAGGAACATGCAATGTAAATTTAAAATGAAATTAACGATAAACAATTAAATCAGCAAAATTCCAAACGTTTATTTCTCAAAAGTGTTTATATCTAAACTCGTTTAAAATAATCTAGAGCGACATTATGACCCAAATAAAGACTTTATGACCAAAATTTAACACACTTTTATCATCTCAAGAAATGTGCTATGTCAAAATTATTATCAGTGTAATCTGAATTAAAGCAGCAAACATAAAACATAGTATTTAATTATTTCTTGCAGATATTTTGTATAATATGAAACGAGTTAAAAAAAGTATACTGAACTAGAAACACTGAAACATCAATTTTAATCAAGTTAATATAAATTTCAGAGATAAAGATTTCTTTAATAAAAAAAGAAAGCAAGAAATTTCATATCGTGAAATGTTTGTAAAAAATATTAATAAAAAGAAATCCTGTAATAATCAACAAAATACTTTTCAATTAACAGAATTCCATTCTTTCAAATATATTTCTCAAAAATATTTTCAAATATATATATTGCTCAAATATATTTTAAACCCACACTTAGTAAATCATACATTTATGTTTCTATATTTGAAAAGATTCAGCGCTGATGCATTAAACTGAATATTGTGGTTTCTGCTTCTTTGAAAACTTTCCTTTATTGTAAAAATTTCAATTAATTCAATTCATTTTCCCGACGAAAACAGAAACTCTCTTTTGAATAAAAGCTATTGAAATTCACCTGGCTCGCATCTGCAAACAGTATTACTTTCACCATAAAATTCACCATCTGAAGAACAAACAGTTTATTTTATTCGAAAATACTTTTATAGTTTCATTTTCAAAATCGAAAGTTTTGGAGCAAACGACTTTTAGGAACAAAAACGATAGAGTGAAGGATAAAATGTTTTCCCGCACCTGAATTTAATTTAATTTCGAGTTTCATTCGCTCGAATGGCAGCAAAGTGAATTCGAAACTACGGAAAACATCGGAAAATAAATGTATATTTTTTCATCAATAAACGTGTTGAGTTTGCTTTAAATAAAGGTGATCAAAGTGTTATTTTAATAAAGAATTCTCGTAATTACGGTGTTTTTGATTAAAAATTGCAGATGAATTTTTAGCAATCAATTTCCAGATAATAGGAGAAATTGATTTCGTTTTGAAACAACGATAATCAATAGAAATTGATGAATATTAGATTTTAAAAAGGATTTTGTTTTAAAGGAAAATTAAATATTTCTGTAAATCTAATATTCTATGAAGATAATTAACTTATATTATTGCTGAAGAAAATGCTAATAAAGAACTTTTAATAAATTTCCTGTTTTTTTATTTTTTAATATTAAAATTAACTGTTTTTTCCCTAAATAATTGCGATCTAAAAGTATTAAATAATTTATCAAAAAAACATTATGATTCATTTTGCTTCTCATTTTTAAAGATATTTATTCATTAATTTAAATAAGAGAATATAATATTCTAAATGGAATAAAACAACATATTAATGAGTTTTTATTTGGAAGATAGGTATTTCAAAGACTGATAAAACAGATAAGTCATATATAGATATCTGAAAATACAATAAAATAATACAAAAATGAAGAAAATCTATTTTATACATTTCATTAAAAAATGAAGTAATTATAATTAAAATACAGCCAGCCTTAATCGCCTTAAAAGAACTTTTTCCTAATATTTTGTAAGTTGTTTTCTCTTCATATTCAGAAACCTGTAGAAACTGGATTCCATAAGACATTTAAAATCATAATTATCAGAAAACGAAGTAAGACAGATTTTACTTGATACAGCAGAATAGATCAACTGATAGGACATATAGTTCTAAAGTCGTAAATCGGGTTTATATTTTTTAATACTGTAGCGGTTACATAACTCTACTACCTTCTCTTTGAATACAACAGATGGCATTACCTTATTAACATCAACTTATGTTTCACATTCTCCTTCTTGGACGTCATTATTAGATTGTATTCTAAGTGAGTGTCCTGTATTTTCGTATTCGTTTTTGTTTTGTCTTGTGAAATGTAGAACTTAGAAAATAATTAAATAACTATTCCTGAAACGTGTCTATTCTTTTCATCTACCTTATAATGAAGATATAAAGAGTCGCATCCGTATACAATACTATTTTTATTCAAAAGATTTATAAAACCAGCAGAAAAAAAAACAGAATATAATTTTTGTATACAATATATCCACCTTCGTAAAAAGCTTGTATTGAAAAAAAATGGTTGTGCTGAAAAATATATGTTAATCCGCAGTCAACAGAAAAAAATGTAATACATGGATTGGAATGAAATTGCTTAAGATATCATACACATTCAAATAAGAATAATTCAGACACAATATAATCCAGTATATTCAAAAAAATTACATACTTTATTTTTCTAATTTTCAAAATACTGTTTCAGCTGTTATTTCATTAATTCAGATGAAATGGTAAAGCAATAGAAGTAAATTGAAGTTTTGGTTACACTGAAGTTTTTCTATTTCCATTCTTTATAAACATTTATTTTTGGGGGTGCGATTTATTATTGAAACTTCACATTCCTCAAATAAATTTTTTGCGGAAGAAGTTTAATTCATATATCCGAGAAGAAAATTCCGGATATATGAATTTTTTATGGACATTTAAAATTGAAACTTATCTTTTGTAGTCCAATATTATTCTCTAAAAAAATAACCATGCCGTCCGAAATAAACATTTGATTCCTGTATTTATAATCTATGGTTGTTTTCTAAATTAAAAAAATCGAAAGATTATTTGACCAGTCTAGCAATAGATTTCACCAAAGAAATAATTTGTGGCACTGCGAGCCGCAAACATTACAAGAAAGGCAAAGGAAACAGAGAAACAGAATATATATATATATATATATGAATCCCAATGCAAAATCTTTTGTTGTGACGAAACAATGTATTGTGGAAAAGAAAATTAATTTTTAAGTAAACCGAAACCTAAAGTTTTAAAAACATCATCAAATATTTAAAAAAAAATGGTATAATTTTTAATAATGTGTTTGGTAACTCAAGCATATATTTAACAATATGATATAGAAAGATCTTAATTTTAATTTCTATGAACAATTAAAAATTATTCAAGTCTTGAATACATTTTTAAGTAAAAAAAATCTCAAAAGCAACTAAAAATTTAAAAAAAAATTCAATATCATTAATGCAAAACAGACATATTTACTTATTTGTGTTTCTATATGTCAAATATTTACAAAAAAAAAATATTTACAAAAATTCTTGAGTGGTACCATTCCTAACACTGTTGTTGTGCGAAGAAATCAAAACGCTGAATAAATAAAAATTACTTATTAATTCACAGTTAATAAATATTATTATTATTTCACTATTTAATTAATTGCCACAAAATTTTCAATAAAACAAACTTTTTGTTGCATCGCATTTACGAGCAAAATTTGAAGACAATCTATTCGTTGCTTTATACTTCGTTTGAGTAGAAAATAATTAGCGACATGTTTTCATATATACAGATTACTAGTTCAAGTTAACAAAACAATTATTAAAATTAAGTTAAATAAACATTTAAAATGATTAAATATGTGACAAAATTGAATAAAACTGGAATAGAATTTGCAACAATTTCAAAAGATAATTTCTGAAAGTAAACTGTTCCTCAATTTAATTAAAAATACTTATACTTCAAAGTAAATTAAAAATCAAAGAGATTGAATAAAGGAACTTCAAAATTTGTTTAAGCGCGCGTATAATTAATGCATTTAAACAGTGAAATAATTTTAACACTTCAAGGAAAATATTCTAACTGTGTTTATTCATATTTGAGAATTCAAAAAAAATAAATATGGAAATGCAATTGGTGCACCAGAGAATCTGTAGATTTTTAATTCATATTTTGGGGAAAAAAATATGTAACCGCATAAACTAAGAAAATTGCAAGGAAATTATTTTATTATTTTTAGTCAGTATTTTAATTTAAAGAACTTAAAAACACTTAATAATAGCTGCCGACCGTTCAAATTTTTAATTAAATATTTTATGTAACTTGGTCTTAATGTCTTCTTCACCAAAATATATTTTTGTAGGATATATTCGGAAGGTAAAACAAAAACATCTGAAACTTTAACCATGACTTTTAGCAATAACTTCGGGTTTTTTTTTTTTTTTTTTTTTTTTTTGCCAGCATTCTTATGTTGTTGTTTTTTTATATGTTTAATATTCGTTCAAATTTTTAAGGTATATTTGTATTCTTGTTCAAAGCTTTCCTTGACCTATTTCTTTAAAAATGATTAAAAATTCAAAAAATGAGCATCCTGAAAAAAATAGTAATTTGAATTTTTCGATGATATAAAAATTATATTTGAGCAAGAATATTTTCTGGAGTTATCGCCGAATAATGCCACCATTTTTTTTAATTTCTAAATGAATAAAATACTAATTAAAAGTTGAAAAAAATCACTCCGAGTTGTATATTCCCACTCTCCGAAATATATATGAATCAAGTTTGATAGCTGTATATCAGGTTTGGTAATTTATAGAGTGCCAGCACACACATACTCACAAATGTGCATTCATCTTTATTATAAGTAAAAGTAAATATCGTAAAAACAATTTTCACACTAGTGATCACACAATTATCCGAATAAATCTTATCTATTTATCGATCCGAATAAATATTTTGTATCTATACGAATAATTTTTTAAAAATAAATCTATCCGAATAAATTTTTTGACAGTATTTACGAAACTACAATTAAAATATAATAAACTTTTAATAATATTACAAAACCATAGTTAAATATCTGTGTTTATCAATATTAACAATATTATAACTAAATATTTTATCATTACGAAAGTGACTCCATATTAAGTTTTTAACAAACATATTTAAGTTTAATTCAAAATTATAAATCCTTATGCTGCGTCGTTTTCAATGCCTATATATAAGACTTTATAGAAGAAACAACAATAATCCATTAGCAAATTTCGCTACAAATCCAATTAAGCTTTCTTATCGTCCTGTTAAAAATATTTTAACCTTTCTTAAATATTTATAAAAATGTTATTTAGTCTATAAGTGAATTTAAGAGATAATCACTTAAGCCATCTTTTAAAATATTTTCGTTAAAATATTGTTTATTCACTCCATTAATGATTAAAAATCCAGTTTGCAAGAATTATTTTTCAAATACTCGAATTTTATAGGTCGAGAGTTTATAATTGTCTCGCTAGTTGTGGAAAAACTCTCTACTATTATATTAAGAATATATCGAGTAATTTAATGTAATCTCAGTATACGAATAATTGTTTAAAATTCTCTATGTAATCATACTTATAAAAGCATTAATTAACTGCTTTCATAACTTTTTATAATATTAAACAGGTTATAATAGCAAATATAACTTCTCTCATAAATTAATTAACGTAACTACCATGTTTGACTAAATGAAATGTTTCATAATTAACAACTGTTATCCAGAGTAAAGTTGTATAATTTTCATTTCAAACGAAACGACGATTAAATTAATACTTTTTACATTATCAAGTTTCATATTTTTCCCGATTATTTGTAAATGTATTTATTCTTGACAATTTACTGAATCAATAATTTAAGGATTAAAATATGAAAAAAATTCTGAATGTACTTATTTTTTATGACAAAAAGATTTATTTCGTCCAAGGTATAAAGAAGTAATTATAGATGAAATTGAAAGCCAAATATACCGTTTTGAAAGAACCAAACAAATTTGTTTCGTGTTGAATTTGAAAGAACGAATAAAAGGAGACATTTCACTTTCTATGGAAGGCAATTAATTTCAAATATTAATAAAAAGATAAGAAAAAATCTAGTGGATTCTCCAAAATCTTTTCGCATACTTTTTTAAAAAGGAACTACCCCACCCCCTTGCATAAAATTAAGAATCGCAGTTAAGGCCAATGGCTTGCATTAAATTGGCAAATAATAGTTATAAAACATCGATGACTGACATGAATTTAATATTTTTATTGAATCTGTGTGGTCATTTACGATTATTTGCGATTCATTTTTTGTCTTTTGTCTTGTTGCTCTGACATGGCTCTTTACAAGCCAGCTGACAGTTATCTGTCAGCGATTTAAACCGAGTGAGTGTCTCTCGTTTTTTCATTAGCGCATACTAGGGCCAAGAGTACAATTTAGCTTTAAACATTTATAGCTAGCTTTATAGGAAGATCACATAAACATTTTACATAATAATAGCTTTATATAATAATTAGCTTTGATATTTATAAATTCGTTTTCTCGCTTTCTGAAAATGGGTTACAAGATTCAAAGTTAAATTTGAAATTGAAGTAGGAAGAGACATATTAGCTAAATTAAACTTCAAAATTAATTCGCATTTTTTTTTCTGATGCAATCACTATTTTATTAGACCGTTTAGACTCTAAATTAAATCTGTACTAAATACCTTATAAAATAAGAAATAAATTTCAATTATATGTCTGTCTGTAAACTATAATAATTATAAAACTGTGACAATTCTGTATAAATTTTACTATTTATCACTACTGCGAATCCTTATTAAACATTTGTAAAAACGAAAGTTATGAGATTATTAGAAAAAAAAGTTATTTCTATTTTATGATTACTTTTTAAAGTTTTTTCCAGTTCTTCTTCTGTAAAAAAAATAATATTTCATGTCAATATCAAAATATTTTGTGCAATCAATAAATGACTTCCTCGTAAGTCATTTCATACGCATATACAGTGGCTAAAAAAATTGAGAGTACACCTTACTTTTACTTGATAAATCCGACTTTCAATATAAATAACACATTACCGGGAAGTGCAAACATGTTTATATTTTTACACATAAAAATAAAGAAAAATCAACGAAATTCTTCTAAATTGAAAAGTTTCAGAAGCATTTTAATTAAACATACGCATAATTTTGCCTCAAAAAATTGAGAATACACCAATGAAATTCTCGTAATATCTCGCATAGAAAGAACGTGTCAGTATTTAGTTACATAACTTTTGGCTTTTATACTGGCCTCTAAATGTCATGGTACCGATTCGATCAATTTTTGCTGGTATCTGAAGATATTTTACCCCATTCTTCTTGCAACACTTGTTTTAAATGGGTTTTGTTTCTAATTTTGTGTTTTTGAACCACTTTTCCGAGTATGGCCTACGAATATTCATAGCACCGTTGTCGGGGTACTGTGGTGGTGTGTGTAACTGCTGTTTACAACGAAAAAGACACCATATTTTGACGTTACGTGCATGCTGTTTGGAGTCGTTGTCCTACTGAAAAAAGAAATTTCCATCTAAAACCAAATTTTTAGTACTTTTCTTTAGATTGCTGCGAAGTATATCCAAGTAAACCATATCGTTTATAATGCCATATCGTTTAAATTAAATTTCCTACCCAGGATGAAGCCATGCAACCTCAAAACATGACAGAGTCACCATCATGTTTAACTGTAGGACGTAACTTTTTTGGATCCGAAGAAGTATTAGGCTTTCTCCATACAGTACGATGGCTGTCACTGTCAAAAATGTTGAGTTTTCTTTCATTACTAAATATAGCTTTTTTCCAAATTTTATTTGTCTTCAATTGAGGAGATTTTGCAAACTTCAAATGCTTTTTCTGAATTTGCAAGTTGATGAGCGGTTTCTCTCTAACAATGCAACTTTTATATCCAGCTTGTCTAATGGCATTTCGCACAGTTTCAGCACATACACTTCTGTCTATGATTTGAAAAGTTTCTGCAATAAGTTGGATGAACCATATGGTCGCAGCAATCTGAACGAAAACGTTCAAAATTTGGGTTTAGATGGAAATTCCATTTTCCAGCAGGACAACGACCCCAAACAAAACGTACGTTACGTCAAAATACGGTGTATTTTTCATTGGAAACAGCATTTACACACACCACCATAGTACCCCGACATCAATGCCATTGAATATTCGCAGGCCATATTCGAAAAAGTGGTTCAAAAACACAAAATTAGAAACAAAACCCATTTAAAACAAGTGTTGCAAGAAGAATGGGGTAAAATATCTTCAGATACCAGCAAAAATTGATCGAATCGGTACCATGACATTTAGAGGCCATTATAAGAGCCAAAAGACTTGCAACATAATAGTGACACTTTGTTTCTATGCGTGATATTGCAAAAATTGCATTGGTGTATTCTCAAATTTTTGTGGCAAATTTTGGAGTATGTTTATTTAAATTGCTTCTGAAACTTTTCAATTTAGAAGTTTTTCTTTGATTTTTCTTTATTTTTACTCTAAATTAAACCATTTGTTATGTGCAAAAATAAAAACATGTTTGCACTTCCCGGTAATGTGTTACTTATATTGAAAGGCGGATTTATCAAGTAAAAGTAAGGTGTACTCTCAATTTTTTGAGCCACTGTATGTGTCATTGTGTTCTTACATTTATTTCAAAATTACCTTTTAAGTCAATGACTTTGATGTGATGTAAGACAACACTGCTAAACATCATGTTGAAAGAACAAAAGCCTTCTAATGGTAAAAATTTTTTTAAAAATTAAGAATCCACAAAATGACCACTTATGAATGCTTAAAGTACTAAAAGCAATCAAATATAGAATGAAAAATTAAAAATAAATTTATACATTTGAACGATTTAATGTTAAAGAATCTAACAAATTAGTTATGTATCCTTAAAAGTTTTATTTTTTATGCAGTTCTTTTAATTAACACATTTTATTCAGATGTAAATTAAACGTATTATTTCTAATGATCCTTATTTGAAAATCACTTGATAAGAATATTCAAATATTCTTACGTTCATCAAGACAATAAAGTCCCAAAGGACAAACGATTTGCTTTATCTCTAATTCGTTTGACTAAATCTTTTTTAAAAATCAAAATTCTTTGAGCAAAAGATATCTAGTAAAGAAAACGATTTAGCGAGATAAAAATGTTACCATGAACATGAATTTAATTTAATTTCGCATTTCATTCGCTCAAATGGCATCACAGTGAATTCTTAGTGAATGAAAAGAATGGAAAAAGTACGTTTATTTATTAATCATTTAAGAGTGTGAAGATTATTTTAAATAAAAGTGAATGAAACACAGTTTTAATTAAGAATGCAAGCAATTGTCGAGTTTTGCAAAACAATTTTGCAACATAATTTCGAACATTCATTATTCTAATTACTAAGGAATTCCCTGTTCTTTCTTAAATCTCAGTAATCAGCAAAATTCTGCAATTCATTTGCGGCTAATGTATTAAAATAAAAAAAAAGGTTGTTTATTTTGTTTTGTTTTTTTGAGAGAATTATGGATAACTTTCAAGACATGTGACTAAGTTCGGGAGGAATTTTTCTGAAAAACGTTCGAAAATAAGTTATATTTTTTAATATTTGCATAAAAAAGATTGGAAAAAAATCTATGAAACTGAAAATATTAGTTAAATGGCAAAAATATTTTAAAAATTGGAAAAATTTTTTTTGAATAAACAGAGGAATAAAGTCAAATTCTTTTAGTTTAGAGGTTTATCAAATGATTTGCTAAAATTTTGAATATATCTTAAGAAATATATTATCTAGTTTGTGAACTAAAAATAAACAGTATTTCTATCCATTCTCTAAATATTGGGATTCTACTGATATATAACATGAAATTTTCAATTTTTTTCACATTGTGTTGCATTAAAATAACTATAAAAATTTTCTAAAGCAATAGATTACTTATTCTATCATTCAGAAACTACAGAACATATTGATACCAAATTTGAACAAAAAATATGCATTAGATTTTAATATATGAAGGTTTTCGTATGAAAATTCTACAAAGATTCGAATTTGAGAAAATAGCATCTGAAGATGCAAAATAGCATTAAAACATATGCAAATGAAAATATAAAAGTTAGTACATGTCCTCAAAAATTATATTTAGAAACAAAATTCTAGGGGTTTTTGTTCAAATATTTAACTTGTTCAAATATTAAGCCTGTGCAAATAGTTAGAATATTAAATAAAATAAAATTTCATAATTTCTAAAAAAAATCGATTTTTTAACGCAGTTACCTACTTTAATACAGCAAGAATATGCGGATGAAGAAAGTTTTATCAATTACTTTTTTTTTCTTTATTTTGGTTCATCATTAAATCTAGTGTGAATATGTACTAATTAAAGGAATTGTTTTAGAACTAAAATAAAGATAATACAAGTGACTTTTTTTTTTAACAAAAATCTTGTAGAAATATAATCACGTTGAAAATCATGTAGAAAGGCTGTATAAGCAATTTGATAAGATGCAAGAAAATTAGTATTAAAACTGATATCACAGATAAAACATTACAAATATATATACCAAAATAATGCAATGAAATAGAAAACAAATTAGAAAAATTAAATTCATTTAAAATCCAATATAGTTTCAAAACTTCATGAAATAAATTTCAAAAAACAATTTTAAAAATATTCGCTTATATTTTTCTATTCAGAAGCAGAAATTGATTTTTTCAATAGTTTATAGTTATTATTATCAACATGATGAATAAGGGGTATTGTTTCCTAACAAGTATCAGGGTTTTGAAACATTCGGTAATCAGAATTAATGTATTCTTTTTCAAAACGTAATATAAGGGTAAAGTTGTATGAATATTTACAAAGCTTAACAACATTTGTTACAGAAAATTAGAAATAAATGACTTAAACGTTTAAAAAAACGCATTTTAATTTGTGTTCTAAAAAGTGAAAAGAAATTATTCTGATTGATTTTGCAAGTGTGTCAATCATTTAGCAGCAAGAGGATTTAAGTGACATTCGAGGAGGAATTTTTGAAGCTATTTCATTAGAAGGAATCAATCTCACAGTTCTCATTAATTAGTTAGCACGGGGCAAAACAGATCTAGTACTGCAATCTCCTAGAGAAGTTCCATTCGCTCTATGTGCATAAATAGTTTTATCACCTCATGGGACGACTATTTTATAATGAATGCAAAGTTCTGGAAAGAAAAATTTGGACTTTATATTCATATCAAAGTCCGAAGAGTAGATAAAAGAGCTCAAACATTATCCATATAACCAATTGGGTTTGGATGAAAAATTCAAAACGGAAAAAGGGAAGATTCCGTAGAATAACCAGGAATCACCATTGAAAGTAAAGATCAAGTTCTTGAAACAATATCTGAAAATGCCAAAAACAAAGAAGTCATAGTCTTAAAATAAACGCAGAATACAACTTAAACCTACAAAAAATAAACTAAAATAAAAAGCTAATTTTTTAAATGGAAAACTCAAATATATAAATAATATATATTTCATAATAAGAAAATGTATAATATATAATATATTTATAATAATCGAGAAGAATATTTTCTAATGTAGCTAGAGAACAAGAGCCCGGACCAAAAGTAGAAAAAATAAATATCCTAACATCATAGCAAAGACCATAAAAAAACTCAAACCAACAAGATATAACTGTTTTAAAGAAGAAACAGAAGCACTAACACAATAGAAATGAAAAAATTCTTTGAGATTTTCAGACCTATCAAAAACTGATAAACTTGTCAAGCAATATTCCAAAGCAGAAGAGAAAAAAACACTTATTCTCAATGCACTACTTGAACAGATTAACTCCAGCCTTTTCGGCCGCTTGACCCCTGACCATGGTATGAGAAGACGTAGAAAAAATAAATATGCAATGGATTAATTCCCCTTTTAGTAAATTTGCAGATTTTTTTTTCTTTTCTCCTTTCTATAACTTTCAGTATATGCTTCATTGTTTGTTGTTGAATCATTTTATTTCTAGACTTCTCTTTCATTTTCTTAGTTTCTTAGTTCATATTTCTTAATTCTCGAGAACCCAGGGACTGATTCGAAAATTCAGTCTTCATTGCTGCTCCGGCATCTGAGTGAATTACCACTTCACATTAGTGAAGATATTAACAATCAAACACGGCATTTTTTATCAGACACAAACAATAAACATCACAATAGACATAAAACGGCATCACAATAGAGCTTCGAAGAAATTTAAGACTTATTTTAATGGTATAAATAAGATATTAAATTAATCAATTAATTACTTTAATAAGAAAACTGGCATCGCAATATTTTATCGTAGGTATTTTTTTTAAATTAAACTAACTTTTCATATTCTTTTTAATTAAAAAAAACTCCATTGGTTTCTTTTTTCTAAATTCTATGCGAAACTTAGCTAATGAAGGAGCAATAATAATTTCAAAAGAGAGTATTTGCATGCAAGCGGCATTAAGAGCAAAGTTCTTTCTGAATCTATCCATTTCAATTTACGTTATTCAATCTTACAATAAATCAAATACGTTTTACAAAAGAAATACTTATTTCCAAAACAAATCAGTAGTATAAATCTTAAATCCATGCCTTCTCTGATATTTAGACCAATAACAAGCTCTGAAAATTTTCCATTGCAGATTAAAAAATCTCTCATTTTAATAATCAAAATCTACATATGTTTCCATAAAAAAATCGAAGAAATGTTTGGACAAACTTTTCATGGATTCCATCTGGGAAGGGTTTCTTTTGTAGCATTGAGAACGTCAAATGTTCAAAAGAGGGCTATGTAAATGGTAAAGACGCAGTGAAAAATAAAGTAAAAATACTTTATATGAATAAATATTTTTGCTTCCCAAAGCCGAGGTGTATAAAAGCAGTGTCGCATGTTTCCAAGAAAAATCGACTGCACAGAAAATAAGATAGTTGAGTATAGTATCTTATTCTATATTACACCCGAGTTCGAATTCTGATGTATAAAATCTATGGATTCGATTCAAATAGCATGCAGTATTTGAAGGTGCTTTCATTTCGTTTCCGATTTAAAAATATAAATGGATATCTTTAAAATGCAGATGGTTTTCTGGCATTATATTTTGCATATTTTATGAAATATTTATTACATGTTTAGAGGAGAAAATATGTATTAATATAAAATATAAACAAACTAAAGATTTTATTATTTTATTTATTTTTGTTAATATATGAATATAAAATTATCTAAAAAACTTTGAATACGCACATTTTGTAATAAATTAAAAGAATTTTCTAAGTATAAAACAGAAGGATTTGTGTTTAAATAGAATTAAGCGTTGAATATTCTGTATGAAATGAAACAAGTATTTCTAAAATTTGTGTAAGAAAAGGATGTACCTAATTAAATATACAACATAAGCTTAATAGAGTACACATTCAAGTAATGAAACAACACAACTACTTGGATGGCAGTATGCGAAGTTTATTTAACTTCGAACAGCAAGTCCTTTGAATAAATAATTTAAATACCCTTAAGATATTTTATTAATTCTGCATTTCGATCGCCATTGAATCTTGCTGACTTATAGTATTGTTCTTCATGCAATTGTAATGTTATGTTCTTCTGAATTTCTATTTCATTAAATCAATCTTTTTTACCTTTTTCTTAATTTCTTTATAAAACAATCCCAGTAGCAATCGTCTTCTGAGTTTCGGAATCAATGTTCTTTTACTTAAAAAAAAATGTCTTGTCTCTCTAAGCCTGATGGAAGCCTAAATGCGTAAACAAACTTTTGCGACTTCCTGTATACTATGAAACATAAATGGCACAACTCTTTGTATCAACCTAACACTGAAATTTAAAACATAAAATCTTCTCCTCGCCAATATTTATGACTTAATAAGCATAATAAATGATGTTCTTATTAATACTAGTTGTGCTGATCTACAATGGTTGTTATCTTATTAACAATATCTCAAGTAAGATTTTCTCAGATTATCTCACGAAAGTTGCAATTGGAAATCTCATACACATTGACAGGAAGCTTAAGAAATAAAACTATATAATATTTATAGTAGATTTTAGGTGTAAATATTAAGTAATATTGAAAGTTTTTTTTTTCCTGTAAGATCTCTTTGTCCATAATGTTCCCGAATATTCAAATCAAAACTAATCCCTAAAATCGGTTTCAAAGTAATGATGCTCCACTAACAGAAAAAATTGCAATGCTAAATACAAAATTAAAATTACTCTAAAAGAAAGTATTAGCAATAACCTGCAAATGAAGCGAGAATATTACGCATCATCACAAGTAAAAATAATAAAAGTTACAGACCTCAGTTCATTAATCTTTATTACAATCCAGCATAAAAAAATTTAAATAAAATGTGAAATTTACGATACCATAACTTTTATTCATAAATAGCATTATTCGCGTTATATAAATGAATCATTTTAAGAATTAAAAACATGTCTTAGTTGTTTAATGCCAAAACAGAAAATTGGGATCCGATAATGAAATAGATAATGGACAGAATGCAACACAGAAATTTCGCATCCGATAAAGATATAACGGCAGTAGGAGCATTTTTAACTTCACCCAACATATATATATATATATATACTGATTGTATCTAATTTAATAGTATTATACTGATATAATCATTATTTGAATATTAAATGATTATTTGTGACACTAATTTCCAAAACCTCTATATAACGGCATTTCTACATTAAAAATAGTTCTACTAAAAATTAATAGTTTCAAGTAATAGTTGATAAATATTCCCATTCATTTAATAAAAAATTCACATAAAAATAAAATTAGGAGACATATTAAAATAAAATATTTTAAATCCCATTGGGTTGTACAAAGATGAAATCAAAATTCATATTTAGCATTCAAACTCGTATTTCAGAAACGTCAAAATTCGTTTTAATGCAGTAAATAAACTGAGAAAATCCTCTAATTTACTGGCAGAGGATAAAACATTTGATGGACTAAAACTTTATTCTGCGATGAATGGTCTTTGCCATTTAAAAGTAGAAAATCTAAACGGACCAACTATTTGGAATACTTTAATTCCGCTGGAATGCCGAATTTACAGAACATTCCATGGGCCTGTATTAATGAACACAGAATTAGTTAATGAATATACAAGGGGAAAATACTAAAATTTCCCAGCTTTCAGATGCAATTTCATGATTTTATAAATAATCCACATTCCTCTTTTAAATATTAGAATTTGCACGGAATTTTGGATTTATTTAGCATTTTCAGAGGATTTTGAACAAAGAATAATGAATTGAGAGTTTTAGTTTTAATTCTGAACAATGTTTGGATATCAGAATTTTCAATAATTTCGGTATATTTTAATTGAAGAGAGTTAAAGAAATAAATTTGATAGTTAGATTTTTAAAGATAACATTGAATTGAATAAAATTGTGGATAAATTTCAGCTCAGTTCAAGGAAATCACCTTAATTGAAAATGGATGTTACGTTCAATTAGTACATTATTTCTGTGACTCAAAATGTATGTTCTACTTGAATACCATCATAAGCCTGGCTATTTTTTGTTTGACTTTTTTTAGTCTAAAGAATTTCCAACAAAAAAAAGTCCAAAAATATAAATGGGATGGACGAGATCCAAAATTCAATAAAATAGTATACAGAAAATCATATTTATAAAAGGAAATTAATTATTCTTATCAATTGCACAAGTGATTGCACTTGTGTCCTGTGATTCATATCACAGGACACACATGGGTTTTACTGAGAAATGTACTCGATTGCATATACCAGCGTTTCTCAACCTTTCACTATTCGCGGCCCAGTTTTCAATCAAAATTTTCATCTCGCCCCCCCACTAACAATAAAATATATAGAACAATAATGTATATTGCGTATTTTGTATTCTGTTTTTAAATTATTTTTAACTAACTGCCAAAAAAAGAGTAAAAGCGAGCCAACATTGGCGATTAACCACATCTGGCATTTTGCCCAGGGGGCGGTGAACAGATGAAGTGAATGAAAGCGAGAAAATTTAAATATTATATTTGAAATGAAAGCCAAACAAGGAGATAACGTTAAAAGAATATGAAAGTAGAAAAATTAATTAATGAGTGTTAAACTAGATGGGGTGAGCTAAATTTATAAACTGGGAATACATTTTTTCGAATAATAAAAGAAATAAAACAGAAGCATGACTAAACAAAAGAGAAAAAAATAAGTAATGTTTGTGGAAGAGAATGCACACGACCGATGCCGTCTCGAGCATGCGCAGATATTTTCTCATAGGAAGAAGGAAAATGTTCGCAAGTTTCAGTTCCAGCCAGTCTCATTTAAGTCGATCCTTCTATCGTTATCGAATATATCGTGAATGTGTATGTTATATATGTTTTCGTGTTAATTGCAATTCACCATATTAAGCAGGCAGCAGATTTATGCAGACTCATGGATAAATTTTTAGAGGGAAGTAAGCGAGTATTTAACTTCAGCTGTATTTAAACTTCAGTTTGTTTTCTCTGTTGAAAATTTGAGACAAAAGGTGAAAGCACATTGGTGACAAATCGAAAGAGCATGGGCTTCTAAATAAAATAAATATTGGGGAAATAGATGCTAAGATTGGATGTAAACTCTGTTGCAGCATTTTCCCATTGAGAAAGTATAATGCAGTAGTGGTTTGGAGTTCCTCTTGAAATTGGTAGGTGCTGAAAAATAAGTGATTAGTGATGATATTTCAAAGAAAGTGACATTTAATGGGAGCATCAATTTTCATAGCATTAAAAATTAACACAATCAGGTGAATGTTTAGGGTTGGAGGTCTGGTATCTCACCCCATCTTAAATATAAAGATATCTAAAGTTTAACAACAATCGTTAGACATATCCTACACTATCAGGTGAGTAAAGGATCTTTATAGACGACAGAAAGTCAGACATAGGCAATATGTTATCCTAGCAATAATTTAGATGGATAAAAATGTGATACGCATGTGCCGATTACATTACAATGGTTCCTTCATTCATTAATTGTCCCATTAATTATAAAAAAAGACGAATCCAATATGAAAAATTTACTAATATGCAAATATTTCACAAGTTTCGAAAGTATTATGAAAATACATACTTCTGAAGTGTGATGACAGAAAATATTTGCAATAATGTCCGACAAAACACCTAAGTATCCATTTATTTATTCGTTTTTTATTTGAAATCAATCATGACAAATTCATATTTCAAATTTCAAGAAACGTTTCATGGAAATTTAAATAACATAAAGATGGCAAGAAACAGAGACATTGGCCTATCCTCGTCATTTTGATTTACTTTCATAGCAGAAAAAAAAATTATATTTAATCCTTGTCTGAAAAGAAACAAGTTGATGCATATGCGTAGAATGCAAAATGAATCAAATTTTTAAATCATCCAAAAAATGAAACATCAACTTTAACAACAATGGAGGTAAAATAAAATGTTAGAATGGCTATGAAATTCATTATTTACATCATTAGTTCAATAATAAATCAACCAGATATTATTAACTACTTTGAAAAATTAATGCGACGTTTATTTCGTGAAATGATTGCTCATTTTATGTTTTCTTATGCTTTATTATCAGAAATTTGAAAAAGAACGTACACTTCTTTTCATCATATTATTTCACTACTGTTTAACTTAGCAATGGCAATATTGAAAAAAAGCAGCCATTTTATTGCCTTCCGAAAATTTCATTGCTAGTTCGTTGTGTTTCTCTAATTCCGACAACTGCGAAGGCTCGCCTCTCTAATGCTATTGCAAAACTCTTCCCTTTTTGAAAGTATTTTTCGAATTGTTCTGTCCTCTAAATGGACTACTTAATAGTCAGCAAACATTATATTCATTCATTTGTTTGATATTTTTCTATTTATTCAAAATCATATCGATATCAACAATGACAAGTAAAATCGTCTGCCGTTTCGCTTTTGTAAAAACTATTCGATTAGAATTTTAAATTTCATTTGCATTTTTCATATTGTGCCTCTATTTATTTGTCAGGTTTTTTTTTATTTATTTATTTAATTATTAGTATGTAATCAGTATGGGATTCGCATAATCGCATAAGTAATATTATCTAAATGTTTTCTCCGAAAAAACATGATTTTACAAACACAAAAAGGAAAACTGCTAAGTGAAGCTTGGTATTCCTGATATTAATGTTTAAACCTTCATATACCTTCCCGTCCATATACCTCTTCCCATACCTTCCAATAAAAATATTTCAAGTATATACATAAAATACGAGTTTAGAGTCATACAAATTGCATATTTTAGATTCTATCGAATCTTCAAAATGATTCTTCAGCTGATGTTTTGAAATTCAGCTGAAATGGTAAAAGAATAGGAATAATCTAAAAACGAATGAACAATATCTGAACGATGTTAAGTTACAACGCTTTTACAAATTCTGTTCTATCCGATCTTAGTGTTTTCAGTATAATTTATTAATTATTTATAGGATTTTTTGCTGTAGAAATTCGTATTTTCCGAAAGAAATCATAATCGATATATATCGTGAAATCTAAATTTCTCTATTATTCAATCAAAACCTATTTTCTGAAAAGTAACCAAACGCAGAAAAATATCTTATATCTGTGCTTGCAATTTACGGCTGTTTCCTGATATTTATATATTACTGAAGTAAAATTTGAGTATTTGGAGAACAATTTTATGGGTACCATCAGAGGTAAAAACTATATTTTGCTGCATTGCAAACCTAAAATATTCTAAGACAGGCTTTTTAAATGTACAAATAAGAAATAAAATATTTAATGTCCTATGTATGCAAAATGTATTTTTATTTTATATTTTTAAGAGCAGATGCATAGGAAAGATGTGCATTGCTTTCGAAGAAATTCTACCTGACTCTTTATTGAAGTTAAACATACAAAATTCAGTATTGCATTATATATATATATATATATATATATATATGTGTGTGTGTGTGTGTGTGTGTGTGTGTGTGTGTGTGTGTGTGTGTGTGTGTGTGTGTGTGTGTGTGTGTGTGTGTGTGTGTGTGTGTGTGTGTGTGTGTGTTAACGTATGGGAAATTATATATTTAATTAGATTTGGAAAACTTTCAGATTCTTTAGTCTATCCCCAAGAGACTTAGAAAATGAGGATAAGATGATTCAGGGATAGTTGTTCTTTCAAATAACCTTAATTGATACAGAAATGGTGCGGGGTTCATTAACCCCTAACGATGGCAAGACATGCATCCTACGAGAGAGTTTGCACCTTGACCGGTGATGTCCCTTGGAATACAACTATAGTTGCCACCAATGTTGTCATGGTGTTCTGGACATTCAGGTTTGTTGGAATTCCTTAGAGAGAGACTGAGTAACCTTTCATGGTTATCCTTTAATATGGATATATTCAAACAGAGCTGGAGTACCATAACGGTATTACGATGATATTACAAATACTTATATCATTATTAAGTTGTCATATATTAAATCAAGTATCAAATCAATAATGGTATAAACTATACTTAATATTAGCATCTTGGCGGAATCTCATTATAGAATCTTATCATCAACTTCCACTTCATTTTTATTTAAAATAAAACAATAAAGCAAATGATTAAATAAAGCAAATGAATTTTATCTTCTATGTTATTCTCAAAAATCTGCTATTATTCCAACGACGATTTTTTTTAAAACTTTTTTCAATAAGTTATAAATATTATTTAAAGGAAGCAGTAAACCATATTTAAAACTTAATACTTAAATTTATATTTATAGCTTATAATATTAAAACTGACATTTTGAATTGTGAAATTAGATCTCCATATTTCATCAAAGTCAAATATTCGAGTTTTGTCTCAATTTTAAAATAACAAAAAAAAAAAAACTTAAAAAAACAATCTCCAGGTTAAAAAGATGTTTTTCAACATAAGGCTTATAAAGAAATCTTATTTAAATATTTTTTCTCATAAACACAGTTTGCGAAATAAATCCTAGGCAATTCCATATTGTTTGCTTATGCAATGTCTTAGAGATGCAGTGGAAACATGGTTTTCAAATAATAAAAAAACAAAAATTAAACCACTTTTTTTCTCATATTAATAGTATTTTAAATTTAAATTTAAATCTTTTTCAAATTTTTCCATCAATTATGTAAATATATCATTTCTTTTTTAAAAATAATTTCCTTAAAATTAAATTTTGTGTAAGGGAAAAAATTTAATTTCACTGTTTTTTTATTATTTTTTTGTATTAATATCGATAGCAGTTTGGGCCGTAAAACAAAAAAAAAATGTTTAAAACATTAATAGTGACTTTTAATAATAACTTTGATTGCTTCTAGAATTTTTATGTTCATTATTATCGTCCGATATGCAGTTAATATTCTTTCAAAATTCTTCGATATATTTGTATTCTTGATGAAAAATTTACTTATTATATTATTATAAAAATTAATTAAAGATTTTGAATCTAACAGAGCTATTGAATGTAACAAAATAAATGAAACGAAATTGTTTAACTTTATATGAAATGTTATCAATTTCTAATATTAATAAACTGACCAAAGAAAAAAACCACAGTGACAGTGGTCGCTATAAAACTTTGTCACGTATTCTCTAATAAAGGTATAATTCCACTCCCTTATCTTAAAATTGTGAACTCTGGGTAAATGCCTTCTGGCATCTGGGTCTGCCAATAGCTTCTATGGCATTAATGAATAATAGTTCTGAAATATAGATCCTTTATTGAATTCAACATTTTTATTGAATCTTTCGTCTTATTCTTGGCGATTAATCTTTAACATTTAGAAACAAATATCCAAAAATTGAATATGCGCCTTAGAAATGTTGTCCCAACTAGTTAAAACCAAAATTTGGCACAAAATTTTAATTTTAGTTGAAAAAAACCACAAACCAATTTTTATATATTGAAGTCATCGAATTTTAGGCTTAACGCATTTGCATGCTTTTGAAAATACAAACTGACAGAAAGTCAGCCCCTTCTTTAATTTGGTCCCATATTTGACAGGTATCTATAGAAATATTTAGATGTTAAATTTGTGTGCAAAGTTATATGTATTTGGATATCTTCGTTTTGTAGTTATCTTTTTAAATTTTATTCGGACAGCCGGCCTGACACACTTCCGCTAAATGGATGTCGCACAGATTTTGTTCTGGTGCATATAAAAGTTTTATTACTCCAGCTCAATACTTTTTTGATTTACCGTTCTTATTTTCCGGACATATTTTCCAAAATGTGTTTTCCAGACTTTAAAAGATTTTAAAGTTGGAGATTAATCATAATTTAGAGCTGTATAGAAACTACCTGCTAAATATTATAATGAAATATTTAATATACTTAATATTATATATAAATTTTGTATAAAGATTATACTCTAAATCTCATGAGATTAGGTCAAAGCATTTTTTATTTCTCTTTGTCACAGACATAATTCAAAAAATATATTTTTCGGAAATTTGAAACGCAAAGAGTCATCTTTCACAATATTTTCTATTTTTTCCAACACTTTTTCTATGCTTCGTACACGAGAAAGAAAAAATGCTGTTTTTGGATTTACGAAATGTAAATTTTACTGGTATAACTGAAATTTTATTCTCAAAAAATTATTTATCCCCCTTCTTTCACAATATTTATTTCCAATTCGTTTAATTTGACATTTGGTTAGTTTCATAACAACATAGAATATTTTCATCATGGAATATACTTAAATGAATTTTCTAAGTGGAAATTTAATTTGCGGAAACGCTTTTTGTGGTATATTCGTTTCTGCCCTTGTCGTTTGGTCTACACAATTACTCTTACTCTTTTCATCATTTAGCCACATGATACTCTAATTAATCAAAATTTTAAAAAATACTGAAATTCGTTATCCTTTTAAAGAAAGTTGTTTATTATAATTCGCAGAAAACTTTATTTAATTTCATAATGAAATCTGCATTAAAACTTGCTACGTATTCGAAGACAGTTGTTTTACTTTAATATATGTCCACATAAACATTTTATTTAACTAATAATTATTTGAATAGGATTATGGAAGAAAATATCTTTCTGTTTATATTTTTTATTTCCTTTTTCTCGCTCGTTCAGAATGAGTGATTTAGAGTTAAATTAGAATTTGAAAAAGTGGAAGGGTCATATTACCTCTTTTCAAATTCAAAATTCAGTCACACTTTTCTCTTCTCTAAGAAAACAACCTCAATATTGGAATTTTGCATTAATTACCCTATATGACAAGAAATAAATTTCACTTATATGTCTATGTAAAAGCTGCAATAATTTAATAAAATTAAAGCAAAAAAGCCAGTTTTGCATAAATTTTACTATTTATTATGTATACATTTGTGAAAATGAAATGAGTTCATTCACTGATTCCTTAAATATTCATTTCTCATGCACATATGCTCATTATGTGCTTATATTTATTTCGAAATGCCTGTCAAAAAAGTTATGTTGAAGTGACGCATGACAATGTTATCAAACTCATTAAAGAAAAAAAGAATTTCTAATGGAAAAATTGCATTTATTAATTACATTATAATATAATCAACAAAACATTAACTTATGAATAATTAAGGATTTAAAAACAATCAAATATGGAATGAAAAATAACGACCAGCTTATATATTTCTAACGATTCAACGCTGATTTACGAATATAACAATTTAGATTCCTGTGCCTTTCACAATTTTATTTGTTGTTCAGTTCTTTTAATTAATACATTTTATTAAGATACAAATTAATCATGCTACTGCTAATGAACATTATCGGAAAATGGCAAGAATATTCAAATATTTTTACTTTCATCAACGAAAAAGGACAAACGATTTCCTTTATCTATAAATGATTCTTATTAAATTTTTTTTTAGAAATCAAAATTCTGTGAACAGACGATTTCTACGAACGAAAACGATTTAGCGAGAAAGAATCTGTTTCCAGGCACGTGAATCTAATGAAATTTCGTATTTCATCCGCCTCGAATGGTAACAAAGCGAATTCTTCTTCTACACGGAAAAGAGCGAGAAACGAAAGTTTATTCATTAATCATTTAAGAGAGAAAAGTTTATTTTAAATAAAAATCAGAAAAACAGTATTTTAATTAAGAATACAAATAATTACCGAGTTTTCCCCCATATAATTTTTAGCATTCAGTATTCGGAATACAAAGCAATTTACTGTTTATTTTTAAATAGTAATAATTAGCAAAATTTTATTATTCCTTTGCGTCTAATATATTAAAATAGACAGTTTTTCTTTATTTCTGAGAGAATTTCGAATACCTTTAAACGTGGCAAGAAAATGCATTTTATCAATTATTTTTTCTTTCATTTTATTTCATAATCAAATCTGACATGAATATGTATTAATTAAGAGAATTACTTTAAAAGCTAAAATAAACCTAATACGAACGACTCTCTATTGAAAAAAACAAATATTACAAATATATTTCAACATTATGAAATAAAGGAAAAATTAGAAAGACTAAAACACTTTTAAAAACCAAATTGAATATTTTTTACAAAATAAGTGAATACTTTAAAGAAAAAATTCAATAAATCTCCATTGTCTCTATTATTCATTCCATTAATAATCTCAGAAAATTTGCCATTACTAACTAAAAAACTCTTATTCCAATATTCAAAATTTCAGCTGTTTCGTTAAAAAAAAATCGAAGAAATTTTTGGCCAAACTTTTCACGGATTCCATCAGGGGAAGAGTTTCTTTTCTGGCAGAGAGAACCTCAAATATTCAAGGGAGGGCCATGTAAATAGTAAAGATGCAGTGAAAAATCAAGAAAAAAAATTTTTTTATATATGAATAAATATTTTTTGCTCCCCAAAGCCCAAATGTATGAAAACAGTGTCCCATGTTTCCGAGAAAATTCCGCTGTGGACCTGCAGAAAATAAGATTGTTGAACTCGACATCTTATTCTTTATGTACATCTTCACATCTTTCTTATGGGTTTGTACTTTTTTATGAAATATTCATTGCATGTTTATATGAGAAAATAAATATTCATACAAACTATACAAAATCCGAAATTTTTAATTATTTTTATTAATATTTTAATATATTTTAACAATCAATAACACAAATGCTTTTAATACAATCTGAGCAACTAACTAAGAATTTTATATTTTAATTCGAATCTTTTGTATCAAAAGATATATATATATATATATATATATATATATATATATATATATATATATATATATATATATATATATATATATATATATATATATATATATATATATATATATATATATATATTTGCAAGATTTATGAAGGAAAAAAATGCTCCTAATTAAATATAGAACATAAGTTTAATGGAGTGCAAAATAAAGTAGTAAAACAACGCTGCTGCATGAATGACAGTATGCGAGATTTATGTAACTTCTGACAGTAAGTGCTTAATTTAAGTAATTAGTTTATTTTGTTAAAATTGCCTTTTTTTTTAATCTTTGAATTTGTCCTTCTGCTTATGATTTGTAATGTTATTCTTCACATAATTGTAACAT
The DNA here is from genome assembly GCF_947563725.1 of Argiope bruennichi. Lineage (NCBI taxonomy): Eukaryota > Metazoa > Arthropoda > Arachnida > Araneae > Araneidae > Argiope > Argiope bruennichi. Next base: position 91,721,388 of record NC_079160.1, read on the forward strand.
TTTATTTTTTCTGAATTTGTATTCCATTTAATTTATCTTTTACACCTTTCATACCCATTCTTATTTAATCTCTCTTCTTCATAATGAAATAACCCAGTAGCAGTAGTCTTCTGAGTTTTTTTTACAAAGAAATGTTTCTTTCCTCTGTGCCTATCCAAGGCTTAAATTCAATAACAAGTTTTTGGGACTCTTTGAATTTTAAGAGACAGAAACGACACAATTCTATGTATCAATTTAATTTTTAAAGTTAGAAATACGAAATCTTATTTTTACCTGCAACTATTATCTAATAAACATAGCAAATATTTTTTGATTAATATTAGATGATGTGCCCTGATAATTGTTGTTTACTCACGATATTTAGCATGATATTGTCACAGATTATCTAATGAAAGTTTTATTAGAAAATCTCATGTGCATTGACAGGATCTTAAGAAATCAAAAATATTTGTAAGAAATTTTAGATGCAAATATTTAATAATATTAAAAGGTGTTGTAGTTTTATTTTTGCTTGTAGATGATGAACCCAAAAATTGGAAATATAATTCTTAACATCGGCGTGAAACAATAGAAAATACTGTAATGCAAAATGCAAATTAAAAATAACGCTAAGAAGAAATATTAACAATAAATTATAAATAAAGTGAAAATAATATGAATCAGTTTCAAGTATATGTAATAAAAGTTACAGACCTCAGCTCATCAATCTATGTTACAATATTACAATATTAAAATAATTTTTTTAATCCTATCGGTAGCATTAAAAGAACTTGGAATTCATATTCAACATCCAAAATTATACTTAAATGAAGCGCTAAAATTCAACTGAATGCAGCAAATAAAGTGAGACAATCCTCTAATTTGCTGAGAGAGAATAAAGCAGTATTTGATCTTTCGTTTGGACTAAAAGTTTTATTCTGTGATGAAAGCGCGTTGGTATTTAAAAGTGGGAAATCTGCGCTGTCAAATTATTTTGAAAACTTTAATTAAGACAGAGTGCCGAATTTACAGAACAGTCCACAGATTTGTGTTAACTAACACAGAATTAGTTAATGAATATCTAAGAGGGAAATATTAAAATTTCCAGTTTTCAGACTCAATTTCATAGTTTTATAAATAATCATCATACCTGTTTTAAATATTAGAATTTGTACTGGATTTCGGATGCATTTTTGTCAGGTGACGTTGAACAAAAAGTACTGAATTGAATGGGAGATTATATAAGTTTTTGTTTGAATTTTAAGTAATGTCGAAAAATTAGATTCGTAATTAAATAGGAATAAACTGTTTGATAATAAGTCAATATAAAAAAATTACGAAAGAACTTATTATAGTACAAACTTTGACGATTTTTTTGGTGATTTATAATTCGGTTTCTATTAACATACAAGTACCCAAAAACCGAATATGAGTTTTGGAAATCCTGTTATTCTGCGATTGAAATTGAAATTGAATATAGAAATTGTAGTTACAAGATTAGCTAACAAATATCATTTATATAAGTGATTTCAGATAAGTCATCATGTCCTTCTTATCTGCGACGAAACATAATACTTGTTGCCTGATTTTAAAAATGTAGTTATTTCTTTCTTTCTTTCTTTTTTTTTTTTTTTTTTTTTGAAATCAATAATTTTATTTTATTTAAAATATGATATGCATGCAGTATTCATATTACGAATTTATCTTGAAAAGTTTTATGGAAATTCAATGGAAAGAAAAAGAAAGAGAAGAAAGTAGTTTATTTTCGACTTTTGTAATTTTCTTTTCATAAAAAAACTTCTTCGAAATCTTGGTCTAATAAAGAAACAATTGTTGCATATGCATAGAATGCAAAATTATCGATTTTCAGATCATCAAAAATTATTAAATGAACCAGCTAGTATTTGCTACTTTGAAAAGTTAATGTGGCATTTATTTCATGAAATGATTGTTCATTTTATGTATTCACTAGCCGCCTTTGGCGACCAGCCGGTTCGCCAATCTTAATGTTCGTCTAAATTTTAATAATTAAATAGGTTGAACCGGAGTTTAACCCCCCTCTTCGCCAAGTTGCGATAACGCGCCAAAGCTGGCAATCTTTATTATTGTTAAGAAAAAGATAATTTAATCGTAATTATTATTACCTTTTTCGGTTAGTTTTCCTAGCCAAAGTTCGAAATGTACGCGAAAATGCCTGCATAAACAAAAGCATAGTTTGCTTCTGTTCTTTCTTGAGAAATTGTTTCTTTTAATCTTTAAACATATTCATCTCGTAAATAATAAATTATCATAATCTCGTGCTAATTTAATATTGTCTAAGATTAAACTATTTAGATGCAATCATCTGACTAATTAGCATAAGATTTCGGTATTTCTGATTCGAGTCGTAACTACCGTGCAATATGCAAATGTAAATCTGTATGTACATGTAAATCAATCACGTGATCGCCATGAGATCATATAAAAGCGGATGCCAGCTTTTGTAAGGATATATCCGAATCCATTCTCCCGGATATATCCTCCCGCTCTCTCTCCCGCTCTCTGGCTTGCTTTTCGCTCTAGCGACGTTTGTTTGCTACGAGTTTCAGAAATGTCTGAGAATAGACACTATAATACTTTCTGTGCTTTTAAAATTTTGTTAAAGTAACTTCTTGATTTTATATTTTCTGTTGAACCTTAATGAATAAATCCCGTTGATGTTTTTAAAAGGATGTTGATCTCCAATCAATGATCTTTTGAATCCTTTGGATCGTAAGTAGTATTAGTATGCGATTAGATGAACTTTTAGACCACTGCGTGATATTAGAGTTTCTTCATAATTAGATGCAGCCAATGCTACTCGTCATTTCATAAGAAGAAATTTTATCAATTATGCACTATAATTGAACATCTGCTCCTTTGCTTTTGAACATTTCGCAAGACCGTTGTTGGCGATTTTTAAAAATTGCGCAAGCAGGGGGTTAAACTCCGGTCGTACCATTAAATATTTTATGCAATTCCAACTTTAATAGATTCTTCAGCAAAATATTTTAAAACTTCAAATTTTGATAGTCATATAATTCACTCATAATATTATAAAGGCCTTCAGTCATAGCGTGATATGTATCTCTCTCATTTTCTGTTACCTCTCGTAGAAATTATGCTTTAAATTAAAGTGTAAATGATTAATCTGCAATTAATATAATAATATTTTTTACTGAAACAAAGCATTTTTTTAATACTATGATTACTGAAAACAGAGTCACTGAGTGTTTAAACTTTATGGGCACTAAAGAATATCTTTCTTAATTTATGTAATATCTCAAGAATTTGTCAACAAAAATTTCTCAGATTAATCATGAACAGATCGATTCATTAACAATGTTTCATTTTAAATGCATCAAACAATAAGAAAATAAAATGAATCATTTAAAATAATCGATCGAAAACAGGTTTAAAAAACTACTTAAAAAACGATGTACTTAAAACTATAAGCAAATACAAAAATATATAACTAACATAAATACAATTTACTTACAAAAGTATGCAACTAACCTAAAAATAATTTAAATCATCCGTTGGTTGTCATGTTAACAGTCAGAACATAATGCGCATGCGTGAATTTTCTTCCCCAGTTACGTTAACGCAAATACGTGAATTTTTCTACTCCAGTTGGGGTAACGCTATGCAGATTATACATTTTTAATTTCCCTTATTCTGTGTTATTTTAATTCAAAAGTACTTCAGAATGAATCTGAAACATGGATTCATTAACAATGTTTAATTTTAAATGCATAAAACATTAAGAAAATAAACAAAATCGTTTGAAATAATCCGCCGAAAAATGTTAACCCTAGCCTCATTACTGTTGGGAGAAAAAAATAACTGAAGCCTTAATCATTTGGCGGTGGGGAAAATGGAAGATTTTTTTTTGGCGGAAAAGTTGGCAGTGGGGAAAATGGAAGATTTTTTTGGCGGGAAAGTTAGTTTTTAATTAATAATTAAAATTCTAATTAAAATTTCAAAAAAAGGGACCCCAGGTGCACATTCCCGACCTCTAAGGTATACATGTACCAAATTTGATAGCTGCATGTCAAATGACCTTGCCTGTAGAGCGCCACCACACACAAATTGAGCTTTATTATAAGTATAGATATACATCTATAGTCGACATTTTTAAAAAGCACGTACCCTTTCCCCCTTATTTTTTATTGCACTTGTCACTTGACAACAACAACACCATGAAAGCAATTTTATATTATTATTACTTCCTTTAAGTTAATATTATAAAATCTGCACAAAAACTTTCTACTGCATTTTATGCCAATGGTTACTAATATATATAAATTATTTTAATAGGATTGAGGAAAAATTAATGTTTTGGTTATATTTTTAAATTTCTTTTTCTCGTTTTCCCAGAATTATTGATTTAAATTTTAAATTGAACAAAGGGCTCTTATTATCTCCAATCAAATTCAAATTAATTCAAACATTTTTTTTCTTCTCTGAAAAAAACACTATACCGTTTACATTTGCAATAATGGAACTCAATATACTTTAATCTATAAAATAAGAAATAAATTTTAATCATATGTCTATCCAAAAACAAGAATAATTTAATAAAGCTGTGGCTAAAAAGTCAATTTTATATAATTCTCCTTGTTTATTAAATATACATTTGTGAAAACTAAAATTATAATTTTTCTGATTATTTTTCAATAAACACAATTTTTCTAGGCAGACATAATAATCTTAAAATCCTGTATCAAATGTCTTTTTTTTCCAATTAATGCATTGTTTCTTTAACAGTTCACTTCGCATCCACATATGTACATTTTATTCTGATACAGATTAAACCTATTACATCTCCGGAACGTTGTCGGAAAAACTCCTTGGTAAGGATATTCAAATATCTTTAATTTCATCAACAAAATAATGTCAAAGGACAAACGATTTCCTTTATCTTTAATTCGTTTTATCCAATCTTTTTTTAGAAATCAAAATTCTTTGAGCAGATGATTTCTAGGAATGAAAAAGCGATTTAGAGAAAAAAGAAACTATTTTCAGAAACCGCAATTTAATTTAATTTCGTATTTCGTTTACTCGAATGGAAATAACGTGAATTCTTAGAAACTGAGAAGAACGAGAAATTCAATTTATTTATTAATCAATTAAGAGTGTAAAGTTTATTTTAAATAAAAATGAATAAAACACTGTTTTAAGTTAAGAACACAAATAATTACCGAGTTTTCCCAACATAATTTTACTGCGTAATTTCGAGCATTCAGTATTCTGAATGCAAAGGAATTTACTGTAGATTTTTAAATAGTAGTAATTAGCAAAATTTTACAATTTCTTTGAATCTAATGTGCTAAAATAAAAAGTTCTTCTTCGTTTCTCAGAAAATTTCGGATACCTTTAAACGTGACAAGAGAATGCATATGAAGCACGTTTTATCAATTATTTTTTTTCTTTCCTTTCATTTCATAGTAAAATCTAACTTGGAATATGTAATAATTAAAAGACTTACTTTAAAAGCTAAAATAAATATAATACGCACGACTTTCTATTTAAACTCGTTTAGTTATATAATCATGTAGAAAGTCAAATTGTGATATAGAAAATACTATATACGCTATTTCGCAAGATGCTGATTGGAAGAAATTCAGTATTAAACAGAAAAAAGACATTACAAATATATTGCAACATTATGCAATAAAGGAAAAATTAAATTAGAAAGGATAAATCCATTTGAAAACCAAACCAAATACTATTTTCAAAATAAGTGAATATTTCTATGGAAAAAAATTCAATAAATTTCCATTTTCTCTGTTATTTATTCCATAAATAATCTCTGAAAATTTGCCATTACTGAATAAAAAAACTCTTATTTCTATACTCACAATCCACAGCTGTTTCGTACAAAAAAAATCGAAGAAATTCTGGCCAAACTTTTTATGGATTCCATCTGGGAAAGAGTTTCTTTTGTAGCAGAGAGAACCTCAAATATTCAAGGGAGGACTATGTAAATGGTAACGATGCAGCGAAAAATAAAGTTAAAAAAATATTTTTATATGAATAAATATTTTTTTCTCCCCAAAGCCCAGGTGTATAAAAACAGTGTCGCATGTTTTCGAGAAAAATCCGCAGTGAATTTGCACACTTGCTTAAAAATAAGATTGTTGAGCTCGATGTCTTATTCTTTATTATACCCGAGTTCGAATTCTGATGTATAGGATCTATGGATTCGCTTCAAATAATATGCAGTATTTGATGGTTCTTTCAATTCTTTTCTGATTTAAAAGTATAAATGAGTATCTTCATAACAAAGATGGATTTCTGGCGTTATATGTTCTTATCTTTTTCTATATTTTATGAAATATTCAATGCATGTTTAGATGAGAAAATAAATATTCATACAAAGTATAGAAAATCCGAAATGTTTTTATTATTTTTATTAATATTTTATTTATTATTTTTATTAATATTTTATTTATTATTTTTATTAATATTTTATTAATTATTTTTATTAATATTTTATTAATTAATTAATTAATTAATTTTTTATTTTATCAATTTATTTCATTTATTAATTTTTACTTGTATTAATACTTATTTTAACAAATATTCAACACAAATGTTTTTAATACAATGAAAGATTTTTCTGTGTAAATAGCTAAGAATTTTATATTTTAATATCATGAATTTTGAATACTTAGTATCAAATGTTATTCATATTTGCAAGATTTATGAAAGAAAAAGATGTACTTAATTAGATATACAGCATAAGTTTTATGGAGTGCAAAATAGCGTAGTAAATCAATACTACTGCGTGGAGATTTATGTCGCATGGGAGATATATGTAACTTCTGACAGCAAGTATTTAATTTAAGTAATCTAAATATATTATGTTAAAATTTCATTTTTTTTATCTTTGAATTTGTCATTCTGCTTATGATTTGTAATGTTATTCTTCACATAATTGTAATGTTATATTTTTCTGAATTTGTTTTCCATTTAATTGATCTTTTACACCTTTCATGGCATATTCTCATTTTTATTTTATAATGTTTTATTGAAATACCTATCTGAACCCATTTTCTTTTACAAAGAAATATCTTGTTCCTCTGCACCCATCCAAGGCTTAGATTCGAAAACAAATTTTTTAGCCTCCTTGAACTTTTAAGAAGCAAAAACGACATAATTCTAAAGTAACTTTAAAATTAATTCTAATTTTAAAATTAGAAATATGAAACCTGCAAAAATTATTTAAGTAACATAATAACTATTTTTTGATTAATGCTAAATTAAGTGCCCATCTAAAAGAGCCGTTTCCCTACTAACGATATTTGGCAGGATATAAATTGTCACACTTTATCTACTGAAAGTTGTACTAGAAAACATCATGCACATTAAAAGAGACTTAAGAAATAAAATATTTGTAGCACATTTTAGATGCAAATATTAATTTATATTAAAAGGTTTGCTTTTGTTTTATTTTTGCTTGAAGTGGGATCTCTCCATCCATAAAGTTCATGAACCTTATAATTGGAAATAATTCTCAAGGTCGGCTTGTAAGACATAATAATACACTAACAGAATATATTGCAATGCAAAATGTAAATTAAATATCACGTTGAAAGAAAGTATCAGCAATAACTTACAAATGAAGTAAGAATATTATGAATCTGTTCAAATAAATGTAATAAAAATTATAGAATTCAGCTCATTAACTTCTGTAAGAGTCCAGAGTAAAAAGTATAAATATATTTTGAATCATATGATCTCACAATATTTTTTCACAAACATGTAAATCAGTCAAAGTACACATAAAAAACTGTCTTAGTTGGTAAACACCACCCCAAACGAAACAAAAATGGGATGTCACATCCGATAAAGCTGTAGACCGTACTCACGAGACTATTTTCAGCATTACAGACTGCAGTGGACGATTATATATGCTGAATATCTTTAATTTAATAATTTCATATTGATTCTGTCATTTCTTATCTCTTTATGCTCTTAGCTATTTAAAAAAAATTCTCTGATTTCCAAACCACTTTCTATTGCCAAAATTTCTTCATTAAAATATTTCTACTAAAAATATATAATTTCAAAAATATATTAGTTAATGAATATTCACATTTATTTAATAAAGGCATTTCACATAAAAAAAAATTAGAAGACATATTAAAATAACATATTTTAAATCCTATCGGTTGCTTTTGGAAAAAATTTGAAATCCATGTATATTATCCAAAATTATACCTAAGAAGCGCTAAAATTCAATTGAATGCTGCAAATAAACTAAGAAAATCTTCTAATTTGCTGACAGAGAGTAAAGCGATATTTGATCTTTCGGATGGACTAAAAGCTTTATTTTCCGACGGAAAGGTGTTGCTATTTGAAAGTGGAAAATCTAAGCTGACAAACTATTTCGAATTCTTTAATTCCGAGGGAGTGCCAAAATTACAGAAAAGTCCACAGATCAGTTGTAACTTACACAGTATAAGCTAATGAATATCTAACGGGGGAAAATTAAAATTTCCAGGTTTCAGACGCAATTTCGTGGTCTCAAAAATAATCCTCGTTCCTCTTTTAAATATTACAATTTGAACTAGATTTCGGATCATTTATCATTTTCAGGTGACATTGAGCAAAAAGCAATGTATTGAGAGGGGGACTATATAAATTTTTGTTTGAATTTTAAACAATGTTTGAATATTGAATTTGTAATTAAGAAGTTAGTTTCGATAATTTCTATATTTTTTAAAAAAATAGTAGGAAAAAATAAATTTGATAATAATATAATAAGTTATGAAACAACTTTTTATAATGCATTATAATGTATTAATTATAACAACTAATATTTTCGAGATTAAATTACCATCCTGTTTTTATCTAATAAGTTTTCGCAAAACTTTCATTAAAATCATTCTTATTTTTTGTCTATCTCCCAGGGTCACCTTGAAAATTGGTAGGAGAATAATAGCGGTATAGTGGTTGGTTCTAGTCACCCTAACTGATACAGAAAAGGTTTGGGGTTAATTAATCCCTACCGATGACGAGACGATCATCCTACGAGAATTGAACCGCTACAGATGATGGTCCTTAGGAATCAATCATAATTCCCACTAATGCGTATAATACTTTTATAAAAAGTAATTAAAAATATTAAAAATATTTATATGGCAAAAAATAATATCACAGATTTTTTTTTTAATTTGTGCATGACAAAAATGTTTTCGGTTTCAAAAGGAACTATAAAAATTTATATTTGCCAAAAAACATTTTCGGGTCTTATTGCCGAAAAACGTCAAAATTTGTTTAATTTTTAATTAACTAATATTCTTTGAAATTTCAAAAAACTCGCTCCTGGTTGCACATTTCCTATCTCCGAAGTATATATGTATCAATTGTGGTAAATCTAGTTTATAATGCCCCAACACACACTCACAAACATACATTTATCTTTATTATATGTAAAGATAAAGAATTTCACCAGTTTTGCTTCATTTCTGTCAGAATGCCTTTAATTAAAACAAGAAAGTTATATTTTTCTTCCAATTTATTTCATAACGAAATTTAAAATGAATATGCACCAATTAAAAGAATTACTTTGAAGGTTAAAATAAACATAAGACATATGTTTGGTTTTATTATTATGATTATTTTATCGAAACCATGTAATAATGCGGATGAAGGTGGATAAGAGCTCTACTGGAAAATATGCGAGAACATTTCGGGGAGTTAATTCTTGCTCATCCTAAATTCAGAACACAGCTTAGGTAGTAAAAACAAAAGTAATTTCAAAAAAGAATCGTTGCATTCAAGTGCCATTGATACCCTTTTCAGATTACTTCCAATTCCGTTTTCATTTTCGTATTTATTAATAATTCTTAGAATAAATCAAATACTTTTTACAAAATAAGTATAAAAAACAAATTTTCTCTGTCATTCAATCCAATACCATTCTCTGAAAATTTCACATTACAGACAAAAAAAAAATCCCTCATTTCAATACTCACAATTTACAGCTGTTTCCCTAAAAAAATCGATGAAATGTTTGGCCAAACGTTTTATGGATTCCATCTGGGGAAGAGTTTCTTTTGTAGCACAGGGAACCTCAAATATTTCAGGAAGGGCTATGTAAATGGTAAAGATGCAGTGCAAAATAAGGTAAAAAAATATTTTTATATGAATAAATATTTTTTTCTCCCCAAAGCCGAGGTGTATAAAAACAGTGTCCCATGTTCCCGAGAAAAATCCGCAGTGCCCTGCAGAGAAAATAAGATTGTTGAACTCGATATCTTATTCTTTATTACACCCGAGTTCGAATTCAGATATATAGAATCTATGGATTCGCTTCAAATAATATGCAGTTTTTGAAGGTGCTTTCAGTTCTTTTCAGATTTAAAAATATAAATGAATATCTTTATAACGTAGATAGTTTTATGGCATTATATTTCGTTATATTTTGTATATTTTATGAAATACTTACTGCATATTTGGACGAGAAAATAAATATTTAAATAAATTATTGAAAATTCGAAATTTTTTTATATTTATATTAATATTTTTACTTAAAATTATCTTAACCGCTGTTAAAAAGGAATGTTTTTAATATATAAAGAAATTTTTCTAAGCAAATAGCTAAAAAGATTATATTTTAGTAATATAAGTACTGAATATTCTGTTTCAACTGAAAACAAATAGTTAAAAAATCTATGAAAGAAAAGGATGTACCTAATTAAGTATACAACATAAATTTAATGGGGGGGAGGTAAAATTAAGTAGTAAAACAACGTAACTGTACGGATTTATGTAACTTTGGATAGCAAATCCTTGGAATACTTAATTTAAATTATTTTAAGATACTATGTTGATAATATTTTTTTTTCTTTTTGCTTTTGAATTTGTCTTGCCACCTATGACTTATAATGTTATTCTTCATGCAACTGTAATGTTATATATATATATATATATATATATATATATATATATATATATATATATATATATATATATATATATATAATTTTTATTGCATTATATCCCTATTTTACATCTTAACTGGTGCATTCTTAATTTATTAATGAAATGATCCCAATAGCAGTCGTCTTCTGAGTTTGTTAGCCTATGTTTTTTACAAAAAAAAAAATCTTGTTCTTCTATTCCTGGTCAAAGCTTGAATTTTGAAACAAATTTTAGGGAACATTTAGAGACAAAAACGGCACGACTCCGTGAATCAGTCTGATTCTAAAGTTCGAAACATGAAATATCCTGATCTACACCAATTATTTAATAAACATAACAGATACTTTTCTGATAATATTTACTGACAATATTTCAGATAAAATAGTCACAGATTATCTAATAAAAGTTTTGTTAGAAAATCACATATTCCTTGACAGGGAACTTGAGAATTTAAAAAATATTATTTGTAGTACATTTTAGAAGCAAATGTTTAATAATCTTAAAACGGCTTTCTTTTTTATTTATATATTTATTTATTTTGCTTGCATTGGGATCTCTCTATCCATTGTGATCATATTTAAAATAACGAACGTTTTAATAGCGAACGGTCATATTGAAAATAATCCTTAAAATAGGGTAAAAACACATAATGATCCGCTAACAGAAAATATTTCAATGCGCTGAAGAAATATAATGCTGAAAGAAAATAGTAGCAAAAATTACAAATTAAGTAAGAATATTATGAATCAGTTCAAATAAATGTAATAAAAATTAAAGACTTCAGCTCATTAACCTTTGTTAGAATACAGCCTAAAATATGTAAATATAAGGTTAACGATCTCATAATTAATATTTATTCACAAGCATGTAAATCTGTCAAATTAAACATAAAAAAAATTGTCTTAATTGGTAGACACCACCCTAAACTTAACAAAAATGGGACGACAGATCCGATAAACTGTAGTCCGAACTTACTGGGATATTTTTAACTTCTCTCGGCATTACAGACGGCAGTGGACGACTATATATACTGATTATCTTTAATTTAATAATTTTATATTGATTCTGTAATATCTCATGCAATTATTCTTTTAGTTATTTAAAAAGTTCTCTTATTTTCAAACCGCTTTCTATTTCCAAAATTTCTGCATTAAAATATTTCTAATAAAAATATATAATTTCAAATAATAGATTAGTTAATTAATATTCACATTTATTTTATAAAGGCATTTCACATTTAAAAAAAGAAGAAGAATTAGAAGACATTAAAATAAAATATTTTAAATCCTATCGGTTGCATTAAGAAAGAACTTGAAATCCATACATCCAAATTATACTTAAGAAGCGATAAAATTCAACTGAATGCAGCAAATAAAATGAGAAAATCCCCTAATTTTCTGACAGAGAGTAAAGCGATATTTGATCCTTCGGATGGCCTAAAAGCTTTATCCTGCGACGAATGGTCTTTGCCATTTAGAAGTGGAAAATCTAAGCGGACAAACTATTTCGAATACTTTAATTCCGATGCAGTGCCGAATTTATAGTACAGTCCATAGATTAGTGTTAACTAACACAGAATTAGTTAATGAATATCTAAAGGGGAAATATTAATATTTCTAGCTTTTAAACGGAATTCCATGGTTTTAAAAATAATAATCGTTCCTGTTTTAAATATTACAATTTATACTGGATTTCGAATTCATTTAGAATTTTAGGTGGCATTCAACAAAAAGCAATGAATTGAGAAGGAGGCCGCATAAATTAGTGTTTGAATTTTATACAATTTATGAATATTGGATTCTTAATTAAAAAGGGTTTCAATAATTTCGGTATTTTTAATTGAATTGTATGAAAGAAATAAGTTTGATAATAAGTTAATAAAATTCTAAAGAACTTATACTACAATCTACAATGAGTTTTTTGACGTTTAGTCATAATCGTTTGGCGTTTGGAATTCTGTTAATACAGAAGTACCAGAAATCGAATACTTGGTTGGAAATTTTTTCGTTTGATTGAAACTGAAATTTGAAATAGAACTGAAACTGATATGACAAGATTAGATAAACAATATAATTTATACAAGTAATTCCAGAGAAGTGATAATGTCCTCCTTATTTGCGACGAAACAAAATACTTGTTACGTAAGTTTCAAAATTTAATTATTCATATGTTTGTTTTATTTAAGTCAATCATTACATTAAAACATACATACAATAATCACCATTTTTCAAATTTCGAATTTATCAAGAAAAACTTTGTGGAAATGCAATACTCAGAAAATGGACAAATTGTTGCATATGCATAGAATGCAAAATTAATCGGACTTTTAAAACACCAAAAAAATGAAACATCGACGTTAACAATGAAGATAAAATAAGACTTTGAAATTACCAATAAATTCATTATAACACATTTCCACTTCAATAATAAATGAATTAGCTATTATTTGCTACTTTGAATAGTTGATGTGACATTTATTTCGTGAAATGATTATTTATTTTGTATTTTCATATGTTTATATAGTCGAAATTTTATTTTTCGCAAAGAAACTGCTGTTTAATGTGGCATTGGCGGTGTTTAAAAAACCAACCATTATATTGCTATTCGAAAATTTCTTTCAATGCTGTCTAGTCTAGTTGTTTTTTTTCCGCTAATTCCAACAACTGCGACAAACGACTCTCTAATAATGTCATAGAACTCCTTATTAAGTGAAAATATATTTTTAATTGTTTCCTCTCTTTAAATGAACCACTTAACAGTCAACAAACATTATTTAAAAGAATATATCTATCCATTGTTTTTTTTTCTATTTCTTTAAAATCATATCGATAAAAACATTGGAAAATAATAGCGTTTGCAATTTCGTTTTTGTAAAAGATGTTCCAATCGAATTTTAAAACTTGCTTACAATTTTTTAGATTGTGTGTCTATTTGTTTTCCGATTGTTTTATTAATTTTTTAACTCAGAGAGAATTTCAGTTAAATCTTTAGAAAGCATATTGCTAAGTACAGGGTGATCAAAAAATAACAGGAAGTTAGTTATGGTCATCCGTCCTCTATGTAATTGTTTTAACTGCTGGTATTCACGAAGAGCAGCACTGGCATTTTCACCTCGCTGATAAAGCAGCTTCACTAATAAAGCGCATGCGCGTAGTGACAACGCAGAATGGCTTAAATTCCCGCAACCCTTCCTTTTACCTTCTATGTCATGTCACAAAATACCCATATAAGCAAATTATATAATAAAGTTTTCGGTTGCAGCCCCAAAAGTTCCCCTATCGGCGTCTTTCCGTACTGATTATTTTTTTCTCGATAAATCGAAACAACATACTTTAATGTGTATGGTGGTCAAATTTTGTTATATTTCGTCCAGTACATAACACGCTATAGGGCTCCGAACACCTGTTATTTCTTGATCATCCTGTACATTTAAAAGATGAAGAACCCTAATTAAGAATTGGCAGAATGTAAAAGAAAATTGTTTGCGGTTACAGTACTTTAAAAGACATATGTGGGGACATATATCAGCAAATTAATTAAAAGACATATTATAGCAAATATATTTCTGGGTCATAAGGATGAAATATAAAAAAAGAATATATTGATGAATGATTTACAAAAATTTCTAAAAACCCATATAAGTTTTCCAGTTTATTGTTTAGCAAGAAAACTACTGTTTATTTATTTTTGCAAATTTAAGATTGGATTTTTACTATCGTAATTTTCGCGGATTTACGATTGCAAAATTATTCATAATTTTTATAGAAGATTTCATTAAATCTATGTAATCTATTCTTATTATTTTCGCAGAAAGAATATGGTATACAAATTTTAAAAAAAAAACATTTGAATGAACAAATTCAGATTGTTAATTTTCTCAGATGTCTTAAATTAGAATAGAACTATCGAGGAACATATCATGGCAAATATTAATTCATTATATCTAAAAACAATATTTTTGAATAATGTGGCTATCTATAAATCACATTGATTACAATAATCTGAAACAATTAAGACAAATTCTAGTAAATTAAATGTGGGAAATATTTTCAATTTCTTGTAAATATTTTAAATCTCATTATCAAATATTTTAAGTGGTAATAAGAAAGCGTAAAAAATGGCTGTGAACCAATTTGATAATACAACACCGTTAATTCTAATAATACTAATAATAATATCGTATTTTAAAGCTAGTTTAATCAAATAAATGAAAGACAATTTCAAATAATAAATTTTTTCTATAAAGTTATTTAAATTTGAAAAAAAAATTATGTTAAACAAGAAAAGTTATTTTTAATGAATAAATTTAATTTTTATATTTGCATTTCAATAATACTTTAAGCCATGCGTAATAAAGCAAAGATTTATGTTTTGATATTTAAATGAATTAAACTCTTATTCATAAAATTAAAAAATATATCTTTTGGCATTTTAAAAACTTTTCTTTTGTGTAGATATTTGAATTACTTGAATTCAATTTTCCGCTGCAAATTAAATATTCTATTTTGGATAAACATGATTTGAAAATCACTTGGCTTCATACTCTATCACTTCTACTTTCACCATAAAAATAAACCGCTGAAAAGATTAACGATTTGTTTATATTCAAAAATATATTTACATTAACGTTTTGGAAATCAGAAATCTTTGAGCAAACGATTTGCAGAAAGGAAAACAACGGAGTGAAAAATAATATCCTTTCTCACATCTGAATCTAAATTGATTCCGCATTTCAACAAACTGAATTCAGAATAACTGAAAAGATCCAAAGATAAATATATATTTATCAATCATTTGCGCGTGTTGAGTTTGCTTTAAATTAAAGTATACAAAATAATATTTTAACTAAGAATGCAAGTAATTATTGAGGTTTGCAATAAAATATTGCAAAACAATTTGAAGTAAACAATATTTTGATTACCAGAACATTTCTTTAATTTTCGGGCACAAGTAATTAACAGAGGTTTAGAATCTATCTGGATCTAATATTCTAAAATAATATTACTTTAGATCCCTATTATTTATTGTTCAGTCAATAGTAAAGTCTGTATTGTTTTCTATTTACTTATAATTAACGATTTATACGCTTTTTTATGTAAGAGAATATTTTACATAGAAAGGCATTGGAAAAAACCTATTGATAAGTTGTGAATTGAAAATATTTCATCCATGCTGACAATGCATAAAATTTAAACATAAATTTGAAAATACTACAGAATATAATAGATGAAATAAAACTATTTTTGGGCATTTAATTGAAAGAAATAAATTGATTTAAAATAAATATTGCTTCAAAAACTGTGGAATAAATCAAGTAAAATATTTTCGTTTTTTTTTTTTAGCAGCCTTTAAAGTTTATCATGAAATTTTCAAAAATTTGCTAAAAAGGGATTCCGCTAGACTTTCATAACTTCCATTAACAACAAGAAAAATGGGAATTGCTTACTAATATTTCTTAATATGGCAAAATGTTGGGTTCAAAATAGAAACTATATTTTATTTTAATACAAATTTTCAAACAATTCAAAACTATATTTTAAACACAATTTTCATTATAATCGGATAAAAAAAATTATACATAAAGAAAAAAGGCGAATTTAATCTATGAATTAGAGTACATGATATCCATTTTTCTTAGACATTTACTATAAATTCTCGTTTAATAATAATGACATAATCATTAGATAATTGTTGAACCTGAGTCAGAATAACAATATTTAAAATACCATAACCCTTCAAAAAATCTATGCATTTAAATAACTTAGTAATTATACATTATATTCCTGCTTTTGTTAAACATTTATGATTTAGTTTATTTCACAATAATTAATATTTAGATAGTTATTGAGCCTTGGTTAAAATAACATTATTTGAAATGCCATATCCTCTTCAAATAATAATATTTCAAAACTATACATAAAACACGAATTTAAAATCACACATATTTCAAAGTTTAGAGTCTTTTTTATTTCACAAAATATTTCTTCAACTAATATTTTTAAATTCAGCTGAAATGGCGAAATAATAGAGGTAATCTATAGCTGAATGCACTATATCTCAATAATATTATGTTGCAATATTTTTTTCAATTTCAATTCTATCCCCTTTCAAAATTTTCTTTAGTTTTAAATAATCATTTCTAGGATGCTACAAATACAATTTTGCTTTATAAATTCGTATTTTCCGAAAAAAAATTTAAGCAACATCAATCTTGAATTGCAAACTTCCATGTTATTCAATCCAATACCGACTTCTGAAAAGTAACCATAACATAGAAAACCACACTTGCATTTCACCGCTATTTCCTAACTAAAGAAAATTCAAAATATTTGGTAAACATTTTTACGTATTCCATCAGGGGAAAAACCATCTTTTTCTACACTGCGAACCTCAAATAGTGAAGGACAGGCTTTGTAAATGTATAAATAAAAAATATAAAAATATTTAATGTAATATGTAGGGGTTTTTTTTCAATGGAGAGCATATGAAGCCTATGCCCCATGCTTCCAACGAACATCTACTATATATGACTTACAGAAGATAAACCTGAAGAACTCCTAATGTATTTTTTATCATGCCTGATTTCGAATTTTGTCGAGTGGAATTTATGTATTCATTTCAAATAGTATATAGAATGTGAAGTTATTTTCAAATCTTTATTTGCTCTAATAGATAAATAAGGCATAAATTTTTGGTACTGGGTAGTTCCATGCCATTTTAATACAGAAAAAGATAATTTTTATCTGAACAATCACAAATCTTGAAATTTTGTTCAAGTGGTTTAGTGCTTGTAAAAATATAAATGTTTCCTTGGACATATCATATCGGATGGGGAAAGAAATCGGATATTTTACAAAAAAATAACTTAAATATTTGAAAAATTGTTTTTTATTAAACTCATTAAATATCCAAAATCGGATCAATAATTCTATTAAACGGATTTTCGTATAATTTTTAAAAAAATCTATTTATATTACATATCTAACTCAATCTGTTTTTCACCATTGAAAAAAATCACCACATACCATGAAGTAAATATAAAGAGAGATTTATTGAAGGAATTGTGAGCATGAGAAAGTTTAATTGAAAAACTTGTGAACACTTGAAATATTTATTGAAGCAGTTGTGAGCAAGGGAAAAATTTATAGAAGGAGTTGTAAGTGTGAGAAGGATTTTTTGAAGGAGTTGTGAACATGGAAAAGATTTATTGAAGTAGTAATGAGCATGAGAAGGATTCATTGGAGCAGTTGTGAGCTTGAGAAAAATATCTAGAAGGAATTGTGAACATGAGAAAGATTTATTGAAGGAATTGTGAGCTTCAGAACGATTTTTTGAAGGAGTTGTGAGCATGAGAGATTTATTGAAGGAGTTGTGAGCATGGGCAGTATTTATTAAAGGAGCTGTGAGAGAAGAAGTTGTGAACTTGAAAAAAGATTTATTGAAGGAATGTGAGCACGAGAAGGATTTATTAAACAGTTTAATTTTGTATTATTTAAAACCCATGTTTAAATTGCATCGTCAAGATATTACGTAAGCAATCAATATGAGTGTGCCAAAAATTTATTTTGGAAACGGAAAGTGAAATGTTGAAAAAGTTGAAAGTGGAAAGTCGATAAAAAAAATTTTTTTAACCTGAAATATTTTTAGAGTTTTCTGTTACTTAAAAATTGATACAAAACTTGAATATTTGATGATGATTATGTTTGGAATTTTATATCCACTGTTCAAAATTACTATCTTTCTTTCCCAAGTTTCTAACATGTATTTAAGTTTCCACATATATTCTTTCAATACAGTTTGTGTCTGTATCTTTTTACTTTAAATACAGTTAAAATATTATAACTTATTGATACTGTCATGCTGCCCCAGTGTTCTGGGCATTCAAATTTATCTGAATGCTTTAGATCGGGTGAAGTAACCTTTCACGTTTATTCATTAGTATGGATGCATTCGAATGAGGTTGGAGCAATTATGATGTGACTAATATGAAAATTTCTCTCATTTCTGCCTCGCTGTCTTTTCCTAATTCCAACAACAGCGATGCACCAACATGTTAATAGTGTTATTAAACTCTTCCCCTTGTGAAAGAATTTTTTGGAATGTACTTCTTTTTAAATTGATAGCTTAACAGGCAACAAATATTATTTAAAAGAATATATTCCATCGTTTGTATGATTTTTTTGCATCTCTTTAAAATCATATCGATGAAACATCGGGAAATAAAATCGTCTGCCATTTGTTTTCATAAATTTGTTGGATTAGAATTTTAAAACTTGTTTGCATTTTTTCAGACTGTGGTTCTTTTTTTTTTTTTTTTTTTTTTTTGCCAGTTGTATTATTTATTGATTTTACTCAGGAAGAATTGGAGTTCAAGCTTTCGAAAATATACATGGATATGTACATTTTTGAGAAAAAAAACTCAATTAAGATATGTTAGAATTTAAAAGACAACTAGTTATGATTATAGTGCCATATAAGGCCTATGTGGGATTATCAGTAAATAATATGCTTTAATTGATAACGTCTTTTGAACTTTTGTTTTTCAATTGCGCTAATTCAGACTAACGAAAAAGCTTCAAAAAGATTTGTCCCTTTGAGTATTAAGCAGCAAAGAACTAGTTTTAATTACTACTTACTTGAACTCTGTACAAACATTTCTAAATTTTAAAAAAATTGATTAAAAAATTTTGATTTAAAAAACTTTGATTTTTTTAATATAATTTATTTTTTGAGGGTATGAATTCTTTTTTTACCTTTTTTTAACTATGCCCCGTTATTTAGCTCAGGAAATACTTACGAATTTTCCTTGAATTGTGGTCTTTTCCGGTTCATAAGAATTAAATACAGAAAAGAAAAACACATTTTATTGACTGATGCTTTAAAAAATTTAAAAAAAAGCATGTACACATTTTCCATCTAAATGTTTCGCAAAAAAGTACTGTCTCTTTATTTTTGCAAATTTATGATTGCATTTTTGTTATTTTGGCAATCGTAATTTTTGTAAATTTACGATTGCGAAAAAAATAGAAGAAAAAAGAACAGAAAAATTTTTAGAAGATTTTAATATATCAGTGCAATCTATTCTGGTTCGTTTCACAAAAGAATATGATACGCAAATTTAAAACTTAAATATTTAAATGAACAAATTCATATTCTTAGTTTCTCAGACTTATTTAATCTTAAACTAAAATAAAATAATTGAGAAATATATCGTAGGCCGAATTAATTTATTATGGCTAAAAATATTATCTTTTGCTTATTGTAGTTTTTTTTAGCTATGATTAAAATAATCTGAAACATTCTAGATAAAATGATTATTAAATTATTTCAAACAAATATTTGAATCTCTCTAGCAAATATTTTAAGTAATAAGAAAAGAGTGAAAAAAGTGGTGAACTTATTACATAATACAACATCTTTAATTTTAATCACGTTAATAATAATATTGTATGTAATGCTTTAATCAAATAAATGAAGCGAAACTTCAAATAACAAAATGTTTGTACAAAACATATGAATTTTAAAGAAATTCTATTTTAAACAAGAAAAGATAATTTTAAGGAATAAAATTTAATCTTTAATATTTGTATTTCGATAATACTTTAAACAATACGTATTAAATTGCAGATTATGTTTGGATATTTAAAAGAATTAATATTTGATTCATTAAATTGAAAAATATGTCTTCTTGCTCTTTGAAATCTTTTCTTTTGTGTAGATACTTCAATTAACTGAATTGAATTTTCAGAAGCAAATTAAATACTCTCTTTTCAAGAAATATTAATTGAAAATCACTTTTCTCTTATCTCCTAACACTTCTACTTTCAGCGTAAAAGTAAATTGATGAAAGGATTAACGATTTGTTTATCTGTAAATGTATTTATAGTATCGTTTTTTAAATCAGAAATCTTTGAGCAAACGATTTGCAGAAAGGAAAACAATGGAGTGAAAGATAATATCTTTTCGCACATCTGTATCTAATTTAATTCCGCATTTCAATCACTTGAATGGCAACAAACTGAATTATGAAAGACAGAAAAGATCAAAAGATTAATGTATATTTATCAGTCATTTAAACGTGTTGAGTTTACTTTAAATTAAAGTACACAAAACTTTATTTTAACTAAGAATGCAATTACTGAGTTTTGCAATAAAATATTGCAAAAATAATTTATAGCATTCAATATGGAAATTTATTACCAAAAATTCCATTCTTTTTTCTTTTTTTTTTTTTGCTCCGAGAAGTATTTAACAGAGATTTACAATCGATCTAAATCTTATGTATCAAAATAGCGCCTGTTGAGATTCATATTATTTATTGTGCAGATAATAATATAAACTAGTCTGTATGATTTTCTATTTGCTTACAGATAACGATTTATAGGCTTTTTAGGTAACAGGATTTTACATAAAAAGGTACTGAAACAGCTTATTGTTACGTTTTTAATTAAAAATAGTTCCTAAAAGCTGACAATGTATGAAAATTTAAACAAAAATTTGAAATACTTTAAAATAATATATGAAACAAAAATATTTCTGGTCATTTAATTGACAGAAATAAAGTGATTTAAAATAAATAGGGCTTCAAAAGCTGTGAAATGAATCAAGTAAAATATTTTCTTTTTTAGTAGCTTTTAAAGTCTATCATGAAAATTTTGAAAAATTTGCGAAAAAGAGATTCAGCTAGCTTTTCATAACTTCCAATAACAATAAGCATAATGGGAATTATATTGCTTCATATAGCAAAATGGTAGATTCAAAATACAAATTCTGTTTCGGTTGTTCTGTTCTGTTTCGGTTCCAAATTTCAAGATTTCATCAAATCTTGAAATTTGGCAAAAGAATATTATTGGTTTAGACTGGAAAATAGGAAGTTTTACTTAGATATATTCAGTTGGATCAGAAAAATATAGCATATTTTCCAAAAAATATCATTTAAGTTTTTAAAAAATTATTTTTTAAACTCGTACAATATCCAAAATCCGATATGTAATTCTATTAAATAGTTTTTTTTATATATTTTACTCCCAAAAAAAAGATTTTTGAAGGAGTTGTGAGCATGGGATTTACTGAAGGAGTTGTGAGCATGAGTATTTATTGAGGGAGTTTTGATCATAAGGATTTATTGAAGGAGTTGAGAGCATGAGAAGGATTTATCGAATGATTTGTGAGCATGAGGATGTTATGAAGTTGTGAGCATGAGAAGGATTTATTGAAGGAGTTGTGAGCATGAGAAGGATTTATTGAAGGAGTTGTGAGCATGATAAGGAATTTTAGAAGAAGCTGTGAGCATGAGAAAGATTTATTGAAAGGGCTGGAAGCGGGAAAAGGATTTATTAAGAAATTTAATTTTGTATTGTTTAAAAAACATGTTTCCATTGCACCATTATAGTATTATATACGCAATCAATACAAGTGTGTCTAAGATTTATTTTTCAAATCGAATATAAAATTGCAAGTCATAAACAAGAGAGATATTTCAATAAGAATTCTTTATATTAAATAAAATACAGGAATTTTGAAACCTGAAAAAACATTTTAACCTGAAAATTGTTTCGAGTTTGATGTTACTTAAAAATTGATACAAAACTTGTGCATTTTATGAGGATTATGTATGGAAATTTAAATTCACCTTTCAAAATTATTATCTTTCTACTACAAGTTACTAACATGCATTTAAATTTCTGTTGTTTCATTAAAAAAAATTATTTTGAGTTTCCTCTTACTTAAAAATTGATACAAATCTTGAATATTTTATGCTCATGACGTATGGAATTTTCAAATTACTATTTGCTATTGCAAATTGCTAATATATATTTAAGCTTCCAGGTATAATCTTTAAATATTATTTATGTGTCTGCCAAAATATTATTTATATTTTATTGAAAAAATATTCTTTTTTTAAACTACTTGATGAATTATCAGCAATATTACAAGAAGAACATAAGGATTAAAGAAGTCGCTGTATTCTGGTAATTCAGATTTGTCTGAATTCTCTAGCCAGGTTGGAGTAACTGAGATGTTTTATATCCTCAATATTTATGAGTAAAATTTGAATCATAAAATTATAAATATTCATACCATTAATAAGTTATCATTTTTAAATGAATTATTAAAAGCTGCATTTGTACAAAAATTTAAGGAAAGATAAAAAAAAGTATATACTTAATATTTGCAACTTGACGGTATCTCATTACAGTATCAAATTATCGTCTGTTACTTTATTTTTTTTAATAAAGCAATTTGTTGAACTAAAGAATTTTATTCCATATGTTTCTCTCGTAAAATTGCTGATAATTCACCAAACGAATTTTTTTAAAAGAAATATTTTTCAATAAGCTATAAATAGAGAGAGAGAAATACAAATAGAGTTTAAGAGAAATACAAACTATATTTAAAGAATACACGTGCAGACTTAAATGCATGTTAGCAACTTGAATAGAAAATTAGTAATTTTAAACAGAAAATTCAAAATTCCATACACAATCAGCATTAAATATTCATGTTTTGCATCAATTTTAAGAAACAGGAAACTCAAAAAAAAAATAATAATAATAATGTCAGGTTAAAATTTTTTTTAGCTTTCAAAATTTCTTTATCTCATTTATTATAAATAAATTTTATTAAAATATTTCTCTTGCCTATGATTAGGCTAGTTTAAATTCAGTTTGCAAAATAAATCTAAGGTTCACTTCTATTGACTGCTTACGTAATATCGTAGAGATGAAGTGGACCATTGTTTTCAAATAATACAAAATTAAGCCTCTTAATAAATCCTTCTTACGTTCAAACTCCTTCAATAAATCTTTCTTAATATTTATTAGAATTTAGGAGCAACATTTGTAAAAAAATTACTTATTAGAATTATAGATTCGATTTTGGATGTTGAATGAGCTTAAGAAAAAATAGTTTCTCAAATATTTAAAAGTTTTTTTTTTTTTTTTGAAAATACCAATTTTTTTTATTTTCTTAAAATTTTCCTAGTTAATATTTCTACATATAAATCGCTAATTGCATGAAGTTGATTTTTGTGAGTTTACTGAAGAGTGTTAAGCAATTTCAATAAAATATGTTCGACTTCAAGCATTTTGTAGTAGATATAATTTTGATAAAAGCGAGCGGAGAAGAGCAAATTTGGCAGAATTCAATGTCAGAATTATTATAATTAAACTGATTTATAACAAACTATTTATTTTTAAAGCTTAGATGGAATCCTTTATAACAAAACATGTGTAGATAAAAAAGCAATAATTTTATAATTTTTTATTGCATCCATGGTTATAGTAATTCTAATTTAATTAAATGATAATTACAAAAAATTTCTTTAAACCATTTTTAAATAGAAAAAACGAAGCGAATTAAAATGAATTTAAAAATATTTATGCACCTTTTTAATCAAAACTTTTTTTTTTTTTGCATGAAACAAAATTATATTGTAAAACAGCGGTTGTAAACATCACTTACTTGAAATCAAAACGTTCGAGTAAAACCAATAATGCCATTATTTCGATTTCACTGCAAATTAGAAGCCAAATTGAACGCCATTTTTCGATACTTCGTTATTTGAAAAATGTAAGCCTCCTAAATCTCGTACCATTTATAAAAAAAGAAGTCTACTTTTCTATTAATTCAAAGCATTTCCAAATCCATCAAAGAAATGGTTGGCATCAAATTGAGTTGGAATCATTTAAAAACTAATTTTCTTTTTAAAAAAATGGCAGCAGGTGATTTAAAAAAATGGTAACTGGGCAGAAGTTAACACGAGAAGACAAATAAAATCAATAAAATTAGAAACAAACTATAAGTAAATCATAACGTTTATGGAAAAGTGTTTGCTTTACTTCAAAGCAAAAAACTTAATGGCTTCTTAATAAAAACTTAAAAGCAAAACAGTCATAGAGGGCGTGGCTATTTATGACGTTTCTTTCAAAATAACTTCACATCTGTTAAAATATTTGTCATATCCTTTTGAATTTCCAAAGAAATCAGCCAAATATCCAGAGATAATTTTAAACTCAAAATTCATAAATCGACATTCTTATCGACTTAAATACACAAGTCTAATTTAACATGCTAACTCTCCCGTCATTACCTAAAATGCAATTTAAAGCAGCAAATGACAACTGAAAAATTCTACAATTTGTTGTAAGAAGAATAAGAACATTTTTTAACCTTATAAGAAGAAAATGTATTATTTTGAGATGAATGGGCACTTTTTCCTTAGAATATCAAATTCCCGAAACCAGAAATTATTCCAAAATCTTTTATTCTCAAAAGTTTTTCTAATCTGTATACCATCCATCGATCTGAATTAGCCAACACCGGTTATTTAATGAATATTTAAAAGGTAAATATTTAAAATTCCGGTTGGGAGTCACCATTTCTTTGTTTTATAAATAATTCTCGCTGAAATTCACATTATTCGATTTTGCGTAGGATCTTGAATTGAATTAGCATTTTCAGACGCCTTTCAATGAGAGAAATTGTGAATGTGTAGTCGTGAGATTTTTTTTAATTGAATAAATACATGGATAACTTGAACGGAGTGAAAATCCTACTGAGGAGTTTTGCCTTTATTTAGTAATTCAAGGCAAAAAGAGAACGAAATTTTATTTACTTAAATTTAAAAATGGAATAAGTTCTTGATAAAAATATAAAATCGATCAAACAGAAAGAAAAAAATGTTAATTATTTTATTTGCTATCTGATGTTTTTAGTATTTTCTTTTTTAAATTAAAATCTTGTAAGAAAATGAAACAATATTTAATAAATAGTTTAATGTTTATTACTATGGTTTTATTGGTAAAATACTACTTTAATTCTTATATAATAATTCTCAGATTAGATATATAATTTGTTTTTTTTTATGTAGCATTATGCATTTTATATTTTTCTCTCTTTTTTTAAGCAAATTATTTGGGTACTTAATACTGAAAAAAACGGACAAAAATAGCACTATAATTATTAAAGTTAGCGATTGTCTTTCAATCGATAACTTCCACCCAACATAGAAAAATTTTAATTTAAGCTCATTAATATTGAAATACTTTTTGATTGAATAATATTTTATAACTTTTCCTTGAATTGATTCCAATAGTTCTAAACAAATTTCCTTGCTTGTTTTAGGCGTAATTTCCATCCGAGACGACACTTTGTGCGATTCCAAGCACCTTGGATACTTCCATCTGAGTACAACACATTCCAGGTGGCAGAAAATTCTACCACATAAAAAAAATCACCCACATTCATTCTGTGTGTCATAAGTATTCAGTTATAGAATTGAGCATCATGCAAAACGCTTATGAACAATTTTACTTCTTTGCCACCATTCCTTACATACTGTCTCTTACACTCTTGTCATTGTGACATACTGTCGGCGTCATTTAGTGTTCTCCTGTAATATGTATATTATTTTTTAAGATGTGTTTGATAATTGTCAAGGGGAAATTTTTACTTTACAGTTCGATTTCCGTGTGATTCTGAATTATTATTAAATTATGGATATTATTATACAAGACTCAAAAAAATCAATTGAATTATTCTTCTTACAAATTAGTATATTTTTAAAACAATGTATGCACTACAAAAAAGAGCAGAAGAGAGAATTCTATTTCTGAGTTGTCGTCTGAAGCAGGATTTTTTTTATCTTAATTTCAATGTTATATTAAGCATTGACTGAATCAAAACATTCAGTCTTTTGTTTCAATCAATAGAAACACGAAAATAAATTTTTGATGGAACAATCATATTAACCTGATTTTTAAAAATAACAATTAAACCGTTGTTACAAATCATGCATTAAATTATAATATAAAAATTTAGTAAAACTGAAGGAAGGTTTTACGGAAGTGAATTAATGTAGTTAAAAAATAATATTTTGAAGTTCTCATGTATTTAATTTTATTTGAACTTTGAAAAGTCAATAACAACCTTCAGTCTTCCATAGAGAACATGTGTACCAAATTTCATCAGTATCAGGCAGAAACTGTCGATTCATATAAAAGACACTTGAGCAAACATTCATTATTACTTACACACACACACACACACACACACATATATATATATATATATATATATGTGTGTGTGTGTGTGTGTGTGTGTGTGTGTGTGTGTGTGTGTGTGTGTGTGTGTGTGTGTGTGTGTGCGTGTGTGTGTGTGTGCGTGCGTGTATATATATATATATATATATATATATATATATATATATATAAGTAAGAAAAAGAGAAAATACAAGTAAAAATATAACATAACAAATAAAGAAACAAAGTAAAAATCGAAACTAAATGTAAATAAAAAATAAAAGTGCATCATATAAAAAGATAAACATATAAAACGAATGCGAAAAAAAAATTATTTCAAGAAAAGTTGTGGAAATAAATCGTAAATCAATAATAAAGGTGGAAATAAAATGTGAAACAAGGCATGAGGCATATTGATTGTGTATCAGGGGATTAAAATATTATGGACTACAAAAAGGAATTATAGAATTTTCTGTAAACAGTATCGAGCAATTTAAGCGACAGGAAGCTATCTTCAACCGAAATGCTATAGTAAAGCAGTGAGGAAAGATCTGGAAAACTTTACAAAATTGTGATTCAATAAAAAAAAAATATTTTTTAATGCAAAGTAGCAACTTAAATCAATTATAAAAACCTACTAGGTATAAAAAATATATAATTTTTTTTTCATTGTGTATCATAGAGAAAAAAAATAATAGAATGTTGCATACTATTTTCTCCGTGCTGGTGAAATACCGGATATTTACAATATATCAAGTTGCCAAACTTTCTTGGCTGTTTGCAAATGTTGCCATAAATGAAAATTTTAACAGAAAATGAAATGGTCAATTACATGGCAGTAAAAAGGAAGCGCGGGATATATGTTTCATTTTGATAATCGAAACAAATCATTCCGAGATTTTTGACTCTATGAAAAGTTTACATTTGCCAAAGGATACAAATTAATAGAATATTTAAGTTACCAAAAATAATTAAAACAATGCAACAAAGTTGCAGAATTATAAACTGCAACAAAGATAAAGTAAAAGATTTGAACGGCAATAATAAATGAACCAGTTATTGTTTGTTTCCTCGAGGAGTTAATATGGCGTTTATTTCATGAATTGATGTCCTTTAATGTTTTCTTATGCATCTACTGTCAAAATTTCGAAAAAATAGGCAGCCATTTTCCATCATTATTTCGCAAGAGAAATACTGTCTCACATCGCATGACGCGACTGAAATAAAGCAGCCCTTATATTGCCTTTCTGGAATTCTTTTTATTCCTAGATAGTTGTCTTTCACTAATTCCGACAACTGCGACGGCCGAACTCGCTAATGATGTTATGGAGCTACTCCCCTAAAGAACGTATTTTTCGAATTGTTCTTCCTCGAAAATGGCCGATTTAATGGTCTGCGAACATTATTTAAATCAAGTGTGTCTTTTTTTTTTCATTTGTTTCTTTTTTCTCTCTCTTTTTAAGTTAGTGCTGATAAAACCGGCAGTAAACAAAATCGTCTGCCGTTTTGTTTTTGCAAAAGCATTTGAGATTAGAATTTCGAATCTTATTTGTAATTCCTAGATTATGGTTTTGTTTATTTGTCTTTTTCCATTTCTGTATTTTTTGCCCTTTAATTCTAAGAAGGAACTTGTTTTGCTTCTGTAGAAAGCAATTTATTTACCTCCCTACATATTGCAAACAGTTAGTTTAAATTTATTCGGAAGTGAAATAGTAACAAGATCTTAGCTGTAACAGTTTAAGTGGAGTTTTCAGTGAACGGTTTACTGTCTTTGTTAACTTATTTTAGAATTCGAAATCTTAGTTTAGTTAATGTGTGTTTTAAAATATCTGAAAACGTTACTTGCGTTCTGAAGATTTCCGAAAATCGGATTTGACATCCGCTCACATATTCAAGATTTATTTTCTCTGAATGTTTCAGAACATGCGCGTAGCTTCGACACATTTTTGTTTAATGAATATAAAGATTTCTAGATATGTTTGTAATTATATTTTAAACTCTAATTTCAATTCTAATTAATTCTATTGAAGTTTAGTAAAACTGATTGCGTCAGCAGTTCCCAAGTGCCGAGTGAAGGAATAGAGAATATAAGGAATTAGAATATTCTTCTAAAGGGTCCCTCTGTTTCTCTTGTCAAGGTCGACACGTGCGAGAAATTCCAATCGGAATCGACACGTGTCAGAAAATCTCATGTTACATAAGACCAGGTATAAAATGTTCATCGGCTTTCCATCATTTCTTCTTTTCGCTCTGTGTCGTTCTGTATTGTGTGTTCTCGTCGCTCCTATTTGTAAATAATTATGCCTTCCTGGGATGGTTTAAAGAGAATAAAAGGAACTTAAAAATGCAAAGTGTCTTCTCTATCATCGAATCTGCCTTCTGCTTTTAAAAATTATTATGTTTACATTATATGTATTTATATTTATTATCACATGATAAATAGCGGAAAAGCCATGCAATACTTTCAAACATTCAACTTTTTCTCTCCACTCAGTCGAATTGAGATTATATTTCTTGATTTCTAGATAGAAACTATAGAATTTTTTTAATTTAACCTGAGAGTATTGTCTCCACAAAACTTTCTCGCATACTCTAATAAAGTTGTTATCTCCCACACCCGCCAAAGAATTGCGGGCCTTAAGTAATTCAAAGAACGTCTTGTATTATATTGGCGTACAATAGTTACGAAATATTAACCTTTGACATGAATTTAGCATCTTTACGGAATCTCTTGTATGATCCTTGGCGAGTTTTCGGGTGATTGATTTTTGTCAAGCTGTTAATTTTATCTTAAAATCGAATTTTTGTTTTAAACGCGTTTTTCAGAACCAACCAAAACCAAAATTTGATACAGAATTACAATTGCAGTCAAAAATTCTCATACCAAATTTGATATATTTAAGTCATTGTGTCTTTGAGTTATCGCTGTTATATGTTTCTAAAAATACAGATCAACGATCGGTCAATTCCTGGTTGGATTTGTCTCAAAATTTGATAAATGTCTAAACTATAGATGTTAATTCCTTGTATCGAATTTTTTTCGTCTAGTTTTCTCCTTCATGTAATTTCTGCGTTAAATTAAATTCGAACAGCCGGAGGGACAGACATCGTCTGAAGGAAAACTATAAATTTGGTGCAATCTGCGTATACCAAATTTCATCCGTCCAATTCAAAACGCGTTTCAATCGTTGTCTTTTTTATCACAAACAGATAGACAAACAGACAAATATATTCTAAACATGTGCTTTTCAAACTCAGGAAAGCCTAAAACGCGGAGATTCGTCAAAATCTTGAGTCGAATTTTTTGACGATTACTATTATTCTCCGTATACAAGAAAGTAAAAAAAGACGAAACTGAATGCGCATCTTTAATATGGACATTATAATTCAAGTGGTATTATCATAAGATAAAAAAAATGAATCCCTGGTCACAATGACCTTATATTTCAACTTGTGTATACTTGAATACTTGGATACGAGTATACTTGAAGAATTTGAATTTTATTTTACGAAAGAAAGAACAAAAGTAGTTCATAATTTGATTAATAGATGGAGCTACATTTGTTTTAAGATGCTAAAAACGATTGCTTTAAAAAATATGTTACTAATTTTAAGGCACTAAAAGATTTGACGTGCAGACATAAACTTTTGATAAAAAGGCGAAGAACATGTAGTTCTGCCTATTCTGTATCTGAGGAGATAATTTATGACTCTATCATTGAAAAATCGGGATATACTTGTAAGCCTTTTTACAAGAACGGTGACAGTGCGGAAAATGCATTGAAGAAATCCCACACAATAAAGGGTTTAAGAAAGGCCTTTGTCAGATGATCACATTCGGTCTGAAGAAGATGATTTAGAAATTCACAGAGATAGGTTCATTTGATGTGAAATGTGGTATTAGGAAGAAAATCATCAACGTCAGTTCAAGATGTTGCTACAGCATTACAAGAAGCACCAGGCATGTCTTTGAGAATGTCAAGAGCACAGAAAATATATTGAACTTTAGACATACTGTCACAAAGTTTTACGAAACATCCTTAATGCACCCATTCAAAACTACGAATGTTCAGGAATTGCTTCCTGCTGACCTTCCGAAACAAGAAGTTTACGCCCTTTAATTTCTTGATCGAATGGAAGTGGTCAATGCATGGCTAAGGAATATTTGTGGACAAGCGAAGTGCATTTCCATTTCCAAGATTCCATCAATTCTCAATATTGCAGAATACAGGCAAAAGAGAATCTGCTCCATATGCAATCATTGCCTCTTCATTTTCAAAAAGCCACCATGTGGTGCTTAGTTAAAGCAGCATTTATAACTGGCCCAGTCCTTTTCGATAAGATTGGTCCTTTGAATCCTGCAACCTATACAGTCACTGGGACACATTATGAATCTCTTTTGCTCAACCAGTTCATTCCAGCACTGCTACAACGCGGATGTGTAACACAATTCGAATGCCAGACGGTGCGCCTTAGCACATTCCAACATTCTGCAATAGCAGTTGAATCTTTGTTTTTTTAATGGCCGAGTTATCAGTTGCCATTTTCCAAACAACTTTGTCGCCAAGGCAACCAGGTGAAAACAAGCATTGCATAACACAATCACTATACCAATGCTAAAACACTTTGATTTGTTATAGAACATGTTTTTTGTGCTTTCAACTGGTAAGAGAAATTGGTGGCAGAATATTTCTTAAACAAGTCGTCGCTCACTTCCTTGTCTTGATGGTTCAACAGTTTTTGCATTTTCTAAAGTTTTTTTTCTTAAGGAAAATTAAAAACCCGATATCACTTTTTTACATTTTTTACAGATTTTGGTCGAAGGATAGTTAAAAACTGATTTCAGTTTTGCTTTTCTATAGTTTTTTGGCCTTGCAACAATTAAACATCCATTGCATTTTTGATCTTTCTACGATATTTGGCAGAGGGAGAATTAAAAACTTACTTTTTCCTATCCGCTATGCCACTATCTTGTACTGCTGGATGGGATTTGAACTAAGAGTACTCTGCAACACGTGATGTATTTATATTAGCATTTCATGACAACCACGGCGTCATCTATTGGTAAAATGTTGAGTTATATTCCTCGCTAAACCAATTCCTGTTGCTTCACGAATACTGGGATAATATATTGGGTCATTCTGACTAGTGATTCTTTTTCTTGCGAATTTTTAAAAGTTCAACTTTAATTATAATTATTATGAATTTAAAAAAAAAACTTAAACTATAATCAAACAATGTGTTTTAACATCAACTCATTGTGCTAAGTCGAAAGTCAATGAACAGTCATATCAATTAATATCTTTTCATCATTATAAGGTATCAGTTTAATTAACCAAATGAACAAAAAGATATAACAGAGATGCATGCGAAAATAAGAAGATTTGAAATATTTATTTCTAATGAAAGACAACAGATATAACGAATTAATACATAACTTGATAAAGGAAAAATTCAAAATATTATTATCTGCACTCAACATGAGCTCATTTTTTTTAATGAAACAAACACCTTGTCGGAATTTCGTTTCTTGCCACATAAAATAGCTGGTTCCTGGTTATTGATGTTCGTTTGTTTGTTTTTTTTTTGGCTCAAGAGCCATGATGTTGACTGTGCTGCGTTAAACAATAGGAAAAATTATACCATTTTAAAGCAGTCGTTGAATTGAATATGATGAGGAAATCTAAAATGAAATGAAGATTCAAATAAATAGATAAAACTTTAAAAATACAAATAGTTCGACATAAGGTGTCTTATCAAGCAAGAAAGATAATAGAGTGCAAGAATTTTGAGAAAAATGCAAACGCTGAGTATTGAAAACGGGTAATCTGATAATATACGTTGGACAGACATTCATTGGTTATCGAAGTCAGTACTGTAGCAATTTATTCTAGCAGAATCTGAAGAGGTTGAAGGCATAGCTTTTAAAGATTCTACACTTTAAGATTGCTACTTGTGAATTTCTTATAGTTGTTTCCGAAAATAGTTCGAATACGTTCACTTTTTCATCTGACGTGCAAGACCAACAAGCGTTTTTTTTTTCCTTCACATATGCAGCCATCTAGAAATTTCTTGTTCCAAATGTAAACCTATTTATGAGGAAGTAGTCTTTTATTGAATTTACAACGAAATGAAAGCTGCAATGCAGCAATGGATTTATTGTCATTCTCGGATTATAAAACACTTTGCGTTTTTGCGCATGCGTCATGAATACGTTTATTTAATCAAAATAGGGGTGAAAGAAAATATGAAAAAGGAAGATGTTTACATTTAGCAATAAGATGACTTCGGATTATACGCGGACTTTGTAAGTGTAAAAGCCACGGATAACTCGTAATATTGTCGGAAATGGATATTAATGCATAATAAAATACTTCAAAGCAATTTTTATTTACTGTACGGTGCCTAAACATAAACTTGTGATGAATGAATGGAAGATTTCTAATATTAAAGTTAGGAATTTTTTTTCACAAAATAATAATTATTATTTAAGTTAAAACACCTCCTTTTTTTAATTTGTTACTGAATTCTTTGATAATATTTTAAGATTAACATCAGTAGATAAACTCGATCACATTTAATAATATTATAAATAACATAGTCGTGCAACTCCCGAAAGCTTTTTTGACATTTGAAAACTATATAAGCAATCGATGCGCAATTTTCATTTAAAATATTATGATGTGGTACGACACTCACATACACGTTAGGAAAATAATGTATCTAATGGGGCTGAAATCAACATCCTTTCGCGTCTCACTCCTTAGCGAGGTAGAATCGTCGAAAAGGGGTTCGTCTCGGGATACTGAAACAAACACTATTATTTATACTGAACCTCGCCAAAAGACTTTCCCAGAGCTGTCGTCGTTTTCGTTACAAACAACAGCTCTGCTTTTGCATGATTATCAGAATGCAAAGAAATATTTTAATTTATTTTTATTTTTCTTGTGACATATCGTATGCGTTGCTCTATTGTCGTTCCTTAAGAATATCTATTTTAAATATGTTTCTTCTTTTAATAACCGTATACAGAGAGAAGTAGGTACTTCTATTTTAAAAACGTCACTTATCTCTTTACTACTACAAATGTCAGAATATTCTCATGTAGTGAGTTTTGTTAGCTATGATAAATATTTCCATACCCCATTCTTCTTTGAACTTTCCTTCCAAATATGAACATGGGCTTTATAATAAAAAAACACATAATACTGTCTCACTCAATATTGTTTATCAACGCCACGGTATAGCATTCCATTCAGTATTTAGTATAACTTAAATATTAACGTTGTTTCAATAGCCTAATTTGAAAACTAGTTCATTTATTTGGAATATTATTTTTCTTGGTTTTTTAAACCTATAACATGGAATGCATTTATTTAAAACCGTAACCTGTTATTAGATGAGATTGAAAATAATAATTTCAAAGAATAATTTAACTACAAATTACTGCATGTACAAATTTAAAAATTCAGTACTCGATGAAATAAAAATAGAATTGGAAATTTTACTTTAATATTAAAAAAAATTACCTAACTTTTTTTACTGACAAAAGTGCATGATTAGATAGTTTAATAAAACAATAAAAATAACTTAAATTTCATCCTAACAATATGAACAATGTTACAAATTGTATATAATTTAATTTTTAAAAATTCCTTAAAATGAGAGAAAAAAATTAATGTTATTAAAGAAGTGTTTCTTTTTAATTTTAAGATAGTTCAAAAATTACTTTTATAGGATTATATTTATGAGATATGCTGAAAAACACTAAAGACTTGTTTCTTATAAAAACAAATTTTACAGGTTAGAAAATTTAACAGTAGCGTTTTCCTTGTCTTTAGGATTATATTTTAAAATTTCATTAAGGTTAGACAAATACTTCAGATTGATGTAAAATATATTAAAGAATATATATTTATAGATAGATCTATATAAATACATGTATAGATTAGAAATAAAAAACCCAATTCTTCTCGTAGCTTTCAAGAATTCTAGCAACGAAGATTTGTGGTTTCTATTTTTACTTCCACGGTTTATGAAATCGTAGTATATATATATATATATTTTCTTTGAAAAATGGAAAAAAAAACTTTTTGATTGTTAAATTTTGGGGAGGGGGGATCATCTTGAATACAAAGTAAAAAAATTAGAAATCTTAAAAATTAATTTAAAAATCGAAAGATAAGGAAAAAAATATCGCACTAATTCATAAATAGATATCTGTTCAATGTCAATATCAATATATCAAATCAATCCAAATTAATATTGGATTGATTAAAATAAGAATTTTCATATATAATCAACCAAGCATATATTTACACTCCCCAAATTACTAAATATATATTGTAAATCAGAAAAGTAATATTTGATTGTTTTAATTACACGTACTTAAGGCTGAATATTTTTTGAAAGATTTCACCTTTAAATATAATTAATTCTCAAAGTTATTTGCAACAAAATAATTTTTTAAGCATACAAATTTCAGGTTTAATAAGGTAAAGTTTCGCATGTAAATCCTTTGATCGTGAAGAAAAATATTGTTTAATGAGTCTTATAGAAAAGATTCTGCGCTTAAAAAATATAAACCTCATATTTATCATATGTAAACCATCATCTTAAATTGAAAACGTTTCCAAGGCACCAATTACCCGATTGATATCATAGATCAAATATGGAAGTAATCTGACAGTTTAGAAATGAACTGTTAGACCACAATTAGAAAAGACATTTTGTATCTATGCTGATTCCTGAGTTAATAAAGGGTGTCCCAAAATGAATGCAAGATTTCAATTTGCCACCATTCCTACAGTAAGGTATTGGCAACCCTGTTATAAAAAAAACCATTTGGCAGCTGATAGTTTAGAGTTAGTAAAAATGGAGCGTTACACGATAGAACAGCGTGTTTTCATTGTTGAACAATATTTCAAAAATGATGAAAGTCTGGTTGTAATAGTTCGAAAATTTCAGAATTGCCCCTCTAGATCATGTGATTTAACACCAATGAATTTCCTTTTCTGGAGTTATTTGATATTCCTTTTCTGGTTATATTTAAAGGTTATATTCCTTTTCTGGGGGTACAAAGTCTGTACCAACAAGCCCATAAGCCTTGAAGGAAGAAATACAACGCTGCATCAACGAAATTCAGCCATATTTATGCAAAATGATCATGGAAAATTTCCACATAAGATTGCATATGAGCCAGCAATACCATGGAGGCTATTTGCTCCGTGTTTTATTCCATACATTACCCTATCTTGTGTACTTTACAATTCAATAAAAATATAACAACTTAAAGAAAAAAAATTGTGCTTTTTATTTAATTCAAATCTTACGTTAACATGTTGTTTCATCGTGTACGCTCCATTTTTACTAACCCTTAACTATCAGTAGTCAAATGGTTTTTTAACAGGGTTAACAAAACTTTAGTGAACGATTGGTGGCAAATTCAAATTTTGCGTTAATTTTAGAACTTCCTTTATATGGAAGTAATGCACAAGTACTAGAGGCTGGACATGCAATGAAAATATTCAAAGCAAAAGACCTGAATTAAATTAAATGCATTCATCCATGATAATTAATCTTTTCTATTTAGAATTATTATCATTGCCTATTTTTTTAACAACACAAATTTAAGAAAAGAAATAATAAAAGTTCCATACTCTGAGAATAAAACAATCACCTTCTTAAGTCTCTTTTCTTTTTTTTTAAAATCAATTTACATTTTATGATCAGAAAGGGGGATGGGGGGAAGGGCAACTGTCTTCCATAATTATGTTCTGGCCTGTTCCGCTACATAAAACATGGATCTCCTTCTAATTCCACAGCACATTTAGTTGATTGTTGGAAAA
Source organism: Argiope bruennichi (assembly GCF_947563725.1). NCBI lineage: Eukaryota > Metazoa > Arthropoda > Arachnida > Araneae > Araneidae > Argiope > Argiope bruennichi. Next base: position 91,758,193 of record NC_079160.1, read on the forward strand.
TTAAAAGAATATTTATATCGAGGAGAGCCGAAGTAATGGATTAGGAAAATTATGGGCTGTAGAAAATTGTTGGAAGAAATGGACCTCAGTCATTTTTCACGTTTCAGATGTGAGTATTAAATATTTCATTACGAGTTTCCGTCTTTTTTATTATTTCTTTATTTTTGTTTAAGAGGAATGGCGACGGAAAGTCATTTGTCAAAACAATGCATTAAATTACGTTCCTGCGTATGGCACTGATAAAAAAAAAAAAAAGATGACGTCACGACACTACCAATATCTAAATTTAATAAATATCTAATGTTTTTATTCAAAAATCATTGAAATGCTCTTCATTTCAGAAAAGTCTATTTAAGTGCGAACATAACTCATAACTATGGTGTCCTTTAGAATAAAATATATATAAGTCTGTCAAAAAGAGGTTCAATTGCATCTCTCCGTATTGTGTCTCTCCATTTAGAGGGGGGGGGGGTCAATTGTGTCTCTCAGTAAAAATTTTCGATAAAAGGCTATTGTGATGAAATTTTGTGCCAACATTTTAGACATTTATCTAAATTCGTGGCTTTCACACGACAATTTTAATATTCCTGGTAACCTGTCGTAAGCATGTCTCGGCTTTCAAGTGACTTACAAATTGGAAATGCTTGCCCGATTCTTTTTATAGAGCAAAAAGGTGTTAATGCACTTTTTTCGTAATACATAACATTGCACTGATAGCCAATATATATATCATTGCACTGTTACTTTCCTGATGTTTATTGGCAATTGCATGTAATATGTACTGAAAATGCAATGGCGTATCAAATTATGGCGAAGTACTGCAACATGTTTGAGAATGCGCATACAGGTATTGAGGGCGCTGAGCACGAAGGAAAACTATCAACTGTCACGAATTCTAAGATTGCTGCTCAGAAGGTATTGTGCCAAGCTTTGACAAATGTTTTAATAATGGAAGTAGTCATCTAAAAGAAGATTTTCAATATAACTTTAGGATACAAAGTTACTCTAAAGTTTCATTCTCGATTTGTTTTCTCAAGCAAAATAACTAATTTTTGACTGATTCTCATATTATATTCTAATTCTAAATAAAAGATCATATCGAAAAGAAATTCTATCTTCGAGAGGCCATATATCTTCAACCAAATAATTCCTATGAACAAAGTTCCATTCTTGGAGTGGCTTTCACTATGATTATATTTATAGGCAAGCATATTATCTACAAATTGCAATAGACAGTCATATTATCTATAAACTAAATTAAATAAATTTATTTAACAATAAACTACAATAAATTTTATTTTACTGATACCATTTTATTCTCATACTAGTTATCCTTTGAATAATTTTTTGCAGTTTTGGAAATATATATATATATATATATATATATATATATATATATATATATATATATATAGAGAGAGAGAGAGAGAGAGAGAGAGAGAGAGACAAATATTACGATGGTATTGAATAGATTTTCAACGCGAACGTTGCCGTTGATATAATTAAAAGCTTGGTATTAAAAACAATGCAAAAACAAAGTAATTATACCACTTAAGTTCGAATTTCCTTTAACTTTTTTTGTTATTTTTTAATAACATGGAAATAACACCAAAAATTAAAGGATGCGAAATATCCATTTACATCACGTGACCATAAATTTACTTAAATGGTAATAATATATGCATTAAAAAAACCACTGTTATGTGGATCACTATTTCCTTTTGCATATTGTACCTTTATTTATGTAATATTAGTATTTCTGCAATATCAATAGTAGATCGTGTGGTTGAAAATATTTCATAAATAACAATCCAACTTTGGCCATCACTTTCCCCTCCCCAGGAACATTAACTTTTCTGGATGTTAAATTATGAATATGAAATGCATTTTTGCAAAATTTCATCTTTTCATTTTATATGAATGAAAATATAAATTTAATTATATCAGGGAACTAAAGTTACTGCTCGTGCAGCTTGAAAAGGGCGTTGCTATGAATTTGCGATATCGCTTCGATGTAAGGTAAATAACCTAGTACAAAAATAATTTCACAAATACAGTAATCAATGCTGAATATATACCGAGTAGGGATTGCAATACCGGACCAAAATTTCAATACAGGTATTCGGTATTTTTTAAATCTTAATACCGGGATACCGGTTTTAATACCGGTATTAGAAATTTTGGAAAAAGAAAGAAAACACATGTGTTTCTTTCTTTTATTTGCCAGTTTTGTTAGAGAGTGTAAATATCACAAAAAAATAATTTGTAACTTATAAATAATAACAGTATATAATCACAAAAGAGTAAAGAGACATCTTATTTATTTAAATCACAAAAAAAGTGTAAATATCACTATTCAGTTTGTGATACTATTACAAATTTTTGAAATGCGATCTAAAAAAACATAATGCATCAATTGTACTGTTATTAAGCCTGAAAAGTAATTTTATGTAAAAATTACCAGCTGTCAAAAAAGCTCTTTCGGCATCTACGCTAGTTGGTGGTACTGTTAGTAATGTGCGATATACTTTTTCCAAGTATTTACCTCTAAATCCCTCATCTTCAAATAAATCGATTTCTCGTTGAAATTTTATTATTTATCGCTAATTCTAATTTTTGTTCAAGAGTCAATTCCTTTTCACTATCAACATTAGTGACATCATAATCTTCGATAATTGAACCGAATTCTGAATGTGGATAGTTTTCTGGGGAAAAAAATTTTAAGAAACTTTACTCTAACTTAATCAGATTTGAATTGGTTATTTTCTTTTCTTCTTTTCATTTTTATTTTTAAAATCATTAGAATTATGTAAATACCATAAGACATTTTCTATTTCGGTATGCCTTTCTTCTGTGCGATTTTTCAATGTAATATATAATTTTTCAGATACTAATGTGTGTTGTTCTTTCAGTGACTGCAACATGAAATTTATTGTTGCATTAGCTGTTAATAAATTAGAATCTCTCCAACATAATGCCTCAAAAGTCAGTTTTATTGGAAGTAGAACTGATATAGTTCTGAATATTAAGTCGAATTCGCTATCTGAAAAATTAATTTACAGGTTTAAACCGATTATTGCTTTTTGGATTGGATTTCTCATTTTCAAAAATCGTTCCATGATTAGGAGTAAACTGTTCCAACGTGTTTTAGAATCTAATATTAACATATATTCTGTTTTATTTTTATTTAGTATATATTTTAGGAATATATCCTTTTTATAGGGGAACGTTTAAATATTTTAACAATTTTTCGAACTTTATAAATTATAGGAAGCAATTCTTGATAGGTTAATGTTTCATCCTCATTAGCAATATCTTCTTCAACAATTACATTGTCATTATCTTCATTGTCAATATCACTCTCACTCTTACTCTCTTAAAAGTTGGAATCTGAAGTTTCTATATTCACAGTATTTGGATTCTTCTGTTCTTTATATTTTTGGTATAATACATCTATTACTCCTAATTGAATTCCATGTGCATAGCACAACTGCTGATTTGCACCAATCAACTTTCCAACTTTTTTCTTAATTGTTGCTCCATCACTCGTTATGGATACAATATTTTCTTTCAGGGATAATCCATGTTTCGCTAATTTAGATTTAAGTAATTAATTAAGCCATTAATTAGTTAATTAATTTCGCCCGTTAGGGAGACATAAAAACAAAAACGTATACTATATTGCTATGTTAGCGATACCTGAACATATAGTGGAGACAATTTTAAAAATTTATAGTAAATACCGAAAAACCGGTATTTAAACTTGTGAATACCCGTATTACAAAATTGTACAAAGGGCTCAAAATACCGGTATTCGGTATCGCGGTATACCGGTATTGCAATCCCCAATACCGAGTCAATGACTCCCTGTCTTGGCTGCAAATTTAGTGTCGAATTTGGTTACAAAAATGAAGGATCTCAAATATGCAAGAGTCCCCGCAATAACGATTAGGATACGAGTTTTGACGTTTGTTCTAGAACTTTCGATGTCTTGTCACTGGAATTATAAAAAGCTGAGGCGCATGGACAATAGTCGACTCCAGAGACTATATAGTTGGGTAAAGTCGCTCTTTGTATTATTTATCTCTCTGTGAGCGTTTTGAGCTGTTACGGTTGTTCATTACCAATTTGTTGCTTGTGATTGTTGTTTTCTACAAATGCCGTTCTGCACTTGCTTCGTCACCTGCGCATCGTGTTTACGTGTGAATTATAGCATCGTAATTTCTTATTTAACCTGTTGGATTTTTCATCATATACCTATAAGACGGAACATAATTTTCCTTTATAGTATTTATTACGAAATGAGAGTGGAAGTGAAAACTCTATTTCGGATTTTGTGGTCAAAACCAGCAATTTCTTATTTTAATTTTTGCTTTTGTAAAAGTATATTTTATTTTAATTTTTACATTTGCAGAGTTTATAAGACTCACAAAATTAATTTGAATATCATCATAACAATGAAAAAAATATTCTAGTAGATTGCATATCAAATTAAGTTTTTTTTAAAAAATAATTAAAATTTTAAAAAATTGTGCGGAAATGAACTTAATATCATTAAAAAATATATTTTATCAAGTTTAAAGATTATAAAAATCAGGATAATATTTTCGAAAAATATAGCTGAAAAATGCTAAAAACCCGCTTAATTGTTAATTAATTTGCATTTTAACTAACTTTCAAGTTCTATAAAATTGCTTTAATAAGCAAATGTATAAATTTCATAATTTGTTAGATATACAAGAAAACATTCGTTTTATATCCATCAAGGAATTACTAATTTTGAAAAACTGCAACATTAATATCTTTTCTGCAACATTTTGATAAAACTTTGCCTCAATACATGCGTTCTGGAGGTGGTTCCCTTTAGCATAACTACATTTAATTTCTCTTATTATGAAATTCCAAACAATTTATCTGATTATTTGCTTCGTATTTAATGATTATTCATAGCATGTCAGCTCATAAATCTATGCATGGTACCATTATCAATTTTGTCGAGAGTGCTATGTTCTACATCTTACTAAATGGAAATACATATTAGTTATGTTTTGAGAATAAGAAGATAAAACATAATTTGCATTTTCATATAGTTTAATTACATGAAAAGTACAATCAAAACGAGACTTATTAAGACTCGAAACGAAATCAATAATGCCAGTGCTTGTTATCGTAATTTACTAACAAGAATTTTCATATACAAGGCCCCAGACATGTTTACATAATACAGATACTAAGACATCCGCATCTGAATACTTAATTATAGTGAATTTGCATTAAGGAAATGCATTAATGAACCCTTTTGATGCATTTCCTTATCACTTATACACATATATTGTATTGCTACGACGAAGCTGAGAAAAGTTCACAAAATAAATGAATAAATTGGAATTTTTGCAAATTATTTCACTAACGACGATCAACTGAAATTATATATAATATTAAATAAGGTAAGATAGAAAGTTTATAATAAAGAATAAGTACAATTCATGAAGATTTTTAATTAATGGAGTATGTACAACCAGAAATATATTTACACGATAAAATTTTTGTAAAAAAAATTAAATAAAATTACTATTTAAAATGAATACTTAAAGGTTCACTTTAATTTTTTTGTTTTCCCGTTTGTTTCTCTCAGATGCATATATAAATATCCCGTTCTTAAATCTCTTCCATTTTTATAATCCCATTGTGCCTATAATAGCTATCATAATGACTGCATATTATTTACGTCTCTAAGATCAATATTCATAATAATTATTGCAAGAACAACAAGAAAGTCACTTCATTAAAAATTAGAAGATGTTCTCCAGAAAAATAAACTGTTACAGGCAGAAACATTCTAAAAGATATCAAAAAGATCCTTCTTAATAAGGTGGAAGACAAAGATAAATTCCTTTTTTACTCTATGTTTTCGAATTCTTTTCATTCATTGGACAAAAACAATGAAATACTGCATATTGTAAAAAAATAATGACTTTATTGTTACCGAAGAGCTCAGTAATTATTGTAAATTAAATAATATTAAAGTAAAAAGTATTATAAAAATAAAATGTAAACAGATTTGCTGCAAAGTTTAAAAAATATCATTGAAAAGCTTTGCTGTTCACAAACAAATGCCATAAAAAAAACTGTATCAGCTGGTAAGAACAAAATTGTCTACATTTCAAAAATATTTGAAGAATTTTATTATCGTTTGCCATGATTCTTTCTCCTTTCAATGAAATACAGAGAATAAAAATTTATGAAAAAAATTAAAAATTTATCATTTGATTTGTAATTTTATTATTAAAAAATCCTCGGTTTTTAATCTATTAATTGGAATAAAAATTAATTTCATGTATCATTTGCTCTTTATTTTATTAAAGCTATAATAGTTGCCTTTTCATACTTAGATTTATTATAGGAACACTAGTAGTTGTAATGGTTCTCATGATAGGATTTCTGCAGATTATCACCGATGATCTTAAAAATTTCAATTCGGTTCGTAAATGGACCATCTACTCAAAGGAGTTGGGGGATGGGGGGTAAGAAATTTTCATTTCCCCATAACTTCTTTACTATTGAAAAAAGGAAACTAAATTAATTTAGGCGAATTAGCGTCTCATTAAGATGAAATTATTGCATTAAAAATTTTTGATAGTTACAGGTTCTTGAAGGCTGAATTCCAAACTTTGACTATTTTTAACATCATCTATATTAACATACTCAAATAAATTAGAAAACTTTATGTACACTTATTTCCTTTCCATACTTTGAAAAATTTTTAATGCAAATGAATAAAAAACTAATTTGATAGAAATAAAGAAGCAGAAATATTTAGTATCAACATTAAATCAAAATGATTAATTTTGAACGCATCGTATCTTTTGAAATGGATTTCATTATGATGTAACATTTTTATTTAAGAATACAATTGAATTATAAAATTGAAAAAGATTTCTCCTTAAACTAAACTAAATTAATCAATTTAACTTGTTAATTTATGATACATTATTGAAAAGCGAAAAAAAGGCATGTAATATACTTATGATTTTTATTTATATAATGCAAAATTCGAAATGTTTCAATATTTCTACTTCAGATGAATGGAATTGAAAGGTAGTGAAAATTCTTCTAAATATGGCTTATAACAAAAATTAGTATGACTTTACTCTAATATTCGTAATATGGCGAATATTTTGAATGAAAATTTACAGCTTTTCATTTCCTTCAGCTATTTTATTTCGTGTTAATTATGAAAATACTATGTTACACTCGTTTGACCCAAAGCCTAATCTGAGATATTTTAGAAATTTTCAAACAACGTAGTCAAACACGAATTAACTATGCTAATTCTTTAACTTCCTATGAGATTAAAACCTATGGATAGTTTTAAAGTTTGTATGAAATTTAAATTTAGTGAGCATGCATATTGTATGTTGTGACTTATGGCACTTTACAAGCTCGCTGACAGTTATCTGTCAGCGATTTAAGCAGAGTGAGCGTCTCTTGTTTTTTCAGTACCGCCAACTAGGGCCAAGTACGATTTAGCTACTTCATTCGTCATATTACTTTATTCGTCATAATTACTTTACTTTACTACTTTAGCTACTTTATTCGTCATAAGTCATAGAGATAACTCGTTGGAGATAACATTCCAGGGAGCTAGTTCACTCGATCAATCTTTTTCTCAAATGGATCCGCCTGTCTGTGCGTCTAATCTTTTACACCGTGAGGATTTCCAAGAAGACAGAGCAGACACCTGCCTAAAGCTGCTAAACCTACAAAGTGATTCAAAGAAATTGATTAGAATGCTTTTTTTTTAGTTACCAAATTAATAGTTTTGTAAAATGTGCAAATTCTTTTAATTAAATAATATTTGATAATATTAATCCGTAAACAAGTATAATAGGCCGAGGTCCTGTGTTTCATTAAACAAACTTAAATTATTAAAATATTGTTACAAAAATTTTCTTCTGCTACAAATACCGCCACTCAATTGTAATGACGCAGCGCATTTAATCTCTAATAGTTCAGCAGCTTGCTTGCTGTCTGATCCTCTCAAATCTGTTTACTCGTCGGCGACTCCGACCACTCGCACACACCATTTCTGACGATCCACACGACTTCCTCGCAGCTTCAGAGTGCTCGTCTTTTATAGTTCCGGGAGGCGGGGCTAGAAACTGCAGACCAATCAGGGCGTACCTGGGTGTATCTCTGTTATTACTGGATGGATCATGAAACTTCTTGAACTTTCTGGTATTATCCATTTAGTCGCCAAACTCGCCAAATTCACCGCCAAGTCGCCAAATAGTCGCCAAGCTCAGCACGCCGTGCCGGATAAATTACAGATTTGTAACAATATATAATATTGAATATCTACTTCGATAATACTGTTGAGTACCGAGGAATTATAAGCCACAATATATAGAAAAAAAAGTGCATAAATAAATATGCTTAAAAATATAACAGATTTTCACAAAAAATAATTAAAATAAAAAACGAATAACTTAAAATAAATCATGAACAAGTTAAAAATGTGTTAAAATATGAAATTAAATTCTTCATTTCATTAAAAGAAGAGTCTGATAATGTGCATTGCTGTGGGCTACAAAATATTTAAATCCCTAGCTGCAATTATAGCTCCAGTGACAAGGCATTGAAAGTCCTAGATTAAAAATCAGAAGTCGAGTGTTATAAGAGATATCACCTAGAGTATTCGGAGACCTTTATTTTGTCACAGAATTCGTCACCAAAGGTTCGCCAAATCTGTCGCCAATTACGGGATCATTGACTTGGCTTTCATTCAGTAGCCATTGCAATTTCATAAAACTCCCTTCATTGCTGCGCAGTGAAGCAATAACGCAAATTCGTAACGCTATATTTAAACTAAATGGTATTTTTGTTGTTGTTGTTTTTCATACTCAGTACAATTAGCTTATGGTCGAAAAATGGTTTCTATAGCAATAATATGCTTCTATAGTGACAATATGACACACTAAATAATTCACTTGTATAATATGGCATGGCCCTTTATATATTGTCAATACGTTTTCAATGATTGGCAGTTATGTTTTGGTATCTTATCTATATTAAAGAAGCGTTCTCTCATTGGTCAAAACAATCGGTACAATTTTCGGTGTTAGTGGGGCGTAGGTTTTAGACTATATAGTTTGGTTTACCTTAGTACCACCAAAACAACTCTATCCATTACCTAAACATCCAAATTAATCTTTTATAAACAGAGAAAATATTCCAAGTTATTTCTAACAGCTCAAACACAATCCCTTCATCTAATAACACCAGAGTTTAGATCCGTTATTATTAAAACGTCTGGACATCTTAAGCTGCCAAAGTCTTCCAGTTAAGGGAAAGAAGTTATCGAAGAAAGTAACTTGTTGCCCATATGGTATCCCTGGAATGTTGATTGGACGGTGACATGAAAGGTCAAGATGATGTTTCCTTAACCTGCTGGAGAAATAAACTATTTACAGGCGTGGATGAAATATCTTAGGGAGAATAAATAAATTATTCCTGTGGTCTTTAACGCCTGTATTAGTATTGGCATGTGAGCAATGTTTATCCGTCTCTAAATTGTCTTTCTCTAAGAATTATAACAGATTTTTGCTAAGACTCCATTATTTCTAATTATTCTACTATTTTCTGATTTCCGCCTTTGGCGACCAGTTGACTCTCTGGGATTAATACTTACTAAAATTTTCAATCCAATTGTTAATATATCTTGATATTTTAATAAGTTTCTTCAGCAAATTTTTTTCAAATTTCAAATTTCCGAAATCAAATAACATATTATTACAGAGCCCTTACTCGTTTCTGTTCATTGTACTATGTATCTCTTCAAACTTCTGTCAGTTCCTGTAAAGATTCGTCTCTAAATTAAAGTGAAAACGAATAAATCATTTTATTTATTTTTTTGCTAAAACTAACATGTTTTCTTTTTTTAAAAAAAATATGAGTATAGAAAACAGAACTACTCAGTATTGAACTCTAATGTGCAATACAGAATACTTTTTTTAAATAATGCAATATTCCAAAGAATTTCTGAATATAAATTTTTCTTATTTACCATAAAATTCAGTTTTTAGTTTTATTTTCTAAAGAAAATTTAAATAACGTAAATAGTGTCATTTTATTTTGTTTCACTCAATGAATGTACTTCGGAAAAATTATGAAGTCTATATTTTATAAAATCCTTTGGTATTAAGGAATTACTTTCAGTAAAATATTTCTGGTACTCCAATTTTAAATCAATACAAAGTATCTGTCTTCTGCAAACCGAATCCAACCTTGTTATGAAGTTTCGAATATCACTATTTTAAGATGATCAAGCAATTTAGTAACTTTAGACTAGTTAACTTTCGGGAAACTAGGAGTGCTAATTGACATATCTTCTTTGAAGCGGTCTGTTGATTGGTCTAAAACCGCCCTTTTTATAGAATAGTAATATTCATATCGCTATAAATCACTCAATTTTCATATCAGTAGAGTTACTGCTACAAAGCTTTTATTCAAAACGTAAATATCAAATTAGATTCATACGAAAAAGTGTCTGTTTTTAATAATTCAAAATTTGCAAGAAATAATTTTGAAAATATCGTTTGAAATTTAAAATAGCTGTTTTGTTTAATTAGGAATGATAGAAAGAATGATATTTATTTTCTTGTAGACAATTAACATGTTCATTCTAATTGAATTATATATGAAAAAGTATAAAAAATATTTCCTCTACTTTTTTTCTTTTATTAATCAAGTGCTTTAGGGCAGACAATATTTTTTTTCCATCTTCGACAAAAAAAAAAAAAAAAAAAAAAATTGAGATTCTGAAATACGTGAATTTGCAATCCGTAAACGATCTGCTCCTTTCTTTGCTTGTAGTTCCTCATTTGTTTGAAAATTCGCTTATTTCTACATGCAGAGCCGGTAGATCTACTAGGTGAAGAAAGTTTCGAAGGCATATTTTTTGATGAAAATTAATATGACGATTCACTGAATAAATAGGAAAAATTATTGTTTGAACTGGAAAATTTCCATTATATATAACTTATCTTGATCGGTATCGAGAATAATAATTTACTTTTGTATGCGTGAATTAAATTTTAAATAATATGTGATTGTCCGCAGTCAAAATATTGCGCACGTTGAATGACAATATTTTCTGCAAACGACTATTCATTAAAGAAAAGAAGAAAAAAAATTATCGCTTGCAATAAATGTTTTCGATTTTATTTGTCTCACATTGATTGGCATCAATGATAATAATTTTATTTTGTTTGATAAATGTGCGATTAAATCCGAAAGGCATGTACCGTTTTCCGTTTATTATTTTTTTATTTTTTGTCAATTATAAAATAATTTTGAATAATTGAATCGTATGGAACGATTTGTTTGTAAATTTTATTGTGTTCAAAATAAATGCTAATAACTTAACTATGCCTATTTGCACAAATGCAAGTAATTATTTGGCAAAATTCTATCACAATCGGATGAACGGAACTGCAGCGCATAAAATATGAACAAACAAAAATTTATTTTTATAAATTAGATATAATAATTATACTAACCTATAACCTTTGCGCAAGCGCAAGCAAAAATTTGGCAAAGTTTTATCGCAATCGGATGAACGAGATGGCAGTGTATAAAATACGAAGAAACAAAAATTCAGTTTTATATATTAGATAAAGTTTTTAAAAAAATAATTTAAAATCTAAAACCAAATAGAAATTCGCGTATTATTACAAAGCAATCAGTCTTGTGGAATTATTACATCTCAATAAATCAGAATAGAGATTAAATACAAAAATAGCAAATTTTTTTCAGATTATTTTTCGCTGATGATTTATTTTCAGATTTAAAAACGAAACAAGCTTAAGTGAATATTTTTTCAGATTTTTTATTAAAAAAAATTCTTATGAATAGCGACATTATAGAAAAGCAGTAACATTTCAAGAAAAAGAGAAAGTATTTTATATATAGTTTATAAGTACATGGAATAAAAATATTGCAAAATATAGTTATATGGAAGTACTGGTAGAAAAAAGCGAGATATTGCTATTACTAAAATAAAAATTCTAACTTAAAATAGGTTTAAAAAATATAAAACTATTGGGATTATAAAAAAACAAAAAATTTAAAAACATTATCTAAATAAAAGAAATTAAATCTTTTGGTTGTTTACTAATATATATTTTTTAATCATAAAGTGATTCAAAAAATATTATTCGAATCTGATTGTCTGAATTTAAGAGATAATCAAACTGTTTATTGCCTTTCAAATTAAATATTTAGAACTGGCAACAGAAAATAAATTCTTTTATGACAATCGGCTTGTATTAATTTACCAGAAATGACTAGGAAAGCAATAACCAATTTTAAGAATAAATGCATTACATTTTTATATGTTTCGCTTTCAGTAATCTGAGGGAATGAAAGAATTACAAATGAGTTTCAAAAGTATTGAATTTCTTCTTACTTTAATTGGCAATAAGAAATTTGAAAAATGAATAATAAATTAGTAAATGTTGATGGTTTTGAAAAGTCAGTTTATGTATTAAGATAAAAATAAAAATGCATTAGAAAAATATCCAATTTGCTATTTATTGTATATGAAGAAAAGAATCGGTATTTTTTCTTTAAAAATATGTCAAAACTAATAAGAAATAAAATTACTGTTCATGAAATATTTACATATAGTATTCTTTTTTTAATATTTTTGTTCTAAAAATAATTAGAGGAGAATGGAAACGACTATTAGAGGAGAAATGCCAAAAAAGGGGATGAAACAATATCATTCAATGAGAATTTAATTTCTTAGTTATGCTGATTCTGAATGTTAACAAAAATTCATACTTCTCAAATTGCTAATACTTCATCTTGTAAAATGAAATATCAAAAATAATTGCAGCTGAATTTTGTTATCATATTAAATACGATCAAGAATATCTAAAGGCAACCAATTAGGTTGAGAGTATGAATTTGGATGAAAATTCGCATTATTATTATTATTATTACGATTTTAAAAAATAAGTGCATTTCTGTTTCCTATGACATCGTCATTTTGTCTTTTTGTCAGTTAGAAGCCACTTTATAGCAAATTATTTATACATAAGTATTGCTTATTTATAAACGTTTAAAAACTTTAAATGCACTTTCTGAAGAACGAGTTTTTTCATAATTCTATTGTACGAGTTTCGTCATATCTCAAGAAATAATCAAGAAGTCTTAATGAAATTCATAACAAGTCCTCATTATGTTATTGAGAATATAATAAACGATGGATTAGATGTTGAAGGCTCCAGAAGTGGATTTATGATGTGTTTAATGTAAACATTGTTGAAAAAAATTCCTGAATTTCATAGATAATCTCATATATTACATACAAAAGCTTTATTTTTGAATATAATTCTTAGATAATAGTTAGTTGCAGTCTAAGATATATTACACATGCAATGTTACAAAGAAAAATGAAAAATTGTGAAAATTTGTTTCTTTAGAAAAACCCTAATTATTGTAAATAAATGTTAAAATTTACATCAAAATATTCTTTTTCTTCAAACGCTGCATATTTATTTAAATAATTTCATTTTTATTCCTCATTTTATCCTTATATTTATAAAAAAATATCATATAAACATTAAAATATTTGTTTGTTTTTTTTAAACATCCCTTCCGAACTTAGTCGAATACCTTAAAAATTATGTTAGAAATTTGTTAAATAGCTGCGCGTTTGCTTATACATAAAAATAAATAAATAAAGTCTTTAAATATTTAAATGTTTCCTCTGTGTATCTAAAAGTTCTGAAATGTGCAAAAGTGTTAAGAAATAATTGTTCAATGTAATAAATAAATAGTTTCATTACATCCCTTAATGAAAATTAATCATGCTAAAAGTGCTTAAAAATATATTTCAAACAGGCTGTATAATACTTTGCATAATGCTTAGATTTTTATAATATGAATACATATACCCCAATATAAATAATATCATAAACAGAGCATTTTATCACTTACATATTATAATAAGTGAAAAGGTTTTTAGAAATATTTGTTTGAATATAGCAATGAAAGAATTTAAAAGACGCATTAATCGTCTGAATGTTTTTAAATTAAAAAGAAAAAAATCAGAAACAATCACATCAAATTTATCGTTTGTGTCATTTCTGCATTGAAAATGAATGAAGGTGAAAAAAATTAGATTTTATCTTCTCCAAAACTAAATCAAAACTTTCTGTAAATGAAATTAACACATCAATAAAAGAAATTATACTTTTAATTTCAGTAGAAAATTTTATGATTAGAATTATAATTGTGATTTAATTGAATCCCCTTAACACTTCTTTTATATGTTATTTTTATTTGCTTTTACTTTTATAAGTCATTTTTGCTCACTTTTATTAAATTTTTATAAAACAATCTTTTAAAGATTTATCCGGTTATAATTAAATTTATTCAATTTTTTTATGTAATTTAAAATGTTTTAAAATTAATGAAAAATATTTAGTTTTTTGTCTTACGTTTGTATTTTTGGGAAGTGCACAATAATTGACATTTGATCAGAAATGATAATAATTTCCTGCCTCCCATAAAATTATTATAAAAGAAGTTACAATAAGAAAAATGACAGCTGATCCCATTTTTTAAGTAAAGTATCAAACATCTCAAGTGGTTCAGTAAAATATTCCATGAATATAGTGATATCCTTATAATGCCTTGTGTGATTTAACCGGAATTTTGATTTACAGAGTGAAAAAGCTCATAAAATCGCCCAAATTTTCGTTTTCCTAGAGGAATGTTTGGATAACTGCAATTATGCATTGAATGGTCTTCTAGCCACCTGCAAGAGTGTGAACTGATCATCGCCCAAATGATCAGATCTCACTTCATGCGATTTCTTCCAAGGAATCACTTGAAGAATGCAGTGTATCACCGAAATCCCACGACACAGGCGGAATTAAAGAAATCTTTGATGAATGCATAGATATTTCATCAACGAATCTTCAGATTATATACATTAACATTTACCTTGACGCATGTCATGGTTAGAGATAGAAGTTTAAGTTCAAACACACAGGAGCACACACACATTGGTACATATTCACTGCGCATTGAAATTTGATGTGTTCTAGATATAGAGAGGGAGATAATCCTAAAATTAAGAGCATATTCTGAAAATTACAAATGACTTATGTACGCTCTGTCGGTGTTTAAATCTAGTCTCCTTTCTTGAGATGACCTCTCACTCAGTGAAGAATTCCAATTATAAATTTTAAAAAAAGAAATTACAAACCAAATTAAGAAAGATATTTATATCCATACAATTTCCACATGTTCTTGAAAACTGGTCTGTTCAATTTGTGTTATTCTTTTATCACAGAACTTACTAATACATGGTCTTTATAAAAACACAAATCTTTGTAACAACGCAAAGTATATCTTTATGATATCACATGTAAGTATAACAACACATATGCCGAAACATATTTTCTATTAAGTAACACCAAAGAATTCAAAATACAAGAAAATATATAACTCAAAGTACAGCTTTGAAATTATAGAAGTGAAATAATTCAAATAAGCCTACGCTTCCACTTCTAGACTCAATATTTATTTACAATTTATCTGAAGTTCAACTAACATATACATAAATTAATAATTTATAATTTTTAACAAGAGGAACCTAATCGTCAAAACAACTTTTTTCTCTGATACCAGACGATATTTTCTCCTCCCTACTTCGATTATCTTCAGACATTCAATGCACATCTCTTCCAGCAAATGATCTTATATAGTTTGTGTTAATCAATCCTTATTATAACACATGTTAAGGGTTGTAAAAGCATTGGCAACATAACGAAAGTCACAGAATATCGGGCATGCTCAAACAGAATATCGGAGCAGTGAGGTGGCGCTGTTGCTCAACGTCTAGAGCGCATGAAACCATCGACCCAGTAGAAGAGTAGTTGTTGTCTAGTATTGAAATTGACAATTGTAGTTTCTACCACAATTAATCATGTTTACAACAAATAACAATCAGTGATCGTATATTTCTGACGGTTCCATTTCTGACCTAGAGAAATGGGACCGGTATATACTGTTTGATAGACACATGCTCAGATACAACGATGATGGAGATTCATTCATGTAGCTTATTATCGACGTAGATGAGACGTGGGTTTGAGCCTATACGTCTAAATTAAGGCGTTAATCTTGGGGTCACTCAGGTTCACCATGCCCACGGAAATTTCTTCAGAAATTTAGTCAGTTGAAGGTTATGCTGATTATGGCAAATTACTACAAGGATGTTATTCGTAAGCTTACTGGATCTCAAGGAGAAATTGTAAACACAATTAAAACTGATGTATATAGAGCTACTTGCTCTCAGTTATACGAGAAAACGTCATTTATTGTGGCATAATCTTCCTATCGCGTTGCAAGACAGTGTTCGTTGTCATGGAGTACATGGAATGCTGTAAATGATCTTTTGCGACGTGGGTCTTGATATGTATTGAAACATCTTCCATATTCACTTGATATGTGTCCTAGTGATTACTACCTCTTTGCTAAGTTGAAAGAATCCCTACGTGGAATCCTATATTCTGATGTGCCGTCTGTGAGACTTTCAGTACTGCTCAGGTTCGCTGACATCATTAAATAACACCTTGCCAATGGCATCTTACGATTTCCTAACATCTGACAAAAGGTACAAGACTTTGCTGATGATTATATTAAAAGAATGTAATACACGTTTTTTGCAGCTTCATTAAAAAATGTTTTATAGATATGCTGCCATTACTTTACTTACAAACCTTGCAAAAAACATTCATTATCATATATTTCTATTGGATCACGCCATATAAGTTAAAATTTAAGAAGGTGTGAAAAGACAATTATGAAATAATTTAAGTGGAATCACTCAAAAGAGTATCCATTAAATACTTCAGAGTCAGGTTTTCTTTAAAATTTTGCTAAACTCTAAAGAACAATTATAATGAAGAAAATTTAATCATAATTTTAGTCAAGTAGAACCTAAACCTGAAACAACCTTTATCTATTGACTCCAAATGATATTTTTTCCACCACACTTTCAATTCATTACCACCAATACATTCAGCTACCTCGAATTACACAATTTACACCTGCTCCTGCTAATAGATCGATCTAGTTCATAGTACTCACTTTATAATGACAAATGCTACTTATAACACATGCATTAATGCATTGTTATGAATCTGCAATATTGTTTTACCTACGCAGTTACTCTTGTGTAACACTGTTTTACTGTTGTGTAATACTGTTTTACCTACGCAGTTACTCTTGTGTAATACTGTTTTACCTACGCAGTTACTCTTGTGTAACACTGTTTTACTGTTGTGTAATACTGTTTTACCTACGCAGTTACTCTTGTGTAATACTGTTTTACCTACGCAGATACTCTTGTGTAACACTGTTTTACTGTTGTGTAATACTGTTTTACCTACGCAGTTACTCTTGTGTAACACTGTTTTACTGTTGTGTAATATTGTTTTACCTACGCAGTTTTGTTTTCTGCTACGTAATATTGTCTTATCTTTCACAGCTATTTTAACGGATTTAGAATGGATGGCAAAACTATGGCAACTTTGGCGACCAATTTGGCGGAAAAATGAAGTTTCTGGAAAATAAAAAAATTATGGCAATATCTTTATTAGAAGCCGATATCCATTGATCCTAGAATATACCGTAGTTAGTGTGGTGAGTATAAAAGGCTCTATATTACAATAGTAAATCCACTATCAAACAAAGAGTGGATTTTCACTTTGGATTTTTGATTAGAAATCGAGCAATCTAGCTCTGCACTCTGAGCACTTTTGCTATTTTCTGCCTGCTTGTGTTGCAAGTTTTTACAAAAGCTGTTCTTTGTATATGCCCCAGCTGTATTTTCTCCACTTATGCCTCATATTTTGTAGTGTAATACAGAGTTTTTTTCTAATTACCCTCGTGTTTTGTACACCCACAGGACGATTTCATCAACAGTATGTTTTTCACACAATAGGAATTAAACTCCATAAAGGAATATAAATAAAAAAAATTATGAAGTATCAGAAGGAAAATAATTCAAAAATAATTCCAATAAAAACAAACTTTAACAGGCAAGTTTCCTTTTAAATTTGGTCGATCTCAAGTTAACAGATATATCAAAGAATAGTTAATCATAATTTTTAGGAAGAAAAAAAGTCCTAATCGTAAAACAACCATTTTTTTCTGCTGCCTCCAGACAATATTTCCCCGGCAAGTGGCGTCTACTTACACATGAATAATGGGCCCTTCAAACGAAAATCTCGTGTCGTTTGACCGACGACGACACTCGATAAGTCAACCCTGCCATTTGGCGCTCTTGTTCCAGGGGACAGAAAAGTCAATTGCAGGAAATAAAAACAAGAAAAAATAAAGAACTAAGTTCCAAAACCTGTTCATCCGTCAAATTGCGGTGTGTGTTTCGCTCGAAAAAGCTCGATCGATGATATTGTTCTATATCGGGCTCCATCACGAAGAACATTTTTTTTTTTTCATCTTCTTCCTCTTCTTCTGGTTTGCTTCTTTACTGCGGACGTCATTCATATGAAACGCGATGCGAAATTGTAAACTTGTTAATGTGACTTGGGGGGAGAGGGAGAAAGAGCTGAGTTGAGTTGTAGTAAAGTTTTGCGGTTCAGTCTCTTTATCGATTAATAGATGATCGATTGGAAGTGAAAGATTACATCTTGACATAATACATGTTTCCGAGTCAAAATATTGACAGACGATTGCGAAAGAATGCAATCTCAAATCTCATACATACACTCGTGAAGATATATCAAATATTTTAAAGATACATAGTATCTATTAAATTTTGAATAGATCGATGTCGATAACTAAATGTAAATAACAAACAGTAGATAAATAAATATTTTGGCATTTCATTTATATGTATGGATCAAAATATTCATTGATTTGCGTGTAGTTAAATTTATATAAGATCAGTCTATAAATTTTTGATTATACAATAACGAAAATTTTTTATACGAGTTCAAACCCTCTCAAATATTGAATATCTATATACAGAAAGTTCTATGCAATGAATGCTTGAGGAATATCAGATTCCCCATAGAAAAAATTCGTATAGAATAAATTTCAATAGATTCAAGAAAATCATCCGCCCAAAAAATTCTTGCGCACTGATTGTAGTCAAAAAAGCAATCAAAGATTTTTATTTTAATAAATTGATTTTTTTTATACAAGAGGCAAAATACTGATAAAATATTTGGATGAAATGCAAACTCAAAACCCCCAAATGTTGCTATGATAATAAATAAAATTAGAAATAAAAGGAAGAATATAAGCGCTTGTTTATTTTTAAGTTATTTGCACTTCGATAAAACATATACTTAATAAGTAGGTTAGAATATCCATAATTTGGAATGTAATGACACTTATAAGCCGATATTATATGGCAAAAAAATAATAGATTTACAATCGGACTCACATGTATGAACCCAAAAGATTGGAGTTACAATCTGACTCACATATATTGATCTAAAATATTATATTTATAATCGAACTCACATATATTGATCTAAAATATTATATTTATAATCGAACTCACATATATCAACCCAAAATATTAGATTTACAATAACTCACATATTCAACCCAAAATATTAGATTTACAATCGAACTCACATATATCGATGCAAAAAATTAATGTATACCTATTGCAGTCAAAAAGCACTCAAGAATTTGCATTTTAATGTAGCATTTCTTTATACAAGAGGCAAAATACTGATAATCGGCTTTAACGAAATGCAAAATCCAAACAACCAAATGTTCTTATGATAATAAATCAAATGAAAGATATTAGGAAGAATATACTCATTCTTTTAAGTTATAATCGTATTTATACTTCATTAAAATATATGTTTTATACTTAGCTCAAAATGTTCATAACTTGGTGTGTAATGAAATTTATAAGTTGATATAGAATTGCAAAAAATATTAGAATATATATATATATATATATTTGAAATTGAAATTCATGAAAAACTAGTAATATTTCATGAAAAAGAAATAAACAACTTGAAGTGAAACTATTTCTTATTTCCAGATTCTATTGTACACCTGAATCCTGATTATCCTTTTCCTGATTCGGAAACAGATATTTTTCTTTAAATTCATTTTTAAGTTTTGTTGCGGTTGCATAACTCTTCTACCTTCTCTTTTGTTACAACAGATGGCGTTACCTTATTAATATCAAGGTATATTTCCCATGATCTTTCTTATATTGTGTTCTAATTAAGTGTAGTGGGTTTTTAGTATTTGTTTTTGTCTTATGAAATGTGGAACTTAGAATATAATTAAGCAACTGTCATTGAAATGTAGAAGAACATTATGAATTTATTAAGAATCTCATCCCTCTACAATTTTAAATATCTTATAGTGAATATATTCTCACTAAAAGAAATTTTTTTATCAATAGAAAGTATTTTTTCTTAATTTTAAAATGGTATAAAATCATTGTTTCCATGACAATATTATTGGAAATTATAGTAAAAAATCAAAAAATTGTGCTTATATTTATTTCATTGAAATTCAACTTATTATTTCTAGAACTCGCTCCGATTAATTTCCTACTTTCAGTGTAATATGAGTCGAATTTCGTAGTTCCAATTCTTACAGTTTGTCATACAACACGCCATCAAAAAAAACAAATATACATAGAGACATATTCGTTTTTATTATTAGCATAAAGATTTTAAAGTATTTCTATTCTATTAATGCTTAAGACTATAATACTTCACAACTCGGAAAATCTGCTATTATTGCAAAACCAAAGTGCAAAACATTTTACAACGAGTACAAATTTTTTGAAAAAAAGAACAAAAATGAGAAAATATCAATTCTCGAATATATCAAAAACTAATTTCTTTCTCCTCTTTCTTTAATTAGTATTTTTCTATTTCCTTTATTTACAATTTATCCATCATAAAAAAATCATAAATAAGCAAAAAATTTCATTCAATTTTCATCGCAAATCCTTTGAGACATAGTCATATACAATGTTAAATAAATTATTTGTGTTTCTTATTCTTATCAGAACACGAAATATCGGCAATTAGATAGTAAAAATTTACAAAAGTAATTTAAAAATACATCTTTAAATATGTATTAAAAATATAAAATATTGTTTTGTTGAAAATCTGGAAAAAGAAACAAAATAGCAAAAATGTGAGACATTGAAATAAATATTCTAAGGAAATTATAAGACGAATATATAATGCATTTATAATTTTTTATTAATATTTCAGATTTTTTTTATTTAATATGCATTGGGATTTATTTTCTGATTTATAGTCTTAATCGTTTTCTTTTGATAAAAAAGTACTATTTTTATTTTGAATTGTATTATTAAGAATTCGTTTTAAAATCTATTTTTGGTTATTTATTACTTATTACATTTTACAGTGTTTAGTCAAATCATTACATTTTATTGCAGAAAAAGGAAAAACGTCGCCAAATCATCACTGGACCTATTGGGGTTTCCACAGCATAAATCACAGAAGGATTTTAGATATTTTCAATAACAATATAAAATAATACATATTTATTTATCTGATTTTTCTATCACAATTTCTTTATATTAAGTAACATGTATTTCTTTATATAAAATGAGTGTTTTTTACATAAAGTAATTTATATTTTGTTCCATGATGTGAGCGTTTCCTTAAATATAATAATACGCAGGTATTTATACAATATGTTTATGTATATAAAGTCATATACAAATTTTTATTTATTTATTTTACAATTTTTATTGTTAATTTTTGTTTGTAAAACTGTTTGTTTATATAAAGAGAAATTTCAAAATGTTTCTTTGTGTAAAATAATAAATATATCTTTCTATAATTTGAGTTATTTTATATAAGGTAAAATTTTGAAGTGTTTTCTATTTTATATAAAGAGTTATATAGAACATTATTGTATTTTTTATTATTAAAATTTGTAATTACATATTTCTCCTCGCTTTGAGTATGATTTCCATTTATTTTTCATATTCAAATATTCTTCACCTATTATTACTCTCTCGTATAAGGAAGTACAGCAATCAAATATTCTTCACCTATTATTACTCTCTCGTATAAGGAAGTACAGCAATCATCCAAAAATTCGAACTCGATATTTTGACGAATCTAAAAAGTTTGACACTTCCCTGAGTTCCATAAACATGTTTTTGAAAAATGTCTGTCTATCTGCGACAACTATAACTCAAAAACTCTTTGAGCTAGACTGATGAAATTTAGTATACGGTCTTCAAATCAAATTTTTAGATTTCTATCAAATTTTGCGCAAATCTGTTCAGATGAAGTCTGTCTGTTCGGCTGTCCGCAAAACGTTAACACGATAACTACAAAACGAAGAGAGTTAGACAGATAAAATTTGGTACATAGATTTAACATCTATAATGCAGATTTCTCTCAGATTTTGAGCCAAATTCAACAACAGGTTGATCATCTGTCGGTCTGTACTTTCAGAAATATGAGATAACTTAAAAATGCAATGGCTTAAATATACGAAATTTGGTAGATGATTTTGTGGTTACAAATGTTGCTTTGTATAAAATTTTTGCTTCAATCGGTATGTGGAAATTTGTCTAAAACACAAATTTGATTTTCGGATACTATTTATCGCAGGCCAGTAAATAATCGATAAAAATATCATCAAGGACCACGATATATACAGTTAAAACGCTAAATTCAAACCAAAAGTTGCTCACCAATGCCATGCAAAGCGTTCTCTGAGATAATACTTTTATTAGAGAGTGGGCCAGAAAGTTTTGTGTAGTCCACTTCTGCTGGCATATTTTAACGTTTCATAGCTTCCATTGTTAGAACGTACTAAAATCAAGTTGAAGACACACACATAAACATGAGACATCTGGATAGCTAATATTAAATGTATTAAGTGGAAGCAACATACGTTTTCTATTAAAAATAACTTTATTCATCATCATTTCAATTAATCTTCATAAATTAAATGGATCTCTATGAGTTTAATTCATTTTATATATTACTCTATAATATTTCTCTTTTAATTCATGAACTGGAAAAATCAAATTTATTTAGGAGATATTTACATTTTATTCCTTATATCTCTATATATTTTAGAAGTCTCTGGGCTTAAAACTCAATGCATTGCATCTCACTGAACGGCCTCTGGAAAAGCTAATTAAATCCAAGATGCAGTATAAAGTCAAATATTTAGAAAAGGAATGATGATTATTTGTAAGACAATGAAATTGCCTCTCCTGACTGGAATTTTAACTATTTTCCCTTTAAATATTCATTAACTTAGAGGAGTTAGCTAATCCGGATCGATGAGCTGTTTGGCAGATTCGCATACTTCTTTGGAATAAAAGGCAACGAAATAATTCGGTGTATAAGAAATTCCTGTTTAGGATAAGAAAGCCTATTCACTATTGAGTAATTCTTCCTTCATCAAGAAATCAGAATTTCGACTTATGTTTTGTTCAATAGAAAATAAGAATTCAAGCAAGTCAGTATCAGTTCATTTACAGGATTCAATTGAATATTAGTGTAAAGATGAATTGACGCTTCAACATCATTTAAAAAAAACAGGTTTCTTATCGAATCGCATTGCTTTGATGCCTATTAGAACTTGAAGTTTTTTTCAATGAATGCTAGCTTAATTACAATTAGTTATTATTTTTTTACTTCTAGCATACACAGTATAAAGTATAGTAATCGTAAAAAAATTCGAACTCGAGATTTTGACGAATCTCCACATTTTAGACCTCCATGAGATCCAGAAACACACGTTTGTAAAATATCCATCCATCTGTTTGTAACAAAGATAACTCAAACTCTAGACGATTGAAATTTGATATACAGTTTTTACGCCAAATTCGCAGATTTCTATCAAATGAGTAAAATCTCTTCAAAGGAAATTCGTCTGCCTTGCTGTTAGAATATAAGTTAACATGACAGCTACAAAATGAAGAGAGCAAGATAGATAAAATTCAAGATACAGATTTGACATCTATAATGTAAGCACCTATCTAATTTTGAGCTAAATCCAAAAATGAGGACACCATCTATTGTTTTGTACTTTCAAAAGCACTTAAACGCGATAGTTGCAATAACTTAAATATATTAAGTTTGGTAAAAAATTTTGTGACTACAAATGCAGTTTTGTGCCAAATCTTTGTTTCAATCGTTTGCGAAAAATGCGTCCAAAGCATAAATTCGATTTTTGGATACTATTAACCCCATGCCAGTGATTAATCGCTAAAAACGCTTCAAGAATGACATGATAGATTCAGTAAAAATGCTAAATTCACACAAAAAAAAATTAATATTTCTAAATTATTGTATGTCATTGACATGTAAGACATTCTCTGGCATATTAAGTTTAACAGAGAGTATACAATGAATTTTAGTGAGACCACTGCCTATGATTTAATTTCTGATTTACAAAGTATGAAAAGAGCAAGTATTTTACATGCCAAAAAATCTGTTTGCGACTGTTTAAAAAACTTCCATGTTTTTAATCTTCTAAAGTTGGAAAGACATATATTTTGAATTGTGTTTTCTTCTACCTGCTCGCAAATAGATTGGTTCAAGTTCATGGAACAACATTTAAAGTCAGTTAATTCGTTTTTTTTTTCAAAAATAAATGAAATTTGGTATGAGATAGAAATTAGTAAATGTATCACATTTTCAACGAAATACAGCCATGGGAGTTTATCTGTCTTTCTATGTGGATGATGTCATGATAATTCGAAAACAGAATAAGATGGAGCGGTAAAATTTGACATATGATCTAGTCACACAAATTGCAGATGAACCAAGATTCGAAAATTTGTCACTGATTAACCATCTGCATTGAAATTATAAACATGTATCCAATTTTTAGCGAAATACACCAATGGAAAATCTGTCTTCCTGTCTATATGTGCGATTGAGATGATGGTAACACTAAAACAAAACAAACTATTTTTTGGCACTGAAATGACGTCAGCTTGAAATGGAATTTGAACCAAATATCTGCCCACTCATGAATAGTCAGTTTTTTTTCTAATGATAAATGCGAAAATGAAAAGTTAAAAAAAAATATCTGTTCAGAAAAGAAATTTTTTTTTCATGTGATATTCATTTAAAAATTGTAACACTGTATCAGATTTTGGTTACAATTGATCAAAATGTGTACTCTAAATGTGATGTCTAAAATGTGTACTAGGATCTCTTCAGTATATGATGAAACTAAGCCTAAAATATCCTGTATTAAGAAATAAAGTCGAAAGAGTATTATTATAATAATGGCAGCAAAATTAAGTATTTTAATACTCACTTATTTTTATGGCCCCTCTCCGTATTAAATCGCCAAAATAAAATGCGAAAACAACTTGATGATGGCGATTTTGGCGTAATATTAAAATCACCAAGTAAACCCGTCAATACAAACATCTTGGCGTCTTATGCATAATGAAACTTCGCGATTTTGGCGTTATCTGAAAACTGCTATTATCGTTGCGTTCTTGATGTAATCGTCTGAGAATCGCCGAGTAAACTCGGGGTTCGTAAAAATAAACAAGTAGCAGCAATTGTAGAACTTTAGCTCGTTAAAAGTAATTTGCTGTGAATTGTCTTCAAAAATATTTAATTAATTGTATAAATTCTTGCATTATTTATAATTTAATTGTGAGGGAACTGAAAGAATAAATTTCAAGTGACCAGAAAAACGATAGGAAAAAAAGAAACAACTAAAAAAGTAGAAATCGTGAAGTAACAGAATTTGTTGGAATGAAATAATTTATTATGCCATTACTAATTTCGATTCATTGTCATCGTTAGAATTAAGGGTTCAATTTTTGAAATTACTATGTTTAGAAGTAAAATATTTTAGAAAGTACTCATAAGATTTTCAAAGAACTATCTATAACATTAAGTGATAACATTGAACTGTTGAAACAAAATCTATTATTTACAAAATAAAGTTTTTTAATAAAGTCCTAACTCTTTTGTAACAGATTTTTTGAATAATATTTTATTTTTTGGATCGGAAAAATAAAATAAAATTCCACTTAAGGGGGGGGGGTAATTTGTATTTATACATGTAGGAATAAGATACTCCAGAAAGGTAATAGATTTTACCATTTAAAGATTTTAATTATATATCTAAAGAATGGGCAATGAACAAACATATAATCATTAAACATTTAATAAAAGGGGGGGGATATGGAAGACAGTTTCTTCCCTTTATAACAAAATATACAAGTCATGTAATGTTTTAAACATCACAATAAATAATCAAAACTCCTTTTGGCCTATCGGCTACCGTACCCAGAGAGTTCTATACGTTGATTAATGGATATTCCCCTGCTATAAAGAAAATTATCGAAATAGTCTAAATTCATCTGTTATTGGAAATTACATAATTCGATCAGTTTTAGTTCCAGTGTAGGGCAGCACCTATTGTTTAAAATGCTGGATATTAAAAATGATTTATTAAATTTGAATAATAGGAACAAACTGGAAAAAATTTAGATTTCGCGATGTTTTAATGCAGTTTTTTATTAACTTATAATTCGTTTTTTCCTGTATAGCCTATTTCTAGTTGAAAATATGAGCTGTTACGGGTCTGCAATATTGCTACTTTGCGTAGTTAGTTTCATGATAAAAGAAAAAAAAATTCTACCGATAATTCTAAAAGATGCTTAATGGATGCCAGCTCAACGACCTCCAGCCTTAGCTACAAAAATAAGGACCTAGAATATTCTAGAAACTTGGCGATAATACCACTATGACTGGAGTTCCAGTGTTTGTCGTAGAACATTCGATGCATCTCACAGGTGCAATAAAAGGCTATGAGTAATTGATTGAAGCCTCTTTTTAATGTGTTGATCTTCAGAAAGTTCTCTCTCAGTATTCTTTCTTAGCAACAATTTTCAGCTTATGTGCTGTTCATTTCTGAAAGCGCTGCTCTTGTACACCGTATATTTGTGTTTTGTTACCTATATTTCAGGATTTCATGATGGGTAAAAAATTTCTATCAATTTATAAGCATATTGGAAATTCTAAAGTATGCCCAACTAACTTCTTCATAACAATATTTATCTCTAACGATTTAGAAAGTAGCAATTGGGTCACATTAACAATGGATACAGTGTATAAAAATGTTACTGAAGATGTGTCCTGTTTCGCGTTATATTGGTGAACTAACTGAATTGTCCTCCAATTTAATTAAGTTGCTTCAATAAGTAGCAGATGATGGAAGGAGAGCAGCGAATGGAAATGGTAATTTAGGAATCGAATGGAATAATGTATTTCCATAGAGAATTAATAATGTAGTAACTATAATTCAATTTGCCATTGCTGGTGGATATGTAGAAGAGAGAAAACTGTTATATAAAATATCCCCTATGAGATTTATGATAACGTATTGCAATTCATTCTTTTCAGAAAGCCTCTTTAAAGATTTCAAAAGGATTAAGAAAAATCTTTCCATCAATAATATCAGAAATTTTATCTCATGAAAACAATCGTGCTATATTCTCTGCAGCGTGTACTCAAATAAATGTGTTTAACGTTTCAAATTGGTAAAGTCATATGAAGCATGTAAGTGAGAGAAAAAATTAAAACAAATTATCTAATGTTAATACAAAGGATTTAATTAAATGATTATGCAATTTCATGTGAATGTTAGTGCAAATTCTTAACCAGTGTTTTTATGTGACTGCTTTCCATTTTTTACTTTCTCATTTACGTAGTAATAGAGAAAGTATAATAATCGTCAAAAAATTCGAACTCGAAATTTTTGTGAATCTCCACGTTTTAGACCTTCTTGAGTTCGAAAAACATTTTTGTTAGAAAATGCCCAATTGTCTGTGAAAAAAATATTTCAAAAACGCTTTGAATTAGACGATTGAAATTTCGTATACGGTCATCACATCAAATTTGCAGATTTCTGTCAAGTTTTGAGTAAAAGCTGTTCAGAAGAAGTCCGTCTGTCTGGCTGTTGGAATATAATACAGTAATTACAAAACGAAGAGAGTTAGAAAAAATTCGATACCCAAATTTAACATTTATAATGTAGATAATGTTAAATTTGTACCTGTCATATATATATATATATATATATATATATATATATATAATTTGTACCTGTCAAATAATGACAGACAATCAATCATCTAATGGTTGACTGTCTATCGGTCTGTACTTTTAGAAATACGCGGATATGATAATTGAAAAGCGCAATGATTTAAATATATGAAATTTAGTATAGGATTTTCTGATTACAAGTTCAATCTTGAATCAAATCTTTATCACAATCAGTTGTGATTCGATTTTTTGATATTATTAAAGCCTGCCAGGTATTAATCGCCAAATAACTCGCCAAAGATGACACGAAAAATTAGGTAAAAATGTTAAAATTCACGCCAAAAGTTAATATATCTTTACTATTGTACGAAAATGCCATGTAAGCTTTCTTTGGTATGAAAAGTTTGATAGAGAGTATGAGAGAAATTTTTTTTCCGGGGGGGAGGGACTACTCCCGCTGGTTATTCCATAAATATCCTCTTTCGATAACCAGCTTCTTCGTCAGAAATATAGATTTTATGGCTATCAAACTGGATTTATTGAAAATTTTATCTTGTTATTTAACAGAGCTGAAATGTATGAATTTAAGGGAAATTATCCATGACAAATTACTGTGCGTGAAAATTTAAAAAAACTTGTTACGTCAGAATTAACATCCAAAGAAAACAAATTTTTTAACCTAAATCTTAACAATATCAAAAATGCGCGACTGAATGATTTGTTGAAGCAACGAAATTAGCTTTTATTTTTATCACAACAATGTTTGTTTGTTTGTTTCTTATGGCACTTGCCACTGACAAGCCCGCTGTTACGAAGACAGCGATTTAAGCCTGAGGGGGACGTCTCTTATTTTTTATAGCAGCGCCAACTAGGGCCAAGAGTACGACTTTGACACTCACGCATCATTCATTCGCTTGCACAACCCCTTTTTACAGGAGGGCACATTCACACATCTCACAGATAGAACAACAGAAGAACAACCATGCCCAAACCGGGACTCGAACCCGGGACGCCCAGATCACGGGGAAGACGCGCTACCCCTATGCCAGGACGCCGGCTTATCACAACAATAAAGGCCTTAATACAAAATGTGCATCAAATTAAATTAAAAAATATTAACTTTAGAGAAAAGTTCAGAAACGAAATTGATAAAAATTAAAATGACAAGTTTTATTAGTAATAAGATATGATAAAAACATTTCTTCTCAGATAATTTTTTCGGATGATATTGCTAAAATATACCGAAGATTTTTTTCATTACCATATTTTAATCAACTGTGAAATTTGAAGACAAGAAAGCAAAGTTGATTATTATATTCATCTTGTCATAGAGGCCAGGAAGACAATTGTAATTGTAATTGAATAAATATTGTAGATTTGTATAAAAATGCACAAACATTCACCGTTATAATTCGCCAATCACATAAACATACACCATATAAAATATACAAACATTTACCATTATATTCACCATTTCCTATTCTTTCGCGAGGTATCATTAATTCCTTATATCTCCTCCTTAAGTACATCACATTAATTCTTACATCATATTAATTTATACAGCCGAATCTTTTATGTTAAATATTTATTACATGATGACAGCATTCATTGATATAAATATTTATTATAAGTACTTCAATTAGTGATCTCATGTTCAAAAAGGAGAAAAAAAATATATAAAAAGAAGAGGGTTTAATCAATGTTTGTTGGTAATTAATGCAATTGTTAATTATTCAGTAATAATAAACAGTATAATTTAATTCCAGATGGCATAAGGAATTTATCTAGTTTAAAGTATTAAACTTATAAAACTTACATAAGAAACTTATGAACATATTTTAATTTTTGTAATAAGAAATTCTGAAAACAAGAAGAAAAACCTTCCGCAATTGGGCTCTAATTCACGTTATTTTCCTTTTCACGAAAATGGTGGCAGCTATAGTCTTGAAAAATGTTGCCTAAGTGTTTTAAAATATATATATGCTACGCAATGAAACAAATTAAAGCACAGTTTAAATGATGGAGGAAATAGATTTACATCTTCGAAACATACAAGATTAGGCCAAATTGTCAGAGGAAATAGTATAACGTTATCAGTTTAGCACGAAAAGATACCTTGGGCACTTTAATACCTAAAACAAAACACTTAAAATGCATATTCATTTCTTAACATTTTCCTAAATTGTGTCATCTGAAAAGATCAAAAGGAGAAAACTTTTTCTCGGCAAGAAAAATGACTCCAATATGTTTTTCTGAAGACTAATTTAAACATCAAGCGTGTGCAACATTTCCACCAACATTGCAGAACTCTTTATGGTTTACTAACCACTTCTAATGATTAGCTGGTTCATACCTTTTATCTACCCCTTTCTTGAACATTGAAGCTGTATTATTTTAATGAGCTACTCATGTTTTGTTCAATGTGTACATGAGTCTCATAATGGAGACATGATCATAACATCACAGCACTATTAAAGACGTAATGGCCCAATTCCTCCATTTTCTGAGTATTATATCTTCACATTTTTTATTCATCATGTAAACTACTCAAACAATAAAATCTTCATTAATAGAATAGAGGAATATAGTCATTATTGACATAAAAAAGACTGCAAATCGTCTTCCTTAATTTCTAATAATAGAGGAGAAAGCTAGAGATTAAACATTGAAAATGATTTGAATTTCAGTACCACTTGATCGATTGTTGAAAACCAATGCAAGAAAAATATTTTAAATATTTGTCATAATCCAAGATTTGTCCAGTTATTGAACTGATACCATTAAAAAACCATTTTTTTAATATTAAAACACTGTAAAAATAATTTATTGTGCAAAAGTATTTTCAAGGATAATCGCAGATAAGAGTCTAAATTACAATCTAGAGTCTAATTATTTTAAATAATTACATTTCTGAATAGAATTTCAAAAATATTTCTAAGAAGTACACATTTCAAGACTCAATAATATATATCTGTGTTAAATTTAGGATCTCTAGGTCAAGCGATTTGTCCACACATTCATATTTATTATTACTAGGAATGTTCATTCATATCGTATATTCCAATGCGCAAATACAAACATTCATATTGTTACGAAATTTCCGGGTTCGTTTGGATAGTGGGGGTTATATGGTGTGAAGAACGCTGAATCACCAGGCGGCAGTAGAAAATAAAACAACGACGTTTATTTACACGAAGACACACAGGACAGCACAAAGAACGACAACTATATACAGCACAGAAGACGATTATCTTCAACCGAGACGTGCAACATACAACAGACTCTACTGCAGACAGTAGCACACAGCTTAGTTCAGCGCTAGCTTCACTCCGTCGCTGCTCCGCTTAGCTCTGGAAGGCCAGTTCTTTAACGTCGGTTCCGACTACGACTCTTCGACTCCACTGGTCCACGACTACTCTCTCCGATCTGGTTCATCCCCACTCCCGGCAGCTGCAGCTCCTTTTATAGGTCTCTGTAGTCGGGGCTATACTCTCAACCAATCAGGAACGTTCGAGACGTAACTCAGTTCCTACTGGACGGATCGGGAAAATTCTCGACGTTTCGGGTATAATCTATTCTGGCGCCGAAGTCGCCAAAGGGTCGCCAAGCTCTGGAACTCCTATGAAACCAACTATGCTGTGAAGCCGCATCGCAGATTCGTAACAATATTTATTATTACTAGGAATGTTCATTCATATTGAATATTCCAATACGCAAATACACACATTCATATTACTATTAGTAGAAATTACTATCGCTAGTTTTTAGTGCACCAATTTATATGCTAACATGTTTGTGAAATGAAATTGATACAAGAGTCTAATAAAAATACGCTTGGTATATTATAAGAGTCTTCGTATACTCTTGGTATTGGTATACGGAAAATAAAGGTATATTATGATAAATATTTATTTCTATCTTTATAACATCATCTTTTTTTAATTTTTAATGTTTTGTGGCAGTATCGAATATCACGAATAAACAAATACGTGTTTTTATTTCTTTTTCTTAGTAAAGTGCACTTTTTCACTAATCTGATAACGTTTTATAACTCTTTTAGTTGGCAATTTTTTCCTTGTTTTGTACCTCTTCCAGATATTAACGTTAACTCCGACTTTTGCCACCAGATGGTACTGTAAGTGGCTTCATCGTGTAGTGCACAACCATTTTACTAATATAAATACAATTTCCATAGTTTTAGCTGGAATCAAGAGAAATGCGGTAAGGGATTCAATGGGTTCTCTATATACAGATAAAATAAATTGAGCCTTAAAGATTCGTCTTTCCCAGCAGTAGATTTCAATCAAAATATAACGCAAATTTATAGCAATGACGTAAAAAAAGCAATTCAAAAAGTCGTCTATCTAGGTTGTTGTTTGTGTTTTCAACTTCTAAGAGCTACAAGATTATATTTATAGATGCAAAAAGCCGGTTTGTAAATTTATAGATTTATAGATTCTAAAGTGGCTTGTAAATTTCCCTAAAATATCATTTATTTAAGCAATTACAATCAACAAAAAAAAGCAGAATACTGGATAGATTTTCTTCAAATTTTACTTACAAATTTTATGAAGCATAGGCGAAGCTTAAATTATGATTTTGTGAAGATCAGTTCGGTGGTTGATTATTTTCTACTAGTTGAAAACTATATTTCCATTGTGCAAGGATAGAATTAAAAGCAAGGAAATAATATAGCAGTGCTTAAAGTTTGTTTAGAAAACTCAATTTAAAATGGCCAAAAATAATCGAAACATTAGAATTTATTAAAATTAACAAGCATAAGAAAGCGAGCTATTTAGTTATTTATTTTAAATTATTAAAATTAATAAATGACTCTCAAATTTGTAAAACTTAAAACAGTTTTCAAATAAAATGTATTTTTATATGAAAATCGCTTTACATTTTTCTGTCAGTTAAAAATTTGTTTCAAATTTTCCTCTTTAACCGTCAATTTATATTTTAATTCATTATTCAAAACGGCTGCTTTCATATTCGTTTCTGCAGACATAAATTAAATTGTCACTCCCAATCTTTAATTAAATTTTTTATCATTTTTTAAAAATTATTAATATTTAATTTTTTTAAAAAAATTTTTGTCTATCTTTTAAAAAATAGTTTGTGACAGTTTCTGATTTTTCGCGGAACTATGAAAATTTAAATTTTTTTGGTACAACAGATTTTTGTTATCATAATTAAAAATAAAATTCGCGATTGATAGAAATTATTATTGTGTTATATTGATTTAACTAAATGGGTCTTTTATATAAAAAACTTCGATGCTTGATAACTTTATAATTTGATACAGATACATTTTATGTTAGAAATACCTGAAATTATGATCTTATATTCTATTTTATTAAAAAAAATCAACGAAGTTTTGATAGAATTTATTGAAATAGTCAATTTTTCATCATTAATCAATATTTAAACAATTTCATTCCAAGAAACTCTCGATATATCAGCCAGTTCACATTTCACAAGAAGGCCATTTCACAAAGAAGGCCTGAAGGCAATAAAGTGAATTTCAGAAATCAGTTTGAAGCTGTTTATTAGTTTCATCTTCTTTTCATTATCGTTATATAAACAAAATATTTTTAAGCAAACAGTATCTAATCGAATAGCTCTGACATAATAAGCAGATTTGATCATATTCAAGCATTATTTGCTAACAACGCACAATTAGTTTAGTAAAACACAGCTGGAGGACATTTTCGTTTGTTGTAAGTTGCTAATACCTCGTAGCATTCCGAATTTGTAACACTAGTTACCAACTCTCGCTTACATAAATCCACTTTCTCTTAATCAATTATACAGACGACGCCAAAGGGTTGCCAGGTCCCCCCTGTTATAGTTTTGAATTTAATCCAGGCCTGTGCTGCATATTAATTTGTAGCTCTCTTCAGCGCTTCGAATTTCGAAATGTTTATTAGTAATGGAAGGGGAGGGGAGCATATGTATGGGGAAGACAAGGTATAGACAATACATATCGTCTGCGTCTACTGATTATTTCATGAGATGAGGGCTTGTGTTTGGTTAGATGGAGGTGTGGGTTTCCGTACTCTCGTCGAAATTTGCCATCTAGAGTGCTTTCGCACGTGGTGTGGATTGAAGTGAAATGCATCAATGTTTGCTTTCAGCGAAATCGCCTGCTTTGTTGAACTTGCAAGATTCCATCCTAATATTGGAACAGTCAAGGAGGGAGAATCGGAATATAGACATATTTTCAACTGGGAATATGCCTAAATCATTCAGCAATAACTTTGGCGTAACACATTTAATGGGCGCCAGTGGCTTAGTATTTTTTCGCACTCATAATTTATAAATGGCATTGTTTAATAAAATAAAAGTGTTGCTGCTTTGTAGTCACATTGCTTCTTAACGTATCTGTCTGAAGCAATTGTAGTCCCACTTTATGTCACCGAAAAATTATATAAAAAAATAGTAATTTTTAGACATTCAAAATTCTAAATTATTCTACGAAATTCAAATATAGATATCACTATAGCAAAGGTGTTTTTTCAAGTGTGGTTGCAAAATATAGATCGTTGGGCACTTAGCTTCGTAGAAAGATCAAACATTAGCAGGTTCCAAATATCTTATTTATTTGTGGCCTTTCACTTTTAAAAATTTAATTTTAAATTTGCTACAAATATACAATGTTTTATCACGACAATTGAGGACTTTTAACAAGAATTTGGCATATTATTTGGTATAATATTGGTGGACATATTATCTACCAAATTTCCTATTCTGCATCATCAGCGCATATCATTTAACATCTAACAGGTTCGACGTACATTAATTTCTAGTGTACTGAATGTTATAATAGGTCAATTTTATAAATTCCATAAAAGTTTGAGTAAAATGAAATTTGAAAAAGTTTTCCAACGATATTAAAAGAGAATATACATATACGCATAAAGATAATATACATTCCTTGATTTTTAATACTGGAAAAAAATGCGATATTAAATACTACAAGCAGCAATTAAAATTATTTAGAATTAATTTTAACAATAAAAAGGATTGTCTCAACTATCCGCAGAGGTTTTTTTTAATCATCAAAATTAATGGAAATGGAACGACTGTTTCATTTACTTCAATAAAAAAAAATATTTTAAATTTTAAGACGATGTAAAATTTCTTTTTGTGCAATAATACTTTTCAAAGTTTTCGGAGGGAATGGGAAGCATCAAAATGTTTTTTTTTATTTTTATTTTTTTTTATTTCGATCAAAATATCAATAGCTTTCCTCTTAGTTGCATATTTCGATACTTCAAATTGCATTTGAACTACATGTTGCTATTAAGTCTGTCCTCCACAACACGAATAAGATGCATACACATTTGCCTTTTTTAGCTGCCTTTGGCGACCAGCCGGTTCGCCAATCTTAATGCTCATTAAAATTTTAAATTAAATATTTTATGTAACTTGTCTTTTAATAGCTTCTTCATCAAAATATTTTTAAGCTTCAAATTTTGGTAGTCATATAATTCAATCATACTATTATAAAACATTATGTATTAATCCATAATACACAATATATCTCTCTAAATTCCTGTCAGCCCCGTAAAACTTCAGTTTTAAATTAAAATGGGAATGATAAAAAGGCAATTAATATAAAAAAATTTACTGAAACCAAGAATTTTTTTTTTAAGTATGAGTGCTGAAAACAGAATCGTTCAGCCTTTAAATCTTATATGCACTATAGAATAATTTTCTTAATCTATGTAATATTTAAAGATTTTCTTAGATTCATCGTAAAATTCATTTTTTTTAGTTTTACTTTCTAAAAGATTTAAATATATGAATAACAATGTATTTTGTTTCGGTCCATAAATATGCTTCAAAAAACTATGAAATCTAAATTTTACTCAGACCTTTTGGTCATAAGGAATTTTATTGAGCGAAATATTCTTGACGCTTTAACTTCTAAAGAAATAATTTTATTTTTTTAAATAAATCCATTTTTTGCTATCACATCTGATTGATTTCTGAAATTTTGAATAGAATAGTTTAGAGCAATCAACATTTCCATAATATTAGGCCAATCAGTCACGAGAATCCCTTTGCGCTGATTGGGGTATCATCATTGAGACGGTTGTTGAAGTGGTCTAAAATCTTCGTTTTTATTAAATAGTCATATTTAGATTTTCATAAATCAGACAGTTTTAGTAACTGATTTGGATGGACTCTTTTTATTTAAAATATTAGTGTCTCAAGAATATTCTGTTAAATTCACAGAGTAGTGAAGCTAGACAAAAGCTAAAAGTTCGTAATTTATTAGAGAATTTATTGACTCAAGTTACATAAAATGTAATCATTTACATCATTTAGACCATTTTAATACATGTATTTCTATAATTAAAAATTTACAAATTAGTCGTTGGGCCTCGAATCGAAAAAGTATATATTAAACCATGTTTGCCTTTAAAAAAAGCTGGTTCATTAAATTAATAATGTAGATATTGTAAAAAAATCATAGAAACCTTTTTTGAATTTATTTTTTTAGAAAATATCATATTTTATATTTATTTCATTTCATACAGACACGTGTTGAATAGTATACTTTTCTTGATTTAATTTCCAGTAACAGTTAACTTATTTTTTAATTTGAGCTTTTATCAAAGTTAATTTTTTACCATGTACACATAACTAGCTTATGCAGGTTAAATTTTATTTTTATTTTGTGCGAAATAAATTATTGAAAAATTTGATTAAATTATTTTTAAAAAGTCATAAAAAATAGAAATTTAATTCGTAGGTTAAAATATATGCATCATTGAAAAGATTATTTTTTTATCTTTAACTTGATGTAAAAATAAATTTTGTGAGATAATATTTTCGAAAATTATAGCGGAAACACATCGAAATTTCTCTTAATTTTTAATTTATTATACTCTTAAGTAAAAATTCAAAAAATAGCTCCTAGGGGCACGTTCCCGACTTTCAAGGTATGCATATGCCAAATTTGGTAACTGTAGGTCAAACGATTTGGCCTGTAGAACGCCAACACACGCACACATATACATTGGGCTTTATTATAAGTATAGACCAGGGATGGCGAACCAGTAGCACGCATGCCATCGATGGCACGCGACACAATATTTTGGGCACGCCGCCGATCAAAACGGTTTGCAAAATGTCTTACATGTGACGTCATTTCATAAACTGAATGTGTCCCAATTCGATTGGTTGGAAATCGAAGAATTTGAAATGCAGTTGATTGATTTCCAGTTTAGTTCAATATGGATCCAAGCATTTATTGAAACAAGAAAAAAGTTGGAATTGAATGAAACAGAAAGATTAACAAGCAACATAAGTAAAAATGCCAGTAACGAAATTTTGGAAACATGGAATTCGATTCCAGGCACATTTAAGTGTTTGAAGATGTTGCATATTGTATTGAAGTATTTTAAGCATATTTTCATC
Organism: Argiope bruennichi; assembly: GCF_947563725.1. Classification (NCBI taxonomy): domain Eukaryota; kingdom Metazoa; phylum Arthropoda; class Arachnida; order Araneae; family Araneidae; genus Argiope; species Argiope bruennichi. The sequence continues at coordinate 91,795,755 of NC_079160.1, forward strand.
TAGGCCTGCGAGTCATTTTCAGAGATGAATAACATTAAAGACTCGCTTAGAAATCGTTTGGCAGATGACTCCAATTCAGCATGCATTCTGCACATCTTACAATCCTAATATGAGTTATTTGTCATCTAATCTGCAACAAAAGAAGTCTAATTTGAATTACACATACAATTAAACTACTATACAACACAAAATGTATTTTTTCGTAGTAAATAAAGAGTTTTGAGTTTTTAGTATTTAGTTTTTTTATCTTCCCAATAATCACAGGCCAAAATTATTTGGCGGCACTTCTATACCTCATTGGACATTTCTTTAGCAAAAATGGCACGCTGATCCAAAAAGTTTCGCCACCCCTGGTATAGACTAACGCCAATAGCGACTAGCTAGTTTATCGGGAATATGGGCTATTTAATTTCTATTAATTTCTTACGCACATTTTTGGTGTTTTTGATACCCTAAAAGTATTTTGAAACATCAATCTGTGACGTGCATAAAAGCCATGTTATTTTTATAGCCATATACTTGTTCTATTTACTGAGTATAAGAACATTCCGAATGGAAATGAGTCCCATTATATCAAAATGTTATTAAAAAGGAAGTAGTCCGGTTCGTCTATCTTGTGATTTTTGTTGTACTACTGTAATTTCACCTCCTAATTCTTCTTGTAAACTTCTCTGTGTTAAACACAATAGCTATTTTTTATTTAGTCGGTCATAAGTGAAAAGTCGCCAAATAATTTAGAACTGCGCCAAAAAAAACCAAAAAAGTTTTAGAGCAAGATTATAAGCAAGTTGGCGCAGATCTTGACGCTGGTCTAAATTATTTGGCGGACTTTCGCATGCACCTGTAAACCGCAAAGTACAATACAAGTTTTTTTTTCCCCCTTTGCTTTTGACCATAGAAGAAAGTTTTGATATTAAATATCTGATGAAAGATTTTAAAACGGAAGCAAAGTTGGTGCATGTTAAAAATACAGGGGCAAAATTCAGCTGATGTGGCGAGGAAATTTGAAGAAAAGGTTTCAGGCTCAAGCTTTGTTCTCGTCTTCTCATCATGGGACAATAGTAAGAAATCCGTTTCAAAACATATTATGTATTGTTTCAAAACAAGTCATAAATATAATTTCACCTAAATACACAGTTTTTAACTCCTGATTTGTTTTCCGTAAAATGCAGTCGTACCTTTTAACATTCAATTTGCCATAGCAAAACTCAAAAATGCTTTTGTGCTATAAAATTCCAACCAAACCGAATCAAATATATGAAGCAATAAAAACTGCAGTGAAAGTCATTGAGAACTTACGATCTAAATCAAACATGAACTAAGTTCCATTTCTTGAAACTATATCAATAACAAATTATTCCGAAAAATATTTCTAATTTTTAACAAACATTGAACAGTCGATACAGTTGATTCACAAAAATTACTGTCAATACTATATATTCGTAATAAATTTCACTCTTAACGCCGTTTTAAATGTCTGTTTAAAAATCGAGAAAGTACGATCACAGTTTTACGAGCTTCCACAAGACATATTGAATGTTTTACGAGTCCGCACTCAATTCGAAGATGGTATCTGATCTTAAAAGAAAGCGGATTTCTCTTCTAGTGAAATGCATTCTTTAAAAGTTGTTGCGCAAAGTTTCAAATAAAATGTGTCATTGCATCGGTCGTAAATCTTTCGATATGACATCAGCCGACGTATAGCTATTTTTATATCATTCTGAAGAATTGGAATATCTTTTTGAAAGTTAGAATTGTTCAATACGAATTGAGAACTTGAAATTTAACAATTTGCAAGCAGTTTTGTGCATATCAAACTATTTTTCTAATCGTCTGTAACATTAAGAAATTTAAAAGAATCATAAACTTTTGTTTTTATTCACTATTTTATACATCTTATTGAATTTTTAAAATTCAGAATTTATTTACTTTCTTTAATAGCATTTATCTGTCTTTAATTCGTTGAATTTTACTATCCTTTTTATGTTTGTAAAGATGAAAATTTCCAATGGATTTTACATTCGTTTCCCGTTATACTTGAGTTCTAAATTTTCTCAGTGGCAGTGTCATATTTTTACTATCAGTCGATTTATTTTAGAGAAATTTGATTTAATTTAAGAGGAGATATTCGAATTGAATTCGGGAGAAAAATTAATTCGATAATTTTCAGGAAAAAAATTGATTTTACAAGATTTTAAAATATTTCTAATAACTTAAATTGTTATAAAGTTATTTAAAAATTTTAAACAATAAAAATGTATTAAAAATACTCTCTTATGAAAAGTAGAAAATACATTTTTAATAAAAAAAAAATGGGGCTCCAAATTATATCATAAAAGCAGGTAAAGCAGAAAACTATGTTACAGAATTATTAAACCATATAATAAGCATTATTTAAAATAAAATTCCTTAGCAATAACTAAAAATAAAATATTATAATAAATGTATCAAAAATTCCGATTCATTTAAATTGTATCAATCAATTTTTCTCCTTTTTTTATTTTGGTATATTCACCAGATTTTTCATTCAAAAAATACGTTATGCAGTTTTCTTTCCTAATGTCAATTTTTACCTTTATCTATTTTATACAATTTATCTTAAATTACTGCCAAATCTTAATATTCAGTTCATCTTAAATTTTTGTCACAATGAATAAAAATTCAATACTCCATATTTTAAGGCCAAAATATTACAACAGTTGTGCTTAAAGTGAAAAAAAAAATAAAAGTATTCAAACAATTAACTTTGAATTTGGAAATAAAATTCACAAATTTAGATTTACTGTAAGTTGCAATTCATTTAAATAAGGGGAACTCAAGTTTTAAATCGTAAACTGTAGAAAAAAAACTTTTAAAAATACTGTAAAGCAGGTTATTTTTTTATGTTCTGTATACATACGTAAAATCATAAAATGTCTTCCTATCGAAACTGCTTGTTATTCCACTATCTTCGGAGTAACAGCTTGGAATTTTATAGGTGAGAATTTTAATAAATAAGGCAGAAGGAAATATCGTAAAAGAGCAGAGTTTTGTTGTTGTCATGTTTTTCATGCCTGTCCATATTTTAAAACGCTTCGCTGTTGTTTATGGCAAATGAAATGTTTTTTTACAAAAGCTTTTAAAAGCATTTGAATATCCATAGTTTTGGGCAAACACAAAATAAAGGATCAACTAAACTAGTAAGAGAATTTTTCAGATATGATGCCATTAAAAATAGAAAAATTGAACGTTTTGAAAAGCCATGATAAACAGACGGACTCGAAATGTGTCGAGTTTGTTCGATTCAATTCATTGCTTTGAGATATTTCTTCCAATGTAAACCAAGTGTAAATAAACAAAAATTTTCGTTCTTATTCTTATTCTTTTTTTTTTTAACTTTTTATTGTTTGGTTTATTGAGTTTTTATTTCTTTCGGTTTACTGGGTTTTCTTTTTTTTTTTCTTTGAAGAAAGATTTAAAAATCAAACATAAAAAAAAAATTAAATCTTCTCTTAAACTCAAGTAAGAACAAAAGATATCGATTTGAGACTTTTTCGTTCTTTTTTTGAATTGGAATTCGCGTCAGCGACAGTAGCAGACGATCAATCTTTTAAACGTAACTTTTACCTAAAATAGATTGGCAACGTTAATCTCATTCATGTCGTGGTACTTGTCATTCGATTTAATCTGTCAAACGGAGTTCTGCAAAAGTGAGAGAGAGAAAGAACTTCGCATGGAAGAAAATTAAAATGAGGATTTGAATTTTCGACAATGAATTCTTTTCGCAAATAATGGGACTGTCGAATTGCTTTCTGATTCTAAATGTGAAGGTTGAGTTTTTCGACTTTGTGATATTGATTAACTTACATTCATATTTAAATATCTTTCACGTGCACTAAACGACTTCCTCACAGCAGGAAAAAGAGAATTTTTCTTTGGACGTTTTGCTAGTAATGGATTTCTGTATTTGCTTTATATTCGGATACCTAGCTCAATTTTTTTTTCAGGAACTTTTATATTTATTTTTCTCTTACATGATGACATAGTAATTTGATCTTTACTTTTCCGAATTTTAATTCTTTTATTATTGACGAAATGAAATAGCAAATAGATAGCTCTACTTAGTTCAAATATTCGGAAAATTGAAGAATTTAAAATGGTATTACGAAAAAATGCATAAAACCTCGAATACCAAACTATCATAAATTATGGTATTCAAAAAAAGTATTTTGAATATCATAAAAAATTTAATATTGGGAGTGATTTTTTTAATTTTCAAATGGAATGCTAATCTTAAAATCATATTTACAGTAAATGGATTTCAAATTACATATTACATTAAATCGATTAATTTAAAAAAAAAATGTTCGAAAAATATGATGAAACATTTAAAAAATAATTATTTTTATTTATTTTTCGTAGTATGTTGAAATATAAATAAATTAAAACAGAACACACTTTGAAATCATTAAACATGCATGACAAATTTTCCCGCATAAGCATTTATTTGAATTGTTTTCTAAATGGTTTTCAATGCTTTCTGTGGAATGCATATGCTATAATTTATAATCAATGTAGACAATTATAAAGTCAAGGAACAAGGAAATGGAAATTACTTATTATATTACAGTTACTTTCTGTTATCAGATGCAGAAATCAACCCTGCTTTTTCGTATGCGCCAATAGTGTTTGATTTCATCAAAATAAGGCTGAGGTTCAAAATGGAGAAAGGAGATGTTTACTTTTTGAGAACAATGGATAGTAATATTGCACAAAGGCCTTCCTTAAATCTTCTCTTCTTACTCAATACATATTCTCCCTCTACGGAATAAAATCGACCCACAGTAACAGGCGCTGTTTTCTGAAACAAACACAAAAATCTGATTTGTGTTAGTTTAGAATGATTCAAACTATTTTACCAATTACAAATAGCTATAACTTGCTTAACAATGAGAGTGAAAAAAATTTGGATATATTACAAAAAAAATGTTTAAGTTTTGATCATATAATTAACATCTGCATTGAAATCTATTTTATGCCAGAAACGATAAATTCTGGCTATATAAATCGTCTGAAATTATATCTTTTGTAGCTGCGTTTCATTGAGAAATATCTTTAATTATGCCTGAATACTTACTTTGCGGAAAATAAAATATGAATTGAAGACATGCAAAAACAATGTCTCATATAGTAGTGAAATGAAATACAAAAAGAATGCTGCCAGTGGACAAAGAGAAGTCACATTGGGAAATTATTATTGTTAGCAAACAAAGAGAATGCTTTAAATATTAATGAAATGCATTACAGCAAGAATGTTCTAGTGGACTAAGAGAAGTCACATAGAGAAATTATTAATTTGAGTTCGAAAACAGAATGTTTCACATAATAGTGAAATAAACTACAGCGTGAATGTTGCCAGTGTGACGAAAAAAAGTCTCATAGAAAAATTATTACTATGAATATGTGAATAGATGTTTCAGATACTAGTGAGATGTACTGCTGCAAGAATATTGCCAGTGTGACCAAGGGAGGTCACATAAAGAAATTATTACTGTGATTATGCGAAGAGATATTTCAGTTGTTTTTGAAATAGCCCAGAGCAAGAATCTTCCCAGTGTGATCGAGGGAAGCCCTATGGAAAAATTATTACGTAGTAAACATTATTCATTTTTCCTAATAAATTTATGCAAATGTTTCTTTTTATATTGTTATACGAGATATTAATAGCGGTTTGTAATCAGTGTAAGTGTCTTGAAAAATCCCATACTTTCTGGGGGTTTCATTGGAACAATCATTCGTCTGAATAAAAAGTTACATGAATCAATCAACACTTATTCATTGGCAAACTTAACAATGAAAAATTCAAGAATGTGGATTATGGTTCATTTGAATAAAATTTAATTCTATTTCATTCCATTCCAATTTACTAATTTGGTTTCATTAGAATGTTTGTAATTAAAACAAAAATATACAAAAAAATTCTCATTTAGATAATTTATCTAATTTAGACATATTTCTAGTTCGGTTTAATCCATTCTAATTTGGATAATGTTTGTTTTAAAAATAAAACAAGGACCATGTCTGCTTGGAATTCTTACATGCTAATTTTCGATATTTATTATTTTATATTTTTGTTACTGAAGACCTTCGCTTTCAATGAAGGATTTTGCAACTTTTTTAATCTTTTATGAATGATTCATAAAATGAAAAATATCATTTTCACTACCTGTTTTAGAAATTGAATCTAACCTTAATAAACTCGAAAGATAACTTAATTTTCTAAGCCTATTCCAAGTTATATCTGTTTAAAATTATATAACCGTTGTTTGCTTTATATGGCTGCTAATGAGACAAACTCTTTGCCATTATCAAACATTTCATGAAATTAATCATGAAATAACCTTTAGAATAAATTTAGTTCCAACGCTAATTACAATCCCTACATTATTTATTATTAGCTACCAACGATCGACATGTTCATTGGAAATGCTGATTGTGCTTTAAATGAATTGAACTTATTATATGTAAATTAATACGCACTGTTCCCAAACGTTCCTTATTATTGAAATAAATCAAGAAATGCTTTCAAAAATTAAGAGGATGTATAGAACTAAAAACCTTTATTTATATATATATATATATATATATATACTTTCAATTTTACAGCCACTGCAACTTTATTTTTGAAAAGAGACTGGCGGTATACCCTCAAATAAATTTACACTATACAATTATTGGAGAATTTTAATTTCTGCCTCATCATTTTTTTTGTTTTATTATTATATGTATATAAAAATGCAAAAAGCGAGACAAATACACGATCAGGTAGTCACAATTATTGGCCAGATATTTAAAAAAAACACTTTTTGATTTTTGACCAGAAATACTGAAAACAGTTCTCAAAACACTAGCACAAATATAAGATGACACTACTACAGATCTGCAATATTGATTTCTTATGCAATTAAACTCATAAAAAGGTAAGGAGTTTTAGAGATATTTTTAATGGATGTCGAATCAATGACCTCCTTTCAAGGTAACAAACTTGGCGAGTATTTGGCGATTTAATGAGAAATTTGGTGACAAAAGGGAAAATGATCAGATGTACAGGAAGAAAGGCGATATTTCAATTACAATTCAAATTTCTGGGTTCTTCTAGAAGCGTCCACATATTACCATGGAACTAATTACAATCTTACAGATCCAAAAGGAGAAATTCTGGAATATGTGGAGAATACGTGGAAGGATGAGGTTACCGTGGAATTGTATAGGCAACAGTCAGTTTATCGAATCACTTCCTACTTTGGAGCATTAATCGCAAAGCAAATTGTCCACCTGTTTTATGCTGAGCGTTTTGCTGCTACTTAGAGATTTTCTATTTGAGTGTTTGATGTTGATTTCTACAAGTACTTCCTCTGTGTATGTGTCGACTTTGTTCTGCTGTATGAGTTTCGTATTTCTTGTGGAATAAAACAGCTATCGAGGTTGTTGAACTTCTCGCCATACACTCACTTGACAGATTTATAACCATGTAACCATCAACCATGCAACTTTTGCGTAATTATATCCTGGTTGATAAGAGTACAATTAGGAATCGAGAGAAAGTCAAAAGTGTTTTTCAAGAATCTCATAATCAAATACGTGTAGGGGAGATGGGAAAAAATTAAAATAACGATACTCAAATGTTTATATGTCCAAAGATTTCCTATTATAAAACATACTTTTTATTCACAATCTTATCTAAATTAAATTAAATCCTTGGCTGCCCAAATGAGTTTAAAACTTCATATCGTCTAAGTTCTCACACAAAATCAGAAATTATATTAGCACTAATTTGATGCCATGAGTAGTTAAAATTAAAACTATAGTAGAAATCGTATATTTAACACTTAATAAGACCTTGAAAATCGAAGAACTACTTTCTCAAAAGCACATTGTGCAAGATCGGTTTTGCTGCCCGTCATTAAGACTGAATTTCCGTATGCATCTTTTACATTATTATAGAGTATTTCATTATCTTTAAATTGAGTGTTTTATAAATCGTTCATTAAGCTGATTATGTTAAATATGTTTCATTTAATCACCATTTCTTGTTATTCAGAATGGATAGATATCTTGTATGCAGTATTTGGGGTTGCACAAAATACCTTTAAATATAATACGAAACTAGCATGTGTAGGCTTTATAAAATATTATGCTTATTTATAATTTTACGAAACGAATAACCTATATTATTTCTCTAAAATTCCATCTGAATATTATTGCGGTTCGCTGTTAATATTTGTATGCCATTATTAAAAGATCCGAGTTGCTTAGTGTTAAAAGTTTGGTATTTACTGTAATAGAATACCAAACATTATATGAGAAAAAAGAAACGATAGTAAATATTTTATTATTATGAAAACCTTGAAAGGGGAAGGTTAATCAAATATCAGAAAACGTTCATCAATTAGAATATCAGTGGAGAAAAACCTTTTCGATTTCTCGTTATTTAAATGCAAGAACTTTTTAATCTGTGCTTCAGAATTAAAGCATATTTCTCTAAAAGCATTATTTTGTAGAAAATAGTATATTTCGAAGTATGATAATTGAAAATATAAACCAGTAAACCAAAATTGAAATTATAGACCAGCATTTGAAACCGGCAAAATTTTTGAAAAAGCTTACAAATAAAAATTAAGCAATAGAAGGGATTTAAAAATTCCAACTGAAAGACATTTAAGGAAAACACAGCTATTTGACTGTCACCTTCAGAAATCACAAAGGAGTTACGTCCGCCCACCCCGAAGAGCTGAATGATAAGGTCAGCACAGCAATAAATTATGCACTGCACACAGAATGGTCCCCGTTACGATGCAGCCCATACGCCCTCCACTCACGAAGCGGTACGACTCGGCAGTGGCATGCTGGTAACTCATCCCCACACCCACTATTACCTCCATCGGAGAAGACCGAACCTTCTTACAGTTCTCATCCAATATCTGAGTCTCTCCCCAGTAGAATTATCTCCTTCAGTAAAAGAAGGCATTTTGAATTCTGATAAATATGAAGATATTTAATATAAACAATGGGAAAAATTGAAACGCAAAGTTAAAGGAAATGAAGTTAGATCATAATTGAAATGCAATTAGCGTTTAATTTCACAATTGACATCAATATTTACAAATGTAGGTACAGTTCTCATAAATGTTATGCTATAGGGGATGAAAAGATGAAAAATATAAAGATTTTAAAGGATGTAAGACGGTTTTTCCAAAATAGTCTATCATAACAAAATCAGAAGGAAAATACGGATACAATCCAACTGTGATTGGAAAAGTAAAATGAGGAAAAAATTTGGTAATCGAAATTTAAGTCATAATTTCTCTAAAAAAGTATAGAGATTTAATTCTGAGTAAGAAAAAAGGAAAGGAAATGGGGAAAATGATCTATTTTCGGTACTGGATCTAAACATCTTACTCGTTTCACTAATATATTTAACAGCTCACGCAACATCAAATAAGGATTTCTTTTTATAGAAAATGTATTTCTAAGTTGCAAGATATTGGTTGTAATAGAATAGTGGTCAGTATTAGTTTTAATAATGGTCTATTTCTCTATTCATAAATCGTTGCATGAGACTTTCAGCTTGAATTTTTCTGTATCTAAACAATAATGAAAGCCAAAATTTTAAATTAATAAAAAATAATGAAAGCCAAAATTTTAAATTAATAAAAATAATGAAAGCCAAAATTTTAAATTAATAAAAATAATTGAAGCCTAAATTTTAAATTTTAACTAAAAATTTAAATAATAAAAGGCAATTTTTTTTAAATTTTCATCTGTTCCATTAAAAAAATGAATCCTAGTGGCTCAAAATTTGATTACTACAAAATATTCCAATGCCTGCATCATCGTAGCTCCATATAAAAAAGATCTCAAAATCATTAAAGTAAAAACTTTAATTTTCTAAAATTATTTTTCACATAATAATCTGAAAAACAAAACAATTTCCAATGATTTATCACCTAGCACTCTGCATCTCTCATTGATATATTCCTCACAAAGTAACTGGAGTTTTTTGCGGTCCTTTCCAATGGTTTATTCATTTGTTTCATACGAAGAAATTATCATTACGTCATCTAATGCATTTGGAGGAAAAATGGTTGGCACAAAAGTGTACTGTGAAAAATTTGAAATAAATGTTAAAATTTTACAAAACCTTGACTGTAATAAACTTTGAATAATTGAAAAAACATTATCTGAACCGCATAACGCAACTGAAATAAGCATTAAAAATAAGAAAATAATCAGTTCTAATGTGAAAATCATTATGTCTCTAGCAAGAGGGGGGGGGGGGGCGGCAACAAATAGCGGTCATATATGTCAAAGGACAAAGAGAGACAAAGTGTCTATGCTCACGCAAAATGCACATTTGGAACCGATTTCCTCGATTCTCAAGGTCATATTAAGTACCAAACTATAGCTTCTCTGAAAGAATCAGATTGCTCAATTTTCAGATTTTAATCATTTATAGCATCATATCAAAAACATAACAATTTCTGAACACATTTTTGTAAGTTTCGTGGTGAATTAGATGAAACCAGATTTTTAGTCAGTTAAACACCAAAAGATGTTATTTCCTGTAATTGAGACTTTGTATTAGAATAGGTTTTTGAATAGACACCTTTTTCTAATATTAAAAAAAAAAATCTGATTTTTTTTCCATATCTTTCTTAAATACATATTTTCTTTTGTATTCAAGTTATATTAAGTCAGTGAAAAGTAAAAATCTGTTGGATTAATAAAAAACATAGATTTTATTCAACTGCATAGATATTTCATTTTGAATGAACAAGAGTATTATTTTGAGAACTGAATAGGGAAAAGATGACCAAATCTGGTATCAAACTTACACACTATTTGGATTTCACTTTGATGGATTTAATGTATATAGCTTGGACACACACGATAGTTCTTGGATGAATTCGTATCTTGAGTCTATAGTAATGTTTCACAAAAAATAAAATAATAATCGTCATGTATATAATTGTCCACCATTGTCTGTAACACCGGGCGATATTACAAAAATCGCCGTCTTCTTGGTCTGCGTTATTATAAGATGCGAACTCCCAGTTTCTGTTTGGAAGTCTAGAAACTGCGATGGATAATTTCATCCTTAAATCGACTGATTTATAAGTGGGTGAATAAACTTAAGCATGAATAAATGCCAAACATCAGTGAGTTGAGGGCTGCAGTTCTTATTATTTTGTAAAGATTCATTATATTCTCTCTTTATTGATCAAATTGATATGTTCTTTCAGTCTTTTATTATTATTATTATTCTGTATTGGACATTTTCTTTTTTCCTATCAGTGTATCGGTATTTTTTCATATTTTAAGTATTTTTAATTATTAGTTTTAATTTGAAGGAATGAGCATTAATGATAAAAAAGATTTCATTGGCAAGGAATTGTGTGTGTGTGTGTGTGTGTGTGTGTGTGTGTGTGTGTGTGTGTGTGTGTGTGTGTGTGTGTGTGTGTGTGTGTTTATATAGGTTCGATATCATGAAAATTTGAAACATAGAGATATATGAAATTCTCAAGGTCGAAGTTTTTTCAAGTTTATTGTTTTTCCTCTCGTGTTCTTCTTGTCGGAAAAACAAAATAAAAACATGTCTATAAAGAATGATATTGTCCCTGAAAATCTAAAAAATAAATGAAACGAAATATTGAGATTGTGAAGTTCAGGAAATCTAAAAAAAAAAGTCGTGAGTGTACAGCTCAATGCACGTCCAAAAAACAGACAGCCCTTGATGCACTTTGTAGCGAGAAATATAGCTCACATGATCCAACAAAAATAAATCGAAAAGCAATTTCTCACCATAGTAATTTATTCCATGCCACCCAGACACATAGTCATAATAAAACCCATCCGAATCCAAATGCGCAAAAGACTAAAAAAAAAAATTAGAATCCAAAGTGCAGCAAATGACCTAGTTTGATCATTTTTCAGCTGCAAAAACAGAAAATGGAGAAGATCTTTTCCAACTTTTAAAAATAAAAAACATACGCCTACTTTCAATACAGACAACGAACGCTCACGCTTCCCTCCTTCTTCTACTAAATGAAAAAGAAGTGGTAGAGGAATCGCAAACTATTTTTTTTTAAAGAAAGGAGCAAAAAAAAAGATGGGAACTGGCGCAGTCTATGAAAGTAGTGGGTTTAACATACGCCCATTTTGAGTCTGGGCCAGGAATTACATACTGTATCATCCACCGAGGCAGTGGTTGGCTCTTTTTAAGGTTCCTGTTCTGCCTGATAACAGATAGAATGTCATTCATAAAAGAACAGCGATTACAGCGACATCTCTAGAACGTGACACAAGGATCGGTGGAAGTTTGCAAGATTTCCAAAACTATTTCTTGGACTTTTTTTTTTTTTTTTTTGAGCAATATATGTATCTTTTTCTTTTTTTTTTATTTTATATAAAATGTTGGAGTTGGAAAGAAATTATTTGGAATTTCACGGCAAAATGTCGTGATATGTTTGAACAAAAACTAATTTCGTTATTCTAAATGTAGAATATTTTTATGGTGCAATTAACTCGCTGTTTCCCATCAAAAAATTTAATTAACTAAAGATAAATATCATTGCCATCTTCGTTATGCAGAATCTTTCTAGGCATCCTAATTATTTCTTATACGGCGTTTTTTTCACGTTCTTCTTTTTCTAAAATACTACCTCAGGAAGTTAAAAGTTTTTAGGATTTTTGAATGAAATATAGTTTTAAGATTCGTGATAAAGAAGTTTTCTAGGTATCCGAATTATTTCTTATTCTAATTATTTTACCTTCTTCTTTTTCGAAAACATTACCGCAGGAAGTTAGTGTTTTTGGCATTTTTTTAATCAAAAATAGTTTGAAGATTCGTGATAAATAAAGTTTTTAAGAATCAGAATTATTTTTTATTCTGCATTTTTTTTTTTTTTTTACCTTCCTCTTTTTCTAAAATGTTACCACAGGAAGTCAGTGTTTTTGACATTTCTGAATAAAACGTAGTTTCATGATTCGTGATACAGGAACATTCAGATTGAAATCAACTTGTTTTTGCAAAAAAAAAAAAATAATAATAATAAATCATAACCTAAAAATAAATATCAGTGCAATTGTCTTTATAGAAAGATTTTACAAGTATCGGCAACTATTTCTTGTGCCAACTTTTTCAAGCTTTTTCACATAAAATGCTATCCTCTGTAGTTAAGAAGAAAGATCCTAAAATTTCCATTCAAAACTGCTTTTGAAATTTTGAATAAAAAGTGGTTTCATTAATCGTGATACAGGAACATGCAGTTTTAACTTTTTACTTTCTTCTTTCTGTCTTTTTTAAAAAACTTTTTCTTCCTCACATAAAATGCTATCCTCTGTAGTTAAGAAGAAACTCCCTGAACTGCTATTTCAAAGTGTTTTTGATACTTTTGTATAAAAAGTAGTTTAATGATTCGTGATATATAGAAACATTTGGTTTAAATAAATTCTTTTTTCTCCCAAAGAATTTACCTGCAGATATATATATATCATTATCATCTCATTTTGGAAAAGTTCCCAATCTTGGCTCTACTCTTGATTCATTTTCTATAGCTTATTTTTCCTAAATTGTTATCACTGGCAATTTGAAAGTAAATGCCTAAAAGTTTTCTATGAGTGTCTGTAACATTTTTGAAACAAAAATGACTATCAGGCTTTGAGATACAAGAACATTTATTTTTTAAACTAAATTGACATGCATAAAAATAATTGTTTTGAAAATAAATATATCACTAATATAGATATTATTCAAGCACAATAAAATAATTTTGGCTTGTTTATCAAAATGTTTTAATTCAATTTCTGTTTACTTTTTTTAAAAAATAAAATTTCATGCGGAAAAATCTTTAGAATAATGATACGCAAGTTTGAAGAAAGCTAAAAGGTTAAGAACTTTCATGTATTTCTTTGCTAATTAAACTAAGAAAGAAAATATATACACTTTGTAAGCTTGAAGAAATGTAAAGTGTTAAATGTGTGGAGTTATTTTTCACTTGATAACGCTAAGAGAGAACAAAACACGTACACTTTGTAAAGTTTCATTTTTAAAAAACATTAAAATGTTAAACACAGTCAATTGATTTTTTTTAATTCATATTCTTTCATGTAATTATAATTATCGTGAAATTTAAAGACAGCTTAATTTCTAGTTTAATATATGTATGCAAGCATCACAAGAGAGCATACGCGTTCTTGTATGTGTAGCTTCCATTTGAGCTAACATGCTCTTTCTTCCATAATGGGTAAAGCAATGTTGTAAGGTTGAATTGCCTTCGCACCGATGGCAGTAATAATTTTTTTGCATTGGGGTATGAGCCATGGTAGTGAACATAAAAGGTACAGTTAGAATTTCAATCGCAATATTTAGAACTCCAGTCTCTGTTCCAACCTTCCGCTGGCATTCGTTCATATCATCTCGAATGCTTAAGAAATCGAATGCCAGCCTTAAAGATTGTAAAAGTTTGGTAAATAAATAATATTTATTATTAAAATAGTTAATAAATTTCATAGACCTTCTTAACACTTCAAACATAATTTTTTAAAAAAATTCAAAAAGTGTGATTTTTTGTATATATTGTATAGCAGATAGTCTCGAAAAATTAAGGACGATAAAGATTATTTTAAAATGATTTTGGAGATACCATGTATAGATAAATGTATCGATAAATATTCTGAAAAAAATGCAATTTTTAGTCTTGGCCTTGAACTAAAAAAATTAAATTCGAATCACATATTATATTTTAGAATTAGGCTTATAAGAGATTCAAGAAATCAGAGAAAAAGATTTAATCACTGAAAAATTCAAATCGAAAATGCTTCAGTCAGTGAAGATCCATGGAACAATAAAGTTTTTATTGACCTCGATCAAAGTAGGCTTATCATAAGAATCTTAATACACTTTTTTTTATCACATTCGCTTTCCGATTTAAAAAAAAAAAAAAAAAAAAAAAAAAAAACGAAACGAAACGGTAACCTCTAATCCGTTAATCTGACATTCGGTGGCAGTTCGAAATATTTATCCAATCTTGAATTTTGGGGCTTCTGTAATGTTAAAACAACTGCATTGAGCATGTATCTGTTATGGTTTCTACGTTTAAATCTTTTTATTTTCTCGTATACGAAATATAGAGAATATACAGTGATCGTCAAAAAAATTTGAACTCGAGATTATGATGAATCTCCATGTTTTGAATCTATCTTGAGTTCGAAAAACATATATTAGAAAAATGTCTGCCTGTCTGTGACAAAGATAACTCAAAACCGCTTTCAGTTAGACGGATAAAATTTAATATACAGGCTTAAAACCAAATGTGTAGATTTCTATCAAATTTTGAACAAAATCCGTTCAGAGCAAGTCAGTCCGTCTTAATAACTTAGCTCGATAACTTTTAAATAGATAAGACTACTAGAAGAGAGCTAGATAGATAAAATTCGGTTGACAAATTGAAGATCTTTAGTATAGACGCTAGTGTTAGGCCAAATCTAACAAGAGATTGACCGTCTGTTGATCTTTATTTTCAGAAACATATAAATGCGATAATTCAAAAACACAATGATTTAAATGTATCAAATTTGGTACGTGATTTTGTGACTTTAAGTGTAATTTTATGTCGAATTTTTGTTTCAATTGGATGGGACGTCGTCGGAAACACAATTTCGAATTTTCGATGTTTTTGATCGCATGCCAGGGATTAATCACCTAAACACTGGTCAAGGATCACGCGATAAATTCAGAAAAAATATTAAATTTGCTCAAGATGTTAATATTTCGTAATTTTTTCCCGCCACTGCCATGCAAAGCGTTCACTAGGATAACATCTTTATTAGAGAGTATGCGAGAAAGTTTAGGGAAGACCACCACCACTGGTTTATTTTCATCGATATTGTAATCTAAAGAATCATCAAATTATGCGATTCCAGCTGATAGACGTTTCCAGGGTAAAGAAGGAAACGATTTTATGTAATTGTTTCAGTGGTTCGGTTTTCAATGCTTCTTAACATACAGATGTAGATATTGTAAGAGGAAAATTGAAGTTTTTAACTTAGAGAAAGAACTGGCCACCTTTGCTAAACAAATCTGTGTGTTATGTACTTTTCGAGCATTAAATACAAGCAAACAAGATTTTTAAAAAACGTTATTGAAGCATTAAAATAAAATGTAACTCTTTAAAAAATGTTTACTTTATTTTGTTTAAAAATGTTTTTTATATCATAGATTAGTTAAAACATGTGTTTGTTTTGAATAATTAAAAAAAAAAACTTCTACTCATTAAGTTGATATCTGTTACATGGTTGTACAAAATTTAGTATCGAGATAGTTTTTATATTAAATTAATGAAACTTTCAAAAAAATTTCGGAATGCACATATTATAATGAAATTTAACATGCAAAATGAATTTTATTAAAAAATTGTCTGTTTGCCGTTTTTATATGCCTAGTTAAATGAATTGTATTTTGTGAAAATTTTAATAATAAACCGTTCTTTTTGTGATTAAAAGAAGCAATTTTATTAGAATTCGCAAATATTTTCTTATATTTAAAATTATAAAAATTTGGAAAGTAAGCCGATATTAAATATTAAAATAAAGCAATCATTTACTTTTCATAATTAATACTTCATGCTTTTATTAAATTACTACATTTTTTTCAGTTAAAAAGATGCAAAAACAAAGTAAAAATAATTATATTTTTCTTTTAAATCATGTGAAAAAATAATAGACATTATATCAGTCGAAAATAACTGTATCTCTAAAGATAAACCAATATTTGTGTTTCGCTATACTTGATGAGAACTCAGAAGCTGGCTGCCTTAAAGAACTCAGTAAAAGATATTTAATATTTTGAGAGAGGCGAAAATTGTAAGGACGTAATAAACTTGCTGTTTACAAACAGAAAATGAAAATATCCATATTCTTTTTTACTTTTTGTTTACGAAGATAGTAATAAGGAAGAAATTCGAATTCGAGATTTTGATGAATCTCCCCATTTTAGACCTCACTGAGTTTGAACAGCACATTTTTGATAAATAACCATCTGTCTATGACAAAGGTAACTCAAAATCGTTCTGAATCAGACGGTTGAAATTTGGTATATGGTCTTCACACCAAATTTGAGATTTCTATCAAATTTTGAGTAAAATTTGTTCAGTGGAAGTCCGTCTGTTCGAATATAAGTTAACACGATAACTACAAAATGATGAGAGCTAGATAGATAAGATTCGGTACACAGATTTAACATGTACAGTGTAGACACTTTTTCAAATTTTGAGCCAAATCCAGTAAGGGATTGTTTCTCTGTTGGTCTGTACTTTCAGAAACACGTGGACGAGATAATTCAAAAACGCGATGACAAATGTATCCAATTTGATGTGAGATTTTGTGACTACAATTATAGTTCTGTGTCACATTTTGGCTTCATTCAATTGGGAAAAACGTCTCTAAATCACAAATTCGATTTTCATATACTAATAACCTCATGCCAAGGAGTAATTATCAAACACTCAACAAAGATAACACTATGGATTCAATAAAAAGAACAAAACTAGGCCAAAAGTTAATATTTCATTATTATTGTAGGCCATTGTCATGCAAGACGTTCTTTGGGATAATACCTTTATCAAAGAATATGCTAGAAAGTTGTGGACCAGTTGTCAGTTCAGTAAAGAGCTGAGATCCCTCCAGCTCTTTACTGAACGCGGTCACACTTTTGATATCAAATCAGTTTGTAGCACAATACCACGCCCTATGTTCCCGCTTGTAAAAACAATAAATCTTAATTGTAACTTAATACTTCTTGTTTTCTATTGTAGTTTTATCTTTATATATTTTATTTTAGCCATGTTAGTCAAATTTTTAGAGAATATTTATTTGCGTGGAGCAATAGTAAAGGAGCCGGCATCCTTGTATAGGGGTAGCGCATCTTCCCCGCGATCTGGGCGTCCTTGATTCGAATCCCGGTTCGGGCATGGTGGTTTTTCATCTGTGTTCTATCTGTGAGATGTGTGAATGTACCCGCCTGTAAAAAAGGGTTGTGCAAGCGAATGTGTGAGTTTCATTTTCATAAGAGCTAGAAGTCAGATTTCTTCCCTCGGGAGCTCAGGGGTCTTTACTCCCAGAAGCTAATGCACCCCCTTCCCCTGCCACGACATCATCATCAGTAGTAAAGGACCTTAGTAGGGATATAAAGTAAGGAATTATGTATATCTGTCAAATCAATTTTACATATGCGTGATAAGGCAAGTTAGGAAAAACAAAAGAATGAACCCAAATGTATACATAAAAGAACAAATGAAAGAAAATAACAATATGAATGATAAACTTTCGATCTCTTAACTAAACATGTGATGTTAGAATATGCGTAATTAAGTGCTATAAATATTAACATTAATATCTTGACCAAAATTTATTATTATTCCTGTTTAAAAATTGACTTTCTGAAAGAATGAAGACTTTTCTTTCTTTTGGTTGCGGATCCAACAATTGACACTATAAATATACAGACAAGGATGTGCTCAATTCAAATCAATTATCTAACAAATAAATCAATGATGGTAATTTAGTTCTCATTAGCAAGATATCTTAAAATATAGCTGTAGTTGATTTATTGAAAGAAAAGAAACAAAACGCTCTGTGGACAAAGAAATATAATCCACCTTCGTTCATTTTTCTACAAACAAAATTTCATGTTTATATTACAGATGTTAATTCTGTGCATCGAATTTGATCCATCTAGCTCTCTTCATTTCGTAGTTAAGACAATATATTCTAACACTAATGTAGACAGATTTCCTCTGAATAGATTTTGCTCAAAATTTCATATAAATTTGCAATTTCGTGTAAATATTATATACCATTTTGCATGTCTACGTCAAATGCTTTGAATTATCTTTGTCATAGATTAATAAACAGATGGATGGACAGTCAGACATAATGTCAAAAATTTGCCGAAAAGTTTTTGGTGACTACAATACTTTTTCTATATCTTGTATACAAAAAAAGTAAAAACTTTAGACAAAAAATTATCCAATATGTCAATGGTTTACAGGAGAACATCGGATATTACTTTCGCAAAAAAATGTTTAACTAAATACTTGTGGATAACCACACAATACTACTCCGCCCCTCCTAATTAAAGGCATTCGGACGGCCGAAACAGCATTGGGGCTAAGTTCTAATCGACCTCGGTACAACCTTTCTCTCGGGAAGGTTGTACGCTCCGTCATCGGTAGGAGGTTGTCGATCTCTTCCATTTCTGTACCTAGTCGGGTAGCAAGAATCAACCACTATGCAGGGAGCTTCTCGTCCTCATATCTGAGGTACCCCAAGGTGTGATCCACTTGTGAGTAAGTGTGCTATGCGAAATATTGCTTATGGACATTGGCTATGGGGCATCTCGTAGACAGTTGAGGCTCGTTTTTACACGTAACGGTATGCCAGTAAACATAGCTGCAGGATTTGGCCGAACAATCTTTTATGTTATCCATTGAGTTCCATTGCAATCAGAAGAAACCTAAAGAAAAAAACTAAACTAAAAAAGAAACTATGGACTTAATTAAAGAAAACTAAAATTTGGTGGATGTCATAAGAGGTTCATTTGGCCCAAAGTTATGGATTTAACATTTCTAATTTGTTAAAAATAAGCCTCAACCGTCCACCAGATGTTAGTGTTCATTAACATATTGCCCAAAGCGCCATTTCCCACAAGTGGTGAGTTTTTCATTTTTTTTTTTTTTCAGCGGAAACGAAAATTTGATATTTTCTTATAAAACATTTCCAAGTTTGATAACAACTAGCTGGATGTCATATGAGGCGTATTTGGCCCAAATCTTAAAGTTATTCCCAATTTGGTGAAAATTGACCTCATTCGTTCACCGGATGCTCCATGGCCAATGTCCATTTAAAATATTGTACAAGTCACCATTTCCCACAAGTGGTGAGTTTTTCCATTTTTTTTTTCAGCGGAAACGAAAATCTGATATTCTCTTATAAAACATTTCCAAGTTTGATAACAACTAGCTGGATGTCATATGAGGCGTATTTGGCCCAAATCTTAAAGTTATTCCCAATTTGGTGAAAATTGACCTCATTCGTTCACCGGATGCTCCATGGCCAATGTCCATTTAAAATATTGTACAAGTCACCATTTCTCACAAGTGGTGGGTTTTACACTTTTTTTTTTTGTAACTTGTAAACAAATATTGAAATACTGAAATATTTATATACTTGTATCTCACAACTTTTTTTTACATGACTCTATTCTTTTGAGTTCTAAATACTCATGAATAGAATTTTATGATAAAAATCAAATATCACATTTTTAACATTTTAAAAATTAACTTTGATATTTTTAAACACTTTTAACCTTAATAAGATGTATTCACAACTTTTCACAATGAACTTTGTTCTATTCTTTGATGCTTTTTATTTCCACCTTTATATCCTTTCAAATATCAATTTTCTATAACGCCTACGTGAGCGAAAAAAAATTATATGTTTTGTTTTCTAAATTCTTTGAAGCCACAGCAAAAGAAAAATTCCCCTGGGAAAATTTTGAATGAATTCTCTTTTACGTAGGTGTTTGAAAGCGCGTGTGGCATTATTATTCAAAATTTATACAGACGGAAGAGACTGTGAGCTTATTTTGAAAAGATGTCGCTTATAACTGAAAGAAATTTATTTTACAACTCCCTATGTGATACTTTTTTACAAGAATAAAGCCATACGTAGGTGTTTTACATGTTTTCAAAACATTTTACAATGGCTTTTTAACAAGCTTCAGAGGACAATAACAATCGCTAATAAATTCGGAAAGTTTTTTATAAAAATTTTTCGAAAAACCATGTCAATTATTTATTTTTCACTTCCGGTATTTCTTAGTGTATTGAAGGCCTTGTTCTGCTGTAATGGTTATTCAAATAAAGAACTCCATAGTGGAAATGCGGGTTTTGTAATATCCATAAAAATGGACTCGACAAATCCATAGCGTATATCAGGTATATGTTGCAATATATATGCAAGTATAAATACTATATGACACAAAAGTTCACAGAAAATTTAATCCGATTCTGTTGCCATGACTCCAAAATTCATTAAAAATACGATTTAAATGCAAATTGTCTGATGGCTCTGCTAGTAGTGGAACAATGCCTTAAAGCACTAGTTAAATAAAGCTCAGTCTTGAAAATGTTTTAATTAGTTCTTAGAGATATTCTATGAATCATCTTACATTTAGGACTGCAGCTATCAGAAAGGTAATAACTCTTTACTTTTTTGTATATAAAATATACAAAGAGAAAGTATTGTAATCTTCTCTTCTGTAAATGATTATTAGCTGAGCCCAAGAAACATATTTTTGTGACTACGCCAGTCTGTTCATCTGTCTATGAATACCGATAATAAGGTTCTAAGACTAACTAGAGTCTTAATAAGGTTCTAATTAGTCTTACAGATGTCCAGTGTGTCGTCTACCATTTAGGACTGCAGCTATCAGAAAGGTAATAACTCTTTACTTTTTTGTATATAAAATATACAAAGAGAAAGTATTGTAATCTTCTCTTCTGTAAATGATTATTAGCTGAGCCCAAGAAACATATTTTTGTGACTACGCCAGTCTGTTCATCTGTCTATGAATAACGATAATAAGGTTCTAAGACTAATTAGAGTATTAATAAGGTTCTAATTAGTCTTACAGATATCCAGTGCGTCGTCTTCCATTTAGGAATGCAGCTGTTAGAAAAGTAATAATTCTTATATATGAAATATACAAAGAGAAAGTATTGTAATCTTCTCTTCTGTAAATGATTATTAGCTGAGCCCAAGAAACATATTTTTGTGACTACGCCAGTCTGTTCATCTGTCTATGAATACCGATAATAAGGTTCTAAGACTAACTAGAGTCTTAATAAGGTTCTAATTAGTCTTACAGATGTCCAGTGTGTCGTCTACCATTTAGGACTGCAGCTATCAGAAAGGTAATAACTCTTTACTTTTTTGTATATAAAATATACAAAGAGAAAGTATTGTAATCTTCTCTTCTGTAAATGATTATTAGCTGAGCCCAAGAAACATATTTTTGTGACTACGCAGTCTGTTCATCTGTCTATGAATAACGATAATAAGGTTCTAAGACTAATTAGAGTCTTAATAAGGTTCTAATTAGTCTTACAGATATCCAGTTTGTCGTCTTCCATTTAGGAATGCAGCTGTTAGAAAAGTAATAATTCTTATATATAAAATATACAAAGAGAAAGCATTATAATCTTCTCTTCTATAAGTAATTATTAGTTGAGCATGAGAAACAAAAATCAGTGATTATGACAGTCTGTCTGTCTGAACACAATGACTCAAAAATGCATTCAAGTAAAGAGATGAAATTTTATATGAAATTCTAAAACCAAATTCATAGATTTTTCTTGAATTTTGAACGAAATCTATTTTAGGGATGTCTGTTTTACTGCCCGTGTATATGAAACTGAAAACTGCAAAATGTCAAATGAAAGTAAATTATTACATAATTTTTGTCATCACTTACGTTGATGTGAACAAATTTTGAATCACATCCGTTGAATGGACTGTCTGCCTCTCTGCCTATTTTTTTTTTTTTTTTTTTTTTTTTTTTTGCACTCATGCTAACATTATAAAGCAGGTAATTAGAAAAGGAAATTTGGTAGGACATTTTATGACCAAAAGATGTTATCAATATTATAGATATTCAATAGATTAAAAGGTAAGCATTCACTATTCATACTCGGTTCTCGATTTTCTTCCTCATTTTCATCATTATATAACGAAATAAAAAAATACGTTATATATCGAATCGATTCATATATTCACACGCTCGTAACACACAGAGGTTCTTCGAAGGACGGGGTGGGGCAGCTGCACTTTCGAACAGTCCGTGAGTTTTGGTATTTGCAGCCTATTTCTTCCCCTTCCCCTATCTCCATGATATTCTCAAGAGTTCCAGGCTCTTTAAAAGAGAACGGACAACAATGTGTTATATTGTTTTAAATATACCCGAGAGTCTAAGGGAGAATACTGCAACTGGTTGTAAGCTACAATTATATCGCTCATTTTCTATTATACTACCAGAAATGGTACCAGGAAAGAATGGTACTTGGGAAATGACACTTGGCTTGCCGGTTAAGCTCTATAAAGGTGGTAGACACACTTAGTAATTCAAACTATTTTCATTGTTCCGCAAATATTTTATCGCATGATTTTCTTGCATCACTGAAATTTAGGGAAGAAGGATTCTGATAATATCTTTGTAGTTGAGGAATAAGAAAATGAAGTTATAGTACCACGAAAGTTAAATCATACGGGCAGTTATATTTTTGATAATGCTAAGATATCAGGAAGCTTGGTTCTATTCGGTTGCTTCATATGCATAATAATTAGAGTAGGCATAAGACTATTAAAATAATAAATACATCTTTGATGTCTGTCATAATTTGACGCTTAAAATTATTTCCTCGGAGGAATCACGAACATCAAATTATGCCTAAAAGAATTTTTTGAAAGTGAAAAATAAAACCAGTATTCCCAGCGTACCAGCTGGTCACAAAAGGCAGCTATTTAAAAATAATGAGACATTTTCCATGCAGTAAGGGAAAGAGTTCTTGCCACCTGAAGACGTTATATGATCAATAGGACAATTTTCATTCTATCGTTTAAAGAAACTTAATAAACAATGAAAACTCTAATCCGTTTCAGACTACCTCTGTTTGACGATTGTGCTTCGCTAAGGGGTAGTATGAATGAAGATGAGCAGTTATTAAGCCTAATACCACAATTAAGCTGTATTCACTGTATTGATAAATATAAGCATCTCATTCTTTCATTTTTCCTCCCACTCCTTTTTTGACAAAATAAACGCCTCATGCCGCATGCGCAAAGATTAGAAGGGTTTCCGAATCCGAGAATGAACAATACTTTTAACCATAAAAACTTTATTAAATATCATATTAATTTTTATTTACTGAATTTGCAAGATTTGCTTTTCTTAAATGGTTCTTAATTCCATTTGGCTGAAATGCCACGTTTGGAATTCTTCTGTTAACAGCAAGCCACGCATTAGGCTTAAACATATCGTGTTAAGAGAATTAAGAACACCTGTTCGATTTTTCCATTTTATTAGTTGAATTGTGTCCAAAGTTTAACAAGAAATCACAGTTTTAATATCTGAACCGTACAAAAAATTTCACTCATCTAAATAGTCATATTTCTGAGTTGTTAACAGACAAACTTTTCTTTGAAGGCTGTCTTTCAAAATTTGGAATTTATTTTCAAATTTGATACAAGGGCCACATACGGAGTTTCATTCGCCTATGTTTATTTGAACATACGAGGTAAATACAGTAATAACGACATACCTGAAAAAAATTTAGTAAACATTCAAGCAAATTAACATTACGTTCTTCCAATATTATCATTAACAAAATCTTGTACCTTTTACCAAACGTCTGGAAGCCATAGGATATTGTTGGCCAAAGTGCTGTTTGTTGGTGTCGGCGACGGAGAGACCGACTACTCTGCTCACAAACGGCACGTCAGGAAGTCGGATGGCTCAAAGGGGATGTTTCTACTTAGGAAAGAGTTCGCAATCACAAGGACTCATATCAGGTGAGAGTACGTATCTCATCATACAGAGAATCTTCCAACACCTCTCAAAATCACCATCGTAAAAGATCTTGAACAACCAGACAACAAGCACTGTCATACAACATGATAAGAAGATTGTCCCATAATAACCATGGAAGTTTGAACCGTATAGCAGGGCCAGATGTGTTGCAAAATTCAGAAATAATAGTCTGAAATATTAAAGCGATACTGAGGAATGGATGTCCAACCTGTGCAATGCAAACCCACAGTCTCTTCCTGACCTACATTAAACGCTTTGACACATCAGGCAACCGTCTTATAAAGTGACGTTTCTCGCCACAGGCTTCAGATAATTCTTGATGACTTTGCTATACATTTTTGTCACGGACAACTTCGATTTTAATCCATCGCTGGTCGCGTTTTGTAAACATTATTAACAGCGGTATAAGCGACACTGTCCACTTCCCAGCTACAACAATTCCTTTTATTACATAGACTTTTTCATGTACTCTACACATCGACAATAGCGCCATCTCACTGCTCTGATATCCTGTGTGCGCATGTCTAGTGTTCTGGGATTTGCAAAGCTACTTTATCATTGTTTTATTTACAGCCCTCGTATATGCAACAGTAAATGCAAGAAACGGGTAATTATGTATAATTTCCCATGATTATTGGTAATCATCAATGTTTAGTTATGAGCAAATAAGTTATCACCAATTACTTTAATTTGGTGGTAAGTTAATACCACCAGATTAAAGACGTTTATTTTAACATAGATTTCACCCAGATTTTGATTAAATATAAAGGTTTACTAACCAAATTTCACATCTAGAACTCAGATTTATATTTAGTTATTATTAAAAAATTCATTTTCAAATTGAAATAATTTATTTTTTTCTCTAATCATATATTTATAATTCCAAAAAATTAGTCTTAGTAAGTCCACTAAATGAGAATTTTCTATAAAACGGTTGAGAATTTCTGTCTATTGGGTTAAGTTATGAGAAAGAATTTCTTTCAATCTAAAAGTTTTATTTCTTTTGGAGGAAACATGCCGCCGTGAAATTCCGATACACCAATCTAAGAAATCAAAAACTTTTTTTTACAAATCGATGCAAACAAACTTAGATCTTACTTTGAAATTGCAAAGAAACTTAAAATTCCAGTCTATACTTTTAAAACTTTATAAAAACGATAAAGATACGGGTTTGCAGACAGTGAGCCTGCCATCTACTTAATGCATCGGAACGAATGTCGAACGCATCGAAGGGAATCTTCTGATCCGGAAAGATTTATCCACTGCTTAGATAAACAGTGGGGCTAAACCAGTGTTCCATTTAACGATCTGATACTAACGGAAGTGCAATAGAACATCAAGAATTGCAGATTTCTAACAGGCTGGTTTTACTGATTCTGAATATGCATGTGAAATCCCACTTCATGTGTCGTTACTTGGCTTGACATTTTATTATATTTTTCGGATACAAATTTCATATTTAATCAGCAGTAAGAGTTTCCCCTAAACTTTCTTGCGTACTCCCAATATAAATCTTGGTCCCCCTTTCTCCGCATAAAATTGTACTTTTTGTAAGGCTACAAATGACTTAAATGGCATTAGTGAACAATAGATATGGTATATATAAATCCGTGACGTGAATCTAAAATGTTTACTCAACTGTCATGCTAATATGCATTTTAAATGCATTTTTGCTGACCAATTGAAACAAAACGTGTTACGAAACTACAGTTGTGTCTCAAGTTGAAATATCTCATTGATTTAAGTTATTGATTGAATCTCATTGATTTAAGTTATTGATTTTATGAATTATTGCATTGACATGCTTGCGAAAAATACAAACCAAAAGATAATCAATCTTTTGCTTCAAACTTTAACAAGAAAAAGAATTTTAGTTGCTAAACCTACATACTAAATTCTATCTGTTTAGCTCTTTACATTTTGTTGTTACCGAGTTAACTCGTACTAAACCAAACCGAAATTTGATATGGAATAGTTGAAGTCACAAGATACCATACCAAATTTCATTCATTAAAGTCATTCCATTTATGACCTATTACTTTTACATATATATGAAATTACAAATGACAGACGGCTAACCCTTTAACGGATTTACCTCAAAATTTAATAAGAATTTATATTTCAGATGCTAAATCTGAGTACCAAATCTTATCCACCTAGCTCTTTGAGTTTTGGAGCTATCAAGTTCCCCTGACTCGAAAAGCTGGGCAGACAGATTTCTTCAAAATGAATTTCATACAGAAGCTTTTTCATATAGAAATCTACAAGTTACCAAATTTTATCTATCTAGTAATTCAAAGCGCTTTTGAGATCGTGTTTACAGACAGACATATTTCCAAAATTGTGCTTTTCGGAATCAGGAAGGTCTAAGACGTGGAGATTCATAAAATTCTCGAGTTCGAATTTTTGTGACTAGTACAAACATTTCCTATATTTTTCATACGAGACAGTAATAAATGAATAAATCCAATGTCAGATAATCAACCATGACAGATTTGTAATTGAACAGTCAGTTCAATTTTGTTCAATTTATGGGATTTTGGTAAGTTCAATTTTGAAATACATCTATAAATTCGGTCGTACGTAGATATACCAAATTTTATCTATTTAGCTCGAATATTTGAGTTATCATGTTCAAAACCAGACGGAAAGAACAGACTGACAAGCATAATTCCAAAAATGAGTTTTTCGAATTCAGAGAGATCATAAACGTAGTTTCATCAAATTCTCGATCTAGAATTTTTTGACGATTACAATGCTACTGTACTTCATATACAAAAATGTAAAAATCACGTATATGCTTTCTAAATAGCTCTTTTTTATAACATAAACTCTTTTTTTTAACATGATCCTATTAACATGTTAGCATCGTATCTATAATTGTGTTATGCGATAGGTATGATTGAAGAATTGTTCGAAATGCTCTATATAATATAACAGCATCTTATTTCCCGGTATCTACAAACAAAGGATATTTTACCAATTTAATGGGTATTACATGGATTAAGCTATCCCCATCACAATCTTGCACTTCAACCGCACCTCTAACTACTTTATCAAAAACCTTTTCAGAGTACAATTTAAAATATTTACACAAATTACCATTCTAAATATTAAATAAAAAATTCAGTTGAAAATTGATAATTTTAAGTGTTTTCAAATCAGTAAATAAATATTACTAAATTATAATATAAATTGTAATTATATAATAAATATAATTAAATTTAAATAAACATAAAAGAGAAATAAGAATGAAAAATAATAAGTAATAAAGAAAAAATAAATCAATATAGAATTTCTATACTATTTATACCTCTTGTTATATTAGGGTTGCTATTCTGGTAAAAGTACATATTTTTCGTTTAATTTGCTCTGTAAATATCTCTTTAATTTAAAGCAGAGTTGGATATAATTAATATGAAATTCTTGGATAGAAAGATATATTGTAGATGTATGTGTCTAACAATTTTTTTCTTCAAATTTAAATAACAATATTTTGAGATTAAAATTATTCAAATGTAAAAATTAAGTTAACTAGGTAAGCAATAAATAAATGTATAAATACAAATAATAAGAAACATAATAACATCAATATAATAGTATATTTAAACATAATTATATTATACAATTATGATATGAAATAAATAAATATCATCGTATAATAGTATAGTCTTGCAGTAACTATAGTAACTGCTCTATAGGACAGATCATTAAGC
This sequence comes from Argiope bruennichi, assembly GCF_947563725.1. Taxonomy (NCBI): domain Eukaryota; kingdom Metazoa; phylum Arthropoda; class Arachnida; order Araneae; family Araneidae; genus Argiope; species Argiope bruennichi. The sequence continues at coordinate 91,824,156 of NC_079160.1, forward strand.
TTAGAGCTATCACATTTGACATGCAATTAGTCTTTGAAAAAATATTCGATAAAAAAAGTTTTCAAAAATTTAATTAGAATTTTGATTAAAAGTTATACAAAGTTTTCAAAAATAATTTAAATTATATATTATTGCATAATTTGAAAATTTCTTAAACATTTACCACAATAACTTTCGTACATATTATTGGATAAAAACAATTTTTACATCCTTTTCAAATTTAACAAATAAGCTTTTCAGCTTAACAAATTTATATCCTTTCAAATTTTTCCCTTATTTTAACAATTTTTTATAAATTTTTGTAATTATACTTTTAAAATTACAAAAATTTTACAATATTTTTCATTGTTTTAGTATTTAGATTTACATTCACATACAAAATATCTTTATTATTTGCGCTTTATTGTTTCTTTATGTTTAAAAGACAATTTAAAAATAAAACAAAGGTAGACGAATCAAGACTAAAACATGATTATATCGCGATATTTATACTACATATTCATTTTTCTTTTAAAATTTTTCAATACATTTTGCCGTTTGAGTTCCATTTCTATATTTTCCTTGCTAGTCATATGACAAAATTTCAGATTCAAAATTCGAGCTTGCTTTTTAAGTGCATCTAAAATATTCTACTATTTGAAATGTTTTTCTTTATGATGTACCATTTTAAAATCTATTTTTAAAGTATTTTAGTTTCTCTGTCGTTTCAAGAATTATTCCTTGCACGAAGTCATTTTAAAACGACATTCATATTTTCTTTCTATATGTTGAAATTTCAGATTTAAAAATCCATCCTTGCTTTTTAAATGTATCTAATATTTTCAATCATTTGAAAGGATTTCCGTTATTATGTGCATTTCAAAATCTAACTTTGAAAGTACTCTTAAGATTTATGCTATTTTAAAGAGTATTGCTTTTAAAGAATAGTTCGCTGTTTTAACAATGGATTGTTATTCTTTTTTCGAATGGTTATATTTCAGATTTAAAAATTCAAATGTAATTATATTAAGGTTTTAATTTTACCTATTTGTGTCTTAATTATAATTAGGCATTTGAGAAAAGATAAAATTAAATCATTCCTTTTGAGTGCCAATTTGAAAAAATAATCGTTGAGAATTTACCAAATAATTCATTCGTTCTTTTTCATATAGAGTACACTTAGGAGTATCCGATTCGCGATTATCCGGCTTCCGACTATCCGGCCTAGTTCTCTTTTATCGTAATGAAATGAGGAAGGCAAGGTGTGGCAGAAGCAGTCATCTATTAAGGATTTTTTCAAAAACTGAAAACTGTAAAGTTTTGATTCTTATCTTAAGGTTACCTCTTCATATCTAGGTAAGCATTTATCAATAAAAAATATAATCAGTTTGAGTCAATATTCTTTAGGCTTACGAATTGCTTTAACGTTTTGTTTATGTTTCCCTCCTTTAAGCTAGGCATTGCCGAATTTGTGTTAAAATGTGAACAGTTTATATCCTTTAACCTTACTTTTTCTCTAATAAATTCATGAAACATGCAGTACAGTATGTAAGCATATATATAAACTACTAGTGTAGAGTCTTCTATTTTAACTCGACACGTTACTGGCAACTGCTTCTATGATTCATCGGGCCGCGTTCCGTTCTAAATGGCTTGAGATAAATGGAGAGCTTATTACACAATAAGAAGTGAGAAAATACGGTTCTTTGTCTTCTGGTTAATGGTGGGCAAAGTAATGAGCTCATAGAACTTCAGCCTATCCAGCTTTTTTGTTATCGGTTTGTCCTTCCCCCACATTAGGCCGGACACTCGGGAGTGTACTGCATATATTTTTTTAAATATGACACTGAGAGTTAAATTTTGTTTCATAAAAAAATAGTACAATAGTTGTCATTTAATTTGATCATTTCCACTCTTAAGAATTTTGATGACATTAACTGTTCAATAACAATAATAGAATTGGATAAAATCAAATATATTTGTATCACATCAGAGAAAAAACACTTACTTCAGAGTTATCTATAATTTATTTTAAAAATAACAATCAAAAGCATGCATTGATTGTTGTTTGGCAATAATCAATCCTTAACAGTTTGCGTATATATTTTTCGTACTTGTTTGTGAACAATTATTTCTTAATAGTTCGCATATATATTGTTCGTACTTATTTGTAAACAATTATTCCTGAACAATTCATGTATATATCGCTCGTACTTATTTGGCAACAATTATTCCTTAACAACTCACGTATATGTCTTTCGTACTTATTTGTCAACAAATATTCCTTAACAATTCACGTATATATCGTGTCGTCCGTACTTATTTGTCAACAATTAATTCTTAATAATTCACATATATATCGTTCGTACTTATTTCTCTACAATTATTCCTTAAAAATTCACGTATATGTCGTTCGTACTTATTTTCCAACAATTATTCCTTAACAATTCACGTATATATCGTTCGTACTTATTTTTCAACAATGATTCCTTAAAAACTCACGTATATGTCTTTTGTACTTATTTGCCAACAATTATTCTTTAACAACTCACGTATATGTTTTCCGTACTTATTTGTCAACAATTATTCCTTAAAAATTCACGTATATGTCTTTTGTACTTATTTGCCAACAATTATTCCTTAACAATTCGCGTATATGTCGTTTGTGCTTATTTGTCAATAATTATTCCTTAACAATTCACGTATATATCGTTCGTACTTACTTGTCAACAATTATTCCTTAACAATTCAGGTATATATTGTTCTTACTTGCTTTTTAAAAATCTATTGAGCGTCGCATTTCAAAATATCAAGAACTTGACTCATTTCGGCGTGTATAGGAGGGCTTTCTTCAACACATTTGTCTCTGTCAGAATCATAAACTTTTAATTCTTGTCTTGCTCATAAAGAAACGGTAAATTAAAAATTTATAGAGAAGAGGCTGCAAATTTTTCATCTTTCCCTCTGCGTTGTTTTCAATTAATTTAAAATAAACTTCATAGAATTTGTAAAAAAATTTATGAATTTCATTATTTAACATTCCTTATTTAGTCTATTTTGATTTTGAATATTACAAAGCAGATTGAAGTAGTGCAAGATTATTCAGATTTCCTCTCGCACCTGGTACATTGTTATTCTTTTAAACCAATCCAGACCGCTCTATTCAAATTAAAAGAATATGAGCCTTATCCTAACCGAGAAATAATTCTTTGTATTTTCTTATAAGGAGAACGAAAAATTACTCTATTCTCAATAGTTAACGGGAGCTGAAATAATTTATTATTGGTCAGATTTCAATTCACACTTGGCAGCATTGTTGTTCTTTTAAACCAATTCAGACTCCTCTAGCCCAGATGAAAGGATATAAACCATATCAAAAAGGAAAAATAATTCCTTGTATCGCCTTATTAGAGTAATGAAAAATTTCTCGAATCTCAACATTAAACTAGCTGAAATTAAAAGAATGGTCAATTTTCCACTTCAAATCTGATAATACTAAACGATGAAATGATGCGATACTTCTGCGTACATTTTAATATGTGAGTTTTGAACCAGAGAATTTTTATAAAATATAAACAAATAATAATATTAATCGCAATCATATTAAACGGCGTCCATTGCACATATTTTTAATTAATTTTTAGATCTTTAAACTTTATTGCATTTAGTAAATCCTGAGCTTTGGAATTTATGTTAAAAGATAATAAAAATATATTTAATTAAAACAATTTTTAAAAATACACTTTCATTTGGTCACAAAACAGATTTTTTTTTACAATTCGTTTTCACTTTTAGATCTTGAGATTAACTTTTATCCTCAAACTCACTACTCGGTAGTGGCTCTGGTGTGATATCAAAATTTAATTTAATTAATGTTTAACTAATAATGAATTTCTGAAAATATTAAAATAGCGAACTGTCATCGATAACACAAAAACAATGCAAAATTCCCAAACTCTAGCACATCAGGAAGTGAGGGATAAACGGATTAGAAAATTTCATCTTTACAAAGAAGAATCGTCAATTTAAATGAAACTGTTTTATCAAAATTAATGCAAAATTTAATGCACGTCCGTCCATCTAAAAATTAGATAATTATTGCTCATTGCTTATTGGGCTCTATGTCTTTAATAAAATCTATGTATATTTTAAAAAAATAGTTATTTGTTAAAGAAAATATTTCAAAACATATTAAAGATTTAAAATATTTCTCAATTTAATAATTATTTTTAAATTACTTTGCGTTTAATTAGGATCGAATTCCCTTTCTCCGATGCCAAGATTATTTTAAAACTCCAGGTAGTGTGAAATTAAATTAAATACTTAAGTAGATGCGATAGTTTTGTTAATTTTTAGTTTTTTATTTATAATTTTAATATAAAAAGATTAATAAAAATTCTATTAAATATTTTGAGAAAATATACAAAGTACATTATAAGGGATATTTTTTTCCACATTTTCGGATACTAACTCTGTACTTTAACTTTATATACATGTGTGTGTGTGTGTGTGTGTGTGTGTGTGTGTGTGTGTGTGTGTGTGTGTGTGTGTGTGTGTGTGTGTGTGTGTGTGTGTGTGTGTGTGTGTGTGTGTGTTTTAAATGGACAATGGACATTCAGAAACTGATGTTTCTGGCGTCACTAAGAAACAATATTTTTTTTAACCTTTTAGAAAAAGGATAGAAAGTTAAGAAAAAATATATAAAAATTTACAATTATTAACACATAAAATTCAGTTTTAAGAAAAATATAACTTTTGGTAATCGAAATGCAGTTTTTAAATGGATATAAAGCCGGTAATTAAAGAGACATAATGAATAAATAAATAAATAAAATAAAAATCCAATAATAGTTTTAAGTTTCCAATATCTAAATATTTTGCCTAAATTTGTTAAAATTGTCTTTAATTTGCTAACCTTTTTATTTTAAGATCATTAAAAGTCATTACGGCTATGTATATATGTATGTTCCACATCTTTTAAGCGACATGGTCGATTTCAATTAAATATAACACACTCATTCTTGCAATAAAGACAAATAATACTGCCAACATTTGAAAGCGCAAAACTTAATTAAATACTCAATTAATTAGAAATTAGCAGAAATTTTGGTATTTTTCTGCAGTAACTTTGGAGCAAAGAAAAAATATTTAATATCATATTAAATTATAAAATTTTTCCTTTTTTATGATATCATTTTCATTTCCCATTTTTTTCTTCCAAGAAGGGAGTAACAGCTGAAAGTTTATATCTATACCTACATTTTTTTTTATTATTATTTTTTTGGGGGGGGAAAATTTGATATTTTTGGAAAAAACAGGGTTATTGAAAAAGACTTTTAAGCACTTTTCAGCGAAAACGGACCAAAAATAATTTCATTAAAAATGATGGATTTTTTTTAAATTTCAGATAATATTATAATGATTGATTATCCAAAAAGAAATGGAGATAATTGAATTTGCAGCTAGCATTTTACATTCATTATTAAACCTAAACGCATTTAAATGTCATTTTAATTAAATTTTTTCCATTACGGTTGTAAATGTTCATACATTTAAATGTTTTATTACCATTTACATATAAAATATATTATTTAATGCTTTTCGAGAAATAGTAACTACAAAATAAGATTTTTTAATTTAGTTTTCAAGACTTTTTACTGAAAACAGACCATTATGATACTATTTGAAAAAGTGAAAAAAAATTAATAGAATCATTTTTTTTTGTCCGCGAATCTGATTATTAGGAAAAGTATTTATTGGTATTTTTTCCGACAACAGTAATTTTTTAACGAAGTCAAATTTTTTCAAAAAATACTGTTGGTATCAATCTGAAATTTTTAGGAATCATTTCTTTCTTTTTAACTCTTTATTAAATAGAATACTAATTTCGCTCAAATAAATATATATAAACAAATAAAATTCTCCAACTTTTCAATTTCTTTAAATTTACTCCTTTTCGTATTAAATTACCGTAATCTTTTAAATACCTACAACTTTATAATTTAAACCTCTCTTCTCAGATTAATAATTTTTATATAAACGCGAAAACCAATGTTTCAACTTTCAGATAACATCTCTCCTTTATCAGGTAATATATTCAAATTCAAGCTTAGAAGCCTATTTTGAAAAGTCATTTCATCAATTTAAATCAATAAGATTGTGCTATGTAATTTTTTCATGTCAAAGTTCAAGTCGGCTGAAGTAATTGTTTAGACACTGTACGGTTCCATCAGACCCTTCTCGAAAAAAGTTTCACCCATATAAAAACTTTAAAAAACTGTCGCTAAATCGAAGTTCGCTTGAGGAGCATCCAATTCTAATTTAATAGAATTATAGTTTAATTTTCTGAATTGTCACATTTGGCAAATTATCGCCAGAAATAAATTTTATCAAACAGTAATTCTTATCTATTAGAATTTCCGATGTGTTTTTTTTACAAGCATCTTTTCAGAAGAAAAAACTCAGCTCCATTTGAGATAAAAACATTCCTTAATCACAGTTTATTCACAGCCGTTCGAAAGAAATTTTTTAAATGCTTGAGTAATTTTCAAAAATTCCATTGTAGGAAAAAAGTTGTTGTAAAACAACTAACCTCCGTGAGAAGCAGAGCGTAGATTTTTCAAACAAATCCAATTCCTGCTTCTGTGAAAAGTCATCAAGAGAAATCAAGCCGTTTGTTTTTGAATACCGGGAAACGCTTTTTCAGCTCTACTTGATGCTTTTCACTTCGTTTCTTCTCATTTTAAGTGCAGTGCTACACGAAAAAATATCGCTTTAATTTAACTGTTTCGGAGAATTACATGCTACAAAAACTTTGAATAGCCCGATTGGCCATGTATATATTTTAGCTTTTAACAAGGCGGATCTCCGGGCAAGATTCACCGATTAGAAAGTAATTCTAATAAACATTAGTACATTCTAATAAACTTGTTGTGGGTGAGAACGTCTTACAAGACATTGGCGTACAATAGTTATGAAATATTAACTCGGCGTGATATTATTGGCGTGAATTTAGCATTTTTTTTAAAAACCTATTATGTAATTCTTGGCGAGTTATTTGGTGATTATTTGGTGAGTTATTTGGTCCCTGAATGCTTTAAATAATTTCCAAAAATTTTAATATTTTAGACACGTTTTTCTCAACCGATTGAAATATAAATTTGCTCAAAATTGCACCTGTAGTCATAAAATCCTATACCAAATTTGATATATTTAAGTCAATGCATTTTTGAACTATCTCATTTACCTATTTTTGAAAGTATAGACCCATAAATAGTCAACCAACCCGTTGTTGGACTTGACTCAAACTTTAACAGGCGTCTACACTATAGATTTTAAATCTGTGTACCAAATTTTATCTATCTAGCTCTCTTAAGTTTGTAATTATAGTGTTAACTTATATTCTAACATCTGGACAAACGATTTTCTACTGAATGATTTTTATTCAAAATTTGATAGAAATCTGCAAATTTGGTGTAAAGACCGTATACCAAATTTCAACCGTCTAACTCAAAGCGTTCTTGAGTTGTCTTTGCCACAGACAGATTGACGGACGGACAATATCTAAAACTGTGTTTTTCGATCTCAGCGGGGGAATCTAAAACGTGGAATTTCGTCAATGTCTGGAATTCGAATTGTTTTGCTATTACTAAAGTTTTTTTGTACTACGTATACGAGAAAGTAAAAAGGAATTGATAAATATTATTATTTAATAAAAGTTTTATTTTTTTAGTTTATCGATACGATATGATACAGACATTATATGAAACATCAGTATTGCTTAGAAATTTGTCCATTTTATAACAGGCCAGTTGTTTTTACTCAAAATATGAAATATGAGAATTATTTATTATATACTTTCCATAGACATCATATTCAGGCTGCCTCAAAAAAAGTGGAACAAGCCTGTATTTGCAATTAGACATATACTTCGAATTACAAAATTTCATCAAATACGAAACACAACTGCATTAAAATACTTTGGCGTCCTTCTATAGGAAAAAAAAAAATGAAAAATTACAAAAATGTATTTTTTGCACGGTCCCTATAGTGAAAAAATGTTAATTAGTAAAATGTTTCTTTTATACTCATCTATAAGGATGCATAATTTCCTATAAAATTTGTAAGGCTATTAAAAGTAAATTTGTTGACTTTTCAATACCTCTGTCCGGTGTTGCAATGACTTTTGTCATTTTTCTATACTTCTTATCGGCGTTGCAATGACCTTCGTCATTTTTCTATACCTCCTATTGTTATTACAATGCCTTTGTCATTCTTTCTATACCTCGTATCGGTGTTACAGTGACCTTTATCGTTTTTCCATACTTCTTACCGGTGTTAGAATGACCTTTGTCATTTTTTCATACCCCCTAACCAAAATTGGAATGACCTTTGTCATTTTTCTATACCTCTTGCCGGTGCTACAAAATTTTTGTTATTTTTCCGTACCTCTGACTGGTGTTGAAATGACCATCGTCCTTTTTCTGTACCTCCGAGTGGTGTTGGAAATAATTTTTTTTCTATGTATTTTTCAGAAATAATACAGATGCTTAGAAAGATTATTAAAAGGGCAGAATCAGAAAAAAAATCAGAATTAAGCATACTATTATTATCTTCAATAATAGTTTAATTCTCTGCTTAACAGTAACAGCTGTTTTAAAAATTTCATTAAAAAATTCTTAAAATTTAAAAAAAAAATCATTAAAATTAAAAATAAATTATATAAGTAAAATTTTTATATAACTAGCAAACTAATTTTTTTTTCAATTTATAAAGTATTTTTCAAAATAATATGTCCTGCAGTTATTGAGGAAAAGAGCTAAAATTTTGATTTATTTTTAATCAAAAATTTATTTTAAACTAAAAATATTTTTTAAAAGCACTTACTGTAGGAGGAATAGTTATATGTCGCATTTGGTTCTGAAACGTACCAAATTTTGAGCCAAATCTAACAAATGATTGACCGTCTGTCGGTCTGAACTTTCAGAAACTTGTAAACACGATAACTCAAAAAACACACCGAATTAAATGCATCAAAGTTGGTACGGAATTTTGTGATTAGAAATGTAATTCTGTGTCAAAAGTGCTGGTTCAATCGGTTAGGGAAAAACGCGTCTAAAATACATATAGGATTTTTGGATATTATTAAACGCATTTCAGGAATTAATAGTCAAAAATAGTCATTTGGTAAGGATGACAAGATAGAGCCAAGAATAATACTAAATTCACGCCAAATGTTGATATTTCGTAACTATTGAACGCCAATGCCTTGCCAAGCGTTTTTTGAGATAACACCTTTATTAGAAAATATGCGAGAAAGATCTCCCTCTGATTTTTGTCCATAGAGGACAAAGAAGAAGAAAGATATGGGAAGTAAATACTTCATACATGTGAAGTCAGAATTCGGTTATTTCAGCTGGTATTTTAAACCGAGTAAAAAATATAAATGTGGAGAAATATAACTGCACATTTGAAAATGAATAAAAATAAGTTTTTAAAAACGACATCTTCTTAATGAAGGAAATCTGAAAGTAAAGGTAAATTCGCGAAGAAAAAGCTTAAGATTTGAGCTTAAGCCTATAAATGTTGTAGTGAGTAATCATTGGGTATACGCATGCATAGATAAATCTGGGTATATTATCTAAATATCTACTAATATTTCTCTTAATACTCCTAAAGAAAGAGATAGTCTGACTTGAAATTGTCATTTTAGAGAAAAGTTTTAGGCCTTTATATTAAAGTTTCATTTACTTTCAGCTATTACTTGGGAGATTAGAAGTGGAATTAGAGCAATTTAGTTTTCAATTTCGCATCATTAAAAATACCAAAAATAGTGGCCTCTATGTATAAAGATTAATCTTGTTTTTAGTTTCGTTTACACAAATCTGCAGTTTTCCCAAACTTGATGAAATTTATTATGCAAGCTTTTTTTTCAACTTAGAGAAAGATCACTGTGAACTTTTCAAAGTATAAAAAGTGTTTTTCAAATATAAGTTAAATAATAATACATCAAATTTTCTGGATTTTCATTATTTTTTTGCATTATCTTAAAATGAAAAAATTACATTTTTAATGATAATAATTTCATTTCTGTGCAATTTTCTTTAATTTCAATAAGTTTTTACTTTCTCATAAACGTAGCATAGAGAAAGTATAATAGTCGTCAAAAAATTTGAGCTCCAGATTTTGCCGAATTTTCACGTTTCCGAATTTTCACGTTCCTTGAAAATTCAGTTTTTGGAAAATGTCTGTCTATCTGTGAAAAAGTTAACTCAAAAACGTTTTAAGCTAGATGCTTTAAATTTGGAATAAGGTCTTGACAAAGATTGTAAAGACCGTAGATTTCTATCAAATTTTAAGTAAAATCTGTCCAAAGAAAGTTTGTTTGTCCGGCTGTTCGAACAAAACGAAAAGTGCTAGATGCATAAGATTCGGCAGCCAGAAAGCATTTATAGTGTAGACATATGTCAAATTTTGAACCTTATTATAAAATGGTTTGATTGCTAGTTGGTCTGTACTTTCAGAAATATGTAAACACGATCATTCTAAATCACAAGAACTTAAAAACATCAAATTTGGCATGGGATTTTGTGACTACAAGTGCAGCTTTGTATCAAAACTTTGTTCTAATCCTTTGCGAAAAACGTTTCTAAAGAACAGATTCAATTTTTGGATATAATTAACCCCATGGCAGGGATTAATCGCCAAAAAAACTCGCCAAGTATGGCACGATAGAGTTAAAAAAATTTTAATTCATGCCAAAAGTTAATATTTTGTAACTATTGTACGCCAGTGCCATGTAAGGCGTTCTCTGGCGTGACAAGTTCTTTAGAGTGTAAGCGAGAATGTTTTGGGGAAACCATTCCTACTGGTTATTATTTATTTTCATACGCAATTCATGATTTTTTTTATTGCTCTGATGAAGCACAAACTTTTCATCTATGCAACCATTTAGTCATGTTCTTTTGCCAATATTATAATCAATTTTTTTTTAAATTTTGCTTTCTTAGGATATTAATTCTCAATATGATTTCTTCATTGTTCTCTTCACTGATCAGCAAACTCTCAAAGTGAAAAATTAAGGAAAGAGCACTGAACTTTCGAAATGGAAAAGCAAACAAAATCGATATAAGAACAATAATGCGACTTTAAAAGTAATGTTAATGAGTTATTCATCTCTATAACTATAATGGAAAAATCACCATTTACTAACTCATCCCCTTCAGTACTACATATTGTCCAATTTTTGCGTCATTTGGATGAATAGAATATCCTCCACAACTTGAAGCTCTTGATTTTCAGTTTGGTCAATTCTTCACTTTTATGAAAATAATTATAAAGCAAAATTTATATTTCTAATTCAGCTCCCAGTTACATAACAGAATTAAATTTAGTTCTGTACTTTTTGTCTTAATCGGGTGCAAGACATTCAAAGCCCCCAAACAATCAAAATTTCAAGCAAACTCTCAAAATTCATAATCTTAATTCCATTTCCAATTACATTAAGGAGTTAAATTCAACTGTGCACTTTTTGTCCGAATTGCATCCTAGAAATTCAAAGCCCCGAACTATCAACGTCCCAATTTTCAGTACTGTTTGAAACCAACAAGAAAACAAGGCCAAATTACCGAGTTAGTGGTAACAAAACGAAAGGACTTCAAAAAAACAAAACTAAAACTTTATTGCCCCAGACTTTTAAGATCTTCCGATGTGATCACCTATGAAATTACACTCTACCACTTCCCCCCTCTCCTGAGACAGACATCTCGATATCAAGCTGCAAACGGGACCATTCCCAGCGAAACTCGTAGACAGACCCTTCCTAATTTTCTTCGCCATCGTTTAACCATCGGTAACGACTGGTTAGGACGGAAACTCGGTGTTTAACCAGTTAGAATTTCGCGAAGAAGAAGACGTATCCATGCCTGGATGCTCCAGAGAAATTGAAAAGAAGATTTTGTTTGTTTCGGGTAATTTTCTCCAATGTTCCTCTAATTTGGGAGAGAGTTTAGCACTTAATCAACTGTCTCCGTGTAATGGATGGTTGGGATTTAGTGAATGTATTAGGATGTAGCGAGCTTGAACTTGACAGATATTAATGAATTTAGTTTCTTTGATTATTTTCGTTTTGGTGATCGTTTTCGTTTCGTTATACTTTTATTTAACTGCACTATTTCCAGATTTATAAATTTCATATTTGTAAAAAACTTCAATTTTTACAAAATTAAAATTACAAAGTCATTTTTTACAAATATAAAATGTCAATTTTTCATTTATTTTGTGATAAACATAAGGTTCAGAAATCTTCGAAAGTCGTGGATGCTCTGATAAAAATGCAATATTTAAATATATTGGAAATTTATTTATAAATAAATCGATTAATTTTTATCTATGTTAGAGACGAAATTTGTTATTAAATTGGAGAGAAAAAAATGATTTGCATAATTTTATGTTTATTATTAACCGAGTGGAGCGATATCATATTTCAATTCAACAGTTTGGCATTTCGTGTCTTTATTTGTAAATTTTTTCATCGAATTTGGCCTCAATATTCTTTAAGTCATAAAAAAAACGACTTATATATCAGAATTTTATTTCTTTAATCCCATTTCAAGATGGCGGCCTTTTAATAAATTGAATGTTTGGCGAGTTTGGCGCTATGAACTTTTTTAAGCATGGTAGTTTAATTCCTGAATCACTTATGCAAAATATTTAATTCATGGTGATTGAATTTTTAAGCTTTAAAATATAAATATATTTAAGAAAGTATATGTTTAAACTTTAAAAATTAAGCCGCCATGTATTAAAGATATTGATATTAGTAGATTAGGGAATAAACCTTTAAGCTTGAAAGAGTTAAAACAGTTGAGTCATTTTAAAAATAACGAAATAATTAAGTATAATTTTGTTAACATTGATAAAAAAAGAAATTTAGTTGAAATTTTGCCAATATTGATAAAAGCAAAATATAAATAATTCTTATTTGATAAAAAGAACAATAAAAGCATTGACTACATTTTTAAAGATTGCTACGCAGGGCAGATCTTAATTTTATTTTTCGTGTGTATAGGGGAAGATATTACATCTCTTATTCATAAGAATTACAGGTCATAATGAATTAAAAATTAGTAATAGAAAATAATAAATGTAAAAAAGTTAAATAATATTTTATAAAAGCAAAAATAGTTTAAATAAGTATATTTTTTTTTCATCTTTAAATATGAAGATAAAAATAAAATCTTTCATGTGTGAACCGTTAGTAATACTTTAAAATAAACCAAGCTACTGTGATGGTTTCAAAAACAATCTCAAACGTTCATTAAAAATTTAAAGTGTCTCATAAATGCGATGCTTATACTCCAATCCATTTTTAGCATCTTTTTAAACGACTCAAGCTTTAACATTTTTATTTCTTCCATTATAATGTTCATAAATATTATTTCTTACAATTGTTTATGTTAATAAAATAACAATTTGAAACCTTTTTTAAATTTTTTATATTTTAGTTGTTGGGTCAAAATATTAAAACGAGACTCTAATCTCGATGCCAGTTCAAAGCAACGAATATTTGCCAAGGAAACACATTAAAAATATCAAAAATTTATTGATGAATAAAGGTATTTATTCATTTTTCATAGAAATTCACATTCGTAGTGATCATAATAAATGTCTGCTTTAGAGTGAATATTATATCTTATTTATTTGACATAGTATTTTCAATTGCAAACTATAGTAATTGTATATTTTCAAAAGTTTCTTTGAATTTCCAGGCCTTTTAAATATATTTTTAAAACTAGATTTATTTTCTATAAAATTAAAAGAACATGATAGGCAATAATATTTAAAAAATACAAGTTTTCAATAGCATTATATTTCAAACTGCAAGTATTAATCGTTGATATTTTGTTAAATTCTCTAAGAAACACGAATTCGTTTGAGCACTGAAAGAAACGCAATCGTCTACAAGGCATCCATTGCTTGAAAGGATTCAAATTTTGATATTTATTCCCATTGTCACGAACAATAAAATAAATAATTTCCATCGTTCTCTTAAATTATAGAAAAAAAATTCCAAAAATCAATTTTATCTTTTTTTTAATTATATAAATGCTTGCCTTTTTTAAATATCGTTTGTTACACAAAATTATATATTTTTATTCCAAGAAATGAAAAACAATTTATATCGTCTGCTAACATTTTAAAATGCTTCAGAAACCAATTTCATCTTTATATAACTTATTTTAACTCATTTTTTAAATACTTTTTTCTTAGTAAACTACACATTCTAAATCCAGTAAAAAGAGGAATAAAAATTTGATGGTTAATGGCCGAAAAGTTCCATAGAATATTTGCTGAAAACTAAATTGGAACATCAGAATGCATTAAAATAAATCATCCATAAATTGTAACAGATAATAAAATTTTTTGAAAAAGTAAAAATCAGAAGAATGCTATTTTTTCAGATTTTTTTCAAAGAAGAAAAGCATTGTCTTTGTGAGTATGCAAATATTTTACTGTATGGCAAGAAAAAAATTATGAAGAACGAACCAACTTTTTACAATTATGATGGGAAAAAGCATTTTTGCAGATTGAGTAAAAATTGTATGAAGAAAGTAAGAACTGAAATGGATTCTGCGCTTGGGCATTAAGGAATAATTTCAATCTTCTACTTGTATATATTTAAGTTAATAATGTTTTTATTTGCAAAAAAATAACAAATGTTAGAACAATTAGCGTGGATATTATTATGGCTAGCGTGTAAATTAATAAATATTAGACATCTCAATGTGTTATAATTTTCTTTTCTTTTCTTTTGATGACAAAAATTGGTTTTATTCTATTTTTCATTTTCTTCGTAAAATCCTTTTTACCACTTAATTTCTCTTACGGGAAATTCTACTGTAAATATAATAAAGTAATAAGCAATATAATAAATATTAAGTAATGAAAAAATGAAGTTATATCATGAGTTATTATTAAAAGCTTTTGTCGCTCTAAATTTAAAAAAATTATTATGTATTTTTTATATAAAAAGGCCATGAATATGGAAGAAAAAGCCTCTAAGAAGAGAAGTTTTCATGATGTGGTAGCTCCAATGAAGATTTCAAAATCGGTTCTTGTTTGGAATGTGAAAACCATAAATTATTGAATAAAAAAAGATATCAAAATACAATATTTATTAATTTTAATTTTTTTTAAACCTTGTGCCATTCCTCCCTTATATGAGTCCTATAAGGGAGGTGTGGGACAAAAATGTTGCAATATTTAACTATGCAAATAAAAGTTAATTTAGCAACTAAGCTAGGCTGCATTTTGCTGTTCTTGTATTTTTTTAAATAAATTAAAGAACGTACTGTTAGATTTTTATAAACTGCACTCTTTGTAAGTCAAAACTAATGAATTTAAAAAAGAAAATTGTGAAAGCTATCCCATTCTTCCCAACTTTCCCCTTTAGATAATCGTAGCTTAGAATAAATATAATGTTGACGATTGACAATCAGGAAAGCATTATGTAACGATTTGCACTAATATATTTCCTTTTGGTTTTCTATGATATTAATTAACTGTTTGAAAATATCAGCTCTTATTTTGTATCTAAAATAAAGTCATACGATGCATAATGGTACAGTTCAGTCCTTAACAATTTGTTCACATCTGATCTGGTGTTTTTTATTACTCCCCCCCCGAAAGATATGTTCTTGAACATGAATACCCTTGAAATGTTAGTCTACATCCGCTCTTGACCACTCTGTCATTTCCTTCAGATGACCCACATGTAGTTTAATTTTGATGACTTGACGGATATGACGTAAAAATTGCTTGATATCAGACCAGTCTATTTTGATAAATTAGGAAACGAACGTAAATTAAAATTTGCCAAATCTGTCTATATTACCGCCTCTCTCGTAACACGCGAAAGAAGACATATCAATAATGAGAAGAAAGAAAATAAATATAACTGATAAAATACAATTATATTTATTACAACCATTTTATTTCTTTCTGGTCTTTTTCACTTTTCATTCTTTCAAAAAAAACTTTCACCTTTCAGAAAACGTAATCACGATTTTGAGACCGTGAGTCAGTTTACAACTGGTCTGAAAACATGACTGCCATCTCAGCATTGCTGGATAGCTCCATCCTGCATGCGCTTCATCTTCGATCAGAATAATAACGGTTTGTAATGGCCAGTTAAATTCAAACAAATGGTGTTATTTAGTAAAATTTTCTGGCATTCCTGCCTATATTGCCCTTGATTAAACTTAAAATTAGTTTATTTCGCTTTCTTTAATAAACCAATTACTGTGTAATTCTTTTTAATTGGCCTATTTAATTCACTTTTCATTGGCAGCTCTTCCTATGGAGCTGCTATTGCTTAAAAATGTCATTATCCTTATTTTATTACGAAATGCCACTTATAGCAAAAGGGCCACTACAATATAATTGCCATTTGCATTGAATTTAATGTTACAATTTACATTTTAATGTGCTATTACTAATTAAAGACTGAATGATTAGAAAATAACTATAATAGATATTGACAACATTTGAATATATCAGTGAATTGTGAATGCAGTCATGAGTAATTGCTTACAAATTGTCACAGAGATTACAATATTACACCCTTTTAGACTTTTCATGGAATAAAAGGAGTGAAAATCGCTTGAAACCTCTTATATCAATTGCAATAATCAGAGTACTATAAGGAAGTAAAATACAATATTACCCCCTTTAAGACTTTTCAAGGAACCAGAAGAGGGAAAATGCAGGAAACTTCTTATATTAATTCCAATAATGAGAAGGGACTAAAAAAGATATTTTAAACGACTTGAAAATATTAAAAACAGAATGTAAAGGCGATTATCTAAGAAACAGCAAACTCCTACTTTTCATGAAAATTGGAAATAAATAATTTTTTTCCCTTCATATTTTTCAATCTACATTTCTCGAAGTAGTGTTAATTATTATAGGTAGGATATGAAATAAATAATTTCTGTAAGTTAATTAAAATTTTAAAAAAGAAAGTAGAGAAATAAAATGTAATGAATGAACTATCATTTTAATGCATTAATTTTAAATATAATTAAGTAAAAAAAAACATAGCATAAAATCTCTGTTTAAATTAAAAATAATAAATTTAGTCTAGTTTAATTATGCTTTTTTTTTTGCTTTTTTAATTAATAGTTTCTGTCTTGGAAAAAAGGGGAAAAAATGCAAAATAAAAATAAATCTGAAATTAAATTATTTTTCCGAAAATAGTCTCACATTACAAAAAAATGAAGGCAGCATACAGGAAAAGAAACTATCCGTACGTTTTTTGTCTAAAGAAAATTTATTTTTTATCACTTTTTATTCTTTTTTTATAAGTATTATAATCATTAAGAATTTAACATCCATGAAAAAGCATTTTTTGAGACAATTCTGTCTTGTATCTTTTCCACTCTGTATCTTTTCCATCAAATGATATTCATCTTTTGACGATGCAGACACCACAAATTTATCCTTCTAATTGTTTCCCATCCACAAACTCATTCTGTTGCCACCGTTTCTCGCATTAAATGAAAAAATATTATCCGTGGCTGGTGGGGTAACGAAACTGTTACATTTCGCTCACGCGACACAATGGCTGAAGATCACTTAAAACTCTCTGCGGTCCCGTTTCTCTTTATGCAGACGATAAATTTGGAATCTCAAAGCGCCAGCTGCCGTTTCAATGCAATTAACTCTGACATATACCGCATATTATTATTCTTTTTGCTGTTGGAGTCGTATAAAATGTGAACTATGCTCAAAAAGACATAATAGCATCATTTTTTAAAGTTTGTTATATTATTAAGTCATGTTTTGAATGGCATGATAATAAATTTGAGTTCATGTTGCAATTTTTATTGCAAATGGAGTTTTGAACACAAACTTAAGAAAATTTCGTTCTTTAAAAGTTAACAATTATTATGTTAGTAGCAGAGTTCTTAGTAGTCTTAGATTAAAAAGAATAATTCCAAACAACTAATATGATATTAAAATAATAAACTTTTTGGAATACTGGGATACTGAAAATGCAGTTTAAAATTTTCAGCACTCCCCAGTTGATTTTAACAAACAAACCTGCTAAGAAACTCCACAGATTCAACTTTTTAAGTGTTCTTTTCCAAACTGTTTGATTATGAAATGTAGTTTCGAAAACAGGTTTTGATCTTTATCAGGTAATCATAACAGTATATTCAAAACAAGACAATAAATGTCGAACATTGATGACAGGATGTATGAGTTGTATATTGTTTTAGGATTGCGTATTGAATTCTGAAAAAGAATTGTTTGGTACAGAATAAATTTCCTTTTTTTTTATAATTCTGGTAAATTTTAATTTTATCGAATAGGATGCTCGTTTTTGCATTGTAAAAAATATTTATTCTTATTCCTAACTAACTAATTAATTAATAACTAGTATCTTTTAATCAAAATCATGTGATTTGGGAAAATACAACTTTCTTGCTGGTGTACTAACTTGGCACCGTCTGTGCAACGTTGGTGACTTCATTGGAAGGAGTACTTATGCTGTTAAATAAGAGAAATAAATCCAGCCAAAATTGTGTGGATATAGGGGCAATTATCAACAAAGTCGAATAAGAGTCTGCTTGTCAGGATTAACCAAGCAAAACGAGCAGATATTGAATACATTTATTGCTCAGGCACTTAAAGATTTCGTTCCAGTGCTTCAAAATCATGAAATGTTTTAAAATCAATTCGCCGTATATTAAAATGAAAGCTGATAGCGAATTCTTGATATTATAAGGGTGAAAAGTCATCAGAGCAATTGAGTTTGTGACTTCATTTATAAATGACTATATACAAATAATTAATAATAATCTATAGAACTAAGAATTATTTAATCTATTATTAATTCTTAATACTCTGAATATATGCAATTCTTAATGTAATAATAAGAAATGTAGAAGTAAAAAATAAATGGAAGTCGTTATTAAAGAATATCATTAGAAAAAGGTATTAACAGAAAAGTGTGATTCGATAAAATTACGTAGGCAAATGAAATAGTAAGAATTTTACACTCTCTCTTACTGCTTCCTCATATACGAAGCATACAAAACTCTGATTTTCAAAAACATTCAGTGTCGACTCGTTGAGGAATCTCAGCTTTTTATATCTGAATCAATCCGAAAACAATATTAAGAATATTGTATTTGTATAAGTCTGCATGTATATGAAAATAAGAAACACATCAAGCTAGACAGATAAAATTTTATAAACTTTGCATTAAATTTTAGATTTGCTGTGAAATTTCTGACTGGCGTCGTCAGCTTGAAAGAAATATTATTTGAAAATATGTGTTTGATTCTTTTTCTATAATATAAAATTGTGCATCCTCAAACAAAACTAGTTACCGTTGGGCGCCAAAAACTATTCCTGCTAGGAAAAAACAAAACTCTTAAGGAATAAAGCTTAAATGTTTTAATTCTTTTAATGAAACATTAAAGGACAAACAATTAATACAAACATATAAGGAAAAAGTACAATTCTTGAGGGTAAGCATCATGCTTCCATCTATGACTCCAGAGCACAGACTGAAGATTTATCGAGCGGCCGCTAGATGGCAAGCTGGAAAAGTTGTCCGGTTACAATTGAAAAAAAATGGCACAAAACATGAAAAGCAAAAATTTAAGAAGGTATATTTACATCTCATGCTTTTTTGTTTTTACCACGCGTGTTACTATCCTTTTCAAAATAAAACACCGTTTAAATTTTAACTATAACCCAAAACCCCTAGTGACCAACTTATTCTCAAATTATTGGTTTTTTTAGAGGTTGTTAGATATTAATGAGAAATGCATATTCTTTCAGACTAAGAAAACATGAATTTAATTGAAAATGTGAAAATAATGGTAACACGAACAAATTAAAATTAGTATGTGTTGCCAAATAAAATCGTAAATGAAAACCCTGATTCAGAATTAATGCCCGAATAACGAATTTTTTTTAATCGTCCTGGGAAAAAAAGGTGACTGCTGTGACTTGATAAATGAGTTCGAATTTCACTACATTAAAAATTAAGTATTACAAATCGTGTATCACATTAAAAACAAAGAAATCATTACACAAAAATGAAGTTGGTATCATTAAACATAATTTTTGGAATTATAAGATGACACAAACACTATTTTTTGGGATATAATAGTTATGGAAGATAATCAATAAACAGTCATAGAGATTACCCAACTGGCAATGTTGAGCCTATTTTCTCCCCAGATTAAACTGTGTCTGGCACCTGTCTTTTATTTCTTTTATACTTTCCTTCCTCTAAGTAAATGATGTGGCTGAAACGCCTTATTCAGATCATTTCTAATAATATTTTTCACCTTCATTCATTAACAAAGTGTTGCATTATGTGCAGATGGATAAACGTTCAATAAAGTAATGTAAAACATTCATATTGTTACGAATCTGTAATGCTGCTTCCCAGCATAATTGGTTCCATCATCAGAAAGACCGTTTTACAGTCATCTGTATTGGACGGAGTCCAGGTATCGCGTCGGAGGTCCCGGAGCTTGGCGACAAACTTAGCGACCATTTGGTGACTTGGCGACGAATTTGGCGACTTTTGCGCCAAAATAGATTATACCCGAAACATTGAGAATTTTCCCGTTCCGTCCATTAGGAACCGAGATACGCCTCGAACGTTCCTGATTGGTTGAGAGGCTTCTAGCCCCGCCTCCTGGGACCTATAAAAGGAGACAGCCGCAGCTGCTAGAGCAGAGTAGTCGGAATCGACGGTAAAGAACTGGTCTTCCAGGGATCAGCAGAGTAGCGACGGGGTCAAGCTAGTGCTGAACTAAGCTGTGCGCTACTGTCTGCAGTAGAGTCTTGTTGTATGCTGCTGTGTATGCTGCACGTCTCGGCTGAAGATAATCGTCTTCTATGCTGTATACAGTTGTCGTCCTTGTGCAGTCCTGTGTGTCTTCGTGTAAATAAACGTCGTTGTTTTATTTCCTACTGCCGTCTGCTGATTGAGCGTTCTCCACACCATATAACTTCCACTATACAAACGAGCCCGGAAATTTCGTAACAATATAGTGATTTATTTTTTCTTGGCTGTTGGCATTCCGCAATATATAATTACAGTGATTTCTGTACCACGTACGTTAGCGTTTTATATCTATAAATATTTATTGGCTTGTACATTGCTTCTCAATAAGGTAAAATAAGTACATTCGTTGAGATATTTTTCTTTACTATTTTGGAGATCGCAGCTATCTGGTGATAAGGTCTCAACTTCGGAATCGGAAGGTTCCAGGTTTGAGACCCGATCCGCTGAAGAAATGTCTAGTAAGCGGGTCTGCTGTACATTAACTTCGTCCGAGCCAAATGCCTTTCCGCTGGCTTGGTGCGGAAGTTTGGAGATAAAAGTTCCAGCTCAGTTGTCGTCCTCGTGGTTTGACCGAGGTTCAAAATTACAATGTTCGTCCCAAAATAGCTCTAGTGTTGCTTTAAAAACGGGACATTAATATAACTAAACTCTTTGCCATTTTGAGAGAGGTTTGAATGAAATTACTTAGTTCCTTTTGAATAATTTGATCCTTCTTTGGAGAAAATAATTGAGAATTTAAATGAGAAATTACCAATTCACAAAACTTTTAGTGAAGATTACTAGAACAGTTAGAATAAGAAATATACATAGGATCCACTGAAACTCACGAATGATAGAAATTCGACAACAGTTATAAAATGATTTTTTTAATTAAAATGCATAAGGTTTATAACTAATCAATCAAAGTTCTTTAAAAAATGTCATTAACTTTGAACTTTAAATTAGAATATATAAAAAAATTTACAGCGAAAAACTAAATTGAAAGCCCCCTAAATTGAAAATAAATGTAGATTTACGGAATAAAAAAGACTTTTCGCAAATCTTCAAAAATGACATAATTTAGATCCACCAAAAACAAGTTTGGCGTCTATTGTATAGAAAAGTGAGACCGCACACCTCATTCCTCTTTTCTAGACAGAAAGATCTAGATTTGCATTGCAAACGAAAAACTTTCTTCGAACTCCCTTGGGCAACTATTTCAGAAATTCTTTGAAGTTCTTCGCCACAACATTCGGCTCAAAATCGGGAATTGTTGATTTGTTTAACGTCCTTATATCTTAGTTCACAGATATTCCAAAAAGTTTTGATGTTAGAATTTGAGATAGGTTATTTACATCAATTAAGCTTATACTAGCCTATTTCGTCGACTAACTATTCGCCAGTTTTAGTAATAGTAATAATCTACTCGTGCCAATAAACTGTGATGAATTACACCTTATCATGAAAGAATAGTATTTTAAACTAGGATTGAATAATAATCATAGGAAGTGCTGATTGATTAGCAACTCAGCACGTTGGCGAAATCGGTTAAATTGTTAAGGTTTGGGGATCAACTAAAGTTTTTTTTTCTAATATCTCTCGAAAGTTTTGAACAGCTAAAATAATACAATAAATAAAGACTATCTAGGAGTCAAAATTGTTTATATGTTTTTCAAAAGCCTACCGACAAAGAATATTCTAAATGATGAGAAAGCTTAGAAAGAGAACATAAAAACGCAATAGCACTATAAATATTTTTTTTAGAAAAAGAATAATTCAAAATTGAGATTAATTTGGATAACCATCACCAGCCTATCGAAAATAAATTTATTAAGAACTTATTTATTACTTACTTATTTCATTCAAAGTTTCCTTCTCGTTGATCAAAGCATTGGTTTTTCTCTTAAAAGAATAAAGAAATAAAAACAGTTCTTATAAGGACACATTTGTAATTGGAAATCAGTTTCAAAGTGCCCGTTTTGAGAAATAATTGCTTTTACAAAAAGAATAAATAAAAATTTGGCTTTTTTAGTATAATTTTAGAAGAAAATCCTTGTGTAAAAGAAAAATGGACGCAAGTCTGCAATGTGGAACTAATTCCAAAATACACATTTGAAACATTATGATTTTCACAATAAATTACAGAAAATGTTTCAATTCTAAATTCTTCTGAATTTTTTTACTGCATCATAAGTAATTTGCTTGTGAGAAGAATTGAAGTTATTTCAAATAACATATTTGCTGTAATTTGAATTTGTGAAGCCGAAATTCATCGAATGACAGCCAGTTCACGATTATGACTATTCAGTTCAGTAATATCTTACTTTATTCTCTTACAAACATTATTACTTTATCTTAGAGAAAGTATAGTCATCGTCAAAATAATCGGACTCCAGATTTTGACGAATCTACACATTTTAAACCTCTCTGAGTTCGAAAAACTCATTTTTGGAAAATGTCCGTTTGTCTGCCTTTGACAAAGATAACTCAAAAAAGCTTTGAGTTAGGAAAATGGAAATTGGTATATGGTCTTTTCTCCAAATTTGCCTATTGCTATCAAATTTGGAGTAAATTGTGTTCATAGGAATTGCAGCTGTTCGAATATGAATTAATACGATAATTACAAAGCGAAGAAATCAAGATAGAAAAAAATGGGTACACAAATTTAACATTTAAAGTGATGTAGACACCTGTCAAATTTTGATCTAAATCTATTTACGAATTGACTGTCTGTCGGTCTGTACTTTCAGGAAAGTATAAACGCGATAATTCTAAAACAGAGTGATTTGAATATATCAAATTGGATATGGAATCTTGTGAAAAAGTGATCCAGTTGTGCAGTTTTACTTCAATTGTTCGAGAAAAACCTATTCGATTCGATTTTTGGGTGCTATTAAAGCCTGTCATGGATAAATCGCCAAAAAACCTCGCCAAGCTTGACATTACAAGTTCAGTAAAATTGCTAAATTCACGTAAAAAGATAATATTTCTTAGCTACTGTATTTCAGTGCAATGTAAGGCGTTCTCTGGCATTACGAGTTTATTAGAGAGTATGCATTAAAGAATTTTAGAGAGACCACTCCCACTGGTGATTTTTTTTTTGGGGGGGAGGGGTATTTTTTACTCGTTAGTTTGACAACGAGGTTAGTTCTATAAAAGTTCTTCGAGGCTTAGTCAATTTGTTGATTATCAATAAACCATATTCTGTGTTAACATATGTGGCCGATAATACGGTTAAAATTAAGTTCTTGTGTTAGCTATCTAAATTCCATTAAATCATTATTCATTATTATATCTCTTAAGATCTTTCAATTCGAACTCTGTACAAGAGTCCTTTAAGATGGAAATGTCAGGGAAGCTTACAAAGTCTTTTGTCAAAGCGATGGATTACTGTAAATCTCTAAACTTGGAAAGGAAGTTTGCTACCTACAAATGGCCGCAATTCAAACTGCGTCCTCGGCATTATCGAAATCCAAAAGGTCACTTGCGGCATTATTTGAAGACATCGAAAGGAAAGTCGTGTTTCCTTCCGGAGAAGGATGCTCCACTTCTGGATTACTTCCTTCCGGTAGCAATCCGAAGGTTCCTTCCTCTCGGCAGACGAACGACTTAATGAGCAATCTCTCTGCGATGACAAGAACAATGGGCAGCAGTAGATTGTTGCCGAAACAAACAGCTTTTGTGAATGGCCACCCGGGGTGAAAGGGGCATTTGGTCGCCCATGAATCTTGGATATGGTAATGTTTCGACCTCGTCTGAGAGGTTTCGAATTGTGATGATAAATCTTTATTATAAGTGTTCTGAACCTCTACAAGGACATGCGGATATGTTTAATTTATTTCAATGGTAATATAGTAATTAAATATTTGCCAAATCACTTAGTTTTGTATTATTTTGTGTGTATTCTCTTGCCCTTCTCATTGCGTCAAATATTAAAATTGTATCTTTTATTTTTCCAAAAGTACTTGCAAAGAAGAATTCCAACGAGAATTTTAATAAAGAAAAAGGAAATGCATCACTTTTTTTAAACCATTCTCAAACAAGAATTATAGTACTTAACAACTATAATTCCATTTTTGATATATATATATATGCCGAATTTGGGTGATATATATGTCAGAAAAATAAATTTATCTTCCGGGTGATTAGAGAGAAAACCGATTAGCTTCATTAAAGAAGAGAAATTCTAATCATGAAAGGATGTAACAGATACGATAACTTATATTTTTACGATCATTTATATTTTTTTTGTTTTAGTATCGAAATATAAATTATAAAGCTTTAAAATACTGAGTCGATATTATCGTTTTAGCACAATAATAAAGGGAAAGAATTGTATGCTTAAATTATTTTTAGACATTAGGGTAACAACATTTAGCAATATGAGCAAACATTATATTATGAATGATAATGTATCTTCCAGGTGATTAGAGTGGAGACTGATTAGATACATTAAAAAAGAGAAATTCTAATCTTGAAATGATATAAAAGATATGGTAACTCCTAAGCAAAATAATTGCAGAGAAGTGAAGGAGGTGATTGTATATAATATATCATTTATATCTTTTGTTTCAGCATCAAAATATAAATTAAAACGTTTTACCTTTCTGAATCAATACTTTCAATTTAGTACAATAATAAATGGTTGGAATTCTATGCCTAGGTTATTTTTAGACATTAGGGTAGTAAACTTAAGCATTACATTATGAGTGATAATGTATCTTTCAGGTGATTAGATTAGCTTCATTAAAGAATAGAAATTCTAATCATGGATTTATAAAACAAATACGGTAACACACAAGCAAAATAATTATAGCGAAGTGAAGGAAAAAGATATATATATATATATATATATATATATATATATATATATATATATATATATATATATATATATATATATATATATATATATATATATATATATATATATAATATTTCATTTTTATCTTTTGTTTCAGTATCAAAATATAAATCAAAATGCTTAACCTTGCTGAGTTTATAATAAAGAGAAAGAATTCTATGCCTAAATCCTTTAACTACTCATCTGCAGATGCATTATAATTCATGAACAAAATTTATCAAATTCTTCTATGAAAATCAAAAGATTACATTAAATTCACTGGAAAACAGCGATGAAATTTTTCTTCACTGGTGATGAATCGAAATGGTAATCAATCCTATTAACTGCTCGTTTACAAATGCACTAGAAATTATGAACTAAATTTTTCTATGAAAATCAAAAGACTCCATTAAATTCACTACAAAAAAGTGATAAAATATTATCTTTTAAACTATTCCAACACATTTCATGGAATGATCAAGATATAAATCCAAACAGCTTTCTTTATTATTATTATTTATTTGTTTTGAGTCAACACTAACAATAAAAGAAAAAACTAATAACAAACAAAATACGAACGAAAATTCAATCAACTTTCCTATTTGCTAAATTGTGTTATACGTTACTCAATTCCTAAATAAAAAGTTTAAGAAAATCTAGAATTTTCTTATCTAAACTAAAATGAAGGGAAGTTTTATCTAAATAGAGCTGCAGTTTAGTATTTATTTCGAGGAATCAGTCGCAGCAGCATACTGGTATATCTAAGAAATCAAGCAGCACTAACGAAAATCCTTTTCAATGCCCCTTTCTTTATAAATCCTCCTTATCATTAGTTCCTAAACACTGTAACTGTTCCTAAATGCCCGGTTAAATGTTCCCCATGGGAGTCATTTTTGTTTAACGGGAATGTGATCCGATGTGTTTAAAGACAGAAAGCGAAATAATAGTTTTAAAAAGCTTTAATAGCTCAGTTCTTAGTTCTGCAGCAAATGTGCGGATTTCAGCATTTTTGTTTTCTTGTATACAAAGAGAAAGTATTGTAATCGTAACTCGAGATTTTGAAGCATCTTTCAGACTTCTCCAAGTTCGAAAACAGAGCTTTTAGAATTATGTCTGTCTGCCGTTCTGACTGTTTGTAAGCACAATATCTTAACTAGAGACAATGATCTCCTCAACATTTTCGCACATAACATCTCTAATAAAGGTTTTATGGCAGAGAATGCCATACATGCCATTGATATACAATTGGCAAGTTGCGAAATATTAACTTTTGGCGAGAATTTAGCATTTTCACTGAATCTGTAGTGAGATCTTTGGCGAGGTTTTTGGCGATGAATCTATGGCATGCGGTAATATATGAAAATCGAATTTTCGCTTTAGACTGACTTTTGCGGAATGCTTTTTCCAAGAGATTGAAACAAAAATTCGTCACAGATCTATTCTTTAGTCACAAAATTGCACACCAACTTTTATATATTTAAATCTTTGTGTTTTAGAATTATCACCTTTTCATGTTTCTGAAAATATAGACAGACAAACGGTCAACCCCTTATTTGATTTGGCCTAAAATTTGACAGGCGTCTACGCTATAAATGTTTAAATTATGCACCTAATTTTATCTATCCAGCTCTCTTCGTTTTGTAGCTACTATACAAACTTGTAATGGAACAGTAAGGCAGACAAACTTTCTTTAATCGGATTTTACTCAAAATGTCATATAAATCTACAAATTTTGTGTTAAGACCATGTTCCAAATTTAATCCGCCTAGTTCAAAGCGTTTTTGAGTTATTTTTGTTACAGATGCACGCATTTTGTTTCAAATTTTGATGCGATTATATTCTTTAGGCATTAAAATTGTGCACCAAATTTTATTTATCAAGTCTTTTTTTACATTTTTTAACTATTAAATCGACTTGAATTCGGTCAATCACACAGAGAAATTTCTTGATCGTGGATTTCGATTAAAATTTGATAGAGATCTACAAATTTGGTATAAAAATGCCATAACAAATTTCATTTATCTTGCTCAAATTGTTTTTATCGTGGGCACAGATAGACGGAATTCCAAAATGTATTTTTCCAGCTCAGGTAGGTCTGAAACTTGGAAATTTGTCCAAATCTCAAATACGATTTTTTTTAATGATTACAATTTTTTTTTGTATATCTCATTTATAAAGAAATAAACATACTGTGCAAAACAGTACATGTTGTTTACTAACCCTTTGCCCGTGTCAATTTTATGAAAAAATGAAGTATATAAGCGAACGTTGTTAGTTTGTTGATTTTATTTATTTTATTTAAAGAGATTTTTATGACTTGCCTGATTTCGAACACATAAATGAAAAAAAAAAAAAAACTGTAAAGTATTTCAGAAAGATTTTACCTTGTAATAACTTTATCAATCTAATAAAACAATATAATTTTTGTAGAATAGTAAGCTAAAAAGTAATACGTGCCTACTCATAACTAAAATAAGGATATTTTGTATCCAAAATTCTTTTACAATGTAACTTAGAATAAAATAACACTCGTCCAAACGATATTTTTCCATTCCAAAAAAGACTAGTCAAAATAATCGTCTGCCCATAATTCTTTAAGATTTTACCTTGTAATCATTTTAGCAATCTAATAAAACAATATATTTTTTGTAGAACAGTAAGCTAAAAAGTAATACGTGCCTACTCATAACTTAAACGAGGATATTTTGTATCCAAAATTCTTTTGAGAATGTAACTTAGAATGAAATAACACTCGTCCAAACGATATTTTTCTATTCCCCAAAAGACTAGTCAAAATAATCGTCTGACCATAATTCTTCCATATTCCATTTTCTTTAAGATTTGAATAAATCGAACAGAATGATATCGCTCGACTCGAAATCCATAATTTTATTTTATAACGATTTGTGCGCACGGCGGATTCGAACATTCCCTTCAATTTGCAAGAGTGAATTTAAATTGCTATCGGAAAAGAAATTCATTCCAAAGAGCCAAAACAACGCAAATCTAATAAACTCAGCAATGAACGAGAATTCTATTCGGAAAAAAAAGCAATAAAAAGTTTAGAAGTAGCTCAATTTATTTTAATGGAATTTTTTTGAGAGCAACTCAAATTATTATTAACATTAATTCTTTTGTTCTTCTCTTTATTAGACAATGTCATTGTTTCTATTGATTTATTCCAAGAACTTTTTTTCATGAACTCGTGCATGTTTTATGTTCCAATTTACGCAGTAAATCTTGTTTTGGAAGTTCGATATTTTACAGGAAGCGGTTGATAAATCTAAAAATTCGGAAATCGGAATTTTATGTAAATACATACTAATGGTAAAAATTTGAATAAACGAGTCACAAATTTTAATAAAGTGGTGCTAAAAAATAAATCACATGTCAAAATACAAAACTAATACAGCATTCAAAATAAAATTTGCGGATCGCAGAAAAATTGGAAAAAAAAATTTTTCGATCTTAATTATAATCAGATGAGAACTCAATTTCCTTCAACCAACTCATTTTCAGAGAACAACGGGGAATGTTTTTTCGTCAGGAAGAACCTTTTGATCTCGATGTACCACTGATAATTAGAACCACAATAATTAATGCCATTATCATAATGAAAATCGGTTAATATTAGTTTATAATGAAAACTTTTCATAATCTTCTATGCATCCCAAATCTGGTGAACTATGGCTTTAAATGAATACGTGCAACTCAGAATTAATCTTTTGGAAAAGAAGATAACTGTTTAGAGGTTCCGAAATTCTAGAAGAGGTATTTCAAGGTCATCAGTTTTTTTTTTAATGATATTTTCAGCAATTTTCAGAGAATAACTCAGCAGGGACTTTCCGCCAGAAGTCTTTTAACCTCGATGTAACGCTGATAATTAGAACCACAGCAATTACTAACATTATCATAATTAAAATTCTAGCTTATAATACGAAATTTTGTGTGCTGTCTGCTGTGTAAAAATCTGATGTGCTGTGGCTCCAAATGAGTACCTACAGGTCTGAAATAATTTTTGGGAAAAGGAGATAGCTACCTAGATGTTCCGAAGCTCTGGGAGAGAAATCAAGGTCATCAGATTTTTTTTTGTGTGTGTGTATGTGTGTGCAATACTTTCAAAGATTTCAAGAGCATAATTTTTTGGAAAAGGAGTTAGCTGCCTAGATGTTCCGAAGCTAGGGGAGAAATCTCAAGGTCATCAGATTTTTTTTGTAAGTTATTTTCATCGATTTCTAACTAACGACTGAACAGACTTTCTGACAGGAGTCTTTTAATCTCGATGTAGCACTGATAATTAGAACCACAGTAATTAATAACATTATCGGAATGAAAATTGGCTAAACTTTGTTTATAATGCAAAATTTTCAAGGTTTTCTACATATCTCAAATCTAATGTGCATGGCTCTAAATGATTACATGCAAGTCCGAATTAATTGTTTGGCAAAGAAGGTACTGCCTAGATGTCTCAAAGCTCTAGGACAAGTATATCAAGGTCATCAGATTTTCTTTGTATGATAATTTCATAAAAATTTAATTAATAGAATCTTTCATACTAACTTGCTTTAATAAAATCAAGTATAATTTTAGAATAATATTCATGCAGAATTACATTATTTTATAATTCTATGCTTTATAAATTAGCTTATAGCAATTACCTAATGTCAAGGACAATGGGTTGCGCACATACTTTGGATTTAAAACGAATAAAATAAAATTATGTATTAAAATAATATAGATGGTAAGTTCGCCATTTCTAATTTTGGCTGCCAATAAAAAAATACTGTACTGCCTTTTAAAAGATTTAACAAAGATAATACGACCTTCAAAATCGTATGAGCTTGTAATTACTTTTTCGAAAGAAAAAGGGCTATATTTAAAATCAGCCCGTACCTTCAATTAAATAGTATTTAGAGTGTGTTAAAAAAATTTATACTTCTTATTTTGCCTGAAATTATTTTTAAATTTAAAATTTAAATTTTTTTGTTGGAGAGACATTGAAATAGCCTTTCTTAAACATTAACTGAAATTAAATAGTTTTTATTTAATTTCAATTTTTGACAAAATTTGCTGCATTTCCTGAAATATTACTTCTTTGAATAGTATTAATAGATTTACTAACCTCTCTGCTACATATGAATTATACATTTTTGGCAAAACTATGAGCATCACAAATGTTAATATTTTTATTTTTAAAATTCCACAAATGCGAATTTTGTGCTACGGAATATAGTAAAGAAAGAATGATAATGCATTTTATCCGCTGATTGTTTGAAACCTAAATTTGAATTTAAAAATTACAATTTTAATCTCTTAATTGTATACTAAATTTCAAACTAACTTGACCCGGATTGGGACAAAGAGCCAAATTCACTTTTTCACATATACTTGAGTCCAATTGAGTTTGAACTAGATGGTTGAAATCTGGTATATCATCCTAATTTGTATACTTCTAATAACAGATTTCTATCAAGTTTTGAGTAAAATCTATCCAGAAAGGAGTATGTTCGAATATAAGTTAACACAATAATTACAAAACAAAGGGATCTAGATGATTAAATCTGGTACAAAGATTTAACATCTATAGCGTGGACACCTGTCAAATTCTGAGAAAAATCCAACAACATGTTGACTGTCTGTCGGTCTGTATTTTCAGAAACATATCATAAATATATCAAATTCGTTGTAGACTATTACAAGTGCAGTTTTGTTTCGATTGGTTCGGAAATCGTGTCGATTTTTGGATATTATTAACGCGTGCCAGGGATTAATCGCGTAATAACTCGCCAAGGATGGCACGACGCATTCATTAAAAATGCTAAATTCACGCCAAAAGTTAATATCTCGTAACCATTGTACACCAGTGCCGTGCAATGCGTTCTTTGGTACGACAAGTGTAGTAGAGAATATGCGAGAAAGTTTTGAGGAAACAACTCCCGTTATTTATGATTATTTATGACTTCAGTGGTCGTGAAAACTATGGAGAAAGATGATACCACTACAAGATATCAAAGGTTAGAGAGATAATTGCACAAGGTTGGTGAGATAAATTCAACCGATCTCAGATATTCTTAATAAATTCGATAACGGCTGTCTAGACGGTTATATCTTCTAGTTATTAATATTATTGAATGTTTCGTTCCTGTAGAGACACGCTTACCTCAAATCCAGTGCAAATTAATTGGTAATACTAGACTGCTTTTCTAATTCTGTTTATCCACCAGTTAGGAGAAGCGTTGTTAAAATATCGTGTAACATATTCTTTAAACTTAGTTATCTTCCATGGAGATTGAATTTTCTACAGTGTGTTAAACAATCTTTTACAGAATGAAACATTTGCATTTTAATAACTAGTATTGTATTCACAACTTTAGCAAGCATATATTCCACATAGAAATAATTATTGTTGCTTTTCACTTGGGTTCAACAAGAGTTTCTGCTACATCTGTTACAACCTCTGTCCCAGAATTAGAACAACAAGGATCAATTCTAGTTCATGTAGATTATCGAAACGTTATTTTATTATTGAAATATTATCCTGTTCGCTATCCAGGCCACGGTAGCCTGGTGGTAAAGCCTCGGAACCGAAGGATTTTAGGTTCGAGACCCGATTCCGTCGAATAGCCATCCTATAAGCGAGTCTGGCACTTTAAATCCGGTGGGGGCAAACGTCCTCCCGCTGATGTGGTGTGGAAGTTTGAAGAGGGGGATGCCAGCTCAGGTGACATACTCGTCATCTGACGCGGTTCAAAATGACGAGGTCCTCCCCAATATAGCCCTAGTGTTGCTTTAAAACAGCACGTTAATGTAATTAAACTAAACCTCTTCACAATCCTTATTACAAATAACACCATAGTTATTAGAAATGTATTTTAAGCAGTCATATATTTCACACTTAAAAAGAAGTGCTTAACTTTTTATAATTTAAATGAAAATCATTATTTGCATTTTCCTTTTACCTAATCCCTTATATTTGACAAATTTGTAATTTTATATTTTTAACCTAATAATACAGCCCTTGCAATACAACAATAAAAATTATTGCTCTATAAAACGTGTTTTAGAAAAGTGTCCTTCTTATTCAGAACACGGATATATTTTTTTTTCTTGTCTTATAATTACTTTTCGGTGAAATAATAGAAAAATCCGTGACAGTGATTTTCAACTAGTAGGACACGCCTTCTGACAAATGGCCCGAAATACTGGAAAGAGAATAAAAAAGATTTTTGGCGAGTAAGGTTTAAAAAGAATATTAAAACTGAAATAAACCTAGATGCATTGTATTTATTCGAAAGTTAAATTTCAGCTTTAATGATAGTTAACTATATATAGTCTATCCTATTAGAAACAGAGCTTTAAAAGCCAACTCTTAAGAATAACTTTTAATGTGACCGATCTTCTTCAAAATATGTTCTGTTTATCTACAACTTTGCTTTCATGTTTCCGAAATAAAAATTTAAAAAAGCAATAAAAAAATGTTTAAGAACTTGTTTGTTTCAGTATAAATCCGAAAGCAGCAATTAAATTTACTTATCTTTAAAAATATTTTTATTTTACTTCTGACTTAGCAGACAGCTCAATGTTAGCAAAATGTTTACCACCTAGACGAAGATCTACAATGGGGAAACCTTTATGTCCTGACCTTGGAAAGTAAAGCACAGCGCCACCTATCCTTTTCCCACTATACTTCTTCATATGTTAATGATTTCTATCTATGTATTCGACCTCTCATTCAAATGTGTATGAGGTGTTTTGGAACTTCTTGTATAACTATGGAATTCCGATAATCAAGTTAAAAAAGTAAATGGATTATGGATCAATATCGATAATCTTAAAATAACAAATTATGAATTAAACGCTTTATTGCTTTTCTGGAAGTATTCGCATGTCAAATACAATTTAATTGACTGTATTTGGAAGTTTATCATTTAATCATAAGTAATTAATCCTAGTAAGGGAATTTATCATTTAATCATAAGTAATTTATCCTAGTAAGGGAATTTATCATTTAATCATAAGTAATTTATCCTAGTAAGGGAATTTATCATTTAATCATAAGTAATCAATATAGTGAGGAAATTTATCATTTAATCGTAAATAATTAATCCTTTAATCATAAGTAATTATTATAGTAAGGGCATTTATCATTTAATCGTAAATAATTAATCCTTTAATCATAAGTAATTATTATAGTAAGGGCATTTATCATTTAATCGTAAATAATTAATCCTTTAATCATAAGTAATTATTATAGTAAGGGCATTTATCATTGAATCATAGTATTAATTATTTAATCATAAACAATTAATCCTTTAATCATAAGTGATTAATATAGTAAGAGAATTTATAGTTTAATCATTAGTAATCAAGCATTTATTCATAAGCAATTAATAATTTAATCATAAGTAATAACGCAAATTTTAAATAGATTAGAAAAATAATAAAATTATTTAAAGAAAATTATAAGATATCTAATTTTTAGAAGGAAAAAAAGGACATATCAGGGCCGTACTAACGTTGCAGGGGCTTATAGAGTAATGCAGGTTTCGCCGCCCCCAACCCAATTGAAGTTATTTTACTATTTATATTTGCAACTTTAAATAACAATTATGACAATCTGAAATAACAAAATATGTAGTTAGTAGATAGCTTTGAAGAAAATCGGGTTCAAATATCTTGCATTTACAAAAATTTAAACTTAAAATGAATGGAAAAAATTTGAAAAAATTTCTCATCTCAATCTAACATCAAGTTTGTCATGCTATAGATTTGCAAGTCAGTAAGTCTACTTCAAAACAAATTGGACCATGCTAATTTGCTCGAGAATATATCTTACAACTTTAAAAGAGCAATTCTTGTGTATAAATATAAATTTATTTCGAGTATCTCGGAAACGGCTCTAATGATTTAGATCAAATTTTATCGTTAAATAAGATTTTGCTTTTTAAGCTTATCTATATAGGTGTCTTTGCTACAAAAGCACAATTTTACACACACACACACACACAAACACACACAGTCATATAGCTCCATCTCGTAAAAACAGGCACCTTAACCGAAAAATAATGCTAAACCAGAAGTCACATTACAAATATAGTTTAACCATCTGTATAACTCTGAAGAAAAAGAATATAAACCAGTGGGAGTGTTTTTCCCGAAACATTTTCTCGTACTCCCCAGTAAATTTCTTATGCCCCAGCCCCGTAAAAAAAACTGTAGACCTTGGATAAGGCCTCGAGTATTTTGAATAGTATTGCCGAACGATTTCTACGAACTGTAAATCATTGGCTTGAATCTAGTTAATCTCATTTTTACTGAAGCTATCGTGAGAATATGTGCTTTGAACACTTTTTTGGCGGTCGATTGACAGCAAAAATGAACATGGAATTACAGTTGCAGTCACAAGATAACAAACTCTGAATTTAAATTTGATATCAATCATGAAGTTTATGAATTATAGCGTTTGCATGCCTGCGAAAGTACGGACTGATAAAGTATCAACAGTTTTGTAAATCTGGTTCAAATTTTGATAAGAATCTATATGTTAGATACTGAGACTTACGTACCAAATTTTATCTGCATAGCATTTTATTTCGTAGATATCATATTTCCTCATACTCGAACAGACAGACAGGCAGACTTTCCTTGAATGGATAAACCCCGGGGGAGGGTCAGCTCGAAATGTGGATGAGATGCTTCCGGTATGGTGGTTGGATCTCGGCACCCTGATGGGTACATAAATAGATGGGGGAGCACCTCCCATCGATGACGGGACGTACTTCCTTCGGGAAGGGTTGTACCGTGGCCGGTGATGGCCCTTAGGACTCAACCACAGTTCCCGACAATGTTGGTGTTATGGTGGTCCGGTCATTCAATATTCTTTATCCGTATGGATTAGGGCGAGTCGGAGAGTTAGTGATATGACTTCCCTCGAATGGATTTCGATCGAAATTTGATAGAAATATACAAATTTGATCCTAACTCCACATACTAAACTTCATCGCTTTTTCTCACAGCGTTTTTGAATTATCGTGTTCACAGATAGACAAACATAATGTCAAAAACGTGTTTTTTCGGACATAAAGAATTCTGAAACATGGAAATTTCGTCAAAATCTAGAATTCGAATTTTTTGACGATTACAATACATATTTCGTACACACACACACACACACACACACAAAAAAAAAAGAATCAGTAAACAAAAACTTACTGATTACAAACGAGTCAAATTCGCATAAAAACTGACTTTCATTAATAGATTCGAACAGTGATATTTTAATACGACGTTGGGAAAGCAGCAATACTATTTTTGTATTCATTAAATAAGTACATAACAGTTCCCCAAAATTCTGCGGGGAAGGGAGGTTCTCGCCGCCTCCGTATTTCATCAATTATCATATCATCCGAATATTTGACTAATCAGATCAGATCTGCTCCTAATTATTCGAAAATAAATCGTGTTCTAAAGGATAAGGTAAAACTGTATCATGTTTCCATTGGAATGTTTTATAAAAATATTATAATTAATAATTTATTTGGTTGCTTAGTTTGTTTTGTGACATAACAGTTTAAATTACTAAAAAATGACCACATCATTAATTTTAATCACTTCAAAGCAGAATGTCACTTTTTAAGCAGTACTTTAAATCAGTTACCCAATAACAATAAAATTCATTTCGTCTTAACAATTTAATATGCATTGACACATTTAATTTTTAGAAATTACTAAAGAATGAAATAATATCCTCCAAAGCAAGTAATTTTTATTTTAAAAAGTAATTTGATACAGAGATAGTTATTCCAATTTGTAAAGAGGGAAAAAAATCCCCTTCTATACTTGCTATTTTCGTACTTCTTCGAAAAAAAGTCATCGAATAAGTAATAAATAGTCCTTTGTTTCGCCCGTGCAATCTCGTTCTACGAATCCAAAATACCCCCTATTATTTTCATAACTGTCAAAAAAGGGATAAAATGTTCGTTCAAAAACAGCTCTATTTTCAAAGCGGAAACCCGAGATCATATCTCAGAGCTTAAATCTAAAAGAAAGTGATCGGGGAGTTTTTTTCCAACTTTTTTTTATTATTTTCCTTGAAATTGTGATCATTTGTTATGTATTATTATGCGAAAATAAATCGCGTTACGTCGAAAATTATTTATCGTCGAGATTCGCATAATATTATCGATCGCATCCATCCGCTGGCGCATGCGGAGAAGCGGCAAATACATTCACGTGACACGCGTGACGTCACGATTTCGGTGTGTGTGGATGGAGAAACGTCCAGCAGAATCGGGTAGAAAATAAATCTGCTAGGTTGCCATATTTGGCGTTTAATTGCTACTTTCTCTAAGCTGTTCTTGACATTAAAATATTTTTACCACGTAGTAACAAGACATTTATTTTATTATATGATACTAAAAATATTGGAATAATTTCATAATTTATTCTCAAAAAAAGATGGAAATTTCAATCCAATTTTGAATTTTTATTTATGAAAGAAATAAGTACATGTATCCAATTCTTCATTCAAAAATTAAAAATCTTTCTTTTTTCAATGTAAAGAATTTTTCCCCGAAATTGTTATGTCAATAAATAGGGAATGGTTAGTTTAAGTCTGGAACAGTACCATATATTTTTTACAGATATCAGAAAATTCGGTTTTTCCATACACATTAATTTAGCTTAAGTTGCTTCCTGTTTGTGAAGGTGAAATTTCGAAATCAATTTTATCTAATCTAATTCCTGATGTACAGCAGTTTTCAAATTTTCAACTATTTCCCGATTGATTATGCAGCATCGATTAATCAATAAACTTGATTAAATGTTTCGATACGAATAGTTTTCCATACAGAGAATTTGAGAAAACCATATTCAATATTTCACGATATATAAATATATTAGTGCATTATAAATTAAAGACTAAAAAGTAAAGATTAAAATGAACAAAATATTTGTTTTCAATATTCTAATAAAACAGTTTTTCCAAAATAATATTTTTTTTTTCTTTACAATTTCAATGTGATTAAAGGCATTTTATTTTAAATAATAAGACTTACAAGAAAGTTTAGTTCAGAAACTATCATATTTAATACGGCATAATGTCACACTGAATACTTTCTGCCTATTGCCAATCTGATTTGTTACAGACTATACTATAAAAGCATAGCGAAAGTAAATAAGCGTGATTTGACTCCAAAGTCACCATCACTGACTTAGAGGAAGGTAAAACATCAATGGAATTCAGAATTTTGCATTTCACGCTTCTTTCCTTTCAACATATTTGAATCTAAAACTAATGGAAACGCACTATATAATGCCGTTCATTCACAATAACACCACGTCTTTTCCTTTTTTACATTATCCTTTCAAGCAGGTCATTCACAATAACACCAAGTCATTTTCTTTCATAATTTATCCTTTTATGACGGCATTCACAGCAACTCCACATCATTTCTTTTCACAGCTTATTCTTTTAAATTGGTCATTCACAATAACCCAACGTCATTTGTTTTTTTAATTTATCCCTTTAAGCCGGTCATTTACAATAACTCCACGTCTTTTCCTTTTTTAGTTTATGTCTTTCAATCGGTCATTTACAATAATTCTACATCATTTCCTTTTTTTAGTATATCCTTCTAATCTAAACCTTCACAAATATTTCCATGCCATGCTAATCTTTTCACTTCTAGCATCCGTTCAGTCTGTCTTTTCCTTGAACATGTTACTAAAATACTCTGTAACTGTACAGTCACCTTCATTGTGCATTCACGAGAGAGCCACGAATCCGGTTATTGCTTTTTATAACTGATTACTCCAATCGCATTTCTGTACTCATTTATAGAATGAATTCACAGTTCCCAATTTAAATATCGATTGAGAGAAATTGGGATGCAGATATATCAAACCTCCTACTCCACGTTTTGCTAATTTTGACTTGTTTCCGCATTGATTATCGAATTTGGCGTCGAATCTTCATAAAAAACCGAACTAAGACTAAAGTTCAGATCTATTATACTCTTCTAGACTATTTCGTTCCAATCCAGAGCTACGCCACTGATTTACTGTAGAAATTGACACCTGCCCTAGGCAAATTATTTCAAATATACTTTTTAAAAGTATCTTCTTATATCGGATCAGAATCAATTCTCTATATAAATTATTCCAATGGAAGAAGCATGCGAATTTACTAGGAGAAATTAAGGCTAATTCAACTAAGTAACACCATGCTAAAGCATAGACTATTTAACTCCGGAATTAAAAAGTCACATCCTTGCGTGACGAAATAGAACAGTAGTATGTAAAGCATTAGACTGTATACAGCATAAATCGGCACAGCTTGGTAACAAAAGATGTTTGTTTGAAATAACTGCCTAGAAACAACTCTAAAAGGATCTTCAGGTCAGATTTCAAGCCAATGGTTTCGAAAAAAGACTATAGTACCATGCTCGCGACGCCTTCTTTAATATCGAAATAATTTATTTTGTAATGCTGGAGTCTCGAACTAATAACCTATATTAATTGAAAATAATACTTGAATAATAGTTTGTTTTAGCTAGATTCCTTATAGGACTATCTATAACAATTTTTATCATCATTCTTATGTAGAAATTGCAAACTGCGGTTTGATTATCATGATTCTGCATATCTGCAATAATTATCATGATTCTTATTTAAAAACTGCGAACTGGAGTTTGGTTATCATGATTCTGCATATCTGAATTGGTTATCATGATCTACAAATTCCAAATTACAGTTTTTTGATAAGAATCTTGATAACCATTGTTATAGATGGTCCTATAAGGACTCTACCTACACTATTTTACAAACATTATTTTTAAATAGTATAGGTTATTAATTCGAGATTCTAGCACTATAGAATAAATTGCGTTGACATTAAAGAAGGTGTAACGAGCGTGGTACTAAAGTCAAGTTTCGAAACCATTGGCTTGAAATCTGGTTTTCGCTGATTCTTTTTTATTGTGAATATGTAAATTAGAATAATTTTGATTTGATTGTTGCAATGAGTGCCAAAGCCTCTGATGAGTAGGTGTGTAAAAATATACTTTGAATCAACAGTTGTGTGGTTCTTTAACGATTTTTAATTTTCATAATTAAAAAAACTAATTTTTATATATCATCAAGATATTTTATTGTCCAAGTCAAGAAGAGTGACTCTGAAAAGTGATATTGTTTCAAAAAAGAATTTGCAGACACAGGATTTTGATTCTATAGGAACAATAATAGCCCGCAAAACTTAAAAGTCACAGAGAAGCCAGAGTTCGAGTGATCAGAAAATTACTTTTTCAGCGTAGCCAGTTTGAAATTATTACATGCATATTGTATGAATATACTGTTAAAGCCTTAGCAAAATAAAAGTCAATGATAGACTTTTGCGTGTCAAGATGTGGTATTATTCTGAGCCATAAAGCCTTGTGATACTTTTTTCCGTTGAGTTTGCTCTCTTACTGGCGTGCAAATCCTTTTGAAGAAGAGCGATTCGAAACTCTGATGCCATCCATCAAGAAGAAAAGTTGCCTCGACTTTTGTGATCGATTTGGATTTTAGAAAAAGGTTTAATTCAACAAAACTCACATAGCTTACAGTTCTAAACTCAAGATTTAAACAATGAATCAAAATTTCATTCTCTATAAATATTTTGGTAGAATCGAGAACGGAAATAAATCGAAATGGCTTCTTTAAGAATAAGACAAAATTCCTTTTGGCAAGCTGGATGACGTTGGTTATTCCAATTGTCCTAAAGTATAAGGAAATCCATTTCCAACTTTTGCTTCTCTAGTTTCATAAGAATTGGAGCGAAGAGGACAAAATATATTGGAAAAGCAGATAAGCAATGCAGGATTTAGATTTAATAAGGTCCAAAACTATATAATATACGGTGCCAAGATCATTGATCAAGATCAAATAATCATCCTCAAGATGTTAGATCATTTAAATTTTGTATTTAATATACAGTCGCCTTTGTCGACTATCAGCTAAATTGTCTTGGATATTGGTAAAATTTAACTTTAGTTAAATCACTTAAATGTAACTCCATGTCTATGATTCCGTCAACTAGATAAACATTAAAATCATTTTATTTAAACTGTCTTACATAATTTTTGTTTAATGTATAAGTTGTCGCTAAAGTGCAGAAATCGGTTAATGTGCAGATTAGCTAGCTAATTTATACATTAACTAGGCTGATCTGGTTAAGTGCGGTAAATTGTATCAGTTCTCAAATTACTTAAGTAATCTGCACATTATCTACAAGACACTCATTAATTTGCGCTTTACCTGCTAGGCACTGGTTAAAGGGAAACTGTTAAGAATTCAGTTAACCACGTGGTCTTCCTGGGCGGAGTTAGCTGCCAATAATCATGTAAATATCACGTGGTCCCCCTGTTGATGTTAGTATATCCCCCCCCCACTAGAAGCGAACTTGACTCCTGTACTAGGGAGAGTGTGATCTCGGCTCTCTCTCTCCCGAGAAATTTTATGTGTAATTCTCTAGGCCTACTACACTATGGCGTACTCATGTACCCTTTGTTGTGGATGTTACCAATAAACCACATAAAAGACAATATGTGTCTTCAAGTCATTTCAACCATGCAACCATCTTCAGTAAAAAATAAATTATTGTGCAATCAAGAAATGCAATAATAATTTATAGAAACTAAGATCTTTGTTGGAACAAAATAACACTTCTGTAAACTTAAATTAAGTTTTGTTTATTTATTTTTTGATATCTAAAGAATGAAGTTAATACAATCAAACAATAAACACATTAGTTGATGTGCTAGTTTTTAAAAAAATCTGCTTTTAATTAAAATGATAAATTATTAATTAAATAATAAATCTGCTTGAATTAAAAATGTTCTGCTTTTAATTAAATTAATAAATAATTAATTAAATAATAAATCTGCTTGAAAGTAAAACTGTTTTAAAAGAATCACAATAGAAATTCATGCGCTTCCAAGCAGAAATCAGTTTGAAAACAGAATTAGCTATGGTAAGCACTGGCAGCCAACACAAATGATGAGAAATAAAAGCAACCGGCGAAGACCAAACACTGGCGAAACCAAATTAAAAGTGGAAAGGGGGTAGGAGTATGGAAAGAAAATAAGAGGTGGGGGTGAAGAATTTTGAACTTTAACGATACGGTGGCCGTTAATATGCACATCACCTAATTAAAATGCGAAAACACTTGATTCCGCACTTCACTGAAGCAAATCAGTTAATCTGCAGATTAACTAGGTGATATGCACATTAACGGTTTTCTAACTTTAACGGTAACATATACATGAACTTACCAAATGGAGACCGGTTCCTTGATATCATAACGCTATTAAAAACTCAATTGTCTTGTTCATCTATCTTGTAGTTTTCGGCGTATAATTTGTCTTATATGTTCCACATATCTTAGAAAGAATCATTCTTCCTTACCATTCAATAATGGAAGAAATTCTGGCTATTAAATATTTGATGAAACAATGAAAAATTTTTTAATCTCAGGTCAACGATGTAATCTTTAGTTGAAAAAAGAACAAAAAAAAGTGGTTTTAATGTGAAAAATCAAAAA
Source organism: Argiope bruennichi (assembly GCF_947563725.1). Classification (NCBI taxonomy): domain Eukaryota; kingdom Metazoa; phylum Arthropoda; class Arachnida; order Araneae; family Araneidae; genus Argiope; species Argiope bruennichi. The sequence continues at coordinate 91,866,417 of NC_079160.1, forward strand.
ATTTTCACGACTATTAAATTAGCATCTTTAAAAAGATCAATTTTGAAATTTTGGATTGGCTTAAAAATCATATTTTTGCAGCAAAATCTTTTGTAAGTAATCTCAAAAAACATCAAAATTTTGCTTAATTTTTAATTAATTAAAATTCTAGCTAAAGTTTCAAAGCAGAATCGCTGCGAAGTGCAGAATTCCACCCATCATGGTACCTCCATTGTATCAAATTTATTAATGGTTAGTTAAACTGCCTGGCATATAGAGCGTAAACATACATACACACATTCATTTTTATTAGTAGTAAAGAAGATACTTCCTCACTTAGGCTATTTGGGGGGGAGGGACTGCCTTCAGGAAAGTGAAGGACTTAAACTATAGCATGTATATCGTATAATACTGGCATTGGTAATGACAGCTTTCTAACAAATTTTCCCATGTTTGGATTTAAAAAAAGTGGATGCTATGGGAATGGGAGTGATAAATTTTCAATCTCTTATTTTCAAGCTATTACAACAGACTAAAAAACTTTGAAGGCAAAAGTTGTTATGACAAGGCAAAAATTAATCTAATTTGAGTAATCTTCAATTAAAAAAAAACAAAAAAACGAGAAATTAAAGATTTTAAAACTCCATCATTAACAATCTCGTCTGATTTCGTTGGTGAATATCCATCAAGTTCGTTGGTGGATATCCACTAACGAACTCGGACTAGATTCTGAATGCTCATTAGAGTGAGAATTTCTGTGAATCTGTTAGGTATTAATCGTTGGGACTCAATTAATGCATTAGAACCAGAAAACTGAATATATACTTTAGACGCCATCCTTCTGACTGAATCTTGAAATCAAAACTTAACACAGATCACAAATTGTAGTCACAAGAATATATAACAAATTTCAATTATTTAAGTCATTCCGCTTACGAGTTGTTTTACTTGCACGCTTGAGAAAACACAAGACGACAGAAGAGTTCTTTCAGCAGTTCCGTTTCTAAGTTTGATAGATATCTATGCTTTAAATGCCATTTTCTCCATCTAGCTCTATTCGTTTTGTAATTATCGTATGAACTTGTATTCGAAAAACTGAAAATATCTCAGGGTATTATAGTTCAGTGAAGCTTATACATGAGCAGCCGTTGTTTCTGAAGTAAAAAAAAAAATTTATCGGTGCTATTTATTATGATACAATATCCATTCAATTAATGAAGGACATATCTAATATTTTCAGAATAAAACAGCATCCGTTTCCTCACCCAAAATGGCAGTTTTTATGGTCTGGGATTTCAATAGTCAGCACATCATCTTCTATCGTGAAACGGAAAACGAAATGGTGGAAGTCGAATTCCGAATCAATGATTTTTTAATATTGCAGAAAATGGAAAATATATTTGGTTTGACTGACAGCTACAAAAATCATGACGTAGCATTTACACCCCTCTTGACCCCCTAGTCAATTCGACACTGATTTTCTACCCCATTAACTATTTGCCTGCCAATACGTGAACACAATATCTCAAGTATTCTTTCAGCTTGAGAGATGAAATCCGGTATATGGCCTTAATAATATATTTATAAATTTTTGTCAAATTTCAAATGAAATTCGTCAAAGAAAAGTCTCTTTATCTGTCCTTTCATCTGTGTTTTGTCCCGAACACGAAAATTTAGAGATGTAAAAGACTAGTTAGATGGAATTTGGGGCATTCTTTTATAACCCAAAATGCAGATGTGTATGAAATTTTGTATTGATTCTACCGAAGCAACCACAAATCAATATCTGTATATTCATAAGAACTTAAAAATGCAGTAACTCAAAAATAAAATGAATTAGATAAGTGAAATTTGGTATGTAATTTTATGACCAAAATACAATATCTTTATTAATCCTCTCATTCCTAAAGCTTTCGAATTCATGTGTCTCAGAATATAGGAACGCCCGAGTATCTCTATCAAAGTTATTAAAAATGTCTTACCCTTCTTTAAAATCCCACTGACAGGCGGCTTTCTTCAAGGATTTATATACAAAAGAAGGAACCTCTTCACCGGTGGCTACCAAACAAATATATGTTTAGGCATCCTTTCATAATTCTCAGAAAACCTCCCATACCTATATGGTAATCAGCCAATCACACTTATAGAAAGGAGAGAAAATTTCTCAGTGACAACCATATGTCTCAATCGCCCGTCATAGTTTTTTTGAATGAATGTCCTGGGCCTTTCAGCATAAACAGAGTTCAAATCTGTATCCAATTGATTGAAAGAAAGACCTTCGAACTTCATATTCGATTTTCCGTCTGATACTATGAAACGCAACGTCGTACGCATGGAAATCGATGGGAAGTGGGTGACGTAAACTTCAAAGACTTTCCCTACCATTATTCAAGACAGCGAGGCATTATTTATTCCAACTATAGAAGAAAGATCTTTTGGTTCATTTAACATTTTTTCCTGCTTTTACTCGAATATGATATGCTTCTAATGATGATATACCTCGTTAGTAAGCATTGTCTTTTTTTTTTTTAAAAATTTACAATGAAAAATAAACTTATTAAAAAAATCCATATGTCATGGAATATAGTATTTGGATTTGTTTTTTATTTATGATTTTTATTTATAAATATTTACCTGTTAATGAAAATAATATTTAAATAAGAAGTAATTATATGAAATCTAGTCCCATGATATTACCATAAAACCAGTGGAAATGGTCTCCCCGAAGCTTTTTCGCACACTTTCCAATAAGTCGTACCTCGTTTCCATCCGCATACGATTGTGGACATGAAAACTACGAGTTCCTTACATAGTATTATTGCTGAACAATTACGAAATATAGATTAAATCTAACATTTTTCTAGAATCTAACCCAAAAATATGCATTTTCCAAAAATATTCCAAAAATATGCAAATATACATTTTGGTCGATCGACACCGAAATTTGACACAAAATTGCAGTTGTAATCACAATATATCACACCGAATTTTATTGATTTAAGTTGTGGTGAATAGCTTATAAACTAGTTAACAACTACGCTGTACGAGCAATTGTTTTTGTATCGCGGTCATGTTACTGGGCTGCGAACCACAAGGTCCCAGGTTCTATCCTCACGCATACCAATCCACCAAAAAGTCATTGAGTTAACACAAACGAAAGTACAGATCGACATACGGAAACCATTTGGCGAATTTATTTCAAAATATGATGAATTTCTATATTTTAGATACTGAATCTGTATACCAAATTTCATTTATCTAACTTATTCTCTTTTATAGTTACCGAGTTCACTTGTACTTAAGTAGCAAGACGGACGGACTTCCTATTAATGTTCATTCAAATTTTGATAGAAATTTTGATGTTCATTCAGAATTTGATATATGCAATAGTCGTAATTGCATATATCAAATTTCAACCTTCCAGCTCAAAGGTTTTCGAATTACAGTATTTATCCACAAAGAGACAGACATAATGCTAAAAACACGTGTTTAGGACTCAAAGAGATCTAAAAGTAAAGATTCGTCAAAATTTTGAATTCGAATTTTTTACGATTACGAAGTACTTTCTCTATGCTCATAAATGGAAAAGTAAAAAAATGTGAAAGCAATGTAAACAAATTGGCGCGATAGTACAATTTAATTTAAAGGGTCTGAGTAAATTGAAACATGCAGGAGACAAACAGCACTCTTATTATTCGCAGAATTAGAACCCTAACGCAAGAGTCGTAAAGCACGAGTATATATGCGCAGCTGAGTTGTCAGATAGTTTGAAAAGGATCCGGTTCGTGCATAAATTTCGTTCAGTGCGGATTAAATAAAGAATGCTAGTCGACTTTTACACGTGGCAAGAATTACTTAGAAATGCTGACATGATTGAAAATTTTGTCAGTTATTAGTGGTGAATTCAAGTGATTCAGAGCCCTAGTTATGATGCGCGCGCTATGATGCCTTCTGTTTTAATAAATCAGCCAATTTAGTTTCACATTTTGAGATGTTTAATTTTAGATTGTATTTTCATTTCAGAAACTTGTGAAAACCTATATGTGGGTTTTTTAATTATTGTAATTCATGATTGCACATCATCTACATTTGGAATAATATTCACTACTTATGTAGTAAGTATTAACAAAATGTACTGAAATAGATAGAAATTCCGTCCATTTGTACTTGAGAAAGAGTTAATATTATCCTAATATTTTATAAATCACGGAACTTAAATGTTACTAATTTCTATAATCACTAATTTATATGTTAATATTTGAATTGAGCTCTCTGTGATCCTCCGTCAGCTCAGAAGCCTAGGCAGGTGCCTAGTTTGTCTAGTAGGAAAATCCACCTCTTCAAGAATAGATACAATAGCCGCATTTTGAAACAGGCAAAGTAGGCAACCGCCTAAAGGCCCCGCAACTTTGGAATACAGTATTTTATATTCGTAGGGGAGGAGTGGTTTTATAACTTTGCATTTGCAAGCATCGGGTAATATATTTGGTCTTATTCAAACTAAAATCGAGTGAATTTCAGATTTTAGAACATTCTTCAAAAAGCATTCTTAATTAATTACCTTCTGCATGTTTTATATTCAATAATTTTGGAGTTCTAAAAATGAAATATTGTTTTATTAATTTAAAAAATGTCAAATCCTATACTTAAATAGTAATTACATTTTGCTGAAAAAATGTAAATGTATAAATAGTAATTTTGCTGGAATTTTCTTTTCAATTTAAATTCTGAATATTTTTTTTATTTGCGAGAAACTGGAATCAACTGTTTTCCAAGTAACTACAAAATAAACGCTTTATTATTTTAGTTTAATATAGTTTAATATTTCAAGTCTTAATATTTGAAAATTCAAAACTGTTACTACAGAAAATAATTTAAAATGACCTAAAAAAATCTGTATATAATTTCTTCGCACATGCGACTCAGAAAATTTTTAAATAAAAAAAAATATATATGAATCAGTGGAAGTGGTCTCCCTAAAATTTTCTCGCATACTCCCTAATAAAGGTGTTATTCTTTAATATTGGATAAGATTTCAAAGCTTGGGCAGGTCATAACCGCCACGAGAGCTCATTTTTTTTTTTTTTTTTCCCCTTCAAAGTCCAAAAAATGGGACTTTTGAGTTTCATATTATTGTAAAGAAAATCGAATATATATTTTGAGCATCTTTTTTCGATTGGTGAACAATAGGTACGGAAGATCGATACTTGGGGTGAATCTAGAGTAATTCCTGAATATAGGTGCATTTATCCCGATATAGGTATCACATATTCCTGAATAGAGATATGATTAATCACTGATAAGCATTTAATATACCACTATCAGAAAATCAAATACATAATTTGGATGCCTTTTTCCCCCCATGGGCTGAAACCAAAATTTATCATAGAAATACAATTGCAATCACACGATCACTAGGGATTGCAATACCGGACCAAAATTTCAATACCAACATTCGGTATTTTTAAAATCTTAATACCGGGATACCGATTTTAATACCGGTATTAGAAAGTTTAGAAAAAGAAAGAATACAAGGTGTTTCTTTGTTTTATTTGCCAGTTTTATAAGAGAGTATAAATATCACAAAAAATATATAACTTGAAAATTATAACAGTATATAAAACATCACAAAAAAGTAAAAGAACAACTTATTTATTTAAATCACAAAAAAAGTGTAAATATCACTATTCAGTCTGTTTTACTATTACAAATTTTTGAAATGTGATCTTAAAAAACATAATGCATCAATTGTACTGTCATTAAGCCTGAAAAGTAATTTTGTGTAAAAATTACCAGCTGTACGCTCTTTTGGCATCTACGCTAGTTGGTGATATTGTTATAAATACATAATATACTTTTTCCAAGTATTTGCTTCTAAGTCCCTCATCTTCAAATAAATCAATTTCTCGTCGGATGGTTTTGGATGTAGCTGATTTCTGTATTGTATTTTGGTTCGTTGAATATATTTTTATTTATTGCTAATTCTAATTTTTGTTCAAGTGACAATTCCTTGTCACTATCGACATTAGTGTCATCATAATCTTCGATAACTGAACCGAATTCTTCTGAATGTGAATAGGTTTGTGGGTAAAAAATTGTAAGAAAATTTACTATAAACTTAATCAGATTTGAATTGGATTATTTTCTTTTCTTCTTTTTCATTTTCATTTTTAAAATCATTATAATTATGTAAATACCATAAGACATTTTCTATTTCGGTATGCCTTTCTTCTGGGCGATTTTTCAATGTAATATATAATTCTTCAGATAGTGTTGTGTGCTGTTCTTTCATGATTGCAACATGAAATTTATTGTTGCATTAGCTGTTAATAAATTAAAATCTCTTCGACAAAATGCCCCTATAGTCAGTTTTATTGGAAGTAGAGCTGATATAGTTCTGGATATTAAGTCGAATTCACTATCTGAAAAATTAATTTACAACTTTAAGTCGATTATTGCTTTTTAGATTGGATTTCTAAATTTCAAAAATCGTTCCATCATTAGGAGTAAACTGTTCCAACATGTCTTAGAATCTATTATTAACATATATTCTGTTTTATTTTCAATTAGTATATACTTTTGTAATATGGCATTTTTTGTAGGAGAAAGTTTAAATATTTTAACATTTTTTCGAACTTTATAAATTATAGGAAGCAATTCTTGATGGGTTAATATTTCATCCTCATTAGCAATATCTTCTTCAACAATTACATTGTCATTATCTTCATTGTCAATATCACTCTCACTGTCACTCTCTTCAAAGTTGGAATCCGAAGTTTTTATATCCACAGTATTTGGATTCTTCTGTTCTTTATTTTTTTGGTATAATACATCTATTACTCCTAATTGAATTTCATGAGCATAGTACAATTGCTGATTTGCACCCATCAACTTTCCAACTTTTTCCTAAGTGTTGCTCCATTAGTCGTTATGGATACAATATCTTCTTTCAGGGATAATCCATGTTTCGCTAATTTAGATTTTAACAATTAATTAATCCATTAATTAGCTAATTAATTTCCTCCTTTAGGGAGACATAAAAACAAAAACGTATACTATTTTGCTATGTTGGCGATCCCTGAACATATTGTGGAGACAATTTTTAAAATTTCTAGTAAATACCGAAAAACCGGTATTTAAACTTGTGAATACCGGTATTACAAAATTGTAAAATGGTTCAAAATACCGGTATTTGGTATCCCGGTATACCGGTATTGCAATCCTTAACGATCATATATCGAATTTTATTTATTTAAATCATTGCATTCTTGAGTTAAACGCATTTACAAGCATTTGAAATCATTGACAGAAAGTCTGTCAACCCCTTAAGAGAATTGTTCTAAAATTTTATACACATATATACTTTAGATGCTAAGACTGCGCATCGACTTTCATCCATTTAGTTCTTTACCTTTTGTAATTCTTTTTTTCACTTGCTCTAAGGCAGACGAAGTTGAAAATTTCTTCTGAATGGATTTTTCATCAAATTTTATGTATAGATAGATCACATGCTAGATTTCATCCGTCTAGCTAAAAGTATTTTTAAGTTATCTTGTTCTCTGACAGACAGATATAATTCCTTAAATGTGTATTGTCGATTCACGGAAGTCTGAACTGTGAAGATTCGTGAAAATATCGAATTAAATTTTTTGACAATTATTACAATTATTATACACAATTATTATTACACATGAGACAATTATTTGTACACATGAGAAAGTAAGAATATGAAACAGAAAACATAAATTTGAAATAAAATACAAAATTGTTATTTCATAAATGGATTTGAAAGAACAAATTCCCTATAATACTTTACCAATTGTTCCCCTGATCTAAAGAACATAATGTTTGACGAGTTCAGTAATTATCTGAAAACAACTTTATTCCACTTCAGAGTTTATTATTAACTATATAACTAGGTTTTAAAACATCAACGAAACTTGGAAGAACTTAATGAGAGCAGACAAAATAATAATAAAAAAAATTGTAAAAAAATTCAGTCAAAATTTTATTCTCTAAATTGCAATTTTATTATTTTATATCAATATATATTTTTAAGCTTTTCATCATTTATCAAAAGGATGACAATGCGTCTTTTTTTATATATAAAATAAAATGAATTTTTAAATTGCTTCTGTGAAGAAATAAGTTACCTGACATGTAGTCTTATGTATCCGGTAAGTATGAGTGTTTTTATCTTAAAAAGAAGCATATTTATTAAAAAGAATGTTTATAGTTATTTTTTTGCTTGCATTTTTTATTTAATTATTTTTAAGTTTGTTTTGGAGCTTATATTACAACGAATTTCATCTCATAAATCATCGTCATCAGTTTATATAAGTTTTTTAATTTAAAAATCTATTTATTTGTTGAACTATAATTTATGATTCAAATTTATATTTCGAAACAGTATTTCTTGTGAAAAAGATGCATAAAATAATGGTTTAAGCGTATCGATATAACTCACGCTGATTATAAAATATTTTTTTAATTTGAATATTAAGTGACTTTAGAATAGTTTCCTATTGTGGTTTTCCTTGTCTTTTTATTTCTTGCCAATTTATTTACCACTTAACTGTTTTATTTTCTTTACTATCGACTAAGATGACACCTTCTATTTTGGGAATATTTTTTTTTTTATTTAAATGGAAATCCATTGAATAATTGACATTTATGTATTCGAAATAATTTTAATATTGAATTATAATCGTCATGAATGGTTTATTTTTTGCTTACAACTATCAAAATTTGATAAATTGATGGACGTATAGCACTCGGGCTAAACAGTTAAAAGGTTAAAGCTTTTAAAAAAACAGGATCTTTAAAATTTTTCTAGACTGGAAATTATCCAAAATGTATATTCAATAAAAAATTCTTTTTTTTTTTCCCCAATAAAATAATTAAACTGGCTAAGAAATTTTAGGTCAATTTTTTGTTTGTTAGTCCGATCTATTAGTTTAGTTTAGTTTTGTCAACGTCCCCTTTTGAAACTACAAGGAAACTAATTTTTGATAAACGACGTCATTTTTTTACAATGATGGTCAGATGACGAGGAGGACATGTGAATCAATCCACCCTTTCTAGACTTGCTCACCACCATGAAAATATTTAGATTGATGGAAATACACTTCAAAAAATAATATAAATGTCCTGCAATCAAATAAAAAATAACATAAAAATAATATTAATAAATATCAAAGCCTGTAATATGAATCCAAACAAATACAGGAATAACAAGCTACTCCGCAACATAAAAACGATCTTTAATTCTCTCAAGCTACATCAAAACCCATAATTGAGTGATACGAACTACTTCAGGGGATCGATCATTAACCCGTTAAACATCGTTTATTCTGCTAACAGAGGAGAAAAGAATCCGATATTTATTTATTTTTTATTCAATCTTGTACTTGACTCGTACTTTTCATTCTCGTACTCGAGCTGAAGATTAAATTGAAGACAATACGAAAAGTTAAATTTGACTTTCTTATTTCAAGAGATTATGAGCTCTGTAACTGCAGAAAAATAAAACGATTGAGTCCATCTTCCAAATATAAGAGAAATCGCAGAAGTCTGTCAAAAACCGCAATGGTAGTTCATATTCTTAAGAATTTTATATCCAAAGCAGGACTATGCCAAGCCGATAACTATAAGGGAATAGGAATAGGGAAATCGATTCGGTCCTTTCTTCTTTCATCGCAAGCCCCCCTAACGAACTAAGTATGTCACTCGGGTATTCAATCGATCGTACTTTACTGAGGGGAGGATGAGATTTCGTTCAGCAATTCGGTAGGTACTATTACTTAACTTGAAAGGGCCGGCGTCTTGCCATAGGGGTAGCACGTCTTCCCCGTGATCTGGGCGCCCCGGTTCGGGCATGGTTGTTCTTTTGTGTTCTCTCTGTGAGGTGTGTGAATGTGCTCCCGTGTAAAAAGGGGTTGTGCAAGCAAATGTGACGCATGAAGTAGCTAAGTCGTACTCTTGGCCCTAGTTGGCGCTACTGAAAAAACAAGAGACGCTCACTCGGCTTAAATTGCTGACAGATCTATCAGCGGGCTTGTAAAGTGCCATAAGTAACAACAACAACATAACTTGAAAGGATATTTCAGGCGCTTCAGAACTAAAAGATCTGAAGTTAAAATGAAAACTAAACCTTTTTTAAATCTGTTCATGGTATTTTTATATTGCATCGCATAAATGCCAGTTGATATATTCAATTCCTTTTATATGGCTATAAAGCTGCACGTATTGCCATCATTGCACTAAAATAAATTCTATTTTCATAATTAAAATAAATTCTATTTCCATAATTAAAATAAATTCTATTTTCATAATTAAAATGAATTTCAGATTCATAATTTAATACTTTAAATTCTTCACTTTTTTTCCCTATCTATATGCATACTGGAATTAGAGACCAAAAATGTTTTAAGAAAATTTGATTGCAAAATTATTTTTCGGTTAATAAGATCTGCAAGAGGAAAAAGCTCTGATCTCTAGAAAAATAATGCCTATTATTCCCTTAATCCTTACCTCATATGATGCCCTGAAGTTTCCCAATGGACTTATGTCAGACGTATTTGCTGACCATTCGGTAACCTTAATATTTTATGGACTGCATCAGCCTTTCATTGTGTTCGCCGTATCAATAGATACAATATTCCAACGAAATTTCCTATGGAAGATAAAGAAAGAACATCAAGACGATACTTAATGTTTCTTTGTAATGGTTGGGCGATTTAGTGAGCACTGAGCATCCAATGCGTAGATTGAGTGAATAAGAAATGGAATCCTTTTGAAAAAAATTTATTTCCTCACATATGAATTATATTAAAGACTGTAGCAAATGAAAGAGTGCAAGTCTTTATAACTAAGACTCATTATGAAATGGCCATAAAAGGAAATATTTTAAACAAAATAAAATTATATCTGGTAAATAGTTTACAAAAAAAAATATGGAAACTCTTTGCTGAGATAGAACTCTGCCCCCCCCCCACCCCCTCCCCTCCCCTCCCCAAAAGAGTCCAAAAACTAACCACTTTCGGGTTAAAGCATTATATGTAATGTTGTTAAAGAACATTGATCACGGAACAACCTCTGGATGGGTGAGGCTCATTTTTACCTAAATGGGGACATCAACATCCATAACTGCATATTTAGAACCAGATAAATCCCATATGCTATCCGCCCGGATCCATTGCATTCTTTTAGATCAACAAACGGTTATATAAAAAAATGAGCCTCATCAGTCTACAAAATGCTCCATGACCAATGTCCGTTAACAGTATTGCATACAGTCCCACTATCCAAAAGTAAAAGCAAAGTATTTTTAAACTTTTTTTTGAAGAAAAAATCCCATATTCTCCTGTATTATGTTGATAGATTTAATAACCTTTTTGTCCAATATTTTTCCTTTTATGGCCATTTTAAAGCAGAACTTATAAAGAACCTGAATTCAAATAATTGCAAAGTATTGAACTGTTCTAAAAAAAAATTTCTACAGATTTTGAAGAACCTTTACATTTTAAATATCTTTGAGTCCAAAACATAACTTTGAATCGTATCTTGTGGTCTAAATGTCTGTCTGCAATCATAATAACTCAAAAACTGAAACAAATGGTTGATTAATATAGTATACGAGGACTTTATATTCAAGTTGTGGATTTATATGAAATTTTTGACAAATCTAGAAGTCAGTATGTCTGTGAAACAGGTGAATTCGAATACGATACTTAAAACAATCGTTACAGATCTAGATGGAATTTGTGGAAAAATGCACCAAGCTAGAGGAATAAATTTCAATTTGTTAATCTCTACATTGTAGATGCATGTTAATCTTTTTCCTTAACTTCTACCCGTCATTAAAGTTTATCTCAATGGTAAAAAAAAAAAAAAAATCACTTAGTAAGCAGCCGATGCAATGTTAACAATGGTAGATTATGCAAATCAAATAAAGTAAGATATTATCGTTTCGGAGAGATAAAATTTTTGCTTTCACATGTTAGCAGTGTTTAACCAGTTGCTTAAACGATGCTTTAAAGGAGAACGGCGCATAAAAACAATGGTAATTAAATCGTATCGTACATTTCCCGCATCATGTACTTGAAGGTCATTTTAATATGACATTTTAGGATCTAGCGATTTCAACTCATCTAATTAAATGTCATCAACTCATCTAATCTTCTAACTTAAGAACTTATTGAGCAGTGTAGTGAAGATAATAGATAAAAGTGAAAAAGTGTGCCAACGCATGTGATCCGTACCAATTCTGCATATTATTGAATATTCAATAACTGCTGCTCTGTCTATTTCAAGTTTTCTGCCATGGCCTTAGAAGATTCATAATAAAAGTGTTGTAATCTCATTAATTTTTTTAATTAAATTTTTTTTGTCATTATAGGTAAATTAGTAAAAAGTGGAAAAGTGTGTCAACGCATGTGATCCGTACCAATTCTGCATATTATTGAATATTCAGTAACTGCTGCTCTGTCTATTTCAAGTTTCCTGCCATGGCCTTAGAAGATTCATAATAAAAGTGTTGTAATCTCATTAATTCTTTTAATTAAAATTTCTTTGTCATTACAGATAAATTAGTATCTCTGAGCCATTTCTCATTCCCCTATTTCATTGTCATATCCTATAAAAATTTGAATTTTTTTCCTTTCCTTCCCCCAACTTCTTTTCATTCTCTGACGAACTTTTGATAACATCTAATTAAAAATCCCGATGACATAGCAACATGATGTTGTTCATTATGTGACATTCATCCATTTGTGTAAACATTTTTGAAAATTGAACTCTGATAATTTATTGATGTTCACTGAAGTGAAGCGATTTATTAAATAAATTATATAAGCCCAAATTTCTGACTGTGTGGCACTCATTTCTCTTGATACAATGCTTTTTTTTTTCACCAAAGTTTTGAAGGACAAAAATTATAATCGATGTTTTTTATATTAAATTATTTGTCTGCGTTTATGAATGTTGAATTTACAGTTTTCCATGTTTGTGCATAATTTGTTTCTTTTCTTTCTATTTTATATTCTGATATCTATTAATATTGGTCGTAAGAATTAAAAATGACTTAACTGGTCATTGCCAGTAGCATTACTAAACGAATTAATAATAAATTCATCAAAGCTTTGTTTTTTGCTATAATATGCTATCAATATATAAATATGCTATCAATCATTTTTAAATAGTTCAATTTTGTTGTACTTTTTATGTTTAACATATTGTAAACTTGACTTAACAACCATGCAATTAAAAAATGATTATTTTTCAAACGACACAAATAACTCTATAAAGACGTCAATTAGGAGCAGTAATTAAGAGATTTTTAAATACCCACTAGAACCAACACCGCTGACTTAAGAAGATTTTAAAATAGTAACTTCGGATATTTTTATATTAGAATCCAAATAAATCTCATTTTCATAAAACTTTGTATTTACTAAGTCTTGAAAAGAAGTCGATAATTGATAATTAGAGATTCTCATTAACTTATTGCAAAAATAAAATATTTGTGGTGAAAGCTTATAAGCCAGAACAGCTACGCTACCCGAGCAATTGCTTTTGTAACATGATCATGTTACTGGGCTGCGAACCACAAGGTCCCAGGTTCTATCCTAACTCATCACAATATTCCACATTGGTGTCCTCGTACGATGAACCTTCAACCTTCGTACAGCTGTTGTGGCGCCATCTAAAAGCAACGAAAATCGTCAGACTCACTTGACGCATCAACACAAAAGTCGTCAGATTAACTTGACACAGCAACACAAAAGTCGTCAGATTCACTTGACGCAGCAACACAAAAGTCGTCAGATTCACTTGACCCAGCAACACAAAGTCGTCAGACTCACTTGACGCAGCAACAGCATCAGCAACCACTCACCCACACACGCTCACCGCAACTCAAATGCTCAAATGGGTACTGGCGCATAAGAATCAACAACTCAATGCATCACCACTCAAAAGCCATATCGTTCGTCTCACCTCCGATTCACTGGAGGGAGAGTCTGTGGTGAAAGCTGATAAGTCAGTTAACAGCTACACTACCCGAGCTGTTGCTTTTGCATCATGGTCATGTTACTGGGCTGTGAACCACAAGGTACCAGGTTCTATCCCCACTCATCACAATATTCCACATATTTAAAAGTGGATACTCTGAATAATTAAAAAAAAAACTCTTAAAAAATTAAATATCGAGAAGGCAGGTTACATCGGTGAAAGTTTAGCTTAAATTGAATGATAACAGCTCACAACTGTTAAATAGATTTCTTCTACATTCATGCTTCTCCTTGTGTTTGCTGTACGTGCAATTGTCACAAAACTTATTTCTGGATTAAAATGAGAGTTATGTGCGTTTTATGGATAATATTTTAATTCACCAAGCCACTTTAAGGTGTACGTACACACTGGAAACTTCTAAAATCGCTCAAATATCGAATATATATATATATATATTATTGCTTCAAAATGTTCTCTGATCCTTTAGCTTTCAAACGATAGCAAGATGTTGTCAATATTCGGAATATTTCTCGAGTTATAATTATTTTTCATGAGATACTTTCACTAAAAACTCTAGTTAAGGTTTTTTTTAAACTCATTTTATGAAGAATGATACTTTTCCATTGTGTTGCTTCATTCAAACATTCATAACTCAACAAGAAATTGAACCAAATTCAATTATTTATATATCAAAATAATTTGAATGAAACAGTGAATGTTTTGTACTTCAATCAAAGTTATATTTATAGAAATAAATTTTTATAGCTATTTAAAAGTTACAATTACAGAAATAATCTCGCTTTTTCTATTTATCGTTGATAAAAAAGTTTGTAATATATATATATATATATATATATATATATATATATATATTTATAACTTGATTGAGGCAGACAACATAAAGACTAATAATAGGCTTAATTTCCAACTATAATTGTGTGTCTGTACAAATTAGAATTTAAGATATCATGTTTAAAAAATATGCTAATTAGCTCATTAAATATTATTTAATTAATTAATTATTAGTGTAATATGGTTTTTTCTCACTGAAATGAGTTTAAACATATATTAATAACCTACTGTGAAAAAATTTGGATTTTTAAAGTTAAAATTTAAAAAATAATCATCTAGTAAGGTGTGTACGTACACCTTAATGAAAAATTGTTACAACAAAAATGTTATCAGTAGCGCTCCAATGACAATACTTCCACTCAATATAATTTTTGCACAAGAAGCTTAAAAAGGCATTTTTTTCCCACCATCATTAACGTTTCTAGTTGTAGCGATATTTAGTTTAGTATTTCAGCGAATGATGGTAATGAATGAAAGTATGTGGAATTCCTTTTCTTTTTCAGCAGCAGTGTGAAATAATATATCTTGAAATAAAATATGGTAATGGAAATTCAGTTGCCAGTTCAGTTCAGTTGTTTTCTTATTGAATATAATATTTTAAAACTATCAAGAAAAATCTACTGTATAAATAATAAGAAAGAAAGAAGATTGTGATTGTAAAACGGGATTAAGTAAATAGAATAAGGCAAACGAAATGGGACATGTAAACAAATTTTCAAATTAATTCCACAAACAGTTAGGAAAAAAAATATGTGCCATGTTGTCATTTTGCTCATTTTACACGTAGAGATGGAAATACTGTTCACACATTCATCCTCTTACTTCGTGAAATTCGGAATTATGAAAACTCTATTCCACATTTGTGATATCAGATCTATGCTGTTATGTCGTATATCCATCGTTGTCTCTTGAGAGCACTAGTCTTAAGAAAGCTGACGAATCATGTAGACTGAAAGACTTAAAGGATTGTGGCTTACTTCCTCAAAACTTTCATTCTCCATGATTTTTTCCCCTGCCATAAATTGCTTTTTTTTTATTTCATTCTATTCCTTTTTCTTACCTACACATTCTTTAAGAGAAACTTTTTTATATGAAAAAGAAGTGTGATAAAAGATCAGACCAATAAACCTCAAGCCTCTAAGTTCTTCACACCGAATGGATTTAGAAAATTAGTTCGGACAGCCAGTCTATAAACCAGATGTTCGGACGCCCATTCTATAAAGATCATAAAATGAAGACCGGACAAATAGACTCAAAAACTTAGTTTACGATATGGTATATATATATATATATATAGTATATATATATATATTGTATTACAGCATGCTAAGGTAGATTGCTGTGTTGCATATCCTCTGTCTTACCTGATATTCCACAAAAACATTCTATATGAGGATATAGTAATATTTTAGGAGCAATTACATTATTTGGAAGCTCATTTTATACTCTACTTCATAGTAGGAACATTATAACGATCTCTATCTATATTCTATATTTCAATCTATACTCTACTTCATAGTTAGGAGCACTATAACCATCTTATAAAACAACAGAAGTAACAAAATTCTGCTAACAAATGAGCAAAAACATTTCCAAAAAATATAGAATAGAACACAGATTACGTTCACTTATGCAGTACGAACAATAAACTACTAATGTTCCAACATTGTAATATTTCCAACTGAATTTATTGCAACTCATATGCAAGTTAATAGCTCTTACCTTTATAATATATTTGTATTCTATACTTTCTACACATCTCCAATAAAAAAATTCTATGGGTAAATAGTTTGGTATTTCGTAAATTATTTTCTTTTAGGAACAAAAACAGTTGTTTCCTTTTTATGGCAATCCAAAAAAACTAAAAAGATATATTATGAAAATTGCATTTAACGTTAATTATTAGTCCAGATTTAATTCAAATGATTCATTAAGAGAATAGCTAACAACCGATTCAATTCCTAGAATATGAATGTTGCAACAAAAAAAAAAAATGTTTAAAATACTTGAAAAAAGTTGAATTGAAGCGAAATACTTCATATTTACTTAATATTCTACTGTGCAATAATGTCTGCTTATTTATTAACAAAGGTATGAATTTTAATAAATGTATGATTTTGTGATTTTCTGACGACCATTGCTACAAGCCACAACTGCAATAACACTAAGTTAATTATAAGAAAGCGAAGAATGGAAATTTTGTAAAAAATTTTTTCATTCAACTAAAATACTTATTGTTTAATGCGTATTGTTATTAGTCCATCGGAATTATATCCTTGTCCCATGGCAAGCATGAATGCGGATACCATAGAGCATTTAACTTCAGGAAATGCAATGATATTAAACGATTCAATGAATTCCAAAATGGAACAGCCGCGATTCATTCAGCGTGCAACAAATAAGCATTAATTGACTCCATTTATTCACTTTATTTACTTCTTTGTTTGCATTTGACACTGCGGTTTTAGATTCTATAACAAGAAATTATAATTCCCATCCAAATTCAGAACATTGCAAAATAATAAATTTTATATTAACATTTCATAGATCAAAAACTATTCAAAAATGTTGATAACTCATTTTGTAATTTAATAATCCCAATTTTTATTTTATTATTTAAATATTCATAGTTGATGTGTGAAAGTTTTGTGTTTTTGGTTAAAAAAACAGCAAAAATTACAAATGTGTGCAACATTTACTTTTGATATAAAGTCCAAAACATATGCTAAAAACACACATACACACACACCACATACACACACACATACACACACCACATACACACACACACACACACACACATACACACACACACACACACACACACACACACATATATATATATAAAACCGGATTGAGCTAAACTATCACTTCTTTCTTCGCTAAATGTCTTAAATGCCTAACTGCTTTTTTCAATTATAAATCGTAAAACATATTAATATTAGCTCCTTTAATTTTTACTCAATCAAATTTGATGAAATTATAATGGAAAAAATTTCATAATGTTGCTGTTTTTTATTTAAGTAAATTCTTCTGAACAATTTCTAAAAAACAAATGAAGCACTTTTTCATCTCCAACGTATATATAAGCTCAAGATTTGCTCTGTATAGCGCGAATAAAAGCAACGCATATTCAATTTTATTATTAGTACAGATAATGCTGTTAATATTATTAAGCACAATATTTATTCTTAATTTTCTATAAAATAAAAATGTATCATATTTTTATGCAAATATAATGTAAAAAACATAGAACGAAATACGTACAGTGGTGGCTAAAAGTGTGGACATTTTTTGAAAGTTTCATGTTTTTCAACTTTGCTTGCTTGTAGAATATATTAATTTTCACTTAAATACAAATGTTTATATATCAAATTGAAGGTAATTTAATGTAGAATTTAATAACAAAAACAGTATTACAATATCTGTATTACAAAAAAATGTTGCACTCATTTTAGTAGAACAAACAAACACAAATCATTTTGAATAATAACGTGTTTTGTAATAAAAGAGTACCAGCCAATCACAAACACTGTTCTGAGGATCCATCAAATGTCTGTAACTATAGCTTAGGTTATTTGGATGGTAAAAGAGTTATTGTTGTGGAAATATTTTGCGGAATGATGTATACTAGTACAATTAAATAGAGTATTGTTGTTTTTGAATATTTTAAGTCCTTTTGTTTTAATTAAACTAATTTTAAACAATGTCACCAACAAGAACTGATTGGACATCTACAAAAAGAAGCCGAATTGTCATATTGAGAGAAAATGGCCTCTCTTATGCTGAAATTGCAAGACAAGTTGCTGGTTCAGTGACTTGTTCTGGTGTACGAAAGTTCTGTTTACGTTATGAAAAAACGAAATCAGTGGAAAATAAGGCCAAATCAGGCCGAAAAAAATGCACAAGTGCTACTGCCGATAGAAAAATTAAACGGCTATGCCTTCAAGATAGAAAAATTTCATCAGATGCTATTAGATGTTAAATGAATGCAGCGGGTATTGCAGTAAGTTCAAGAATAATAAGAAGAAGGTTATCAGGATTTGGACTTCAAGCTAGAATTCCAAGGAAAAAACCATATTTAAATCAAAAGCAACGCGAAAAACGAGTTAAGTGGGCAAAAGAACACATTAAATGGACAGAAAATCAATGGAAGCAAGTAATCTGGAGCGATGAGACTAAAATATCGCTCTTTGGAAGTGATGGTAGAAAATACGTGAGACGTAGAGTAGGTGAAGCGCTTCATCCTGATTGCATTGAAGCAACTATAAATACAACAACAAATGCCATGATTTGGGCATGTATGTCTGCAGATGGTGTGGGCCGAATTCAAGTGATTGATGGCATCCCGAATGCCAAAAAATACATCGAAACTGTCCTGGAACCAAAATTGATACCTTCCATCGGGGATTTCTTCCCCAACAAATCACCATTTATTTTTCAGCAGAATTCAGCTCCATGCCACACAGGAAAAGTATGC
Organism: Argiope bruennichi; assembly: GCF_947563725.1. NCBI lineage: Eukaryota > Metazoa > Arthropoda > Arachnida > Araneae > Araneidae > Argiope > Argiope bruennichi. The sequence goes on from NC_079160.1 coordinate 91,885,741, forward strand.
AAAGCATGGTTTCAAAATAAAGGCATAGATGTATTACCATGGCCAGGAAACAGTCCGAATCTCAATCCAATTGAAAATTTGAGGCAACGTTTGAAAATTCTTGTACGAAAAAAACGTCCCTCCAATAAAAGACAACTTATTGAATCTATAATTGATTCTTGACACCATGTGATTACGAAAGATGAACTCCAAACACTCGTTCACTCGATGAAAAGACGCTGTGAAGCTGTCTTAGAAAACAAGAGTTATCCTACTAAGTACTGATCGTGTAAGTATCACTTTAAAAAAATGCAAATCAAAGATAGATCTTACTAAAATGAGCGTAACTTTTTTTGTAATACAGATATTGTAATACTGTTTTTGTTTTTAAATTTTACATTAAATTACCTTCAATTTGATATATAAACATTTGTATTTAAGTGAAAATTAATATATTCTACAAGCACGCAAAGTTGAAAAACATGAAACTTTCAAAAAATGTCCACACTTTTGGCCACCACTGTATATGCATATAACTGATAAAAATGCAATAAAACGCATATTTTATAGTAGAAAAAACATAAAACTAAGTGTGTCATATTTTTATGCAGCATATTAGACTAAATAACCATCTAAAAATTATTCTGAGGAAAAGAGTAGTATTTTTACAATATTTAATATTATGAACAACACCAAATAGATTATTATATTTAAACTTTTCTAAATGTATGTCAGGGATTGCTTGAAAAATGTTCTCCAAGTTCCATTTACATGTTTGCTCAGTTGTAAAAATATTGTATGGTTCTGTGGCAATCTAAATTAAGAACAGAATCACGACCGGATAAAAAAAATAAACAGATTGCACTGCCACCACACCTCTTTTAGCATAACACATTGTAATAAAAAATATGCAACATCAGAAAATTTCCCAAGATAAAAAAGAAATGTATACAAAGAGATTTTTCGGACAGATTTCACAAAAGATTGCAAAACTGATGGAACAAAACCGACCGCACCCTAATCCGACACGTAACGTGAAACAGTTTCTAATATTTTTAATGCTTCATTTTTTATTCATTTTTGACACCCAACTTCAAGATAAAATCACGCTATTTCGTAACTCGAGATGAAATATTTTACCTATCACTTTCAATATAACTTAAAAGCGGAAATGAGGTTTCGAATAAAAAGAACAGAAGACGAAAGTCATTGGCTGTTTCTGAAATTTTCTTGTAGTTGGTTTGAAATTAATTTCCTGAATGTCAGAAAAAAAATAATAAAAATAATATTATTCAATTTGTCAGCATTTTTCAAAGAATTCCTTTTAGATATTTAATGTACAAAAAAGAATTACTTTGAAGTATTTGATGTCAATGGAAATATCAATAAGATAAAGTTATTGAATTTAGTTTCAGCGAATTATTTATTCTAAATGCTTTATTTTCAAAATAGCAATTAAATGGTAGCATTTATTGAAACAATAATAATGAAACGTTTATGGAATTGAATATTTCAGTACAATTTGAAAATGTTTAGTTTATTTATTAAATATTCGAATAAATATGAATTTAAGTTTATACGATATAAACTACTGTTCTTTTTTTTTTCATTTTTTATCATTAAATATATGCTGTAATAAAAGCTGAGAAATTCATTTTTAACCTGTTAACTGGGTATAAGGAAATATTTCAATGTAAAACGAACTGAATACAAGTTAATTACCCGGTTAACAGGTTAATTGCTACTTTTTCGCCGATCGATGCATGTAGCCATTCTAATCAGATAAAAGGACATTAAAATGTGTAATAAATGTAAATCAAATTCTTAATTGCTTAGAGTAATATTTAACAGTATCTCACTATTTCCAATTTTTAGTAGCGATACTTCTGGAAAAAAAATTAAAGAAGATTCGAAACTCTAGTACGAAGCGATATGGCATGATAAAGTTTTAAAATTGATTCGTTTATTATTTTCTCGTGTACAAAGTATATAGAAAATATAGTAATCGACAAAATAATTCGAACTCGAGATCCACGTTTTACACCTCCCAAATTCGAAAAACACATTTTTGGAAAATGTCCATCTGTCTTTCTGCAACACAGATAACTCAAAAATGCTTTCAGCCAAACGGTTGAAATTTGGTAAGCAGTCTTTGCACCAAATTTGCAGATTTCTATTAAATTTTGAGTACAATCTGTTTAGAGCAAGTCCATCTGTCCGGCTGTTCGAATGTAAGTAAATACGATAATTACAATATAAAAAGAACTAGATAGATGAAATTCGATTAAAGATAAGATAGATTTAACATCTATTTATCTAGGACTAGATAGATTTAACATCTATCTATCTAGAACTAGATAGATTTAACATCTATATGTAGACACTTGTCAGATTTTGAGCCAAATCCAACTACGGTTCGACTGTCTGTTGGTTTGTACTATCAGAAACAAATAAACTGGATAATTCAAAAACGAAATGATATAAATAGATCAAATTTGATACTACAAATACAGTTTTTGTGTCAAAACTTTGTTTTAATCGATTGAGGAAAACGAATTTAAAACACAAATTCGATTTTCAGATGCCATTAAAGAATGCCAGGAATTAATAACTAAATAACTCGTCATGGGTGACATGATAGATTCAGTAAAAATGCTAAATTCATGTCTGTCTAGTAACTATTGCACGCCAATGCCATGTAAGACGATCTCTAACCTTACAAAGTTTATCAGAGAGTATGCGAGAAAGTTTTTGAGAGACCACTCCCACTGGTTTTTAATAATAATTTTCAAATTAATTCTCAACTATAGCAGAAATAACGTACATACAAGAAATGCAATTCATATCGTTGTAATACGCTTGAGAATAAACGCATTATATATTGAAAATTATTGCTGTAAAATGTATTTTAAAGTATTTTTTGAAATTTATTAAAATTAGAGAAACAAATTACAGAATAATAAAACTGATATTATTGAAAACCTTTTTTTTTATTGAATTTTAAAGTAATGCAAAAATATTTCTTATTTCTTATTTTATTAATTTCTTTTCGAAATTATTGAGGACAAATATTAAAATTAAGAATAATTGTTAATAAAAATTTTAAAAAGGCCTTTCTTTGTGAGCATCCGTTACCTAAGAAGTAATTACCTGTAAAATTCGGTATTTCTTGGTTCAACAATTTGTTTTGTACAATGTTTTGTACCGTTTTTACATTTTGCTATATGAAATATACAAGAAAAAAAAAAAAGTATTCTAGTCATTAAAAAAAAAAAAAAAAAAAACGAACTCGATATGTTAACGAATCACCACTTTTAAAATGTCTCTAAGTTCGAAAATAATTTTTTTAGAATTATGTCGTTCCGTCTCGGAACACGAATGCTCAAAAATACTTTGAGCTAGACGAGTGAAATTTGTTCCATAAATTTCAGATCAGAGTTGCAAACTCCTATCACATTTTGCACAAAATCCATTCAGAAGAAGTCTATCTATCTGGCTTTTAGAGTAGAATTGAACTCAATAATGCAAAATCCTTGAGAGCTAATGAGATGAAATTTGGTAACACAGACCAAAATTGAAAATTTTCATCAAATTACAAATGAACACAGTACGAATGAAAAAAATAACTACAAAACATATAGACAAAGATATTTTGGTATACAGTTTTAGCATCTAAAACGTAGATTCACATCAAATGGTGAGCCAAATCTGATAAGGGATTGACTGTCTGTCGGTCTGTACTTTTACATGCTTATAAACACGATAATTTAAAAACATAACATTTTTAGTATATCAAATTTGATTCACAGTTTAAGCATTTAAAATGTAAATTTTTAATTAAACATGTGGAAACTTTGACCATCTATTGGTCTGTATTTCTACAAGAGTGTAAACTCAATCATTCATAAACTCAAAGACTTAAATAAATAAATTTTGTTATGTTATGTTGTGATTATAGTTATAGTTCTATTGGAAAATTTAACAAAAGTTAAATCAATCTATCAGTAAAACACATGCGATTCGATTTTCTGACAATTTTGTATTAAGCGCATCCCGGCGATTAATCGTCACACACTAGATTTAGGTCAAAGATTTACATTCCGTAATTATTGTCTGCCAATGCCATGTAATTAACACAAGAATACCAACTTTCTTTATTATACTACGAAACAGGCAACACATATGAGGGACTCTGAAAATAAAAATCTGAATCTTCGTAGTATTCACGGCCTTGCCCATGGTTCACAATTTTGAGCGACGGGTATAACATCTATATTCAAAAGCGAGAAAGTTTTAGGGCTACCATTCCCACCAACTAATGATAAAACCGCATCACGCATGTCTTATGTAGCAATGTATAAAGGGTATTCCAAAATTAATGCAAGATTTGAATTTGCCACCATTCGTGCAGTAAAAGGCTGTCAATCCTATTTTAAAAAAATCATTTGACAGCTGATAGCTTAGGCTTAGTGAAAATGGAGCATTAAATGATAGCACAACATGTTAATGCAAGATTTGAATTAAATAAAAAGCACGGATTTTTTTAAATTGTTATATTTTTATTGAATCTTAAAGTACACAGGATAGAATTATGTATGAAAAAAAAAACCAGGGCAAATGACCTCCATGGCTTTGTAGGCACATACGTACTCTTTTGTCGAAATTTTAGATGACGACTTTGCATAAATGTAACTGAATTTCGTTGATGCGACGTTGAATTTCCTCCTTCAATGCACGCGTACTTGTGAGCTTCTTGAAATAGACCTTTGATTTCAAATAACCCCATAAAAATAAATCCAATGGTGTTAAATCACCCGATCTAGGAGGCCAATTCTGCAATTTTCGCTCATGTACCGCCAGACTTTGGTTATTTTTTAAATATTGTTCAGCAAGGAAGACACTTTGGTCTATCGTGTAACGCTCCATTTTTACTAACTTTAAACTACTGACAGTCAAATAGTTTTTTTAATAGGGTTTCCAACACTTTACTCTACGAATGGTGGCAAATTCAAATCTTGCATTCATTTTGGGACACCCTTTAGACAAATGCAGGCTTATAAACTTGACCCTATTAAAATATTCAAGGCATATTCAATTCGCTTATTATTATACCTATAGTTTTAGCTGTAATGAAAGATTAATTAAAATAAACATACTCTTTACCGGATTATGACACTGTTGATATCTTTTATTTTAAAATTTACCAACATAATTTTTTTTACCTTGCATTGAAAGCTTTATTTTTAATTTAATCATACTGAAATCTTTTTGCATCTTAATTCTAGCAAAATGAAGCTCTCAAAGCAGATATTAATTCTTATAACTTGGCGAATATATTTATTTAATTTAATGAACCTACGAAATAAAATATTGTCATCATGTAACATGATAAAGAAATAATTTAGTAGAAAATTAAAACGTTAAATAAAACTTCTAGGAAATGAAATGGATCACAAATATTATGATAAGAATTCCTTGCGAAATTACTTCCTTTTAACAAATGATTAAATAATCTTCTTCCAAACTTAATTAAATTTTGTATAAAATAAAATGCAAACATGAAAATGTATTTTAAAATAATATGTAATCTTAATTATATACAATTTGAAGTTTGCGGAAATGAAAACCGACTTCATAAGCTTGGAGTATTAAATTCTCTTAATTACTTTTAGTGTATATATTAGTTAATATACTTAGTATTGTTCGGAGTAGAGTTATGATCATGTTTTTTTTTTCATGAAAGTGAATTAAATAACTTTCTATAAAACCTTCATTAAAACATTACTTATTATTTGCGAGCCAAATTTCATATATAATATAATATAGCATATATTGTAAAGCTTAAAGTTATAAAATTCTTAATAAAGTTGTTAAAGTTATCAAACAGTAAATCAAATTTTAAAGCCACATAAGGTAGAAATTATATGCAAGAAAGTAAAAATATATTTAATATTAGCTCTTGCAATATTCTTTAGAGACCAATAAACGAACTCTTTTTAAATACTTTACAGATAACATTTTTAATGAAAAAGATTCTTTTACACAAAATATTATAATACAAAAAAATCGTCTGCAACTTTAATTTGAAATAAAATGAGAAAATCTGCTTCATTAAAGAATTTTAATATCTCGTAACTTCTAAATAAAAAATATTGTTCCAAACTGCAAAAAGCTTATTTTTTCAATAAAATATCATAATTTTTAAATCTGTAACATTTAATTCAATTCTTCATTGACAAAATCAGGTAAGTAGTCAAGTTTTGAATAATTTTTAAGTGACAAAAAACAACAAAATAATTTGCAATCTAAAAGCATATTTATAATGCCAAAAAAATAAAATTTATATTTATAAATGCTTCACTTCCATATTTAGTATATAAAATTTAAATCTATTTTTCATAACAAATCTTCTATAAAGCATATGCTTTTGCACAAAATTTAGTTTTTAATTATTTAAAAAAATAACATTTAATTAATTGCAATGGAACTTCCACTAAAAACTTCTTTATAAGTTTATTAATATTTGTGCGCAAATTAAGCTGAAAATCTATTTCATAATTCAGATTTCTACTGGAAATAAAAATTTAGATGTTTCAATTTTATTTATATAATCGCCTTTGACAATCAGTTTGATGCCGTGAAAATGGTATAGAGGAGAATTGTGAAGGGGATTCTGTTAGCCCAAATAATGTGAAATTTGAGCAGATATTTTCAATAATACACTCGTCATTTATTAAATGGAAAAAGAAATAAATTATCAAAAAGGAAATTTTAAAGAATAAAAAAAAAACATCAAAAAAGAATCACTAGATTTTTACGACAAACATGGTCTTTTAAAAAAGTTGATACCAGAAATCATAAGGGGTGAGAACAAGTTTGGAGAGACCAAGTAGTTTGTAAAGTTACGGATGATTATGCAAACGTTTGTAAAATTTATTTTAATAAATATAGAACAGCTCGAATTAAATGTAGAAGTGCTCTGTTCTATATGTATCTTAAATGAATTGTTGTCATTGTTAAAGTTCTGGGATTGTATGTCTTGTCAATACGTCATAATAATGACCTACAGAAACTCTTGAATAAATCACTGCTTCAAAAAATAGTTAATATTACTAACTTTCACTTGTTATGTGAATAACCGATGAAAAGGATGATGAATTCCTGGACTCCACAGATGAATACGAGGATGAATTCAGCGATTTCACTCCAAATATCTAAGCAGATAATGATAAGCCATTAACCAAAAAAAAAACATATCATAAAGGAAAAGAACCAATCGGCTTCTTTTGTTCAAAAGGCCACGGTTTATCAATTATCATGCATTTGTATAAAAACAGTCATTAAGATAAAACATGCTTGCTTCACTTGGCGATTAGCGTGTTAATTGTTAAGATTGGTTGAGATACGTTCGTAAAGCTAAATTATTTTATCATAGCAATACTTTAAATATTGCTCTTAGAGAAATACTTTAAATGTGAGAGCTAGATTCTTGGTTATAGAAGGTGTCGCAAAGGTTAAGAACATTCAAATATCTCCTTCCGCATAACAATAGAAACAATCTAATCAGTTGCAAATTAATTTATATCTAAAAAATAAAAAGGAATCTGTGGTATTAGGAACGGTTCCGTTTCAAAACTTCCTGCAGTTATCAGTATAATTTTTTTAATTTCAGGATTCGTCTATTTTTTTTTTTTTTTTTACCAAAAAAAAATCTAATACCCATTTAACATACTTAGCATCTGGTAAAAAGCATTTATTACATATATTAAACAACCTCAATCTGATTCTAAAATTTTTGTCGAAACCCGGAGTTTTAGTCTATTTTCTGATAAAATATTACTGATACATTATGTGTTATTTATTAAAATTTCTTATTTTGAATATGCTATCCTTTTATTTTATTTTCATATTTTTTTATTAAAAAAAATTTATGATCTTGCTTTATAGATTACTAATTTATTTCAATTTAAAATTGATATTCACCATTTATAATGCTGAATTAATATTGAATACATAATATACTGCAGAAAACACTGAATATATAATACACTGAATCTTATAATATACTGAAGAAGAAATTAAAAGTTGTTTGTTAAAATTTGAAGATTCATAATTATTATAAAATATTCCTTTTTTTATGAACGTATAATATATAGTATAATTGTGATAGTATAATTCTATTTCATCACATAGTATACATTATTAAGTCCTGTTTAAAAAATGGTGAAAGTGAAATCCATAAAATGGCACATGTTCTCTTTTACAATGATCCCACTTTTACATCGCTTTATCAATGCAGCATATTACAACGGAACTTATTCTAGAAACTTATCAAACATCAAATAAAGGCAACAACTATTAATCTTATTCGATTCTTTTTACTCAAATTCTATTAAAATGATTCGGAGAATAAATTTTAAAAAATTCCAATTCTAAAAATTTTCAAATTTACAAATGCTATAATTTTAAAATCAGTTTATTTTTTGAATATCTGTAACTAATGAACATCTGTCAAGGAGTATTGCATTTTTTTTTCTAAAGAAAATTAAATTTATCCTACATTTTTACGAAACTTTTCATTTTACAATGCAATGCAAAATATTGTTTAATATATTTATAGTTAAAAATTTTATAAATAACTGAAATGAGGTTGAAAAAAAATATGATTATATTGCAAACAATGAAAACACATTTTACAATGAAGCGATATTCTACTCATTCTAGTAGCTCTCGACAGAAAGTTCAAATTTATTTGAAAAGTAGCAATTATGGGGGAAAATGAACTTGTTCCATGTGAACGCACGAATGAATATTTACCTTTCAAGATATATCGAGCCGTCCCTGAAATATTGCAACACATTATAATGACTATTTTCAGTTGTAAAGGCCATTTTTGATTTTACTACAGCAGAAATTTCATCATCTGAACCCAATTATTCGAATCTTTAACTACCCGAATCGATTTTGTGGGAAAAAGTAAAACAACATGTATTAAAATTGGGAAAATAAGAATAGGAGAGTGGTTGAAGGCCTTTAAGCGCCATTTTCTAATTAAAGGAAATAATTTTTAGCAATTAAAATAAGACGAACACATGTAATATTTTTCGTAATTTTAATGCATATATATGTGTGTTCAATAAATGCATAATTTAATTTGTGGTTTCTCGTTTATGTGACACATATGGGTTAACATTGTTCACAATTAGCCGTTTGTGCTGATCAGCTGATTCGCCAAAAAACTACCTAAGTTTAATTTCAATTAAACCTGTTACACATGACCTGATTTTCATAATGAATTTTCAAGTCTTTTCGAATCTTTAATTATCCGAATCGATTTTATAGAAAAAAGAAAAACGATATATATAAAAATTTGGAAAATAACAATGGGAGTGTAGTTTGGAACTTTTAAGTCCCCTTTTCAAACCGAAGAAAAAATCATTTTTAGCAATTAAAATAAGATGTGTACATATAATATTGTTCATAAGTAATTTTAATATACATATGTGTGTGCGTGCGTGTGTGTGTGTGTGTGTGTGTGTGTGTGTGTGTGTGTGTGTTGGGATTTGGGGATTATCGTTTATGTGACACATGTGTTATACACAGTGTTCCCGTTGTTCATAACTAGGGATTGCAATACCGGACCAAAATTTCAATACCGGTATTCGGTATTTTTTAGATCTTAATACCGGCATACCTGTTTTAATACCGGTATTAGATATTTTAGAAAAAGAAAAAAAAAAACAGGTGTTTCTTTGTTTTATTTGCCAGTTTTATTAGAGAGTGTAAATATCACAAAAAATAATATGTAACTTATAAATTATAACTGTATATAAGAATCACAAAAAAGTAAAAGAACAACTTATTTATTTAAATCACAAAAAAGTGTAAACATCACTATTCAGTCTGTGGTACTATTACAAATTTTTGAAATGTAATCTTAAAAAACATAATGCATCAATTGTACTGTCATTAAGCCTGAAAAGTAATTTTGTGTAAAAATTTCCAGCTGTCGAAAACGCTCTTTCGGCATCTACTCTAGTGGGTGATACTGTTAGCAAGGCGCGATATACTTTTTCCAAGTATTTACCTCTAAATCCCTCATCTTCAAATAAATCAATTTCTCGTCGGATGGTTTTGGATATAGCTGATTTCTGTATTGTATTTTGGTTCGTTGATTTTTTTTTTTTTTATTTATAGGTAATTCTAATTTTTGTTCAAGAGACAATTCCTTTTCACTATCGACATTAGTGTCATCATAATCTTCGATAATTGAACCGAATTCTTCTGAATGTGGATAGGTTTGTGGGTAAAACATTTTAAGATAATTTACTATAAACTTAATCAGATTTGAATTAATTATTTTCTTTTCTTCTTTTTCATTTTCATTTTTAAAATCATTGTAATTATGTAAATAAGATATAAGATATTTTCTATTTCGGTATGCCTTTCTTCTGTGCGATTTTTCAATGTAATATATAATTCTTCAGATAGTGATGTGTGCTGTTCTTTCATGACTGCAGCATGAAATTTATTGTTGCATTAGTTGTTAATAAATTCAAATCTCTTCGACATAATGCCTCTGTATTGTTTATTGGAAGTAGAGCTGATATAGTTCTGGATATTTAGTCGAATTCACTATCTGAAAAATTAATTTACAGGTTTAAGTCGATTATTGATTTTTTGATTGGATATCTGAATTTCAAAAATCGTTCCATCATTAGGAGTAAACTGTTCCAAAGTGTCTTAGAATCTATTATTAACATATATTCTGTTTTATTTTCAGTTAGTATATATTTTTGTAATATGGCATTTTTTGTAGGGGAACGTTTAAATATCTTAACAATTTTTCGAACTTTATAAATTATAGGAAACCATTCTTGATGGGTTAATATTTCATCCTCATTAGAAATATCTTCTTCAATAATTATATTGTCATTATCTTCATTGTCAATATCACTCTCACTCTTACTCTCTTCAATGTCGGAATCCGAAGTTTCTATATCCACAGTATTTGGGTTCTTCTGTTCTTTATTTTTTTGGTATAATACATCTATTATTCCTAATTGAATTCCATGAGCATAGCACAATTGCTGATTTGCGCCAATCAACTTTCCAACTTTTTTCGTAACTGTTGCTCCATTAATCTTTATGGATACAATATCTTCTTTCAGGGATAATCCATGTTTCGCTAATTTAGATTTAAGCAATTAATTAATCCATTAATTTGCTAATTAATTTCGTCCGTTAGGGAGACATAAAAACAAACGTATACTATTTTGCTATGCTGACGATCCCTGAACATATAGTGGAGACAATTAAAAAAATTTCTAGTAAATACCGAAAAACCGGTATTTCAACTTGTGAATACCGGTATTACAAAATTGTACAAATGGCTCAAAATACCGGTATTCGGTATCCCGGTATTGCAATCCCTATTCATAACTAGCCGTTTATGGCGACCAGCTGATTTGCCGAAAAACTGTCTAATTTCAACTAAACTTGTTACGCGTGTCTTGCTGTTCATAATAGATTTTCAAATCTTATTAATCATTAATAAATTTTCAAATACATTAAAAACGTGCTATTTTAAAAGATTTGCAACTATTTTCTTTATTATGGAAATGAACTATTCTAATGGAAACAAATTCTGTCTAGTTATTAAAACAATAAAAGTGGATTAACGGATTATCTTTGTTCTAAATTTATGTTATCTTTCACTTTACTGTAATCTATTCTTTATGCGAACTATGAGGCTATTAAACAGTGTCTTTCCTCTTTTGTTTTTAAGAACGGAAGCAAATCAAAAGACTTTTGATAAAAAATTTTTGATTAAACATTAAAATGATTTTATTGAAATTTATTTTTAAAGAATAAAGAATAAAAAGAATAAAATACAAATAAGAATAAAAATAAATTTTAAAGAATAAATTTTAAAGAATAAAATACAAAAAAGATCGGAGAATAAATAAATGCATTTCACTAAAAATATAATTTTTTATTTTTTAAAACAGAGTAAAAGTTCTTTTTGTAAAGTTATATTTTTCAGAAAAAATAATAGGAAATGGTTAAAATATTTCTCTTGATTTTTAATTGAATGAAATAGCAATAATAATAATTATTATCGAACAAAAGAGCAGTTTTACGTCTTCCAAATTATATTTATACCAAAAATGGTAGCTCTAGGTGATAAGTCTGGCCTGTAGAACACCAAATCACACACATTTTTCTTTATTATTAGGAGAGATGATTGGAGTCATACCATATATTATATATAATATTATTATTAACATCAGGATATATGATTGTGCAACGGGCAACTGTTGCTTGATTATAATACCAAAAATGGATGTTTTGGGCAGAAAAGTTTAGCTTTTCATAGTTTAACGAAATCTCGATTTGAAAATTTTAGGCAGTTTCCATGCTTTAGATAAAAATACTTCAAAGTACAAAAAAGGCAAACTAATTTGATAAAACTAAAATTTCTACTGAATAAAGAACGAGTGATATACATAGATTAACCGTAAGTATCAAATATAATCTTTGAGGAGCATCTTGATTACTTAAGAAAAAAATATGTGATTTTTTTCCATGGAACTCAAGATATATACATAGTAGATAATATGTATATCTTGTATATATCTTGCCTGACATAATTGGCATAGTGTCATAATTTGTACAATTACATAATCGGTACCAGCATAATCGACGTAATTACACATTCCATATCGGCAATTCTGACTTGAGCTTATCAAAATGAATTATTAAAGACTGATGAAAATATTTTATATGTAAAAATGAATAATTTTTTTCTATAAATCATATAATATCATTAAATAACTTAATACAGTTTTTGATAAAAAAACAATTTGATGAAAATATGAGGCAAAGATTGGCACATTTAATTTCCAATTTTGGAGGGAAGAAGTAAAGAAAAAAAATATTTCCAGAATTTTGTCTTCTTATAAAAACATTGTTTAAATAAACATTAATTTTTTTTTTTAAATTTACTTTCAAAAATCTCTAACTTATTTTCAATCGATTTCTAAAATTTATTGTTTCAGTCTATATCGTGTTTTAGACTAAAATATCTTGAGGGTATTCAAAAAGAAATGAAATCTTTTTCAATGTGTTAAGGAATAATCGAAACTAAATAAAATATTGTATATTTTTGAAATTTCCATTCAATAATGACATAAAATGTCTAAATATAAAATACTCATTTAGAATTCTTTGCTCGATATCATCTCGAAATACCATAGTTTAATCTAAAATAGTTTGTTAAACTTCCCGAATGACAATGATTCGAAATACTATAATTTTAAAAATAATATTTTATATAAAGCATACTAAAAATATTGTAACATATCATAATCACAAAAGCGAATTATTTAAGCGTAAATGTCCTTTGGAAAATCATCTCTGATGTGTAATTCAGGTATGATTCATCATAGTCAATAAAAGTGTAAAAAGTACAATAGGTTAAAAATATTTAATTACTATCAATTTGTGAAATCTCATAATACGAAAAAAAAATATATATCATCTACTTCTTACACAATAATGGCTCGAAGTATTATAATTAGAATTCGGATTATTCATAAGATAACGTCTCACATTTCACATTTTTAAAAATACATGTTATCTTACATTCTTAATATGATAATGACTCATAATATCATGATTTTCCAATAGAGTACAAAAACGAAATTTTTCAATAAAAAGGTACTTTTCTTTTAGCATGATACCAGCTTGATTAATGATTTCCTTTAGCACGTTTAATACTAATTGTTACCAAGCACTACGCTATCTCCAAATATTGGTGACAAAGGAGCAAACACGGACAACTAATGCTGTTTGACAAGCAAGTTGTCGAAAAACTAAAATATTGGTATAAATTGTAGCTATAAGTAGTAGCCAAATTATTGGTTAGACTTTGGCACATATGGCTGATGCCGAATTAATGAAAGAGTACTTGAAAATTCAAATGCCTTCTATGTAGCACTAAACGATGCAAGAATATGATTTCGAACGCCGTCTGTAAAATGATAATGATCATAAATATCATAATTTGTAAATAGAGCCCGAAAAGGAAATTTATCAAGGAAAAGATACTTTTCTGTCCGCATTCCAGCCGTTGCCCGCTTAAAATAATAACACTGGTTGGTACTTAGCACTATGTTGTCTACAAATATTAGCAGCATCGGAGAAAAAAAATAGTAGCCAAATACAGAAACTAAATATTGGTGCCACCCTTAATGGACTAGTACTGGTGCATTAGCACGCACCTCAAAACTCGTCACCAAGCTAAAATATTGGAGCCAAAAATGGGTGCCAACATAGAAGGAATATAGCTAAATGTTAGCGTGAGATTTTGGCGCATTTGGCTAATATCAAGTTAGCAAAAATTCAAGTGTCTTTTAACCACCGAACGATACATCCATATATTTAATTCCCAGAGCTGTCTGTAACACTGGGCTGAGTTTAAAAATATTCCCGCCAATGCGAAATCCTAAATTCTATTAGGCTTCTTGGCGCTCAGACAGGGTTTTTTTATTTGTGGGAATAAAACTCGGTATTAATAAAAATTAATTAAGAATCGCAAATTTTATGCTTGATTTAGATATTTTAAAAAATACATATTGTAGCAAAGGTAACTGAGCTGAGATCTGCAATTTCTTCTATGCTAATTTATTATATTTTCATATCACGGGACAGTGTAAAGTTATTCCTACTATTTTTTTTTTTTTAATTTGACCACACATTATTTTTCTGCCAGTAGATCACTATTCGTTTATATTAGTTTTTAATAATCAAATTTGATTTGAGTGCTCGTCAATATTTTTAGTTCATAGAATTCCAGATCTTTTTTATTTATTTTTAATGTTATTATATATTTACATCGAAAGTACACTGCTATTTATAATTTTTTTTTATTTCATTTGCTTTCTACCAGAGTGCATGAAATTTTCTACTTTAACTTCCGTTGATTAATCCGTGACAATCAGATTTAAGGTTTTGTTAACATGATAAAAGCTCGTCTAGATGAGCATATTTTCTAGTGTTCAAATATTTGTCATTACCCGCCAATATGTCGAAAAAAAATGATAAAATTAAATACATATTATCAGTTTGAGACGTTGTTATCATTATTTAAAAAATGAGTTTTTCTGTTGAAATATTAACAGAAAATTATCACCACTGATACCATTTGATTAGGCGTATTTATGTTTTTATGTAAATTATTTTTAATTATAAGATAAGTTTCCCCGACTTTTGTTATCGGTTAATACGACCATTCAACTTTCTCTTTTAGTTGCTTTAGTTTATTTAATACATATTTTTAGCAAAATAAAATTTATTTATTGCTTATTTATCAGATTACTCAAGCCTCCGTTGGGATTTTTTTTCACTCTACCCAGATATGTCTGTTAAGAATTTAGTTAACCACGTGATCTTCCTGGGCGGAGCAATCAAATATCACGTGGCCCCCTGTTGATGTTAGTATATATATATATATATATATATATATATATATATATATATATATATATATATATATATATATATATATATATATATATATATATATATATATATATATATATATATATATATATATATATAATGTTACCAATAAACCACATAAAAGACAACATGAGTCTTCAAGTCATTTCACCCAGACCACAATCTTCACTATCAAATAAATTATTGTATAATCATGAAATGCAACGATAATTTTACAATGTCTTTGACAATATACAGCTTAAGATACATTAGAATAGAAAAAAAACTTTTTTATATAGGATGGTTTCAAGTGGTTTAAAAAAATAAATAATGTTTTTTATATTCGTATATGCACTGTTGCAAAAACAAAAAAGGAATAACCATCATAAAAAAAATTCGTTATCCAAATTGGAATGAATAATTGGCATTAGTATATATAATTGTCCATTGTCAGCTGTAAAGCTGGGCGAGAGTAAAAATATCCCCGCCCTTTTGTTCTGATTCAGTGTCGGATGAGAAATGCTAGTGTCTATTTTTGGAGTCCAGCTACTTAGACAGATTTTTATAGAATTAAAATTGACTTGGCATTTTAAATTTAAGCATATATAAATAACAAAGGTCCATAATTTTTATTATCTTATATTTTAGTTGCTTTATTACATTCTTCCTTCATAGCAAAATTGAAATTTATTGCTAATATTTTTTCCAGTACTTTTAAAAAATTGTGTATTTGATTATAATTTTTGTTTCACTAGTGGCTCACGATTTCTTACAATCCGATTGTAGCGATTCGTTTCAATTTGAGTGTTCATGAGCGTTTTGGATAAAGAAGACCCAGTTGTAAGGAAACAAAACTTCCAAGGTTGTTATGCATTTACATCTAAACTGAACTGCAAATTATAATTTATGATTTCTTAATTATTCTGTCAATGTGCATCTCAGAGCGTCTAGACTGGAACATCTTCTGATAGAATGAGAATTAAATCTTGTACAATATCCTAAAGAAATTCTAAAATGCCTAAAAGAAGAATAAGTTATTTCTAAGAATGTTCTAGAGCCAATCGTTTCATTGTTTTATTTATAATATTTATGTAACGTTATTTTTTAATTTAATTTGAATCTTAATTAATTTACTAGTTTTTATCTTAATTTAGCTCATATTCATTCTAAAATGTTCTCTTATTTCCTGATTCAATTTCCACCTTTTGATTTCATCATTTTTAAACAAGTCCTTAAAAAATTGCTGACTCCATGGTTCCCGCGCAAAGAATGAAGAGATAAAAATCTTTAAAACCAGTTCATCTTTTTAAAAAGATACCTAAGACTCCTTTGTTTAAACTGACGCGTGGTAAAGAAATCCCAATCATAATCTCATTAAAATCATTGAAAGGAAAAATTTCGAACACTTTACTTTTGTATCGCGATGTAAAGAGACGCCATTTGATCATCGTTTCTCTCTTGTACCAATTGTGACTCCTATGGTGAAATAAATCTAACGCAAAAATTCAAACGTTTCTTTTTTCTACTTGCAAAATAAAGTTTACATTTATATCCACGCAAATTATGACAATTTTAAACACTTTTCTCTTTTTGTGTACAAGTTATAGCTACTATATAATTAAGAACTTGGTCCAGAGATAAAATGAAACCTCCAAAGATAAAATAAAATAGACTTAAAACATTGAATGAAAAAATGAAACAAAATAAAACAGAATTAAAAACGATTCAGACTTAAAACATTATCATGCCAAAATGTTACGCATTTCGGATTCAAATTTTCATTTCACACACCTTTTTGTAGTGTATTTTCGTGCACAGTTGTTTATAAAAATGATATTTATATTTATTTTGTTTATTATTGAACACTCAAAAAAATGCGTGACCCTTACATTCGTTGTAAATATTTTTACAATACTTACAGAGCTATTTTAAAGAAACACATTTATGATCCTATGAGCTTAATAAAATGTTATTTTCATGATGATGAAGCTTATATAAATGTTATTTTCATATTCATTTTCACTACAAAAAATTTGAATAAAATATTTCTTTAAAAATAAATTTATATATTAAAGATAAGCGCTTTAACAATGGCAACATTTTGAAATTGTGAAAGGCGAACCTTTTCGTGGGCGAAATGAGAGTATTGCTGTTTTTGATAAGAATTCAGTGCAAAATTATGCCGATTTCTTGGAAAATAAACTTTATTTTTCATAATCCTGGGTCTTTATGGATATTTCCATATAATTTTTATTTTTTTTACAATTATTTGAATGTTTGCAACAAAAATAAAAAATAATAATAACACTAAGTTTGTATTTGCAATGGATTCGCTAATCGGAAACATTATAATTAAAACTATGGAAAAGAACAAAAATCATCCAGATTTACCAGATCCAAAATTCATACTTAACTGAAAGGTCGAAATTATTGCAATACTGAAAATATACAAATTAAACCGAAAAATTAATCTAATTATTAATTCAAGAAAGCCATATTATCAGTGATCTGATAAAGAATAGTAATTTATAGCTAAATAAATTCAAACTCTCCATAAACAGCAATATTAGAAATTTCATAGCACAATATCAGCAGTACATTCGATGCTTATGATATATCTGTTAATCAAACTGCAATCTATCTTGTCAGTAATCTAGCATAAAATATGTTTGTGCTAAACCATTCCTACCCCCCCCCCTCTTCCTGTCAGTGAAAACTCAATAACAAGTCAGTCTATAAGACGGTAATTCTAACAGTGTATATAATGAAAAGTCATATCAAATGACCTAGCAAATATCATCTAAAAAAGCGATAAATATCTCGCAGTTATTATCGCTCAAGGAATCAGACATTGAAATATTAGAGAAAAATGTTAGTCAACAAATTCTTCGAGTTAGTAAAGCAAAAACAAATGTTTGCGAATTTTGTTTGCTAAAAATAAATAAAAATTGTGCATTATAACTCTTTTTCATAGAAGACAAATTCTTTTTTTCTGCATTCAACATATTTATAAATTAGCCAATCTTCCAAGAATGTATTCAAGTTGCAATTTGTAATAATATTGTTAAGGGCAATGTAGTTAAAACATGAAAACATAATACAGTAAACTAGTGAATCTATATAAATAAAACCAAATCAGATGGATTTTTATTGAAGATATCATCAGAAATTCGTATCGAATTCGCTATTAGAAAATTTACAGCAAAGTTATTGAATATTATTTTCAAGGATATTTCAGTTAAAGTGTGTAAATAACAGCACAGTAAACTTACGAATCTATATGAACAGAACCAAATTAGATTGATTTTCATTAAAATGGATATCATCAGAAGTATCGCATTCATCGCTAGTAAAATTTAGGAGAAATATAATAAATATTGTTGCCTTAGGTAATGCAGTTAAAATGTGAAAACAGTGAATTAATGCAGTGAACTAACAAATTTATACAAATAAAATAAAATCAGATGGATTTTTACTGAAGGTATCATTAGAAATTCGTATCCAATTCGCTATTAGCAAATTTATAGCCTTTATTGAATATTATTCATAAGGATATTTCAGTTAAAAGGTTAAAGCACTTGTGCAGCAAACTAATGAATTTACATGAATAAAATTTAAATTGATTTTCAACAAAATGGATATCATCAGAAACTAGTATCGGATTCGTCGTTAACAGATTTTATGCAAATGCAATGAATATTATCGCCCTAAGCAATACAGTTAAAAAGTAATAATAAACATAATGGAGCAAGCTAATGAATCTCTCTCTCTATATATATATATATATGAGTGTGTGTGTGTGTGTGTGTGTGTGTGTGTGTGTGTGTGTGTGTGTGTGTAACATATTTTTGATTGAAGCAGAATGCAATTTCGAAGACGTTGAAGAGATATGTTACATTTTTAAATTAATTTAATATCCATTTCATGAAAGCATAATTATTTACAAGCAGAGACGCGGACAAGGCACGTCCGCCACAGCGCGTCACAAAAGCAGAAGTAAGAAAGAAAGGGACGAAACAAATGATCGCTAGTCTTATATAACATATGATTTCCGGCCACGAGCCGATGGAATACTATGTTGACCTTTGACAAGGACAACGGAAGTATCACTTTCATTTGATACGTAGTACTGATGGCGCATTATTTTTACAAAGGAATTAATTAAAAGGAAGTAATTAAACCGAAAGTGGAATTGGATCACGAAATAAGAGAATATTTTAAAATGAAGTTACGATGGGCTAAATTAAAATAAAATCTTGGAAATTAATTAAATTGAAATTAGAATTAAAATATCATTACATATATATTTAAAATATCATTACATATATATATATATATATATATATAACTAATTTAGTTACATTTTCATTGAATATAGAGAAGAATTTGTATTCTATTCGCCATTAGTAGAATTTATTCTATTATTCTCAATATTATGATATCAAGTACAATTTAACTTGAGATAATAACTTGAGTAATACCAGTTTGTTCTCAAGAATAATTCTATTAGAGTGTGAAAATAACTGTACAGTAAACTAATGAATCTATATGAATAAAATCAATTTAGTTTAATATTCAATGAAATGGATATCATCAGAAACTGGTATCAGATTCGTCTTTAGTAAATTTAGTGTATATTGTTCCCTTGGGTAATGCAGTTAAAAAGTGAAAATAACCATAATGCAGTAAATTAACGAATCTATTTATATAAGACTAATTTAGTTGAATTTTCACTAAATGGATATAACGAGGAATTCGTATTGTATTCACCGTTAATAGCAAATTTAATAAAGCGGGAGAAGTAAATACATTATTAAAATTTATTAACGAACATAGTTTAATTGCCAGCTAATTTTATCTGTTTTCAAAGAAAAAATATTTTCATATCAAGATAATAAGAAGTAATTTTCTCTACAATGGCTTTAATTAAGAAAGGAGGAGGTAAGTCAGAACAAAAACAGACAAAAAAAAAACTTTACTGAAAAAAACAACGTAGTCGTTTAAACCGTTACTATCAAAAGAATGCAAAACGAAAGAATAATTAATTATGGACTGCAACATTTATTTTTGTTTAGTCTGGCCGGAGTTATTAAAAGAAGCATGCTGATTGTTCAACTTCTTGATACCAGACTAAGCACCGTCATTCGCGGAAGTTTGCTCTAAATGTCATTATTTAATATTTACATCAAAACATATTTTTAACGATCCAAATCATACAGTAGCGGTTTTCGAAATTGCCACTGCAGGAATAACAACCATATTATCGAAAGGATATTGTTCCTACTGTATGTAACATTTAACGAATAAAATGCTACCGAAATTTGTGTGCCAAATATAACTGTTGTTAATTGATATGTGATTGATATGTTAATTGATAAATATATATTCAGTGAAGAAAAATCCGTTCCAGGCATATGTTTTTTGTTCCTAAGAAAGCAAAATGTCTTCACTGAAAGTATTCAAACGTTCTTACATCGATAATTTTATTTTTTCGAAATTCAATTAGCGGTACATTCAAATTGTCAACATTTGTCAAGTTGTCAAAGCCATAAAACAAGATGGCTGCTGAGATATATGATGTGGCCAACAAAGCCTTGTAAGTTTGTAAATAAAATTTTAACAAAACTAAGAATTATCTGGCAAAAAGAAAAGTATATTTAAACTATAAAAGGTAACTATGATCGCTTCATTAATTGAAACTCAATTAGCGGTACATTCAAATAATCAACAGTTGTCCATCTTGTTTTTACAATTAACTACTTGGTGCCTGTTGGCGATATGAAGAAGTGACGATATGTTACCTTTAGACTACATCTAAATTTAATGTTTGCTCTTCCTTTCAGTAATTAATAAATACCCCAAGACTGTTTCGAGACTCAAAATTATCCTTTAATAAATATATTAGTAAAAGCCCACTTCACCACCTCAAAATTAAATTGAAAAGCTTAATTGGCCATAAAAACAAACTATTAATAAGACTTTAGCATTTTAAACGATATTGTGCCACCTAAACTTTCTATCAAATCATCCTCTGAAAAAATAATTAAATATATCAAGGGCTGTTTCTAGATCAAAAATACTTTAATACCCTAAGAAGCCCAATCCCCCAATTCAGGATTAAATTTGAAAACTTAATTGCTCATAAAAACAAGATACTAATTAGGGATGAAATTCTCTTCTATAAATAATATTGCTGCTGAACACTCCACCCATATAACCTGAAATTAAAAGAAAGGATATATTGAAAATGCTCCAGAATTAGAAATTAATGAAACGGATGGACACTTCCTGATATGTAAACCGATGAATCTTACATAAATGTTTTGAAATATCAAATTTATTTTGAAACATAATGAATTAGTCTCAATTAAATTCTTCAAGCAAATACTTTAAACTCACAACAAGCAGTCACAATGATCAGCTTGCGATCCTGAATTTCGATTCAAGAAAAGAGTATAAAGAAAAACCGAATCAAGTATTTGAAAATACCTTATTCTGAAACACACACACACGCACACGCACGCACAAGCACGCACACACACACACAAAGAATACACAACAAACACAGCACAGAGAGAAAGAGAGAGAGAGAATCAGCCACGTCTTAAATGCAAATCTGGTCAGATGAATTTTACTGAATTATTGCTGTTTTGGTCATTAATAATCAGCGATAATCGAAACATACTTTTAATCGGAAACTCTACTGAAATAAATAATATATCTTCATTAATTAGGAATAAATGATTTAGAACAATAATAATCTCACTAAATTCACAGATTCTTTAATAAAATTCTAAAACAAAAATTAGAACAGATCCAATTTTAATTGTATCAAAGAGAATATTTCGTTTTTTTAGAGTGATCAGATTTCTTTTTCTAATTTGTACAAATTTTAAATTAAATTTCAATAATTCCATATTCTGATGAGAAAGTAACAAGATTAATTCCGGAAGATTGTAATTCGTAAATGAAATACTATTACAGAGTCATAAAACTCGATAACATCAAAAAAATGAATAATTAAATGATTAATATGTTAAGAAATGTAATACTTACTTTGTTCAGTAATTAGAAAATTATTACCGTAAAAACTTGCCTTTATTTTTCTAATTTGAGTTGTTTTTCTCGACATTATAGAAAGTTAAATAGAAGGAACACGTATTTCTCGTCTGGTATATTTCATAATAATTAGCAACAATGAAGAGATGTACGGCAAATGTCGAACCATTTTGATGTAGGATTTACTTTCATGATATTAACGTTTTGAAGCAACATGAGGGCTATTTTGGCATACCTCGTAAATCAGAATTGCAGTGAGATGACAGGAACTCACACCTGTGCTTGCAGTCCCTTTCCAAATTCTGCATCAAAACATTGAGTTGAATGTAGTATCCATTCTATATTTTAAAGGAAAGAAACGGATGTAACCTCACAGAATAGGATTATTTATTTAGATTAATATCCTATTGTGAAGGTACAAGGCTGTTTTCTTGATAGACTGCACAAATTTGAAGTGTTAATTGACGTTGGCGATTCCTAATTCTTCTTTGTCAGTGGGAATCAACAACTGATTCCCTTTCATTGTAAATATCTCAACACCACAGTGGAGGTAGAATATTTGAACGAATGAATTAAAAATAAATAGGGCTACATTCACAGTTAGTCTTTGACGGCATCGGCTATCGAATCAGTAATCTCTTGATCTCTAAGCGAAGAATTTCTAACCAGTCCAATGTGGTTACACAGTTTAGCGTAGTCAATCATTCACGAGCACTTAACGCCAGCTCCCCTAGTGAATACTTGCTAGAATAATCGGGACTTCTTTATGCATGCCAGATTTCTTTCTCCTCGGCCGCATTCACTGACCAAACACGACAACACGATGGATATCTGAAAGGGTTGAAAACCCAGCCTTCCACTCGACACCACGCCAATTCTGAATGTATTGTTACGAAATTTCCGGGGTTCGTTTGGATAGTGGAAGTTATATGGTGTGAAGAACGCTCAATCACCAAGCGGCAGTAGAAAATAAAACAACGACGTTTATTTACACGAAGACACACAGGACAGCACAAAGACGACAACTATATACAGCACAGAAGACGATTATCTTCAGCCGAGACGTGCAGCATGCAACAGTAAACACAGCAGCTCTACTCCGTCGCTGCTCCGCTAGTCCCTGGAAGACGTGTTCTTCACCGTCGCTTCCGACTACTCTTCGACTCCACTGGTCCATGACCCAATTCACCACTGGTTCACAACTGCTCAATTCACCGTCGGTTCACGACTCAATTCACCACTGTTTCACCACTCGACTCACCGTCGACTCCCCGGCAGTTGCAGGTGCTTCCTTTTATAGGTCTCAGGAGGCTTGGCTAGAAGCCTCTCAACCAATCAGGAACGTTCGAGGCATATCTCCGTTCCTACTGGACGGATCAGGACAATTCTCAATGTTTCGGGTATAATCTATTTTGGCGCCAAAGTCACCAAATTCGTCGCCAAATGGTCGCCAAGTTTATCGCCAAGCTCTGGGACCTCCTATGGAACCACTATGCTGGGAAGCCGCATCGCAGATTCGTAACAGTATTTTCGATCTGATATTTAATTTTGGAGTGACACCATTCCATTAGCGCAACGTGGAGTAATTGTGAATCTAGGGTTTAAGCGAATGCGCAGTTAGATGCTAAATAGCATATATTGTTACATTTATCATATGATTGTAACATTACATAAATTGATTTATCTAATATTTAAGGTGCCATCGGATACCTAGCATTAGTTTTTAAATATTTTTTTATTATTATATATCTAATTACTATCCCCAGCGTTACATTTTTGTGACTCAATTTTTTATGCAAGTTTTAATAAACCTATTTCAGCCTTTTCAGTCTACCATTATCCCACATTCAATAAATTCTGGATCTTTAAATATATAACATCAAAGCACTTATGTATTTATTTCTATCTATTTATCTGGTGATCTTTCTTATTTCTTTCTTATCTTTTCTTATTTTGGTTCCAATAATTTTTTATTCTGGTTTTACTACTCTGGCGTTTCCTTTTCTGTTGTTTCACGACCCCCAAGGGAATCGATCACATCCCAAGATCGGAAATCACTCTTGTGTGGGGAAGAATTCCTGAGATAACCCAAAACTTGGTTTCTAAGGCGCTTCCAAGTAACCGTATCTTATTGGGGAATGCTAATTGAAAATTACTCATCTGACATCTTGTTAAAACTATTCCGTTCTTTTTGTTAAGAAAATGCCACAGATAAAATCTCCTGTGCTCCATCTTCTTGAAGTTTAGAAGCACTTACTTGCATGATCCGAGATGGGCTAAAGCGATAAAGACTCAAGTAGTGTTAAAGATGACTGAATACCAATTTTAAATATACTTCGATTTAAACAAATTATTTCTTCAGAAAGCAAAAGTGTGTAAACAAAAATTAAATCTACAGAGGCTTGAAGAAAGGGCTATTTTGCTTTGAATCTTATTACCAATTAGCCATCTTTGGCGACCAGTTCATTTGACAGAAATATTGATTTTATATAACTTTCATTAAATCTCTTATTCTTAACTTTGAGGTTCATGCTTTCCTTAAAAGCATATTTTTAAGCATCAAATATTGACAGACATTAAAGAGTGATATTTTAAATGCCCACTCTTGTTCTATTTATTTATTATAAGTGCCTATCTAATTAGAATCATATTCCATGATATTACAATGGTATTAAAAAAAATAACAGTCTAGTTAAGCCGTGTTCATATTGTACATTTATAAGTTATCGAGTTCAAAATATGAATATAGAAGAATTATTATATGAATAAATAAATTATCATTACTTAGGTTACGGAAAAAATACTCTGAAATCAAGACGTCTACTCAGTTATAATTTTTATTGCCATATTTCATGTTCTAGCTTTAAATATTAAAAAAATTATTTAAAAAAAATTTATTTCCAATATTTTACGTCATTGCTTAAAGCTCGAATCCATTACGCAAATTAATAATTTATTTAATGGGCTTCTTGTGTACATCCGACCACCCCGCCACCACTGAACGAGGCAGTATCGATGCTATTTAATAAGCTATAGGTTCTTTAAACCTATAATTTTGGAAAAAAAAAAACATTTTATAATTTCATTTGATAGCCTAAACTCTTCCAAATATTTTTTAGTATTGCATTTGTGTATGCGTTAATTAGTTTAAAAGCTTAGTCAAAACAATTAATTAGTTCAAAAACGTGAAGACTTTTGTTGATTTTTCACTCAAAAAATGTTTACTTAAAAGCCATTTTTCTCAAAACTATATTTCCAAAGCTTTCAAGCAAGATTAAACAAAAGTGGTTCATCGTATCAATATGAAATTTTCCAGGTATGCTTGGTATACATATAATAAAGAAAATCGTGCAAAATGAGACTATTGTTATGCATATTTTTTTTCAGCGCTTGCTAATATGCTAAAAAAGTTTTTTAAGAAAGCGTTATCATGTTTTAACAACATAAAAAATAAATTAAAACCCAAAAAATCTATTAACACATTTATTCTTTTGTATAATTATCAATGTATGTCCTTTGGGAATAAATTGGGGTAACATTTGCTAATATAAGTTGCATATGTTCTGAAAAACGTTGCGCACAAGCAAATTCTGTCCTTGATAGTTTATAAGGAACAGGTTTTTTCATATATATTTTAATTACTGAAAATTATTACAAAGACTTAAATAATCATAATTATAAAATTAAATGCCTATTAAAAATGTGGTATTAAGTTTTAGAATTTTTTCTTTCGTTAGGGAGAGTCACATTTGACCAGCCGGTATCCTGGCATAGGGATAGCGCATCTTCCCCGTGATCTGGGCGTCCTGGGTTCGAGTCCCGGTTTGGACATGGTTGTTCTTCCGTTGTTCTATCTATGAGATGTGTGAATGGGCTCTCCTGTAAAAAGGGGTTGTGCAAGCGAATGAGTGATGCGTGAGTAGCAAAGTCGTACTCTTGTCCCTAGTTGACGCTACTATAAAAACAAGAGACGCTCCCCCAGCGGCTTAAATCGTTGTCTTCGTAACAGCGGGCTTGTCCATATCAAGTGCCATAAGAAACAACAACAACATTTGACCAACTTCCGAGATCTCTTTTAACTGTTAAAGGTCCTATAGCCTCTTAAATATACTTTTCCATACTTAGTTTGTATATTGTTACCACATTCAACATGTCTCTTCAAATACACTTTGAACTCTGAGAAATATTATATGATTTTGCAAAATACCGTTTTTTAGTAGTAGTTCGTCTGTTTTTTTTATTTCATTTAATCTCTTTTTCATTTTGTTTCAGAATTAAAAGTTGCTGTAGATTTCATTTCTTTAATCGGTCTAAAAACAGTTTTATATTTATTTGAACAATCAAACCGATTCGATTTCAAACGATAGGTAATTAAAATTTAACATACCATCTAAATTATTTCTGCAATCGTAGTGTTGAGTTTGTTTAATTAATGAGTTTTTATAATTATTCGTTTTTGCTAAGATCCTAAAAGTTCCGTTTGGTGCACTGTTTTATTTTTGTTAAATTGTTTTTAACGCTTCTAATTTTATATTTTTTTATTATATGAAAAAAAAAACGTATTTAGAAGTGATACCATCAAAACACTAAGCTAAGCATTCTGTGAATATACATTTACATGATATGAAGGAACTGTTTTCAATTACAAATTAACTCACAATTAGCTTCAATAGGTAAATTGTTTTTTATAATATATTTACGACGGATTCTACCTTTTTTTTTCTTTTCGAAAAAGTAATAATAATAAAATAACAAAAAATAATAAAATAAAAAGCTTATAATTAATATTTGTTAGATTACTACTATTTTTGAAATCGTATTATATGAAAATATAAAATGATTTGATAACGAAATATTTGAAAGAAAATATACTCTTTGTTTTATTTTAAATATAAGTTGAGTATTAGAAATATATCACAAAAAATAATTTCGTGTGAATATGAGGAATCATTTGATGGTGCATTAAATCAAGATTACTATAAATTTTTCAGCGTTCGCTTTAACATTCATAAATTTAACACCATTTGATTCCCAAGCATGTTAATTTATTATGATTTAGAACGTTTCCCCTTCCTTATAAACTAAAAAGCGTACTTTTTCGTCAATTTTTGAGAATCTTTTAAAATAAAATTTCAAGATAAATTATTTTTAACACAATTATGGGGGGGGGGGAATCGCCCAATTCTGATGAATGTATTAGTAGTTTATTTGCTACTTGTAGGATAATTTTCGTAGAAATATTTGATTCACTATGTTAAAAAAAAATCTTTTTTTCAAAACCAAATGTGTCGGATTTGACGAATATATACAGATTAAAGCAATGCCACTTCATTGAAATGCGGGGAATTCGATTTAATGAATATCAATACGGACTTTTAAACAAAAAAATTGTTAGAAAATATTTAGAAATAACTATATCAACACCTTGTCTTGCAATACTACATTACTAATTTTCTTAACAACAACTAGTCGCTGTTGGCAATCAATTGGTCAGCCGGGGATATCAGCTATATTTAATTCCAATTAAATTGTTTTGATATAACTTCATGTTCACGATTCTGTCAATTGATCAGACATTGAAGCCTATTATTTTAATGTCTTACATACGTTCTTTTATTGTGTACATGAACCTTTCTAATGAAAACCAATTTCCGTACATCATAGCTCTATTAGAATTTGAATGTGTAGTTCATCTATTATATAAATTTCGAGGCATTGTAACTTCATTATTTTATTCTGCTTGTACCCTATACATATTTTAAAAAGACTGAAAATTATTTGAATAGCAAGACAACAATGTAAAAAAACTATTGTTAAAAATTAGACAAAAAAAATTCAAAATTGTTTAAAAATTCAGGAAAAATTTTACTGATATTAAATTAGTATCATTAAAAAGAGAATTTTTTAAATGTCAAAATGGTGTAAGAATTCATTTTTGTGAAATAATATTTTCAGAAGTTATGAAGGGAAACTTTGAAATTCAAATTAATTTTTGATTAACTGAAATTCAAATTAATATTTTTTAACAAATTGCCAAGAAAAGCACATTCTAACCTCCAAGATACATATATGTGCCAAATTCGATAGTTTACTTGCCAAACGGCCAGGCTTATACAGCTCCAACACGCATACAAATTTTTATTAGTAACAGAGAAACACATAGGCAATTTAAATTGATATTATGCATACAGATAAAAGCGATCAAATATCTAGTAAGAAATGACTATTATCAGAGATACTAGATATTTATTATTATCCTAGAACTAGAAGTTTTTTTTAAATAAACAGTTGTGACTCTCTATGCAGAATTTTACTGTACAGTACACTCCCGATTATCCGCGGAATTGGGTGGCGCGGCCGCCGCGGATAACCAAAATCGCGGATAATCCGAAAAAAGCTAAAAACGGGTATAGCAAAAGAAAAAACAGTCATTCCAACTTCGAAAAATCGTTTTATGTACAATAAAACGTAAAATAAACAGCAGGAAATGTTTAACTAACGCTTAATATTTTAGTATATCACTCAAAACTAACCTAAAATGCATTTTGTTAATGAAAATAGAAAAGTGCTTTGTACTTACGAGAGGCGTCAAGGATACACAGAAAAATTAATACATATGTACTATTTTAATACTATAATGTATTATGTAATTACAAAAGCATAACTATAAAACGACATCTTTTTGAAGAAATCAGTCATTTGTGTTTGCTTCTTGCTTTGGAAGCATTTTCTCTTTGATTGGAAGCAAAAACAAACACTTAGTGCGGCAGGCGCGGATAATCCGCTCCGCGGATAATCGGGTGTCTACTGTATATAGAATATAGATTGCTAATGTTTAAATGAATTTCTATTTAATTTTATATCAGTGATTTTTAAATACATTAGATCATATTCAGGAAAGTTTAACAACACGGGATGAAAACTGCGTAGTTTCGCAATTACCCTTAAACTCAGATTGTCATTCCATTTTGAGTGTTAAGTAAAGAATTTCGTATTATTATTTATTTATTTTGTAACTCTGCAAATAAATATGTGTCCATATTATACAGGGAATTTCACTACGCCTTTTTGAATATACAATACTAGCCATACCAAAAACAGTTTCAATCGGTTCGGAACAAATGCGTATAAAACACAAATTCAACTTTATTAGAGACTGTGCAAGAAAGATTTGTGTAGAATACCACAGCTGGTTTAAATACTTCATGGATATTGGCGACAGAAATTCCATTGATGAATTTCTGTCGCCCATATCCGATGTTGTCCGAAAGTCGGTATAGGTCTATAGCTTTCGTGTAAAAAAACCAGGTGTCATTCTTTTAACTCTTTTCATTTTTGAGTTATCGGATTCGTAGATATGCATAATCACAAAAATGATTTTCCGAAATCAGTGAGATCTAAAATGTGAGAATTCATTATAATTCTGAAGCCAACTTTTTGACAACTAATTCACTTTTATTTATATTTACATAATTTTTTTTTTAAATGCTTCAGATTTCAAATTTATTTTTATTTAATTGGGATTTCGGAAATGATATCATTTTTTAGCATTTCATATAATAACAAAACTACTTTTATTGGTGTTTAGCAGGGCAACACCATTAAAAATAAACACACGTTTGAACTGCCGAAAGTCTTTTTTCAGTATAAATAGCGCTTTTCATTGATTTGATCGATTCATGAGAAGAATAGATTTAAAGAAATGAGCTAGCTGAAAGCGAAGATCGGTTATTTAAAGAATAATTGAATTGATTCAATTTTCTGCTTCTTTGACGAAATGTATCATTAAAAATTAGTGTGTAGATCTTTATTCCGAATATATGCAGCGTTTTCATTGATTTAACCGATTCATGAGAAGCAAAGATTTATAGAAATGAGCTAGATGAAAAGAATGGAGACAGGCTATTTAAAGCTGAATTGACTAAATTTTCTGCTCCTTTGTCGAAATATATAATTAAAAATTAGTGTTTAGATCTGTATCCTGAGTTACACAGTGTTTTCGTTGATTTGGTCGATTCATGAGAAGAATAGATTTATAGAAATGAGCTAATTGAAAAGCAGCATGATTGGCTATTTAAAGATTAACTGAACTGACTAAATTTTCGCTTCTTATATCATTAAAAATTAGTATTTAGGCTTGTATTTTGAGTGTACGCAGAGTGTTTTCATTCATTTGATCGATCCACGAGAAGAGTAGATTTATAGAAAGGAAGATTAAAAGAATAACAGATTTAAAGAATAACAGAATTGACTACATTTTCTGCTTTTATATCATTAAAAATTAGTATTTAGATCTTTAACCCGAGTTTACATAGCGTTTTCATTCATTTGACCGATTCAGGAGAAGATTCAATGTATAGAAATTAGCAAGCTGAAAAGCATGTAGATTGGCTATTTAAAGAATACCTGAATAGACTCAATTTTCTACTTCTTACATCATTAAAAATGAGTATTTAGATCTTTACTCAGAGTATACACAGCGTTTTCATTGATTTGACTGTTTCGTGAGAATAGATTTATAGAAATTAGCTAACTACGAAGATGAACTATTTAAAGAATAGCTGGATTGACTCAATTTTCTGCTTCTTTGACGAAATATATTTTATAAAAATAATATTTGGATCTTTCACCATCGTGTCAGGGATAATTGTTAATTTTGCCTCAAAATGCGCACAGGATATATAGTTCCAAAATTCCAGTCAAAACATATGGTTCATTTATTAAACAAAAGTGACACAAAATAAATGGAGAAATAACCGAATTATTGAGCTACAAGAGCAGAACATGCAACTACAGGAGTTTTCTTGACACTAGAATGACTAACGAATTCGATTTAATTAATGCAGCGTAAAAATTAATAACTTTACCCACTCAACCTATTGAAGATCGCCACTCCTGAATTGGCGACACAATTTCCGCGCCAATGACGTTCAGGCGAGATCTCACCTGCAGCAACCCTACAGTGTAGGCAAGACGAGGGGAAACAAACGATCTGAAGCAGTCGGTATAGCTTGTACCGTAGAACAGGGGAAGAATACCAGCATTTAAAAATTCTTATTTTAATAACTTTCGAACTGGATATACTGTGATCATTTACATGTTGTAAGCATGAAACATCTTGGAATTATCATAGCCTGCATTATCAGCGTCGCATTTGCTAGAGGTAAGTAAAAAATTCTTGTTATGAACGACCGATTTTCAACGCTGTCTTTTCCCCCTCTTGAAGACGTTCTAGTAGTACGTGTGTGTTTGCATCGTTTTCTCATCTTACCCTATTCGGTCTGTTTCTTTTTATGTGGTTGCAGTGAGGCAAAGCAACACTTGAATGAAAATTGCAGGTGTTTTTTCAACACCGATTCGAATTACATGATTAGGATATTGCACTGTTAGAGAGAATAGGAATCTTGTTTTTCATATACCCAGCTCTCATATTAGGCTTAGTGTGTATCATCTTAGTGATAAAATAGAACACTCCGGTTTCCGATGTGTTGCAAATAATCTGATAATTATATTCGATGATAATGATCTGTGAAACATGCAAAAATTATTTTCTTCTTTTTTGTTTCTCTGTTGTTGCGATTGTTTGTGTATTTGTTTATGGACCTTGTCAAAACAGATACGTTTGACATACGATTGCCGATATTTTAGTGCTCACATTAATTAACTTAACTTAATTGTATTTTAAATTTTTCTTTCATAATGTTTTAGAAATCATAAAGTATGAAAAATTAAATCACTTAGTATATTGCTTAGTTTTGAAATTAGTGTTTGATTCTATTGTAATGAAAATCACTTTTTTCAGAATATTGAAAAATCATGTTTTATAAATTCTGAAAATGTTCATCTCTCTTTAAAAAAATTCTTTTTCAAGTTTTCGAGTCTGTACAGGTGTTATCGTAAAATAATGCTTCAATATTTTTTTTTTTTCGGAGGTAAATGACTATAATGTTTTTTTGATAAGTATGTTGTATATGCTCAAAATGTCTTTATTTCTTTTATAGTAGGTTAAATAATCGGCAGACTTTTTATTATTTCCGTCTGTTATTTATTGCTATAAATACATACTTGAAACATAAAATAAAATTCAAAAGATAAATATACAAATTTAGATAAATACTTTAGTAAATGATGTTGAATGTAAAAAAATTAAAAATGAAATGAATTGCATGATGTAGTAAAAATTTTCTTAGTATGTGAAAATGTCTGAATGGGTAACCAACAAAAAAAATCACCAATTTCTAGATATTTATTGTAAATATTTTAAAATTCAATTAGACATTCCTTTAAAATTGAGGATATTAAGTCATTTATTACATTTTGGTATAACCAGTAGTTTTTATTTATACTAAATATTTGACTCTGAAAGCTATTTTTATTATTTATAATGTTTTTTTAAAATTTCTTTTTTCTTTAATTAACCACCCATTTCAATTAATTCCTTTTTGAATTTGCTGTATTCTTAAAAATATTTAATGACAAAGCATAGGGAATTTTTGAACAGTATAAAAAAATTGCAGGCTCTATGAGTATGATATTGAAAATATATATTATGCACATAAAACAGTTAACTCTCAATGTGATGAAAAAATAAGGATTTTATTTTTTTAGTCCTAAGTATTAAAAAAATTAATAATTTTTTTTAAATTTATAAATTTTCTTTTTTGAGCTGAAGGTCAAATGATTGATAATTTTCCACTCTAATATTAATTTGAAATTTTTATTTGTATTTGAAAAAATAAAACATTTTTTATTTGTAATTTCCTGAAATAACAATTTCAGTTATGATTAACTTAATTTTTTTAACTATCTGAATTAGGATTACAAATTCTTTATTTTTAGTTAAAATCTGTAGAACTATAAGTTTAAATAAAGTATATTCTTTTTGATATTTAATATTCCAGTTCAGACAGGTTAAAACAAAGCTTATCATTAATATTTTTTTATATAAAGAATGGATTGTTATGATTATACTAAAAAGTATTCTCTAATTATAAAATTTGACTTTCTGCTAAACATACTTAATTGTGTTATATATATTATAAATGCTTTTATTTACATTAGTTTTAGTTACATCCATTAGTCCACTATTTACATCACATCTTTAATATCTTAACTACATCTTGGTAAAATTTTGACACTTTTTTTTATCTGTTCTAATTTGAATGTTTTTTTAAACAAAACTGTTAGAAATTCATTTGTCATTTGTGCTTTCTTAATTTTTATTATTTGAATAATTTGAAGATCTATAATGGTTAAATAGTGCTGGGGCAAAATATTTTTTTTTTATCCCCTCTACATATTTTGCTTTAAATAAATGCAAAAATGTTTTACTTTTGCTTTATCTATCCGTAGTTGTTGTTTGTGATATTTTTACATTCTTCCATATGCTGCCGAAATAAATTATTTATTTTTATTGTACCTATGGATTCCTCTGTTGCCTTCATTGAATCAAATGCTTCACCGAATGATATTAAACCAAAAAAAATGCAAGCATTAAAATTATTGCTATCTAAATCATTTATAATTATATTTTTATATAGCTATAAGTTAGTGCAGAAATTATGTAAAAATAAATTAATTATCATAGGCATTTAGAAAAAAAAGTTCTAAAAATTATAAATACCATCAAAATAAGATTTAAGGAAGATATTAAATTATGAGGATTAAAATAACTTATTCTACATAACGTACAATTTTGTCACAATTTTTAAATTTATTTGTCATGTGATATATGTTATTTATTGAACTTTTATATTTGACTTTAAATAAATTATTTTTTACTAATCTAAATTACGTAATTTCCACACAAATTAGTGACTAATTCTTAACATTTATTAAAAAAAAATTTTAAGTTTATCAGTGAAAAGTTGTAATATTTTAAGACAGCTTCTAAAATCTTTTGCTTTTTTCAGTGTTAAATTAAAAAAAAAAAAAAAATCTGATAAAATTTGCAAGTTAAAACAAAATATCAGTACACTTAAAGAAAACCACTGAGTTTGCATTAATTATAAGTAAAAAGAATAAAGTATTTAAATTTTTTTTATATAAGTTTTAATGGAAAATAAATAGTCAAAATATTCTTTTATAATATTTTTGTTAAAAAGTATTGAAAAAATGTATCTTACTTATTTTTCAGTTATTTTGTTACTACAAATTTATGGTATTTACCCAGTGTAAATACTACGTGATCATTTTATTTGATTAAATTGGCTAGGCCACATTATTTTTAAAATTAAAATGATGTATAGTTTTTTTTATCTTTTGTAACTAATATAGTAGATTTTGAAAGATGTTCAAATTTATTTATTTAATTTCATTGACTGTGAAATAAACAGATCACAAGAGGGGGTGAAGCAATCTTATGTGCTTTGTTACTGTGAATGCATGTGAAAAATATAATATGTTTTGTGATATGTGATGAGTGAATCGCTACATATGTAAATATATTTTTAATTTTGCAGTATTTCGTAATTAAATAAACCTTCTTTCAATTTTTTACCAAATCATTGAAGGAAAGTTTTTTAAAGGTAAAGGATATTTTTTAAATAGTTTGTTTAGTTTCCTTGTGGTATTAAAGTATTCATTAATAAGTGACTGACTTGTTCAATGATGCCTATGGAAGTCATTTACCAGTTTAAATAATGTTTAAGTCTACTTCTCATTGTGTAAGCATTTTCGGTGCAGTTTTGCTGCTGAATTGTTACAGCAAATTGAAGAATCACTGGCAGTTTTAATTAGGAAGTGTATGCTTTTTTTAAAATGAAATATTGAGTTACGTTTAAACAGTAATTCATGGTCATAGTTCACATTTGTGGCCTTGTATGCTTCAGGCTTGAATCTTGCTTCAGGCTTTGATATCTATTTCAAGCATATTTTAAATTGTTAAGTTATATTCAAGCATATTTATTGCTATATATAAATTTTCAATGTGATTGCATTTTAAATTTGTTTCTTGGGGGGGGGGAGGTGTGTGAGTGCGTGTTTTAAATTTCCAAAGATTTAGAATACCCTGGTAGTATCTATGCACGTTTAATTTGCTGAGCAGCTTTCTTTTTTTCTGAAAGATAATACGATAATACCGCACTTTTTTTTTTCGCAATTTTTGAATAATTTAGTATTATAGTTGCATAAAAACAGTTTTTTTTTTCTAATTTGATTCTACATTTTTATTTCGACTAATTTATTAATTATTTAAAAGTGATAAACTAAATTCTAATAAATAATGACTGATGTTCGTTTGGATTTTCTCGTAATGTCATCTCCTTAGGTAGCAAAATAATCAGTAAATACAATAATACAATGAATGGCCAAAATAATTTTTATTACGTTTCCGATTTTATTAACGTGGTATTTTTTTCGCATTTGGGTCTTGCCAATAAGTCAGTAATCCAACATCCCATTCGGTAAGTTTCGGAAAACCGCAAATGTTAATCATAGCTATATTTTTTGCTGTTTACTTTAACGGAGATGGTGTGTTTATGAGTCGTTGTGGCATCTTTTAAATTTTAATAATTTAATGTATCTAGATAATAAAATTTTAATGTCTTTTCCTACATTTATTATGTATATACGGTAACATTCAGACCAAAAGCCAAAATCAGTCCGCTTTGCAACAAAGTGTACTTCGCTCGACAACAAAGGCCCGAAAAATGACGTCATTTTTTAAAACTCTGGCTCCTTAGTTTATTTTTATTATTGTGAAGCTACGCAAGATTTGAATATGATTTTGTGAATAATCAAAAATATGATTCAATTAAATCGGGTAAGAATAAGTCGAGTTTACCGTTTCTCGGTCATGACGAGGGAATAATACTCCCCCCCCCCTTTCCTCTTCCCTTGCACTGCATTAATTTTGCATTAGGCCTTGCCTCGGGCCAATAATTCATTAACCATGATGACAAAAACGATAAGCTCTGTTTCTAATAGCTGTGCAAAATAAATGGTTGCCTCTGCACCACTGGCCTGTTTCCAAGATTGCTTCGTGTTTCTTTTTCGAATTTCTTGGGTTAAAAATTGCAAAAGCCTTTGTGTACGGGAATAAAATGACTTGGACAATTTTTTTTTTCTTTTCTTTTGGTCTTCCTTATTATAGATAGATTTTCTACCGAAAGTTAATTTTCCGTGTCTTGCACCGTCGCTGTTAATTAGTTGTCATGTTGCGTTTTCTGCGTCAGATTAGCTGATGGTAAATTATGGTTAAAAAAGGTAAATTGCTTTTCGAGTGCTTAATAGGAATTGTATTTTATCTGTAATGGCTAGAGAGGTAATTGAATATTATAATGGAAAAGAAATATGTGATGGTCTATTTTTTTATGCCCGTAGATATTTGATTTCTATGTTTAAATATAATTAAAATAAAGGAGAAAAAAAATGATATTGAATGAATCTTGATTTTTTTTTCTCTCTCTTTTTGTGCATATTTGTACGAACAAGTGTTTTTCGGAATGGAATGCGCGATTCTTAAAAAATCACAATCACTCTCTGAAATATTCTAGATTCATCTTCTGTTTCCCTCCCCCCTCTTTTCTTATGAGCTTGACCAAAGAAATAATCCCCGCCCCATTATTTCCTGTTTTAGAATGGAAAAGAAAATTGTATTTTATTTGCCGAATGAGAGTAGGGATTTTCCCCCCCTCTTAGTAATAACAATTCTTTAACTATGTATGCGGGTGGTATAAAATATTCAACATTTCTAAATTTTCTTGAAATCATTTTTATTGGGAATTTTATTGAATTCCACTTTTTTTAAAAAAGTATTTAGATGAATTAGATGAAAAAGATAATTTTGTTTACCGTTTATCGGTAGAATAAAAGTAGTTGGACATTGCTTCATTATTATGGTTTATTTAAAACATGTAACAGCAAATATTTTTAACACGAGATATAGTTATTAAGCTCATTATATTTTGTATTTAATTAAAAATGCAAAATAATAACAATGTTTGAATTTCTAGGGTATAAAATATTTTTTAAAGAAAATTGTTGCTTCATATTTTTATAAATGTTGTAAAGTATTTACCACTCTTCTCTGGAGGACAGGATAATGTTTGTTCTGAAGCACATATTTCTTCTTGATTTTTAATACTGAATTAAAGTCTTGCAATATTTGACTCTACTAAATCATTGTTCAATTCCTTGGTGTATTCTTTCCTCGCCACTTTCTGAATTTACTTGTAAGCTGTCCGAATCGCATATTCAAGAGTTTTTAAATTTATTGTGTCTTTTTTTCATGTACGAAGTTCATGTTCCTTCATCATATATCTAAAATTTATGTATAAAATTTTTCTCGAACCAATGCCATTTCGTAGATTCGAAAGATAATAATAATAATAATAAAACCCTTCATTCTCTTTTCTTTATTTCTGTATTATTGAATACGAAGGATACAAAATGATGTCAGTAAGCTCGAAAGAGCCCATTGTCTGCAGGTGTTATGTATATGAAGTTACTCTCGGTATTTTTTTTACTTTTTATTTTGTCAGGTGCCATTTAATATAGGGGCGTCAATTAATTTAAATAATTCTCGTTTTTACATGCCACCTGTCCTTGTGGCGATAAACCCTTTTGCGAGGTGATGCTGAAAATGAATTCTAAACATCTGCTGCGCTTAGCAGTTGAGATGATGCAAATGGATTTATTCATTGCATGGTTTCTCCTTTCACTTTTATTTTGCAAGTCTGACATTTATTTATTTATTTTACTTATTCGTGCTATGTACGACGTATTGCACATTAACTTCAATTCATCTTTTTCCTCTGTGAATTCAAAATAATTTTATTTGCTTTGAATATTCACTTAACATAGGTATCTACGTTAAAAAAATCAATTTTTTGCAAAATTCTGAATTTTTTAAATTTAATAAATCTAATGTTTGAACGGGTTTCTTCCGTTAAAACAGTTGGAATTTTGTTTCCAAGTCTCTTTTTTTGGAGAAATTGCACTGATTTTTATATTTGCATTGACATACGTTTTAATGCTATTTTACATTTTTTGGTCTATTTCTCAAATTTTAAGCTTTGACAGAAATTTCTTACAAGAAACCTTATAAATTAAAATCCAATACATATTTTTGTTTCAAATTTGGTATAACAATTTCTCAATATATTCTGAAGTTCCTGAACTAGAGACTAAGTAATCTGCCCATTTAGAAGTATTCTATAGTTGTTTTAGTGCTTCAAAATGTGAGAAAAATTGAAAATTTCTTGTTATTTATCAGTCGAACCTCAATATTTAAAAAATGGTTAGAATTACAGCTTATTTTTTAGTTCAGGTACTAGATTAATACATTTCTTAATCTGTATACAAAATTTTGGAGGCATCATTTGAAAAACGTTCAGACTAAAAATCAGACTAAACTAGATTTTTATTTTATACTTCTTTTTAGCTAAAAATAGCCCCCTTTGAATTAAAAAAAAATGCTACTTGTATATTTTAGTTTCATAGATGTTTTTCCAATCTTTTTTATGCAAATATTAAAATTTATAACTGTTTTCGAACGCTTTTTTTTTTTAATCACCTCGAACTTAGTCGCATCCTTTACTGGATTGTGCTTCCTTTAGCTATGTAAGTTGCCTTTGCATTTTGTGGCTCCAGGTACAAATGTAGAATGAGATTCTTTGTAAATAAAGTGTATAAGCAGATTGCTGAAATTTTTATACAGCAAAAGAACAAATGTAATACCTATTCGTATGTAAATAGTAATAATATTTTAATTCAGCTTAAAAAGAAAACAAAATCTGGGCTACATATAATATAGCTCGGCTGTAGGTATATGCCCTATAGACTGACCTTATAGACGCTATTGTATTTGTGTTCCAATACAGAAATGATATGAAAAAAATAAATAAAACAGGGCGCTGTGAATTCATTTTCAATGAGAAAATAAACAAATAAAGGAATTGCAAAGCAAAAAGAATTGCAATGCGTTCATTTTATAGATTTTAATTCATATAGTTCTCGTAAAGAATTTTATTTAATTATCCCAAATTACCTGACATGATCATATGTTTTTATTCAGATTTATCTATACAACAACGCAGCAATGCCTCGTAGATTCAAAATCTATATAGAACAAAAGATAATCTTGCAAAAGCTGTTTAAATTCGCGATTATTCTATCACTTTTCGTGATTTGCTTTCATCAATATTGATTTTATTATTGTTTTCTGGATGTCATTAATTTTTTGAAAATCTTTTTTATATGCTTTTCGATAATGCGTTTTTGCAACAAACTAAAAATTTTAAGCTGGTGCTTATTGATTTCCGTTTCTTTAATGTTGTAACATTGTAACACAAGACTTTATTGGCAAGTTCGTATATATACTCTTTGTAAATTGTATCTATAATGCTCACAAAACCTTATAGATACAATTCATGTTTATTAAATATTCTGCAGAATTGCCATTATATATATTACATTACGTAGGTATGTAATAAAATATTTGCATCGAAACTTGTAACGACTTAACTAAAAATATTATGCGACTTGAATGGCGACGTGACATGAGAAGACAGTTAATTATTATGATCTTTCAGTTTTGATCCTGAATTGCATTCTATAATTGTTGATAACTGATAAAGTTAGAGGAATGTAAATACTTTTTTAAAAAACGTTGTCACGCAGTATAAGACCTTACTTTTGTTTTTGTTTTTTGCCTTGATTTATTTTTGTCTTATAACTTTTAATGTTTTATTTTCATTTATTATCCAAATCTTGCATTTATTCTAATAATTATCGGATAGGTTAAAACTTCGCCCGATGTTTTTTTTTTACAAAATTCAGTATTTCTGTTAATTGTAAGTACATGGTAAGTTCTGTTAATTGTAGGTAATATTCTAAATGGCGTATCATCTGCCCTCCCCTCTCCCCTAAATCAATCTGATTGGATGCATTATTCGAAAGATATTATTTTATTGAAAGATGTAGTTTCAATGTATCTTCTATTGCATACATTGATGACTAAATAAATCCAATCAATATAAACAGTGTTTTAATACAACATCAAATACAAACGATGTTTTAAAAAATACATTAATTATATTTACCTGCACATAAATATCACATGCCAATCATGCCTAAAAGGAATCAGGTGATTGGGCCAAATAGGAGATGTACTTGAAATTTCTCGCAGTTCTGAAGTATTCTAACTTTAGAAGAAAGAGAAATAAAATAAACACTGATTACAGTATTTCTTTCAATCCTTCTTCCCAAATTTATTGCGTTTAGTTGATTTTGAAATTCTGAAATCTGCGCGCAGAAAAATTGTACTTATGAAGATACACTAACGTATTAATTATTTTCTTTTTCGTTATTAATTTTGAAGTTAATGTGGAGAAATTAAGGATTGCCTTGAGAAAGCGGTTATGAAAATTATTCTTCCCAGCTTCTAATTATACATAAGATATGCTCACTCATTTCAGCTACATTGCGACAATTCAGTGTCATAATTTCTTTGAATATTATAAATTTGCGTGATGTAAAGGCTTTTATTAACATTAATGTTTTGTATGAAAGTAATCAAGCATTCCGAATTATCTGTGTCAGTCCGATTTTAAACTCTTGGTTCTCTTTGTTCCTTTTTATCCAATTAGGGAATTCTATCCTTTACAATTTGTCAAATTATTTCAATCTGTTGAGGTAGCCCTAGTTTTAAAGGACATTTTTTCAATTTTATTTATTTTTAAAATTTGTGTCCACTATACTATAAAACAATGAATAAATAAATAGTCATTTAAATTATAGGATCGACAAATAGTGACTAAAATTGGAAAAGGAAAATCATTTGTATTTGCAAATGCTTTTCTTACATCTTTTTATGGACGTATACTCGTTTATTGTTCTGTTCTCAGATACGAAAATAAAATTATTCATTCCAAAATGACATCGGGGAAAGAATAAAATAATAATAATTAAAAAAAACGCAGCATTAATGCGACGAAGAATAACACTTAACAAATAACTCAGAAAATGCTCTCTTCTGCCTATGTATCGCGTCTCTCATTGGGGGGGGGGGGGAAATCGTGTAAAAGTGACAGTCTCGTGATTCTAAAACGAGTGATTACTCCAGTGGTAAAATCAGATATCTAGAATTTTATTTAAATTCAGATTAAATTAAACTTTCATATCTTTTCCACCACCACACACTCGCATCTCCGGTTTTATTCAGTGCAGTTGTGATTAAAGGATGAGGAGTGGAATATAGGCGCCACTTAGACGAAATTTTTGTTTGTATTTGTCATTTTTTAAAACCATTTCTCATAATGGAGCGAAAAAATACAATTATATTTTATGTTTTATTTACATTTGCTAAATGATTAATGACGACTAAGGCCAAAAAAATCATCGCATTATACCCTAGACTCCACTTATTCGTTGCGCCACTAGTTTTACCTTGGAACCGTAACCAAACGAACATAGCATGAACAGCGATTTTGGATTGTTAAGATTTTTCTTTTTTTTCCATTAAAACATTCAAAATCACCTTCATAATTATGCCGAAAATTTTCTGAATGTCCGTTTTACTATACAAAAACACGAACTTTAATTACTGAACTGCGCCGTATCCTGCATCCTTACTTGGAAACGATGATTGTTTCTCGCTGGATGAATTATTTTGCTTGTTAATTTCCTTCTATGACGACTGACCCGTAATCTCGGGAATTTCCTGCCTTTTAAATCGTTGGATTGCTCAATACTTTTTCATTTGAGGAAATCGTTGTCAAATTCCAGCGTTTTTATCATCTTTACAGTGTCATTCAGACATTAAGATCCGTTTTTCGACTTATCGCTGACGTTTCTTGAAGATATTTTTTTCACTCATGCGTTTTCGAGATAGGTTCATCTTTCTTTAATCTGCCGTCGATTCCTTTGGGGAATTCTTTTTTCTTCTTGGGTTTCTGTATTCTGCTTATCTTGTTGCTTGGGCAGTCACAGAAAAGGTATTCTTTAAAAAATAAGGAAATACTTGGAAGAACTGGTTTTAGCTCATCAATTCGATTTGAATCACGGAAATGAAAAACTTTTTTAAAGTGCAGTTTCTTTTTGTATTTTGACGATTTTCTGCATTTAAATGTTATCTTATTTTCTTTCTTTTTTAAAATGCTTTTTTTTTTCTTTCAAAACTAAATAATGAGTTTTGTAGTTTGAAATTAAATTTAGAAGCATTTGTTGATCCAATAGAACATATTTTAGTTATTAAATCAATACAACAGTTTTATCAGAATTTATTAATTATGATAGTCGCTTTCGATTATGAATTATGTGTATATAGACATTCGTTATCTAAGTGTAAGCATCATTCATGAAATTATTTTATACATAGAGTCAAATCTTTTTGTATAGGGTCCTTTTTTAATGCGGTATATGAATTACAACGGTAATCCCATTATAAATGTTTTCTATCAGTGTACATATGTACACTAATACAATGTGTATGGTATTCTCTGTAAATGCATGTCAGGTCAACTAATTACAATATTCCAAAATAAAACAAATCAACTTGAATATCTTCAAGTGTTAAAAGTGATTTTGAATTTATCTCAAGACGATTACGATTAGTGTGTATTGAATATTGTTTATTTTAAAAATTTCTTCATGTTCGAAATAAAAAAAATTAAATTAAAAAAATCCATGTGTCATTAATCATTTTGTTTGAAAAGTTATTTCTCATTATTTCATAAATCTTTGAAAGATTTTTTAAGTGAGACTTTTTTTTTTATGTCCCTTCACGGCATAATTTTTTTTCTCTCTCTTTAATATGTTGTATAAAATAATTGGTTATAGCTGTTTGTGAAACTTCTGAATATTTTTAGTGCGATTATATATATATGTAAACATTTAATATTTTTGACTCAGAGTCGTGGCCGAAGAGTGAGAAGACACTTTGAATTTTTTTAACTTCTTTTTATTTTCATGCCGGGAGACATGATTTAAGGACAAGCAACGCGGACAAGGCACGTCCGCTCACAGCGCGGCACAAAAGCTGAAAGTAAAAAAAAGAGGGAAAATAATTTTCACAGTGCTTATATACAATGAAATTTTGATAGGAATTTCTCTACACGCGCCGATTAAGACAAGGGAAACACAGGGATCTTTTATAAGAATGTGCTTGCTGGACAATTTTTTATCCCTTTTTTAGGAAAAAGAGGATATTTTAGAATGAAATTAGCAGGAAATAAGAGAATATTTTAGAATGAACATGATATAAGCTAAATTAAACTGAAAGTTAGGAAATTAATTATGTTTAAATTAGATTTTAAAATATTACACACACACACACACACACATGTCCTTATTACTACTGCACAAAAACAAGTTTGACTGAAATTCTACTGCATCTTTGCTCGAAATGTGTATTTAAACATAATGAATACATTTAATGAAAGTAGATTTCTCAAAAAATAATGCATTTTTATTTTGATTTTCCTTTAAAAGTTAAGGGCAACATTGGGCATTTTCTGTTAACTTGGGCACCGTCAGAGTGATTCTGAAAATAACGTCGAACCCTACTTTTGATGACATCTTAGCTCCGTTGCTAGAAAGCCATGTATTCGAGACTGAAATCTTCAAAAAAAAAAAAAAAA
The DNA here is from genome assembly GCF_947563725.1 of Argiope bruennichi. Taxonomy (NCBI): domain Eukaryota; kingdom Metazoa; phylum Arthropoda; class Arachnida; order Araneae; family Araneidae; genus Argiope; species Argiope bruennichi. The sequence goes on from NC_079160.1 coordinate 91,929,864, forward strand.
AAAAAACTGCAGTGACTCTAGGTTTTGAAACTTACAAAGAAGCTAGAAGTCATCCTCATCATTCAACCAGAGCTCAAGATTTTAAGGTTTGTTCAAATGTAGACTATATATAGTTTAGAAACAGATGTTAAAAAAAAAGAAAAAAAAAATCAAATTTTTAGCTTTGCTTAAAATTTCTTTGTCCAGGCCGTGGCAAAAGCATGAAGTAATAGAAAGGATGGGTAAAAGAAAAAGAATACAGAACGTGAGAACATAGTTTGAACTTATAGAGTTTTATAAAGGAATTTGCAAGCTCAATGTTTTGTTTCCGTAGGAAAAAGAAATACTCGCTCAGCTTAAAAGTTACCGTGAAGACAGAGTTCGAACGATTAGGAAATTATTTTTAAAACATAAATCAATTAGAAATTATTTCATACATACATGTCTATCTAGAATATAATGCTTTATGCATAGATACAAATTACCCTTTGTGACTCAAAAGCTACCAGTTATTTTTTTAACCAACTATTGTTGCCTTAATTTTTATTTTTACTGTGGAATTTGTATCAGTAAAAGTATGAAAAATGTGCTATAAAAGATAAATAATCATGCCATGTGACTGATATCATATGATTTTATCCTATTGCATAACGTATATTAAATTTAGTAAAGCATAGCCACTGTACATTTTTAAAATAATATTTTTCAGATTCTTATGTAATAATCAATAACGCTTTATGCATTCAAGCGAACTTTGCTTACAAAGACATTGCGTACAAAACTTGCATATCAATTTATCTTTTCGAATGACTTCAAAAAATACAATACGAAAGTTAGAATGATGGAGCATAATAGAAAAGATCATTTTTATTTAGAAAAGATCTTATTCATTTTGATCTCTGGTGAGATTTTGCATTGTAATTATAATTTTTGCTGTTTCGAAAAGGTCGACCGTCATGCTTCGTCGATTATGCAGATCTTTTTATTTTTCTAAAGTTCAGGTCAAAGCGTGATTGAAATTCAAACAGGTGTTTTGAGTAATTTTTAATGTTATCAACACCTTATAGTTACCATCTAATATATTTGCATATTTTAATGAATGCTTTTTTTGTGTATAGGTAATTGCCCATTTTTTTTTCTTTCGGTTTTGTCCCCCTCTTTTGTTTCAGGTACCCCGAAACTTGTTTCATAAAAATGAATGGACCTTATGGCTTTTCCCTGATCATTTCAGCAACAACTAAGCCATTTTGCTTTTTTTGCTGAAGTGACATTTTTCTTTTTAATATGCAATTAGTTATTAAAGTGCAGTGATGGAAAATTATTCAGGTTTCTGAAAATAAGTTTTAAGGATGGAAATGCTAATTAAGCTAAGTATGCATAATAATTTTTTGCAATGAGTAATTTACCTTGGATTAAAATGCAAAAATTTAGAGGGAAAAAAGGCTAGCTATTAGTTTTGTGTTAGCCAAGTAAACATATAAAAAAGTCCATCATAAATGTAAAAAGACGGTTGCTAACATTAAAATGTTTTGTTTTGTTTTTTTAGTTATAGAATTTTAAAACTTTTTTAATAATGGCTCTTTGGGATACTTTTTAAAAATGTAATGAAAATGTTTTAAATATCAGTTTAAACATATGCTTTTTATGTGCATCTTTCGCGTATTCATTATTTTTTCTCTTATATTTTTTATTCTAAATATAATTTTTATAACAGATATTCAGGATTCTTTCCCTATGGCGATGATCTTTTACATCATGTAAAAAATTAGTTTTGTCTTGGAAAAATTGTCGTTGAATCTGATATATTAAATTAATTTTTTATTCAACATATAAAATTTTTTTCTTTGCATTTAATCTGTTTTGTTAAATTTTCTAATTTATTTTACATGTTTTATTAGTCCTAGTACTGTAAATGCTTTAATTCTGAAAACGCTGCGTAATGTATAAGTAATTTTAGAAATTTGTGAGTTTTATAAATTTAGATTTTTTTTTATTTTCATTAATAATCTTAATTCTCGAACCTTTATTAGTTTTTTTAAATGTAATTCATGGCATTGTAAAAATGTTTATTTTTTCATTTTAGAAAACATATTCTCTGTGTTTTTGGACAGGAGAAGGTAGTTTTTCTTCTATTTTTGCTTGTAAATTTCTGTTCACCAAAAGTAAATAATCAAAGGATTTACCTAAAAGTCTGTCTGACATTTGTCTATTGTGAAACATTTTATTTCAACCTCTTTATTTGCATATTTAATTTGTAAAATTTTTAAATTTCTTGTTAAATGGGAAAAAGAAAGCAAAAAATGTTATTTTCTAACAAAAATTGTCAGATTCTAACTTTTCGCCTTGAGAAATTTTACCCCTCCCCCCCCCCCTTCTACTCCTTCCCATGTCTTTCACGGCGCGTCAAAAGGCATTGACATCCAACTCGTCTTTTCTTAATTGAAAATCTAACACCACTTTTCTTATGTTTTAAAAATGCAATCCCTTTCTTCTGGCACCACCATAGATGGGAATTCTGAAACCCATTATTACCTAACCGGAGCTGACGTCATCCTCCAGACGATCGGATGAAAGAGTGAACGGGGGGGAAAAAAAGTTGAAATTCTTTCTAGTCTGTTAAAAAGGTATGCAATGTCCAAGGTTAAAGAGTGAGATAACCTAACATGCATTTAAATTACTTGTTCAATTTTATATTTTTGCATGTCGCTTCCTTTTTGTATTTATTTCATCGATGAATGATTATTTGTGCGAAGAGAAATATTTCTTTTATATGAATTGTATATTAATGTTGATGGTCGTGTTAAAAGCAAATCTTTTTTCTTTTAAAGTCTGCATCATTTGTAATTATCGGGGACCAATCTCAAAACAGTATTTTAAAATATGCAGATGGCCATAAATAATTCGTGTTTGATGGCATTTGCAGTTTAAACTAATAAACAGAATAAACTCAAATAAAAAGAGTCTTAAAGATTGGCTATGCGTTATTTTGTATACAGAGAAGGTAAACATATTGAAAAATTTATATGTCCGGGACCGTAATGTCGATTAATAAAAGACCATTTTCTGCGACTTTCATTCTGAATATTATTTATTATACATATCTGTATATACATTTTGTATCACTGTAACAGCGACGAAATTTTGCATAATACATTTTCTTTCCATTCATTGTTATATTGACTCTGTATAGCGTCCTGAGAAAATAAATTTCATCTAACACATTTTTGTTACATTTTTGAGGGATTCAATTCTCCATGCTTTCAATAGTCTGTATTTGAATTATTTTGGTTTAATCTATTTGAGTTGCAGATGTCTGTAGACGGAGCAAAATTAAGATTAATATCCGTTCACCGAAGTTCAATTTTAGTAGAATGAGTTGCCCAGCAAATATATACTTTTGACAATTTTTTTTACCCTTGATAAACCTGAAAGCCATTTGTGACGTATTTTGTACTTATTCAAGATAGGAAACTTTGGCGAGTATTTTAGAAGATCGGCGTGATTTTGTTGGGCTCAGCGAGAAACTGGACTTATATCTTGTCTTGAGAAAGTACTTTATGGCCATCTTGCAACTGCTAACACAAAAAAAAAAAAAAAGATTCTAATTTTTCATTGTTTTAAATTATTAAATTCTGGGAGGCCAACAATACACACTTAAATACAGTATTAAATAGTAAATCACAAATCTATAAAAAAATCATTTGATTGAAAGGTATGCCTATTCAGGATATATTTTGGTAATTGATTTTTTTTAGGTATAAAATATTTTTTTTCTTTGTTTAAATTTAAGAAGGTCTTATTCATGTCGCGATACGATTCTTCAGAAAATTGAAAAGTCTTGTTTTTTATTTGGTTGTACATTCCACAGTTTTTACTTCTAATAACGAACCCACGATTTAGAGTATGCACAACGTGTTTTGAAAAGGGCCTATTATTACAGACATTTGATAGAATTTTAATTAAATTTCTTAGATAGAATTTTCACGAAGTCTTAGAGAAACAATGAAATTCAGAATTTTAAAATTATTCAAATTTAAGTTTTTTTTTTTTTTTTTTTTTTTTTTTTTTTTAAGGCAAAATGCCTTATATTTATTAATTGCAGCAGATTCATGCTTTTTTTTCCCTTCCTTTTTTTTTTTTTTTTTTTTTTTGCTTTTCTTGAAGCGATGCAGAAGTTAAGATAATTTCGACCGGAGTGTCTTGCTACTTATTTTGATCCCACTTCAAATAAACCCGTTAAATAAAATGTGTTATTCTTACTGAATTAAATCTGAAATGTTTTGCGGATTTTGCTCTGACATATAAAATTATCATTGTTATAATAAAAAAAACAGTTTAATTATACCGATATTTAAAATGTAAGTAACAATTCTGCTAAATTTCGTAACATCTAAAATATTGATGTTTATGTTATACTACCTCCCCCAAAACGGAAATTAAATTTTTAGTTGTCATTTCTTATTGCAATTCCTTTAGTAAGACGCCAATAAGTTCATTCCGTATGTTGACTGATAAAATATAAACTAGAAAAAAATATCCGCAAGGGAATTAAAAAAAAAATGAAATTACTCGAAATGTGTGTTGAGTATTAAAAGTTATTTTTCTATGTGTTGTCGCCATTTAACTTAATAATCGCGATTGAATTTAAAGATGCATTGGTTTGGCAACGAATCTTACTTCCCGTGTTGAAAATTGCGGACATGAAACCGGATTCCATCAAAAATCCATCGCGAATTTGAACTAGTTGCATTCCAGTTTTTATGTTGGTGTGATGAGGAAATTGTCATTTCGGTGTCATCATCATTATCATGCAATGGTTTGGAATTACGAGGTTCGTCCTTACTGCTTAAATTTGCAAAAGCCTGAATTAGTTTTAATAAATCATTAATCGTTGGTTAGTAACAATATACAGGCAAACATATGAAAAATTTGAATATAACTTGTGAATGGCTTCATGGTTTGCTCTTATTCCTAAAAACTCCAAATAATTAAATGAGAGCAAAACATAATTTGAGTCTTAAATAGAATCAATCGTTATATCAATGAAAAAAAAATCTGTTTTTTTTTTGTTATTCGCATCTATAGTTTAAATAATCTTACTGTATTTGTATTGTTCTAAATAACTATGAATATCGATTGAGTGTCTTGGGGGTTCTTTGCATTTTTTGCAGTTTCTTTATTATCTATTCTGTCATCTCGCTTCTTTCTGCCAAAATGGCGATTTGTGATTAACGACTTTTCTATCGATTTTTCACTCTGTAGATAACAGATTTCAGTTGAGCGGTTCTTTTTTTCGTGCTGCGCATGCAAAAATCTGTCAACCCAGCAACTCACTAAGCGCGATTGAACTGAAACCTTTAACCAGGAGAAGACTGATGAGGGCCAATAAAGTTCCTCGTAGTCCAATCCAATTTTGGTTAAATTTGACATTAAGTTTGAAAGATTTTTTTTTTTTCTTCTTTTTTTGGTAGACGAAGAATTCTTTTTTTGTAACTGGAGAAGCTATTTCATCTTAGTGTTTGATTATTTAAAAGTGTGTAGGAAACTCTGATCTTTAATTTTTTTTCCCCATAACTTTTTTAAAAAGCGAAAATGTCAAGCTAAGTGTTTTAGAACATGATGAATTAACTTAGGTCCATAGAGATGCATTAAATATCATTTTTACTGAAACGACTTTTTTTTTTGTATATTTATCATGTTTTTGTTCAGCTCTAAATGCCACTAATGATTATCTCTTTCACGTTGACTTAATTTAATTAAATGGCGCAACGTTATTTTTTTATGTTTAGTATTTTAATTATTGAATTTTAATGAAGGGATTAAATAACGTTGTATGGAAATATGGATTTCTTATTACTTTTGGTGACCAGTTAATTCGCTGTGGTTATTTTTTGTGCTATTTCCAATTAAATCTCTTATACATAACTTGTGTCCATGATCAGCCCCCCCCCTCCCACTCAGAAAATATTTTTAAGCAGAATATTTTGACAGGCGTCAAAGCCGTGTAGTTTTTGTAGTCAGCTCTGTTCTATTTCTTTTGTATATGAATCTACCTAGCAGAATCAAGTCCTATGACATTATAGTGCTATTAAAAACGTAACTTTCAGGGTGGATAAAAAAAAAAAAAAAACCTTCTACCTGCACCTTTTTATTTTTCATGTAAATTACTTAGAAATCCTTCTTTCTTAGCTTCCAACAGCAAAAGGAAATCATGCTATTAAGTATTTGATAGAACGATGAAAATCATTGGAATTTTAGTTCAACAATAAAATCTATTGTAAAAATTATTTTAAAATTATTTTTATTAGTAGCAGTGACAAACTTTTGAATTTGAAATGGTGCACAATTCAGTTTTATGCAATAATATTCTCAGAAGTTGTTGAGGCAAAACATATGAATCCCGCTTAATTTTTAATTAATTAGAAATTTAGTTTTAAAAAAAATCCAAAAAGCACATTCCCATCAACCGAAACATATCTGTGTCAAATTTGTCGGCTCTAGATCAAATGATTCGACCTGTAGAGTGCCAAAAAATATATTATTAGTAGTAAAGATAGAGGTAATAAATACCAAGTGACCAAGTTGACATTAAAACAATGTATTAACAGTATTATTAACTTGCATGCAAAAGACAATAAGAGTTCATAATTTTTAGTATGAATGCCACACACTTTAATGATAAAATAATAACAACAAGTAATGAATTTTTTTTTTTTTAATTCAGTTCCTGCTTAGATCAACAACAACAGCAAAAAATCTCAGAGCTTGGCGACAAACTTTGCGACCATTTGGCGACCAAATAGAAATTACTGGAAAAATTTAATTAATGAATTAATATATGGAAAAACAAACTGTATTAACATCAAGTGTCATCCACTACAAGTTTAAAAAATTGTATTTGAACTTGAGTGGATGAATAAAAAGTATTTTATTAACGATTGAAAATTTGAACAAAATATATAAATATATATAGGGAGAGTGTGAACTAATATTAGGAATTGAAAAAGGTATTTGAATTTTCATCTAACTGTTGTCAAATTTCGTGGATCACATTTTTAAATTGGCATTTCGCATTGATACAACATTTGCACATATTTCCTTAAATAATAATAAATAAGAAAAAAAGAAAAGAAAATTGAATCTGTGCCATGGTTTGAAATAACAATGGAGGATGATTTTATCATTGCTTTTAGCGACTTTATAACCAGTTTTTTCTGTTGGAAACCAATCTTCTCTTGCTTTCATATCTGTGAGAATTATTCCATCATTATGTGACAAAGAAAAATTGGACTTTAATTAATTATTGCCTTTTAATACAATTAAATAATTATAAAACTAAAGAAAAACTTTCTATAAATAGAAGTTATATATGCATGCCTGTTCTAACTCTCCTCCGAATTCAACCAAATTTTCTACATTTAAGGCAAGATAAAGAATATTGCCAACTTTTAAAGTGCAAATGTTAATTAAATATTCAATTTAGTAAAATCTAATTACATTTATAATTTTACCCTCAATGATTTAGGAGCATTATTATCTCACTAGAAACATTTTTATGCCATCTTAATATTCAAAATTTTACCTTTTAATAATATTAATTTCATTTTTGTGCAGTTTCTTCCATTAAATTTTCATTAATTATTAATTAAAGTTTAATTAATGAATATTAAATAAATAGTTGAATAAATGCAGACGATGCGGAAGTAAAGAAATTTATAAATTCTTCGTTGCTAGGTAACTTAATTTAATGGCCTTCTTTTTTTCTTTTTTTTTTTTTTGTTGTATTTTTCAAATATTTTTGGTAAAAATTTTTATTGATTTTAAGAGATTCTCAAGCTTATACAATTAAATTAAAAAATTAATTCCATTAAAATCTCTTGTCATCTTTTACAAAATAATTAATAAATAATATTGTGATTGAAAAGATTAAAAATAATAAACTTTAAAATATTTTAATCCCGAGTAGTGTGATTGGTTTATTCAATGGAAATAATATAAACCAAATAAAGTTAGAAAATCCTAAATAGATTTTTGTAACTACTTACATAATTTCCAAACGTTATTAAGCTGACATTATTTCCTACATTCTCATGAAGCGAATGAATTGTTAGTTCGCTGCACTCTGCTATTTTCAACCCCACTCATTACCTGTCACTGCAGGTATATTGGAGCTGCCCTGCCTGATAGCCTGTTCGCACGGTTCCACCAGACACTCGATTTATGAGAGCCATTGCTCTGATTTACTGCGAACTGTGTCCGTATTTTTAGAGCTAATTTATTACCAGAATAGCCATAAAAATTGGAAAGTTGCTCGCCGGGCTGTGGTGCTCTTAATTTCTCTTTCGTAATGGCCTGCTGAAGATAAGGAGGCTGTTATCAATTATTTTCGTTATTGGTATAAAGTTTAGTTAGCTACCATTCGCATCGTTGATTAGGGGCCTTTCCCTTGTTATATCGATTTGAAGTGATTGGTCAGTTTGTAACTACATCCTTGAGTAGTGAGTTCATCGGTTGATTAGATTCTATTGGAGTAGGCAGGTTTTCCGGTGTGTGTATATATATATATATATATATATATATATATATATATATATATATAATATACTCAGTTACTTTATGAAGCAACGAATTTCATATTTTAACGCTAACCTATACATTAGCCGCTTCCAGGGACCAGATGTTCGCCCATTTTATTAATATTAAATTTACCTCTAACATACCTATGACTGTTTTCCAATGACAGTTTCAATGTATCTGTGAAAATGCTGGTACGTTTAATGTTAATTATAATAAATAATAAATTAGTTACGTTCACAACTTTGATAGCTACATCTTATCACAGCAAAAGAATTTTTTTTTTTGAAATTATATTTGCATGATAAAGCTGGAGTATTCCGATTGATGTTTATATTTTCAAAGTGATGAATAAAATTGTTGATATTGTTCAGCTTTTGAAAGTTACAGCTCTGCCAATGTTTTTCTTTAGTTTAGCTGTCGAAATTGCAGGGTAGTGAGTGGCAGGCGTCCATTGATGACATAAATAGGAATCATTAACTTTCATTTGAAATAAAAAATGACAAAATCAAACAGTGACTATGGTTGGGGGCAGGACTTGATCAGATTTCCATGGCGAATGTACAGTAAAATTTGCGTTTTTGAAATTTTCTCTTGAATAATGTGGTTGATGGTCAGTAGATTATTGATGACGTATGGCAAATTCGAACTGGTGTTTAGGGTTGTAAAACTAGCTCTTTGGTATTGCTAATTATTTTTAAATATAATTTTTTTTATTATTATTTATCACATCTACATTACTTCTATATAAATTTCAAGTCGATGTCAGTTGTTTGTTAGATCTATTAGGTTTAAAATAATTGCGATCGTGATTTTTAATCATCGCCTATATAACAGGTGGATGCAGTTTGAATTGCTAATAAAGCTATTAAAATTTCTAATGATTGTATTACAGACATAACTATGTTCTGTTTATGTTTCCTTCTGATTTTAGAGGATATAAGAATATTAAAATGTTGCTTAGTGAAATAAACTTGATACCTACTGCATCATGTTTAACAATTCATTTGTTAATATTTTTTATTGCGCCCCAGAACAAAAATTATAAGTAAGAGGAATTATTTTAAAAAAAAATGGCTCGATGGAAACCATTATAAGCAAAACTTAATAAGAATGCGTTTTATCAAACATTGTTTGAAATTTAATGAGATAGACAGCTTTTTGAAGTGGCAATTTATATCTTATTGTATTATGTTTAGGATTCAAACTTTTTGATTTCTGCTTATAAAATTAGATTAAAAACACCTTTTGCCGGAGATAACTGGTTACTTTTTTGTAACTCAGTGTTGAAATTTAATCATCGCTAAAAATTTCACATTGAGTTTTCACCATTTTTTTAATCGGAGGTATTTTATTTCGGAGAATTCCAAGATAATTGTTATTATAATTGAAATCTGAAATTTGGAAAGAAAAGAAAAAATAAGAGAGAACGGAATGTGGAGTCAGCTTTATCAAAATCAGGTTGGTTGGTTAGTTTGGGTTTTTTGGCACAAGGGCCATTCTTGGCCATACTGCGCCATGCTTATGGTGAAAAGTAGAGCCCTGTTGATGATTGGAATTTAGTATAAAATTAAGTGTGCGTATGTGTAAACTAATATAAAATAGCTAAAACAGATTAAGACGAAATATGACATTTTTTTTTAAATAATAAAAATGGAAATTTTTAAAGTCAAATACATGGTAAAAGCTGTATAGCAATTAAAAATTTAAAAATATTTGGATGATAATTCTCTCCCAGCAATTCTGGGAGAGTAGCATTTGATAGATGAAAAAAATGGTGGCGATGAGATTCAAAAGCTGGGCATTCAATCAAAATATGACCTACTGTCAATTCGGTGTGACATGAGGAGCACACAGGTGCCCTTTCTCCGAAAAGCAAGTGTTTGTGGGTAATCCTAGTATGTCCAATACGTAGGCGAGACAATTTTACATCAGCCCTACGCATCGGTAAAACGGGCCATGTGTCAATAACAGGTTTAACAGAATGCAATTTATTCTGTGTCTGCATATTCCATGTCTCTTGCCACAGAGTAAAAATCCCATTGGTAATAGATTTCTTTACATCACTGTATGGTATTTTGTGATGTAAGAGAAAAGACGCAGTTTTTGCAGCATGATCTGCCTGCTCATTGCCAGCAATTCCCATATGACTGGGAATCCAGCAAAATAAAATATTAAAACCTCTATTTTGAAGAGTTTTCAAAAGTCCCAAGATTTCTATTACAACTGGATTTGTATGGGGATTAAATTGAGAGAGGATTTCCAGAGAACTCATGCTATCTGTATATATACAAAACTGTCTCTCAGGTGAGGATGATATATTCATCAGAGCATGAGAAATTGCCACTAATTCGGCTGACAAAACTGAAAAGGATGTATTGAGACGGAAATTGTTTATGTCGGAATCAAAAACAATTCCGCAACCAACATGCTCGGTTGTCTTTGAACCGTCAGTGAAGACAGGCACAAAGGAAGGATACTGACTGCGATGAGCCCAAAAAATTTGTTGAAAAATCACTGGAGCAGTTGTATCTTTTATGAAACCACTAAAAGGATTTAAAAAGGAAAAATTGGGAATATCCCAAGGTGGAAAAGTTTGGAAATCAACAGTCTGGATTTCAGGAAACTGCAAATTCAAATTTTGAAGTATGCTTTTCACTCTCTCAGAAAAGGGAAGAATGTTAGAAGGACGAGCATCATAAATTCTGCGGAGAGTAGCAGGAAGAGTCGTATTTGCCACAGGATGTTGTGGAAGAGACAGCGTTCGAAAATGATATTGCAGGGAGAGTTTTTTCCTTCGCAGCTCCAAAGGCAACTGATGGCAAATGACATAAAGACTCTCCACTGGCGATGTGCGGAAAGCTCCCGAACAAATCCGCAGAGCAGAGTGATGCACGGTATCTAGTCGACGCAGAACAGTAGATCTGGCTGAGCCATATACGAAACACCCGTAGTCAATCCGAGATAAAATGACAGCCTGGTATATACGAAGTAAGGAGGTGCGATCGGCACCCCAGGAAGTGCGAGAAAGTACCTTGAGGATATTGAGTGATCTCTCACACTTCTTCCGAAGGTATAAAATATGCGGAAGGAAAGTGAGCTTTTTATCAAAATATACACCCAAAAACCGCACTTCATCAACAACTGGAATCAGGCCATTACGTATATAGATTGAAGGATCAGGGTGAAGGTTTCGTTTTCTGCAAAAATGCATACATTTACTCTTTTCGGCAGAAAGAGTGTGTCCATTTTTCTCGCACCACTTGTTCAATTTATTAACTGCATTTTGCAGTTGAAGTTCAATTAAACGCATATCACTACCCTCACAAGAGATATGCAGATCGTCAACGTATAAATTTCCCTGCACAGATGGTGGTAAATGATTAAGTATGTCACTAAAATGGATGATAAAAAGCGTAACACTGAGGACGCTCCCTTGTGGAACACCCTCCTCTTGAATAAAATAATTGGAGTAAAAATTGCCGACACGAACTCGGAAAGTTCGAGATGTTAGAAAATTTCGAATAAAAATTGGAAGATTTCCCCTAAAACCCAAGTTAAAAAGTTTCTGAAGAATTCCGTATCGCCATGTACGGTCATACGCCTTTTCTATATCAAAGAAAATGGAGACAAGATGGTTTCTACGTACAAAAGCATTGCGGATGTAGGTTTCCAGTTGGACGATATTATCAATTGGGGAGCGCCCCTTACGGAAACCACTCTGCAAGAGCGGAATACATGTCACTTTCTCCAATTCAAAGATTAAACGGGCGTTGACCATACGTTCAAGTGTCTTGCAAAGAACACTCGTTAAAGCGATAGGCCTGTAGTGCAGAGGATTTTCTGGGTCCTTTCCCGGTTTCAGAACGGGAATCACAAAAGCCTCTTGCCACTGATATGGGAAAGTCTGCTCTTTCCAGATTCTATTAAATAGATACAGGAGACTGGAGAGCGATGATACACTCAAGTGGCGAAGCATACTATAGGTTATTCCATCTGGACCGGGACTAGTATCATGAGCTTGAGACAATGCCCTTCTTAATTCGGTCATCTGGAAATCGCAATTGTACGGACGAAGCTTCCGAGCTTGGAAATTCAAAGTCATCTGTTCCGCGCGATTCTTAATTGCCACGAAATCAGGGCAATATGATTTCGCAGCGGAGACTTGTGCGAAAGTCTGTCCGAGAATATCAGCGATATCTAATGGAGAAGAATATGTTGCACTACCGGATTTCAGGATAGGAAATGAAAACTCCTGATAAACTCCATTTGCAGCTTTTACCTTATTCCATAGTTGTTTGCTTGGAGTGCGATATGTAATGGAGGAAATATATCTTATCCAGCACTCCCTCTGGCTACGTCGTCGAATACGACGAGCAACGGCTCTGGCTCGTTTAAATGAGACAAGGTTTTCCGTCGTCGGGTACCTTCTGAAGATGTTCCATAATTTTTTCTGCTGTTTGAAACTGTCGTGACATGCTTTATTCCACCAAGGTCTTCGAAATTTTCGTAAACCTGGTGAACTTTGAGGAATGGATTTTTTAGCGGCGTTAATCAAGACATCAATGATATTTTGCACCGTTTCCGAAATGTCTGTCGTACTGACCATTGCCTGGGTAATATCTGCCAATTTTGTATATACGGACCAGTCTGCTTGCTCGAAAAGGAAATGTTGTGGAGGACGAGTTCCATTATTTCTATCGACTTGGGAAATAATCAAAGGGAAATGATCACTACCATAAAGATCATCTCCGACTTTAAATTTCAGTAATGGCAATAACTCAGGAGAGCAAATGGCCAGATCGATGCTATGGAATGTACGTGTTGGCTCGTGGAAGTATGTTTTTTCTCCGTTATTTAGTAGGCAGAGACAGTTATTAGCAATAAATTGTTCAATCTGTCTCCCTCGAGAGTTCGTATTTTCTGAGCCCCAGAAGGTGCTATGTGCATTGAAATCGCCTATTAATAAATACGGTTTAGGAAGCTGGTCTACTATTTTGTTAAGTTCTTGCTGACTTATGACATCATGTGGTGGCAAGTAGATGCAGCAGACTGTAACCAGTGTTCGAGTATGAATTTGCACAGCCACAGCCTGCAGGGAAGTGTGTAATGGGAGAGGTGTGCTCGGATACAGATTTGATGTTAGAATACAGACTCCTCCCGAACTACGAGATCCAGAGTCTGCATCTTTCCGAACGCAATTATAGCCACGCAGTTTTAACGGCATATTTGGCTTCAAGAAAGTTTCTTGGAAGCCAAAGCAAAAGGGATGAAATGTGTTGATAATTGACTTGATGTCTTGTAGTTTCGTTCTAAGACCACGACAATTCCAAGAAAGGAAGGTACCCATTAAGAAAGCAGTTTGGAAGAAGAAGCTTTAGAAGCATTTGTTTGAATTGCTTCATATTCGCAACTCATCTCCAAATCATCCTCATCACCAGAAGGGTGTAATTTAATATCAGGGCTATTTGGCATGCCAAATATGGACGTTAAGTCCTTATGGACATTACCTTGCGTCGCAAGCCCGAAAGCGACGGAATTTTTTAATGTTGACTTTTTTAATTTTGTAGTAACATCTTGTAATGAATGGCCGCGTTTTGCAAGCTTCAGTGTCAGCGATTTTTGAGCTTTTTTCTTAGATTTCTTTTTTAAAACTGTTGGAGTTTCAGGGGTACTGCTGATGGAATTTTCGGTATCTGAATAAGAGGCTTTACTTGGCTGCTTGGTTTTAGTGGTGTTTTTAACACAGTTTGTGCAAGAGCAGTTTGCACAAAATGTCCTTTGTACAACAGAAGCATATGTTTTGTCAGGAGTAGGATTTTGAGCTATAACCCTCCGCCTAGCTTCAGGGTAAGATAAACTTTCTTTGATTTTTAGACTTATTATCTGTTTTTCAAGTTGCCAACGTGAGCAGGATCGGGAGTACGACATGTGATCGCCACCGCAGTTCACGCACTTTTCTGTTGCGGCGCACTGCTGGCTATCATGACCTTTTTCTGCGCATCGAGCACAAGTGAGTGTCCCGCGGCAGTTTGCCTTTGAATGGCCAAAACGCTGGCAGTTAAAGCATCTGAGGGGGTTAGGGATGTACGGTCTTACTGGTAATTTGATGTAGCCTGCATAGATATGTTCGGGTAGTTTTGGAGATTTAAAGGTTAGGATATGGTGTTTAGTATCAATAATTTCTCCATCACGCCTGATGGTAATTCGGCGGACATGCACAACTCCTTGTGATTTTAATTCATCTGTAATATAGTCGATAGGGAGATTCAGAATCTCTCCGCAGGTGATAACACCTTTAGAGGTATTTAATGATGCATGGGGGCTGACACTGATTGGGATCGTTGCAAGTGCTTTCAATTTCTGTATATTCTGGGCTTGCTTTCGAGAATTGACCTCTACTAACAAGTCACCAGATCGCATCTTTTTAATTGATGTTACTTCACCAACAGTTGCGGTGATGGCCTTCTGCACTAAGAATGGCGATACCGTTTCAAATGTTTCATTTTTTTCTGATATACGCTTAACTATAAAAAAACTATCAAAATGATGGTCATAATTTGAAGTAATTGGTACAATGCGACGCCCACTGAAGGGACCACGTTTGGAGGAGCCCATACGATATGATAAAAGATTCGGGTCCGACGGCACCGCCCACCACGGAGCCCAACAAGGGAAGGCAATTACCGGCTCTGGTCATTCCCAACCTCGGCATCCACCCTAGTGCTAATCGGTACCTATACGCTGGGAGTTACCCCCGGGGACAGTGACCACCCTTAACGCCAAGCCCAAGGAGTAACCCCTTCGCTTGATCCCTAGCAGACTAGCCACTCAGGTGACTAGGTACCAGCCGATTGATACACCGGGGACCACAGTGCACCACCCGTCTTTCAAATGGGTCGCCACGCACGGCAAACACGTGGGGTTTTGGCTGTCCATGAGAAGCAAGAAGCAAACAGAGCGGCGACAGCTTCTCATGGAGAGCTCCCTCGCTTGCCGTCGAGGGAAAGAAAAAACAAAGCAGAAAGCAGAAGGCGAAGAGGAGTATAAACATAAAGGGAGTATAGATCCCTGGGTACCTCGGGATTGGGACACCCGTACTCACCTATAGTAGGTGAGCCCCTGAGGGGTATCAAAATCAGGATTTCTATAACTATACTGGTGCAATTCAAGTATTCACACTAGTGTTTTTAAAAATCGTTTAGTTTGTCATCTTGATACTGAATATGTGTTGTTTAGAATTCATGTTGATTTTCTGTGTATTTGCCCCTTAATGTCAGAATTTTTTGTCGTACAAATGCCATCTATAATTGGATTTTCATCTGCATACTAGATTAGGATTTAATTTTTTTTAAGATTTAGGGATTAGGTTTAGATTAGGAAACTAAAAGACCTAGATGACCGATTAATATATATGTGCTGAAATAATGGAAGAATATTTTTCTTGTAAAATTTATCATTAT
This sequence comes from Argiope bruennichi, assembly GCF_947563725.1. Classification (NCBI taxonomy): domain Eukaryota; kingdom Metazoa; phylum Arthropoda; class Arachnida; order Araneae; family Araneidae; genus Argiope; species Argiope bruennichi. The sequence goes on from NC_079160.1 coordinate 91,945,880, forward strand.
AAATTTCTGAAAAATTAAAATGCTTAGTAATAAAATGCTGCTTTATTATTTAATTGTTGCTATATATTTATTATTTTTTCCGTTTTGGAGAAGATCACAAAAGGTTCAAGAACTTTTCACCTAAATTTCTTATATCCACACTCTTGCTTCAGTTCTTTTAAAAGTTCTTGGTTCATGTAAGCCTAATAAAAGTAAACAAGCAACTCCATAATTTAGTTCTCAAACAGAGCTGCAAATGAGATTTCTCAGAACTCGAAAAGCAAGAGTATTAAGATGCGGTAATTGGGAGCGCACGGGTTGGACGGACTCCAGAAGGCAGGCAGTTCAGCGACCAAATGGGATTGGAAGAGAAGATGGCAGGTCGTGTGTTCAAAGGGAGAAAACTGGCACACCATCAGGGATTAGGTCCAAGGAAAGGGATTTGCGTCAGGTTTCACGCCATTTGTGTGATTCGCGATTCATTAGGATCTCTGGTTTTAAAGCGGAATTGTTTTTACATCTCCATTGTAGTGCAATTTTATGAACGTCAACAGAAGGGGAAAAAAAATTTTCTTACAATTTTTTTTCGTAAGTGTGAAGGTTAATTATCCTCATAAACGTATGGCTTCTACGAACCTTGGATAAAGAAAATAACCTTCCTTGTGTACTAACCATTTTTTTTCCCTGCTGTGTCGTGTCTGGAGACATGTTTTTTTTTCTGTGTGTGTGTGTGTCTAGCTATTGGTTCTCTATTTCTGAATAAACTTATTTTTTTCTGTCCTTACTTTCTTTCCAAGGTTGATGTCTTTTAAACACGAGTTTTCGGATTTATGATCGTATATCAATAATTATTTACGGTTATTATTATTATTTTTTTTCCTTCCCGGAATAAAAGCCCTTGTGTTCTAAAGAATAAAAATTGTGTCACAATAATGGGTGTTTAAGTTAATATATTTATCATTTTCCTGTTGGATTTTTTAAACGTTATTTTTCCTCTTTCTGTTTAATTTACATTGTGTTGACATCGTTTATTATCTTTATATGTTAAGCAGATTTAATCTTAAACCAATTTTTGATTCTTTTCAAACAAATAGGAATTTTATCGTCATTTAAGTATTTTATACTATTTTTTTTCCCCCGTTATGAAAGAAAAAGGAGTTATATATAATCCAGCCTTAAAAATTTAATCGTCGCTTGTCAATGGCTTTAGATGAATTTTGTAGCCTATTAAATTATTTTGGGGTTTTAAGTTATAAATATTAAAATATTCTTACTGTCATTACATATTATTTTAGCTGAAGGGCTACTTTTTATTTTTTTATTGACAAAATTCTTCTTTTCTTATTCTGATTCATTTATTAATTATTCAAAGTACAGTCGAACGTCCGTTTATCAAACTTTTCGGGAAAAAAATTCGATATATAGAAATCAATTTCAAAGCACAGAAATACGTGTTGTGGTTTTTTTTCCCTATTATTTTTTTGTGGTTTAATGTGTGTTTTTTTTGGATTAAATATTTTTTTACTTTTACCGTCTTAACTTTTTATTCCATTTCCGATATCTTTTATTAAATTGAACTTCTGCTTCACAATTAGATTTCCTTTTAGGGATATAAGACAATTAAACCTGAAAATTTAAACAAAATTCGCTCGAAGTTAGGTAAAGCGTTCGCAGAACAGATGCTAAGAATAACGTGCGACTCACTAGCGAGTGTTTATTATTATTATTATTATTTTTATAAACATCTTCAGAGAACTTTTATTGTAGATGAAACAGATTTCTTTCATTTTAGTAAATTTATATTCCTTCTTATATGCAGAAGTAATAATCATTTTTTTGACAAAAATAGATATACATAATATTTATGTCTAAAGGTTTTTGTATGATACATAAAAATTCTGTTCAACATATGGAAACTTTTAAAGAATCGGGGATTTCGAATAGAAAAAGAGAGAGATGTTTTGATACATGAAGATTCCTCTGATTCGTTATTATTATTATTCTGCTCTTTTCCTAAAGTGCGCAACTAATAAATATAGAATTATTGCTCCTTGGAAATAGTTTAATAGAAATAATCTTTTCGAGAAGTGAAAAAGATAATTCAAGATATATTTTACATAACCAAATCATCTCGTACATTAAAATATCCTTTATGTCTGGTAGAAATCCCTCTTTTTTTTTCGCTCTAAAAAAAATTTCTAAAACTTTTTTTTTTTTTTTTTTTTGTGATTAAGATTATTAAATTGAGCATTATGTAGTTCGAACTGAATGTATGTTGAAGATTTAAACGAACAAATATATAAAAATTGCAAGGTATTAAACGGTTGCTGTTGACAGAACCTTTTAGAAACCTTACAAAGAGTTATTTTTGTTTTTAATATTTCTAATAAGAAAGCTTACAACTTCCATCTTGTTGGATAACATGTAATTTACAAGATTATGGAATGATTTCGGTTACCTGGTTGGCCTTATTTTAATGAGATTTGACTGCATAATGCTTTCAATGAACCGCGTTCTGAGCTCTTTGAGGATCGGTGTTGTTGCATCAGACGGTGGTTGCTCTTACTCTGCTTTAATTTGCATTTGTATTTATGGAAATAAGAATTAGCATTCGTACAAAGCACGGTGGAAATAGAATTATCTTAAATGGAATTCAGGCTTTTCGAGACTTCATTGGAAATTTGACATTTAGTATTGCTTTCATTAGTGGTTATTTGTATTTTATCATATGAAGATTTATTTGAAATATTTTACAGAATTGAATTTTGTTCGCAAATTCTATTTAGTAAAAGTAGTCTCCCGAAGCTTTCTGGTATAAATATATTTGTGCATTATATTCGCAACTGGCGAGCAGTATTGTATTCACATGCGATTGGCGAATACTAGTTACGAAACAACCTGTTAAAGTGCGATCTTTGGCTTTATTTGTTTATTTATTTTGAGATAAATCGCTGGAATGCAGCTAATACAAAGGTACCAATAAACCAAATGGTTATCTTGGCCGCATATTTTTCTACTGATAAAAACCGAAATTTGACATAAAGCTTGTAGTAACGAAATCACATAACAGATTCCAAATATGTAAGTTATCGCATTTACATGCGTGGGAAAGTAAAGAAGGATAGACCCTAAAATTTCTTGATAGACCTGTTTTCTTAATTGTGTACTCTTCATAATATTAAACATGTATACCAAATTTTATCCATCAAGCTCTATTTATGTCGTAGTTATCTTGTTACTTATATTCGAACAGACATACTTTTTCTGAATGGATTTCGTACAAAATTTGATAGAAATCTACAAATAGAGACCATATACCAACTTTTACCGGTCTAGCTCAAAGTTTGTTTGTTGAAGTTTGGTTAACACTTTGAGGTCTATACCCGAGTTTCAATCAAATTGCTGTTTATTCTGAAGCGAACTAACCCGGAATCTCTTTGTCAATGTCAACTTCTAAATCACTGCGTAATAAAATTTCCCATTACATATATTCATGGTTCTTTTTGATAATATCTTCTTTAGTTTCGGAATCTTTTCGTGTTCCCTTAATTTCGGAAGTATAAAAACTTCCGGTAAAATGAGTTGGAAGATTCTCTGTAAATCAATTCTTTATTCGTTTTTTCATGATTAGGCAGAATATTCAATTATTTTTTTTAGCAACTTCGAAAATTTCCTTGTAGGTAGCAATGACTAGGTAGCACTGCTTTCTCCACAACAGGATAAATATTAAAAATAAATAGAGGCGTTTATAACTTTTATACTTTCGAAAGAGGGTTGATTTTATCGACCATGCGTTTATGAGATGATAGTTTGATTTCTTGCTAAGTAAGCGTTTGTTTCAGGAGCATAATTTTCAGGCGATTTAACATCTTGTTGATTAAAGTTACAGTTATTAGATCAAGAGGAGTGGGGAAAAAGGGAAAAAAAAGAGGGGGGACGCTATTCAATATTTAGAATGAAGTTTGAACCCGAAAGATTATGAATTAAGAAAGGGGTTTGTTCTATTGTTGCTGTATTCAGAGTGCAATATGCTGCGTTTTTTTAAATTTTAAAATTGCTTTGTTAATGATTTTTTATTACAATTAGGAATTGTTTATTAAAACGACTAAATAATTGTTACTAAACGACCAAATATAATATTCTTGATTTCTAATTTAAAAACTGCCATTACCCATTTTTAGACCAGAGTTTTCTTAATTTGTATTTTTTGGTTAAAATAAGTTTTTATTCTGGCAACGTTACATGAGATTAATCAAGCTCTGTTGTAACTGTTAAACACCTGAACAATTTCTTTTCTTACACATGAAAAAAATTAAATCATGAGTTTTTATTTTGAACGTTTCTTATTCTAAATAAATCAGCTACCCTTGCCTTTCTTTATTCTCGAATTCTTTTCAGTACTCTGTTACTGAAGAGGAACCGGATTTTAGCCAATGCGCCTTATAAACAACTACAAAAAAATATTTTGTGCGAAATAGTCAGTAGTTTTTGTATAGCATTAATAAATATAAATAAAACACATATCATATTATAAAAAATTATAGGGCATTTTTTAAATACATAACAAAAACACAGGGATTGATCAGCCTGTTACTTTCTCAAATTATATTCAAAGTGGGATTATCTATTCTTGAAATGCAGCAACCAGTCGAAAAACCGGTAGTAGCAACGTATTGAAAGTTTTTAACGCTTAGGGGTGAATATTCATCTTTTACTGGCAAAAAAAACTCAATTAAATTCAAGCAGCTACTGTAGTATCACAAATAACTCAGTTGAAATATTTTCTTGTTGATAGAGCTGTGGCCTCAAATAAATCTTGAATTCTTGTAAAATCATGGATATTATCGTTTTTGAAGTATATTTTTCAATCCAATTGATAAGTTTCATTCCGAAAATCCGTAATCTCTGAAAGAGAATTAAAATGTTTGTCAAAATTATATATTGTCTCATGGCGTCCCTTTGCGAAATTGGAGGATTCCCCAATAAGCCGCAAGGCACATTGTAGGAACCACTGCTCTAGTACGAAAGAAAGGAATGTTAAACTTATAATCTTTGAATTCTTGACTCTTTGAATCTTTGTGCTATTCTTTTTGTCAAGGTTTTTTGTTATTTTTTGTACTGGAAAAAGTCACGATCTTTTTGTTCTTTTTTAAACCTATTTGGCATTGAACAAGTTTTTAAGTGCTATTTTTCCTCCTTGGTAGCTATTCCATTCTAAGATTATCTTCGCTTCGTCGCCGAAACTGCTTTTTGTGCCGATTGTCTTGAAAAAATAATGCCCTATTCCGGTTTTTCATCTAATTCGAGAACTGAAATGTGATGCTTTAGGGATTGAATACATTGTAAAATACAGTTCAAGCATAAGCTACTACTTCCAAAAAAACCATTCCTTTCGTTTCCTGTAACAGAACCCCCTGAGGATCATCCAAACCAAGTATTTCTTATCTGTTCTTCATTCCAGTTGTTCGGACAAGAATATTTCTGCTTACAGTTACTACAATCCTCCCCAAAAAAACTTTATTCTTCATTCGCTTTATTATGGTTGTGACAGAAAAAGTTTCATTCATCTAGTTTTTATTCCTTTGGTAAAAATAAAGAAAATAGATGCTACTGGCGAGTAGGACTATCTTATTTTTTCCGAATCATCCTTTTTCCCATTTCTTATTCGAATCCAGATGAGAGAGCGGAAAAAAAATTGAGAGTCCATAGACCGTCGGATATGAAAATAGTCTGCAAAGAGTTGAGTTGTTGGGATTCTTCTGTTACTGGATACCACGTTCTTATGCGTGGAGTTGCCTTATCTCTTGAAGGGGATTGCCAAAGAGGACAGACAATGAGAAAAGAAGGGGAAGGGGTATGTGTTCCCCACTTTTTTTTTTTTTTTATACCGTCTGTATCGTATTTTTTTGTGAAGGAGACGTGAGTTGGAGCACTTCGAGATCTAGAGAGTGAGCCTACGAGAAAAGTTATTTATTTTCGTGAAGTAACCCCCGAAATCCCCGTTTTCTTCTTCAGCTGATGTTTTAAAATGTGTTTGAAGCGTGTTTCTGGTAGGTTTCATTTCTTTGTTTTTAAAGCGTGGATTTGGAAAGCGTCCCATTTTTGTTTTTTCTCTTAGACGCAATCGCGTGGAAAGTTGTTCGAAAAGCTATTCTTACGTACTTCAAACCATTATAATAAATTGAACTTTCCTCCATCCCTTTTTAGTTTTATTTGCGCCATTAGTTTATTCAGAATGTTTTTGTTCTTATTACAACTTTATTTTTTGAGACTGGTTTAAATTTTATTCCATATCGCTATAAAACATATCTCGAATGTTAAAACCGTGTCTATTACCCCCTTTAAAAAAAGATTTTTTATTATTGTTGTTATGTTATGAACACATAATTTCTTTATACTATAATGACATTTTCAAATATTTATACTAGTATTGCTGTACTTTTGATGAATTTTATTGTTATTTGCTACACGTGTCAGTTATTTGTAAGATATATTAGTATCGATAAAATCGTATAAAAACAAATGCATATATAAAACCCATTTATAATTCCACACTATGAGAATGCTATTTCGTCGAATACCATCTGTAATGTCAGAAACGACACATGGAAATCGGATCAGCTGCTAGAACGTCACTGACAGTTATTGGTCTGAAATGAAGATTCAAGTGTCTTAATAATTAATAATATTCAAGACCTTTTACTGTTATACCATCGTATGTTAAATGGTTTATTCATGTACAAATGCAATGATTTTGTGGCATTGGTGGACATGATTTGGCCTCTACTATCTCTAGACTTGAATCCATTTAGGGATACCTATAGTGCTTGATGCACGAGACATCTACAGATTCTTTGCCTTTTTTCTTTTTACTCCTTTAAAATAGGATTGATTTGGGTGAACAACATTTCAGTTTGTACGAGTGGATTGCTTCTGCATTCTATAGAAAAAAAATTGCTCGTCTTTCGCGTTTAGTCTACTAAGGTACCTCCTTTTCTTCTGGTAAAAATAGCGAAGAGCTTGTGTTTTAATCTTTAAAACTTTTATTGCTATAAGACGATCTTAGCTGTTATAATATTAAATTCCAGAGTGTTAGACGATGGATAGCGTGTTGATGTTCCCAGTTGCGCTTGCGTGTTTAAAGACTTCATATTAATATCCTCATTTCTAGAGAGTAGTTTCCTCAGGGCATTGCAATGGATTCCTTCAGAGACATGAAGAGTAGTTATCCAATTTCTTTGCACTTAAGGGGCACATGCTTCACAAATTTTGCGCAGGATGAAAGAGGTTATGGATAACGCGTCTCTCATGGTGCACTCTATTCCAATAATATTAGCGTTATGAGACGGGACGCGTTAACATCAAGGACTTGCCACTCCCTATCTAGACTAACAGACTTCATGACCAATTGTGCCACGATTTCGACTGTGGAGGAACTCATACGACAGAATCGTCAGATTACGACTCTTGAAATTGCAATTGAATTATCAAACTGTGGACTAGGAACTGTGCATCGCATAGTCCATAAAAAGTTTGATTATGGTGAAGTTTTGTGCACAATGGATGTTCAAACATCTGAATGCACAAATTTCTACGCTGAAGCCATTCACTCCTTTCGATTCACTTTCCTGGAATCAGAGTTTTAACATCAATGATGATTATTTATAGTTGCGCACGAACTGTTGTTATAATAATGCTATATTTTTTACATACAACTGTAGTAAAGAAATTTTGCAATAGCAGAATACAACTAATGTCTAATACAAGACATCTTTACTACAGTTGATGTTTAAGATAGCATCTACCGTATCGAGAATACAATATCTACTGTAAGAAGGCATCTTTTCTAGTTACAATACAAGACAATGCTTACTACAGAATACAGCTGTAGTAAAGATGGGGCACATCTACTACAGCTGTACTTATAATAAAGCTTATTAGCTGTACTTATAATAAAGCATCCGGTACTTATAATAAAGCTCAATGTGTGTGTGTTGGCGTTTTAGAGGCCAGACCGTTCGACCTACAGCTACCAAATTTGGCATGTGTATATCTTGGAGGCCGGGAATGTGCGCCTCGGAGCGATTTTTTTAATGTTTAATTAGAATTTTAATTAATTAAAAATTAATCGAAATTTTGGCATTTTTTCCGCTATAACTTCTGAAAATATTACAGCACAAAAATGATTTTTACATCAAGTTAAAATTTAAAAAAATATTTTTTTTTCATTGATACCAATGTTTTAAAATATAAATTAAATTTCTATTTTTATTAAATTAAAAAAAATAAAATTTAACCTGCACGAGCATGCTGGGGGAAAATTAGCTTTTATCAACGTGTTGCCATCACACTGGTAAAAGCTCTAATTAAAAAATAATTTTAACTGTTACTGGAAATTAAATAAAAAAAATGTAATATGTAATGTAAAAAATATAATGTCAGAACGTGTCCATGTGAAATGAGATAAATATAAAATATGATATTGTCTTTTTAAAAAAATGCAAAAAAGGTTTCTATGTTCTTTTACGATATATGTATTATTAATTCACGAAATCAGCTTTATGTAAGGTAAACATGGTTTTCAATTCAAGGCCCAACGGCTAATTTGTAAACCTTTAAGAATAGAAATACATGTAGCAAAATAGTCTAAATGAAGCAAATAATTCTATTATATGTAACTTGAGTATACAAATGCTCTAATAAATGACGAATGATATTTATCAAAATATTCTTGATGCACCAATATCTTAATTTAAAAGTGTTGCACTGCAATCAACTAAATCGGTCTCTAAAACTGGCTGATTTATGAATATTTGAATATCACTATTCAATAAAAACGGATGATTTTAGACCACTTCATCGACCGTCTCAAAGATGATACGCAAATCAGCACCCAGGATTTCTCAAGACTGATTGGCCTAGGATTATGAAAAGGTTGATTGTTCCAAACTATTCAGTTCAAAACTCATGAACAAATTATATTTCATAGCAGAAGATAGTAACGTTCATTTTCTTATTTAAAAGTAGCAGTATCAAGAATATTTTGCAGAATAGGATTCCTTAGGATCAAAGGACTGTATTAATTTAGATTTCATAATTTTTTTAAAAGTATATTTATAGATAAAAACAAAATAAAATGTTGTTATTAACGTCATTTAAATCCTTTTGAAAGTAAAACCAAAAACTGAATTTTATGATGAATCTGAGAAAGTTTTGTAGAATAATTCTTAAGATACCACATAAATTCGGAAATTTATTCTGTAGTACACGTAAGGCTTAAATGCTGAACGATTCTGTTTTCAGTACTCATAGTTTAAAAAAAAATGCTTGGTTGCAGTAAAAAATGTTTTATATTGATTGCAGTTTATTGTTTCCACTTTAATTTAAAGCTGAAATTTTAAGTTTGCTGACAGAAAATTAGAGAGACACATAGTACATTATGACTGAAGACCTTTTTAATAGTATGAGTAAATTATATAATTATCAAAATTTGAAGTTTAAAATATTTTGATGAAGAAGCTATTAAAAACAAGTTACATAAAATATTTGTATGTAACTTGAAATTTTAACGAGCAATTTAAGGAGCAAAAATCAAAGGCGGCTAGTTTTATGTATTTACACAGTTTTTTACTTGATTCTAATGTAAAATGAAATTATCTGAAGAACGGTTACATGATTAATAATTACATGCAGGAATTTTTGTAACATGTTATTGTTAACTTTTGTAAACAGACCTTTTAATTAAAAATCTAACTTCCATTGCGATATATATAATTTATACAATACTTTTGGTCTAAAACTTTGTTTTGAGAAAACGATTTTTTAATTCTCCTAACAGCTAAATTCAGTGTGTTTTCTTTCAATTGAAACCATCACTACATTTTAAGTACAATAACAAAGCTCTTTTTTATAAATTATTTAGACCATGTGACTTGCGCGTGCTCGTAATACCTGTACTGTTTGTGAGTAAACAAAGAGTAGAGAAACGGAAGTGAAAAGATAAAAGGACCTCCTTTGTTTCTAAAGATAGTAGTTCTGAAGATCCATTTTGTAGACGCCACTGTCGCCAGAATAAAGCAGTTGATTTGTGTAACGAAAGATATATTAATTTTTTGTATTGTTTAAAACGAAATTCAGTTCTGAAGATGCGATTAGATATTAACTTCAACTGATGTAAAACTTTTACCTCATCATGTATCAAAAATTTTTAATCATTATCTAAGCATTTATCTTTTCCACACATATTCGAATCTAGAAAATGTGCTATTCAGTAGAATTATCTAGATGCACGAGAATATTATGTAATCTTTATCGTTGTTAATAATAAAAGAAAATGTGCTTGTTGGCGCTTTACAGGCCTAACTATTTGATCTAAAGTACTACTAGATTTAGAGCATATATATTGTGAAAAGTGGAACTGCGTCTCGGAGTGACTTTTCGGAAATTTTAATATGAAATTAAGAGAAATTTTGGCTTTTTTCGCCATTACTTCAGACAGTATTTTAGCGCAAATTTGATTTTTATACATATTGAAATTTAAAATACGATACTTTTAATCATGTGGATTTAATTTATAGCCTTGCAGTATTTATCTGAATTTTATCAGCATTTTTTATTGTTATATTTATACCAATTTCATTGTTTCTTCTAATATTTAATCTCATAATTTTCTTTTATTTGAAAGATATGAAGGATATACTATGGTTTTCTGCTCAATTTGCAGATTTTGTTTATTATTTGCGCATTAAATATATATAGAGAGAACGAACCCACACAGTTACCTTTTTAATAGCAACCATGGGACTCGATTCCATTAGGAATGTCCATGCACAAGTAAACAGAAGACATGTAAAGTTATAAAAAATGACACAGTCTTAATGTCTATCACCAGTTGATGTTTTATGATATTTGTTGTGAGAATCAGTAGCAAATTATGCAGTGGAGATTTAATTGAAATTAAGCATAACCTGAATTCCTGGCGAACCATTGTGTCGCCGCAGGAGGGTAATTTTGAATTGTATTCCCTTGAGTGGTTTAATTTGTCTCGCGAGTCTGGCTCGTCAAAAGGCGGCAATAAGATTAATGAGAATTCATTTGCATGGTGGAACATAGCTGAATGTGAACACGTAAGTTGCGCAAAAATTGAAAAGATCATGTTTCTTGAAAATCTAGCCACCGCCAATGATATCAGAATAGTGAGGGATGAACAAAATTATTGAAAGTAACATGAAAAATGAATTGCAGTGTGCTTCGCAATGTGATAGATAGCAAAGATTTTTCATTTGCCAACATCTATCCTATGCCTGAAGCAATCGATCTAGGCATGTTGATATAATTTAATATTCTTTTGGAAGTGGCATTGTATTGTCTATTCCTTGTTTTGATGGTTTCTGCTGACTTTGATATATTTCTGGAACATATACTTGAAAAAAAAGTTTGACCTTCATTACTATTATAACGTAAAAAATATAAAATTAATACGTCGCGTCTTCAACATCAATTTTGAACGCTGGTTATCTTTTTACAAGATATACCAACAGTAATATCCTTCCACCATAGAAAAATCAATCTGTTAAACTTGTTAATTAAAAAAAAAAATATCCGACATAACCATTAGTTTCTGGATAATACTGTGCATCCTTATAATTATTGATTTTTACTTATAGAACCTGTTTCGTTTTATCAGTCATTCTCTGTGCTGAAGCCAATGAATGTAGATTTGTCGCCTGAAATTTTGAATAAAATTAGATCTTTTCAACTAAATGCACTAAAAAGTTTGAAACTTGATTATTCTTTTATAATGTGAGAAAAACGAAAAGTTGGGATTTCAACGTTATGTGTGAATTTTCAAAATTCAAAACCATGAACTAATAAATTCTATTGAAACTGATTGAAAAGGAAATCAGTTACTAATTTTTAATTATAGATAGATAGTGATATAGTAGATAAATTACGGAAGATAATGCAAAAAATTACATATGTATAAATATCACACTTTAAGATAAAATTAGGAGCCAAAGGGGCGATTTCATTTTGATATTCTCATAGAGGAAGAAGTAACAGCTCTATTGCCAACTTAACAAATTTTTCTGCAAGATTGGCTCATTTTCATTTTTTAAAACATCAGTTCCGTAATATTTTCAGTTGAATTTTAATATACATAGGTGGAACATTTTTTAACGTTATGTTTCTATTTATTCCATTCCACAGTATGTTTTCAAGTGAACTTTTTTGATTTTGGCATAGTCAAAGCGGGATTTATTAACTAGCATTCAATAATCATAGAACTTCCTATGCGGATTTCTTTTCTTTTTGTGACATTTCATTTCATGGTTCGGCCAAGTTCAAATACGGCAGACTTTTATTTCATTTTATTCCTTCCAGAGAGAAAGTGATGAATTGTTTAATTTAAGGAGAGTGCAGTCTTTTGCTTATCTTTCGCCTCATCGGCAGAGCTTGTCCCTTTCTTCCCTGACTGAAGAATTCGCTCATAGACATGGAAATTTCCAATTTAGTCCCTTTTGTCAGTTACTTTGACCGGGATTCATCTTCTTTGCTTTAAAAGTTTTCTTCCGAAAAAGCATTTTTGTCGTTTTTCTGCACTCCTACGAGAAAGAATGTGCTTTTAGCGTATAAAGTTTTCCCTCCCAAGAAGTGGCCACCCTCCACCCCAGACTCTTGCATTCCTGGTCGCACCATTTTCGTCAAAGAATCCTTCCTTCCTTTTTGGGAGGTTGGAAAAAGCTCCGGTATTTGAAGAACTCAAAATGGCAACGCGATACCTTTTTTCCTGGGGGAGATGGGTGGAGGAAGAGAAGTGAAAGGCCCTCGGAAAAAAAAGGAACCGGCATAGGAATGGAATGAAATGGGGAAAATTTCTAGTTTTTAGCGGAAAATGTGTCGTTTATGGCGTTATTTTTCTTATATTTGCTTATTTTGTATTGTTTCTGTTTACTTTATAGTGTATTCATTTTTGTTCATGAAAAATTCTGAAAAGTTTCCACTCTTTGTAATACTTAGCTATATTTTATTGTGTGAAGCTTTTTTGTAAGCGAAAATCGCACTTCCATATATATTTTTAGTCTAGCTGCAGTTCTCAATCTGTTAAATTTTCATGTAGTATAGGATATTTTTGTTGCAAACTTAGTAATTAAGATTTGTAAGTTTCGCTGTGATATTACGGGTTTAATAACTATAAATCCTTACCCCCCCCCCGCCCGAATTAAGTTTTGATAATTCAGAAAATTAAGTATTTATCCTCTTAGATGTCAGGAGAAAATCATTTTAAAAATATGATGTGTAATTAATAAAGTTTATTTGTATGGTCTTGCTTTTTTTAATTAGTTAAAAATTAAGAATTTCAATTCTAGTCCTAGATTCCAATACTATGCTCTGTTAAAATCATTCCTATAAAAGTTTAGATAATATTTTTGAAACAAGATGTAGGAAATTTAAAACGTGAGGCAGTTTAAATGGAATATAGTGAAATGTTAACAATTTTGACACGGTTTCAAATGATGGGTTTATATTTTGTCTTTATATCAAGGAAAAAATGGTATAAAATTGTTTTGGTTGTTTGAAATTTAAAAAAAAAAAAAACAAGCATCGATTGAAAAACAACATGTACTTTTGCAATCCAATCACGTCAGGTGACTGATATGTCCTTTACAAAAATTCTTCGAACGGTTGTTTTTGCGAACTTGGTGAAGAATTCGCGGAATGAGGAAGTTAACTTCTTTATTTTTCTGTGATTATTACAACATATTTAGAATACAATTTCATATTATAAAAATCCATGCCATCCTTTAGATTTCCTTATTTTTAAAACATTAAAAAAATTTTTTTTTTTTTTTTTAAAGCTGGATAGTACAATCATTTATATAAAATGCATGAAAATCCCACTTTCGAAATAATATGAAAAATGAAATAAAAACTATATACTACATAAAGCATAGCAATTTTAATATTGCATCTAAAAATATTTTATCAACTTTGTTTCGTCGTAAACTATAAATACCAATTGGTAAAATGGCAGAAGCCAAAAAATGTAAATTTTTAATGTTACAGAACATTAACATGGTATAAGAACAACACTTTGAAATATTGGTTTTATCTATATTTTCTTGGAAAGATTTCCAGTTTATGAATCTGGTCTGCAGTTGAAAATGGTATTGTTTTCCTCCTAGCCTTCGGATTTTTCATATGCATTTTTTTAAAAGCTTTGTTTATACTTTGAAATTATCGTTTCATCGTTAAAAATTGCCAGAAAATTCTATTTTTATTTAAAAAATAAAATAAAATTTATGTTAAAGCATTTTCTTTGCTACTGCTCTTCATCATACAAAATTCTTAAAGAATGAGAAGTACAAAGAAAAGCGCGGGAACATGAATGCTTGTTGCTTTGTCTAATAAAAGAAATGCGCAATTTTCTCATCTTATTCGAATGAAATCGATAAACATACTTTTATTTGGTCCTGTGTGCAATAAAAGAAATATTTTATTTCCTTCTAGCGAAAAGATGGTCGGCCATTTTACTGTTCCAGGTCAAGAACAAAATTGGACTTATTTGTTGAGGTTTTCTTTTATTGTTCTTTTCACTGAAAGTAAAAACATTGATTCCTGCGGGAATATATTTCACGGAAGAAATTCATCATAGAAATATTTTTCTTACTTCTTCAGTATTTGAAACATTTATTTAGGTTTTTCCTTCGGGAAATGAAGCATTATTTTGTTTTTACTTCTTCCAGTGGAATTTTTCAACTAATGATTAGTTTTCGTTTGTTGATAATTTATTGTCGCTGCTACTAGCATTTTCCTTTGTGTATTATTGCTCTCTTCCAGGTATGCACATTAAAAACTAACAAATTTTAATCATGCAGTTTTATGTCCTTTCCAAATTATTTTTCTCATTTCTTAATGGTTATGAAAAAAAAAATTGTTAGTTACGTATTATTTAGTTACTTTGCGCAGGTATGTGGTTTAATTCTGCTTTGAAAAACCCTGAGTTTTTTTAATAAATGAAGAATAATTTTCTGATTATATAAAATTGTGCAAAATTAATTAATTGTGTATCGTTTTTGATTTGAATACATAAAATTCACACATCATTGTGATCTGTTTTTGTCCCTTTGAAGAAGAAAAAGTTCTGTTAAAATATCTTAAAATCCAGTTTTCGTTTTAAAAAATTCTTAAATTTAAAATTGTTTAGCAATTTTCTTAACTAGTTAACTGTTTCGACTTCTTCTTAAAATGCATATCTAAATCGGTTCTCCTAATTAATTATTGATTGATTTTAACGTCTGTGTTAAATATGCTTGCATCTCCTGATTAATTATTACTCTTGGCGAATAAACTCGTCATAACAGAAAATGTACTTTTTCCATCACGATTATACTTGTCAAAAACAGCTAACTGGGTTAAGTTAGAGAGCAAGGATAAAAATGCATTACAAGAGTAATATGTTATCTGTATTTATGTTAACAATGGTCCACCATCGTTAAGGCAGAAAAAATTTGTATAAGATCACTGACCTTTTGTGCAAAATTGAATTTTATATGAAATGCAGAAAATATTTTGTTCATAGTAGAGGTAAAAGAATTATGAAAATCACCTTGAAACGCAATAGAATATTGTTCCATGATTTAAGTAGATGATGATTGCCATATCCACAGATTTCCATTTGTGTTGTTTAATTGTTTCACAAAAAACAATTAGTATATGTAGTATTTTGTTTTGGCAATGTCTTGAATTTATTTCAAGGGAATTTACTTGAATTTATAACAATCCTGCAAAATATACTTAATATATTTCACTTAAAAAAATAGTTACTTTTTTTTGGGCATATCCGATGATAGATGGACTTCGAAGTCTTCCCATTCACCTCGCACCCAATCTCAAGCTAATTTTCGTATTATTGCAGGATTTTGTTTATTGTGGAGAAATTTATGAAAATAACGTGTAATATAATTCTCATTGTTTAGTGGATTATAAAGTCATTGTTTTTGGAACATTTTTGACCTGGTGGAAATTTTGGCATTGATTTATTATTGTTTGAACTTCACTTATGAAGAAGTCATTACTGAACCTGCTGTTAGATTAATTAAAGTATTATGTTCAGGTCGTTTGCTTTATTGGCTCAACTATTCAGTCAGGTACTCATCATGTAATCTCCGATGTCACCAAATTAATTCGCTTCAGAAGAAAAAAAAAGTCATCAGTGAATTGTAAAATAACGAAAATTAAAATCGAAGAAAGGCTGTTCAAATATGTGCTATATTTTGACTATTTATTTAATTTATTTTAATCTTTTAATTATAAATAAATAACGCTTGTTAAACTCCTAATTACATAAAAGGATTTGGGTGACTGACAACTAGTTACTCTCTTATCAAAGCCGATACTACGATATCTTTGCTTTTAAAAGAAATCCTACCGTGAGACAGTAAACAAAATAGTGATAAGGATAAGACTGTTACCAGCGTATTGATAATGTTTTAGACGTTTAGGTAATCGACCATACTTTCTTTTTCTGTTAGCTACTGCCTCTATTTGGTAGATAATTAAACCTCTTTGCTTTTTAGTTTATCGGTTTGATTTATCACATTTGTTTGTCTGGATGTCAGACAAGTAGGCTCTCTGTAATTTGGAATGAAAATCGTTCAATGCATGAAAAAGTCACATAATTATACGCTTACAAAAATAAAAGTAAAATCATATCATTATTAACGAATTAAATGAAAGTGGAATGATATAAGATGGAAAATAATGAATTCTGCTTTCAGACATGAAATATTTATGTGAAAATGTGAACTTCAGCATTTTGAGAACCAATTTTTATTATTCTTGAGGTCGATTAATTTTTTTATACTGTTCTTCAGTATTTTGTTATCTAGAGCATTTTCTTTTGTGTGAATTATACATTTTATTCTTCAGTTAATCAAACTTATTTTACTTCTTAATGTTATTGTTTTGCACGTTTTATTATTTTATGAAGTTTTAATTTTTTTGTCTCAAGCATGTCTCTGAGCGTTAGATTGAATATTCAGTTTCGAACGTTTTCGATACCCATATAGCAAAACGGTACTTGACTCTTGTCAAGGATATCAATTAAATTTCAGGAAAACAACATTATGAAATGATTATTTTCATTATCTTTTAATTTTCACAGTATTATGGTATTAGAATACATTATTTTCTTGCATTAGATTAAGATTTATATTTTAAAAATCTATTATTAAAAACTGCGGTCTTCAGCTGAAGTTCCAATGAATGTAACTCGTTTTTTAAAAAAATTCAATTTCGGTAGAAATTTTATTATATATATATATATATAAATTTTGTGAATATAGAATATACTTTATTTGAAAAAAAGTTTCTACTGAGGGTTAGTTCAAAATATTTCAAAAACCTTAGTGCATGTTTTTTTCTCCCGTGTGGTTTTTGTATTTAATTGCTCAATTTATTATTAGTAGTTTACTAATACATATACGTAACAAAAAGCACAGCAATTAAAGTAGACAATAAATAAGGAATTTATTATTCGATTTATGAACAAAACAACTAAAATTAATTAGTCGATCCAAAATAAAAATTCGGAGTAATCGGCAATCATTTTCCAACAATATTTATATATTGAGTCTTTGCTGTGAATTTTGGCTTGCAATTAATATATAAAAGGAAATTGAAATTTTCATAAGTTGGAAGGTTATATACCATCTCATTTTTGGCGAGGCGGCACCAAAGTGCCCTGCATGTCATGTGGATTTTACCATTAATCATATTTTAATCCAGTGCCCATCTTTTAATTCCTCCCGTTTAAATTTTTTTAAATCATCGTCATTAACTTTACAAGATCTCGTGGGTGAAAAATTCCACCCAAACATCTTTAAATTTTTAAAATACATTGGCTTTTACAAATGTATTTAATACTTTAACTTTTATCCACGCCTGATTTTTACATTGCTTCAATGTAATGCGTTTTTTGCACCACTGTTTCATTTAAATTTATTAACGTTATACGCACTAGAACTTTATTTTTTGGAATTTGTATGTTGATAATTTTTGCTTTTATATTTTATCATGTATTTTTTTATAGTTTGGTGTATGATTTCACCATTTGCTTGGCGCAGTATAATCAAGTATGGTTCTTCCGCCATAAAACACTAACAACCAACCAACCAACCGTAAGGTTATATACGTATATTGTTCAGCGCCTCAATTTGAAAATTGTTTCTATTAAAAAAAAAAAAAAGCTGTTGTATTTATGAGTAGCAGAGGAGAGGGGAGAGGTAGGGAATTGAACTGTAATTCTGTTTTATTTCCACTTTGTCTCATTTGAGTATTTTAAATATAACTAAATTTAATGGATGGCCTTCTATGTATTGTTAGACTTGATAGATATTTCATTCATAATAACAATATAAAAATTATTCATTTCATGAATATCTCCATATAAGGAAAGAATTCGAAGAGGTCATTTCTTTGATTTCGTAAACTTCTATCACATAAACAATGATTTGTTCGATTGAAGTTCTGTTCATTTATCTGTTTTGTTTCTACGATTTCTGAAACTAGTTTTCCGTTTGGCTTGCATTAACATTGAGTCGCAGATCAGTAATTCAAAACAACTAACCCGTTATTAAATAAAGTACAATAATAATGCAATGAGATGGATGAACTGGCTCGACTTGCAATTCATTTCGATCCTGAAAGGACATAATCTGACCTGCTTTTAATTTACCTGGATGCCAACAAGGAACATAGTGATTTTTTTTGTCTTGATTTTTGGCGGAATAAATGGTCTTGGCGGTGAAGTATTGAAAAATAAGAGAGAGAACCCTTTAATTGCTTGGCGCTGATGTGATTAATCCTGGCTGCATTGTCGGCATGTAATGGGGCCTGTACTGGGCGTTGCCTGTATTCCCATTCCTGGCGGAGTTCACTTCCCTTTTCTTCGCTTATTGATTGATGACGTCACTTCTCGGACTTGGTTGCCAGGCTACAGACCGCTGGCTTAAGTGCGAATGGAGGATTACGAGACGCTTTTCTTTGTTGCCAACTTTTTGTGCATCGCTATTTGACAGCACTTCGGTAAGTACTTTCCCGAACATTCCTGGGGAAGTACTGCAAGAAGGACTTTTCTCGGGACTATATGCTCCTCGGCTTTGACATCTTTTCTTTAATCAAGAAATTGTAATCCGGACTTGTAACTCAGCAACAAAGACCCTCATACATGGTTGAACCCTTAATTGTTGCTCGAATTGAAATTGTCAGCTGTTGTCGATTTGTACGTGTGCGTTTAATCTTTGCCGTTTTTGAATATCGGCAATTTCTTTTCGTTTTCTTTTTTCTCTCCCCCTCCCGTTCTCATAATCCAATAGATATTATTATTAAGCACAGACTAACTTGATTTTTTAAAAAGAATATTATATCCAGTGAAATGAAACTATTTTTAAAAAAGTAGAATAGGTCTTTAATATTCTGTATTATATACAATGGATTGAGTTTTACTTTATCTTATTCTCCTAATTAATTATTCATTAGTTTAGTATCATTCCCCCCAAAAAAATTGCTCAGAGAAAAAATTAATTTATTTTTAGTTTCAGTGATTCAAACTTTTCATCAATTTACAGAAATAAAATCACGATATTGATTATCTAAACATTATATTTTAAAATCTGTTCAATAAATTGTTTTTTTATTCAGATAGGAAGCCATTTTTAAGAGTTTATGTGTTGATATTCTTTATGGAATTGTTCTTCATCGATATTCTTTATGGAATTAATCTTCATCGAAATGAAAATAAAAATTATCAAAATGCGTTACAATTTTGAAAATCTGTTTCGCATGTTTCTCAAAAGGTATGTCAAATTTCGACATAGACTCACAGTTCTGGCTTTTGCAATTTGCATGTTATTTCCAGATCAGAGTATCCTTTTTTTTAGATATTGAATATTTTCTCAAGAAATTTGACATTTTTTTTTTTGTCTGTAAATTGCCGAAATAATTACTATCGTTAACCTTCTCTTTAAACTCTAATTTTGATTTTCAAATTATCAGCTGTTACCCCCATAATTTTAATTTTAATTCAATGCTCAGATTTATGTCCATCTCGAAATTGCACAAAGGCTGTTTAGAAATGCGTCTCGTAATTTTAAACTCTGGGCTAATGATATGTGCATCATCCCCATTTCAAACTATTGTGCTACTTTAGCTGGAAAGGCGTTTGATTCCTCTACTTTTAATATTCACCAGATCCGTGGGTATGATAGATAACAGATTGAATTGAATCTTGAATCCATATAACTTCAGTCCTGTAATCTAAACTGAACTGCGATATATAGTGACATTGTTACAAAATATAATTTCATTGAATATGAATTGTTTCCATTTGATATTTCTGTACTAAAAGGAATATAATTAAGTTTTAAATTGCGTTTTTGTTTATTGATATTGTTTTATCTTGCATTATCATCTTATTGATTTTGCATCTGCAGATTCGTTTTGGCATGATGTTCGGAACTAAGAATTACGTTTTGTGAAGCTTGGCCTGTACTGGCCCCTTATGTTATAAGAAGACTGTCAATCAACAGAGAATCAAGTTTCGCTTACGATCCTTCAAAATGAATGCTAGCCTTTATCTGCTCCCATTCGTATGTCTACTTGTGTGAGATTTCATCTCATCGTGAGTGACCCATCTATAGTGACTCACTTTCGTAGTTGTCTATATAATCTTTGTACTAAGAGGAGTATAGTTAAGTTTAAAATTACATTTTTTTCCATAAAAAATACTGTTGCATCCATCATTATATTCGATTTTGTATCTGCAGATTTGTTTTTACATGATTTGTAGGAACTAAGAATCGCGTTTGGCTAGTGCTGGCCCCTTATACTTTAAAAAAAGATTATCAATCAGCGGAGAATCAAGTTTCGCTTACGATCCTTCAAAATGAATGCTAAGCCTTTACCTGCTCCGATTCGTGTGTTTGCTCCCATGTCTACTTGTATGAGGTTTCGTATCATCTGGTCTGACCCATCTGTAGTGACTCACTTTCATAGTTGTCTATAATCTCTGTTGGGGATCTATCTGGTAGTCATTAATCTCGTCCTCTGAATGGTAATAATTCTGTTATATACGTGAAGGGAGGTTTCGTCAAGTGGTTGTTAGACACCATTAATCTCGGGGGCCGACGAGTAATTTGCTTATGTTGTATAATATTCCGTCGCGTTTCTGCCTCGTTATCATTTGTAATAACGCCCGGTTATCGTGCAGACGAATTTTACTGTGACGCAGTTAAATTATGCAGCTGTAAAATTTATTGCGGGTATGATGTACAAGCGCCAATTTAGTTGGGCCGTGGCCATTTGGGATAATTTCATAGAAGCCTCGATTGTTGTTTTTATGAGTGATTCTGCGTTTAATTGCTTTGAGAGAGAGAGAGAGATGAGATTTGGAAGGGTACAAATATTATTTGGGACTGGATCTGGGCAATGTTAGATTCTCATTAACGCTTTCATGTCCACGCATTTCCCACTTTTCTTCTCTGTCGTCAATAATTAATGCGAAGTGTTTATTAAAAAGTACAGTTATAAAACACAAAATTCTTTACAATCTAATAAACTTTACTATTTCTTATGAAATGATATTTGTAAAAAATGTGATTTATAAAGCTTATTGAAAAAAATCCATTAAAATATATTCTAGTTTAATTATAATATTTTAAAATTAAACTTTCGTTAAAATTAAATAACTTCATTTGAACAAAATTATCTGCATTCATTTAAAATTGTTCTTTTTGATGATAGCTAGCAAGATAGTTCCCCAAAGGTAACGGAACTTTGCAAAATTTACCCATCAAATTTGTATTTTTCTCATTTGATTCAAGTAACTTACGTAATATCTGGTGGTGACATATCTATGGTACCATGCTGATGTCATCGGCAAATAGCAATTAGATTGCCAGTGGCTTCACGTTAAAGTCACCGGCAATGACGACCGTTTGCTATTGGCATCATTTTAATATCATCGGACGTGAACGTATTATTCACTACACCATATATATTCTTGCAATTTATTTATGTGGATTTATATGTTTAATTGCAAATTATAATCGAAACCAATTTAATATCTATATTTTTCCTACAATTTTATTAACGGAAAAGTACAGTTTCTGTTTGTTCCATTGACTTTTCAAATGCAATTTTTTCTCAGGATTTGAATATATTGGTTTTGAAAAGCTTTGTTTGAAGGGATTATTGTTATTTCACTTTATTGAAATTTTTATCATTTCTTTCACATTTTTTTAAGTAATATAAAATAATTTCCGATGTCTTTTATCTGCAGTCAGTTAAAGTTAATTGTTTCAGAAACTTTGAAAACGCATTGCTTGTACATATGATTGGAAATTTAACATGTATGACTTGATTTAAACTTGTAACGGCACACAAACGGTACGTACTGTCTATTCTCAGATAAAGAAGTCTGCCGCGATTTTAGCATGTGCCATGTGGCGTTAATGTCGTCAAAATAAGATTGAGATGAAAGATGGAGTTGTTAACAGTTATTTAGCAAAACAGAATGTCTGTTATCGACGGAATTCGGTGGTCAGCAAATTTTAAGTTAAATTACCATTTGAACAGTAAAGATGCATTTTTAAAATTAAAAAAAAAAAGATTAATGCTAGGTAGCAGTAAAAGTAAAAGAAACACATCTAATAGGACGGAAAATCAGGGCCTAGTATAGAATTCTAAAAATGTTTATTTTACTCTTCACACTGGGCTTATTTTACCCACTGTATATAAATCTTTTCGGTATAAAATCCAAAATGATAGTCTTGTATTTCCGAAACGAACAGCATTTATCTTTATTATTATTTTTGTGATTATTGGCTATGTGTTCTGTTCTGATTTGCATAATTTATTTGGTTAAGCCACATAAATCTGGATAAGCATTGAAGAGCTTATCCGTTTCAGTCCATGTTACTTAATTTATTTGTTTATTCAGGGATTCAGTCACGATAGGTGAGCGTATAAATCTGCACTTTTAACCGGCACGAAATGTTTACGCGAAGCCAGGGGTTATCTGACCAATTGTGTTTCTAAAGCATGGTTGATTACTATCAACTGGTAATGATTTGTTTACAGCTCAGGTCATTGAATTTGAATTGTTAATAAATTAATCTGCGCTTTAATCTTATTATCAGGTAATTAAAATATTTATTGAAGGTTATCTTATGTATTTATCTTAATTATTTGAAAATAGCTTCACTTTTTCATTCTTGGTGAAATTTTTCTTGTTTTTTTTTCTTCGAATTCATATATAAATTAAAATATTTTGAATACTATAATTTAATCTTGGAATAAAGCTCTAAAGAGTATCAACTTAGACATTTCCAAATGCAAATTGACAATTTAATTTTTATTTTATTGGAATGCAATTCATTATTTGTGAAAAAGTTAATTTCTTTTAGGAATTCCATTTTCAAATCTGACTTCTGTTAAGTTTGTCCATATTTCAGTATTCTTATAATCGATAGTTTACTTTGAATATATTATATGATTGTCTGGATTCTTTTGATTTATTAGATTATATAATTTTATTTTTCATAATCAAAAGATTATCCATTTTTCGCGCAGTGTTTTGAAGTATCAAACAGATTAAAAAGTATTTTATTCTAATTATTTGAACCTAATTTACTTTCGCGGATACGGTTAAAGATTATAATTCCTCACTGTAAATTTTTTACAGCTTCATTTGTTTTCTTAATTGATACTCACTTATTAATGAAAGCTCTTTCCCCAATTACTCCACATACGTGTTTAATGTGCGTAATTCTATTTATGCAACCTTTTATTCGTTAGCTACTGTCGTGGATGTAAAATAATTTCCAGCAGGCCGGTTATCGTGGAAAATCAATTAGTCTGCTGCTGCCATTCCCAATTAGCGTGAATAATCGAATCGATGTTCGTTCTGGGGTATTGATTGTGCTCAGCTCTCGCACAAAACAAAGCAAATTCACCTACACGTTGATCAATGCAGTTGATTGGTGTTCGGGGCGCTTTTAATGTCCTGATCGATTTTTGTCTCCGTCGTTATGGTAGTTTTATTGCTGTGTAAAACTTATAAATATGTAGCGAGCTTTTCCCGGATATGAAATGCACTACCGAGCACGCTGAAGGAATTGAAAATAATTTCTTTGTTTGTTTACATAATTATTTAATAGCTGTTTAAAAGATGTAATTTGTGATGTAAATGGAACCGAATTAAAAATAAATTATCTGGCTGTGCTTAATTTGGCGCTTTTTTTCCTCCAATTGCAGACTAAAATAATTTTTTTGTGTGTCGTCAAGTAAGAAGTGTTTGGAAAATAATAAGCAAGAAGTAAATAAAATTTGTGCAATTTATGTTTAATTTGCAAATGTACGCATTATATCTTGGTAACACATTAACTGCCATATCAGTCACCAGTGATTAACACAGATTTTACTGTTCACCGTGTATTAATCACCTTTGATTAACAATATATTGCATTTCCAACCTCGTCAATTCCCGTGACTAACTTTGCACTTTCCGTTCAGGGGAACATATTAGTCATTGTTGACTATAACATGATTCTGGATCAGTCTGCATTCGTCATTTTTGAGTACAAAAAGATTAAAGATTTATATTTTTATAATGAATGTTATTCTATTTATAACAAAATAATGCAAAAAACTGCAGGCAGTCGATTTGCCAGTTTAAGGGGAGTGTTGTCACGGAGGGCTTGAACTCAAGGTTCTTAACCTCTGGAGATAGCAGTGAATAGAGTGGCATACCATCTGATCCCATTTCAAGAAAACGAAACTTCTAATTCTATTACATATTTAATCTAAAATCTTCTGAAGTTTATTATTATTTATTTACTAAGCATTCTGCCAATGTGCATGGTATTTTCTATTATCATTTTCGTTTATTAATCTGCGATAGTGAAATCTGAGATATTGTTCAGGATAATTAACTGCATGTATAGACAGGCGCATCTTCTAATATACGAATAAAAACTATTATAGTGTATTTATTTTCCACACAAGTGATATCACATTTATTTTTAATATTTTTATTCCTGTTTTAATATTTTTTTTATATGTCCTTCTCTTTTTCGAAAATATGTTGTTTTTATCCAGCTAATAGTGCACAAGGGAGTTAGTTGATAATTGCAATTTTTTCATCGAATAAAAACGTCCTTGTATAATAAAATTTTTAATTTATTTTCGCTTTAAAATTCAATTATTGCTTATATTTAATCGATCAATTAAACATGCCATATAATTTTAGTTAAAATTAAATGGGGGATTTAAAATATTTAAGTTTACTAAAAGGGTTTTTGAAATTTCTAACATAAATATCTTCTTCATACATTAGGCTGCTAAATATAAAATATGATGAGCGTAATTTAAAATACCTCGTTAATGTTTTTTAAAAAATATAGCATTAATTGTTGTTTTTACTAGTCATTAATATTTACTAAGTTTACATTTTTTTTAAAAAAATTAAAAATACCAAATACATATATAATAATATTGTCTGAATTGATTGATTTTTGTATTTTAACTGTCTTACTTTTTTATTTTTAGGTAAGTCTGCTTTACACTGAATTTGATTAGTTGAAGAGTTCATGTAAGTTTTATTTCTTTAAGAAATCATTGATTAGAGTAAGTTATCATTATCAAATAAAGGTAATTGGCAAAGAATATAGCATGAACATCCGAAGTAATTGAGTTATTTATATGATATAGTAAAAAACTGAAGATTTCGGGGCACGTATAAAAAAGAATCAAGAAATCATTGATTAGAGTAAATTATCATTATCAAATAAAGGTGATTGGGAAAGAATATAGCATGAACATCCGAAGTAATTGAGTTATTTATATGATATAGTAAAAAACTGAAGATTTCGGGCACGTATAAAAAGGAATCAAGAAATCATTGATTAGAGTAAATTATCATTATCAAATAAAGGTGATTGGGAAAGAATATAGCATGAACATCCGAAGTAATTGAGTTATTTATATGATATAGTAAAAAACTGAAGATTTCGGGGCACGTATAAAAAAGAATCAAGAAATCATTGATTAGAGTAAATTATCATTATCAAATAAAGGTGATTGGGAAGGAATATAGCATGAACATCCGAAGTAATTGAGTTATTTATGATATAGTAAAAAACTGAAGATTTCGGGCACGTATAAAAAGGAATCACTTATGTAATTTATTTTCATCTATTTATTTGTACTTTCGAGCAACGTATTAAGCCTCTGCAACAAAAACGTTAAGACCAGGTTTTGGCCTCTTTAATGTGTATGGATTTTTTTTATTTTTAAAAAGGCTTTAACATTATTTAACAAAAGTTTATATCAATATATAAATACTAAGAAATACATTTTTTGCATTTGTGTGAAGCCAGTTGATGAATCAAAGTTCATGATTTTTCAGTTTTATTACCTAAAAATCATTATATTAGTAATTTTATATCGAAAATGAATGTTTGTTCTTGGAATTCATATTTCATCTGTCATTGTTTTAGTTCGGATTGGGAGGAAGAGGTGGGAAAGCAACATAAATGTGTCTAAAGCCAGATTTTATTTTGATTCAAGTAAAAAAATGTCATTGTAGATGGCAATAATCAAGTTCGTAAAAAGATGGCTAACCAATAAAGAACTAAAAATATACCCAATTTCGGAAAACCTTAGTTCCAGCAATTACTTCAGATTTATGAGTTCGAGCCCCCCCCCCCCCACCGTCGTCTCTCCCTCCGAATGGGTTAATCTAATTCCCTTTCCGAAGAAATTTCCTGTACTTTCAAAGAAAAATATAACGGAATAAAAACCCTTTTCCAATAGATGTGCAGAAAAATGTCGAAATTTCATTACGACTGTTTGGATTTTCTAGGAAGTTGGAAGTAGCTTAATCAGTGGTTGTCCCTTAAGATTTTTTCTATATTTTATTTTATTTTTCTTACTTTTTACTCGATTTCTTAAGGTATATTTGTTGTCATCATTTCCGCGAAGCAGTAGACGACAAAATTGAATAAACATTCCTCCAAACTGAGCAAATGCCAGATCCTTATTTCCTGAGAAAATGTCCTCGCATCTTTCCTCTGGAGACCTCTTCTAGGTTTGTCTTGAGGGCCGCGGCGTTTTCTACCAAAGTAGAGTTAAGGCTAAGTGGCAACAGTGGGAGAGCGGTTTCCCGCGTTTTCCTTTGTTTCTCCCAGAAGGTGGCTCGGAACAATCTCGTTAGGGTTAGGAAACTTGATCGATTGCTTGGAAGGAAGTTTAGCCGGAAATAACGTTCCATTTGTAGGAATTTTCTAGGGGATTTGGCTATTAGTTCGCAGACAAGAAGCATTGAATGATTAAAGTTGTTTTGTTCGAATTGGCTGCAGAAAAGCAGAAGCCAGCCTTTCATTTTCTGCGAATCAATCCTTAAACTGGTTGCTGAAAATCATATTGTCCAGCTTATTAGAAAGGTATTACGGGAATGAAAGTTAGTGATAGTAAAACATAAACTAAAGATATTATATATATATTTTTTTATTATGAGTAGTGTGAAATGTGAGATTTTAAAAACTGTCTAAATATTATGATTATAATAGAAAAGTTACGGAAATTACATTTTTTTTTTATATAAAACTGGTAGTGAAATGAATAGAAATCAGAACATAGTATTCATCATTGCTTTTCTGTTCGTACTATTTCCTTCTAAACCATGAGATAATTTGGTTGAAAAAAATGATAATTACTCGATAGGCATAAATAATGAAAATTTGATCACATCAACAATTTTCAAGTTAACTATTAGTTTGCTAATAAAGGGAAGAGGGGCGTCTAATATATATATATATATATTTAACTTTGGAATAATTGGTAATTTTTTTCGTAGTTAAATAGTGAGTATTCTCATCAAAATTCGTAAATAAGGATCACACTTTTAATAGGAGGTCTTCAATACAACTTTGAACATAAAGAATTTGTTTGAAGATTGGTCCATTTTTATTGTGTTAATAATCGATTTTTTTAAGTGAATTAAAAAATTAATATGGATATGAAATGGCAATATAATATTCATCATTATTCTAAGATTCGGCATAATTTCTTTTTACCAGTAAAGCCAATTTTCTAGTTATTAAAATCATTATTTCTTTTCTCCTTCTTGCAGTTTGGGATATATCTAATTTAATTGCGATATTCAATATTTTTTTTTTTTTTTAATTTTTCTGAAAGAAAAAAAAAAATTGAATGATTAATGCAGAAAATCTTATAGCACTCTGAGGTTTTCAGGTAACAAAATTATTGTATTTGCATAATTTATGACTAAATGCATATACTATGCACTTCGTCCTGGAGTTCAAAAATCCCATTGTTTACGTACATAACTCTTTTAGAAAAAGCTACCATCAGGTTATATGTTACAGCATTTGATTTTAACTATTTGTAAGTGAAGGATATTTTTCTAGAGACATACTGTATTCACTGTCAACATTTCTTTTCTGGACTTGAAGGATATCTTATTGAATAAAAATATCCATACCCCGAAAATCATTGTATCTGGTTTGTTTCTTGGCAGTATTGCATTTACTACACTCATCAAAAGAACCCACTACTCGTTGTCCCTAAATCAGAAACTCGAATTGGTTTTTGCCTCGACACTGACCACTATACAGTAGTTGCGAGGACCTCAGGAAAAGGGGGGGGGGTAGATAGGATATCACGAGAGCGGATTGGTCGCCAAACGTTTGTCCCACTTTTATCGCTAATAGCTCCTCTCTTATTGGGCAGTTAGATAAGGCTGTTTTATCGGATCGTCCGGCATGCTATTGACATTCGGTCTAATGGAAAAATGCTTTAAATGCCTCTCCCTTTAATCTTTGGTTGGCGGATTAATTAATCGTGAAAAATCGGTACAGAAGTGACACCGAGTAGTTCAGTGAGCTGATATTATGAGAGCGTGCTGCTTCAAAACGCTTCGATCAAAAAATAAAATATCATCTCGCTATATCTCTCTCATGTTCCTTAATGCACTTTTGGTGTTTCGTTGATTTTTTTGTTAAATATCTTCCGTAATTCTTTATTTAATTTTTGTTGTATCGAATGAAATAAATTGTTTAGCTAGAAAATCTTCAATAATTTTGATTAACAGAGCTATCAGATGACTTACCATTAGAGAAAACTTCCCGGAGATTGCCTGCTTTATTTTGTTGCCATAGAGATTGATTTTTGTCTATTTTCAGATGTGATACTCTATAATTTAGCATTGGTGCCCATAACTGTATCGCTAATATCCATTCTAATTATGGTAGAATAGTTTTCTTAAAGTTAGAAGTTCCTTAAATCGTAATTGTGTTTCGATGTAAATAAAATATTAAATAAATGTACCCTAATGAAATCAAATGTTGCGTTATTAATTGTCATAGAAGAGTGGTCTAATCGAATTTGTTAATAATAAACGCATAAAGTAATGCAAAAACGTGGTCTATTTATTGGAGATAAGATTGATCTGAGTTTTTGATATCTTAACACTATGCGGTCCGGCGACACCACGTAGTTGTCCTGCGAATTTTTATTTATTTTATTTTAATTATTCATCATTAATTTTTATTCATTTTATTGAAAATTATTTTATTTATTTATTTATTTTATAAAAATAAAATTTATGTTTTCGCGAAAAACTTTAAAAACCGCCGACCACAGAAGTTCTTTCCGCGCCAAACAAAAGGATCCGAAACAGACGTGTTGGCATAGTGTTAATCTATTTTGTTATTTTTTTGAAATTAACTGTTGCATTATATCGCGAGATGAATTTTGTTACTAATTAATCAATAAGTCGAATAGATACAAGCAATGAAGTTAATTGTAATTTTTTCCATTTAAAAATTATAGAATTATTTCTATAATTTCTATAGAATTATTGATAGATGTATATGTAATATTTATATCTTTATATTATTATTATTTTCTTTTTTTATTACTGATTTAATCTCTTTTGTAACTGAACAAGACATCGAAATGCTCATCTCAAATTTTGGTTTACTTCCTGTGAATCTTTCTTCTTCCCCAACTTCTGCATGTTCTCATAATGCCGACAAATATATAAGATAGGCAATCAACCGATAACAGAGTCTCTTTTCCTAATAGCCCCGCCTCAAAGAAGTCGGTTCTTTTTATGATTCAGCAGAAGTTTCCAGAATTTTACAGTTATTTCTTTAATTTCCCCTCTCTTACATACCCCAACGTATTCACCGAAGCAAAAAAAAAAAAAAAAAAAGTTATTTTCCCCATAACATACTTTTCAAAACTCTCCCGTTTGCATTTAAAGCACCATTAACGTTTCTGCGGTATGCTAAACTATGAAAAAATAAAATAACCTCCTCCAAAAATATGTATAAATTCTCCTCGGGAAATATTTTATGTTGGGCGGTGCTTTGAAAATATCGTCTGCAATTCCCCCCACTCTTCCGCCTTTAACCGTAACTGTGGATTTGAGTTCTTTCTCGTGATAATTGGAAAGTCTGCGGCACAGTTTATTATCGTTTGGTAACATTTTCTCTCTTATCGTTTGTACAACCGTAAGAAACACCCGTTTTCTCTCTGTTGACAACTTCGAATTGATAGCTGAAAACGAAAAAGAAATGTTTCTAACGGAATTTCGAATTTAAAATCGTTTGTGTTTATCTTCTTCGCCCCCCTCCCCTTGCATACACAAAGTTTATAAACTCATTTTCTGATGAGGTTTTATTCAATCTATTCGGCATAATAAAAAAGGTATGAAATATTTTCTTGTCGAAATTTCTAAACTGCTTGCCAATGTTCTTTTGGAATGTTTTTGTAAATGATTAAATAGCGTAAGTGATCTCAATTTAAGTGCCTCAGAATTCTATTTATAGACATTATTATACATCATTAAAAAAAGCATAATAAACACAAAACTCTTTCTGTTTATATCTAAGTTCCAATTGTTAATACATTTCTGAAAATTCACGAGAGAGAGCGTTATTATTTTTCAAGTAAAAACTTAATTAACTTAAATAAACTTAATCTTTGCGCATTTGAATGAAATAATTTTAAGAATAAAAATGAGGAAATTTTACCATTAGGCCTTCCTCTGCTGAATTGGAGGGGGGGGCACCATTATGTTATGAGGGGAAATTAACAAGAAGTTGGGTGAAATTTATAAATGCATCTAAAATTAACATAAAGATGGTGAATCGAACTTAGTCGAAATGCATTAACAAATCAGTTTGGAAAAAAAAAATTAATGTAATGAATTATTAAACTTAAACCATTTGAAATTAAACTAATACTACTAAGAAAGTTTTAATGTCTATGGATGACTAATCCACAGATTGCTATAATTTGTTAATTTTGTTATAATTTTAGAAAACTGTGAAATTTTAAAATTTGTTTTGTATTTCATTAAAATAAATTTTGGATAGTAGAATGCCAAATACCTGTATGTAAATTTAAAGGGAGCGCAGTGTAATGTGTCTCATAGAAAACGTAACAAGGAATCGCATGTTTCGGGGACGCTTGAATAAACTGTTTGAATCTTTTGGAGTCAAGCGCACAACTGAAAGTAATGTTCCTCGTGATTAAAATTTTAAGTGCTGTTGTCGCGCAGTTGCTAAGCAGTGTCCTTGAAATTATTAATAAAAAAAAAATCTCATTTCTTTTTTTACAAAGAGTGCGAATTAAAGTTTGGTTATAAATTCCCCTTATTTTATTTTATTAATGCTATTTTTTTTTAGAAAAGACTATACAATACTTGAATTTATAGTTCAAGTATTGTATAGTCTTCAAGTATTGTATAGTGTTCAAGTATACAAAGGGTACTACGAAAAATTTTCTTGACTTAAAGGGTACTATGAAAACAATTTCTTGACTTGCATTTTACAAATTCTGTGGAAGCTTTTGCTGTTGGAATTTAAATAGATTGATTTATCAGTGCAATTTTAATAGCCTTAATTTTACTTTAAATTCTTTACCGATGTACTTGCTGTTATTTAATTGCATCAAAATTCAAAATGCTTGTTCTGGTAGAATTATCGTAATTTTATATCAATATTCAATAAATTTTTAGCAAACCAGCTTCTTTTCTTAAAAATTTAACAGTTATCTTTCAACGCATTTGTCATTATTTATAAAGTAAGACACTGACTTGGTATATTTGAGTACTGACGCATTGTTGATCGGTGTTTTTTTGTAGTAACTAACACCGGCGATTTCTCTTAACTGATACAAATGCAATTTTATCACGTCATATATTGATATGAAATGTTGTGATTATGTTATCAAAATATTTGAATCCCAGAAACTTTATCATATTAGTGTTCGTTTTCACTAACATTTCTCGTGTGAATTTATTTTTAAAGTCCCATTATAATTTTCATATGACTTCATTTTGTTTATGATGCTCGTCAGTTTGTGAAAAAGCAGTTCAAAAATCTTATTGTCATTTTTTTCAAAATTATATTATTATTATTTACTTCACCCACAATGTGCGTTTTGCTAACACATTATCAGTGATCAAATTTAATAGTTACACCAGACACAGCTGCATTTTTTTCTAAATTTCATAAATGGTTGCTTTCAATCCAGTCTTTTGTGCGAAAAAACAAAATAATAATTTTCTTGAACATCGCGAGTATTGTCTTCATTTTCCAAATTACAGTCAAATACAGTTTATTGACCTTTTTTTATTCTGATATTTGTATCATTTCAAACAGAACAACATTTTGAACGCTTGTAATCTTCTGAATCTCGAAAACCGATACCACTTTCGCAATGAATTATTATCACAAAATTTAGCTGAAAATTTTCCTTCTGAAAAATTCGCAATGTAAAATTTTAAAAAATTTTTGCAAAAGTAACCCATAGAATGCGCGAAGCAAATAAAGTAAATGGAAAAAAAAAAAAAAAAAAAAAAAAAGCAACTTGTACACATTTAAACTAGTATCCTTTCGCAAACTAAGATTTCACAATTCATATTCAAAAATCGAAAATTACAGTTGAAATTATATAATTCTGCAAACACAATTAAATTGTTTAATACCCTGTCAGTTATGTACGTTTATCAGAAAATGTCCTTTGGCATTCCCTGTCCACACCGAATAGTTATCAAAAGACGTCATATGACGATTCCGGTCAGTAATGTGTTAATTATCATTTTGTTCTGATTTAAAATTTACATCACGATTCTACTTCGATTAATATCTCATTTTATGTGAATGCTGCTTTTAATTATCGTGCCTTATGGTTCCATTCAGCATCTTGGTAGAGAGCAACTAATCAGTGGACGTGAGCCATTTCATTTGATTTGTCCGAATTGGAGTGTTTGTCCGTCCATTAAAAGCCGTTCGAAATCGAATTTTAAATGGATTGTACTAATTAAAGTTAGTTCCTGCTGCATGTATGCAAGTGTTTTGTTCCTAGTAATTGAGTTTTCTCTATTGAACCAGTTTCTAATTCTCATCTTATAGAGAGAGGTGATGAATGCATTTTTCATAGCACGGTTTGTGAATCTTATCGTCTCTTGAAAACTGCCAGATTTTAATTGGCTGCTCTTGTCTTTCTAAATAAATATTCCATTTGTGTACTCTGATATAAATGTTTTGCTTTCTTGTAGTTCTAGCTTCCACATTTCTTTTATAATATCTTGGAATAAATTGTTATTGCTTTTAATTTTGATTTTAGGAAATGTCGGTGCATTTAACCCTCTATGTATACCAGTACTACCTGTATTGTTAGTGTTAGAAATGTTACAACTGTTATAATTTCGTCTGCATCTATTGACATTATTGATAAGAATATGGTGAAAATGTTGATGGTTATTGGCGAGATTGGTGAGAATTTGGCGATTATAATTTCGTCTGCATCTGTTGACATTATTGGTGAGGATATGCTGATTGCTGATTCAGTGCGACGTTTTTAAGAAGTTGTGTGCTGTCATTCAGAAGTTCATGCTTTGAATTAAAAAGGTTCAAGTTCACTTAAAATGCATAGCTTGATTGATTGACAGACATTCTTACTGAAACGGTCGTTTTGACGGTGTAGTTTGGATGATTGTTTCAAACAGTTTGTTTGACTTTTCGTTTGAGATTTTGAGGGCGTAGATGATCCCACGTGTGATTAAGAGTTTTTCACTTGTCAGAATTATGAAACTTTGCAAATTTTATTTAAGAATACTTTGAATTTCTCCAAATCGCACAATTAGGGATAGTGTTTGTATAGTATAACATTATCTTCTTGTGATAGTTTATATATATATCACTGATATAACGGGTTGCCGTAAGAGTTCATATTTGATAAATTATTTAATTAAATATTTATCATAAAAAGATATGAATAATGTGCTATAGTAGAAAACGTTTTGTATTTTTAAATTACTTTGATTGCATTTACTTATAAAATAGATATTGGTGTAATTATTGATATAATCAGAAGGACATTATCAAAAACTTTATTTGGCAAATTGCTGTTTCATACTTACGATGTTGTAACACTTTATTGTTAGTGTAGATATTGTCCTGATGACCTGGCCATATCTATCACTGTTTGCATTTAGTTGAATATTGAAAATTCATATTTAATAAACTGCATTATTCAATTCAATACATTTTTAAATTTTAAAAGGATAAAACAATACATAATATATTATAACAAACAAACTAACAAAAACAAACAAACTTGTGGAACTTTTAGAATGCTTATGGTTATATTCATTAGTTAGGTAAATATGGATGCATTCATTATTACTATAATTAAAAGGACTTCGTCAAAGACTACTTTAGTCACTTATTATATTACCGATAAATCGCTATATTTAAGATTATGACGATGTAAATTCTGTTTCAGGCTTACAGAATGTTGCAATATCTGAATTAAATAATGGGGATGAATAATGATATTACAAATCGCTGTGCTGTACGAGCATTGTTCCATTGTTTTGAACAATATGCAAATATCGTTGCCGTTTAAAATCCTCTCTTCCCGATATTAACATAGTTATAGCAGCGCACGGCTGGATACAATAATTTCAAACTAATCTTTATACTGGAAATTATTTCTGAGACGGTGCATAATTTTAACTCCAGAAATTATATTCTTCTCTGGCCACGATAGTCTGCTTGTCTAAGACGTATAAGCGTCTTGGAATTATTTATTTCTCCATCGTTCATTCATTTATTTGTAGCGTTCGGCTAATGAAATGGCCGAGGTCCGAAATTCCTTGCGTTAGTTTGATTTGGTAATTTGTTTGCCCGCCCAGTGTTTGTTCTGGGAGTGTATTGGAAGGAGTCCACCCCTGCATGATTCATGCGATGGGCAGATACAAACAAACCTAACTTCCATCCCTCAGCTGTCTTAGGGAAAGATATCTTATTTAATAGAGAGTCCGGCTTCTGTTTAATTTGTCAGATAATAATAAGCGAATATTTATTAGAAACTAGATGGTCCGGCCTCATTGGAGTTGATTATTATGTATTAATTTTCCCTTCTTTAAGAGTCTGATATTTACTTATAATATGGGCTTAATTATTTTGACATATAATTTTCTTTAAACGATCTTTTTAATAATAAACGAATATTTGTTAGAAACTAGATGGTCCGGCCTCATTGGAGTTGATTATTATGTATTAATTTTCCCTTCTTTAAGAGTCTGATATTTACTTATAATATGGGCTTAATTATTTTGACATATAATTTTCTTTAAACGATCTTTTTAATAATAAACGAATATTTGTTAGAAACTAGATGATCCGGCCTCATTGGAGTTTTATTTTATTTTAATTTCCCCATCTCTAAGTGTCAGATCTTTCCTTATAATCTTTCATTATCTAGACATATTTATTTTGAAATTGTTTTCTTTAAACGATCTTATTAATAATTAGCGAATATTTATTAGAAACTAAATGGTTCAATCTCATTGAAATTTTTTAAATATTAATTTCCCCATCTTTAAAAGTTAAATCTTTCCATATAATCTTTATTTATTGAAATTTTGGTGGTGGTGGTGGTGCGGGGGTATTTTAATTTAAAACTTGGTTATATAGACCTTCCGACAGTTGAAATGAATGACAATATTACAGATTAACGGAAAATTTAGATTTAAGGCTGAAATGGATGCAAGTATTAAATTTCATTTCACTCAAAACTGCTATGAATCGGTCAAAAGAAATTTAGTATTTGGAATATAAATCAGAATTATAGCTCTGTCTCAAATTTTGGACAAAATCCATTAGCGTCATGTCTGCCCATATGCATAAGGATTAAATCCATCAAAGAATTTATTGTGTGTGAGTCAGCCTATTAATGAGTATGTGAAACGCAAAATGCAATGAGCTAGACAATTCATGATATTGACTCAGAATTATAAATCTATTTCAGATTGTGGCAGAATTAATCAACTCGTAAAAGTACTGGATTTTCTTTTCTATAAGACGAAATTAAACCCAGTAAGCCGTTATAATCATAATAATGGAAATAAGTGGAAAAAAAATCGAGGGAGAGTACTCCAGGTGGTTTTTCTGTAACAGTTTATTATGTATTCATTTGATTTCTCTTAATGTGTCTCATGTGAGGCAACAAACAAACTGAAATGTGTCAAAATTGGATTTTAGTATTATTGTTTGCATTTAAAGCCGTAAAAGCTTCCCACCAGTCATTAAAAAAAGCTCACAAGTCGTATATCTGCTTTTCTCAGTGGGTTCTACTTTTCTCAGCAACAGCTTGTTTGCTTGAAACTGATAACAAGTTGTTGCCATAGAAACGAGATGGGAGAAGAAAAAAATAGCTTCCAGAAATAATGAAAGTGAGTTGTAGCACTGGCTAGAGAATTGGCAATTGAATTAAAAGGTCGTTTGCACTGGGAGCTCCCTCATCGACGTCTGTCTCGAAATGCACCTTCAAGAATATCAATAAAGGAGTCTGGAGAAACCAAATGCAATTTGCAGTAGATTTCTCCCCCCCCCCCTTAA
The DNA here is from genome assembly GCF_947563725.1 of Argiope bruennichi. NCBI lineage: Eukaryota > Metazoa > Arthropoda > Arachnida > Araneae > Araneidae > Argiope > Argiope bruennichi. The sequence continues at coordinate 91,982,866 of NC_079160.1, forward strand.
AAATGCACCCCGCGCATAAAAAAGAACTTTTAAGGTAGAATGGCGGAAAAAAATCCGTTTGGTACATCCCAGTCTAAATGGTAATGCACATAAAAGAGCTGCAACAGTTGCAAGCAGGGGAGAGGAAAAGGAATCCAGACGGCAACCACTTCCTCATTTTCTGATTCTCCTCGTAGGAATTATCATCACCCCCGCTTGGAGGGGACTATGTCGTGTGGAGGATAGTGGATAAATTGATTTTTGGCTTCTTCAGGAAGCTATTGGTGTATTGATTTCGGACTTGGAAGTAAACAGTAGCTCAAGAGGCTGTGACTAGAAAATTGCCTGTTTCATGGGCCAGTACGTCATGAATTCTCCTAGAATTTGAGGTTCAACTGGTCGAATTTTTTTGATGAGCCTTTTTATAAATATGTTTTATTTATAAATGGGATTGGCCAAGCCTCATTGAGTTTCTTTTTCTGTCATTATTGTTGCTGTGTTTTTAAATGGGACATTAACTCAGAAAGTCAGTTTTTATGATATTTGTTTTTGTATGTCAATTTATCTGGTACTTTTTTTTATAACTATCTTTGTTCACATAAAAATAATTGAGTGAAGTTTTGATATTGATAGCGAATGATAAATGCAGCTCAAAACATTTATATTTTTGATGACTGTAACTTGATAATACCATGGCCAGTCTGTTGAGTACAAACTATTTAAAGGAATAGAAGATGCATAAACGAGTCAGAAACGCTTATGATTTCGTTCCTCACTGGAACGACTTAGAGTATATGTGTACTTGCAAAAATAGCATATCAATAACGGATATTTTACACTTAAACAATAGATCATACGTCCAATTTCACAACATCCTCTCGGATATTTTTACACAGGAACGGTGGATTCATTGGTGAACTCTTTCATAAATATCTAGTTTTTCATGGTTATTTACAACAATAGTGGAGATTTTTAGAACAAGACCGATATGTCCACTATTTCAATATTTATAAACGGTTGCTTCTACTTGGCGACTTAATTCCAAATACTAAGCGCGCCCTCTATTTCATTCGATTGGCGTTTCCGACCATTCTTTCCCCTGTCGTTATGGCTTACTTTTTTTGTTTTCTATGCTTTTTGTGCATATGCATTGAATAGAGAATCATTCTGTATATTTATGGTTTTAAATTTAACCACTTTATTTTCGACATTCTATTTTATGCCGTGAACGTTTCATAAAAAGTTTGGTCCCCGCTTTCTACTCCCCCCCCCCTTCTTATATACATCTTTAGGAAGTTTTGTTTTGCTTTTGTTCTTTTATGAAACTCAACAGGACAAGCATGATGTCATCTAAGGATATTTTGAGAGATCATTAACAAATATTATTAAATAAATATAATTGTCATTTTAATGGATTATTGTTTAGTTATTTTCAATACTTTTATAAATCGAATTTGTAGGAAAGTCATGTCGAGATAAAGATTGCATTGTATGAAAATTAATATATTAATTTTAAATATTAACATCTTAATTTTTGAATTTGCCTCTTTTATTCGTAGTTTAAGCTGTTTGAAAATATTTCATCTTCACCCATTACTATTAGACATGAATGTTAACTTTCTTTTCAGTGTTTATGCCGTAGTTTTAATTTAAAATGTTGATTTGAAATGGGAGTTTTTAACTTTTGGTTTGCTTTTTGACGATATAAACAAAATTATTAGGGTGGCATCTGTATATTCTGTAGATGGATTTGTCAAATCGATTGTAGATATGTAGCATCTAAGTTTGTTGTATGATAAAGACTTGTAAAAGTTAGCTGGTTGCAAAACATATGATAAATTGAAATCAGCTAATTTATTTTTTGTGTCATACCTTAACGGTGTTATCGCCAAGCTTAATCGCCCAAGCTTCTAAATTATTTCAATATGTTCATAACTGACATCTTATTTAAACGACAGCTCTGAAACAAAATATTATTTTAAATGTTTTCTTTTCATATATTCTAATCTGTAAGCTTAAACTCGAATTTTAAAATTTGATGCTTTGTGATGCTAATTCATTATAGCGTTTTAATTCATATCTAAATAGTAGTAAAAATATAGATGATTTCTTGTACGTGATATTTGAGTTTCTTTTATTTGACAAGGTTTTTAAAATATAATATATATTTGCTGTTGCCTAAGAAGAAACTTTTCAAATTAGTTGTAGTTTACGAACAAAGAATAAGTGGTAAGAAATATGTCAGTCTACATCGCAACACAAGAGCAGAAGAGACCAAAATTTTTCCATTCAGTGATTTTACTATGATATTTTGATATTGATTTTTTTGATACCTGTTTACATAGAAAAGGGAATCTTTTAAAGAATGTTGTAAGCATTAAGGATTTTTATCCCTTCACTCGGAACTTGAGAAAATCAGTTTTATAGAACACGTCTAGAATTAATTAAATAAAAATGTGGGAATCTAATCAGGAAATAAGAGAACATTTCAGAATGTCGTTGAGACGGGTAAATCAAGTTAAAAATTAGGAAATTAATTAAGATTTAAATTATATATAAAAATTTACGAGGGACGGATTGCTGGCCAAAGTTTGCTTCTTATTAAAAGTATTTAATTATCAAAAAAAAAATCGCATCTTCAAATTGTATTAGGTGAGATTTTAGAATTTGGGCCATTCATTCAGACCTCCACTATACTATGAAATTTAAAATCACTCCCTTGGTGAGATATACGAGAGCTCTATGTATTGGGAAAATTCAATCCATTCTCTGACAAATATCTTCTGCGACTTCATTTCCAGCCTTTAGTCGTCCTGTCTATTGACAGACAGACGTATTTGGAGCTCTGATTGAAAAAAAGAGTGTGCCTTCTATAAATCAAGCCCTTCACAAAGGCTATTTCGTGACTCGACGATACCGATTTCGAATCGTAAATCATGTTTTCCCATAATTTTCTCGTCTGCACCAAAAAGGACGCTTCGAAAAATAAAAAAAAGATCTATACCTTTCCTTCCCTTCCCTTCCCTTCCCTTCTGAATGATTCGAAAAAGGAATGTCGCAATGGGGTCTCTCGTTCCCATTACCCTCGTCTTACTGTGAAAGGTCGTCTGCTGAGAGTCTCTTTGGAGTTGAGTTGTTTCTCTTCTTACCTGTGCAGCAAGGAAGTCTCTTGACCTTGTTAACTTGCACGCTAGCAGCCAGGCCAATCTGCCAAAAGGGAAACGGAGGAGAGAGGAAAAAAAAAAAAAAAAAAAAAAAAAAAAAAAAAAGGAAACACTGAATCAGAAGCGGATTACAAGGCACTTTGCAAACTTTTTTTATTATTATTATTTTATTTTAGTCGAGGCTGAAATCGTGTTTCGTAGCTCGTGGTAGCACTTGATCACGTTCGGCAAGTTCTTTTGAGGAGATCTACGTTCGCTTGCTTTTAAAGAATGAAATATCACGCGCAAAAAATAATCCATTTGGATTTCTTTATTTCAGAAAAATTCTGAAAATTTTTCGTTATTCTATTTCACCGCCACTATTTTCCTCACCCGAATTTTTTTTAGTATCAATTCCTATCTATACTTGAAAAAGAAAGCAAAGGAGAAGGTGGAAAAAATTGAACATTTAAATTTAGTTAGTTTTGTTTCAATTATCCAGCCTGAATTCGTGTTCCGAAAACCATTAAGCTTGCAAGTAATATTTTTTAATGTTTTCTTAGAATCAGTTACCACAAATTAAGATTTTTTTCAAAATCGATCGTTATGGCAACATTTAAAAATGTAGCATAGATCTTTAAGAATATAATTACTTTCTTTCCTCAATTTCTAGCTCATAAGTACTTAAGGCATTTTTCAAAATAATAATAATAATAATTGGTATATCGATCTAAAAATTTTCTCAATTTATTATATAATATGCTCTGAAGTAAAATTTAAAAAAAAAATCGCTCAAATTTTTTTAAAAAATGAAATGCATTTTTTAAACGTTTATTTATTTTAAGTTTTCTGATTTAATTTATTATTACTCTCAAGATCTCATTTCATAAATCTTTATTATAATATTTGCAACTTTTTAACTTAGTTTTCTCCTCAGATCACCAACAGCTTTTTATTTAAACACGAAAAACCGGTATTAAAACTATCACTACCTTCTCTCCTCTATATCTTACCCAGTAATATCAATGGATAAAAGGAATTTCATATTTTTTACTATGGCCAACTCAGTAACTTCAATCATTCCACACTTTGCTATTTTGCATAACAATTTAATTAGGTGGTATGTGTCATTTGTATATCATATTTTATAAATGATGACTGTGCAGTCGAGTTTCAATAGGCAATCCCTTTGCAAGTTCAAGTTTTAAATTATGTAACTCTCGCCTTAATCGGTGTTTGATACTTTGATTTTATAATTTGAAGATTCGTATTCCAAATCGAATAAAAGAAAAAAAAATTAAACAAATATTTCAGTTTGTCTACTTTATTTCTTTATAATTCATACATAAAGTGACTTCTGAATTTTGATGTCAGAAACATGAATATTATGCACACACATACCGCTTTAAAATTCGACCTACCTAGTGGATAGGCAAGTACGTGAAACATTTTATATTTGTGTATGTAGTCTTTTCTGTTCATAAAAATCGGTTGCAATATGCTTAAATTAGTATGCAAGTTTTCCATAAGGATGACAGAAATATCTACACTGCAAGATTTTTAGAGTTCAGTTAGCAAATGAGACCATGCAATAGATAAATCAGATAGCGTTTAATATGGATTTAATCAAGATGAAGGAAGATATTTTACTAATCTTTGATGTTATTGCTTTTTCTTTTCAATGAGATATTTCGTAAAGTTAAATGGAAGTGTTCGATTTTCATAATAAGGAAAATTTTTAGAAGCGCCTTAGTTGTATACATTTTGCAAATCTGTGAAACTCATTAACATAATTGTGAATAGTTCCGCTTAAAAATATTTTCCGTGTATTTTTTGCCCTGCACAGGCATTGAATGTTTGTCTTGTTCACATAAAAATAATATTACATATTATACATAACAATGATTGCATTTAAAAAATATTTTTATTCATTTATTTATTGTTGTTGAGATCATTTGTCATTCTTCTTTCCGATTATTCGTAGACGTAGGAGCGGAAAACAATAGGTTATTACGGAAAGTCTGAGTTACTTGAAGAAAAACCACACAAAAAAACCGCATTAAGATGGCGTCAGTTTCTTTTCTTCCTTGCTTTTCTATTTCCTTCGCTTTCGCCCACGCTAGATGAATCAAAAGGAAAGCAAAATTGACTTTTAAAATAAAATTAAAAAAAATCATTGTCAAAACAGGCTTGTATTAAATCCAGAACTGTGAAATTAGATAACTATATATATATATATATATATATATATATATATATATATATATATATATATATAGTGTGTGCTATACATGTTAACTTCATTCTGAAATGTTCTCTTAATTCCTGATTCAATTCCACACTTTTTCATTTAATTGATTCTACGCGCCCTCTATAAAATTGCTGACTTCGGCATTTTCTCACACTTTGAGTGAAGGGATAAAAATCCCTAATGCTTACAACATTCTTTTAAAGATACTTAAGTTTCTCTTTCCTAAAACTACACAAAGAAATCCCTACCAAGATTCAGAGTAAAACCACTGAAGGGAAAAGTTTTAGTCTCTTCTACTCTTATGTCGTGATGTAGACTGAAGAATCTCTTACCACTTTTTCTTTGTATTTAAATTGTACCGCCCATGATGAAATAAAGAAAAGTTTTAAAATTTAAAAAGTTTCTTCTATTTGGCCAAGTCACTGCTAAAATGTGTTTGCACGCACGCACACACACATTGCATGGTTTTATTTCTCTCTACGCTTATTTTGCAGATCAGTATAACTTTGTTTAAGAAATACGAAAATATCTTTGTTAATTAATTTTAAAAAATGAGTGATGAAATAAATTTTTCTGTATTAGGATCTTTCATTTTGTATCTGAAATTTAGTACATGAATATTAGGGCATTCAAAATTAATTTTTAATAACGAAAATGTAAACGTAGAAATATGAATTGTAGTGCAGTATAAGATCATTACCTTCCACTTTCCCTGGGGCTTTACTTTATTAAGCTGCTAAAATCCCCCCCCCCTGCTTGAAACATAGCATCTAAAATTATTTTAGCAGATATTATAGAAGAAAGAACTGGAAAGGAAGTTTCGATAGTTTCAACTTTATATGGCCGAAAAGTCGATACCCGTTTCAATTTTGATATATTTGATTTCCTTGAAAGGCATTCCATAGAAAATGCGCGACCACCTGTACCGAGCCTTCCTTGCGTCATTTGTCACAGGAGATGATATTCTGGTGTTGCAACCTTTGCGGTCGTGATAAGCCGGGAGGCTTTTACGGACCGCATCTATTTTCATTCGGTCAGATAAAAACGGTTCTTGTTACTTTCTTTCTCTCTTCCTGCCATACTCTATGGTATCTACTTTCACGATGCTTGGCACATAGCTATTTACTTAAATCTCAAAACCGCTAAACCCGCCTACGTGATGGATTGCTTGCTTTCAACGCTTAAATTAATGATATTCAAAAGAATGTGATTATTCAACTAAAATTATAGTCATGTTAGAGATGGCAGACTTCCTCGTCGGAGATTATTCTTTACAAATATTATTCATTATGAAAAATATTAATCGAATCTATTGGATAAACTTCCATTGCTGTGATATTACAGAATGTTAATGTAACTCATGTAATGGAAAACTTTTATTTCTCTAATGTCGATTCGCTATGGTAAATCCTTAGTACTGATCTCCATATGGGCTTTACGTCACAGTGATACCGAGCGATCTTCTTTCTTAGTAAATAAAACAATTCATTAATACATTTTTGAAGGGTTGTTCAAAATTTAACCTTAATTTCTTTTTATTCAAATTTGTATTTGTGTTAATATCGAAAATAAATCGACATACAAGAAAGTTTCTTTGCTGCAGAGTTGCTAGTTTGATCAATTCTCCGCCATGGTTAACCTAGTGGTAAGGTTCGGCTTCAAGGCCTTCCAGCGTTGGAAACCAAATTTACCTAGCGCTTTTGGTGTTCATTAAATCTTTCAGGATTAAATGGTTTGACTCAGAATTTCAAAAAAGAAGATGCCTCATCTGATATTGTCACCGTCATCTGATCGCTGTTAAAAATTAAAGATACCTGTTGTAAAGTACCCTCGCGTTGCTGCGAAATGGGATCTAAATAAAACAAAACTTTGATAACTCTTGCTAGTTTTACTTTGTTTCTTCACAGCATGGTAATAATGCTTACCACAGTTTATATTCATCACTTATTATTACGCTTATCGATCTGGAACAAAATTTATTTGCAGAAGAATTTTTCCCTCCGAAAATCGAGAAAATTTTTCTTATTAGTAAGGATTTATGAAATAATAATAATAAAAAAAAATCATTTCTTTTAATTCAAATTTTCATTCTTAAGAAAAAGATACGCAATGTATGCGCTTATGGTACCATTTAATTCTTTTGAATTAACTAGATTTATTGCATTAAAATATTTCGATTATCAGTTGATCATTCATAAAATTCTTGAAGAGAGTTAGGGGTGCATGTTCATATATATACTAATTGTCTGCGAGAAATTCCCTCTCTCAGTTCAACCAGATTCGTTACATTTCACACCACACAGTGACGTTCTTACTGCGCGTGTGCTTGCCTTGGTGTAGAAAACGCACACTTATCACAGTTTCCATTTCCCTGATATAACCAATACACACCATTCGTCTTGCATTAGCTGAAAATATAAACCGATCTTTAAAAAAATGTATTGTATGCTATTCTATGCCATACAATCTGAACTATTAAAAAAAACCAACATATATCATCTCAAAATCTATATAAAATATAAAAAAAGGAAGTAAATCCATCCATCTCCCATTTATGAAAGATATAATTTATCAAATTATAATTATTTTATTGGAAGAAAACAAAATTTCTATTAATCGCATGCATTCTATAAATAATTTCCTTAAAAGAGCTAAAAAGGGCACATCTACTTGAAAAAATTTCATTGGTAATGATTATACCTATCACTTTAAACCGCAACTTGTCTTTTTCAAGTTAACAGTTCCCTATTTTGTAGTTATGTTTTGAGGTTCCAACATTAAATTCTCTTATCAGTATTATATTTATCCTTTTAAAGATAATATACCCTAAATAGAATCATAGCAGACCTGAGAGTTTTAAAATCTCTTTATACATAATCATTGACATAAATATACCTAATGCGTAGTCTTTCTATTAATTTCATTAACTTTATCGTAATATCTGGTTTCATTTTGACTTTCCCTATAAGCCCTCTTTCAGATTTGTGGTGTTACAGAACTAGTCTCTCTTCAGCTGTTATTTAATAATGGCACGAAATTTAAACGCGATGCTTCAAACTATAGCCGTTATTGGACGCCCTAAGTGCTAATCCACCTCCAAATGTCGCGATGGCGGTTTCAATATCCTGGCGGTGTTTTAATCTCCACACACCTTGCGTTCTAACGACGTCATAAAAACGTCACGAACAGGTATGGCATTTTCCCGAGAGCCTCGGCTCATTAAGGGAGGGCTTAATTAGTGTTCAGGGAAGCTCTTGGCGAACTAGGAGGCTCTGGTTTCAAGCCAAGTGCATAAGTAGAATTGATCGATTATAAGGGCAGTGTTGGCGGATTTTGCGACTTTAAGAGAACTCATTAGAATGCTATCGCCAGAATAGAGAGAGCATAATCATTGGATGAATGGAATATGAGAGCAGACATTTTGGAAACACGACTGAGTAAATGGAAGCGGGGGGGGGGGCAGATATTATGTTTATTTATTCAGACATTTATACTTTTTTTTTAAAAAGTCGTTTCAATAGTGTGTGAACGTTTATATGAATCCAATATGATTTCATAAGTTGAGCATAAAGATTGTTGAGGGATTTATAAATATTAAATTTAATGCGTCGTGCATTTTTAACCATGTGATAGTGATCTTTTCTTACTTAGACGCTACCTCCCATTTTGGAAAAATGTTATCTTATTTGTTTAAGAATCCTTTGAACTTTATTGATTGTAAATCAATTTATAGATTGCAGTCTAAACTTTAATACTCGAACCTTATTTGGGTCCCTCCGATTTAGGGATTAAGATTGAAAATGATTACTGTTCATTCTCGAATGTTGAAACCCTCCGCTCTATTACGCATGCATCAAGAGGAGCTCATTTCGTCAAAAAGGGAGGTAAGAAAAGAGATGAAAGGAAAAAGTGGTTACATTTAGCATAGGGTGAACTCGGATTATTCGCAGAATTGGGAAGCATAATAACCACTTATTTTTCTGTGTGCCACCCCTTATCGAAGTAGAAGCATCGAAGGAATCCGAAAATGAGCAGTATTTAGGTTCTACCATAGTTGAAAAATAATGATGAAGCTGCTTTATTCATTATTTTGAGAAAAATCTTTTAACATGAGTAATATCATTAATAATAATTATCATTCTAGTTCATTGTGAACTGCATGTCTATGTCATTTCAGAGAAATTAATAATAAAAAAAAACAGTTGTATATTTATGTTTATTAAAATGTCATTTTTGTTTAAGATGCGAATTTAAATGTCTAAAGACCAGGAGAGTCTCTTGATTGATGCAAGTTCGATTTCCAAAAACACAAAGATCATGCCATTTTTACAAAATAGCGTGGATGGCTGGTGGGGTTTGTATATTTTCGCATTTGGCTAGGCTAAATCTGTGACTTTCATCTTGCAGCATTGATGTTGTCCTAATAACAAGATATAAAATACAGGGTGTTTATAAAGTCCTGGACCCATTTTGATGTTTAATAACTCATAAAATAATAAAGATATAAACAAACTTATGGCATTTATTGATGGAATAACTCATATATTTTCCTTTTCAGGTTTGAATATTTTTACTTTTGTAAATATCGTCTGCGCGTGTGGTTAATTTCAGATAATTTCATTTTCCAGTCTAAATATCTGTACTTTTCTAAATATTGTCTGCTTATTAATTGCATTTTTCTCTCTTTTTGTTTTTGGCAACTATTGCAATGTTATGTTTACTTTTGATGTGTTTGTTCTATGTAGTACTTTTGTATGTGATGTTTTATTCGAGCGGATATTAAGGAGAATGCATACACCACAAGAGAAAGCACAGATTTTATGGTGGTTCATAGAAATGAAATCGATAGTGCAAGCACAGGGAAATTTCAGAAGAATTTACCAAAAAGATCCTCCATCCAAAAACAGCATCTTGCGGTGGAAAAAGAATTTTCTAGAAATTGGAAGTATCGAAGATAAGAAACGTTCCAGACGTCCTTGCACAAGTGATTTTGATGTTGAGCGTGTCAGAGAGACATTTTTACACAATCCTAGAATATCTGTGAGATCAGCGGCAACAGAATTGGATATGCCAATTTCGACGGTGTACAAGGTTATTAAGAAAAAATTAAGACTGCATGCATACAAAGTTCAAATTGTTCAAGTTTTGGAACCGAACGATAGGCCTAGGAGGATGGCCTTCGCAACAGATATGCTAAGAAGGATAGAAGATGCTGCTGCTTTTCTGAAGAGCATAATGTTCTCCGATGAAGCATCCTTTCATGTTTCTGGCATTGTTAATCGCCATAATGTGCGCAAATGGCTCTGTGGATGCCGACATGCTTGTCGCTACCTGGCTTGAAATTGACTATCGACTTGATATTCTCCGTGGGACGAAGTGGGCACACGTGGAAGTTCATTGACAAGGGTCATGAAACTTTTTGAGTCTATTTAACCATTTATGTTCTTAATTTAAATCTATCTTTATTATTTTATGAGTTATTAAACATCAAAATGGGTCCAGGACTTTATAAACACCCTTTATGTTTATAAAATCACACAAAACAAAATCGCCCTTTAAAGAAATTGCTTAGAAGTAAATTAAATAAAAATTCGAAATTCTTTTTTTTTAAAAATGTGAATTTTCTTAAGTTTTACTATTTGCATTCCTTATTAATCTTATTTCTAATCCATTAGTTGTTGAAGGGAGAATTATTTTTAATCCATCAGCATAAAATTTTATTCGTTTCTTTGTTTCATTTTAATATTTTAAAACGTTTTAACGGAATTAAAATCACAATGGCGAAATATGCGAATATTAATTTGATTTCTAGTTCTGAAACAAATCAGTATGAATCTTTGGTATATTCGAAAGAACTAGCCTTCCATTAACAACTACAAAAAAAAAAAAAAATTAAAATATCCCACTCTCCATATTAAAGAATTACTAGTGGAATTTTTATTACGTGTTAAAATCTAATACAGATAAAGGGAAGATGAAAGCTTAACTGAAGAAATATAAACAAAAGTGGAAATATCATAGACATTTTTCTCTTTAGTGCCGAATATTCTGTTGGATGGTATTGACTAAATTTAAATTGGTGACTTAATGATTCGAAGCTTTTTTTTCTTTTTTCTAAAGGTCGGAAGAAATTAGATCGATAAAAAGTACCCTAAAAACAACTGGATTTGGATCCTGGCCTAGAATTGAAATTTAATACATTCATGTCTATTCCCGGAAGCTTGTATTTCTGCAAATTATTATTACCTCTCACATGTAGCGGGCACATTGAATTTAGACTGGAGATTTACTGCTGGCTTTATTCTCTATCAATCACAATTCCCCTCCCAGAACTGATCTCATTTCCAAGAGAAAGGCTCTGAGGTTGGGAGATATCCACTAACGCCGCATTACATTTCATTGGATGGAAATAGCGCCAAGAAACACTAGTTTGGCAAAGTCTGGTAGGAGGCATTTTCGGTTCGCACCATGCATTATGCAGATGCGACAGCATCCCTTGAATAATGCATTTGGAACGGTGGGAGGGGGTATGGAATTTGGCGTTAACTTTGGCGACGAGGAGGAGGGTGCAGCTGTTACAGGCTTGCCCCGTTTTGTGACAGTTTCCTATATTAGATTTCTTATTCGGCTTGGACCGACGTCGTGCTGTGATGGCTACTCTGTCAAAATGTAGCCCTTTTTTTTTCTGAAATATCCCCCCCCCCCTTCCATATCCGTTTGTTCAGGAACTTTTATGCGTTGTTTTTATTTTTTGAGTAGAAAAGAAAAGGTTTTTGTGAATAAAGATACAAGGGGGGGGGCAGTGAGATATCAGATGCTGAACTTCTAAATCGCTCGGTTGAATTTGACAAGTTCTTTCCTTCCACACACCCCTTCTTTTTCCACGGGGAGGGAGATTGTTGTTTACGAAATCGTACGTTGTCAAATTGTCTGTGAGTGCTTTTCTTTTTCTCAGCTTTATTTTTGAGCAAGTGTTCTCTTTTGTAGGTGAAATTGGTTTTGCTGTAATACGATGTAAAGTGTTAAAGTCGTGTTTTTTTTTCCCCCGGATTTTTTTAACAGTCACTTTTATAGTTGGCGTTCGTTTTCTGGTTATTTGAAATTTTGATCGAATGAATATCTTGTTTAATTTTATTGAGTGGAAATATTTCGCTTTTATTACGGTTTTATGTCGGCATTGTTAAATGTGGAGAATTCCCATATTCATGATTTAAAAAAAAAAAAAATTAACCATTTTATTATTTTTGATATTTTTATCATTTCGGAGGGAGGAGGCGAAGAAATATAAGCATGTTGTTTTTATTTTTGAACTCTTAATCTTTTATTGGACATAATTTTAACGGGATCTAGATTTTTTTAACAATCAGATTCTCGAATAATTGGAAATTTTAATTTGATTCTGTCAATTTCTTGAGAATTATCCAAATTCCACTGTCTTAAGTCGTTGCTAAATGATTTTTTTTTCCAATACTGTAGATCGTGCTTTTAATTATTTCTGAATATGCATTTCTATCATTCCTAGGTACCCAAAATTTGACTTTTTTTCACTTAAATGCAAATTAATTATTAGAATAAAATACTTTATTCCCCACCTCTTAAAATGCTCTATTTTCTCTTAGAATTATACGAAGGAAAAAAAAAAATGGCAATTTCTTCTTCAATGTCAGCAGTATAAGTATTGGAGAATCATGCTTCATTTTGTTGGTTGATTGATGCACTTTTAATTGATTTGATGAACGTATATTGCAAGTTGATAATTTTATCCCACAATGTTAAATTTTGTATTTTATGCATTAAATTTATTTCCTACAACGAAGCTAAAAAAGTATTAGAAATATCATTTTCCCCCCTTATTTTTTATGATTATTTGCTGATGGAAGAAATATTAAAATATAATTTTTCTCGACAGCCTGTTTTTTTTTTTTTTTTTTTTTTATGCGGCAAAAATCGAAGGCCATTTTTATTATCCATTAATCCTTTTGGAGCAAGTCATTTTCTCGATTATTCGATTGAAAAATATTTATTTAAATTGCTTTCTTGGATATTTTCTTCATATTATAGAAGCTTTGAAAATTCAATTATGAAAGCTTTTTCAGAAAGCGTGGTTAATGATTTTTTTAATCAAGTATTTGAGATGGTTTTGAAATTTTTTTTTCTCTTGATAGTAAAAGTCGTTGCTCCATCTTGCGTTAATAAAAGACGTAAATTGTGTGCAATTTTTATATAAAAAAAAAAAAAAAAACTGGCAGCTTATAAGGGAAACTGCTACTTTAGGGAACTTGTTAAGCACGTTTTATTTTTACTCACTTTGCAAATTCATTTTCGTGTTTAAACCATCTGATAACTCCCCTCCCCCTCCCTTTTTTTCTTTTAAAATACGTTTTAAAACATTTCAAAAAATATTAATGAGTAGTTTGACCTAATCCTAATTGCCATTTGCTTGAGAATAGCTATTAATGAACAATGTTAAATGTTTTTATAATGTATTGTCACAGCTTTGTTATATCTAACTTGAAAATTCCTGGAATAAATTCGATATACAGAAATTCATCAATTACAAATTTTTCATAATTTTCTCGCTGAATATAGTTGTGCATTGTTGATTCATTTTCAGGGTTAAAAAATCAACAGGGGAGAGCTTTAAAAATATTTTTTTTTTTTAAATTTACATTTAAAATTAAACAGTCGAACAAATTTATTTTTAACAATACATAAATATGAACATACATTAAAATACATTACATTACATACATTAAAATTTTCAAATTTATACTAAAACTACATTTATAGTCTTCACAACTTTCTGAAATTTTAATAACCAAATCACAATTTTTCAAAATTCTTTGTATCGCAGTTGGGGAAATTACATATTTCTTGAGCACTGCATTTTTATTTTTCATTTCGCTTTTTGTATTATTTATTGAGCTGGTTTTTTTCTGTTTAATTTTCTATCGGATTTAATAATTTTTACATGGAGCCATGTTCACCATAAAGGATTTTAGAAGAGAAGCGGATTTTAATTTAAAATATCGCTCCAAGTTTAGAAAGGAAAGCGGATTTTAATTTAAAGTATCGCTCCAAGTTTAGAAAGGATTCCAGAAGCACATCTAAGATTAAAATATTACTAACAGTCAAATGTTTTTAGCTTTTTCGTAGTAATTTTCCTGTCTTCCGTGAATTTTTATTGTATTAAGCATCAAGTTAAACAGGGTTTTTTAGTTTTAAACCGCATGTAATTTTTCTTCTTATTCATGACAGCTTACTGTCGGATTAAAAATTCATTGGAATCGAAGTTGCTATTTTGAATTCACTTAACAAGTGATTGGATTTTTAACAATTTGTCATAATCTTTTTCTTTGTTTAATTTACAAGGCAGTTAATGTAACTAGAAGCGTTTAACTACATGTTTTAAATCCTTTTTCTCCTACAAATTTCACAATGTAAATAAATGTTACATAGTTGGCCAGTAATAAGCATACCAGCATAAGACGGCTAGTTTTGAAAATTTATTTCTATATGATCTAAATTCACATTTCTTCATCGAATTATTGCGTTTAGTATCGATCCAGTTTCAGCTAATTTTGTAGAAAAAATTTGATTTCTGTCATAAAACATCGCAAAACAAAAAAAATGGCAATTTCTTCTTCAATGTCAGCAGTATAAGTATTGGAGAATCATGCTTCATTTTGTTGGTTGATTGATGCACTTTTAATTGATTTGATGAACGTATATTGCAAGTTGATAATTTTATCCCACAATGTTAAATTTTGTATTTTATGCATTAAATTTATTTCCTACAACGAAGCTAAAAAAGTATTAGAAATATCATTTTCCCCCCTTATTTTTTATGATTATTTGCTGATGGAAGAAATATTAAAATATAATTTTTCTCGACAGCCTGTTTTTTTTTTTTTTTTTTTTTATGCGGCAAAAATCGAAGGCCATTTTTATTATCCATTAATCCTTTTGGAGCAAGTCATTTTCTCGATTATTCGATTGAAAAATATTTATTTAAATTGCTTTCTTGGATATTTTCTTCATATTATAGAAGCTTTGAAAATTCAATTATGAAAGCTTTTTCAGAAAGCGTGGTTAATGATTTTTTTAATCAAGTATTTGAGATGGTTTTGAAATTTTTTTTTCTCTTGATAGTAAAAGTCGTTGCTCCATCTTGCGTTAATAAAAGACGTAAATTGTGTGCAATTTTTATATAAAAAAAAAAAAAAACTGGCAGCTTATAAGGGAAACTGCTACTTTAGGGAACTTGTTAAGCACGTTTTATTTTTACTCACTTTGCAAATTCATTTTCGTGTTTAAACCATCTGATAACTCCCCTCCCCCTCCCTTTTTTTCTTTTAAAATACGTTTTAAAACATTTCAAAAAATATTAATGAGTAGTTTGACCTAATCCTAATTGCCATTTGCTTGAGAATAGCTATTAATGAACAATGTTAAATGTTTTTATAATGTATTGTCACAGCTTTGTTATATCTAACTTGAAAATTCCTGGAATAAATTCGATATACAGAAATTCATCAATTACAAATTTTTCATAATTTTCTCGCTGAATATAGTTGTGCATTGTTGATTCATTTTCAGGGTTAAAAAATCAACAGGGGAGAGCTTTAAAAATATTTTTTTTTTTTAAATTTACATTTAAAATTAAACAGTCGAACAAATTTATTTTTAACAATACATAAATATGAACATACATTAAAATACATTACATTACATACATTAAAATTTTCAAATTTATACTAAAACTACATTTATAGTCTTCACAACTTTCTGAAATTTTAATAACCAAATCACAATTTTTCAAAATTCTTTGTATCGCAGTTGGGGAAATTACATATTTCTTGAGCACTGCATTTTTATTTTTCATTTCGCTTTTTGTATTATTTATTGAGCTGGTTTTTTTCTGTTTAATTTTCTATCGGATTTAATAATTTTTACATGGAGCCATGTTCACCATAAAGGATTTTAGAAGAGAAGCGGATTTTAATTTAAAATATCGCTCCAAGTTTAGAAAGGAAAGCGGATTTTAATTTAAAGTATCGCTCCAAGTTTAGAAAGGATTCCAGAAGCACATCTAAGATTAAAATATTACTAACAGTCAAATGTTTTTAGCTTTTTCGTAGTAATTTTCCTGTCTTCCGTGAATTTTTATTGTATTAAGCATCAAGTTAAACAGGGTTTTTTAGTTTTAAACCGCATGTAATTTTTCTTCTTATTCATGACAGCTTACTGTCGGATTAAAAATTCATTGGAATCGAAGTTGCTATTTTGAATTCACTTAACAAGTGATTGGATTTTTAACAATTTGTCATAATCTTTTTCTTTGTTTAATTTACAAGGCAGTTAATGTAACTAGAAGCGTTTAACTACATGTTTTAAATCCTTTTTCTCCTACAAATTTCACAATGTAAATAAATGTTACATAGTTGGCCAGTAATAAGCATACCAGCATAAGACGGCTAGTTTTGAAAATTTATTTCTATATGATCTAAATTCACATTTCTTCATCGAATTATTGCGTTTAGTATCGATCCAGTTTCAGCTAATTTTGTAGAAAAAATTTGATTTCTGTCATAAAACATCGCTGACCAACCAATTATTCATGCTGTGGGATTTACGAAGTTTTCCTTCCTCCCTAGTCCGTAAAATTTGGTACCACCTTAATACAGTATGCCTTCGTAAGGAACAATTTTTATTCTCCGTCAAGAAAAAGTAGACTCAAAAATGAGGGAAACGATAATCAGTTTTTCTTCTGAAAGAAATAAAAAAGGGGGAACCTCTCATTTTTCTCGAAGCCAGGACGCACGTTTAGATCCTCATCTCGGTTTTCATCTCCATGATTACGAGCCTAATGCATTTTAAAGTAAGGGTGGGATCACTTTTTTATATCTGTCGGTCCTTCTTATTTTATTTATACCGCGTGTTTGGGACCGAAATTACGATCCGGAACCTCGTCCGATAAATTCGCTGGCGAACGGTTTTATCGACATTCTTTCCTCTGGTCCATCCCTATCTGCATCCTCTGAATATATCGGAGTGGGACGGGAGGGAGGTGTGAGCTAACGATAAAGTGAGCCTTCCAAATGTGAATGTGTCGAACGGCATGTATAGAAATGGATAAGAATGCTTCTGCTTTTATTCGATGGCAGGTGGTCTTGTACTATAGTTTTGCAACATTCTGGGAAGTTATGGAGTTTGGGGTTTTCTTCTAGGTTTTTTGTGATATTCTTGGTGTCGTTATTCACTACTGCCTCTTTCCAGTGTATAATGGCTTATAGTGGGGGTTTGACGTGGTATGGAATTCTACCCCAACACATATAAGGTTCTACTGCACGAAACATTTACCACCTTGAGTTAAATGTCTTCGCATTATCTGGTATCATAGCTCGAAAGTTCGGACTCTATGCTGTTCTTGTCATTTGGTCAAAGTTTAGGGATCTTTCTTGTAGTTCACATGTTACCCTTTACTAGGATGTAATTGCATGGACCAACTTATTCAAATATGCTCATTTTTCTAGTTTATTATATTGGAATATTTATTAATAAATAAGTAAAGATTTTTCTTGGCATTTCTTAATAGTTATATGAATGTAGTGCATCATCTCATGACCACAGCTGAATTAAAGAAAAAGTGATTTTGATTTTCAGGGATACTAAATGTAAGCATCCTCTGATTGTGTAATAAACGCCATCAAAGAATATTATATCTTTAGATTATTTTTTTAAAAAAACCAATTATTGAAATAGCGAGAGAACATAAATTGAGCCTTTTATTTTTATTTATTTATTTGTTGTTGTTGAGACATTTTCTTAATATTTATAAGATTTACCTTACACATCCATAAGATTTTGCTTAGTGTAATTTTTGGACAGTTTTTTAAATGGCAGTTTTTTTTTTATTAACACTTACTATTTATGGACCAGAACTTCTAATGTTATTATATATTTACATCTCTCCCTCTCTCTTTATATATATATATATATATATATATATATATATATATAATATTCCTGTTTCCTTTTGCTCAACAGCCTTGATGTTGTCCGATACTCTACGCGATGTTCGTCGTCAGTTCTATTTAGCAATTTTTCAACTACACTGGCTATTTGTCCAATGCTGGAAGCTTATCTTTCCATAATGAGAACATACATTTTCCGATCGGTCTGTTTCCGTTCAAACCTCATAAACCTCACTATTCGAATATTCTTGCTTATATCTCCAATATCTAAATATTCTTTTTACGTTTAGCCTTCAGTTTAGCAGCTTCACAATCAGCGTTTCTTTTCAAATTGCCAGATTCTCGCTCAGTCTTTCTTCTCATTTTTTCTCCATCTGATATTGCTGGACGGCCCAATACTATTTTTTTTAAATGTGAAGTTAATACGTTTATTGCTTAGATATTTAGACGATTGATAGTCGAGAGATAAAAAAATTTCCGTCATTCGAAAAAGATAAATAAATCGGAAGGCTACTCATTAGTGTTTCCACAAACGGTGTGTCTAAAAGTATAATTATCAAATAATATTATTCTAAATTCATTTACTATTCATTTGGTGTTAATACTTTTCTTTACCCCCCCCCCCTCTTTTTTTACATTTCACCATCAAGTGCTTATCATCATCAAATATGTATTATGACAAAATAATAATTTTCATTAAATATTTCAAATGATCTCCCAAAACAAACCCCACTTATCTTGACTCAGATGATTCGCTATCTACCAGTCACAAAGCGAATAAAACGCATGTTTACATAAAAAAAAATTATATAATAGATAGATATATTTTATTTAATAAGCACTCTGCCAATGTACATGATATTTTCTACAACTTTGGTTAGATAATCTACGACTTAAATGTAAGATAATCTAAGTCGTAGATCAAATCTAATATCTACGATATTATCTTGTCACCAATATCTCAAATCTACGATATTAGATTTGAGATATTGGTGACAAGATAAATAGATTAAATATGTATACTTTAACGGATTCAATTTGATAACTTGACAAAAACACATCTTTTGAAATTTTGCCCCCCCCCCAAAGTTTTAAAAAACTTTTTTCTTCTAATAATTTTTCTAACGGGATAATTAATAATTCTTTTCCAAGTGCACCAAGTGGTATTACAGTAATCCTTATAAAGAATTAGATACTTACAAATTTATAACCAGATATAACTAAAATGAAATTTGCCTTTAATTTTAGAAGCAAGTTAATGACCTTAATCCTCCCTTAATTATTTCTTGATATGCCACTTTCAAACATTTCTTGAAACTATACAAAGAGAAGGAAATTCTCAGGAATCGTTGCCTTGATCCATGACATTTCCTGACAACCTTATATTAAACCCTATTTTTAACTATCTATTTCTTTCGCTTTCTCACGACATCCAAAGACGTAACCTCCCATAAAAAAAATAATAATAAAAAATTGCCAATTTTTTCAAAGGCAAAAACTAGTAGCAACATAACAAGATAGACAGGACCATTCGAAAAAAATAAATAATAAAATACTGGTAGACATTGCCGGTGTCTATTGTCTCTTCTGGCGGAACGGTACGTGCCTTAGATAAAGACGTAAGTGCCCAGTTTGTTGCTGTTTTCTTTTCTTCTAGAAGAAGAAAAAGATGGGGATGAGGAAGAGGAGAGAAAAAGTGTTGTGTTTATGGTCTCTGGAGCGTGGCGTGTTAAGGGCAGTTTTCAAATCGAGCGTTTCTTCTTAATCAGGGCTCGCGGTTGCGTGTTTCTGTCTTCTTAATTTCTCCATTAGATGCGCTGAGGGCAAGCTTTGTTTGTTTCTGCTAAACCGTGGCCCGCACGAATAGCCTTTTTTTCATACTAGGTTATATTGAGAAATGAATGCTGCGTATGATAGTGGCCATATGTTTGGATTAGTTTGTTTTTTCACGCTTCTTTTCGTTCGGTTAATGTATTTAGGTGGCTTAGCTCTCTAGAAATAACCCGAGAATTCACGAACTGACCTGTATCCTTATATTTTTCAGTGAAAGGTTTGTAAATTTCGCTGTTTAGTTGAACTTGACTTTAATGAACTCGAAATATAACAAAAATGAATGTTGCACATGATAGTAGCCACATGTTTGGTTTGGTTTGTTTTTTCACGCTTCTTTTCGTTTAGTTAATGTGTTTGCGTTGCTTAGCATTCTACAAATAACCCAAGAGTTCTTGAACTGAACTGCATTCTTATACTTTTCCTTAAAAAGCTTTTAAATTTCGCTATTTAGTTGAACTATTTTTATTGAATTCGAAATATAACAGAAATGAATGTTGCAAATGATAGTAGCCATATGTTTGGGTTGGTTTGCTTTTCCACGCCTCTTTTTATTCATTTAATGTATTTGAGTGGCTTAGCACTCTAGAAATAACCCAAGAGTTCTTGAGCTAAACTGTATTCTTGTATTTTCCTGTGGAAGACTTAGGAGATTTCACTATGTAGTCGAATTTGACTTTATTACAAAGTTCACGCATAGTTTAATTTCTGATAATCGACGAGAAATAATGTGCACTTAGAAGTGGCGCCACAAAATGCCCATTTACTTTTAAGAGGAATTTCTAATGAGAGCTTGTTAATATTCACTGCTGTGTGCATGAACTTCTCCTGTGCACTACCCCCCCCCCCTCGCACTATTCTGATAGTTGTACTATTTTAAGCAATTTATTGCCTGGGTGGTAGAAACTTGATCCTGATGTTGCTTGTTAGTATTCACTGCTGTGTGCCTAAACTTCTCCTGTGCTCCCTCCCCTTACTTCATCTGATAATTGTACTAATTTGAGCGAATTTAATTTCGTGAGTAATAGAAACTTGATCCTGATGTGAAAAATTAAAATGCAGTCGGAAAGCCCGTTGAGCGAACACATAAATCTTTGCTTTTGTCAAAAGCTTCCATGACGTTTTTAACCAATCCACGATTTCTTGTAGTGAAGACTAAATCATGTTACTAGTGCAATTGGTTATGTTTGGTTTTCCAGATAAAAGCATTTCTGTTTTCTTCTTCCTTAAATTATTGGCAATTTTTTATTGCACCTAAATATAGTTAATTTATAATTATTAACTTATAAATATAATTAATAAATATAATATTAATAATAGCTATTCATCATTTGAAAATAGGGTATTTAAGTCTTAATTGCAATTATTAATTATTTTGATCTTAAATGGTCATTTCATATGAAGTTTTCATATTCCATATGAAGAAATCGTAGTTTTTCTCATTGAATTATTATCAACTTTTTCGGGATCATCAATGTTTAGATTACTAGAATTACAATATACCTAACAGCGTTTACTATTTATAACTTTTATGCTGGATACTTTTTGGTTTATCTTTTTTACGGTTAATTTGCCGAAATATGTGATTTATTGATTTATGAATTCTTAAATCCTGAAATATTTTAATTGTATAGTTCTTTGTTACAAAACTCTTATGTAATCGATTTGGGTATTAAATGATAAAACAGTTAAGTAGGGATTTAATTTTAATCTATGTGCATATAAAATGATATGGGATTTTATCTTTTCGTTAGTAAATGTGAGGGTTATCTAAACGGATTAACACCGAACATTCAGATACATTGCATAATAATATAAATTTGTAGAAAACGTTAAAATAAAATTTCAACCTTTTGATTTGCTAATAAAGAGGAATCCGCGGTTCTTTATATTTTACAATTCACTATTTACTCGGAACTTTCAGGCCAACATTTTTCAGGATAACTTCATTATGAATCTGACTTGAGAAGAATTCATTTAGTCTTATGCATCAAACCTTCACCGAAAAATCTTTGCATTCGTACATGGCGTTAATTAATTGAGTTTATTACTTTTCTTTAATTACTTGAGCCAACTTTTATGCTTTAATTAGCTTTAATTTCGAGGAATCGATCAATGTAGTACTGTGGAAATGAAGGTTACAAAGACGATCAAAGTTTTTATGGTATTAATTAATCATTTCTGTCAAGTTCATGAATTTAATTTGCACATTTCAGATAATTATTTATTTTTGAGAAGTTTTTTTTTTCGTAGTGTAATTAAAGAATATTATACAGTGACGATAATTAATTTTTCATGCATTTGTTATAGACAGCAGATTATATTGCAAAGATATAAACGAAATAAAAATCATTCTAACTCCAAATATGCGTGTTGATATTACATTTGTTGATTACAGCAACAATATTCAATGTAGCAGAATACGGTTTTATTAAATAATAGATTCGATTTAGTATTCCTTCAACAACTGCTGTTGTATTAGTCATAAATAAGGCGCCTTCGGCAACCTGTTTGTTTCTCCAAATTATTGACTTCTTTGGCAGTTAAACTTTAATTATAAAAGGCGTACTATATTGTGATTTAAAAAAAAAATCAACATTGTTATTTAATTAACTGAAAAAAATGAATTTAATTGAATTAGTTTACTACAAATTACTGTTCGGGCAAATTAAAATGTGTATAAATTGTCAAATAAAAATGAAAATCCTCCTAATCCTCCAGATTTAATAACCAAAGAAAGCATTTTTTTTTAAATCTAAATTTTAACATTATCAAAAATAGGCGATTGAATGCTTTGGTAGATGAATTTGAATTTCTCAAAGCATTTATAGCGTTGTTTTAATGTATTGTTTTAAAAATAAGTAGCTGTAACGAAAAAAATAGTTTGTTGATAAAATTGATAGTGTTAATAAAGATTTTAAGTTAATGCAAAAATCTTTTTTTATAATATAATAATGAATTAGAAATTATATATAATATAAACATCAATTTAAATATGTAAGTCATAACGATTACTTTTCTGATAATGTTTTTGCCTATTTCCGATCTTAATTAACCCCTTTGTTTGACATTTATTTCTATCATTTTGATTTCTTTTACGTCTTCTTTCCTCTGCCTTAATAGAGGTTTCAATGACAATGCGAGCCCTCTTCCTAGTATTTCTAATAATATTTTGCCGATCTGTTTGTTAGCTAAGCGAAGCATTGGGATTGAGTGCGCTGCAAGATTGTGCATTGAAGCGCTCCTACGAAGATAATGTTTACATTTGTTTGTTATCATTCAACAATAAATAATAAGAAAATTTTATGTGTCACGTACGTTAGTACTTCATACATGTATGAGAAACGCTTCAAAAGTTAAATTTCCAATGGCTTTGAAGAGATAATTTATGAAAAATATTCATATAAATGGATAAAATTTGAGTTGTGAATTATATTTTTCTTATATTATTATTTGAATATATATTAATTATTTTAGTATAATTACTAATTTATCAAGTATTTACACTCCAATTTAAGTTTATTGAATGGAATCCCACTCGGCATAACTACTATACTTCCGAGTTCGTGGATTACATTATTACTAAGGAAAATTTTCCCTGAAAGATTTGGCTTTTATATGAATGATCAGAAATCTTAATAACCTTATAGAAGATCTCTGATAATTCATATAAAAACAATTTTCTAAAAATAATGCATTTTTAAATGTGTACTAGTTTAACTTTTGGCGTAATTACCTCCATAACATCAGAATATGAGTTCGCTTGGGGGGGGGGACCATATACCATCGTGATTTCGTGCACGTGAGCATTTAATTAAGTTATTTTCTTAGATTAATAATCTTCTCAACGTAGTTCCGACTATTCTTTAATAGAACTACAGCTCAAATTATGAATTCATTGAATGCAGAAACTACTTAACGACTTCTCTTTCAAACTCGTATCTGTATCTAATAATGAAAATAGCGCTATGAATTGAATCTCATTCTGCCGTTTCCTCCTCGCAGCTTTTGTTACCTCTGACATTCAGGTATTCCATATTCGTGCGAAACGTAACGCTCCGTCATTTCCATATCTTCCGGAATTTCTGTTATTCCGTCTCTTTTCGGAGGGTTTCGGGTTACTTCGGAGGAGCAAGGTGGGTGATGTTTCAGCAGCGCAGCACTCGATTATGCAAAGGAAGAGAATTAAAAAGATGAAATTCTCGCCTGGAGATCGAATTAGCCCGTCGGACGTGCCCGGAATATTATTCTAGTGTGTGTGTGTGGGAGGGGGGGGGATCTCTTTAATTACGATGGTAGAAAAGATTGGGAAGAGGTGTAGAATTTCTTAGAAGATCTTGGTGTAATGTTGAAAAGGTTGTCTGCGATGATTCGATTGATCAAACTTCTCGCTTTTAAGCTCCTTTCCTGTTTCATTTATAAATTTGGTATTTTGTATTCCTGAATTGTTACCGCAACAATCCCATGGACTACTTCTTGGGACTTTGCCTCCCTTTCTCTTTTTCGTTTGACTTCGTCCTGAAACGAATTTGGATTACATCATCGCTTTGCACCAAAAGAGTTACGAGATCCATGCATTGGTTAAGCTAATACTAAAATTAGTTTATTGTCAGAATACTATTGGCATGGCTTTTTGAAAAACCGATTTTCAAATTCAGTATTTCCAAAAAAAAACGGTTTTAGCCGTTTTCTCGAATACAGTACACTCCCGATTATCCGCGGAATTGGGTGGCGCGGCCGCCGCGGATAACAAAAATCGCGGATAATCCGAAAAAAGCTAAAAACGGGTATAGCAAAAAAGAAAACAGTCATTCCAACTTTGAAAAATCGTTTTATGTACAATTAAACGTAAAATAAACAGCAGGAAATGTTTAACTAACGCTTAATATTTTAGTATATCACTCAAAACTAACCTAAAATGCATTTTGTTAATGAAAACAGAAAAGTGCTTTGTATTTACGAGAGGCGTCAAAGATACACAGAAAAATTAATACATATGTACTGTTTTAATACTGTAATGTATTATGTAATTACAGAAGCATAACTGTAAAACTGCACCTTTTTGAAAAAATCAGTAAAAAAAAAAAAACTTTGTGCAGCAGGCGCGAATAATCGGGAGTCTACTGTATTTGTCAAAAAAAAAAAAATCCTAGAATATGGGAAAATATTTTATTTAATTTATATAAAATAACAAAAAACGAAATCAATGTCAAAGTCAAAATATATATATAAAAAAATTAAGAATTACATATACATATTATTTACACAAAATAACGAAAATTCGAGCAAAAATTTCAAATAATATTTATATTAAGTTCACCTAATTTTAATTTCTCCTAAGAAAATAGGATTTTAAAAAATATAAAGTATTCACTGAACGTTGGCTAAGTCTTGTTTTTATTTTGGGCGCAATATTGCCTGAATCCTTCACTAGCTACTGTTTTATAATTTTCATGGCATCAAATAACAAATCTAAGTTTTTTGTTCTTTTATTCGTTGACTCAAATAATGAAAATTCAACTTTCAGTGTCTTTCAATTTTTAAGTTTCTCTTCAGGGTCTTCAAGAAACTTTTGAATTGATTTTTCACCATGGCTTCTTTCAAAAAAAAGCATTACTCTGATGAGTAGTTTCTTCGACTTGCTCTTCATCAGAATTGGTTTCCACATAAGAATTCGGAAATATTTTAGACAACAGCATCTTTTCAGATAACTTAATAATTTTGGTTTTTGAAGCTAAAGAAAGTGCACTAGATTTCTTCTCGGAACTATGTAGAAATGTGTGAGTGCAGCAAAACAGTTGCTACCTCTACTTCTTTCTTGAATTCGTTCTTCTAAAGCATATAATAATTTGAAACTTATTTAAGTGTTTAAATTTTTTAGTTCATTTAACGGAAATTCAGATATACCTTTTCTTGTTAATAAATTGGTATCTCGTCGCCTAAGCCTTCAGCTGCGAGACGAATCGGTCCCAACCGATAAAATTCGAAATATTTGTTTGTTTATATTTTTGAGGAAGAGGAATATCCAGGCGTTCGAGAAAACCAGTTTTCTTAATTTAAAAACCGGTTTTCAAATGTGACAAATTTACTTTAAAAAACCGGTTTTTTAAAACCGGGTTTGAAAAACCGTCAAACCCTAGACCTTACCATAAAGTCATCTTGGCCTTTTTAGTATTCACAATGCAGTTCCTATTTTTTGATGATATCTAGCGTACTTGGAACTTAATATCTAATAAATGCATGATTTATTTTTTCTTTCAAACCACATCATGCTCTTCATTCATTGCAATATATGTAAGATCTTGATAAATTGCCACAAATCCAGGATTATATAAAATTTCTTTGTTCTCGGGAATGATATATAAAATGCATTGCTTATTGTGAGAAATATTATATTAATAGCCAATGAATATTTTTGTCTTCTTTTACTCTTAGTATAGAAGTTTCATCTCTTAATTTTCCGCCGTTTTGTTGTTTTTTGTCATCAAACTAATATACTTGAACCGTCTTCATTTCTAATATGTGACAGTATTTTTGTTTTCCCCTGTTTGATAGGCTTTATTTATTTCTTACCTATTTTTCCCGTAAATATAAACATCTTTAAAAATGCATGAATGCACTTATAAGAAGTTTCCTATATGACATATTTACTCCTCTCGTGTCTCATTATGTTATGCATAAGAAAAGTTTTTTGCTTCAAGAGAATACATTATTTCGGGCAGAATTGATATTGTGCCTAACTTATTCATATTTTGATGACAGCACAGAATGTCGGTTGCTCATTTATGTAGCATATTTATAACATTCTAGGGATTTGTGAATATTGGGGATTCTGCTTGTAGTAAATTAATCTTTTTTTTATGTCGTTGTTTCTCGTGTGTATTTAAAAAGAATATTATCATTTTATTTATTTTTTATTATTCAGTAGTCGTAGATACATTTTTCTTTCCATATGGAATTATAAATGATTTCATACAAGTTGTATGAAATCATGTAGTTTGTTTTACATGCATAAAAATATAAAAATGTTATTTTTACAAACATCGTTTGTTAATGAGTGAAAAAATATTATATTCGTTATTACGTTATTTGTTACAGATTATTTATTAAATAATCTGTCATGATAATTAAACAAATCATTAATAACACTTAATGTCATTTTTTCAAGAATTTTATTATTATCGTTATTTTTCCCATGACATACATATTAAAAAGAAACTTAAAAAAATTCCTATGTAATTCATATAAACAGTTGAGAAATTAATTAATTAAAAAATGTGAAACTAAATTGACTAGTAATTAATTGAAAAAAGAAATTTGCATTATAACCCCCATTAGCTGAAAATATAAAAAATATTTTCAATTTTAAATAAAGGAAAACATTAATTTTCATTTCTTTATTTATTTTATATGTACACCAGTCACCACTATTTTATTTATATATTTCCTTTATGTATGATTCGAATGATTTAATGAAAATGTTAAAAATTCTCTTATTAAAGGTCTCAAATTGTTAAACCAGATAATTTTTACGGCCTTGATTTTTGTTATAAAGTATTCGGTACTACAGTCGGATGATAGGTTTTTCTGTTAAAATTTTCATTATTAAAACATGAACTATGTATAAGGCATCTGCTATTAAAACTTAGAAGAATTGTTGAAGCCACGAAATTTATTGTTATTTATACGGTATTTAAAAAAAAAACATTTATCGATGTAATACTATATCAATAATTTTAGCAAAGAAAATTTCTTCAAATCGGCCCTTTCATAGTAAAGTCTAGGAAAATAAAGTACTTGTTCATTTCTAGAACCGCCGTGATAAATTACCATAAAGTGCTAATTGTCTCCATTCATCTTAGCGAAATCTTGGCGTCTTATGTATAATGGAGATTGGCGATTTTGGCATAGTCTGAAAATCGCCGAGTAAATCCATTATCTTAGCACTTTTGGCGTAATCTTATAATCGCCAAGTAAACCTGAGAACCGTAAAAATTAAAATAAGTGTCTAAAATTATTCAGTCTTAATAAATAACAAACATTTTCACTTAGTATTTGCGCAAGGAAATAAAAATTATCTTTTAATATTGATTCAGATTTATTTTGCGCCATTCTTTATTCATATTTTTTATTATTCCGTGAAAAATGCTTGTGCAAATATTTGTGAGGTGTCGTCAGTTCGTGCAAATACCTCTCAATAGGCAAACAGACTTCTGTGAAAAATAATTTTTTTTTTTGTAACCGCCGTCTTTTAATGAAATCTTTTGAAGAGAAAGAGAGAAAAAAATATTAAACCGTTTGACCTTTTAAAACTTGAATGTATCTGGAGATGATTGAAGTTTTTCATTTTCAGTTCATTGTGTATTTGTTGCTCAGAAGGAAAAACTCATTACATTTGTTTGAGTTTTTGGTGTAGTGGCTTCATTTGAACACGCTGAATACTTCTAAGATCATTTCTCGTTACTTTTGTAGTTTAATTTTCACATCCTTAATTTTATAAGTAAATAATTTTTTTGTTAAGTTAATATCATGATATGTAAGAAGAGGTTACCGTATTCTGATCTGGAAGTAAAGATTAAACAAATATTTTGCATATTCCAGAGATTATAATTATTCATCTTCATTTATTTTCAAAGTAAATATTATTGCGTGTAAGAATAATTGGATAATATCTCAGTTTTAATCCCTGTTGCAGAAATACGGCTAAATCGAAAATGGAAGAGAAATTGCTTATCATAATTAAAGTTGGGTTTTTTCAATGTTGCTTCAAGTCAATCCATGAAAACGCAAACGTTTTCTGTGGTTTGTCCATTATTATTTGTCCTCAAAGAGTGTTTTTTGATGAATTTACTTATAAAACGTTGACTCACTGTAAACGTTATTTATAATTTTGCGGTTTGGTGTGGTTTTGGTTTGAAAGTGCCGTTGTGATTCACGTCTTTAAAAATTAAGAGTCATCCTACAATTAATTCAACGTATTCTCAAGTCTTTCCCTTTTAAAACAACAACAATAATAATAAAACGACAATGAGATGGTTTTCGCATATTGTTACATTACCTTCTGTATGAAGATGGGGAAAATCGTAGCATTTTTTTAACAATTTCAATCGACTCCTTTTCTGTAGAGTAAACTCTTACAACTGTTAATTGTCATATGATCTAGAATTATTTCTGAAATTACTTAATGGCAGTAATGTTTACAAAGTTTCAATCTTTCTAGTGCTCTTGTATTTATGGCTTTGGTTACAGGTATGATCAGTGGACATGCTGGTCTTTTCAAGATATCCTGTTTTTCTGCATTGGCGAGTTGTGTAATATCATATCATTTTTTTGTAAACCTCAAGTTTGTCTCTACCAATTGCTATTATAAGTTAATATTAACTTTTATATTTCTCGATTAATTTAGTACCTGATATATATTCCTGATACAATAGTAAATTTGAACTTTATTTATTTATTTATTTATTTTTTGCGCTGAATGTTATACAAAATACATGTTAAGATAATTAAATAATAATACACAAAAACATTGTGACTTTGTTTGATATTTAATGAGTATTGTTAAGGATTAGCCATTCTTAAATATTTTAAAACATTCTTACATTAATTTGCTTGATAGTAAAAATTAATCTTTTAATCAGAAATAGGATGGTCAACGCATAAATTCTCTGAGGTAAATTGGAATTTTTATCACATTCATAATTTGTTTTAATGAAAACAGGGGAAGGGGGATCCATTTTCTCTTGGTTCCCAACCTCTTTTTTTTTTTTTTTTTTCCCTCCTGTAATTTGTATTTTTACATTTTTGGATTCACTTCTAGATTTTTATTTTTTTTGTTGTTGTTTAAAATAAATCAAACTAAGTACTTTATAGTGCTATGAGTAATAAAAGAACGTTTTAAAAACTTCTCTTTATTATCTCCTTTATTTTGTTTAATGTTTTTTGATCTTCTTCATAAATACCAAGGAAATTTATTTATTTATTTATTATCAAATACATTACCAAGTTGTGCAACTTGTATGAAATCAAAATTTAACTAAAACGAATATTTATGGCTGATGGCTAAGTTATGAAAGTATTAAAATAATTCAATGTCATTGAGAATACATAACTACAAAATTTCAAGAATTAGTACGAATCAAGTTAAATACATGTGTAGAAATAATAAGTACACATTGAAAAAAAAGTAATGTACAGTACACTCCCGATTATCCGCGGAATTGGGTGCGCGGCCTCCGCGGATAACAAAAATCGCGGATAATCCGAAAAAAGCTAAAAACGGGTATAGCGAAAGAGAAAACAAACTTTGAAAAATCGTTTTATGTTCAATAAAACGTAAAATAAACAGCAGGAAATGTTTAACTAACGCTTAATATTTTAGTATATCACTCAAAACTAACCTAAAATGCATTTTGTTAATGAAAACAGAAAAGTGCTTTGTACTTACGAGAGGCGTCAAGGATACACAGAAAAATTAATACATATGTACTGTTTTAATACTGTAATGTATTATGTAATTACAAAAGCATAACTGTAAAACTACACCTTTTTGAAGAAATCAGTCAGTTGTGTTTGCTTCTTGCTTTGGAAGCATTTTTTCTTTGTTTGGAAGCAATAAATAAATAAATAAATAAAAAATACTTAGTGCGGCAGGCGCGGATAACCCGCCCGCGGATAATCGGGAGTCTACTGTACTACATTTTTTATTTTTTATGTATTTGATTGAATTTATAAAATATAATGTTTTAATTCGATATTGTCAGATACTAAAAATTGTCCCATTTCTTAGTTAATATATATTTTATTCTTTTCATTGGAATTTCAAAATTACGTGAGCAGGATATATTATTCATTCATGAGTCATTTGTTTAAATTAAATCAATTATGATAAAAGCAAGATTCAGCTTCAAAAATTCAATCGCATAGTTGAATGAAAGTTGCTGCAGTAACCATAACGATGAGAAATGGAAACGAAAACAAATTTGAGAAGAAAATTTGTCTCCTTTAATAAATTGGTTAGAATTTGCCCCCATTTCAGTCACATTATAATTCGTTTTTGGAATCTCAGTTGGTTGCCAGAACGTCACTCTTGAATTAATTAAAACTGTTGTTTGAAGAAATTTCGTCTGACTTGCGCCATAATTAAGATTTCGCCTTAAATAAAAAATGACTTTCCTTAATACTAGCCAAAGTGGCGAGCATTGTTGTTACGGACAACTGTCCACTAAATCGATTAAGATAGAGTAAACACAGCTTTTAAAAAAAAAAAAAAAAAAAAAAAAGCCTTGTTGATAATATTTCTCTGGAATGATTTTTTTTTTTTTTTTTTTTTTCATATTTTACTATATAATAAGAATTATAAAAAGTTATCTATACAAAAGATTAAAGTCTCTATCACTCATATATATATATATATATATATATATATATATATATATATATATATATATATATATATATATATATATAATAAGTATTATTTCTATAATATTCAAGTAGAATTTTTGTTTTGATTTTTAATGCGTGTGTCTTTAAAATTGTAACTATATGGATTTTCTCAAATTATCTACAAGACCTCTCTTATGGAATTAAATTTTAAATTAAGTCAACTAATA
Organism: Argiope bruennichi; assembly: GCF_947563725.1. Taxonomy (NCBI): domain Eukaryota; kingdom Metazoa; phylum Arthropoda; class Arachnida; order Araneae; family Araneidae; genus Argiope; species Argiope bruennichi. Next base: position 92,014,661 of record NC_079160.1, read on the forward strand.
ATTAACTTCTGAAAATGTTAAAATATTCTATTACCATACCCATCTGAGTAAAACAACTAATTACAAAATTCCGTTTTTACAAATATGAAACAAGGTAAATGAAAGAGTTTGAAAATAGATAAGTGCAGCTTATATACCTATTGCTTTTCTATCAGATGCGTGTACTCATTAATGTGAAATATCTAAACATTGATTAAAATGAATAGACTTTGTCCGTGATGACCGTCTTTACCATTTCAATGAATAAGGGATATATTCAATATGTATTGCAACATCGAATTTAAGCATATCCTTTGGCACCTGCCTCCGCATTTACTCTGCGTGCGCTTTGATATATTCCTTGTTTCGCATGTTCCTGGAAAGCACCTGACACCTACCTGCTTTCGCTTGCTGATGTTTAATCAAATGAATCCGCAGGTGGGCGCGCTTAATTGCTATTTTATGCATAGGGTTTACGTGCAGGTGCCAACCAGCTTCTTGCGTTACTGGAGGAGTCCTCACCTGCCTCTTCTGTCGGAAAGGTTGTTTTGACATTCGGTTGTTAATTTTTATTTAACCGTAGTACCCAATTCTGCTTTACACGTCACTTGATGTTTATTATGTCGCTAGAATACTTGTTAACAAAAGAACGGTGTTTCGATCTCCCCTCCCCCGTTCCAGTATCTATTCTGTGGTACTGCCCTCTAGAAAATCCAACATACATGAAAATAGAACTGAACCTTTGTGCTCGGGACATGTTGCATTCAGTCAAACATACTACCGTTTTGTGACCCATCCTCCCTCTACAAAAAGCTGATGTAAAATCTATTCGCTTTCGTATGGGAAATGCTCACTTTGACTCGTAAAAATCTCATTTTCAACGAAAGGGCAGCAGTGTGTTTTTCTTGTTCCTTTTAGTATAAATTTATTTTGATAGAATGCTCTTTTTTAATATTTATCGTGTTCGTTTTTTCAATTCATATACTTTAATAAAACTCTCCAAATATTTTTAATATTTTCAAAGGCTGCCTTTTTTGCTTTTGTTTTTTCCCCACCCCCTACTTATTTAATAATTTTAACTTTTCTTTGTAGTTTTGCTTTGTTTCTAAACGTTTTGAAAAGCATTTTATCATTATTCTTGTGTATTTACTTTTGTTTTACAATTATAGCTGTTCGTTTTAAAATTCTGAAACTCTATCCATTGATTGGTAGATCATTATGCTTAATGCTATTCGTGATGTTCAAGCGCACTGACTTTCGAAGTCAGTGATTTTAAGCCAAGGGCGCGTCTCTAGTTTTTTCAGTAGCGCCATCTAGGGCCAAGAGTACGATTTAGCTACACACACGTCAAACCCCTTTTTACGGGGCGGATTTCATTCATGCATTTCATTCACTCATCCACAGATCGTTATTTAGACCTGAATCAGAGAACGATCACCCCTGATCCAGTACCCCTAGTGGTATTACTCTCGACATGGAGAACTTTGTGGCCAAGCCAGATCTATACGTGCGCCAGCCACCACTCACACGAAGAGTCTTCTGCCGGTGAGGTTCGAACTCGCAACCCAAGGGACGCGAATCCAACGCCCTACCAATCAGGCTATCTCGGCCCGCGCTATTCATATTGGTTGGTCTGTATATGTTTGATCTCGATTTGTTTAATTTGAATAATTTTGAGTTACCTTTTATAGTTTTAAATCATATTAAACCATAATCTTGGCTCAGTATAGCCAAATATGGATCTTGCGGGATTAAAATATCAAAATTTTAAATCAAACCTTCATGCCTGTATTTCTCAAACTATGGTGAATGTGCTTCTTATGGTTCACTGCATCATTTTAAGTGGTATAATTTTTGGTTGAAATCTTCTTTAATGAGCTTCTTGAGTTTGTCGCCAATATGGTAATGCAAACAAGCTGAGGGAATACTTTTCTAGCAACCCTATTCATAATATATTGAGTATTGTGTATCTTGTCAACCATCTTGATTTTAAACTTTGGTTGCATAGAATCCTTATCAATTTAAAGGTTGAACATTAAAGTAGATCAATTTTCACTTAGATTAAAATAAATGTGAAATGGCATTTTTTTATATTTTTAATTTATATATATATGTGTGTGTGTGTGTGTGTGTGTGTGTGTGTGTGTGTGTGTGTGTGTGTGTGTGTTGCCGGCTATGTATGGAACGTCGGCATTCTATAGGAACCTATAAAAGGTCGAGTATTTTCAAGCAAAATCTGAAATTTGTGAATTATTGTATACTAGCCGCCTTTGGCGACCAGCCGGTTCGCCAATCTTAATGTTCGTTAAAATTTTAATAATTAAATATTTTATGCAATTTCTACTTTAATAGCTTCTTCATCAAAATATTTTAAAACTTCAAATTTTGATTGTCATATAATTCATTCATAATATTATAAAGGCCTTCAGTCATAACGTAATATGTATCTCTCTCATTTTCTGTTAGCACCCGTAGAATGTATGCTTTAAATTAAAGTGTAAAGAATGAATCTTCAATGAATATAATAATATTTTTTATTGAAACAAAGCATTTTTTTTATAATCTGCTTACTGAAAATAGAGTCACTCAGCGTTTAAACTTTATGGGCACTAAAGAATATCTTTTTTAATTTATGTAATATCTCAAGAGTTTGGCAGATCAATTAATTAACAATGTTTAAATTTAAATGCATCAAACACTAAGAAAATAAAACGAATCGCTTAAAATAAACGGTTGAAAACAGGTTTTAAAAAAACTACTTAAAAAACGACGTACTTAAAACTATAAGCATATAGAAAAAATATATAACTAACATAAATACAATTTACTTACAAAAGCATGCAACTAACCCAAAAATAATTTAAATCATCCATTGATAACGTTGTCATGGCAACAATCAGAACACAAAGCGCATGCGTGAATTTTCAACGCCAGTTACGTAACGCAAATACGTGACTTTTTTTTCTACGCCAGTTGGGGTAACGCTATGCGGATTAGAAATTTTTAATTTCCTTTATTCTGTTTTATTTTAATTCAAAAGTACTTCAGAATGAATCTGAAAGATCGATTCATTAACAATGTTTAATTTTAAATGCATCAAACATTAAGAAAATAAACAGAACCGATTGAAATAATCCGCCGAAAATTTTTAACCCTAGCCTCATTACTGTTGGGAGAGAAAAAAACTGAAGCCTTTTTCGTTTGGCGGTGGGGAAAATGGAAGATTTATTTGGCGGTGGGGAAAATGGAAGATTTTTTTGGCGGGAAAGTTAGTTTTTAATTAATAATTAAAATTCTAATTAAAAATTCGAAAAAAGGAACCCCAGGTGCACATTCCCAACCTCCAAGGTATACATGTACCAAATTTGGTAGCTGTATGTCAAACGGTCTGGTCTGTAGAGCGCCAACACGCGCACACACACACACACACACACATTGAGCTTTATTATAAGTATAGACTATATACCTTGGCCAAGAATTCTGTAGATTGACAAATACTATTTAAGCTAGCAACGCTGTATAAGCTCGTGATAAAGCTATTATTTTAATTTAGGAATGAAGAATAGAAAAAATATAATTTTCATCACTTTTATTGGCATTGTTAGAGAAGATATGAATTTCCTTTTTAGACATTTTGTGCGGACATGTGCATCAAGGTTTCCTTGAAATAAACTTGGGCAACAAGTAGCAGAAATGGTAATTTCATCCATACTTTTTGAAACAATCTCTTCACAAAACATGTTAAAATTGTGAATCAAATTTCATTTACTTAAATTATTATGTTTTTGAATTGTCGCGTTTATATGCCTGCAAAACAGACGGTCAACCCCTTGATGGATTTGGTTTCAAATTTGATGCATGTATACACTTCAGATGTTAAACATGTGTAGCAAATTTTATATTTTAATGTTGTTTCGCTGTCTTGTACAACAGCCGGACACAGACTTTCTCTTAATGGATTTTGTGGATGTAAAGATTATTTACCAATTTTCTGTCTTCTAGCTCAAAGCGTTTTTGATATATCGTATTCACACACAAACATAAATCCGTAAGTGTGTTTTTCATGTTGAAAGAGGCCTGCAACGCGGAGTTTCGTCAAAATATTGAGTTTGAATTTTTGTTAATTACAGTACTTTCCCGTTTTGCGCTTCGTGTATAAGGGAGTAATAGAGATTAAGGTCAAATAAGACAAATAAAAATTTGAAAGTAAAGACTAAATATCAAGTGACATCAATTCTGCCACCTTTTCTGCAGAAGTATTTGCATTATTTGAAACCTTACATCTGCCTCATTATCTGATTTCCGCGTGATCAAGTGTTAAATCCTTCATTCACAGTGAAGCCACGCGAGTGTCGATTGTATCATATTTATTCCAGCCATTCGCTTTGTACGGTCTTCTTTCACTGAAGAGGCTTGAAAAAATTTAACTGGTACAATTTAAGGGTGTATTTCAACGTCAGTGATAAACTGATTACAGTATGTATCGTGCAGTTTATTTCATGTTTTAGTGTTTTATTTTGAATATTTTAATCAAACCGGCAAAATTTAAATTTCCAACATCCAATAGCATGCCTATACAATTATTGTTATTTTGCATATTTCCTAAATATGAGATTACTTTCTTTAAATGCGTTTCTAAAATCACAAATTGCTTTTTAGAAGAAATAAAATTTAATGGATTCCGCAGTAAAATTATTTAATTTACGTAGTGTGTATAAAAAATAATTCGTGATGCTTGTTTTGAATAAAAGCCTTATCCTTGGCTTTTTTTCCTGCTTTTGCAATTATGTAGAATGCTTAGGAAAAGTAAATAAAGTATTCAAGTTATTTTCATCTTTGTCTAAAGATGCCTAAAAATTCTATAAAAAGCAGATGTTTCATACGTTGCTGTTCGCATATTTTTAAAGTCTATTATATTGTTTTCCTGCAATGTTAGTCGCATCGCAGAAAAGAGAGATCTACAGATACTAATATCAATTCAGTGACCGCAACCATTTGGCGAAGAATTTTTGTGGCTTTGGCGATGAAATTGAAAGTTCTAGTAAATACAGGAAATTCGTTTCTATTTCTTTAGAGTCCAAGATCTGGAAATAGTTCTAGAAAACTCCATACCATATTGGGATATTACAGGCTGCAAAGCGCTGGTATTATCATTTTTCTGTCTGAAGTAGTGTGGGGCAAATTCAGTTGTGCATTTTGAGCCCTATTACTGCTTTGAACTAGCAATTTCTGTAATGAATTTCTACAAGTGCAGTGTTTTGTGTACACTTAGGCTTTGTTTTTGTTTTCTCTGCTTCATATTTCACGTGAAATAAAGTATAATTTCTCCGACTTCTTTTATTAAAGTCACCGTACACACACATTTAACGATTTCTGCAACATTTTATGTTATACACTTGTTTTATGAAATAGATTAATTCCTCGTAATGCATGATCAAAATTGAAATTGTACAATTGTACTTTGCAAATAGATATATAATATATGTAAAATAGTATATATTAATGCATTGAATTTTGTACAATGGTTATATTAAATATCTTTGGATAATCAATTCGATTTGGCAGTGTCTGACCTACACAAAGGCAACGTTTTTCGAATTTAATATATTCTCAGCGTCTTTGGAAAATTCCGACTTCATCAACACGTTGTAAGTAAAAATCCAGTGGGCAGTTTTTTTCAAAATATTCAATAATTTTTTATGGATTAGATAAAGAAAATAAAATACGTTTTAAATAACACAAGTTTATTAAACAAATTCTAATAAATATAATGATGGTGAACTTGAAAATCTGGGATCAAAACTGGACACAGTAACATGCATATTATTCTCCACCTTGATATTCGCGCGCTTTAAATTTTTTGCAGCTATGCAAAAAAAAAGAAAAAAAAATCATACAGACAGTAAAATTATATAATGTCACTTTCTTGTATTATTTTATAATTTAAAATGTTGTTTCGTCTAAAAAAAATTTTGTGATTTGTTTAGTGTTTTACCATATTTTATTCAATGATAATTAAATTACATTTCTTCTTCTTTTCTAGGTAAGTTCCATTTTTTCCTGAAATATTCTGGCCTTCTGTATTAGAATGCGAGAGGTAGTAAGTTAAATAATTAATTATTAACTTTTGTGTGAAATTCACTGAAAGTCATAAGATTGGATGAATGCTTCTTTGAAGATTATCACAAATCTAATAAAGTAATTAGTTGCGTTTATGAGCCTAATATAATATTACATACTTGGCTCGTGTTAGTAAATTCCTCATTTTATGTTTTCTAATAAACATTAAAAATTAATAAGGTAATTTTTAGTATTTATTAGGGATGAAAATACCGTTTCAAATGTTAAATTTCCGTATCATGATTTGAAAAATATCGGATCTAAATATTCAAAAAAAAAAAAAAAAAAAGCACTACATCTAGACATCTCTGAATTTTATTTTTAAATTGTTTTTTAGTCCCCCTTTTTTTTTTTTTTGTGGAATTTAAGTTTTTGTTTGTTAGGAAGCTTCATATAAAACAAATTACATCAGTTCATTTTCTTGCAATTCTTTTAACTAAGTTTGATTTCTTGTTTGGGGGGGGGGAAGAGTGCGGGGAAAAGTGATGAATTAGCGTCTCTTTTTATATAAAAATTGTGGACGCTTGCATGGGAGCACATACCTGATGGCTGTCACCAAGTGAAGACAGACAAAATTATCACCTTCTGTTGCGCAGCTCTTTCAAAACAAGAATTTAATTGTATAAATCTGCAGAATCTGCTCAAGTGCTTTCAATTCCTTCCATCAACAACAGATTTCTACCTCGCATCTCTTGAAGCCTGCCATCTGGTGCTTACTCTTGAAAAAAGGATCTTGAATCATGAGTTTTATCTCATCGGAACGAGTGTCTCTCGTCTGTTATCAGACGAGAAATGGACGTGATTACGCAAAGTTTGCTTAAAATTGAAGGGCATAGCAAACAAAAGAAAGGTTTCTTTGCTTTTCTGACGGCAGATAGAATGAGCTGATAAAAGGAGCATTTTGCCTTGAAGATAAAATTGCAATTTCCTTTCTTTTTGATGAATAACCTGGTAGCGATTTCCTGCATCTAAACGTTTATTGGAAAGGAAACTGAGATTTAAAAAAAAAAATTAAATATGGAATTGTGACATTTACTTCAGGAAGCGCAAACGTTCATTGATTGCACTCATTGTTGAAAATTATTCTAAGTATTCGATCATACGCATAAATGCTGACGGTTTCCCTGATTTGACTTACGTTATTCATTCTTTAGTCAAGTGAAATGGTTTTATCTTGTTTAAAATGTATGACGTTGAGATTTTTAAAAAAATTTAAATATGAAGTTGTGACCTTATTTTAAACACTACAAAAATTGTACAGGAGAATTGATTGATTCATACATTGATTGCACTCATTTTGAAAATTCCTCAAAGTATTTGATCATACGCATAAATGCTGACGGTTTCCCTGATTTGACTTACGTTATTCATTCTTTAGTCATGTGAAATGGTTTTATCTTGTTTAAAATGTATGACGTTGAGATTTTAAAAAAAAATTAAATATGAAGTTGTGACCTTATTTCAAATACTACACAAATTGTACAGGAGAATTGATTGATTCATACATTGATTGCACTCATTTTGAAAATTCCTCAAAGTATTTGATCATACGCATAAATGCTGACGGTTTCCCTGATTTGACTTACGTTATTCATTCTTTAGTCATGTGAAATGGTTTTATCTTGTTTAAAATGTATGACGTTGAGATTTTAAAAAAAATTTTAATATGAAGTTGTGACCTTATTTCAAATACTACACAAATTGTACAGGAGAATTGATTGATTCATACATTGATTGCACTCATTTTGAAAATTCCTCAAAGTATTTGATCATACGCATAAATGTAGACGGTTTATCTGATTTGGCTTGCGTTATTCATTCTTAAATCGTGTGAAATGTTTTATCATATATAGAATTGTGACCTTTATTTCAGAAACCACTACCATTGCACAGGAAAGTTGATTGATTGATTCAGTGTTTAAAATGCTTCTGAATATTTGATCATACGCATAAATGCAGGCGATTTCTTTTGACTTCCGTTATTCATTCTTAAGTCGTGTGAAATGATATTATCCTATATAAAATGGATGATGCGGAAAATTTTTTATGATCTTCACTAATATTTGAAATTAAATTCCAAATATTATTCATGATTTTATTTGACTGAAATTGTTATACATCGCCTCATAGAGACAATCCGAATGATTCGGATTGAATAAATCAGCCATTTCAGATGCACGTCTTTTCGTGGAAATAAGAATTTCAGTGTTTTCAGAATCGAATTTTATCATTCTTGAGATCAACTAATTTTCTTTTATATTATAATTTTGTGTTAATTATTTTCAATTTCTCAAACACTTTTTATATTTATTTTACTTTTTGGTATTTTTGTTTGGTACAATTCATAATATTATGAAGTTCGGTTTTTTTAAAAGCCATATCATATTTCAGTAATACTTAAACTTTTGATGGGTAAAAATAACATGATTTAATATATTAAATTATGTAAAATAGTAATAATACGTCAAAAACTGGAAATTTATTCTTCTAACTTATTGTCATTTTAATTCCTTTGGAACAAAAAAACCTGGTAGCAGGAGCAATAAAACGTTTTCACTTAAATTCGTTTCATATTATAAAATAAGAATGATTGTTAGCTTGATTAATTTTGTCTTTTTATTTTATTTTTATTTATTCTTTTTGACCCAAAATTCATTGTTCTGATTATACTTCTTCATATTAATTGCTTGTCAGGATGAAAGCAATTTTACAAATTGACGAAAATTGATGTGAAACTTTCAGTTACTGAACAATGTTTTTATCAAAAAATAAAATCCTATTTCTTTTAATAATACAAAAAGGTGAATTTGCAGTTTTTCAAGTATTGCGCATTATTGAACACAAAGTAGTTCTGAAAAAGTGGAATTAAAATTTGTGTATTCTCACAGTATGAAAAAACAGGCATGATACAGTTGCATTGCCAGCATATTGATACTTGTTTTTCGACTAATAAGTGATGGTGAACAAATCTTATATGGCCCGCACGTTAAAAGAATTACTCTAAGAAAAGTTATTAAGACGGAGTATTTCGATTAAAATTTACCAAGGACTCTCTGAGTTTGAAGATATCACACCAAACGAAAACTCTCCCCCTCCCCACCCTTTTTTTTTTTTTTTTTTCTTCTTCTTCTTCTTTTTTCCCATTAGCTTTCAGTTTATTCTTCATCAAAAAGCTGCTATGCTAGATAATTCGTTATTATTTATTTTAAATAGATTAGCGTCCCTTTTTGAAATTAAACGAATTCTGTTTTGTGAGGAGCATCTTTAAATTGAGCTATTATCAAATGATGTGGATGATTTCCATGCTTCAAACTTTATTACCACAAACTCCTTCAAAGTGATCCATAATAATAGATTTAACGATCACGATGCTCCACCCCCCCCCCCCTAGATATGGTAGGTCTGATGTAAATTCGAGACTCAAACGTATCTGTCTTTCCCGCAACTTCACCATCAGGTTGCCCACGACTCTGATTCCTAACTGCTGTAGTACTCAGTCTGCTATCGGATGAATTATTAAAATTTAAATGAATGGCATATTTTACTGCTGTTGAAGATTATGGAACAAGGAAATAAACTTCCATTTTTTCAACTTATTTTTGAAAAAAAAACAAAAAACTTTTTAATATTAAAATAAATTCTGACAACTTTGGCGATCCATTTGAATCTTTATTTTAAAAAGGAATAAATAAAATTATTAATGTAAGAATTTATAATCCTCAATGAAGAATTAGGATTTTATTCCCATTTTTAAAAAAGAGCCGAATAAAAAGAATATTGAAATATTTTCTATCGCCTGTTTAAAAATATTTTATTTTACCCCTCTCCATTTTTTTCTCTCCCCTCCCATCGTGATATCCTAACTAAAAATGATAAAATTTGTACCTGCCTCTGATGACATTAATTAATCAAAATAGCAGGGGATTTTACGTATCAGCTGAAAAGAAAGGAACGAATGTGTGTAAAGATCATAAATATTAAGTCGTATTTATCGGCTTTTCTCACGCGCATAGTAACGTGCCGTGGAATTTATTATTCGTGAAGGAGATTATAAAATCATTTTTCCGGCGGCATCAAAGACCTGACAAAAAAATTAGAACTCAGCGCCAAAGTGGGATTGTCGTCGTTAAATACGAAGGTTTTAATCTCTCAATAATTAAACTTGCAAAGTAGTTTCCGAAAAATAGCTCAAATTAACTTTTTGTAACCAACGTGCTCGGTCTAGCCACATGTCCAGTATTTTAAAAAAAAATCAAATAAATGAAATTGAAAAATCCTTTGCAATTTTCTTTTTAACCACCGACGTCCAATAAAACGAAGGGGATCCAATCACCTTCCACGTCACTAGGCATTCCAATTAATGCCTCGGTTGCCATAGCAACAGCTATCATTATAAGTAAAAGCGAAGAAATAGAGACGGCTGCTGCCATTCACGTGAAGCCAAAAGATGGTCTTTCGATGGAGGAAAACGCACAGAACTGCTTCATTAAGAATCCGCAAGGCTTTTTAAACGAGCTTCTCTTTCTGTCTCTTGACGTTTTTGAAAACGAAACTATCAGCAGAATAAATAAAGAGGACATTTCTAATTTTCCCGAATTCGAGCGAAAATCTTTTTAAAGGTTTAAAAGAAGAGAGGGGGATATTCAAATAAGGGAAAGTTCTCTCCCCATCAGCCATTAAAGTTAATAGGTACACCAACAAGAGGTTTTATCCTTGTACAAAAGGAGGAAATATTTAACTTCGGACCGAGCATTGATTAGAAGCATTTGAGTCGAAGAAAAAGCAGTCAAACAAGTCGTTAAAGATTGAAAGTGCACGAGAGAGACGATATAATTTTTCTTGGCGATCATAAACCGTGATTTTTATGTCTTCGCCAAACCCATCAAATCGGGCAAGAATGTGCCAAAGGAATAGATTTTCAGCGACACTTGACCAGCCAAGTCGCTGAACTTGTTCACTTGGAACGTGTTAGTTGACGAAGCCAGACACCCCTAGTGTAATGATAAAATAAAGAATCTGATGATTCTTTCCGCCTGATGGCGTTTTATTAGTTAGTTGTTTTTAGTTAGTATTTTAGTTGTATAAAAGATAAAGCGCTTCTATGCGTGAAATTATTTTTTGAAATTAAAAGGTATTAAAATGTTCTAAAAAGTTTTTATCCGCACTACTCGCTCGCGTTATGTTATTACATAAAACTAATGCCAGTCATATAGTGTTCTCTCTGTATTACTTATCTACTGAATTCTTTTTCTAAAAATAAGGAGTGCGGAACTTTCAATAAAGGATTAATACCAATAACCAGCTGGACCTCACCTTTTCTCGCATACTTTCTAATAACTTGTCATGCCAGAGAATGCCTTACATGGCAGTGGCATACAATAGTTACGAAATATTAACTCTTGGCTTGAATTTGGCATTTTTACTGAATCTATTGTGTCATCCTTTATCGAGTTATTTAGCGATTAATAATACCATGCGTTAGTAGTATCCAAAAATCGAATATGTGTTTTAGATACGTTTTTCTCACCCGATTGAGACAAAAATTTGACACAGAACTGCACTTGCCCCACTGCACTGGGAAATCCCATATCAAATTTAATTTATTTAAGTCAGTGCGTTTTTTAATTATCACGTTTAAATGTTTATGAAAGTACAGACAGACAGCTAATCCATAGTTGAATTTAGCTCAAAATTTGGCAGGTGTCTGAACTAGAAATTAAATCTGTGTACAGAATTTTATCTATGTAGCTCTTTGGTTTTTGCAACTATCGTGTTAACTTATATTCGAACAGCAGGGCAGACAGACTTCTTATTAACAGATTTGACTCAAAATTTGATAGAAATCTGCAAATTTGCTGTAAAAACCGTATACCAAAATTCAGCCGTCTAGCTCAAAGCATGTTTGAGTTATCTTTGTCACAGACAGAAAGGCGGATACTTCGACATCTCCCAAAAATTTTCAAAACTCGAAGAAATCTAAAACGTTGAGATTCGTCAAAATCTTGAGTTCGAATTTTTTGACGATTGCAATACCTCCTCTATACTACATATACGAAAAAGTAAAAACAAGATTAAGTATCACAGTTTAAGGTAGACGCTTTATTATTGTTTTGTTCTTACGATAACTGAAGTTCAAAAAATTTTCTTGTGTGAGTATGTTAAGAATGATTTCATTATATAAAACATAGTACAGTGATTATAGCGATTAGAAATGAGGAATTCAGAATATATAAAAAAAAATTATCATTTATTTAACATTTAGAAAAGCAGGCTCAACTTATGCTGACTAAGAACGTAAAAGAAAAAGTAGATCAAATCCACACATCTTATACATTCGAAAAATGTACATAAATGCAAGAATAAACAAATAAAAATTTGCATAAATCCTCCCACGTTTAGAATGGTTGAGCTGCCATAAATATTCAGTTGCTGTTTTACTGGAACTCAATATCGCTAGAGGCATGTTTTTTGTTTACAATTTTCGAATCGAAATTCCACTCTGTTAAAAAGAAAGAAAGAAAAAAATCTTTTCAATTTAAGAGTGGAAGTTTAACAAAATGTGGAGGTACAAAAATAAAGTTTAACAGTTTCCTTTGTAGTATAAATTTTAAATTCACTTCTTTTTTTCATAGTAGTTTTGCTCAATAAATTATTTTGGTTCTTCTTTTAATTCAGAATAATAAAAAACTGTTAAAAGAAAACTTTGAACTGAAAGATTACAGTTGTTAATTTTTTAATTGTCATTTTTATTTATTAAATAAATTAATATGACTTTTTATTGGCTATTATAGTAATAATCCAATAATTGACACATTTCATTAGTTATCAGTAGTATTTATTACATTACGAGCTGATTAAAAAGATACGAGGGCGTCCTACAATAGTGATTGCTTATTCAAAAATATAACATTTATTGACCTGGTTTTAATGTTGTACTTTCCTTTTACTTAGTTTCCTGTCGTTACTTTCTATTTCTCGTGTCGTTTTATGTCTTGTATTTTCGTGTTCATATTTGTGTTGTCCTGTGAAATACGGAATTAAGAAAATACACGACACTCATTAGAATACAATCTAATAATGACACCCATGAGAATAATGGAAAATATACTTTGATGCAACGTCTTTGCATCGAAAGAGAAGGTAGTAGAGTTAATGTAAACGCTACACATATTTTTTACTATCGTTTAAAATGGATAATCGCGTCATTTATAACACCAATGAAAAATATATTCATTTTACATATTTTTATACGGAACTTCAGAAGGATCCTGTCCTTCAATATCCAGTCAAGACAGCACGAGATTTTTTTTTTTTTTTTTTTTGTCTCATACCATTCCCACCCTTTTAATTACTTGTATGAATAAGAATTTAAAAAAACTAGCCTACTCTTAAATTACTCGAGAAAATATTATATAAGCAGTATTAATATCCTTTCCTTCTCTCTGGCTGATTCATGCCTGGCTTTTTCGGTCAGATTTGTTTAAGTTGATTTGAATTGTTTTTCATTAATGTAACATCTTGTCTCTTGCTCAGAATCTTTGAATGTTAAGTTGAACAGTTACTGTTAACATTGAATTATCTCATGGTTTATTGTATTCCTGCAATTTATTTTCTAGGAACAAAATTTTAATTAGATAGCTGCTTTTTATAACTATCGATTTGAATTTCAAAAAAAAGTTTGTGAAATACATTTGAAACCCTAAAACTGAGAGACATATAATAAATAGCAAGTGCTTTCACTTGAGGAATACTACTTACCATATTAATTAATTTAGGTATTTATTGCATATTGACATAATTCTTTACAAGTTATAATCGTCTATAAATGAATGCTACCGAAAACTTCGCATTGGAGCAACTATACTTAAAATGTGTGTCCCCCCCCCCCTTAACATTTTATGCTTGTTATCTTTTATATTTTTGGCAACATTGAAACGATTATTCAATTTCTCGTACACAAAGAAAATTGTCTGCCAGCCACCCACCCCTCTTCTAAGTAATAAGAAATTTTGAGTGGCAGAACAAGGTATAATCATCTATAATAAAATACTACCGAAAACTTCGTAAAGCAGTTATACTTAAAATGTGTTTCCCCCCCCCCTTACATTTTACGCTTGTTTTCTTTTATATCTGTGGTAACATCAGAACTATTATTCAGTTTCTCATACTCCAAGAAAATCCCCCCCCCCCCCGTCTTCTGAATTATAAGAATTAAGTGGCAGAACGATTTTGAAGATTTTTTTTTTCCGTGTAAATACCGCAGTTTTCTCTCTTTTCACTGTTTCTTCTCAACATGAAAAAACAGTTAACACAGACAAATTTCTTCTGAATTTTCTTGTATTTATTAAGAAACATGTCTTCAAATTACAAATCTAACAAAAGACTAGATCTGTATGTTTTTAAAAATTTTATCATTTAATAATTCAATACTCTGTACCAGCCCTTTAAATAAGCTCCGATCACCAATTGTATGAACATCAATAAAGTTTCCAGTTTCTGATACATCTCTCCACTAGAAAGCAGACGAAACTTTCTGCTGGACTTTTATTTCAAGCCTTCATCTATTAGTCTAATAACATTGGCCAATAGCTCTCCAATTTTCCGTTGTCGAAAGTGTATTCTATTTCTAAAGAAATAAAAGCTTGTTCGAAATGAACTCCAAAAGTAACTTCGACTCCAGAACATCCTCCGTGAAATAAAAATCGATTTCTTTCCCGTCTGCGAGGGGAACCCTCATCACGGATGAGAAGAAGTGCTACGACCCTCCCTATCTACGTCATTTTTCTTACTTTTTTTTTTTATAAAAAAAAAGTTTTTTTTTTTTTTTTTTTTTCCAACTTTCTCTTCTCTCTCTCTCTCTCTGCTTATCTGAAAGAAGGTACCTGTAGAAGCAGCAGCCGATCGCATTCATGACTTTCGATTTGGCAGCGCCATCTTTCGGGCAATTGAGCACGCTCTCTGCGAAAAGTTTCTGGAGTGAAATAATGGTCTCTCTTCTTTGCCTATTTATGGCTTTCTTCTCTGACCCTTTCTCCTGCCCATTAAGAGCTGTCTTTCTAGAATTATTTTTATACATTTCTTTGAACTTCAGTCACTTTGGCTTTTCCTTGCTATTAATGAAAAATTCTTCAGCCAGCGATTAGTATTTAGTTGAAACGAAGTACTATGGAATGGGAAGGGTAGAACACTGTAAGTCAGTCAAAAAATTTACTGTCGAATTGTTTAGCATTAAAATTTTAACTTATGCAGTCTTACGTTTTACTTTTAAAAAGAATTGGCAGCTTTATCAAACGCCTGTTCTAATGCTCTTTTCAAATATCTTTATTAAACTTTACACCATTGCTGTGGTGCAATTAACCCAACCATATATGCGATGTTTCTTTTCGTAAAAAATGCAAAAATCCACTGTTACGCTTTCGAATTTAGGGCGGTCTGTCTTCATTGACATCACACCAGCTAGTAGGAGAATGATAGCACACCGGTCATGAGAATGGCGCCATTGCTTCCCAATTTGTGTAAACACAAGTTCCTAAGTACGACTTCGAACATGTCAAAAACAAACCCCTACCAAAATCTTAAATGCATTTAAAAACAAAATCATTAAATGCCTTTAAGATTTATGTAGTATATATATATATATATATATATATATATATATATATATATATATATATATATATATATAATATGGGAGTTATTATAATTCCCATATATTGTATCAAGCTGTTGAAGTTATAGCAAAATTTAACAAACATTTATTTAACAAGGCTAAAGCTCTATTGACGTATTTCTTATTTAGAGTGACATGGGATTAATGTAATATATTAATCGGACAAATCGATATGCACTTAAGCGGCGAATTGGCTGTTCAGTCTAAGTAGAAGACCAATCTTCATATAATTCCTTCAAACGAATTACAAATGTGAACTAGTTGCTCTTGAAAGGCTTCCAGAAATGTTACTTACTCACTTATATCAGACCAAAATTTCTACAATTTTTTTTTTTACTTTCTCGTATATAAAGAAAGAAAAAATATTATAATCGTTTAAAAAAGAAAGTCTCGACATTTTGATGGGTTTCCACGTTCCGAAAAACACATTTTTGGTATTGTGTCTGACTCTTCGTTTGTGAACTCGATAGCTCAGAAAGTTAGATGAATGAAATGTGGTATGTGGACTTAACGCCAAATTAATAGATTTCTGACGAATTTTGTATAAAATCCATTCTGAGAAACTGTTTGTCCGAATACAGGTAAATCGGAATACTATAAAACATAAAATCCTAGATAGATAAAATTTGGTACACAGGTTTGGTATTTAAATTATAGATCTGTATCGAAATTTGAATAAAATCCAACAAGAGGTTGATTGTTGGTCTGTACTTTTGTATGCATGTAAACTCGTTAATTCAAAAACTTAACAATTGAGGTATGTTATAGTTTGCTTCGCAGTTTTAGCTTCTAAAGTGTAGATTTTTATCAAGTTGTGAATCAGAATTGTTTTAGGGTTGACAATCTGTTGATATGAACTTTTGCATGCATGTAAATGGGGGGAGGGGAGCAATTACATGCGTGCAAAAGTTGGGATTAAAAGAATTGAAAACGTCCTTAATGATAAATTTCCATAAATTTTACTCTAACTTTGAGCATAAAACATCTCGCTAAATCGGACACATCTTTTATTATAAGTTTTCTGAAACAAAATTTATTCGTAAGCCCAGTCTGGAACAGTCTGTTTAGTTTCAATAAGTGACTGACAATCCGGACTTAGTTATATGCAGCTCTGACCTTGTGTGAAAGTGGATAGGACGAATACAGGATTGACCTTGCATGTCGGAGTCTAGCCTGGGCGTACATACATGAATAAAAATTAGTAAAATTCATCAGAAAATGTTTCTTCTAGCCCGATTTGAAAATTACTTTTTTACAAAGAAAAGATTCATTCTTTTTTTGTTTATCTTGTCTGCTGTTTTTCTGCTTCGTCATTTTTGACTCATTGTGGCTCATCTCCACATTAACATAAACTAAAATTATATTCACAACACAGCACTAATAATCATTGTCTGCATGTAAGACACCTATGATCATTGAGCTTTTTGCATATCATCAAGGTATCATTTTTTTTTCGCCTTTGTTTAAAATGGGTGATAATTTCTTGAGTTATCTCTTTATATCGTAATGGTATCATAAAAAAAATGTATCTTCTTTAGGTACTTAAAATTTAAATATACGGGCATTTTTTATTTTTTTCTCTCCTCCCCCATCAATTCATATATAGGCAGCAAAAAATGTTAATCCCACAAAAAAACAAAAAAAAAACCCGTATTGTATTGATATTTATTGCTGCTGTCTGATGGATTTTGATTTAGTTTTTATTATAAATTAATTGTGCGTTATCAAACTTGTAACGGACACTATGTCTTTTATGTAAATTTTAAAAATATATTTGTCATTTAACTGCACAAAAGGGTGAAATTGAAGAATTGTTTTTCGTGAAAAATGAATTATCCGGATTTCTAGTATACATAAGATTGGTTTAGAATAATGCATTGGAAAGCATAGCATGTTGAAAAATGTTGACTGTGAGATTTCAAATAATTAATTAATAATTAACATTGTTGTTAATGTAGATAAAGTCATCAGCTGAAAATTTTAAACTGATTTTTCCATCTTTTATTTAAGAGAAGACGGATATAATGATAGTGTATGATGCCAATCAGCTCTTTTAAAATAATTAAATTTACAAACATTATAAATATTCAAAAAACACAAAATTTATATAAAAGACATAAAATATATAGATTATCAACAAATTATTAACATATTTGTAAATCCCGTGGGAAGGCATTTGTGTCTGCTACCTCAGCTCGTAGGGTAATAGGTATAAAATATCTGTTTTGAAAACAGATATTTTATACCTGTTATGAAGAACAGGTATTTTATTCAGTATGAATAACTTTTATATATATATATATATATATATATATATATATATATATATATATATATATATATATATATATATATATATATATATATATATATATAATATGAAAAATTGTAATGATTTTTTTAAATAATTTTTTATTTATTTCATGCTTTGAATATTTTTTATTGATGATTATTGTATAATTTTGCTTTTTATTTTTATTGTTAATAATTAAATGCTTTTACCGCAAATTCTTGCTGAGACTAAGTAAGAACGCGGATAAGCTTCTGAAATTATAAAATATGTGGACATTGAAAAAATCTGAAATCTTAACGCACTTGGCAATTGGCTGGACCGAATTTCGATAATATATAGCAAATGTACAATGTTAAAGCAATGATTAATTAAGGTGAGGTTCTTCCTCGATCGACAAAGGTAATCTGATACTTAATTTCAATCATCTTGCGTAAGAACATTACTCAACATACGGATGATGAACACAGACTGACATGACCTAAATCGTTTGGAACCGTCCACCCAACGGAGACGTCTGCTCTTGTAGATCGTGTCTTTTAGCAGGTTGTCGTGAGAAATCAAAAACGCCCTGGTGATATTTTATTTATACCTTTCTTTCCCATGTTGCTCCCTTGCGAATGCCCCGTTAGAGTACCTTTATAATCTGGAAATGCTCAACTAAATCTTCCATTCCTCTGTGACTTATGTGGGTGAACGTGACTGGGGTGGAGGACACTTAGAGGGGTGGAGAAGGGCAATTGGGTTAAATATGTCTATGCGAGGTTATGCTTTTGGGAGGAAATGGCAAAACCACTTTAAAGAGTCCCCGTTACTTTTTTTCTGGTGTTATTGTCCTCACCAGGATGTTATTTTATTTTGGAAAGGATGGGTTTTATTGTTTGTATTCGATAAAGGATGCGTGTTACTTTTTCAAATGCATGAGAGGTAGGCATTTGCAGTTTGAATGGTTGGTGAAGGTTGACTGATGTTTTTTCGCCGATGAGTGAATTTTGAAACGTGCTTTTATTTTCCGTTTTCTAATGCAGGCTTATCAGGTATATAAAATATATAGAGGAAAATGTTAGAATGTACATATAATTTATTTGTATTTTTTTTATAGCTGAATAGATGGTCACGTTCTCTTTGCATTGTTTTTCTCCCATCTCTCCCCTGTGACAGATTGCGATAAAATACTGCGGAAAGCTTTTTGTTTATATTTTTTTATAAACCCTCTTATCATATTTATTATTTTTCTTTTTTGTATACCTTAAAGAATGCGGATAATACAAAATTTAAAGTCCTTTAAGACTGCTCGCCGTAGGGACGCACCAAATTGATGTAAAAACATTGACTAATTTCTGGGCGTCCACCTACATGTGCGCATTGTCCTTGTTTTTCGTCCATTTAACATATACTAGTTGCATTTCCCAAATTTTCACATCTATTGACAAAACCGTCTAGGTAGTAATGCAGTGAATTAAAAAAAAATGAATAAATAAGAACCATATTTGTTATTATGGCACTTGTCATAGACAAGCCCGCTGACAAAGTCAGCGATTCAAGCCGAGTTTGTGCAGTAGCTTCTGAGCGTAAAGGCCCTTGAGCACCCGAGGGCAGAAGTCTGACTTCTAGCTCATATGAAAATAATACTCGCACATTCGCTTGCACAACCCCTTTTTACGGGGGGGGAGGGCTCTTTCATACACCTCACAGATAGAACACATGGCAAAGAACAACCATGCCCGAAACCGGGAAGCCCAGATCACGGGGAAGACGCGCTACCCCTAAGTCAGGACGGCAGCATAAGAATGCTTGTTAGCAGATAACCTCCACCTAAATTAAATTACCTTATCAAACGTACCTTATGTAAAAAATACATGAGGTACGAATTGATAAGGTAATTTAAGCCTTTCGATGTTTTTGCTTTGTTTTCTAACTCATTGGTTTTAAATAACATCAAAATTCGGGCAGGTACTTTGAAACATTTGTGGGATAGGTACCTTGAAACATTGGCCTTTTCGCCATTAAACCAAATCAAAGTTGTAATTTATAAAACCGGAGAATTTGAAGTAAAGTTGTTATATTCGCGATTTCTTCATTAACTTTGTACTATAAGAGATCAATTTATTTGCACGAAATTTAACAATTAGTTTGATTTTATATAAACTGAAAGTTTGTATTTTATGAATGATTTCACTCGTGAATAATATTAATTTATCGAGAAAATCCGGTTTATCTGAGCAGTTTATAAATGAAAAATTATCGCTTCTTACATAAAGAACGGGAATTATTAAAATAAACAGCATTCGATTGTTTTCAACATATTTGCTTCGATAAAGAAAATTATCATGAATTTTCATTCCTGGTGCATTTCAAAATAACAAAAGAAAAACTCTTTTTGTTGAAACTGCAATAATAATTAGAAAATGATTGTAATTTTGTTAGATTGATAAATAAACAAAAACTCCAAGAATATCATATTACTTTGAAAAAAAATTGATATTTGAAAATTTTTCGACCTTATTTCTGATTTAAACAAACAATGATGTATATATATGAGATATAAAGATTTCTAATATTTAAAATATAATGGTTAATTTCACGATTGAAAATAATATATAAGCCCATTTAAAGGCGAATGACCTGTCGATTTGATGGACAAAGATACGAACAAAAAAAATTCTACTTTATCCGGTACGTGAAGCCTTATTGCTGGACACCAGCCACTTTACCGGACTGTGAATGACCGTCAAGGCGCCAGACTGTTCTTATTTTCCTGGACATCGATCCGAACACTGTTCCGGCCGGACTGAAACGATGCTTGTTAATTTTTTCCCCATCGAATCACGGATTTCCTGTTCACCCGATGTTCTTTTAAAATATTTCGAGTTTTTTCTTCTTTTCTTTTTTACAGAATTTCCTGCTTTGTTCTGTTAAAATCTTAGTCTAATCTCTGCTCTTTGCTTTTTTAAACTGCCTGTTCTCATCCGGAAATAAGTATTGTAGGTTGTAATAAAGAGTACTTTTAATGAATGCTGATCCTCTGTTCCTTTTTTTTTTCCGTCTTTGTTTTTTATGATTTTCTATTTTGTTATTATTATTTTTTTCTATTTTATTCCATATCATGTCCTCCAATTTAACTAAAATTTTCTTCCTGTACCACTGAATTTTTTTTTTATCCGCTTTGCATATACCGATATGAAACTGAGCTCAAATCTTGCACCCCCTCATAAAAAAAACTTGTTTTTAATATTTAGAATTGGACGGGAAATGATGATAAAACTTTGGTGATTGTGGAAATCAATAACACTATTGTTATGAAACCATTTCAAATTATTATTATCGAAAGCAAGACTTTAACAGTCCCCAAATTGGGGTAGTACAGAAAGAGAAGCATTGTGAATTAGAATTGCAACATTTCTACATTTCTTTTTATCTTTTTGATTCAATATCTGTACGCAAACTTAGTTAACAAAAATGTCTTGATTTAAAATGGGCCACGGTGGCCAGGTGGTAAAGTCTCAGCTTCGGTGATGGAAGGTTTCAGGTTCGAGACCCGGCTCCACCGAAAAACCTCGTGTAAGCGGGTCTGGTACACGTTAAATCCGTCGGGGCCAAACGTCCTCCTGCTGGTATGGTGCGGAAATTAGAAGAGGGGTGCCAGCTTAGGTGTCGTCCTCGTCATCTGATCGCTGTTCAAGATTACGAGGTCCATACTAAAATAGCCCTTGTGTTGCTTTAAAACAAGACGTTAATATAACCGAACTGAACTTGATTTAAAATATTTCTAAATTACTTCTTAAAAAAATCATTGAATTTCTTTTTTAGTTAATTATTGCTTCATTTTCTCATTAATTTTCCAACCATAAAATAATAATTAAAAAAACTTTTTATAACGAAAATGTGGTTGCATAAGTTTCTTTCCGCCCAAAGAAGAGTTGCAGATTGATGAATCTATCTTCTTGGATTGATGAAACTTAACTACTTTTATCAATCAAAGCTTCTGTTAACAATGACTGTAGCTGTAGAATCAGTTACAATCAGCAGACATAGGTCTAAATCAGTTAGTGAAATAGCAAAATACGAAATACTTTTTTTAAAAATTTAGTCTTGTGTATAATATCCCAGTTGTTCTGTAATGTATATATAATACGATTTCCCTGATAACTCCTCAAAGTTATTTTAACCGAGTTTGTCCATTTTACGACCAGTAACAATGAGGCCAAAAAACTGGAAAAACCTTCCATTAAAAACGAATCTTGAACTGTTTAGTCAGGTTTATCACCTGAACCATAAAACAAGTTAGTTCACTTACCTTTGCCAGATTGATCAACTGCTTACTCACATATAAATGTTGAAACCGCTTTGATGATTTACTGTTAAGAGAGTCGTTTATGGGAAATAAATACGCTTAGAATCATTCCTTTGACGATCAGCAAGTGAGTACTGAATGGTAGGAAAAAGTTCCGGTGTGAGACGGTAAAATATTTTACGATTACTATATTAGAAATTATTAAAATATATTAGAAGCCCATTCTGTATATTTTCAAATCAGTTACGATTCGAAAAATAATTATTTTATTTCTTTAAATCTTGCATTTGTTATCTGTTACAAGGAACTTTATTGTAGTTACTGTTTCTAAACACTTTGCACTGTTCATTTATAGTTGTGCACAGTCTGTAATCACGAAAAGTGTTTAGGTGTATTGTGCACATAAAATATTTTTTGAGACTATATCTCGACTTATTTTCTGTCAAAGAAATATTCGAAAGATTAATTTTTATGAAATGTGTTTCTAAGCTATGTTATTTGAAATATATTCTCCATATCACTTGATAAAAATTCGCAAAATATTAACTTCTTGCTTGTCACTTTATCAATATTCATTATAAAACAAACTATTCTAATTTTTCATATCTGCAGTTGGCAACATAGTGCTTTCATGTGAATTCATATGAATAAATGTGAAAAATTATAGAAATACTTAAATCTTCAGAAATATATGGCGTTAAAATTTTTTTTTAGATGTTTCCTGTTGAACATTGCCGTTTCGCTGTGCAGTCATTTATAAATGCAAGGCGGGAAAATGTTGTCTTGTAAATAAAAACACAGCAAACTAAAATTGACGGATCATTAAAAAAATGTCACATGTTTTGTCTTTTAAATTAAATGTGCCTTTCCAGATGTATTCTTACCCTGTAAGTAATCTCATATATGATTATCGCATATTAACTACAGAAATGGGAATAGAAAATATAATGCACATTGACAGAATGCTTAAAAATAAAAAATATATAGTAATATAGTTTAGATGTAATTATATAGTTACATAAAAAAAAATCTTACAGTAGGATTTTCTTTTTTAAATTTATAATGTTCGCGAGCATTCAAATCAAAAATGATGGCGGAAATTGGTTTGAAACAAATACTGGTCTCGCTAATAGATAGAAATCAGATACAACAAAGTCTTGGAACAGAAACGGCTGAACTTTATAAAATAATGAATTCTGCCAAATATAAACAGCATGAAGTAAAATAGTCATGATTAAATAAACAATAAAATGAATAAATCTATGCAATATAAATTTAATCAATTTCACGAATGGTAAAATTCTATTCCAAAAGCGCTAAAATCCGTGTTTCCGCGAAAATGCTATACCAAATACAAAATGAAAGTAATGCTAGAAGAAAATATAATTTAACGCTGTAATAACAAATAAATAAACGAACATATTAGCCCATGAAAAACGCAAAAATCCGACCTTCCCAAAATTTTCTAGCACATTCTGCAGTAAGGACTTATACCCCCCTCTCCCCCCCCCTCCTCTGTCGCTTGGATAAAGCCGCTTATGTCTTGCATAGCATTCATTAGTGGGCAATATTTATGAAATAGATTTTTGTCGCAAATCTAGCATTTTTACTGAACCTATCGTTCAAATATATATTTTGGACACTATTTTCTCGACCAACGGAAACCACGTGAGACGATACTATAATTAATTGGCAAGCAAGATAAAATATTTTAAAAATTTGAAAATTTGACAAGAAAGGGCCAGATTCTCTAAATTGTATCATATTCTATATATTTAGCTCTTTACACTTTGTCTCTATCGAATTCACATGTACATCCACAAACTTCGTATGAATCCTCTCTTCGTTTTGGAGTTATATTCAAACAGTCGAATAAACAGACCTCTTCTTAATAGATTTCATTCAAAATTTGATAGAAATTTACAAATTTGATGTGACATACATAATCTACATATACCAAGTATTATCCATCTAGCTTAAAACATTTTTGAGCTATCGTGTTTACAAACAAACAGATATAATGCCAAAATGTGTTTTTCAAACTCAGATTGACCTGAAATGTGGATATTCGTGAAGATCTTCAGTTCAAATTTTTAGATAATAAATATAAATGAGGTGTATAGATTATATTTTCTCTACTTTAGTATGCTTATTTAGTACTAGTATATAACTATACTAGTACCTGTAATATATAACTATACCCGATTATATACTCTAGCAAAAATGATTCTTGAGTCACTAGATTCCCTTGTTTAAGAAGATAGAAAAGGACGACTTAGCCAGGTTGTTTTAACCATTGTAATATTTTACCGTGATATCGCGACTTATGATCGTGCCTGGCGCTTTCGCTTTCCTTTTATAGTCATTGTCGCCGGCCTGCATTACCTTTCCGTGGTCGTTAGCAGCTGTGTCACCCTTCTTAAGCTTAACGAGAGATGGCTTATTTTACCGCGCGCTGGAATAACAGCCGGTCGTGTTTACCTTACCTCGAAAGTGGCTGGCCGAGATTGAAAGTTGCCAAACGGGAGAACCTTTTCATCTCTTCCTCCTACGAGGAAGGTGTTTTTCTTTCCTCCGTTAGAACGTTTCAAAGAAAACAGCCCACGTTTTTAACGGTCTCGGGGTGTTGGGTAAATAGTCTAAGGAGGCTATTTTTCAACATGACTCCATTGGGTGATGACTCGTTTCTGATATAAGTGTTGCGAATCTTCCTTCCTTGTTGTGTTTGTTGGGTGATTTTCTGGGTATCGTTTGAGAGATGATCCTTGTTGTAAATCTGTCTTTAATAAAGCCGAGGGCGAAGTGGGAAATGGGTTCTTAAATGCTGTGTTTATTTTGCCATTCAGATGCATTTATTCCCTGAGCATATGCTCCCTCATAAATATCTCGAAAATCGCTATCCCTATGGTGTCGTTTATTCGTCTTATTGCAGATTTCTCTATCAATGACCACATTTTAGAGAAGGGAATTGGGATTTCGGAATATTCTATACCTAGATTCCTGGTAGTTGACTCTGAGGCATCAGGTGAAGCGTTTCAAAATACTAACATATATGTGCAACTTACAATTTTTAATTAATTATTATAATTTACAATTTTTAATTAAAACTATTCTGAGTGAAACAAATCTGAAAAATTCAGGCAATTAAATTTATTCTTTTTCGTCTTATTGAATTGTTGCAATTATAAATTAAAATAAAAAGAATAAACTTGTATATTATCATATTTAAAAAAAAAATCATCTCTTAAAAGAGGTACTGCCTTTCCACAAGGAGGAGAAATTCCAGCACCCTCTTATTCGTTCGTCTAAGGGTATGATCATAGCTTCGATGTTGAAAAGTTCCAATTTCGATTCCGTTATAGAACCGACGTGAAAGTGTGTTGGGAGCATATTATTTCCATCGATACCAAATGTTCTTCCGTTGGTGTTCGCAGAAGTTCGGAAAGGAAATGCCAGCTAGTGTGTCGTCCTCATCATCTGATTGAGGTTTAAAATTACATGGTCTTCAAAAATAGTCTTAGTGTTGCTTGAAAATGGTATGTTAATGTAATTGAATTGAACCCTCTTGTATAGCAAGGAGTTCGTTATACATGCTGCTAGATGTTGCGATTTTGGTTTGACATGTTTCTAAGAGCAGAAAATTGATTTTTTTTTTAAAAAAGAAGGAAAAAAAAGTTATCTGATTCATTATCTATCCAAAATTATCAACGGGAAGAAATCTAAATCACAACAGAAATTTAAATCACAATTCACATTACAACTGTGCTTCAGATGGTTTTCAGCAAGAATCGGAAATAGATCCTGTATATGAGACTTTCAACGTGGCCAAGAGCTTTGACGTATCTGTTATTGATAAAGCAAGAATGATGGGTAGTTTTTTCTCAGAAGAGTCCAAATATCAATCATATATTGGGTATAAAATATTTTTCTAATGACATAAAATATTCAGCATGCATGTTCCAATATAATGCTGATAAAAAAAAATTACGTCTGAATAACTGAAAAATCGAATTACTCAGAGAAACATTTACTTCATGCAGCAGTTAATAACAATGTTTTAATATCCCTATTATAATATGGGAGTGGTGGTCGAGATGTTATCTTCGTCGTCTGACCACGCCTTAAAATTACAAATGTCGATCCCAAAATAGCTTTTCTGTCGCTTCAAAACGGAACCGTCAACTAAATAAAACAAATCAAATTGTAATTGTAAAGAACTTGGAATTTATTTTATTGCCATAATGCTTAATATCTTCATAAAATCTGCATGGGAATTGCATTGAGGATAAAACATTTTGCTTTTTTCATACTTATCTCGTGAATTATTGATTCGCGTATTATTATCGATTAAAAATTATCGATTCGCGTATTCAAAATTTAACAACAGCAGAATAAAAATTAACCTGGCTATTTAAAAAAACCCGATATCGACAGTTTTGCCACTTTTTTGGATTAGAAAAAATTTCTTAGATCGTTTAATTATATTTGCTTTCTATTGTTTCCCTAATTTTTCAATATTCTCTTTTACTTTGATTTCTTCCATATCCTTCTAAGGTCTTTTCACTTCTCTTTACACCCAAGCTTTACTAAAAAGTGAATCATTGGAAACAGGAGGCCACGTTGTTAAAAAAAGAAAGAAAAAAAAAGAATATTAGAGCTTAATGTGAAATCAATACGTATTAGGAGAAGAATTGGTGGAAAAAAAAGTTAGTAAATAAGGTAGAGTTGTTAGAAGCACATCGAGGGATATGGGGATGTTAAACGTACAGTTGTTTTTCACTCTTTTGACTACTTGGTGTACTTTTTTTTTAAATAATGTATTTTTATTTCTTTTTCTTTATTGGTAGTTTTAGAGAATCGCGGTGAGTTACAAACTGTAAATTTTTTTAGATGCTCACTAGGAAATATTCCAAGATTTTTAATCTTCCTGTAAAGTTTTTCTAAACCTACTTTATTATTTTTAGAAGTTGTAAGTGCTTTTAAGGAGCTGTTAAAACACTTTTTAAGTTGTTTTTTGCTTATTCCTTGCCGTTTTTTTTTAGTCGATTTTTTTTTTTTTCCCCGAACAGTTTACTAGAGAAGACATGAGGCAAGCCACGAAACATCCATTTCTTCACTAGCGGTGCGTTTTCCGCTGAAAAAAAAATATATACCCGTATAAAGTACCACATGGGAGATCTTTGGTAATGGCGATGCTCATAATTTTGGGGGGAAGAAAAAAAAATTTTCCCCCATTTTTTTTCTCCTTTAATTTATTTATTTTTTCTGTTGAGAAAATACAATATTTGTGTAGTGAATTTTTGGTGGGGGGAAAAAAATATAAGAAAACCGTTAAGAAGTAGTTTAAAAAAATACCCCTCAGTGATAGATGATATTGCTTCTCTATAATTTGTGTAGCTATAAGCCGATATAAAACGAGTTTTTTTAACATCAAATATGGATTATTTATTCGCAAAATATGCTTATATGTTATTTATATTACAAGTAGTTTGACTGCGTTTTTCGAATTAAATATTTGCGTGAAGAGTTATTTGCTATTAAAAAAAAAGTGAATCATTAAGAATTATTGATTTTTGTAGAATTGAACACGGAAAAAATGTCGTATTTGGTAGCTTTAACTTCGTTCCAATTTCACTTAGGCTCGTGATGGTATAATCAAATTTGGCACCATAAAATTTAACTTGTCGTATCCTTAAATTTAATATATAATCAATTGTCCTTTTTACAAGCAAATGCTGATTTATATTGGGAATAAAAAAGATATATTTAGAAATTTTAAGGATAGGACAAATTACATATTTTTAGTATCATGTTTCTGTAAAAAAAAGCTCACTCATTTGTTTCATACTTCGAATTCATCATATAAAATTTAGCATTGTCTACAAAATTGGGTTTAATTTTTTGAAAAGCGACAATAAATGCTCGTTTATATATATATATATATATATATATATATATATATTATATATATATATAATATAAGTTGACGCAGATACTTTGATAAATGGTCCCATTATGCATTTTAAAAATCCAGATGGGATTTTCAAAAGCGGTAACGAAATTTCATTTTAATTATTAATTTTCGAAGTTTTTTTAGATATAAAAGTCTTTTCTGGAAATGATATTTATCTCATGAAACTTAGCTGATAAAAATTTGTGAAGAAGCTTTACAAGTTCTCAAACGTTTTATTATATATATATAATATTCAATGTTCGTAATGATTTTAAAGTTTTTTTAATCGCCTTTTGGGACTAATTTGTTTCTTTAATATATTAGTTATAGTGATTTTCATTTAAATATTTTATACATGCATAACTCGATATTCTCTGCTCTTATAACAAATTGTTTAACTTTGAGTTTTGCGAAATGTTTATTTTAAACGTGAATTACAATAAAATAAAAAGAAATTTAATCCATAAATGCTGTATGATATTGCTCTAAATATGCAGTTTCTATCGCGAATAATAGATATTTTTAAAGTTCTTGAGACATCGTATTGATTTGATTAATTATTTGCAAAAGTAGCGAAATATGTCCAGTTGTTGAAGTTAAGGACTGTGTGTCAAGGTTTTAGCATCGCGATATTTCTCGAAAATGGGTGAACAAGTGAACATCGTTGACAAATATACGAATTGTAAACTTTCATGTTAAATAAAAATTGACAAAATCGGTGCGATAATTAGGGATAGCTGTCAAGGGTTTTTTCCTTACAGGAAAATGTATAAGGTAATATCTCCATTTTGAGCTTTCTCTCAAAAATAGAGTGCCGTGATGATGGGAGGGGGCAGGTGACCACTGATTGCATATTTAAGGGTCATCATGAACTTCCATTAAAAATAATTTTAAAAAAAGGTGGTTTGATCGTTGGGATTAAAAAATATTTTTACCGATTATTTTAAATTTATATATATTGAATAGACACTGGGAATGAATTATTGCGTCATTAGTATGTGAAGGGGGGCACAGTAGAAACACAAAATTGGCTAAGTTTTTCCATTACAGAAACGTATTATTTCCCTCAATCCACGCAGACTTTCATTAAATGTGACGCATAGTTTCTTCGCACTCTCCTGACGTTGCGCTTCATCTCTTTACGCAATATTCCACAAAAACTGATTGCGCCTTCGGAGAAAATGCGCTCATCAGCTCCGCAACCAATCCCCTTTTTTTTGCAATAAAAAATAAGTAAACGCATCCCCTCTTGCATACGAGATCCACACAAAAGCAATGAACTTATCCCATCCACGGTCCTCTTTTCATCGGCTCACCATCTTTAATCAGATCCCCTGCTGAAAAAGTGACCTTCACACGCGTCAAAGGGGTAAATGCGTTTTCTTCCCTTGAAAAGAAAGCCAGGTGTAGATCACTTTTCCTAATTACTTCTCCGATTCTGAAGGGAAAAGAACTGCTACTAT
Source organism: Argiope bruennichi (assembly GCF_947563725.1). Classification (NCBI taxonomy): domain Eukaryota; kingdom Metazoa; phylum Arthropoda; class Arachnida; order Araneae; family Araneidae; genus Argiope; species Argiope bruennichi. The sequence goes on from NC_079160.1 coordinate 92,044,430, forward strand.
TACTTCCACTTACTTTTTCGGCTGAGTTTCTTTGGTTGCGTTTACGAGCGAATCGATTCCCGTCGTTATTGTGTTTCGTACACAAAAGAGTTAAAGTTGCAGATGAAACTTCTCTTTTTTTTTTTTTTTTTTCTGCTCTTAGGGAATATAGGCGTTTATTTTGGAGATACTAGAAAAAAGGGTATTTGTGGAATCGAAATGAATTCGTATACACGCGAACTTCTTTTTTCTTTTTCGGTTGTTTGTTGCATTATGGTACCTTCTGTTGTCACGTTTTTATTCGTAATTTGTTTAGGTAGTTTGGGTAAAGTGATATTAGGAATTCCGTAGTATTGCGATATTACCTTAGCGATAAGAATAGAGTAGAAGATTGATTGCGAAAAGTATTCAAGCTGCGTTATTTATTTTTATTGGACTGTATCATGAAATCAATTACAATTATGCAGGTATTTATAGCAAATAGTCACTGAAAACGTTCGGGAAAAAAACATGAAAGAAAGAATACAGTCGATATCTGTTCAATTACAAATCTAAATGAACGCAAAATACAGAGTTACAGTACCACTGAATTTATTTTTCAAAAGTTAAAATTTCTTTTACAGTCGAATTTTCTTATTTTACCACTTTGAAACATCGATGTTGTTTGCTGATTTTCTCACTCTGAGAATCCAGTAGTCAACGAAAATAAAAATGTAAAGTAAGATAGGAATTGTACCAACAGAATATAAAAACTCAGGTCATATTGATTTGTCGTATAACCCATGAAAGCCCACTGTGCGCACAACTAATTGAATGTTGTTGTTTTTTAAAGCAACCGTTTTCTGCTCTTAGATTTTGAGGCGCTGGAGCTGCAACCTGAGCAGATCCAGCTAAGGCACTGATATTTTTCTTTCACCCGCCACTCCCTCTTTCTCCCCTCCAGAATTCGCATTCCTTCTTCCGATTTCTACCCCCAACCCCCCTTCCACACACACACACCTTCCTTTTTTTAGTGAATGTTTATAAGTTCATTTCGATTCTTGTTGCCTTGATTAAAACACATATGCTTTATTAAATATCCATTTTCTTTTGTTAAAACTTACTCATAAAAAAGGGGGATACGTGGGTAGTTTTATAAGACGTTATTCAAATGAAATTTCCTATGATAAATCAATTATTATTATTATTATTATTACATGTAATAAAGAATTAATATTGCAGATTATTTATTGTATATGCTATTTGGTATTCATTCTTAGACGATTGTTATCGAGCTGACTGAACGAAATGGAAGCATCTCCGAAGAGATAGACTAATACTCTTATCCGTTGAATAATCCTTTCAACATTCCCCTATTTTTATTTTTTTTTATTGACAAAACTACAAGGAATTTATATTATTATTAGGGTATTAGTATTCACTTTGGGGGGGGGTTAAATATTTATAGAATTATATTATCATCATACTGTCTTTGATAATTCATCAGAACAGTGCATTGTTGACATTTAGAATCGAAAAAGATTCTCTCAACAATACTCCAATGTTTTTTTACAAAATTTGGCCGGGACTTTAAAAAAAAAAAGTGCCAGAATCCTTACTTTTAATTAATAAGTTGATAGAATTCTGAAGATCCATGCATGTTAGCGTAAATAATTAACCACCATTTCCTATTTGAGCTCTGGAGGATGGAAGATAGGGAAAAAAATTCTCTTTTCTGTCCATTGGGTATCTATCGGCTGTGCGCATATTTTAGTCGCTTGCTTTCAGTTCATTTCTTTCGTTCCGTCGTTCTCTTTTAACCGCTACTGAAGCCTGAATATAAAATTTCGATTCATTTGCTAAAAGCTTTCCTGTATTGATTTCCATTTTCTTGAAATGACTGATGATAAACTTGTGACCGGGACTTGGAATGTTTGAAAATATATAAAAAGAATCCCAAGAACACCGGGGGAACAAAATCGTCTGCTGCTGGCTTCATTAACAAATCGTAAGGACGACTTGCTACTGCCACACTTATTCATTCTGTGCATAAAAATGTTCGAAAAAGCAGCAAAATAAATGGGAACTCTTTGCGAACAAAAAGAAATCAGCTGTTGAGGGCACCCGGCCGAATTTAAATTAATTCTCATTCCTCTTGGTCGTCGTCTGATGGTTTAATTTTCTTTCTTCATTGTTCCTCTTCACTTCAATTTTCTTTTCCGTTGCCAAGATTTCCCTTTCTTTATTTTTAACTTTGCTTCTCTGAAAATTAATTTAGTTTAAATGATTTTTTTTTTTTTCTTCTTCTTTCTTTCTCCCTTCTCCTACTTTTCACGGCATCATTTCAATATTTTTAAACAACTTTTCACGTGGAATTCGGTATGTACTCTCTTACCTTTTCTTGGTTCTAATTGAATTTTACTTTCCTCCCTACTCACCCCATATACTTTATATTAATGCCGTTGAAAAATGACTGTTCCAGCCCATTAAATTTTTGAAAAGAAATTGTTTTCCTTTCATTGTTTAAATTATTTTTATTTCTTAGAAAAAGAAGTTGCCATTTAAGATTATAAAAAGAATCCATGATTATTGTTAGGATATAAGAGAGATGTGCTTTATTTTTATTGCATTTCCTTACTGCTGTGTAAAGTTTCCGGGCCATTTGTCATGTTTAAGATACCATTAATAAATGAAATTTCGATTTCTTTTCTTTTTAAAGTAAAACTCCCAACTATTCTTTTTGTTTATGGAGATGACATTTTATCTGAAAGCGTGTAGCATTTGCTGGAAATTTTTAATCAATTAAATGGGTTTTTTTTTATTGTGCAAATATTTTATTGTCCGGGTATCTTTGAAAGGAAAGTAATTTATTACAAGTTTAAACAAATAATTTTTTTTATAAGTTCCCATGAAAAAGAGCTTTAAGAAGGCATCGTAATCTCTCCAAAAATAGTAATTGCGTCGTTTTATATATTTTATTAGAAATTGAAATGTACATTACATTTATGTCTCTTTTTATGAGATTTGCTAGTCTTGCATTTGTTTCGAAGTAAAACCAAATGGTAGAAGGGAAAACATTTTCCAGATTTATTTTTGAATAAATTTATATTTTTTATTATATTTAAGCAATTTAATGATTGCGGTTTTCTTGAAATAAACAATTTTTTTTTAATATGTATAGAATTTTATTAAACCTTTTGTGCTGTACTGTTTTATTTTAATATATCTAGATACGGATGGAAAATGTTATATGAAATAGCAAATATAAATTATTTTATCAAATTTGAACGCTTGTGCTATACGCAAACGAAAGAAGCTGTGGAGTTATATGCGGTGGAATACTTTAGCTTTTTGCTTAGATCTTGATTTAATCCATTTAAAAAATTGACAAAAATTCTAGATATTTTTTAATTTTATAAAATAAGATATTCTGCATTAATGTTTCTTCGGAAGGATACTATGCATATCAACTGTTTTTTTATTGCTATTTATTATTATTATTTGTACTATCTCTGTACAATAATGTTAAAAATGTAAATATTTTTATATTCGAAAATAAGCATTTCACGAAGTTTTTTTTTTTTTTTTTTTTTTTATTATTATTTATTTAATTTTAAACTTTCACAAAACATACTGATTTTGCAAAAGGCGCCGAATTTTCGTAATAGTTCAAAATTTTATCATTAAATAGTTGTTGGAGATGGAAATTAGTTCATTTAAAGTTCGAAACTTTGGTTTTAGGATACACTTTTAAGTCACAAATAAAATAATTTAAAATTAAATATATAATTAAATGTAAGTATTCTGAAGTCACAATAACCCTTGTTCGCGGGTGTAACAGACGTAGCGATAAGGAGGGAAGGTATAATCATATAGTCGCCGTTGAGACAAAACACTAATTCATTCGTTCCTTTTTAAAAGTCTAGTATGTTGAAACCAAAAAATAATATCTTGCCGCAGGAGCCATTTATCCTTGATGCACTTCTGAGATATAATAATATTTAAGTAAAATATTTCATATGTAATTGATAAATAGATTTCAAGGTAACTTTTACTGTATATACCTCAAACTTGATTGACATAATGTTTGACTATAATCTTTATGTCCCATCTATTTTGCAATTAAGCTCACATGTTTAAATGTATTTCGATAACTATTTTGCAATTCTAGAACATTAAAAAAAAAAATTTAATCAGAAATTTTTCTGGAAGCTGCAGTAATTGAGTCCATAAATATTTTATATCATGCACACCAGTCAGAATTATCTAGTGGCTAAGGATGGTAATATAAAATATGCATGTCGATTGCTGATCTTTTTCTTATGCAGCGCTATGATAAGGGCTAAATTAACTCCAAAAACTTTTAAGCAATTCAAGTCTCAGTGCTCTCCTTATCACCCCCTCTCTATCTTACAAAACAGATTTATTATTATTATTAATAATTTTAGCTTAATTTCTGTGTAAGCCGTTTCAAGTTACAAATTTAGCCACCTTAAAATAAAGCAGTTCATTGTGGATCATTTTTAAAAGAGTTCTAATATCTCATGCACAAATAATAAAATAAAATTGACAAAAAAAATTTAATGCAATTCTGAATAACATTGAATTATAAAATCTGGCTTTTTTTTTAATTATATTATAAAGCACTAGGATAGCACTCTTTCTTAGGATAATAAAGCAGCGTATTGTTTGACAACGGATTTTAAAACCCTCCGCGCTTTTGCGCATGCGTCAGGTTGTGTTTAATTCGTCAAAATAGGAGTGAGACGAAAGATGAAAGGAGGAGATGTTTACATTTAACAATAAAATAAACACGGATTAATCGCAGACTGAATTGAAATAATACGGTCAGAAACGACACGATACTCACATACACGTGAGAAAAAAAATGAACAAAAAAAGTATCTAATACAGCGAAAGTCATGGTCAAAGAAAGGCGAAGAATTCCTGAAATGCGCTCATCCCTCCGCGTCTCTCCCCTTAATGAGATAGAAACGTCGAAAAATGGTCGTCTCAAAATACTGAAACGAACTATAATGTAAAACTTGCAAAGGGTAAATAAATAGGAAAGCAGCTGGAAGGATGTACCAAAATTTAGACGATGCTTGATTTTGATTTGTACATGTTCTGAAATTGCCATGTTCTCTTTAAATTAAATGAGAGCAACTAATTAAATTTCTTTCAAAGTACAGAAGAAAAAAAAACGAAGTTGCAGGCTCCCAGATTACCGTCTACTTTGTTTGTATAATAATCCAGTTCTGGCTTTGTTGTTACATCCTTTCAACTCCAGCAAAATGCGCATGAGATAAATTGGCATTTGATTTATGTCCCGTGAGTATAAGTTTCGCCATTGAAATTTACTTTGAAACAGATGTGCAACAAAATAAAATAAATGCTTGTCTCCCTTAACACAGATAGGTGTGCAACGACCGTCTGAATCTCGCTGATAATATATATATAATATATATATCTGATCCTCGAGAATAATTTTAGTATGACAGTTACATTCATTATGATTGTATTGTCACCCAACATACTAAGAAAGATTGTGTGAAAATTATTTATATCGATTTGTCTAAGTAAAGTCACATTTAGCTGAAAAATTAATAGACTCGGATATGTTGTCTCTAGAAATACAAGTGTCAAAGTCTGAAAATAAAAAAAAATAAAAAAAGAAGAAGAAGAAGAATATAAACTATTTAAATTGACTTTACCAACCAACTATATAATTTCTTTAAGAATTTTCTTTAATTAATGACTGTGTTCTCCTCTTATATTTGAGTTAGCTGAAGTATTCCACTGCCCAAATGTAACGGCAAAGTTGAAAGCGGGGAAAAAGCTATTGGCTGATTTACTGGAATAAGAATTTACAAAACATGTTTCTAATCACATGGGCTTAACGAAGTTTATTTAAAAATAAAGAACTGCTAACGCTGACAGGACGGATAAAATACAGTTGTTTAATCGCACTCTAATGAGGCGAATATAAGCCGACGTAGACTTAAATGAAATTTCGTAGACTAAATATCTTCGAGCGAATGAAACGTCGTATCTTTTCCCGAATTTAAAAACGGGAAGGTGTTCCTCGACCGTTCCCAAACCTTTCATTAATTATGAACCGCATTTCCATTCGAGGAAACGAAGGCCATTGTTGAGACCCTTTCCCATTTAATGGGCTGCCGAATGCATTTATTTGTTCGGAGAAAAGGTTTTCGAATGTTTTTAATGATGCACCCCTTTTCCTCCACTGATTTAAACGCCAACTTCTCCCGACTCGCACCCTGTGTTGTTTTCGGGGAGAATAATTATCTGTTACCCAGGAGGGAAGCAGCTCAACTCCACTCTATTCGTCCATTGTTTGGGGCGATTGGATGGCTTTTGTGTTGATGTGGCTCTTAGTTAAATCCATTACATTTGTTAGTAATGGTGGGGGGGGCAGAAAAAAGGGGTATAGGTGGTTTCCTTCTACCACTTTGCTTCCGGTGCAGGAATTTTGTAAGGCAAATCGCTTGAGGGAAAAGTTTTAATTTTAGTTTTTAACTAAAAGATTCGAATGCTGTCTTTTTCTTTTTTTCCTCTCCATCGACTATGCGGAAATTTTAATTGTAAAGGGTGATTTTGTTCCACGGATAAAAGACCAGTGCTTTTTTTAAGATCTTCTTGTTACCGGAATCATTTCAGCTTAAATGTTTTTTATTTTATTCTTCTTTATGGAAAATGGTTCATTAGCGAAATTTCGAGGCTAGATCATTGCGTGGTTTCCGTTAATGGCGAAACTGTTTAGGGGGGGGGGGAGATTTACTGGTAGTGCAATAAATTTCCTATCGAATTCATTATGAATTTGCAATCACACAATTCTGGAATCGCATTCCCATCTATTAATCCGAGAAGGCGATGCTAAGAAACCTAGTAGCCCATGATTTTCCAGTCAGTCTCGAAATCTCAAAGGAGTTTTATGACCTGTTGAAAATTATCATTGAATAAGTCTCGCATCCTTCTGACCATCATGCTTGTCGCCTTAAAGGCTTAGAAGCAATTTCTGCAAAATATGTATGCAATGCTTCAAATTTAATGTCTGATATAGCCTTTAAGATGATGGAGGTATGGGTTTTGAACTGCCCGTGAAGATACTTCGTAGCCGTGCTCAGTGCAGAATTTGTCCGTTATTGCGTGGGGTAAAATGTGGTTGGTCAAACATGCGCTTGGGTGAAACATTAGTGTATGATTTGTTCTTTAGGTATAAATGTTGTAGGCTGACCACCAATACGTATTTAAATTTCGACTTTAATTATTTAATTCTAGGGCAATATTCAAAAATTCTTCTCAGCAGGTTGGAAGGAAAAGGTAGATTCCTATACATTTGAATTACAATCTAGCAACATAAATTGTTGATGTCAGAAACAGTTGAAATTAGGGTGTGTAAATCCCTTTTCATCCCCTAACTTTTAAAATATTGCAATTATCGAAAAACTTTAAATACAAAAGTTGTTCGTCTTAATTGAGGCTCTAATTTGGCTAGTTGGGTTTATTTTTCTATCTTCAGTATTAAGAAAGTTATAGCGAAATGAAAATTTCAACACCCCCGCTATTTCCACTCCCTTCGAGCTAGATGGACCATTTACGAACTGTTATCCTGTTATATATATAGAAACAATGATCGGTGAAGAACTGAAGAAATTTTCTCGAACTCTTTTCATGAGAACTATTTCAGTAGATAGTCTTCCTATAGGAATCTACCTAAAATCAAGTGCATTTATATGCATTTGACCGCACCCAAGTATAGTTAAACTCTTCTTTCTTAAACTGAATTTTTTAATAATCTGAATAGCATGAAGATTTTAAAGTTCCTTTAGATTAGAAGTTATCTTACAGAAATGCAGAGGTGAATGAGACGTGAAATGTCTTACGATCAGAACTCATTCAGTATTACTTTTATATTCTAACCAGATGTTTATTGTGCAGTAAATACATATTGTGTATTCAGATATTGAATTTAAATAAACTTTTTTGTAATACAATATCTGTGGTACAAGTTCATCTTTTCTGGTATTTATAAATATTTGTAAAATTGATCTTAATTGGTCATCTGAGTTCGTTGTTTAACTTAAGAGCATTTGAACAAGAAAATTGGAACATCTCACCTTGTCATTTTTAGTTTCATTAGTTCTTTGGTCTAAAAATATCAGCATGCTTCATCAAATATCTAAATCCAATTTTATAATGCTTTTTTAGCAAGCTTTTTATGCCCTTACCCAAATTAAATTTACTCTACAGCAACAGGGCGATGTAAAATTGCACTTTCTCTCTTTAATGTCTCGTAATACTATCCCGAATAAACACATCATCCAGCAAAGCAACTTCACTGTCTCGTTGCCAACACCTGCTCGCTATAAAACAAAAGCCTCGACGCCAGGGCTGCACTTAAACGCAAATGACGGATCGTTAACGTGAGTGGTTGACACTGTAACCGCCCCGAAAATTCATTAAAATAACTATTTCACATCTCTCCAGCGCTCTTGCAAAACATCAGACTGGTCCAATCCCCATCGTCGCCGTATTAAGTATCCAATAACCCGGTAAAAAGATTATCGATTCTACTACGTAATTTGCTAATTAAAATCCAGCCCGTGACACCCTCAACTCGACTCGTGGAGAAAAAAAAATTATCGTTTGGCCATCAGCCAGCAGATTCGAATTTCCGCCGCAGAGAATGTTTTGTTCCAGTTCTTTCGAAATTCGAATCTTTTCTGTGTTATTATAGTTTAATTACATGAACATTTTTTTGTTTTATTCACTGATAAAGTATTAAATGCATAACAACAAATCTTAAGATTATTTCTGCAACGTCAAGGTTGAAATTCAATATACAGTTGGATGAAAATATCGGTACATTTTTTTTATTTATTCTATTTATTGTTCTTTTAAAAGTCGTTTGGCGATTAACGAAGTTAACGGATAATTGGAAACAATGGAACCCTTACCGCTAGCATGTTTATTTTGAGGAAAATATTGAAATATTTTTTTTCGGAAAATTCCAATTGTCAGAAGGAAATTGTTCGAATATTAATCATGTTTTTGTACCAGTGATTGCACAATCTTACTTGCATATTTCGAAGAAATGTGTGTTTAATGGCCTTCACACATGATAAGATTTTTTCCCCCCTCTTTTCGTTGCAAGAGTTAGTTTTGCATTCTTTTCATCAACATTAAATCTGAAAATAATGATAGTAAGAATAAACATAAAAGTGGAGAAAAAACTACATTCATTTCGGAAAAATTGAATACAAATTTAAAATTAATTTGTTTGCGAATGTTTTTTTAATGAGATTCTAGGAAACAGTTACCAATTTGGAAATACGAATATGAGATTTTAACTGTTATTCAACAGTATCGTGTTGACAGAAAGCCTAGAAGGGGATTTGCAACAGTTGTAGTATTACTTACTGTTCATGTATTTTTAATTTTTAAATGTCTAACTGATTTGCGATCTTTTTTTTTTTTTGTACTTATTATTATTGTTGTGAAAAATATATGTATATCAGAAGAATTATTTATTATGCTCCTTACTATTGAGGAATAAGGCGAAATGAATGCTCTCGGAAAGTGTTCCAAAATATATTTTCTTATGTGAAACATCATTGTAGAGATTAGAATTTCGTTTATGTATTTATGATACAGAAATTTCGTTAACTCTTAAAACTGTTTTTACTTTTTAGTGTGTCATGGCAATGCATTTAAAGATCAAAAATAATTTTCGAACCAGTTTTCATGCATATTGGGAATTAATTTTAAAAAGCAGTCGGTTTTCCCTCTTACACTATTATGAATGAAATAAGAACTCTTCCTTCTTTACTTAGAAACACATTAATAAAAAGAAAAATGTATTGTATTGAGAAGTACGTGTTTTTGCTTATAGAAAGTCATATATTTTGATATACAAGATTTAAATAGTATCATATGTATCTTAAAATTAATTTACGTTTTTGTTTTAACCCTTTAAAGGGCCATTTTTTTCTAGTCATATTATGTTAAAATATTTTTAGGCTTGAAATTAGAATAAGAAAAGGGATTCATTTAACTTATTAGATAGATTTAATTTGATTAATTAATTAATTTGGTTAATTAATAATTAAGTAATAGATCAAGACACATCATTTTGTGTAAGATAAAGAACTGAAGCATCTAAATTTCTGTCTTTGTAAAAAAATTTCTCAGAACTTATGCCAACTTTCATAATTTCATACAAATATTGATAAATTTGGCGGGAAGCATACTTCCCACGGCCCTTGAAAGGGTTAATTGATTTTAAAAGAAAAGATTGAGATTAAAAAAAAGAAATATAAATTCATGCTGTATTAAAAATTGATATCTACTATTCCAATTTTTATCGGTAAATTTAATTTTAGGTATTATGCTATTCTGATGTTTCCTATGAATTTAGAAATTTTAAATACTGCGATAGAATTTAATATTAAAAGAACTGATCGGTTGAAGGTATCATTCTTTTTAATTGATTAGGCTTTATTTACACATCCTTATATAGTGAGATATCTTACATTTATATCTAGAAGAGCATCCGCTATTTTTTAGATTTCGTCTGCAACCAAAATACTGCTTTGTTTTTACTCATGTTTTCCCATGCCCATTCATCGCTACATCAAATTTTTAGACTTCTGTCATGTTTTAAATGAAATTTGTCTTTCTATCCAAGTAAAAATTGTTATGATATATATAATTAAATAGAAAATAAATATTTCGTTAGAGCTAGTTAAATGAGATTTGGTATACAAATGTAGTATCTAAAATGTAAATCCCTATCAAATTTTGAAGAAAATCCATCTATTGGTCTTTGTTTTCGTATGCATAAGCACAACAATTAAAAAACGCAACGATTTAGATAAATGAAATTTGTAGCACCTCTTTTTTCCCTTGATCAGAAAGCGCCCCCTTGTGGCGTTTTACAGAAGCCCCTTGTGGCGTTGACAGACAAGCAGTTGAACAGGAGACCTGCATACTGAGGTCGACTTTTTTCCTATGCGCAACCCTTGCGCTAACGCCAAATGCTTTCGGTTGGAAACGGTGGAATCCCTCCACCATACTGTTTTCTTTAACCTAATTGTCTATGTGTGTTTGTAAATTTTATAGTGTAGTTGTGATTGTGTAGACTGAAAATATTATATTTAAAACCGGGCAAAATCACAACACGCCCACTATAAATTTAATTTTTGATCCAATAGCTAAAACTATAATTTTGTTTCAAATTTTATTTCAATCAGTGAAAAAAAAAATGCCAAAAAAAAAACATACTCGGTTTCTACATTATACCACAGAGCACGAAGCGACAGCGTTCCGAGGAAGAGGAGGAGAGAGGGGTCAGAAAATAAAAATTTAGATATTGATGGAACTGACTGCCCTGACCAAAGTCTACAATTTTTTCTTTCTTTTTTTTATCGGATGGGTGGTTGGTGGTGGATAACATCTTTTAGTAGGAAATTTTAGAGAATGTTTCATAGAAACAGCCTCTGCTGGTTTTAATTAAAAACTGCATACTTCAAAATAATAAAACGGATAGAATCTGAAGTATCCTCTCTCTTTCCATGCTGGAATGTCGGAATACTTTAACTTATATAATAACTACTTTTCTTATTCATGAACCACTTAATCAATTCATTGAATGTGCAATTGAAACTAAAAATTCGTAAACAAAATCTCTATTACCACGTGACCTATTCCACCGATCCAGTTCTTCGAAGGTTCACCTGAAGCACAGGTGCGGGCACGCCATCTGTCGTTTAGAGCAGCAGATGGTCGCCTGCCAACCGGTTCGTCCTCCCATCTAAAAAACAGTGCAATAAACAAACAGGTAAACTTATTGACCGAACCATCCGGTAGTTATTTGCGAGATGTTATCTGAAAAATATTTTTTTATAATTATTTATTTGGAATATAATTAACTAATGCTGCATATTAGTGTTTCAAGATTAAAATTGTGGATGACTTTGTGAACTTGTGAAAAATTGCAGGATAACCTTCAGTTTTTTTTAGAAAGATTCTTTGCAGTTAATTTTATATTTATCGGTACATTTCACACAAAAAATAATTTGTTGTTAACGAACTCTTTAATTTTGTTAGTTTAATGTAAGAAATCGATCCTTTAGTTTTTTACGGGAGCTATTTAAATAAAATCTCAGCCTTGTTCTGTTATTTGATAATATTTGAAAGTAATTTCATTCATCAGTATCAGTAAATAGAAATAAGAGAACGGATTTCACGATTGCTTTGAAGTCTCTGTGATCTTGAGATGGTATCTTGGTTCCTTATCTAGATAGAGGAGAACTCGGTCCAACAGAATATCCGCCTTTTATACGGGCCCTATAGATATTAAATCCATTAAAAATATCAAACGCTTTATTATGAAGATTAAAAAAAAAAGTTTTACAACTCCAGTACTCGAGAAAAACTAGAAATTAGTATGTTGACATCATTAATTTGCCTTGAATGCTTATTATCTATGACATCTTTTTATTTCTTGTCTAATCTTATCAGCAAATGAACAAACTCTGTAAATTATCGAAATACTGATTAGATACGAGAGACCTCGCAATCTCCTAGATTTAAAAATAAAGCAAAACCATCATAATTGTTGTCTTTTTCGGAAACCGGTACGGACATTAAGTGCAACCGGCACTTTTAAAAGTCCTTGGCCCATTTTTCTTCGTTGATAACTAAAAATTTTCTTTCAGCAGTACATATTTACTGAGCAGTATATAAAATCGATTGCATCATATTATTCTGACTAGGATGAATTGTTCTCGAATTTATTGCTGTATTTTTTTATTATATTAATTTAGTTGCTGAGAAACCAAACTTCGTTCGGCATTGTTTTTTGTAAAATCTTGTTTTTTCGGGGGAAATATTTAGATGCGAATCACATGCTGTTTGCATATGAATATTTTTTCAATCTTACCTACATATGAACTAATCGTTTAAATAAATAAATAAAAATATCATGAATGCACTTTGTTTAACATGTTATTCGAATTGGTTAACACAATAATTACATTGTTGCTATTGGATGTGAGCCGAACATATTCGTATTGGCATAATGTGATACAGCACCACCTCACAAAATTTTGAGGTACTAATAGATTATTATCTATAGCAACAATGCAAGTATCACGGAAATTTACGAGAAGGTGCTATATAACATTATCAGAATGAGAGCAAATAGTAAAAGGCTCTTATAGTTATAAAAATATTGTGGTTAAGGGTCGAGTGTAAAATCGCTTTTTTTTTTCGAGGAAAGACACCTATAGAGTTAAACTTAAAAAGCAAAATCTTATGTAAATATAAAATTTGGTCCAAATCCTTAGAGCCATTTTTGAGATTCACGAAATAAATTTATTTATATCTTAGAATTTATAAGTTAAAAAATTATAAAAGTTTAAAATGACAAGTTAATAGAAGATCTGATTTACAACACTGGAGCTTAAACTCGACCGTATGAAATTGTAAGATAAATTGCCTCTTTGTATTTTAAGAACATTCATTTGAGTCAATACTATGAATGATTCTTTTTAGTTCTGACCTATACACGTTAAATTCTTCATTAAACCATCGTCACCTTTAAGTTTGTTTGAAAAAAATGTAGTTGGTTTACCTTCATTATCATCACAGTACCCTTCAGAACTATAAATAGCATTTGTTTGTCTCCAAAATGGGATGTAAATATAACTAGCGAATCAACTCATCATAAAAAATGGCAGATTAATACATTAAAATGTGTTGTCTGGCCAGTTCTATTCGATCATAATTTATCTGAGTGCTGACTGAAATTAGATCAATTATTGAGTGCCAATGCTTGAGCACTTCTACTCATCCTGAGATTATTTGTGGAACCTTATTGGGGGAAATGCTTTTTGCGCTTCTGTTGGCTGTATCTTGAAAAGGCCAATGTGCGCCGTATCCATACGTTTCTTTTATTATTGTACTTAAGGCTGTGGATATCCTGGCACGTCTGTCGTGCGGTAAACAACCCTTTTTCGGAAAGATCCCATCTCTGCGTGCGTGCCCTGCCAGAGGGGAAGCCATCTTCGCGTAAGTCACACCAGGTGCAGCTGGCCCCAGCTGTCTCCTCTGCAGCTGCCACTTAGCAGAGCCTTCGACCTTGAGCTGCATCTGAACCTGTTCTTCCATTTCCATCTAAGGTTTCGTGTTGCGATTAGACTTCTTCATTAGTCTTGTTGAGTCACATTTGTTTTGGTGGATAATAAAAAGTGAATCTTAATGACCAACACCATTGGCATTATTCATTTTTATGGTCTTTTTAGGTGTGTTGGCTATTGCATAAGCAATTTCTAGACCCTTATCTTTCTTTAAAACCTGCTATGCGACTTCTTTGTTGCTCTTGTCTATACCTAGTGGCAGCTTATTTCATAGTGTAAGGTGGCATATATCATTTATCATTATATCAATTATCATGGTTCTAAATACAGTTTAATAAATATAGAATTCTAGTTGTCTTTGTCAACCAGCTGATTCCACTAAAGATATTGGAGCGATAAGTTGTTTAAATTCAGGTCCCTGATTCCATAAAATACTCGGTCATGACAGCCATGTTATTTTTTAATAGTTTTGCATATATTATTTTCATTTTGTATACCAACTTTTCTAATGGAGACTAGTGCTATGGCATCATATACCCATTATCATGATTTTGAATACAATTAAATAAATATAGAATTCTTTAACCCAACATTAGCGCATTTAATGTCCTTTTGGCGACCAGGTGGTTTGTAGGGAGTATAGGTTATATTTAATGTCGGTTAAATTGTTTAGATATAAATCCATGTCCTTGATTCCGACAAATTCACAGACATGTTATTTTAATAGTTTTGCATATGTTATTTTTATATATGAACTTTTCTAATGGAGACTAGTGCTATGACAAGCATTAGCCCTATTATATCCGGTTGATCTGTCTTCTAAATTTCGCGAAATTGTAATTTGGCTTTTTTATGTGTCTTGTAAACTACATCGATATTAAACTGAATCCTTCTTTTGCTTTCAAAGATAGAAGAAAACCACGCGATCAAATATTTGATGAAAAATTAAAAGTGATTTCAGTTTCATTCACGACAATAAAAGTATTGTTGTAAAATTTACTTAAAAAGTTAATTAAATCTAAAGAATTTTACAGCAACTGAATTGACATCATTAAAAGAGCGCTTTCTCCTCCATCATTAAAAGCGGCGATTTCTTTACTGGATAAATTTTCTCTGTTGCCACAACGATAAATTTATAACTCGTATAATTGTAGTTTCGGCTAAATAAATCATTTATAGAATACAAAATATACCATTCTTGTTATCTCATTCAGTATGAATAATTCTGTATAATAAAGATCGACATTTCGTGTATATATATTTAATTTTCTCTTACTTCGTACCTATATGAATTATATATGTTTTTGAGTATATCGCTTTCTTTGACTAAAAAAATATTAGTGCTATGTTTTTAATTCTGCTTTGTACTTCGTTTATAAACAAAATATTAAATTATTTATTTACTAACTTACTTTTGAAAAGTCATGCTCACCATCTGGTTATTTGTTGGGTTTTTATTTGTTTATTTATTTATTTAACTGTCAGCCGCAGGATAAGTCGTGATAGATATTTTCAAAATTTGCTAGGCGATCAAGGTAAAATTGAGAATTATTGTAAACAGTCTGTATTACTGGCTGATTTGCGATTTAATATTCCATTTTAACTTCATACTGTTGTACAAGGGGTGTTCAAATAAAAAGGTTCGGAACGACACTGTGGATATAAATGAAGACTTTATTCAAAGTATACTCCATAGGCCTGAGCGCAACTATCCCATTGATTAACGAGCCGAAGGATTCCTTGTTCCCAGAGTTCCTGTGACCGTGACGAGACCCAGTATTTCAGTGTCCTTGAAGGACTGGGTCTTCCATCCGAGTTGAAACGCTTCCCTTTCAGATGTTTTTTCAGGGGACCAAACACATAGTGAAAGTCGCATAGTGAACATGTCTGGGCTGTAGGACGGAAGTTCGAGCTGCTCCCACTTGAAGTTGGCCAGTTCCGCGTGTGTGACCCTGGAGACGTGTGGACGCGCGTTATCATGGAACAGAACCACACCCTCCGTGAGTAGCCTCTGTCATTTGTTCTTGATGGACCTGAGTAGTCTTCGAAGTGTCTCACAGTATACATCGAAGTTAAGAGTTCTTCTGAGCTCGAGGAATTCAACAAGTAGCTGATCTGGATGGCGAACTCAAGGACGGTGGGAAGGACTGGGTCTCGTCACAGCCACAGGAATTCTGGGAACAAGGAATCCTTCGGCTCTTTAATCAATGGGATCGTTGTGCTCAGGCCTATGGTCTATACTTTGAATAAAGTCTTCATTTATACCCGCTGTGTCGCTTCGTACCTTTTTATTTGAACAGCCCTTGTACCTTTTCTGTAATTTTTATAGAATATTTCGTTTCATTTCAATGCAGTTAATAATTGAAATGCAGTTGAAAATTAATGTATTAATTATTCGCAACACATATTCATATATTGGGGGGGGATACAATTAAATTCTTCAAAGAGGTGGTTGAATTTTTATGTGCACGTGGAACTGTATATTAAGTATTCTGCCTACAAAATTTCATTAACAGAATTGAATAATGTTATTTCCCCATCACTTCACATAATCCTTCTTACTATCTATTTCCAATCATATACTTGAATTTGTTCTTGTACAATATAATTCTGGTTTTTGGCTTCATAGTTGTATCAGTTTGTAATTAAATCTAAATTTATTTTGTCATTAAATATTTCCATAACGCTTATTAGTATCGAAGATTAAAAGATTTTACAGTTTAAAGGTTGAGATTACGTACAATTCAAATTTCTGCAATAACGTTTAGTTAATATTGTACTCTTCTATCTGATTGAAAGTGTTAATTGAATTCATTTACTGTGAAAAGTCTTTGTTTAGAAACTTCATTGAAGAAGACTTTCTTTTTAAAAAAAAAAAAAAAAAAAAAAAAAAAAACTTTTCCAATGAGATTTGTTTAGAAAATCAAGTTTACCGAACTACTGTGAATTAATGAATTAAACTAAATGAGGCCTTCCTTTTTCTTTTAGCAACTCCCAACACGTGCATTCAAATTTGAATTCTAATCGACCAGGGAGTCTGTCGCCTTTCACTGAATTCTTAAATGTCCCTGATTTGGGAAGAAAATTTCCTATTCTTTACAAATGTTCTTTCTTTTTCAAAGCATTGTCGAATTTCTTCAAAAAAGATGGTAATGCAAAAATCAATTTGATTGCTTTCACCCCCTTCCCCCTCCCAAAATCTTGGCTGTTTTTTTATTTATTTATTTAATTTTGACTTTTATTTATTTTTTCCTCTTATGTCTTCTTTCTCTTCTTTATTTGTTTCGTGGTAACAATGCAATTGCTACCGGATTCTTTTAGAATACTGGTGCAGTTGCAGTTAAAGCTAAAACGAGCGATTTTTCTTAAGCAATTTCCGCCAGCTGCGATTTTTTTTTCCCTCCTTCCCCTACCCGCCCGTTTTTCTCAGTTTTTCTTTTCTTTTTTTATACTGAGATTTTCTTAAGACTTTTTTTTATTTTTGTCTTTCTTTTTTCCCTATGTGGCAAGAAAAGTTTTTTCAACACTCCACCTATCTTCCATCCTCCTCCTTTTCTACTTTCTTAATCTTTCGTCTGCAACTTTTTAAAGTTTTCTATATTTGAGGTGTCGTTTCGAAAGGGGGGGGTAGAGAAGAGAGGTTGGGTTATATTCTCGCTTGTTCTTTTTCCGGACGACATTTTTGAAACGTTCTGAAAAGAATTCGAGCGTGATTTTTAGTGTAAATGTCTTCCGCTTTTCTTTTTCTTTTTTTGAAAAATTTTCTCTCGCCAAGCCCTAAATGAAAAATGTCAACATGGAGCGTATGAATGGTAACTTTTCTCTTATATTGCGACGAACAAGCATGTGTGGGATATTCAAAGAACTTGCGGGAGGGAAGGGAGCTGTTACTTTTTGTCAGATCGGCCACGTTTCTTAATTTAAAAAGTAATCGTGTACCTTTTAACTTTTTTTATTGCTCCTTCCGCGATATTTATTTACTTTATATTTGTTTTTATGAGGCAGGAGGCAATGAGAGCGGAAAATATTTTCGCTAGAGTTTGTAGGTATGGAGTTCAAAAAGTTCTTTTAAAAGAGCTGTTAAGGGAGATAAAAATAGAAAATGTCGGAACTCTGGTATTAAATAAATTTTGGTAAAGAGGTTTAATATTAGTGAAAAGCAAGTTCCCTATTGTTAAATAAATTTTAAAAGGCGGGATTTCTTACTTCTCATGGCATTTGATGTTGATTAACTGAGACATTCATTAATAGAAAGAACTTCGAATCACACATGCTTATCGGAACAATGTTAATACTAAAATGCAGTATTTGCTTTACGTAATAATGTTTCCAAAAGCATTTATACCTCATTGAGGTCTGTCACATTTAAAGTTTTATTTCTAATTTAAATATTCAGAAGAAAGTTTGGGGAATGAGATTTTTACCCATATCTGTCATTAGAGATTCATAGATAGCTGATGAGAAAATATTTTCATTTAAATTACTTTCTCGTATTGTACATGACGTACTCGTACATATTTTCTCGTATTGTACATACCCTACTCGTACATACTTTCTCGTATTGTACCCGAAATTACTCGAATTTTGACGATATTTCCATTAGGACTCGCTTCCCTCCGTTTGTTTTTGAACATTCGATGCAGTATCACGGAAGTTGTAAAAAGCGGATCCGCACAGACAAGAGTGGGTCAATCGAATGAAGGTAGTAAGCAGTTGAGTGAATTTTCTCTATTGATCCACGACTTTTTAGTATCTAGAAATTCGGGGTTAATCTCCGGCAAGTTCTCTTTGAACGTTTTTTGTTATAACGATTGTTTAACAGTGATTTGCTGTTTGCCTGTTGTTCTACAGATAGTGAATAGTGTGTATTTTTTTACTATGTTTCGTGTTTTCATGTGAAATAAAGAGCCATTATCTGTTATTGAACCTATTAGACTTTTAATCCTACATCCACTGGACGGATTTTTTCTATGGCAATATCGCCTCATAATATAAACGCATTGACTTAGATCGTGTAATCCCATATATAGTCTTGTGACTACAGCAGTATTTTTAGTGCCAATCGGCCCAAAAAGGCATCCAATATACACATTTTTGAGATAGAAGTAAAAATTCTAGATTCTCGCTAAAGATTTATATTGTTGTAACTCTTACTCACCAGTGCCATGTAAGTTATTCGCAGCCTTACCTTATTTCATGCAGAAAAAGGGGGGGTAAGATATTTATAGGAAACTATGCGAGAAAGTGCGGGGAAACCAAACCCGCTTGTTGACAAGTGAGTAGATTCAACTAGGTTTATGCATCTTAATTATGCGGGCAGAATGTAAATTGCAAATATTTGAAAATTAACTGTGAAACCATGAAATATAAATACATATTTTATGACTATCTTCACCAGATGTTTTATTATTTCCATTAGGAAATTTTATTTACTGCAAAACCAGCCAGCTTCCAGCCTAGAACTTACAAAGCCTTTATTTCGTTGCGTCAAATAAAATTAAATTTCAACGTAACGTCATGAATTTCTACATAATTCAAAATATTTGACATAATTTAAAGATCTTCCAATTAAGATCTTCCCTTTCTGTCACGAAAATCTGCTGCATGTTACCCTGGACGGGTGGTTTCTCCGTGCGCGTAGTGAGCGTGCAGGAAAGATACTTCTACAGAGATCTTTAATCACTTGCATTTGTCATTTGCGTGATAAAATCTCGAATAACTGTCTTGCCGAAATTGCGGAACAATCATTCTTGGGATGAAAGGAAACTCTCCACCGAATGTTGGGAAATTATTATGAAGGGAGACTTAATTGCATCGTGGCAGATTGCCAGCTGCAGATTGGGTGTCCACTTATTAGTTATAATTAATTCGTCACATACCCTGGACATTCGTTAAATCCACATTTCGCTCGAGTCGAGAAGAATCGCATTGCTCTGAAATTTGTTTGGAAAAGTTTTCGATATATCAAAGTGCAAAGTTACTCAATTCTACGTAATAGAATTATCTCGACAACTTTCCCTGCGAGTAATATAAAACTGTGTGTGTTGTATTATGGGATCTCATATCAGTGCTGAATCAAACCTGGTATGTTAACCCTCAAAGAACTCATTTGCTTTAATCGCAAAGCATTGATATTTGAGTACAAGCCTTTGAACAGGCAAATCGCTTTGTGTTATGTCATTGATTCTTTGTAATTGGCAGTTTCGTTTTTACTCTTTTACTATCATGTCAAGTATGACTTGCTATTTTGAAGGATGCATCGTGTGCATATTTTCGCACTCACTGAATTCCTATTTAATGCAAGAGTTTTTGAATCAGGAATTATATATTTTTTAAGCTTTCTAAGCATTAAAAGAAATCCTTATACTTATATATGTATAATTATTCATCGTATTAGTTTTTGGAATACAAAACTGCAGAAGATTGGAAAAAAAAAAAAAAAAAACATATAGTACTTAACCGTATTGGAAGCAAGCATGAATAACATTGATTTTTCGCTTTGGACTTTTTCTAAGGCTGTTTAACTACTGATTTAATCTTTACATTATTTTGTTCATCGTCACATTAATTGTAATTTGTTACAGTTGTAAGTGAAAATGTAATTTGTAATAGTTATGAAGTGTGTTGTACAGCTTAAAGTTATTCATCTATGCCAAACTAATGCATTTTATTAACCTTCATTTATTGACTGTTTTTCTGTTCGATACAAATTTTGCAATCGATTTTAAAACAGCTTCCCGATGAACTAGAGCCTTGAAACCATAAATATAATTCAGAATTGGATGACAATGCAATATTAACTCACTTTCTTGACTATTTGTTTATCTGTTTGGTGCAAATTTTGCAATCAATTAAAAACTTTCTTTGCTGACAGATGGCGCCCTGCCAAGTCATTAAATCTTTATGAAGTTAGTTTAAAATCTGTTGTAATTCCATACACTCTCACAAGATTGGAAAACCAGATAATGATTATTTAAGTAGTAAAAATTTAATAAACATTTTTAAAAAGACTAAAGACAGTAAAATAATTTCTCCTAGCCCATACATATTATACTAATTTTGATTATGAATTTTCAACTTTCAAATTTTCAGTGCGATCTGTATGTAGCTATAAATGTACCTAGGAGAAATTATTTTAGGCCTTTTAATCAATTTTTAAAACGTTGCATATTTAAAATATTTTTATTTGAATGATCATTATAAAATTTAATGTTGAGACTTTTTTTTACATATGTTTTTAAATTTTAAATTAAACGTATTAAATGTCAACATATATTTTCTTTTACGAAATAAATCTTCCATTGTCAATATACATCATGCCCATATTTGAAATATTTATATCTATATTATATTAAATGCAAATAAATTCGTTTATAATCGAATTGCGTTGTTTGCATAAGAACAGCGTGCATTTGTATTATTTAAAAATTTGAAGTGTGGAAAAAGAAAATCGCCTCACTTATAAAAATATGTCAAAGAATAAGAAACCCGCATATCCCATTGTTTGACTCCAAAAAAAGTATTCCATCGCCATATTTGTTTCCACTTCATCATTTCCCCGCTTCCCTGCAAAGAAGTAGTTGAAGTATTTTTCCCTTGTATTGCGCCATCTGCTATTATTCTTCGGAATAAAGGAAACGCTGAATTTTCATGGATTCGTTTCTCTCCTCCCCCGTTTCTCTTACTGGGTATTTAATTTCGATTTTCATGGATCTTCCAACTGTTCGAAAAGCACTTTGTTGTATTCTTCTATCCCGCTTCTTCTTTTCCTCTTTCTTAGAACTTTTTTCATTTCGAAGATGCTGTTTCCCGTCGTCTTGTTCTGTTTGCTTTTTTCTCGACAAATATCGTTTGGTGAGATGGATTCGACGCTGGGTTTTTTTTTTTTATATATATATATATTTTTTCCCCTTTTTGAATGCTGTTTTTTTCTGCCCGCGTTGGTCTTCGGGTTGTTTGCACAGCAAAGATCTTCTCTATAACCGGGTATGTATTTTAAGTATTCAAATGTAGAAGTTTTGGTATCTTTTGAGAAAAACGGAACACGGCGATATCTTGTATTTAATGTTTGGATAACGTATTTCTTCTGAATTTAAAAAAAAAATGTCCAGACTGCATATGTATGTTTGGTAAAAATATTAGAATTGTACTAAACTGATCGTGTATTGCTGACTTTTGTATGCCTTTCAAAAATATCAAGAATAAACAGGCGCAGAACTATCTTAGCAAGAAATCCCTTTGCATTTGGAAAGGAAAAAAATCTGAAATTATTTATAGTCAGTCGGTGAACAAACGACAAAACTTCTTTGCGTATCTTTATCCCACAATATATTTTAATATATTTAATAATACATAAGGTGGATTCCCATATAACACATTCCTATGTAATGTGAATTCGTATAGATTGAAAAAAATTATAAAAGAAAGAACTATTTCGTAACTATTCTACATATATGCACAAACAAAAAGAGAGAAAAAAAAAATTGAAATATAACAGCAGAAATAACAAATAAAATAAAGGGTTTTTTTTTTTTTCCAGCTATCTTTTATTTAAAATAAATATCTATTTTTCATATTCGCTCTTGCCACTTTTTAATTTAAAAACTGTTTGCATTTTCAATTTGCAGTTTATTCTTACATCGATATCTGCTTAATACCCAAAAAATTTTAACCCTCGACTAATAACCCACAAAATCCCCACCCCATTCAAATTAATGCTTTATTTGCTAAAGTCTTGTTACATGATGCACTTTAGCTGCATCAGGCTTCTACCCTCATGAAGAATTCGTTAAATCCTTGAAGACGGTATCATTTCTCTTCATTGTTCGATAATATCTACAGAAAATGCTATAATTCTTTTTACTGTCCACCTTGGTTTCATCCCCTGATGAGCAAATCAATGCGTCGTTCGCCAAGTTTTACATTGTTATATAATGTGAATGTGTTATATATATATATATATATAATGTCTTAAGTTTTTCTCCGATTGTAATGAAATCTGACACGCCTACGCTTTTTCGAGGTGTGAAAGATCGCTTCAATTTTTTTTAATCAATCAGTTAGAAATTTGGCATATTTTTGATATTTTTAGAAATAACTATGGATCTTAGAATAATTTTGGAAGGTACCGAATTTACAGAAGAGATGACCTTAAAAATAAATAAAATAACACAAGAATTGCTGTATTAAGTAGATTTTTACCATTTGTAGTTTATAATTGTACTTTTATTGGTATTATAATGTACCTGATTGTTTTCTGAAGTGTGTTAATCATATTTATATTCTTTGTTGCAGGTCCTCGGTTTGAAAATGTAAAACCGGACGTCGGCTACCATGCTATTGCGCGCGAAAACGGAAGAAATGTGGAAGTATCACCAAGGATACGAGTTGTTGACGGTAAGATCTATTTCTTAGTCTCCAAGCGACACACAGCGTATGTAAAATGTTATTTGTGTGGTCTGGTTTGAACTCGTGTATAGTTGCTGATTATAAATTATTAAAAATGTTTCGAGATTAAAACTTTTCTTCTGTCCATTTGCGAGTATAGACTGTAATTTAGTTGAGTTTATCAGATAATTAAATTGATAGATTTCTTACTTCCATGTACCTGAAATATAAAAGAGAAAGTACCATAGTCATAAAAAAATTAAACTCATCGATTTGATATATTTCCTCGTTTCATCTGTTTGGCATATTTTTGAAATTGTATCTTGTCTGTTTGTGGGCACGAAAATTGAGAAACACCCCGAGCTCGACAAGTGAAATTTTGTATGTATACCAAATTTGTAAATTCCTGTCAAATTTTGTACGAAATCCATTTAGAGGAAGTACGGCTGTCCGGATGCAAGTTTAAGCGATAACTACAAAATGGGCGAAAAATCCTAAATGAAATTTATTACGTAGTTTGATATATCCACCAAAGAGTTGACCAAGTGTTGATCAGTACTTTCACAAGCATATATGTATACAAACGCGATAATTCAATAACGTAACAATTTAGAAGAAGAAAAAAATTAGTTTACAGTTTTAGTATTTAAAGTACAGATCCATATGAAATTCTGAATCACATTTCACAAAATGCTGCAATAGTTCAAAAACGCTTTGAATTAATAAATTTTGATATGCGATCTCGTGACTACAATTGTAGTTCTCTGCCAAATTTTGGATTTAATCGGTGATGAAAAAGACGTTCGTGTCCGCGTTACTACGGAAAGCGAGTGCAGTAACTTCTGAGGGTAAAGAACACCTGAGCACCCGAAGGCAGAAGTCTGACTTCCAGCTCATGAAACTCGCACACATTCGCTTGTACAACTCCTTTTTACAGAGGAACACATTCACACACCTCACAGATAGAACACAGATGAAGAACAACCATGCCCTAACCGGGATTCGAACCCGGGACGCCCAGATCATGGGGAAGATGAGTTACCCCTACGCAAGGACGCCGGCTTTTCAGCGATTAATATTCAAGAAATATCTCCAGGAGTCGTATGCTAATAAGCTCATCCATAACTGTTGATCGTCAATGAAATGCGATTGATAATACTAGGTATGCCGCGTTATAATTTATATTACGAAATAAGAAATATTTAAAGAAAATAATTGTACCTTGGCAGACAAACATGAAATATTTTATTCAAAGTATACGCCATCGCTATTTATACATATTGCGTATCCGTTCTTCAAATAGTGAATGCTCTGTTAAGAAAGTTGTTCATATTTTGAGGTATGCCAGTCATATTTCATACATTTAATAGAATTTAATAGATTAATATTTAATAGAATGTATACTAGAAAATTATGGAGAGATCACTCCCGATATTAATTTATTAATAACTTTAGTGCTTTCGTAATTTCGTATTTGAATTCATTGAAAGATAGCAATCTTGCAAGCTTAAGGAATTCATTGAAGTATACATTTTGAGATACCATCAGTTAGGATTTTCTGCGCTAAATGATTTTTTAGAATGTATTTATTAGCATTAGAATGTGAGCAATTTAGTATTATAAATATAGCTACTTGGTGTCCATTGATAGTCAACAGTCTTGTGACTAGATATATTCAGTTTAAAGTGGCATTTTAGATGTACATTGCATTAGCTATATATTTGCTCTATATACCGATTCTTTTACGGTACTTTATCCAGTTCTTAAAAGTATCGAGAATTAAATGCATTGTAGGTACAACATTTAGTTGCACTTTAATGATTATTTATAGATTATAAAATCGAAATGTTTAATTGTTTAATGATTTTTTTTTTAAAAAAAAAGAAAGATTATTTGAATTTGTTAGATGTGAATAATGTATATAAAGAAATAAGTTACCCAATTTTAAAGTTTTAAAAATCAGCTTTGTATGACTTCTAAACGAAATGTGTGAAAAATTCCATATATGCTCATGTAAAGCCCAACCTAGAGGTAATCTTTTGTTCGTAAATTGATTCTTAATTGGACGTTTTAAACAATTAAACGAAAGCATTGCCATTTTGCAATGAAGATTTTGAAAGATTCTTTAATTTTAGGCATCTGGGTTTGGCACCTTATTTGACGATTATTTGTCACTAAATGTCAATACTATATAACAAATATTAGAAAATAAGCTATAATGTCTGTAAATGTTGCTTTCTAGTTGGAGGTATTGTTTATTGATAAAAACCAGAATAGCTCGGAATAAGTTAGCATTTACAATTTATTTGGTGACATGTCAGTGATTCTAGCGCACATTTAGAAATGTCTTTAAAAGCTTGATGTGATAATCAGTATGTTCGAAACGTAAGCTCTTATTTCTAACTATCCATCAGTGATTAAAAACAGAGTTTTTCTTGTTTGTTAATAACTTAGTGCAGTTTGTCGTGTTCCTGTTTGCTAAGACAATCCATAATATTCTCGGTAACGCCATTGTCGTTTGCAGAGGGAACAAATCTGCAACTCGAGACTCCCAGGGTGGTAGCACCTTTGGGTGGGTGTGGAGTGGTTGACAGTGACGGATCGTGGCAAGACACACAGCAGACAGCCCTAGATGGATGGCACTGTTTGCTCTGGGAGTACCCGAGCATGTTTGCAAATCTCCTGCGACGCAATTGGCCCCGTCGCTGAGTGCCCTGCCTGCTGGAAAATGGAGCGAAGCGATATGGGATGCATATTTTTAGTTGGGTTTTCAGGCTGGAAAGTAGGGAAAGTTTTTAGTTTTAGGCCACCTTGCCTCTGTTGCTTGGGGAGTTTGAAAGAGAGTCTAATGGATTTTTTTTTATCGAACTTGTTGGCCTTTGGGAGTATCTCTGGCGTACTTGTAAGAAAGGAGGTAATACAGTGACACCACTCCCCCATTCTTTTACGGAAAGCTTTTTCTGATGAAAAGTGGATAGAAAATCAGAGATATCAACGTTTAAGCAACAATATTTATAGAAATATATATATTGCATAGTATTTAATAATTGTGAGTCTTGCTAATAAATATTCTGGTAAGTATAGGATGTGATGTTCATCCAAATGAATAGTTTTAATTATTTAATCACTTACCCTATAATTGTACAACTTCGGAAGATATATAGATTCCGTCAATCCGACTGCAGTTACTTAATTTACATAAATGAACGATAGCAAACCGTTACAAAAGGTATTAAAATTACTTTTGTAAAAGTGAACTATCAAATATTGTTTGAACGAATGTATTGACTAAAATACATCTTAACTATATATTATTCTTGTGTATTTTTCTTCTTATTCTTCTATTAAATATTCTTATATATTAAAATGAGGAAAATCTTTTTTATCGTAATTCTGTAGCTGCTTAAATCATTTTATGCTTGATTTTAAAAATAATCAAAAATAATAAGTAACTTATAAATCAAATACCAGCATATAGAAATTGAATTTCTTTGAATCTATCAGAAATAGAATAAATTCAATTAAATTATGATTTTTTCTGCTGTATTCTGTTCATTCGTAGCATGGATGATCATTTTTTTATGATAAATTGTTATAAAAAATATCAGTATCTTTTTAAATCATTAACTGTGTAATTCTCAGTTCAAAATGAGTTGAAATTTTGAAGTTTTTCAGTCATACTGTTTTATGAATATTGATATTGCGTAGTCAAATGTTTTTCCCCCTTTAAATTTTTACCCCCCCCCCTTTTTTTTTTTTTTTTTTTTTTTTTTTTTTTTGGTGTAAA
Source organism: Argiope bruennichi (assembly GCF_947563725.1). Classification (NCBI taxonomy): domain Eukaryota; kingdom Metazoa; phylum Arthropoda; class Arachnida; order Araneae; family Araneidae; genus Argiope; species Argiope bruennichi. The sequence goes on from NC_079160.1 coordinate 92,071,727, forward strand.
ATGAGACTTGTACATTCTTTATTCTGTAGGTTAATCAGACCATTTCATTACAAAAGCTGATTTAAAAATTAAAGATATAAATTAACTGTAGGATTATTCAAATCTGTTGCAAAAAAACCTTAGAAGGAGACTAATTTGTTTTTCCTCCAACTGATTAAAAAAAAATGGAATTTAAATAAAGAAACACAAAATGCGACTTAAAAAAATAAGGATTTTTTTTTTTTTTCATAGCTTAAATAAATAATGCATGAAAATAAGTTCAGATGGATAAATGTTTCTTTTGTTTTCTCTCCCCCCCCCCACCTTGAATACGAAATACTTCGCATGTTTTTACGCATCTGAAATTCCAGAAGATAATATAAATATTTGTTTTTTACACATTAAACAAAGAAAGTATTGTACTAGCTTCTTACAATCTTTTTTTACTTAATTAGCTTTTTTTTTATAATCAAAACAAATGCTTTTAATTAAATTACACCTTCTCTTGTTAATTTTTTTTTTTTAATTTCATCATAAGAATGAAAATGTTCAGTTAAAAGGAGAACTATAGTAATATTATGTAGCAGTATAGAAAAAGGAATGGAAACATTGTAATTATTAATTTAATAAAGAATTAATCCAGAGGGTTGGTAATAACCTATTTGAATTTATTTGTAGTGCATTGTTGCTTAGGTAAGAAACTAAGAACTGTACATATTGTAATAAAATATATAATTAATGAATAAGGGAAAAACGCTCTGTTATATGACATCACAATCAGTTAAGCTTATAGCAAGAAATTTGATTACTTTATTTGAAAGCTTTTTCAGACTGCCCTGCAAATTTATTGTAATTCGTTCCCATAAGATGTTATAATAGGTTACATATTCTTGAAGCATATGCATAAAGTACTGAAATACCTACCTGTAGAATTTTCTTCTGTAAATGATAATTATTTATCTCAATTATATTTCACGTGTTTTCTAAATACTGTACGACTCGTTTTGTTTAGTAATTTTTTTTTGGGGGGGGGGCTTATTTGATGGCTAGAAAAGTATCAGTGCTTTACCGATATTTTTCTTACTTTTACAGTCTAGGTAAAAAATAAAGCTGCATCACTCTATAAAAAAATTTAAGGCATATAACTTTGTTACCATGGCCCATAAAGGTAGTGCTGTAACTGGATGGTTTAAGAATGACAGACGCCGATTAGCTCAAATAAAATAAAATTATATTTAAGATCTAATGGGATATAGTTGCAAGGAATTAGAAACAAGGCAATTCACACCATTTAGGCTAATCCTAACGACATTCCATTTCCAACGGCTAGCGGTTGAATACCTATTTATCTCCATCGCCGCTAGAGGGTTGTCCTCTTATTTGTTACAGTACTAAATTTTGGCTTTATGTCTTTTCATTATGTAAAATGTTATATGGTTTAATCATATTAAAATAATTTTTCTACGTCTTAACTTCCATACGCTTAAAGAATAATTAGATTTTAGTAGGATTAAGTATCATTTGTATTGCTTTCCGTATTCTCGGCGCAACCTAGGTGTAACTTCATGAAATGCAATAGTTTTATAAGTATATATGTTATTCATTCTAAATGACATTATTAATAGTACAAAACGTTCTAGATGACGCTGTTTGCTAGCAGATTACACAAATCATTCTTGGGCAACAATAAGTTGAAAATTCTAGTATCGAAAAATTGTTGCTGTGAAGCGTATTCATTGGTAAATCTTTACATTCACTGATGAGAATTAATTTCTAGGAATAATAATTTCAGTGTTGGCCACTATTAAACTGGATTGACCTGAAATATAAAAAAAAGTGTCCACTAGTGCAGCTTTTGTCAAATATTGAAGGTGTCTTTGTTATTTTCAGATGAAGTGTGCAGCTTTACGATTACGAACAAGCACCATGGCGAAATCCCCTTCATGGTGCAAATCACGGACAAGGCCCTTGGCGAAGCTAAACTGGTCGCCAAGAAAGAACTTAATTGCGAAAAAAGAAAAGCCTTTAAGTTTGACATAGCTGCTGTCGGATGTGATGGGCTTTCATCTGAAAAGTAAGCATTTTCCTTAACTTTTACATAGCATCGAGAATTTTCATGAGCTGCGAGTTATATATGTAGAAATAACTTCTTATATTACCTAGCGACTAATTGCATGCTACCTTGGAACTTTCATGTTACAAAATAATCACTGAACTACGAAATTAAATTGGTGCATCGCATTTAATGTACTCATTTGCTTAAATTGACTCCATTGGTCAATGTTTTGCTACAGGTCATAACATTATTAAAAGTCCTTAAAAACTGGTTATGTTTAATAACATTTAAAACTTTTAGGTTATTTTTAATAACCTGTTTATATTCTTTATCCCAGGTACTTATTTTTCTTGCTAAAGATATAAAAAAGGCTATTTATTACTTAAGAAATCTGAATAATTTGAAAGATTTAATGAAATTTCTGACATAAAAGAAAAATTTCTGTTTATATAGTGAATAAAATTAGCTTGATTTTTATATTCTAGTTTTAGTTTCTTATGTTTTTAACTTTTTTCTCCAAATGAGTTGATATATTAATAGAATAGCAGGTTAAGAGTGTTTTTTGTAATACACATAATTATAGTGTAATAAGATAATTTTTAGATATAAAGCTGCTTTAGTAAGATTTTTCGTAAAAAGTTGCTTATAAAGTACTTAAGATAAATTTTGATTACTCGCCCTGTTGCTAATATCACTGTTGAAATAATCGCATGTAAATAAAATACGAAATTTTGAAAGATGACTTATTTTGGCTGCTAATAGGCCATCCCCCCCCCCTTCTTTCTTAAACATTTCCTTTGTCTATTCATTATTACTTTTTACCAGATTGATGTGCTAAAATTCAGAAATTAAAATTTTTGAAAATTTCTCTTTGACTTTGATATTTACTTATTAATGAGACTGTAATTTAAAAACAAAAATCATAATGACATCGCTTATGAGGCACGATTTCCGTCATCAGTTACCTGATCCATCCTAAAATAGCCTTAGTTTTGTTCAAAATAGTGTTAATATAATTAACTGATCATAAAATCTATATTTATATTACGTAAGTCTTCTCCACAATATTTTTAGTGCAACTTGCTCATAAAAGAGTTTTATGATTTCTGTGAATTATAATTAAAAAAAATAATTCCCAATTTAGCTATTTCATAATTTTGTGACGATTAGTAATAGGACATTTAACAGGATGGATTGTGTGTGTTCTTATAGATATTATCTCATTTTTATATCCATTGATAGTAAAGTTTAAAGATAAATAATTTAAATGTTAAGCATATTGAATTTTTCATTGAACGTTTAGCCAAATATTGTTTGCTCATTAGCATTTTTAAATGACTCTGATAAACCTTGAAACATCTTTGTATTAATGAAAAGAATGCCCCCCCCCCGTCTATCTCGAATTAAACGTATTGTTCTCTTTTGTTGCAGCGTGACCGTCCACCTGACGGTGGAGGACATAAACGAATTTGCTCCGGAATTCGTCCAAGAAACATACAGCGCGGACGTGGACGAGGACCGGCTCTACGACAAGATCGTACAGGTGGAAGCGGACGACAACGACTGCTCTGCCAAGTTCAGCGACATTTGCAAATACGAAATACTCACCAACGATCAGCCATTCACCATCGATCAGGAAGGTTAGTGTTTCCCTTATCAATCTATAAAAGCCTAATATTGAATTGAAAAGATATTTATTTTTATATCAATTCTTCAGCAAGCTCATCCATTTTAGGAACATTAATAAGCTTGTTGGACCATTTTAATCCCAAATTGTTAGACAGTTACTCTTCATTTGATTGTTATATTGCATAAAAAAAATAAAATATGGGCAAAGAATTATTATTATTTTGGAAAATACACAACTTTATACATAAAAGTTTTGGAAAATGCATAACTTCTGCCCTTTATTTTTATATACCTATCTTTATTGTACTTCATTCAGAATGTGATGAATTTTTATCATCACATTCTGAATGAAGTACGTAAGACTGTCATAAATTTCAAAACAGTCTTTGCATATTAAAAGAGAAGGCATTTTGTATAAGAGAACGAGAAGGAAGCGAGAACATTTTTCGTGAGAAGAAAAAGGACTCTCTATCAGATTTCTTACGATATTCAAAATTTTTGAACCAACTTCTTGTTCCGATTGTGTATCATGTTATTTTTCAAAGTTTCATCAATACCAGTGAATCTGAATATCATCTTTTTCAATATCGGTAGAAGCATTTGCGAGAAGATCTCTTTATCTCTGTCTCTCATGTCAGTACGCTGTCATAGCGATAACATCAAATACATCTGAAGTGCCAATACATTTATGTGTCAGTTTGACCCCAAACCTTTTGTAAAAAAAAATAACCCTATGTCACTGGTTTCTGCAGCCCTTCTCTTTTTGCTCCCCTATGAAGGTACGGAAAATAACTGGTACAAGCTTTTATAATTTCCAGAATTCCTAAAAATTAAAAAAAAAATAAGAAAGAAAGAAGCAATGAGGTCTAAAAGCCCCTATATGTGTACTAACGGGTAAAAAAAAGAAAAATATATATATTGTTATAATTGAGGAATATTATTCAAATCGTAATGTTTCCCTTGTTTAATCATTTTGTCTCGAAATTCCACCTACTTCTTCATATTATAAATATGTTTGACGGATATCATACCATTGATATGCTATTTACTTTGTGATATTACATGCTGAATAAAATTTTCCCATTGAGGGCACATCAGATATGAGGATGAGTAGCTTCCGACTTAATAGCAGGCTCTCGCCACCTGGAGGAGTACAGAAATGGAGTGGGGTCGATTATCCCCTATCAAAGACAGGACGTGCTTCCCACCGGAAGGGTTATACCGTGGCCAGTGAGTTCCTTAGGACTCAATCTTAGTTTCCGCCAATGCTGTCTCAGCGGTGTGATCATTCAGATTTTATAGTATGTTTCAGTGCGGGTTGGAGTAATTAATGTACGATGCTGAATAGATTTACTCTGATCTAAATATTTGTACAACATAGTGCTCATCGTATATCCCCTCAGTTTTATCATCTGCTAATGAATGCCTTTAAGATCTGATTTCATCAGTTAAAAAAAATGTTCGACCATTTTCCATGCTGTGCATCATATATGTCTTGTCGTGTCCCCAGACATTCTAATTCCTGGTTTTTTTTTTAGTAAAAATTCATCTCTTTGAGCTAGTGTAGAAATGTATGGATTGTACTGTTTGCAAGTGCTTCACATTTGTTACAGCTTCATATTTTAAAAAAAATGATTTATTTAATAAATATTGTGATGTTTTTGGTGATATTTTACCCTTGTAGCTTAAAGGAAGGAGAAGAAATCTTCTGAGCCATTTCGCTTTTTCCATTATCATGCCTTCCACGTCAACACAAAAAGATCTGAAAAAGTTCTAAAATTCTGTAAGAGAAAAAAAAAAAAACAAGCAGCAACGCATCGATCATACATGACTTCCCCATAATTTATAGTATTTATTAGTCATATAAACAGAGTAATTCGTGTTCCATTGTTGCAGCCAAACATGTCTTGAATTACTGCCACCATCTCGCGCGAGGTTGAGTAGGTCAGGTCAGATTTCGTGTTTCCCACTTGTAAATCATTCCAGCGAGTCCCATCTGGTGGAGGGCAGGGTTCAGATGCTCTGCATCAGGAAGTGATTCATCTTGGAATCCGTCTCTTGTGATGAAAAAGTTTTTTAAAGAAACGTCGCTACTGTGTTTTTGTTTCCGCTACTGAAAAATCCAATCTCGTGCTTGTAAAAGAAGGATTGGTCATTTGGACTGGAAATCATCTATCGTCGTCGTCTTTTGTTGCATCTGTGTCCTTTGATGCGTCAGCTATCTGGTCTTTCGGGTAAAATTATGGATCAAATAAAAAGTAACCAGCCCTGGAAAGCATCTGCAGTGATTTCTTTTTCTTCACTGTTTTTGTTTAGTTTTTGATATAAATGAATTAGGTCACCCACAGTCGCTGAAACATTCAATTGTAACTGTTAGTTAAGTAAGACACAGCTCGGGGCGATGTCTGGAAACTGTTTTCTTCAGTAGTGGCAATTTGTTTTGCTTTCAGGATAATAGGCAGTGTCCTACAGAACAAATATTTCTTTAAAATCCTTTTAATACGCTATAATAGCAATTTTTGTATAACATTTGTAGGAAATCAATTTTGGAAGAAATATTCAAATATTTTCTTAAAATAGAACTTTTTACTTTCTCGTATACGTAGTATAGAAAAAGTATAATAATGGTGAAAAAGTTCGATAAGCGAATTTTTAGAAAATTAGAATTCTTTTGTGACACAAAGATAACACAAAACCACTTTGAGCTATACGTTTGAAATTTGGTATATTGTCTTTACACAAAATTTGCAGGTTTCTATCAAATTTTAGTAAGATTTGTTCAGAGAAAGTCCATCTGCTCGAATACAAGTTAATATAATAATTACAAAACGAAGAGAACTAGATAGATAAAATTTGGTAACAGATTTAACATTTATAGTGCAGACAACTGTCAAATGTTGAGCGAAATCCAACAACGAGTCTGTCGGTCTGTACTTTCAGAAACAAGTAAACGCGATAATTCAAAAACACAATGGCTTAAATATATCAAATTTGGTATAGAATTTTATGACTGCATGTGTAGTTTTGTTTCAATCGATTGAGGAAAACGTGTCTAAAGCACAAATAGCGATTTTCGGATACTATTAATCGTTTGCATCGGATTAACTGTCAAAAATCTCGCCAAGGATGACACGATAGATTCAGTAAAAACACTCAATTCACGCCAGAAGTTAGTGTTTTGTAACAATTGTACGTCAATGTCATGCAAGGCGTTCTCTGGCATGATATGTTTATTAGAAAGAGTGTGAAAAAAATTTGAGGAGATTATTTCCTTTGGTTTAAAACAATCATCAGGTTGTGATGTAGTGATAAAGCGAACAATTATCTAATAATTTGATTTTTAAAACCTTTCAATTTATTCAAAAAATTAACGTTCGATATCTGATAAATGTATGTGTAGTAATTTCATCTCGGAATGATTTAGATTATCTTTCAAGATTTTTTAATGTTTTTCCTTTAAGGTAAGGGGCATGTTAAATTTACTGATTAAAAAAAAAAGTTTGTATATTTGACTGAAAAAATTATTTACAATGAAACTTCTTTGATTGGCCGATTTCCTTCTGTATAGGTAGTAAGAAATCTTACACAACTTTCTTTTAGATTTGTCGGGATTTTAAAAATTAAAAGGAAAATCCTCCTGCTTCATTCCAAAATATGCAAGTTTTTAAATCAGTTATTTTCGTCTCTGGTAATCAGAGTTTTTAATTTTTCAACTCTGGCATTTAAACTTTTCTTTTCATGTAACAAGCTGAAAAAAATGCCAGAGTTAATGCTAAAATTAAATATGAAACTTAAAACGTCTTGTTTATTTCACGGCGCAATTCCAAGATTGAAACCTTTTTTTTCTCCATAACACGCCTAGAGTGTGTTCTTGTAGGTTCATTTATTATCACTCGCATAAAAGGCACATGAAAATTCACTTCGTTAGAAGTAATTAGAGAAGAATACATATTTTTGAGCAAACGAGTCGCGTTGTCTGGATATACAATTAACAATTAATTATATCTTGTAATGAGTTTATTAAAATAGCAGCTGTGCAATATAACTAAGCTCGTACTTTTCAGATTCTCATGGGTCAGACACCATGTATTGTTTCATTTAGAAAATAACTTTAGAAAGAAAATTTGTCCTAAACACGCTTTAGCAGAATACAAGGGAGGAGTACTAATCATAACAAACTTTCAGTGTGACATCCGAGAAGTTTTAAAGTGGAATTATCTGCACATCTCCCGAGGCCTACTTCGAGTGAATGTAGAGATTTTAAAATGTAATGAATTTTAGAACTTCCTTTTAAAGACTAAATCTTCTTATTGAAATGCAGAATTTGCATGAAATAAACGCAAAATGCAATTTAATTGGTGAAGTCTCTTTTATCATTACCACTTCAAAGAAAAGCTTATTAATACTAAAGGGAAAATTAAATTCGGTATTTCATATTTTAAAATCTGAATCACAAGTGTAATACTTATGTAAAAGCAAGACTTCTCTTAGAGTTGGCATGTCACCGGGAGAACAGGGAAAAAACCGAGAAAATGCAGGGGAATTTGAAAATTTTCATAAAGACGGGGAATTTTAAGTTAATGGGTTATTTTAAGTATTATGGGCATTAAAACATATTGTACCACATTCGTCCTTTAATGCATTCAATGATATATCGGAACTATTTTTCATATATGTTCACTAACTATTTAACATATGTGAAATAGATAAAAATATTCGTTAAGTCGTACAGAAATGTCGTAATTTATTTGTTTTGGATTAAGTCCATTAGCTCCATGAAACTAATAATTGAAAAATCTGCAGAAATTGAGGGCCAAATACTCAAATTGGGAAAAATCAATAAATAAAAAAAAATCATTTTGCTTTGTAATGTTTTTGTTAAGTATTCATTGAATGACCGTATTATGACAACAAAAATGTTTTGTGTTTTATTTCATCTGATCCCTTAATTTTGATCAACTTACAATTAAAGAGCACGAGAGGTAATATATCCACCCCTTAATATATAAATTTTGTCTTGCTAAATTCTAGAAAATAAATAAAGAGAAATTGGTTTTTTAATGTAAATCTTCTTTTAATGCTATTATTTGGAATAATGTTAATTTCTTGTTTCCTTCCCTGCTTTTTCCACTCCTTATAACCGTATTCAGTTATAACTAGCACATGAGTGCTATTCGCGCATTTCGTCTCATTTTGAATATATGTACAGGAAAAAACCAGGAAAACACAGGGATTTTTTTAAATCAGATTTAAGTGGCAACCCTGTCTCTGCATACAATTAATCGTCTATTAGGCGCAGTGATTATAGATATTGGCTGCAATAAAGTTTTTGTTTTCAAGTGAGAATTCGTAAATGCGGCAATCCACAGAATTTTTTTGCATCTTAACAAAACAGAAATATAATATTTCTCAAGCACAAACCCCTCCCCCCACTTCCTTTCTCCAACGTGTCATCAGTTTGATGAATATTTTTACAATTAGCAAGCGTTTGGTGATAAGTTATTTTTAAGTTTAAACAATATCTATGACTAACGGGAGGTAAATGCTTATTTTTCATTTTCAATTTATATGCGTGCATTGAGTTTGCACCTCGTATTCTTAACTCAAGATGATGTGATAAAAAAAAATATTTTAATTGACACACTTCCTGACTTTAAAATAATTTAACTTTTACTTCACCTATTAACTCGACAAATATTAGGCAAAATTAAATTTTTCATCCAGAATTTCAGCTGATGTTCATTTTAGAATATTATAGTTCTATCAAATTTTTATTAAACTCTTAATTTCAAATTTTTGCCAATTTCTTATAAATCTCTTGCAAATATATGAAATATAAAAATTTAGAGCTAATATTGTATTTTTTATACCATTCATGAGTTACTCACACCCCCTCCCTTCTTATATTATAACCACCTAACTTACTGGCAATATTAATCTTGCAAAACCATCTTTCAGTCTGATAATTTCTCCATTTTTTTAATGATATTTTTAAAAGTTCTTACAAACTTTATGTTCCTCCAATATTTGTTCTTACGCGAGAAATTCCTTCTGGGAACTGGTCCGAACACATCTGTAAACTCATCTCACTCAAGCTATCCATTCTTTTTTCCTTTCTTCCCTACCCCTACCCCAAACCCCCTTCTATCCCTTGTTTTAATGGATTCAAAGAATTCGATAAAGGCTGCCGCGGAAGAATTAGATGGAAGAAAAATCTCTTCCAGCGTGTGCTTTTCCCACAGGTCTTAGGGATCGAAGGAATCGAGATTCAGAAAGAGAACCAAAAATAGTAATTCCTCGGCACCGAAAGTATTGGCTTTTTTTTTTTTTTTTTTTTTTTTTTTCCCTTTCTCCCATTGTTCGATTCGTTTTAGGATAGGGTTTGTTTTTTTATTATTATTTCTTAAGTCTTCTTCGGTCAAACAATTGGGTGGCTTTTTTCTCCCTCTTTCCTCCTTTCACATCTTCACAAAAAATAAACTTTAAGACGGTTTTTTTCCTTGCAGTATTATTTTCCCCTCTTCTGCCTTGTTGTATCATTTTGCTGAAGGCAGTTTATACCTATTAAGATTATATTTTCAGAAGTTTGCATTGAAATTCTGAAATCGGCTTACGTATTTGCTTTGCTGGCGCTGAAATTACTAGTACACTTTAAAAAAAAAAAAAAATCCTTTATTGAATTCCCCAGTGATTACCTACGCTTGTTGTATCATTTTGCTGAAGGCAATGGGTATTTTTTCCCATTGCCTTAACCTAGTTATTTGTAATTATAGAGGATGTACAATGAGAGATTAAAATAGCATCAAATAAATTCAACTTTTCGCTTCCTAAACTACATCTACTAATGGACCTTAAATTATTTCCTTTGTTGAGTTTTTTTAAACATTTACTGTTAAAATATTTTAAATTTTAAAAAATCAAATTCAGCACCTTTTATTTTATCATTTCTTTGAAGTCCATTATTTTTTTCCGTTGGTTTTTTCAAACACCTTAATCCTTATTAGTAAAGTTTTTTCGAACACTTTAAATACTTGGATACTTCGGATAAGTAAATCGGTATTAGTATTAAAAAATGAAAATCAACAACAACCAAAAATTCCTCTTGAAATCAAATACTCAATTTCGTATCGAGACGTTCCGATTGGCAACAGACGAGATTATTAAATTTTTTTAATGTCAAATTGTAATTTCTTTAAATATTTTCTTAATAATCAATTAGATTTCTTAAAGTGAATATAGAGATGTTTTAGGTTTTTACTTGAATAATCTATTAACTATTTTTACTACTGACCCTGCTTTACTGGGCGTGCAAATTCTTTATTGAAGGGCTAATTTCTATTTCAAATCAGATGTACAGAATGTAAAACAAGTTATCACCAAGGATCTCATCGCTTTACATCCTGCACTCTTCGCTTAAAATAAAAACGGGCCCGAGAGTATAGAATTTGCATGGGCAGTTTGGGCTGGATTTGTAGTGAAAGAGTTAAGCTGAAACAATACCCTGAAATATATAATTGAATAAAACTGTAAGCATCGCGTTGGAAAAAACTTACACCGCATTTAAATATATGTATTATTATAAGTTTATATCTTTCCTTCCTTAAATTTCTTTTCAAAGTGTATTTCTTTTCTTAATAATTATTGAACTATATATATTTACAAATCAACCTACTTAAATGCTATTTCAATCTTTACGACGTAATGGTAAAAACGATTTTTCTTCATGCCATGCTTTATAACTGCTTTTAGCCTTACAAAAAGGCATGCAAAATAAAACAAAATGGATGCACTTTTGTGGCATCTTCGTCCTTACATTTTCCCCCAATCAAAGCTTCAATTAACTGAAGTCGTTCATACCGTTGTGTACCAGATAAGCGAAAGTTCTAGAATAGGACGCTGGGGAGAGAATGTCACCCGCCTGTACCAGCGAAAGGAGAGGGAAAAAAAGAGCAAGTAATGACTTCCTGAGGGGATGTTATTGCATCCGGGGAGAACAAGGAAGAAGTCGCAAGTTCGTCAAGTATCCATGGCAACTGCCGCATCCCCCAGGAAAACAGAGTCTGAGAGTTGCTTAGTCTGTATTATTAATATTTGGCATGAAAGATAAATACGCTAACTAGATGACTTAAGCACTTTCTATTTAATGGAATAGCTTTAGGGATAAATAATGTGTGCATATTGATAAAATATTAGTTTGCTTTGATAATCGACGAATTGCCATTGCTCTTAGATATGCATTCAGGAACCAACAACTGCTATTTCTTTTATTTAGGGGATCACAAGCACCTGAATCTGTACCTATTTATGTACTTCGCTATATGAATTTAAACCAATTGCTATCCATTGTACAGCAGACGACTTATAGCGCTTCAGTAATTTCTGGATTGTTTTACAATAACAATTATGTCACGAAATATTATTTGGGATGCGTTTCTTACTATCATCGCATTTAACTACTTCCTATTTATGAACTCTAAAGACATAATCAATAAAGGAAATTTTGAAGAATGAAGGCATTACATTTGATTGAAATATTAAAAGTTCAGTCTTCTGTTTTGCTTTCTGATATTTGTTCCTTTTTTCATTGTTTAGTTTCAGTAAACGGATAATGTCTTTTTTTTTTTTTTTATCATATTTTCTGGGATAGTTTCAATTTGTGAAATCATGGAATAACAATTAGTTTCTTAACTCTAATTTATTTATTTTTCTGTCCTTTGATTGAAATTATTTATATCTGAATGTATCTTGTCTTTAAAATGTGGTTATTATTTAAGTTTATTCACTTATTCTTTTTCTGTACCAATATGCGTCTTCTCTAGAGGGTTCTTTGCTGTTTGCAAAGGTCCAATGTCATCAAATGTAGTTTGTTCCTTCATGTTGGGTGGAGCTGCTCATCGGCGGCCCATCAAGTTTCAAGCATGGCCTCTTGCAAGGTCGGGGAATCACATAGTATTCACTTTATTATTCAAGGCTTCAGTGTACATTAGTCGTAACTGCAAAACGACATGTATGCTATTTTTGTAGAAGTATTTAAAGAAAGTACAAACTTCTAGTCCGAAATATCTTAGCATAATAATGCGTTAATTTGTTTTATTTTATTTTATTTTGAAAATTCCGTCTTAACTAAATGGCAACAATAATATGAGTGCAAAAAATTGTTTATTACTTCCTTTTTAACTTTGCATTTATTAATGTAGCTACCAAAATGATAAGTATTTTATAATGCATGCTTTAAAAATATTGTTAAAAAAGTAAATTGGAAAAAAATGTACAGAAATAAAATTGTTACTTTAAATTTTAAATTTTAATTGATGTAAAAAAAATTGTGCTATAACATGCTCCGAAATTATTAAAGGAAAAAGCGCAATTTTTTATTGATTTTTTTTAATTAAAAATATAGTGAAAATTTTTCTTACTGAATATTATTACTCAAGAAGGGCTTGCATTCCAAAGTGTGTAGCACTAGATAGTAAAGTCTGTTCTGTAGAGCATTTTGAATCATTTTTGCGTCATACGTGCCGCGATTTATTGATAATGTGCCAGTCTATAATACCATTAAATTAAAAACCTTTTGTTAACGCAAGCATCGTAATGTACTTATGTTTGAAAATCTGCTCTTACCAATTATGTATGAAAAAATAAAAAATATATAATTAAAAAAAGATGGAAAAGTTTTTTTAAAAACATGTTAAATTTATGAAATTATTTCATAGCTCCATCACTATGTTATGTATCGTTCGTTGAAAATAAACATTATTTATCTTTTGAAGAGTTTTTAATTGAATTTGTTTCTTCACAGACTTAGATAGCGTGACCAAACTGCAAATTCAAAAATCGATAATTTGCTTCATCTCACCTTACTCAATTCTAATTTTTGTTTTAATATAATTCTTCCAGTTTTTTTACTTTATTCTTCGAAGCTTAAGAGTTTAAAGATTTTTCCCAGACATAAAGGGAAAAAATTAAAGTTTCCCTCGGCTGATGTGAGGAAATTTGATTTTTATAGATTTATTTGATTTAAGAGAAATGGGGTTATCTTCGAATTTCTACTAATTTTTCAACTGTTAATAGTGTAAAATGTGAAACAAATACAAATCCAGTTGTCAGTTTTTTTCATTTTTCTCTATGAAGAATTAGTATTTATTATTATCCCGAAAAGTATATATTCTTGCGACCCATTGATAGTTCATCTGAAATAGCATTTTACCTCACTTATTTAAAAGTCCCCCCCCCCCCCTCCTTTTCTTCGTTTCCTCCGTCAACGGAAGGTTAGCAGTTCTTAATTCTTTAATTCCTTAATCGATAAATTTCAGCGTTTTAGTGCAAGTAAATCTCAAAACTGACCAGGATGTAAAAAGTGGTGTTTTTTTTCCCCTTACTAAATTTTTAAAGAAAAGTCTGGTCCAAATCTATTAATGAGAAACATGTCTTAATGTGTCTCTTGGAGAATGTGGGAAATAGCATATTAATTGTACCTTTTTTCTTTCTTCGATAATTCTTGCATATAAATACTTCAGAATTTTTTTTTATTAGCAATTTAACGTTAACTAAGGAAAATAAATCAAATGCCCCATTCTCAAATGAAGGATTTGGTTATTTTCTCTATTCTGTAGTAAACTTAACTTCTGATATAATTGGGACTATTTTCCCACAAAAGCATTTTTTTTTTTTTTTTTTTTTTTTTTGCTCAATCTTAAAGAAACACATAAAAGTTGCCTATAGTTTTCCCATTAATAAACCTGCATTTTTTACATTAAATGATGAGGGAATTTACCTGAAAAAAAAGTCTTATTTCTAAATTGTGCTATTTTTGAAATGCTAACGCTAAACGATGCATAATCATCTATTTTTATTTAACTTTTAATAATTCATGATATTTCACTTACAATGTATCTGATTTGCCATTTAACCGTAAAATTACTTACCCAATGAAACCTTAAATATCGCCATAGAATAAGAATTTTTAGGACTGTTTATCCTTTGTAAACTATTAAATGAAATATCCCCCTCATTCGAATGTGTGTAGGGTTACCTATACTTGTCTTTTCACTTTGGTAATTCTCCTCTCTTTTTCATGCAGTATTGACATAAGAGAACATGATAATCGCCTCATAAAATTACTTATTGGCATAATTAGCAATCGCACACATTAGCTGCGTCCAGCAAGTTAAATTCTCTTGGCTTAACGAAACAATTGTTTGCTGGTGTAGTTTATCTACTGCCTGTGTGTGGGGAGGAAGAGAGGCTTATGAATTAAAATATGTCAGAATTCAAATATTGAAATAAATGAATAAAAACCTTTTTCATTATCCAAAGATTTTTTTTTTTTAATGGAAGTAGGGGTAGAGTGGAGGTAATTCTCATGGGCTGGAATACCGTAAGGAAATAAAATCTGCCCGCCTCTCGTATTATTCATGAGCAGATATTGCGAGCCAAAATCAATTTTCTCGTGCTCAGCAGGATAATTTTCTTTTTATTCAAAATTTAAAACAGGGATATCACATAATAAAAAATCGGTTTTAGTGAAGAAGCTCCTTAAATTACCTTCCGCCGAGAGCAGCAACTTTTGGCTTGACGGCAACCATCTTCCCGGTCTCTTAAAATTGGGGTGGAATGGTTTCGGGTTCCTACACTCCCTTTTTCTTTCTTTTTGACATAAAAGCTGCCGTAAAGTGTCGTTGGTCCTGATGAAATACGCGAAATTAAACTCGCAGAAAGAAAGAAAGAAGAAAAGCTGCCATCCTTCTTTATCATGGATTTTTCTCTTGGTTTTCTGTGCCACCTTCCGGTAGTTGGCGAGCTTTCGAACCTAATCACTGCCAGCGGCGAATTTACTCCCCATAAAGCATCCTTTGCTAGGTGGAAGCTGCTAGCCGCCATCTTTGGATGAATGAATTTGTATTTATTTGAAGCATAGGAAACACAGTTGTTAGGGTTCCTTGTTCGCCAGCGAGGTACTTTAGGCCTGCTAGATGGGGTACATTTGATTATTTCGAACTCTTCTGATATTTGCTTTACTCTTTCTTTCCACATTGTTTATTCTCTCTCTCTCTTTTGTGGATCTAAATAATGCTATTGCCCCAATAGTAGTAAAGTTTGGGGTTCAAGAATGGAAGATCCTAAACCCAAACTTGGTACCAATCGAAGATTACGTGAATCTGGTATATATTGAATCTGTTATCGTAAGTCAGATGTTTTTCTATTGATATGACAGAACCTTAAAGAGTAAAATGTCGTCCTATTTATCTAATCACTGGACCAAGCATATCTAAAATAAATCACCAAGCATATCTAAAATAAATCACCAAGCATATCTAAAATAAACCTCGGTAAGCTTGATGAGACATTTCATACTAAATTAATAATTAAGCATTAATGATGTGTAGAAAATGGATTGATATAGCTGATTGATTAATGTTAATTGAACTATTTGATTCATATTCTTGAAACACTTTTATTTAGCTCATTTCTTGTTTTTAACGATCAAATTTAATGATCGATTTTCTGATTAGCTAGATTTTTTCAATTATGCATGCTTGCGTCTTCTTTACACGATAATATACTATTCTGATGATTTCAAAACTTGATTGTCTGCGAATCGGTAAATAAATTTTGCTTCTGTACCAGTGGTGTCATCTGTTGATGAATTTGAGAAACTTCTGGCATTGATGAAAGTAATGAACTCGTTTATGTCAAACTAAACCCAATCTTAGAAAATGATTTTCCGTCTGCTTTGTGAAAATTAAGATATCACTGCTTTCAAAATTTCGGCAATGTCTAAATCATAGAATATATTGGCAAACGGAACATACTATGCCATTTTAATTATTCTTTAATTTAAACAAAATTGAAAAGCGCCGGATTTTAGGACTCTATAAATCTAATAATTGAATTGAGCGATTGCCACGGACATATGACAAAGTAATTAACCTTTTCACCACCATTACCTGTAGAATTAGCTTTATGTGTTCAACCTTTTGTATCTGGTATTTAGTAAATATCACATGAAGTAATAGCATTGGCAGTATGCACAAATGGAGTTAAATCACATGATATCACAATCACGTTACATGTAATTGCGCACTTCGCACATCTAACTGTACAGTGTTTCACGCTGTGTTGTGATGTTATATTCCGTATTCTTTCTGCGTAGTACGCAAAGGTTCCAAAATTTAAATTGAAGCGATACATTTAATGTTTAACGTGTGAATATGAGTTAATACTATTATCCGCAACAACACTAACATCCACGTAGCATTCTTTATATAAGAATATTGTTACAACTATACCAAAATTTTGAGTTCTTTGACAGCCGATGCCATCTGCATCCATTGAGTGCCCCATTGATTAGTAATATTTTTGATATTTTGCAGGACGGTAGCAAATTTGACATCATAACAGATATAACATCCGAATTACCTCCTCTCTAATACACTGCCGCTGGCGATCTGAATACCCATTGCGATGATAGAAGTATACAAAACTCTAAGCTTGGATCCTAAGGGTTACCATTCAATCGTACATAATCACCGCCAGGTCACCTTAGCTACTTCTCCAACAAGTATATGACATCATTGGAATATAGATAATTAAAACCCACAACATTAATTTAGTCTAAGGAAGCGAGAGCTTCCTTACTTCTACGGCAGCCTCTCATCCGTGTACTTTTTGTGTCTCCGAGTGTAGAACATTGCAAACAGAAAGGCGTGCCATATACTGTGTAAATGCCAATTACCTAACCCGTATGATGAAATCACGCTCACCTCCCCCCCCCTTAAATAGAGCAATGGATTTTAAATGTGCACTACTGCAGCGTATTTCATGTAACACAATTGAGCATGAATGGAATTCCATTAGCCATCAAACTATTAACATTCTTGTAGAATTTCTGAGACAGTTAAAAACTGCTACAAAATTATTTGATTCACTAGGTTTCAAATACAGCTTATGATTGTGCATACTTTTGGTGCAAATTCCTTCTCTGCGGCTTCGCTTTGGAGGAATTCCGTCGTGAAAGGGTTAATTAAACATGATCACTAAGGAAGAAAAGATTAAGGATACAATTAGATAAGATGGTTTTTTCTGCTCATCCTCAATTTGCTATTATCGTTCTATATGTTAAACTCGTATATTTTTTATAAGCCATTTTAATAGAGAAGGGAATAGCATTTTCTTGATGAATTTTGTTTGGCGCATTATAGCCAACCATATCTGCACCACTAAACCCCAAATACGTATCTTCTTACTTTGGCGAAATTTCTTCCGGCTCGATATCTTATATCCGTGAGAAATAATTGATTCTTTTCAATAAAATTGTAGAAGCAGCATTTTGGCGAACGAACCGCTCTCATGAAAGGTTCAGAATACTGGCGAAAGATAAAAGTGAAACAACTGTTTCAATTTAATGTCTTTTATTCTGCCTTTTCAAAGTGAATATAAAACATTGCAATTTTTTCTCAGATCTTCACAGGAGATATATGAGGTTTCAGAATTTCAAAAATTCTCCCGTCTTCGTACTCGTTCAACGAGAAGGGAAATAATAATAAATACAAAACAAGAAATTCCAAATTCGCAAATCACTCTATTCAGTGCTGAAGAATTCGCAATGAGCTTTCAACAAGAACGAAAAAGAATCTTTTTTTGAGGGATTTCTTTTGCTTCCAATGTTTGGTGCCTTTGTTTACTTTTTACTTGTTTTTACAACACGGATGCGACGAAATCGAATTTCGTGTCACTTTTTTTTTTCTTTATTTGTTTCTTACGATCTGTAAAAGATTGGGACAGAAAGGACGAACAAGTCGCATTTTCTGAAAATTCGCAGCCTTCTGTAGCAGGATCGAGTATACAAAATCTTAACTCCCTCGCAAAAACTTTGTTTTGAATTTTTAATCAGAAGCACGTCGAATTTTATTTGAATTTCGATTTTTTTTTTTTTTTTCTCCCCTTTTATCGTTTATTCGGTATCTGTTGCAATATCTAAAAGAATGTTAAGTATTTTTTTTTCTCGGAAAATTCTGTTTATTTTTCGAATATAAATTTCTATGTAGATTCAATCAAAATAAATATCAAAATTCAAATATAGTTGTTAGGATTTCAGCTTTAAATTTATAATCAGATGCATGCATCTTTTTGAAATTTCTATCTTTTTTTTTGATTAAATGTACGCTTGGTGTTCATAGAAGTTTCTGAATTTTAAAATATGAAACAGAATTTTTTTTTTTTCCCCTTCTTATTTTCTCTATAATAAGTAATAATATCTGAAGCGCGGGGGAGACCCCCGTTGTAATTTGCACATAGTTAAAATTATATATAATTTTGCAAATGCGTGACCGAAAAGAAGAATTTTAATTTCGATTTATTTCATCCCGGGAGTTATAAAATTCGTACAGGGAAGAAGCGATGATAAAAAGCCATCTGTTCATGTCGCGGTACAATAGCAAAAGACCGAAATTTTCCCTTTACTGGTTTTATGAGATTCCGTTAGGGATTTTCTTGATATACGTCGACTTAGGAAAGGGAATCTTAGGCATTTTTGGAACGCTTGCATAGGCATCGGGGATTCGTATCCCTTGGATCGTGGTATGAGACACAAAGAAAAAGGATTTTTTTTTTTTTTTTTCGAGCGCGTGTTGGTAATAATTAAATAAAAAAAGTTGGGTTTAGTCAAGAATAAGAGAAGATTTTGGAATAAAGTAGTATAGACTAATTTAGTTTAAAAAAATAAAAAAACTAAATTAGTTTTTAAAAAAAGGAATATATATTTATATATATTCTTTTTTTAAAATGCTGAAATAACGGGATTAATCTATTTAATGAATTAAGATTAGCCTAGTAATCATGAAAATATTAAAATTGACCAAATAACTTGAAAAATCGCGGCTTTTAAAAGTTCATAATTTTTATTAGCCTGTAATTCTTTACATAAATTTTCCTTTATATCTGTGCATATATTGGTGAAAGGAAAATGTTCCCTTTTCTATTCGATGACAGTATTTCAATAATTTTGAAGATTTTTAGTGTCCACAAGATTTAATCTTTATTCTAGAAACTAGCTGTAACTAATTATTAACATTATCTATCAATATCTTCCAAATAAGAAAAAAAAAACAATTTAAATTTCTTTCTGTTATATTTAGTTTATCCATATAGGCTCATAATAAAAAGCCGCTTAGTTCTCATCCGATAACATTTTATTTGCATTTGTAAATCAGTGTAATATTGTGTATCCTTTATTTTCACATTGCAAAATGAAAATGATTTGCAATAATTCCTTATGCTTTTTTTATATTATCTGTCACTTCGTTATAATTGCCATGCTCAAGAAAAATATCTTTCACTTTTTGCTATTTTTTCTCGTTCTCTACATCGTTCTTTCTTGCATTAATAGTGTTTTAAGTAAATGACATCTTCACTGCTGCTTTTTTTTATATATATATATATAATTCGTGAGTTTCATTTTATTTTAGCGTTGTTGCGATACCCTCTTAATTTGCATCAGCTCCACTTCAATAGCATTTCGTTCCATCGGGAAATGAAATAAAACAACTCTCTCTGTAATATTGATACATGTGGCATTTGGACTACAAAGTAATACTTCCGAATGTATCCTTTAAAACCTTATGTATCCTTCTGGATTGCAGTTTCATGGCAGTTCCTCGAATTTACAGTCATGAAACAGATTTCAGTCCAGTCCATATCCAAGATGGCTGCGATTGATCCCAGATCAGCGTTCCTCGCGTAAACTAGAAACAGTTTCTCCTCTTTACGGGTCGTAAACCGTAAATACAGGGCGTAAATTCACCCCCGGGTGCACTTTAGGAGACGCCACTAGGGAATGAAACACATTCTGCGCCAACTAGTTCCTCCTAATGATGTCTCATAACACTGCCCCATGTTAGGCGCGATTAAAAGCACCAGAAGACCGAGAATTCACGTGTTGATTAACTGGGGAAGGAAAATAACCCACATATTTCAGCGAATGAATTCTAAATACTACTAGGTTATATGTTTCGAATGTGGGGACTGTCGAATCTTGGAATATCCCATCGGTGATTCGAATTCGATTTCAAATACAGCATGTGGGAATCGATATATCGGTGCCCACCTTTACACTTTAATCGATAGTAAGAAAGAATCGGAAAATATCTTTTATATACATTTTTTGCAAGATTTGCTAGTACCCACTTATTTGACTTTATATTTATTTACTGCTAAAGTATTTTATGGAGTTACTATTAAATTCCTTTTTAAAATTTTCTTCTGGTAAATTTCTGCTTTACTTTCTTGAAACGACCTGTGCACAGTTTAGGTTTAAAGATAAGAAAAAGTCATTATTCATATAATCCCTTGGTATTAAATAATTATTGCATGACCTGGCATATTTTATATTTGTTGGATATGCCTTTTGTAGTTCCAATTTTGGTGAAACCAGAACATCACAGAAATGAACGGTGCACTATATATTTTCTTGTGATATTTATTATAAGTAGTTGCACAACGACTGAATAGGCTTAAGGGAGAAAAATCGTTGAATTATTTCTATTTATTTAAAAAAAAATCCCTTTTAAATTTTAAAAAAATATATAGCCTGCTCCAGGTAGGGGAGAAAATAATTAAGTAAATATTTTATATTGATACGTTCAGAAATCACTTGTCCAGACGCGCGTATGATCCTGCAACATTTCATATTATGTTCATAGCTGAATCGGCCTTTACTTTTCCTTTGGTCTTTGAGCTACAGCTAGTGACTACCGATGTTAAAAGCTGCAAACAACCGCATTACTGGCATATTACGTATTTATACCCGTTTGTGAGATATAAAAAAAGATTCATAAAGTAATCAATTTTCCAATTTAAATATGGATATTTTTACTTCATAACATTTTGATTATTAGTATTAAAAGCTAATTTCTATCTAAATGTATCAACTACTTTTAATACCTCAAGATCATATTAAGAACTATTTATTGGGCGTAATAAAACATGGAGCTCTCTACCTTTATTCTCAATTTAAACCGTCATCGAATAAAACCCTCTTGTGCCCTGCTAATGGTATCTCATAATACTGCCTCTTGTTAAACGTGATTAAAAGCTCCAGAGAACCGAGAATTCTCGTACTGATTAACTCGGGAAGGAAAATACCCGCATATATTCCAGAATGGATTCTAAATACTCGGTTATAAGTGTCAAACGTGCCGGGATTTGTTGCGATTAAAATTTTGGAGAATTTCCTTTCTTTGGGTAATATCCATGTCGTTCTGGTTTAGTTTCGATTTCCTATAAAACGTGTTGGAATCGATTATGTGGTCGATATACCGATGTCTCCTTTATGCCTTTATCGATGGGAGAAAAGAATTGGGAAATGCCAAGTTTTGGAAATAATTGAAGTTTTCCATTTGGATAAAATGGAAGTGCTGGTATTGTTCTGAATAAATTTAGCATTGGTTATAGCAAATCGGTTTGTATTGTTTGGTTTTTGTATTTTGTGAAAAAGAGCGTCTTAAATTAATAGAAAAACATGAGATGTTATCCTCTCCCCTCCTCCTTTTGAGGATTTCATGAGGGGAATATAATAGAACTTGAATAAAATCTGTACAGTCGAATCTTTCACACGGCTTTCTATCGCTTAAAAAAATAAATGCCTTTAGAAATAATGTAAATTATGTTTTTTAGGTGCTGTTTCATCGACTCAAAGATATCATGACACAGTTTATTCGGCATTTTAAATTCGTTTGCGCTTTCCTTAATATTTTTTATTTCAAATTCTAGACGAATCTTGGAATTTTGAATTTCTTGTATTATGAGGTTTTTTTTAAAAAACTCGTTATATACACTTTAAATTTAGGTTAAAAGTTTTTTTAATTTGCAATTTTGTCATTATTGCAATTATTATTCTTTAAAAACCATTATTATTAAGCATTTAAGTTAGCCGTTACTTTTAATGATTAAACAATTTTAACGGTTAATGTAATCAGTAAAAGTAACGGTAAAATCGTTTTTTAAGAATTCATCCTGAACAATAGTCACTTGCCTTAAAGTAGTATTTTCATTTGATGTGATAAGATTCAATTCATCAAAGTTAGTTAACATTAATTACTTTAATTATTAATATAGTGGGCGACAAATGGTGACTTATCAAGAACTTTTCGTGTAAATTAAAAGTTGTAGAAATCCGATTAATGTTTGAGGCTGGAGACTGTTTTTTTTTTTTTTTTTTTCCCCTTCATATTTAAAACATGTAAATGATTATCTCGCGATATAAAATTTCAAATATAGAAATATTTTTATGACTTTTATTGTCATATTTTCCATTGTTACTTTCCGTAAATAGCAAATAGAAACTTGTGAACTGCAAATCAAATTTTACCGGGAAAATATCTTTTAAACTCAGAATTGCGTTTAAAAATAGTTATAAAAAAGATATTCTAAATTATATGATCAAAAACATTATTATAAAATAATATCTCATAATTGTGTCAAGTCACCAATGATGTTGGAACGCAGATGTTTTACGTGAAATGGCTTTGTTGATTTATTACTAACAAAACATCTTTCTAATATAAATAGCTTCCAAATTTATATCATTTAAGAAGCAAACTTATTCGTATGTGATTCTCATAGCTACCCACCAATCTCCCTTTCCATATATCCCAAAATTCTTTTATTTATATATATTCTTCTCCCAGCGCTGTCTTTCACTTTAACCGCGGGAGCTAGCCACGTCATAAAATGTGGCTAGGCGAAAATGGCTGTTCATCCATAAATTCCGCCGTCTTCCTTTTTGATGAATCTACGCGGGCGCTAAGACATGTATACGGCTCTCGCCGGATTAAGGGGGTTTTCCGTGAAAGATTTCCCGTGCCATTTTGTTTTGCTTGGGTTTCCAGAAGCTCAACCCCAGGCTGAATCGATTGCGGGCGTAAATACTGAGGGTTTTCTTTATTTTTTTTTTTATCTTCCGGTGGCAATGGTTTGTCCTAGATCCACCATAGAATGGATATGCAAATTTTTATCCATCTTGTTCCCTGTGGAACGATGTGCTGTTTTTCGTCCTCCATTAAGAGGATGTGATTTCCAGGCAAATGGGAACTTATATCCTGATTTTTTTTTTTTTTCCCCAAACTGTTGTGCTTTCATTTGTTAACGTCTTTCAGTTTTATTGTGCCGTTTTTCTTTTGGACTAATGTTTTTATTTTCTTTTCGAAAACAATGGCCTTCTACATATAGATATTTGTAGTATGTTGTGACTACTGCTGATTAGCATGGGCAATTGTTATTGCTTTGTTTGTTTTGTAACTTACTCGATTAATATACATGTGTTTTTTGTTTTTTTTAATCGCAATCAAGTCTCTATGGCTACTAGCTTGTTCTACTGACATTTTGTCTTTTCTGTCCGTTAAACTATTAAAATGAAATGCATTTATTTAAAATTTTACCTTGATATTTGATAAGTCAGTAAAACATAAATTTAATGCCATTTACTTTACTACAAATTACTGCACATGAAATTAAAAGCGCATTACATTACGAAATAAAAGCAGAAGTGAAAAACATATTGTTAAACATAGTTATTGTCTTAAAAATTAATTTATCTTAATTTTAATATTAAGATAACATAGTTTGATAAAATAATTAATTTGAATTTCCTCATAATACAAAAGACATTATTTGAGATTGTATGTTAAATTTAATTTAAAAGATTACATGGAAATAAAATTTACATTATTAAAATGTTTTTTTTTTCTTTGAGTTTTGAGAATGTCAATTGAAATAATTTTTGAATTGAAATAATTTTTTTATGGCACATAACTTACTTAATGCGAAGATTTCAAAACTTTCTCTGCTTATTGCCCGCTTTTGGTAACTAGCTGGTTTACCAGAAATGTTGATTGCGTTTAATTTCATTTAAATCTCTTTCTCATAACTCATGGATCCTCCAACAAACTATTTTTAAGCATCAAATTTTAGTGGAAATGAAATTCATGTTATTTTAGTAACTTTATACTTTTTATATTTTCTGTATGCAAAATTATCCTTATGGGCACCCTTAATAACTCCCATGGTACCATAATGTGATTAAAATATAAGTTAATTAAGTGACTTAGTTCATTTATTCCTAATAGCACGTTGCCTTCTGTGCAATAGAATTTCACTGTCTGATTCTTTATGTAAATTATGCAGCTAATGAACAAGTAAAAACTTCCTTCCTTAGCTTTCAACATTGGAAGAAAAACATGCGATGAAATATTTGATGAGGCAATGAAAGCAATGTGGATTTCATTCCAGCAGTAAAATCTGTTGTAGAAAATTATGCAATATATATATATATAAGAAAAAAAATTCCGAAATGCACATTCACACTCTCCAAAATATATCTGTGCAAAATTCTAAATTTGATAGATCTAGTTGAAATTACCTGTTATGAAAAGAACGAGCACCACTATGCAGCACGCATTCTTTTTAATTGCAAGTAGGGATATGCACTCTTAAAAATTGGGAAAAATACATAATCTGTCTCTCGCAAAGGATATTAAAAATGAAAGTTGTCTCAAAATACACTTATTTACGTTAAATTCCGTACTTATAATTTGTGTGTATGTAAATAGCCTTAAAAATTGCTTGCAACTCTAGAAAATTATAGTTTTAAAACGCATTCATTTCATTTTATAAATTTTCCTGTTACTTAGGAAATTATTTAAAAATCATTTTGCTTGCAGATGTTACAAATACGCGCGCACTAACAGTAGGAACAGCGCCATTTTGTGGTATGAATTGTAGCGACTCAGCTTGGACTGAAACAGAGTTAATGAATACGAATCCAATCTTCGAGGCTAAACATTTTTAACATTAACAACCTTCGAGCTAACATTTTTTTTTTTTTAATTTGCTGATAGAAATATTTATTTTTTTAAATTTCCTTGTTTATAATATACAAAATATGAATGCCTATTGCCGATATAATAAATTTTACTATTTTGATGGGCTGGTTGGTTTTATTCAAAAATATGAGTTTTTTAAACTTAAATATTGTTATCCCTTTTAATATATTATTTTGTATTAAATAAAACACTTCAACCCTGCTCTCCCTTTTTTGCCTTTAAAAATCTTATTATATTTTACATATAAAAAAATCAATCCATTTTTGTGGATTTTATGGTCGTTTTTTCTTTTTTTTTTTTTTTTTTTTTTTATATTTTTTTTTTCAAAACTCGTTGCTGTAATGTTTTATTCTTTCTTCCGATACAGTTATTCTTTTGTCGTATAAAGCAAAACCCCTTCTTAGTGTTCGTTTAAAATCTCAAGCGTTTCTTGCTCAGAAGAGATCTTGACTGAATCGAAAACTGTAACCGTGTTCCCAAGACTGTATATTTGGAATTTTTCACTCGGAAATTTTAACACCGCTAAGCCGAGATTCCATTCCGACATCGAAGACGATTCGTTGCCATTCCCTCAAAGCGAATTACGCTCGAGTGCGTTGACGAAAATGGAGATCCTGCGTTAGAGCTTTGATTGCTTTATGGTAAGCTTCGAATTTTAGAGGTATCGTTTGTCCTCTAATGCACGGGTACTTCAACATCAACCAATTCCATTTCGTCCCCTCCTGCGGAAGTTTAATATATACACTTCATATGGCGATAATATTCCATCGCAGCTTCTGGAATGGCCTGATTTCAATACTGGTCTATGTTACAGATGATTTAAATTCCAGAATTTATCGTCTGCGCTTTCCTTTCGAATTTGAAGAAAAGGATTCGAAAGGGGAAAAAATTCTGTGCTTTCTGCGATTCAAATGCTAAATGTTGGAATAATTTTAAATTTCTCATTCCTGTAATTCGATATGGTAGCTTCTCCTTTTCCGAAGAGTGGTTCTTTTATCTCTTGAACCATTGTTCCCTTTAAAGATACCGTTCACTTGTGAACGGGTCACTTGAATGGAGTCGATTCCCTAGGGTGGCTTTCTCTGTAAATTATGTTTCTTCCTCCGAAATGTAGTGGATGGGAGATCTCGACGTATCAAATTAGTCTTGACAGCAGCGCCTGGGGGTTCCACTTACGCTTTTAGTGGTATGTAAATTTTTCAAATCGCTCGTGATGCTAAAAGCCGAGATGAGTTTTTAAAGCTTTTTATTCCTCCCCTGCATGATGGTAATATCGTTTACCTCCTTGAAGAATTGAGTTATTGAGAGTTAAATGAATTTATATGTAAAAAAGGGGGGAGAATTTATCAGCGGGTCCCGTAAGGTCTGCGATGTGCAATGAATTTTTAAATTCTTGTTTTAAAAAGATGGTGACGCATCTGTTATTGGCAGTATTTGACTTAATAGGATGAAAAACGGAATCCATAATGTTAAATGAACCGTATTCTTTATTCATATTTTTCTTCTTACTCCTATAAAGGCTCACCGTTTTTGAAATGAGCTAAATTCTATCCAACTTTTAAACTCACATTGAATATCATTTCTTTTTTTATGTGTTTTAATTAAAGTTAATTTCAAATTCAATCTTGGATATTCAACCTTTCATGAGTTAACTGGAAAATTTATATTCGAATGTGGTCATTTTTATCTGCTAGTAACGCTTAAAAAGTAATTTGATTTGCAGGATTTGAAGGAGTGATTTTTTTTAGTCCTTAAATTTAAGCAGTAATATCTGTAAGTGTATGTTATTAAACTAAAGAAATTAATAATTAAATAATTGTTAGGTAGATTGGAGTTAGAGCCTGACTAAAGCAGAGGCATACGAGGCAATAGTCCCGAGCCCTCACATCGGGGGGGGGGCAAAGAGAATAGAAAGTTTGTTTTATGTTTCCTTTTTTAATGAACCTTTTTAAAACAAAATATCAGTACAGTTTAAAATCCGTCAGTTTTATGTTAGCTTCTTCATTAGATTTTTTTGCGTTCATACGATAGATTATATTTCGTAAATCCATGAACTTTCTTGGGCGGAATTCAACTAAATTTTCACAATTGCGCAAAACTGACTTTAAAAAATCGTTCATGTGCACAATGGTGCGCTGATGCAAATGCTACTAAAGCATTGCGTCAAAACTATGCTTCGGATCTAAACTCTTTGAGTTATTTGGCAGATGATCAAGAGCAAACTCCTTCCACTAGAAATGAAGATAAAGCTCTTTATAAAAAAAACTAGCCGCCTTTGGCGACCAGCCGGTTCGCCAACTTTAACGTTCGTTTAAATTTTAATAATTAAATAGGTTTAACCGGAGTATAACCCCCTTCTTCGCCAAGTTTACGATAACGCGCCAAAGCTGGCAATCTTTATTATGCACTATAATTGAACATTTGCTCCTTTGCTTTTGAACCTTTCGCAAAGCCGTTGTTGGCTATTTTTAAAAATTTCGCAAAGCAGGGGGTTAGACTCCGGTCGTACCATTAAATATTTTACGCAATTCCAACTTTAATAGATTCTTCAGCAAAATATTTTAAAACTTCACATTTTGATAGTCATATAAATCACTCATAATATTATAAAGGCCTTCAGTCCTAGCGTGATATGTATCTCTCTAATTTTCTGTTACCCCTCGTAGAAATTATGCTTTAAATTAAAGTGTAAATGATTAATCTGCAATTAATATAATAATATTTTTTACTGAAACAAAGCATTTTTTTAATAATATGATTACTGATAATAGAGTCACTGAGCGTTTAAACTTTATGGGCACTAAAGAATATCTCTTAATTTATGTAATATCTCAAGAATTTGTCAACAAAAATTTCTCAGATTCATCATGAACAGATCGATTCATTAACAATGTTTAATTTTAAATGCATCAAACACTAAGAAAATAAAATGAATCGTTTAAAACAATCGGTCGAAAACAGGTTTAAAAAAAACTGCTTAAAAAACAATGTACTTAAAACTATAAGCATATACAAAAAAATATATAACTAACATAAATACAATTTACTTACAAAAGCATGCAACTAACCTAAAAATAATTTAAATCATCCGTTGGTTGTCATGTCAACAATCAGAACAGAGTGCGCATGCGTGAATTTTCTTCGCCAGTTACGTTAACGCAAATGCTTGAATTTTTCTACGCCAGTTGGGGTAACGCTATGCAGATTATACATTTTTAATTTCCTTTATTCTGTGTTATTTTAATTCAAAAGTACTTCAGAATGAATCTGAAACATGGCTTAATTAACAATGTTTAATTTTAAATGCATAAAACATTAAGAAAATAAACAGAATCGTTTGAAATAATCCGCCGAAAAATGTTAACCCTTGCCTTATTACTGTTGGGAGAAAAAAAAATTAAAGCCTTACTCATTTGGCGGTGGGGAAAATGGAAAATTTTTTTGGCTGAAAAGTTGGCGGTGGGGAAAATAGAAGATTTTTTTGGCGGGAAAGTTAGTTTTTAATTAATAATTAAAATTCTAATTAAAATTTCAAAAAAAGGGACCCCAGGTGCACATTCCCGACCTCTAAGGTATACATGTATCAAATTTGATAGCTGTATGTCAAATGACCTGGCCTGTAGAGCGCCAACACACACACACACACATTGAGCTTTATTATAAGTATAGATTACTAAACATTGAAAATGCACTAAATACAGATTACAAAGTTTAAATCAAACAAGTAAAGTTCTCCATAATTCTATAGCACAGTTAGATATAGCATCACCATTATTTGATCTTTAATAGATTTTGTGCACTGAAATGAATTTGAGAAATATGTAGCTGAAGCGCTAGAAATTTTGCCAGAAAACAGTATGTATGAGGTAAAAAGAAAAAGAAGAAAAAAAAATTACACTTCGAAGTGGGTTGTTAGATGATGGAAATGCACCTGATGTAAATCTTGAGCCATGTGATCAATATATTATTAACTGTTAAACATGTTATGTGATACATTAATGTTAAACTTAACCAATCGTGAAATTCCATATGAAAAATTACGAAATAAATTTTCGTGTTTGATAAACACAAAATCAAACTTTTTTTAAAAACTGAAGCGGAGGAATTGGTAAGGCATCCTTCTGATTTAAATGATGAGTTCCCTGATGAACTGGAACATTTCCATTCCTTAGTAGATAAGCAGGCAACGGCATTAGATATGATGAAAATGTTTTTAAAAAAAATTAATTTATCATCTTTATTTTATAACGTTGAGAGAGCACTCCAAATTTTTTTCATTACCTGTTTCAAACTGCACTGGTGAAAGATATTTTTCATTGCTGAAGAGTTTAAAATCTCCCATAAAATCATGTATTCTTCAAGGAAAATTATCACAATTTTCTGTTATGTTTAAATTCTGATATAACAAGAAATATTGATTATGATGATGTAATTGAGTTTTGGTGAAAATAAAATTAGGAAAAAAAAAAAAAAAAACACTGAAAAATAAACAGGAAAAGATCTATTATAATACAACTTAAGTATCAATTTATGAATAAATAGAAAGTTTAGCTTGCTTTCTAGAAAACTGCCCGTTTTCTTAAGCTTCAAACTATAGCTTGCAGACCATCTTAAATTCTTTAAACTAAAATAATACTCCAAGCATTTTAGAATTCCATCGGCTTGTTTATTCTTTCAACTTAACAGCATATCTTACAAACATTGCCAGATTCCAGAAGGTTTACACTTGATCATCGGCTATTAACCAAAAAAATAAACGAAATAATGTTAACAAAATATGTTTATCAAAGAAAAAATCGTTTGCTTTTACTTTTTAATAATATTTTAACAAAATAAAAATAGTAGTTGTTATAAAATGTCTGAAAAGGAATCGTCTGCTAAATGTCTATTAACAGATTTAGATTATGATATTTACCGAACAGTAAGTTTTTTACATAATATTGATTTATCATGCAAAAATTGTCTCATAACAATATTGTATGTAATTGCAAAATTAAAGTTATATTACTGTATTATTTATTATCTCTCTCTGTTACATTGAATTTTTAATTATGCATGTTTTTCTTTATTTATTGTTATTATTTTGAGAGAATAGTAAATCTTGGTTAAAACTAAGTAATAAACATGTTAAAATTTGGTAGGTTTAAAAAATAAGCGTAATCATTCAAAGTCAATATAAATTATATTATTCTGTTTTTCTTACATAGTAATAATACAGCCTAGCATAATGTTGTGTAATTACTTTAAAAGAAAACATTATTTAGTGGTGTGGTATGATATGAAAAAATGATCAAAAGTACAAATATGTATTTACACAAATGATAGTTTTAGTCTCATTTTTCATACAATGTTCTGTAACAGTAAAAAACACTTTATTTCGATGTATCTATGAAGTAAGATGCAGAAATGTTTTAGTTGTTTTGAAAAAATATTTTTTTATGGATCTTTATTCAATTAATGGAAAGAAAATAATAAATCAGTTAAAATAACATTGCTTTTCAAAGAAAAAGATAACAAAAGTATGGAGCATTCCCCTCCTGCCTTTTCTTTTAAGTTTGCATGCAGTAATTAATCGAATATAAATATATATCCACCTTGGATGTAAAATTTATCTTTAATGCGTGTACATTAAAATTATCTTTTTACTGGAATTTAAATAATGAATCGGTCTGGATATTTTTCATTCTGTTAGAATAAATATTCGACCTTTAATGTCCAAATATTTATCATAATAAAATGAGGCTGATAAAATAATTACTTTTCTTAAATAGTGAAATTTGTTTTGTTTGTATGTAATAAATGCAAGAAATAATTAAATACTCCTACATATAAAAATAACTGTTGAGAAATTTGCATATTTTTCATTTTAAAAATGTACTAATATTTAATTTATGAGATTTAGGAGTTTCTCTTATAGACAAATGCTTAAGATAGTTGTAGAAAGCATTCTAATATAAATCTTGCCTTGGCACTTTGTCATATTGCATTTTAAATTCATTGGTTAAATCTGGTACTTCGACTTAAGACTAAGAGTGTTTTAAGTTTAAATGACATTTTGAATTAATTAACGAAAAGTACCATAGACAAGTTCTATGCACGGTTCTTCATTACTAAAGTAGTAAAAGCAGAGGGGGGAGGAGAGAAGTTTTTGCCTGGGGCCCCAGATAGGCTAAATCGGACCCTGATTGGGATTGGGAACATTTAATTTAAAGTAACACTAATTCTTGGTAAATTTGGTATAAAAATACTTTATAGCATAAAGGCAATGAATATTAATACATTGTTTTTTAATGCATCTCGTAATATAATAAACTAAATAAAGCCTAAAATAAGAAGTGCGATAAAGTCGCATACATGGTGTTCACTCTAATCATAGCCAGGTGGCTAATTTCTAAACTATTAGAAAAAGGCGAAAATATAAAAAATATGTGAAACGAGGTAAAGAATTATATGTTACTAGCCGCCTTTGGCGACCAGCCGGTTCGCCAATCTTAATGTTCGTTTAAATTTTAATAATTAAATAGGTTTAACCGGAGTTTAACCCCCTTCTTCGCCAAGTTGCGATAACGCACCAAAGCTGGCAATCTTTATTATGCACTATAATTGAACATCTGCTTCTTTGCTTTTGAACATTTCGCAAGGCCGTTGTTTGCGATTTTTAAAAATTTCGCCAAGCAGGGGATAAAACTTCGGTCGTACCATTAAACATTTTACGCAATTCCAACTTTAATAGATTCTTCAGCAAAATATTTTAAAACTTCAAATTTTGATAGTCATATAATTCACTCATAATATTATAAAGGCCTTCAGTTATTGCGTGATATATATCTCTCTAATTTTCTGTTACCCCTCGTAGAAATTATGCTTTAAATTACAGTGTAAATGATTAATCTGCAATTAATATAATATTTTTTACTGAAACAAAGCATTTTTTTTAATAATATGATTACTGATAATAGAGTCACTGCGCGTTTAAACTTTATGGTCACTAAAGAATATCTTTCTTAATTTATGTAATATCTCAAGAATTTGTCAACAAAAATTTCTCAGAATCATCATGAACAGATCGATTCATTAACAATGTTTAATTTTAAATGCATCAAACACTAAGAAAATAAAATGAATCGTTTAAAATAATCGGTCGAAAACAGGTTTAAAAAAATCTACTTAAAAAACGATGTACTTAAAACTATAAGCATATACAAAAAATATATAACTAACATAAATACATTTTACTTACAAAAGCATGCAACTAACCTAAAAATAATTTAAATCATCCGTTGGTTGTCATGTCAACAATCAGAACAGAGTGCGCATGCGTGAATTTTCTTCGCCAGTTACGTTAACGCAAATGCTTGAATTTTTCTACGCCAGTTGGGGTAACGCTATGCAGATTATACATTTTTAATTTCCTTTATTCTGTGTTATTTTAATTCAAAAGTACTTCAGAATGAATCTGAAACATGGCTTAATTAACAATGTTTAATTTTAAATGCATAAAACATTAAGAAAATAAACAGAATCGTTTGAAATAATCCGCCGAAAAATGTTAACCCTTGCCTTATTACTGTTGGGAGAAAAAAAAATTAAAGCCTTACTCATTTGGCGGTGGGGAAAATGGAAAATTTTTTTGGCTGAAAAGTTGGCGGTGGGGAAAATAGAAGATTTTTTTGGCGGGAAAGTTAGTTTTTAATTAATAATTAAAATTCTAATTAAAATTTCAAAAAAAGGGACCCCAGGTGCACATTCCCGACCTCTAAGGTATACATGTATCAAATTTGATAGCTGTATGTCAAATGACCTGGCCTGTAGAGCGCCAACACACACACACACACACATTGAGCTTTATTATGAGTATAGATTACTAAACATTGAAAATGCACTAAATACAGATTACAAAGTTTAAATCAAACAAGTAAAGTTCTCCATAATTCTATAGCACAGTTAGATATAGCATCACCATTATTTGATCTTTAATAGATTTTGTGCACTGAAATGAATTTGAGAAATATGTAGCTGAAGCGCTAGAAATTTTGCCAGAAAACAGTATGTATGAGGTAAAAAGAAAAAGAAGAAAAAAAAATTACACTTCGAAGTGGGTTGTTAGATGATGGAAATGCACCTGATGTAAATCTTGAGCCATGTGATCAATATATTATTAACTGTTAAACATGTTATGTGATACATTAATGTTAAACTTAACCAATCGTGAAATTCCATATGAAAAATTACGAAATAAATTTTCGTGTTTGATAAACACAAAATCAAACTTTTTTTAAAAACTGAAGCGGAGGAATTGGTAAGGCATCCTTCTGATTTAAATGATGAGTTCCCTGATGAACTGGAACATTTCCATTCCTTAGTAGATAAGCAGGCAACGGCATTAGATATGATGAAAATGTTTTTAAAAAAAATTAATTTATCATCTTTATTTTATAACGTTGAGAGAGCACTCCAAATTTTTTTCATTACCTGTTTCAAACTGCACTGGTGAAAGATATTTTTCATTGCTGAAGAGTTTAAAATCTCCCATAAAATCATGTATTCTTCAAGGAAAATTATCACAATTTTCTGTTATGTTTAAATTCTGATATAACAAGAAATATTGATTATGATGATGTAATTGAGTTTTGGTGAAAATAAAATTAGGAAAAAAAAAAAAAAAACACTGAAAAATAAACAGGAAAAGATCTATTATAATACAACTTAAGTATCAATTTATGAATAAATAGAAAGTTTAGCTTGCTTTCTAGAAAACTGCCCGTTTTCTTAAGCTTCAAACTATAGCTTGCAGACCATCTTAAATTCTTTAAACTAAAATAATACTCCAAGCATTTTAGAATTCCATCGGCTTGTTTATTCTTTCAACTTAACAGCATATCTTACAAACATTGCCAGATTCCAGAAGGTTTACACTTGATCATCGGCTATTAACCAAAAAAATAAACGAAATAATGTTAACAAAATATGTTTATCAAAGAAAAAATCGTTTGCTTTTACTTTTTAATAATATTTTAACAAAATAAAAATAGTAGTTGTTATAAAATGTCTGAAAAGGAATCGTCTGCTAAATGTCTATTAACAGATTTAGATTATGATATTTACCGAACAGTAAGTTTTTTACATAATATTGATTTATCATGCAAAAATTGTCTCATAACAATATTGTATGTAATTGCAAAATTAAAGTTATATTACTGTATTATTTATTATCTCTCTCTGTTACATTGAATTTTTAATTATGCATGTTTTTCTTTATTTATTGTTATTATTTTGAGAGAATAGTAAATCTTGGTTAAAACTAAGTAATAAACATGTTAAAATTTGGTAGGTTTAAAAAATAAGCGTAATCATTCAAAGTCAATATAAATTATATTATTCTGTTTTTCTTACATAGTAATAATACAGCCTAGCATAATGTTGTGTAATTACTTTAAAAGAAAACATTATTTAGTGGTGTGGTATGATATGAAAAAATGATCAAAAGTACAAATATGTATTTACACAAATGATAGTTTTAGTCTCATTTTTCATACAATGTTCTGTAACAGTAAAAAACACTTTATTTCGATGTATCTATGAAGTAAGATGCAGAAATGTTTTAGTTGTTTTGAAAAAATATTTTTTTATGGATCTTTATTCAATTAATGGAAAGAAAATAATAAATCAGTTAAAATAACATTGCTTTTCAAAGAAAAAGATAACAAAAGTATGGAGCATTCCCCTCCTGCCTTTTCTTTTAAGTTTGCATGCAGTAATTAATCGAATATAAATATATATCCACCTTGGATGTAAAATTTATCTTTAATGCGTGTACATTAAAATTATCTTTTTACTGGAATTTAAATAATGAATCGGTCTGGATATTTTTCATTCTGTTAGAATAAATATTCGACCTTTAATGTCCAAATATTTATCATAATAAAATGAGGCTGATAAAATAATTACTTTTCTTAAATAGTGAAATTTGTTTTGTTTGTATGTAATAAATGCAAGAAATAATTAAATACTCCTACATATAAAAATAACTGTTGAGAAATTTGCATATTTTTCATTTTAAAAATGTACTAATATTTAATTTATGAGATTTAGGAGTTTCTCTTATAGACAAATGCTTAAGATAGTTGTAGAAAGCATTCTAATATAAATCTTGCCTTGGCACTTTGTCATATTGCATTTTAAATTCATTGGTTAAATCTGGTACTTCGACTTAAGACTAAGAGTGTTTTAAGTTTAAATGACATTTTGAATTAATTAACGAAAAGTACCATAGACAAGTTCTATGCACGGTTCTTCATTACTAAAGTAGTAAAAGCAGAGGGGGGAGGAGAGAAGTTTTTGCCTGGGGCCCCAGATAGGCTAAATCGGACCCTGATTGGGATTGGGAACATTTAATTTAAAGTAACACTAATTCTTGGTAAATTTGGTATAAAAATACTTTATAGCATAAAGGCAATGAATATTAATACATTGTTTTTTAATGCATCTCGTAATATAATAAACTAAATAAAGCCTAAAATAAGAAGTGCGATAAAGTCGCATACATGGTGTTCACTCTAATCATAGCCAGGTGGCTAATTTCTAAACTATTAGAAAAAGGCGAAAATATAAAAAATATGTGAAACGAGGTAAAGAATTATATGTTACTAGCCGCCTTTGGCGACCAGCCGGTTCGCCAATCTTAATGTTCGTTTAAATTTTAATAATTAAATAGGTTTAACCGGAGTTTAACCCCCTTCTTCGCCAAGTTGCGATAACGCACCAAAGCTGGCAATCTTTATTATGCACTATAATTGAACATCTGCTTCTTTGCTTTTGAACATTTCGCAAGGCCGTTGTTTGCGATTTTTAAAAATTTCGCCAAGCAGGGGATAAAACTTCGGTCGTACCATTAAACATTTTACGCAATTCCAACTTTAATAGATTCTTCAGCAAAATATTTTAAAACTTCAAATTTTGATAGTCATATAATTCACTCATAATATTATAAAGGCCTTCAGTTATTGCGTGATATATATCTCTCTAATTTTCTGTTACCCCTCGTAGAAATTATGCTTTAAATTACAGTGTAAATGATTAATCTGCAATTAATATAATATTTTTTACTGAAACAAAGCATTTTTTTTAATAATATGATTACTGATAATAGAGTCACTGCGCGTTTAAACTTTATGGTCACTAAAGAATATCTTTCTTAATTTATGTAATATCTCAAGAATTTGTCAACAAAAATTTCTCAGAATCATCATGAACAGATCGATTCATTAACAATGTTTAATTTTAAATGCATCAAACACTAAGAAAATAAAATGAATCGTTTAAAATAATCGGTCGAAAACAGGTTTAAAAAAATCTACTTAAAAAACGATGTACTTAAAACTATAAGCATATACAAAAAATATATAACTAACATAAATACATTTTACTTACAAAAGCATGCAACTAACCTAAAAATAATTTAAATCGTCCGTTGGTTGTCATGCCAACAATCAGAACAATGCGCATGCGTGGATTTTCTTCGCCAGTTACGTCAACGCAAATGCGTAAATTTTTCTACGCCAGTTGGGGTAACGCTATACAAATTAGACATTTTTAATTTCCTTTATTCTGTGTTATTTTAATTCAAAAGTACTTCAGAATGAATGTGAAACATGGATTAATTAACAATGTTTAATTTTAAATGCATAAAACATTAAGAAAATAAACAGAATCGTTTGAAATAATCCGTCGAAAAATGTTAACCCTAGCCTAATTACTGTTGGGAGAAAAAAACAACTGATGCCTTACTTATTTGGCGATGGGGAAAATGGAAGATTTTTTTGGCGGAAAAGTTGGCGTTGGGAAAAATGAAAGATTTTTTTGGCGGGAAAGTTAGTTTTTAATTAATAATGGACTACCCCTAACATTTAGGGGGATGAAAAATAGATGTTGGCCGATTCTCATAGATACCGGATAAGCACAAAAAATTTCATCAAAATCGGTCAAGCCGTTACGGAGGAGTATGGCAACGAAAACTGTGACACGAGAATTTTATATATTAGATTTCAATATTCAGCAGTAATATTAAAAGCAGTAATTATTAGTAACATTAAACAAGTAATTACATTAGTACATTAGTAATTACAGTAATATTTAAAAAAATGGACCAAAGTGAATTTTGTAAATATATTAGAATATTTTTTATACAAGTTAAAATTTCTCTCTTTTGTTAATAAAACTGACCATTGTTATGTTGTCTTGAATACTACTATTTTAGACAGTTTCAACAATCGATTCGAGGAAGGTTCGCCATTCAGTGGGTGGCGTTTTCTCTAGACACACCCATTGATTAAAAAAATATAAAGAAGAAAGATAAGAAAATTTTACCAAATATTTCTTATTCTACTGGCGGATTGTTTAAATTTAGATTTTGTAATTTTTTTCATTTACGGGTTTCGTGATTCAAACATGAAATATAATTCTTTGACATTTATAGTGTTTCTTCATTGGTAAATATATGCCCATCTCAAATGGTTTAGAATATTGGTTCATGATTAAATGCAGATTCTGTATATAAAATATAATAATTAAAATAGTTTTAGTTTGCTTATGGCCACACATCTCTTTAAAAAAGATCAATATTTTTTGCTTGAAACATTAAATATATAAATATAAATTTCCAAAAATAGCAGTTCCAAACTATGATTTTTTCTATCTAAACAGAAAAAAAAATGAAACAAAAGGAGGGGGGGGGGTATGACGCAATAACATACTCATTCATATTATATTGAAGAATGAAAAGCTGTTCGTAATTATTTTAAAAAAATAAGTAATGTAGATTCTTGCGAGCCGATTGGTTGCCATTTGTAAGTTAAAAAGCAATATGAGTTTTTATTAAAATCAATATTAAAGAAAGCGCGACAGACGAAAATAGGCATCATAGATTCCACTGAATTCTTTTTCTTAAAACAAGAATGAAATTTTTGCCAATATCTTTTGATAATTTTCCAGGCAAGAATAAGTAGCTGATGTACATTGAAATATCGTTTTACGCACTATATCGTGAAATCAACACGCAAACTAACAGACTTGCGTTTGAAAGAAAACAGTATTGTTTCTTTTAATCTCTGGAAATATAATCCTTGGTGGTGCAGAATTTATTGGTGGGCGTATCCTGATCCGAGCACCTTGTTTTTTTAATTTGAGTCTGATTGAGTTTAAAATGTTGATAGCTGTTTTTTTAAGTGAATTTTATTGGCTTAGCAGATGTAACTGTGGCAAAGCGAATGATGTTATAAACCTGCCCAATAAATTGTGAAGTTAAGGAGTGCTCTGACGAGTTGACCACTGGTCTTTTATCTCTGTAAGACAATTGCATGTACTGAAAAGAAAAAAACATGTAATAATGAATGCGTCTCAGATAAATTATAAGGTTGTAGTAAATAAAATTGTGTTGAATTCTGCATCCCCACTCCCTCTGCTGGTTATTGATATTGCTTCAATCGCATATTAAAAAACGTAATATAGAAAGATCTGACATATTTTGTTTCTAATCTCTCCTAATTTATCAAAACAAACTGGCCTGATATTGCATATTTCTTACTATTTCATCCCCGCTAACTTGTCTTAGCTACGCTGTATAATAATTTCTTTTACCAGAATCTTTCCACTTCTATGTTTTGTTTATAGTTTATTAATTAATTAATGCTAATCATAAATCCTTCTATGGTTAATAATATAACTTGAGCTTCGCTTTTAATATAATTAAAACCTTAATGCATAGGTATTTTTGTTTATAATAATGTTTCAAATGTATTTTGAATTCTTACAAACATACTTCAGAATATGTATGTGAATACGATTACTAAAGATGTACAATCTTTTCAAAAGCTATTAATCCTGTTGTACCAAAGGAAGTTTCCTAATGCCTGAAATTTAATTCATTAAAAAGAAAAAACATAATTTACAATTAACATTCTGCGCAGTGAAATGTTCCTGGTCTATTCAAGAAGCTTGAGTTAATTCGTTTTCTAATGGAGAAGAGTATATATATAAATTAATAAGAATTATGCGCATGAATTTATGTCCGTTCTTGCTAACAACAGCATTAACTGTTTCATCCCTTCATTCTTTCTCTATTTGGTTCTTTAGAAATCCAACTTTTCGTTAGATTGCAATTTAGCGTAACTTATAAACATCGCATGATTGTTTTGAGGGAATCCAACATCTTAATTAAATGCAAACAGCAGTGGCCGCATCCTGGAGTGTGCCGTGTAAAGATAATAAAAATTAATAGGCTCTGCAGCTGCTTGTTTGGTCGGTAGAGGGCGCTTTAAGTTACGCATCTGAGAACCATTGTGTTGGGAACTATTGGATTAAACTGCTCCACGAATTTATTCTGCCTCGTATTCCTTGTTTGTTTACTTAATTTATCTATGTACAGTTTTGAGTTCAGCAACCTTTTGAACTTTAAAGGCAATAGCAGTGCATTTTAAAGGCTTTAGGAAAATGTTGCCATTTTGTGAGATATTGGTAATTCCCAAAGGAAGTTACAAATGGTTTTTAAGTAGAACTTTTTTTTAATGTATATAAATGTAGTAGACCGTCATAATAGAGAATAAAAATGTGTTTTTTTAATGTTGCAACATTTATTAATAATTATACATATTGGTTGCTGTATCTTCTTAAGTTATATATTTCGTTTTCCATTATTAAATTAAATTTTATTTCTGTCATTTTTCTTTGGTTTTTCACCCCATCCGTATCATTTTATTTCATTTGCCAAGTTTCTATTTAATTCCGAAATTATTGATTTTATCATTTGCCATCTTAGAACTTCATAAATTCATATAACTTGATAATGTTTATAGGCTGGAGTACTATCTTAACTTGCAACATATTTAATTTTAAAATCACACAAGATGCTATAAAGGGCAGATTATCGGATCCAGAGCTACCGAATTAGACATTGATATCTTCTTGGATATTTCATATTCTTATTCCGTGCAATATTTATAATATGACAATTTAAACAATCTTTCTTCTTCCATGACCAAAATTTACCGAGTTATGAAGCCTTGAATTTCATTGCTTTAGGCCACAGAGCTGCCACCTAGAAAAAACGCCATGTATTGATTGGTAGATTTACATCGAAATATCAATGAAATTATCTAAAATCGTTTAAAATATTGATTAAGCTTTTTAATAGGGTCGTTTTTAATCACAGAAGTAGTTTCATATTTATTATTTTAGTGTGATTAGGTATTCTACAAAATACAATTAATATGTATGGAGAACTATATAAAAATGTAGGTTTCCTAATTTTTTTCTTCAGTATATTTATAAACAATATTATTTATTCTACCGTTTAAAGCGTTTTTCTTATCTCTAACGGTATAGATATTATCTATTCACTCTCGATTAAAGTGGACACTCAGTATAAAATATAAAAATTTAAGGGAAAAGTGTTTAGATATAATTTTAAATTTTTTCTACGACATTTGTATGTAAGAATTTTAAAAGGAAATAGTAAATTGTTAATTAATGATATAAAGGGAATGAAAACAAACTAATGGTAAATGGTAACTGAGAGAAATTTAAAAAAAATTTTTTTTTACCTTAAAAGAATACCAAACTTTATTGTATATGCCATATATGTGTTGATTAGAAATATGTATAGAACAAAGCATTAATCAGTATGGCCTAAAATTACTATAAGATTAGATATACCTAGCTATAACTGTTCTAGACAACTTTCCATTGATATTTCTCCAATAATATTAAAAGTGAATGAAGGAGAATGGAACCTCTAATCCGAAATTACATAGCATAGCATGATATAGCATATTTTAGACCTTATTCGTTTAACTTTATTTTAAAATTTACTGCTAATTAGATAAAATGTATTATGTAAATATAATCACATCTCACTCAAAATATTTTAAATATAAATCTATTAATTAAAACATTGAAAAATTTTGTGGAAAGTATATTTTTAAACATTTTTGAAAATTTAATTACAATTAGAGAAAAAAAATCATACGGAAATAAGACTGGTGTCACTAAAAAGGCCATATTTATGTATAATATATAAAGTATTATATAAAAAGTTTTTGTAAATAAGTTCCAAAATTGTTGATGAAAATATTAAAAGTATGATTAATCTTTTAATAAAAATATAATTAGAATTTATTTTAAAAAAACTCTTACTGAGCGTTCACAATCCAAGAAGTAACTATATGCACAATTTAGTAACTCTGGGTCTAACACTTAAGAGCTTTTTGAACGATTTGTTTCATCATGCATTTCGCATGTCGCAGATTTATAAATAGTATTTCAACTTATAAATATTATGATAGCATCTAAATAATAGTGACATATACTTTCAAATCCGCGAAGTGGTTCTTCAGTTTACATGTTTCAGATAACTTATGAATATTTTTTAATTAAAATCTTGATGCTTTTTATTTCTTGTTTTTATTTATTATCTTAGTTGGGAATTTTTTTTTTTTCATCCTTATATGACTTTATTAA
Source organism: Argiope bruennichi (assembly GCF_947563725.1). NCBI lineage: Eukaryota > Metazoa > Arthropoda > Arachnida > Araneae > Araneidae > Argiope > Argiope bruennichi. The sequence goes on from NC_079160.1 coordinate 92,113,781, forward strand.
GCAACAAAATGCTGTAACCTTTCTTACGCAAGCAAAAAAAATTTAACAATGCTCGTTTATATTTTTGGAATTAATTTTAACCTTTTCACGCCTCTCCTTAATTAAATCGTTAGGCCTGTCAAAATGATTTTGGTTTGAAAAAATTCTATACTAAGAATTCCCTTTCTGTTGGAGTATTTTCATTTTCTGCCCTTTCTTTGAGAAAAAGGTTACTTTTCTGAAAGTTTTTAATTAAATTGTATTCTGGTTTTTCAAGGATGTTTTGCCGTTCTGAAAGAACGCTTTAGAAAAGTGTGTTTTGGTTTTGTCTCTTCTCTTTGATTCGGTGACATTTCATTGGTCAGTTTTATTATTTTTTTCAAAACGAAATTAACGTGGGCAAAAAAATGCTGTACTAGGATGAGATTTTTTCTTATATCTTCGCAACACTTTTTTTTTTTACCAAATGGCGTCACATTGTGCGTCATCAACAAAAGGCCTTTTTTCCTCCTTTCGTGTTTTTTGTTCTTTTTGTATTAGTTTGTAGCTTACTAATTGAAAAATTAGTTTAACTTTAAAGGAGTGGATAGTTAATTGCGAATTTAAAGAAAGAAATTTTGTAATTTTCTTTATAAAATCTTTTATTTTATTATTCTTTCGATTATCGGTTTTGTTCTGAGTCTTCATCCACCATTCTAGTAATCTACTTAATCTTTGAAAATTTTTATTTAGCTTTCTTAAATCCACACTTAAAAAACAATTTGCACATGTAATATAAATGTGATGATTTTTTTTTTCCCTCTATCTATTAGTAATTGGCGAGTTTTACGACAGAATTACGTATTACCAGATGAATCTATATTTATATGTTAGGAGATCCCGTGAATCAACTGTTTGCTAGATCTAGTCACGCTCTTTTTTTTCTTTTTTTTTTTTATAAAGTTTATAATCCTCTTCCAAGCATAAATTAGTTTTCTGGTCCTTTATGCTAAAATAAATCCATACCATATTTCGAATAAGTGAAGTAAATTGTGTCCTTTCAATAGTAGAGTTTATATCGCTGACAAAGGCATAAGTTTGTATTATTATATGTTGTATTCATAAATTTTCCTCTTTTAATATGTGATTTTTCCGTGAGTAAACATATAATTCCACTAAATGTGTAATAAAGGATTCATTAAAAAGTTAATTTTAAAAGCGTCTTTTGTATTTGCATTGCTTTGCATAAATTTATTTTTTATAAGTATTTCTGTATAAAATTTATATATAATATATATATATTTGGTTTTTAATTTTTTTTAATAATTGATTGGCTTTTCATAAGATTTTTATGATAAGAGATAGAACAAAAATATGCCCTTATCTTTTTCATATGTTCCCTCATTAGAATTATTAATTTTCTTATAATGGAATATAATTTAAGAAACTTTCTAATTCGATTGTTTTTAAGCAACATTCATCCACTGTACTGGGAAATTTATGTTTCATAATAAGTAAAGAAAATTGAGTGCGTATTGTGTAAAAGTGATACTTTGATTAATGAAAAGTGCTTCCAAGTGTGAAAGTGGTCCAAAATGTTCATATAGAAGCGGTCAGACGCACATATATGGCCAGTTATTCAGTTTTCGTCATGTTTGAGGAGACTATGAATATTAATAAATTTATAATTCTTTTAAATTCATACAAAAATGAATTATAATTTTAAGATACAATATTTGAAAACGTATTTTGCGTCTTGATCGTGAGAGATTCTTGAACAATCATTAGAAACAAACAAAAGTTATACATCGTTTTATAGCTTATTTTACCAAACGAATTGTGCCAGAAGTCAAGCATCTAAATTTTTGACTAAATAGGCTGAAGCAACAAATTTTATTCAACAGTAAAAGTACGAGCGTTGTTTTATACAGATAAAAACAGTACGTTTTTAAAAAATTACCCTTTTCTTCCGATAAGCTTTCTTAAACTGTTTATTTTAATTAATATCAATGATTTAACTATTATAATAACGCGAAAATATTGATAAAATATCAAAATTATTTCAAAAAGTATCTTGCACTTGTTAGGGAAAAAAAGCAACTTTATGTTTTGGGCAATCTTTTGTTATTTACTCTGAATATTTCTTGTTTCAGGTCGAATCAAGAACACCGAACCCCTGTCATGGGAGAATGCCCCCAACCACATCCTGACCGTCGTGGCTTACGATTGCGGAATGAAGCGCTCCAAGCCAGCCACAGTCAACATCAAAGTGAACAGAGTCTGCAGGATTGGATGGAAAGGTAAAGCTACATCACATTTCGCGGTTGTTGCCATTATTGCTTCTCGTATCCTTAGAGAAAGTATTGTAATGATTTTTTTTTAATCGAATTCGAGATTTTGACGAATCTTTGCATTTTAGATCTCCTCGAGTTCGAAAAACACACTTTTTGGCATTATGTCTGTCTGTGGCAGAGGCATTCAAAAATGCTTTGAGCTAGACTAATGAAATTTGGTGTATGGTCTTTACACGAATTGTGTGGATTTAAACCTAATTTTGAGCAATATCCATTCAATTTGTCTGCTGAATGTAAATTAATGCGATGAGTTCAGAACAAAGATAGTTAAATGGATAAATCACTCCCGCTGCTTTTTTCAAACATGTTTTGTCAATAGCAAACAGTGAAGGGCTCTAAAAAATCTTGGATAGATTTCAAAATTGTTTTTCACCCATAAAGTATAGCAACAAAATATCATTAATTAGTCATACTAAACTCCTGAAGTCAATAAGAAATCCTTTGATTGCGCAGAAGTATATCCGAGTTCAAGCGCTTGAGGTGTTGTAAATTGAATAGCAACTTCGCTGCTTGAAATCCTGCAGATTACTACAAAGCATTTGATGCATACAATCATTTCACATCCTCACTTTAAAAAATTAAATTTTGAAAATCGCAAAATACGACTAAATGAAATGCTCCCATTAAATCAGCATTAGGCTATAGATACCGCCATCTATCGGATTCTGAGAAATAACTATGTTGTGAAATAAAACTTTTTAGGCAAAATTCTTATAAAAATGTTATTTAATTAGAATTTAATAGGAAAAAAATGAGAAATACAATTGTAAACCAGTTCATCGAGTTATTGCTTTTGATGAATATTATAAAAACCTTAATTAGTACTCCTAGTGGACATTTCCAATAGTTGTTATCCTAAAAATTTCTATTTTACGATTTACATGATTTTTTTTAAACCATGCTGCAACATAACTTTGTAATATGATCAAGATTTCTCGGACACGATGTATAATGGAGTCACTATATAATGTCACATATTTATTATCTCTCTAACTGCATGTTGTGTGACTACAGTTAAAAGATACGTAATGAAATTCAATGGCTCTTATTCGATGTGTATCACGTGAGCTTGAATTGTTTCTCCCCCATAATATTGATGCTTTCATTCATCTCGTTTACCTGATTTGAAAATTTGAAATATTGTAAACCTTTAACGACTTATTGAATAGTACTAGAACTGAATTCAATTTCTGTGATATTCTATAATTCTATTTGTCAAAGTATAATGGCGTAAGAACTGTTTGAACGAAAATACATTGGCATTTAAATTAATATTTAAATCGACCTATAAGAACGAAGCCTAGCAAATTATGAAATTCTAATTGGCTAACTTCAATTCTTTAATAAATTCCTTTATTTAGAAAAATTTTGAAACTTTCCGTTTCCGATAACTTTGATGCACTGGCGAAAGTGGAGGCGAACCATTATTTTCGATATTGACAGCTGGTATTCATCTTTGTCGATTGTAGGTTCAACTAAGATCTGGGGATTATATACTTGTCTACAATAATTATAAATTATATGTAACTAATTGCATTTTCTGTGATGAACTATGCAAAAATTTGTTAGACAAAAATGCGTAGAGGTATGCCATAAAATATTTTCCTATATCAATTGCTAAACATACTTAACTTTACTGATAAACTGTATTGATAGCGTGTAATCTTGTAATTTTTCGAGAAGCAGGAAATTATTTCTGAATTCTTTTGCTTCTTTTTCATTAGGGGTTCGGGAACGCATCGAGTACACTCCTGGCTCTGGCAGGAGGCCCTTGTTCCCTGAGGCTCGCCTGGAACTGTGCGATGTACCATGCAAATTGGAGAGAGTGGCTACTAAAGTCACCTTGGCCACTAGGCACATTGGTAAAGGATGCGACCGAGACACCTATTCTGTAGAATCACAAAGGAAATTATGCGGTAAGTAGACCTTTTCTTTTTTAAATCATCATCAAAACGACGGAAAAAGCATTGTCATCAACGGGATAGAGACTAGACACCCGTCACACAAACTAAAACACTTCGTTTAGTGGTTGTTTCATCAAAAAAAAAAAAAGTGTTCTATATGGGTCTTGGATAAACTTTCATCAATAAAAAAAAAAGTATTCTAATTAGAATTTGAATTTTCTTCAAGAAAAAAAAAGTTTGAATCGTAATTTTCTGTAATATGTTGCTTTCCTCCCTATGCACTCGTTGGAAATGGACAAATTTCGGAGGTTAGTAAAACCAATGCAGCAATTGTAGATTTTTATCTTCTAGGTCTGCATATTTCATCTAGACATCGATGCGAGAAATTGATTAAAATATTTTAGAAAGACTGGCATTTATTTTTGTGCATTCATCTAAGAATCATATGTATGACAGGAAGCAGGGGAAAAAATCGAGCAAAGTTGTTTGGGTTATAGTTAAATCATAAACATTAAACAAATTAAATTAATTTTTTTCATTAATGTGTTTGTTGTGCAGAATCTAAGCGTAGCCATCAAATTATCGCTAAAATCAATAATTTCATGTTTTATTTATAACAATATTTGCATTTCTAAAATGTAAGTAACGACATAAAAAATTGGAAAGTACTTCTGAAAATTTATATAATTGACGTTTACGCACAAAAATGATGCCTTCTGGAAATTATCTTTAAAAAATTACCCATTTTCTAAAAAACGCACTTTACAAGAAACACCACTAAAATTTTTTTAAACGAAGTCGAGGGGGGGGGCTCTGCACTTGAGATCTCAATGAAACTGTAGCATTTTAAGAAGGTCCTCATTAGCAAAACAGAAAAGAAACTATCTAACAGCCATGCGTCTCATTGGCAAAATGTTTCAATACTCAAACTACAAATTGCCCTTTGTTTTAGTGTAAAGTGTAAAATAGTTTTACACGTTCACTAGTTCACTAGAAAAATATCATCAGATTTCAACTTAGCGAGGTAATTAGTTATGGTGTAATGAAACAAAAGTTCATTTCAAAGCAATTCTAGAAAATTATTTCTATAAAAATTCTAGTTTATCGCACTTCTAGAAATTATGACAATTGATATTTCGATACTCAAACTACAAATTGCCATTTCTTTTATTGTAAAGTGTTTACACGTTCACTAATTGAAGAAAAGTATCATCATATTTCAACTTAGCGAAGTAATTATTTGTGGTGTAATGAAACAAATTTTTATTTCACCGGAATTCTAGAAAAGCATTTCTATAAAAATTCTAGTTTACCAGATTTCTATAAAAAGTTCTAATTTTTATAAATTCATTTTATGTCCTTTCTCTGTGATCGAAATTCTTCCAATTTCTTTTATCTTTTAGTTTTCAAAATTTATTTTCAACAAACTAAAATTCGATTAATAAATCTGCTAGTTCGTTTTTAAAAATGTTAGCAAACAAAAGATCATATTGAAAATTTGGTAAATTTTGAATAGAAAGAAGAAAAAAAATGTTAAATAGTAAAATTAGCATAATTCTCTGCATTATTTACGCTACATTTATTCGTAGCAATGCCCAGCATTAGTAGATACATGGCTCCAAAATGTGTTCACTTATCCAAAAGCATTATTATGTATATTCTCTGCATGTCTTCTTTCTCTCAAGATTATTTTGTCATATTTAATTCTTCCGTTTTTGAATCCGCCTATTCTTCCAAAATAGTAATAATAACTTTAAGCAGATCTTCTTTAAAATCTCCCCCAACGCTCTCTTTTGAAATTTATCTTTCTCCAACATTTTTACTGACTTGGAAAGTTTGCCTTTAATTAAAATGCTATTCCCGCTCGGCCGGTAATTTAATAAATTTCTAGAAAGGAGCAGATAACGCCATTACGGTATTTTCTTCAAACTTTCCTGTTGGGGGAGGGAAGTGAAGTGGCTGAGATTTTATGAAAAGAAAACACCTTCTCCCTCCCCAGAATTGCAATCTCCAAAATAACGCGCGCCAGGCATTTTTAGAGCAAAAGATTTTCGAAATTCGAATTAAGCACACTGGAAAGGCTGTTATCCACCTATTTTCAACCCCTTAATAAGCTCCGAAACTAATGCACTTTGATCGAGATTTTCTGGCTGCTCTTGCAAAAATGCGATTTTATTTTTCAAAAAAGACATGAATCGACGTTCGCCTGATTATTGGGCTCTTGCGGGCCGCTTTGAAGTTTTTGGGAAAGAGTTTTCAAGGGAAACGGTAGTTAGTTTGCGTTGTTAACGTAGAAGTGGACTTTTCTACGAAAAGTATTCGTTAGCTTCAAAATTGGCGTCATCATTTGGCGAAGTATGCGTCATTTCCTTAAGGTAAATGAACTTGTGGATATAAATGGAATGGGTTGGCGCTAAACTGGTTTAATTTGTTGTGGTTAACGGCTGACTGAGGGGTGATGGAAAGTTATTTTAATCAATTTCAGCTGCCATTTATTATGGAGATGACCTTTCGGAAATTGTTGCGGTAGTTTTTGAATTTAATGGTGTGAAAATAATGATAGTTTCATGACATTTGTATCTTGGAATATAAATAATGGGCTAGCATGAATTGTACCAGGATAAATAAATGAATGTCATTTAGGAGAGAATGTGAGATTTCGTAATATTCAGGTTTGAGATTACATATCCAGGCATCATAAATCTTGTTTCAAAGTTTTTATTAGAGCTGGATTTTTGAAGACTTTGCACTCATAAGCTAGTTTTGATGGTGGAGGGCTCATAGTTTCGGAAAATGAGATTTGGAATAACAGTTCTCGAAACATAATTAGATCCTACTGTTAAAATTTATTGAATTCATTTTGTATATCGTTTCATTCAAATCCAATCATAGGTTCAGAAGTACTTTTTTTTTTTGTTTGTTTCTAGTAACCTTCCTGGTATGATATTTTGTTGCAGCTTCTATTAAATACCTATTCCGTTTATTATAATTATTTTGTGAAGTTTAATTTTTTATTGATATTTTTTGTCCTATTTCTCTGAAAATACTTTATTTTAATATTTTTCTTGATGAGGATGGGTAATATTTATAATTTAATTGTATTTTGGTACTGTTTATTAATGCCTTTTTAATTGAAAAATAGAAGTGTAGAAAATAAATTATTTAAATTTAATTTTCAAATAAAAGTAGCGATATATTAAAAATATGCATATATGTTAGTTGATTTTATATTTAAAAAGTAAGAACATTTAGCATCATAATTAAATGTTAATTTGGCATTTTGGAAGAGAATTGATTTAAAAAGATCACATAATGATTATTAGGCGATCCATTGATAAAATATACCAACGGAAAATTCTAAACACTTTAACCTGAGGTATCTTTTAATGAATTTGATTTGAAAATAAATCAGTTGTAACTTTAAACGAGCAATTCTTGTATGCATATAAATTTATTTCTTCTATTTCGGAAACGGCTCTAACGATTTGGATCAAATTTTATATTTAGATGTTTTGCTTTTTAAGTTTATCTATATAGGTGTCTTTCCTTAAAAGCATTTTTTTAATAATTAATTATTAAAAAAGCTTATTAGCTTTTTCTATCTGCTCTCATGCTGACAATGTCATATAGCGCCATATCGTCAGTTTTTATGGTACTTTCATTTTTGCCATAGGATGATAGCCTACTGGTACCTCAAAATGTTGTGAGATGGCGCTATATGACGTTATACGAATACGGTCGGCTAATATCCAATATCAACAATGCAATTATTATGTTAACCAGTTCGAATAACATGTTAAATTCAGTTCATTCATGATTTATTTTTATTTAAATGATTAGTTCATTTGTAGTTAAGATTGAAAAATATTCATATGTAATCAGTATGTGATTCGTACCTAAATATTTGCTGAGGAAAGGGAAAAAAAACTGCCGAACGAAGATCAGTCACCGAAGTACTCAACATATTAACATAGACATAATGGATTTTAGAGGATTCTATTAATGTAAAAAGTGTGAAATGTCATTAAGATTTATTTCATAAATTAGTTGATTTTAAAATCCTATTTTTATAGACATAAGGCAAGCATTTTGTTCTAAAATCACATGCTCAGAATTATTCAGTAGCAGTAATTGTTTCTTTCTTCCTAAATCTCAGTCCTTGAACTACTCGGAATGATATTCTTTTACCCATCCATTCATTTCCTTCTAAGAAAGATATCCACTCTGCTCTCTCTATATATTTTCTTCCTTTTGAGTTATTGTCCCCATTTATTCCCGTGAATATTTCTTCCCTGCTAACTTTTGCTAACAGGTACCCGCTGGAGCATTAGATGTTAGTAACCAAGTTAGGCATCCTCCTAATTGCGTTGGTCGATGAGTATGTGTAACCGCCGAGCATGGCCTTTTTGTGTTGTCCTACTGTCTTTTATTTATGGCGTCCGATCACGCAGCTGCGTTGACCCTGATGGCCGAGAGTTGATGGCTTTCATAAAGTTAGTCCGTCCGAGGGTCCGGTAGTGATGTCGTGGGTGCTGTCACGAGAAATGATGGGAAGTGATTAGAGGTCGTTATTTTCAGCCGCCACTGACAACGCTGTTCTCTTTAGAACTGCGATTGGGCAGTGTTCGGTACTGGAGATTTTAGTTCGGTTGTTAGCTGCCCTTTGGTTTTATGTCGTAAACAGCATTTTTGTGGAGAATGATATATCAGTCTCTGTAGTAAAGAGGCATATCATGTAGTAGATAAATGTTTCTGGGCTCTGCTGCTTATTTTCTCATATATGAAGTACAGTGGCGTATGTATGTATTTTGCGATCTCAGGCAAGCCTTTCTTTTAATAAACTGATCGCTGTCGTTTCACATAACTTAACAATGTGTTATTAACTTACTTTTGGTTGATTTTTTTTTTGATAAATTATGTTTTTATTTGTTTATTGTGACTAAAGATTCTGCATTATTCACATATTATCTACACAGACACTCGCTGTTAATAAATGCTTTAACAAACTATAGTACATTCCCGAGTATCCGACCTAATGCGGTGGAAGGGCAGATCGGATAACAAAAAAGCTGGGTAGGCCAGGGTCCTACGAATTTCTTTCTTTGCCCTCCAATACCAGAAAACAAAGTTTTTATACCTAAACTTACGATTATAATACGTATTTTTTCACTTCTTATTTTTATGTTTATCACTTCTTATTAATATACAGAAAATACGTATAATTTCTCCCTTCATTTATCTGAAGCCACGTAGAATGTGAATGGAGCCGCGGCCCGGCGAATCGCCGAAGCCGTTGGCAGTAACGAGTCGAATTAAAATAGAAGGCTCTGTAATGACAGTTTATATATGATTATATACTACACTGCATGTTTTATGAATTTATTAGAGAAAAAGTAAGTTAAAAGATATACTTTTAAAGATATCTCCCATTTTAACATAAATTCTGCAATGCCAAATTTAAATGCAAGAAACGTAAACAAAACATTAACGTAAATCATAAGCCTAATTCTTAAGAAAATTGACTCAAATTTATTTATCACTGAAAAATGATACACTCAAATGAAAAGGTAACCCTAAAATAAAAGTTAAAACTTATAATTTTTAGTTCTTGAAAAACTAGGCCGGATATTTGGGAGTGTACTGTACTTAATGAAACAGATAGGAACTTATCTAATTGTACTTGGGAAAATATTAATATTATTTAAATTATTTGTAATTCGTATAAATTAATTTTTTTAAATTTTATTTGACAATTAAGTTAATATCTTTCTTGCCCACATGCATAATGCTCCTTTTAGCCCAACGATCCTAATATCATCTTAGTCGGAATGTTGCCGTTAATAAATGTCTCATTATGGCCTTGTTTTCCACTGCAAGAGCTAGACATCAAATTGACTAGACTATGCACTGGCCACACCCGTTTTACCTATAAACATCTTTTATTTGGTGCAAATGCTTCTGTTTGCTGGAGATGCCACGTGAACCATTATTTAAGTTCACATGGCATTCTGAATGCCTTAATTTTCGTTTTCAGCGTTTGTTCTTTTTATATCTTGTTCATTGGAATTTCGGAATGATCGTTAGTGAACATCTCCACCAAAATCATTTTAAGTTTGAAGTATTTTTTTTCTTTACTATTTTATTTAACATTTCTATTAATCACTTTTAACTCCTTGTTTACAATGTTAAAAGATATTGTTACACCATTTTACTAATCAGATTTTACTTTTTTTACTATTACTGTTCCAAACAAATTAGTGTACATTTTTACCGTATGTTAGACATAACATGGCAAGATTTGACTCTTGTGCCATTAGATATCAGTCCTATTCCTTTCTATACCGCTGACAATTCTAAAAAAAGAAATCGTTTAATCGTCTAAAAATGATACCCCTAGATTTTAATGAATTCTCAAATCTTAATCCAGTCCTTCCTGAGTTCGAAAAAGCTTGACGAATCATTTGAGTTGTTGTTTTTGTTCTTAAGTTTTAGATTTGTATCAAATTTAAAACGAAATCCTTCAGCTGGAAATTTATTTATTAGTATTAGTATGCACATCAACAATTCAAAAATGTAACGAGCTAAATGTGTGAAATTTAATAATGCTTTTTACTCAGTCTTGCAGATTTGTATGGAGCTTCCAAATATATTTGTTCAGAATCAAACGGTTGAAGACTAAAACATGTACTTGATTCTCTTCGAAAATAATTTCTAAAATAATCTTAACTCATCGCAAAATGTATACCTATATGCCAATACCAAATGGTTGTGTTTTTCTCTATCCTTAAATTGCATTAATTTAAGATAGTTTGTGTTAAATTCCTTTGTTAGAAATCTTTCGCTGCGTCCTCAAAGTTATTAAATCTTTACCAATTCACTCTCAGAGCACTACTAAGCAGTTTCTGTAGTTCGACTTAAAATGCTGTTTAGTTAAATATCCGAGATTTTAACTAAGCCCCATTTTGCAGCTGCAGAATTAATGTACCCGAATCAAGTTGTTTCTAAACTTCATTCTGAGGAGAATATGTAACCAGACCTAAAATAGTATTTAGCTAAATTTCTCATAAGTTCCATTTTGTTCAAGTTGAGTACTGGCAATAAAAAGGGTATCCAAGTCAGTTGCACTTATTACACTTAATACATTTTTCATTTATGAAATATTTCATGTATTTACTGAGATTATTTAGTGGAGATTGTGATTTTTCTTTATACAGCAGAAGTGTTCTGTTGACAACGACCCTTTTATTATTAGATTTGAAGAGAAGATTGGCGACAATAAAAAAGTAAAATTTTCGGAGATGGGATTGGACGCCAACTTTGATTCATTCTCTTGAGATTTTTAAAATGATTATAAATATTTCGCACCGCTATTACATTTTGGCGTTAAATAAAACTGTCAATAGAGAATAGAGGAGTTTAAATCGCCCCGCCCCCCCCAAAAAAAACAACTCATAAATCATTTTTCAATTTTTTTTCTCCCTTTTTAGTAGAAATAAATGCATACTTTATTAATTGGTAATATTAAATCACATGCAGATTAAATGAAATATGTAATTAATTTTGTCACTGAAATCCAGTCAGACCAGAAAATCAAATTGCAAAGATAAAAAAAAAATGTTAATTGAAAACACACCATCAATTTATACAGCAAAACTTTATTCTTAGTATTATCATCATTGATCAGCTCAGGATATATATTTATTTGTAAATCTGAATTACAGAATCCTTTTAAAACACTTAATTTTTCAAAAGTTACTGTAAAAAAAAGATCCGTTTTGAAAACTGCGCATTGATCTTTATATTAGTGATTTCATGAACATTCTTCTGATAAATAACACTTTGTTTCCTTTTATACTATTCCACACCCGACCCCCTGACGCCAGTCACTATTTACTGTTCGGCATTCTAATATTTTGAGAAACAGTTCACTGAACTTCCAGTTTCTCGAACGGGAAAATTCGTCTGATTTATATTCCGCTTTTGTTCTTCGCTCTGGCCTTTGCCATTCATCACGGACCAAAAATTCCGAAGAGATTGCAGACGATCCACTTCCACCAGAATTTCGCAACGGGGTCTCTTTTATTCGCGAGCACGGTTTCTCGGCGTATTTGCAAGGGAAAATAGAACCGATTCCGAACTTTATCGCCCGACAAACGCCGGGTTATAAATATAAAAGCCTTTGCAGCTTTCTTTCATCGACGTGGGCGGGATTTTTTTTTTTTTTTCATTGTGCAGAATTTATTGGAGTTTATTTGATTTGTTTGTTTTGATGTGTGTCATGTGGGTATTGTTTTCAGCTCATTGATTTTTCGTATGGCTGATGGGCGAGGAGAAGCTGCAACGCCCCCTCCCATTTATATGAAATTTTCAATTAGGGCATTTCTATTCTTAGTGCACATGCCATCAGCGTTATATCATCTATTTTTATGAAACTGGACGCTTTTCACCAAACGATGGCTTCCTACGCAACCCAATATGGAGTCTGGTAGTCGAATTTTGGAAATATAGAATGCTTTTATGAAATTCGCGCATATTTGTTCTAATGCGCTGATCACAAATAATGAAAATTTTACAATGATTGGTTTTACCAAAAACACCCCAATTTATTTTTTTTCATTTATTTATTTTTGCTTAGTACTTCATTATTACATTTGATGTGCCGTGTTGATAATGATTTTGTTTTGTTGGTGAAAACAGGATGTCAGAAAAACTTTTAATTGCTATTAAAGAATACGTGCCATGAATGAAATTGATAGGTCAGCTTTTCTTGTTTTGGTTAAATATTTTAATGAATATAATTTAAACTTCTTTTTTAATCATTTATAAATCATCAAATGGAGGTGTTAATTTATACCACTTAAAATAATCAGTTTATATACCCATATATGGTATTTGAGGCGTTGAAATCGTGCCATGTGTCAGTGATGCACGGACCTAGAGTTACTGGATTGGCTCTGCAAGCATTATCTGGATTAGAAAAGTTAATGTAAATAACCCACATCAAACAGGACAAAAATAGATAAAATAATATACGCCAACGAGAGTGCATTGTTTTGAGGGAGAACTCATATCCTTCCCCCCTCCCCGTAGTGATGGGAATTTTGTCAAATTAGATGAATTCAAACTATAACTGAGAACTGATTGAGGCAAAAAGGTGGCATCAAAACAGTTAAATGTAATTTTTACAAATACAGGCAAAGATAGGCTGAATTAGCATTTGGCTACAATCAAAGTCGGCTTCGCTGTCTTATCGTTAGTGAAATGTGTTCTTTCTTTCTTTTCCTGGCTCTCTTCACCTGATCGGATTATGAAGCATTGTAATATCACTATTTTTGACGTTTTTAGACCATTTCAATTGCTTTCTCAAAAAGATCGGCTAATCAAACGATGGTCATTGATTAGCTGGAAAGTAGTGCGCATCAAAACTTTGTCAATTTTAGTCGCAGAAGATTAAAACATTTATTGTTTAAAATTTTATTGTCGCAAAAATCTTTTGCTAAATATGGCTTATAGAATCGAGGGACTGTATAAGTATTCATATTACGTAATTTTTACAGCAGTAAATTTATTAACTCAAACAACACAAAATGTATTTCTTTGCAGCATTTAAAGCATTTCCTCATATTTAAGTATACAGCTATCTCAAAATGTTTAGAAATTAGCTCTTGACCATGTTTAGTTTGGACACCTTGTATATAAACAGTTAGTTTAAACTCCTTTATAGCATTTAATGTTTTTGAAACATCGATACTTTCATAATTATGTCATTAAGCATTTTGAAAGAGGCTTGAAATTCTGTGACATATAAAACTAGCATTAAGAACATTAATAAATATCTTAACGTGAATATTTTACTAACTTGCTTCCACTTTTATTTATATTTAACACCTAATATATTCTATATTGTATTTCCAAATTTTTTTTATTAAATTGATTAAAGCAATATTCTTTATTCTCAATCAATATTCTTTATCATAATATCTGAAGCATAATTTAGATATTAGAACTGCACATAGTAAGTTAGATTAATTATTTTGATATAAATTCTTTAACTATTTATGGACAGAATAAAAGTGTTTGTAAAATTTATTTTGTTTTTAAATTTTGCCTGAAAGCATTTATATAAACAAATGTTGATAATCGAGCTGATTGAGGAAATACGAGTCTTCGGGTGTCTGTTTGTCGCCATCGTTATTTTGGAAAACCTTTCAACTTTGAAATAATAATACATCTGTATAATTTATTTAAGGTATAATTTACCTTATACGTGATCCAAGTTCAATATCTCTTCCAATATCTTTCATATGACCTCCATTTTGGTGAAATCAAAGCCGACTGGTGCATGCATAAAAATACGGAAAATTTCCGTACCCATAGACTGTTCGTTTCAAGACACCAAAACTACTTTTTTTTTTTTTTTTTTTTTTTTTTTTTTTTTTGCCCTGCAGAGGAGTGATATGCTGTAAGATGAAGGCAGATGATCTTTGTTAAGCCTTGATCCTCGTCCGATTGGATGCATGCAATTCCCATTTTCTCTTTATCATTTTTTTTAAATTCGAAATCTGTGTATTTTTTTGTTCATATGGCTTGTTCAATTTTGTGGATTACCCGCAGTTGCTACACCACTAATTACACTGATAATAGGGGCTTACTGTATAACAAAATAAAATGCAATCCAATTTCTTCATTCATCATGTCACGCTCGTCGTCCTCCTCCATTTTTCATCTATCTCACCCCTATTTTGATGAAAACAACTTTCTGGCGCATGCGTAAAAGAACCTAGGATTTTTGTATCTGATCTATACAATACCTTGCATGCTGCTGACATTCCGTGATTTACTTTGATAATTTCTGAAGCATATCATTTTCATATTCATAAAAATATTAAAGCTGTTTTACAAAGTTCACAAATAATGGATTACATTATTCTACTTCATTCTTTTTCCAACTCTTCACTATTATCTTTGTAAAAAATTTTGTTTTCGCAAAAAGGCTATTCCATCCCGGTCGTTATGCTAATATCGAAAGCTTTGAGAATTAGATTTGCAATTCGCATAATTGCCAGACGAAACATTGAGATTAAGTGATTAATGATTTATGCCCTGGTTGCGTAAGAGCCCGAAGGTCACACGCATGAAAGTACAGGGAGCAGATAATAAGCCTTCCTTCCTTTAATGGAGTTATTATACAAATTTGATTAATCTTTGATGAGCTAATTCGTCTTTTTATGTATGTGTGCGAGAGATAAAGACATTAGGTAGTAATGCATGGCAGTTAAATTTGAAAAAAGGAGGCTGTCCCTTAAGGCCTGGTAATAATTGAAAGCATCGAGGTAAAAGTAAAGAAAAGGGGAGATAGTGCTCTTATTTTAGAGACTTCCCTTAAATCGGAAATCGATCTGGCGATGTTGGAGGGCGGGAGGAAAGAAGTTATCATACATCGATGTCGCGCTCATCGATTTTGCTGAGGATGACTCATTTTATCTGGTCGGTGAAACCGCCGATAAATACTCCGAGGCAAAAATGATTACATTAGAAAGAAGTTTCGATATATGTATATATATTTTATATGCAGTAGTGGAGTTTGAAAAGATTTTTCTCTTCTTTTATACTGATTCGTCTTATGGTCAACGTCGTAATCTTGATTCTAGTCTTCTAGACGAAATTGCATAGAAGAATAGAAAAAGGTTCTCTTAACTGCGAGTTATTTGGAAAAGAAGAAAGAAATCTATATTTTTATCAAAAAAATAAAGAAGTTTAATAATTTGGCTTCTGAGGATGATTGTTGTGGAAAATTATATAATAATAATAATAAAACAAAAAAATAATAAATAATAATTCTAGAGAATACGGTTATTTTTTAATACTTAAGTAAATTATAAATTCGAAGATTTTTCTTCATTTGTCAAATTACTTCTTGATTTGTTTCGTTTGGTCGATTCGAAATGACGTTTTTATTGATTGTCATTTCGAGCTCGATTCATGAATTTCCAGAATTTTTCTTAACTACGGAGAGGAGATGTGTTATCAAAAAATTCGAAACCAAAAAAAAAAGACATCCTTGATAAGCCAAATTTTGATTTCATGTATTAATAACAATTTCGTCAACAAATTTAGTCTGATATTATTTATATACTGGATATTTTGTGAATTATAATATACAAAAAATCAGCATGCTTGATGTAAAAGTTGCGAAATGCTATATATGGAAGTGCTATATATTATGAAGTGCTATATATAATTTGACATGCAGTTTCTTTGTTAATAGTACTCATTAAGGAGAGGTTTTGCAAAATTTTAATAAGATTTTTAATTTTAAAAAATTAATCGAAATGTAAATTTTCTTCTCAGTGATTTCGGAATGTAATGGTACACGAGTACCATTTTTACACCATTTTAAAATTTAAAGAATTAGCTTTTCAAAAATATACGTTTTTATTTTCATACAATTTTTTTCAACAGTACATTTTATGTTTTTAGATTATTTTGGGGCATAGCATTATTACTATAATTATTTTTGAAATATAGAGAAAATGCGGATTAAGCCTAAAATATTATGCCATAATGTTTTCGAGGGGTTTTTTTTTTTTTTTTTTTTTTTTTTTGCGCAAGGTTTTATTTATAGTTTAAGACATTAAGAAAATCGCTTCATTATTGGACATAGATATCTTTCTACTCTTCTATGTTTTATCAAACGGATGTTAATTAGGAAATTTTTATTCTTCAGATACAGCTGAACGATATAGATATGATAAAATATTTGTCATAACTGCCTATATAATAAAATATTTGTCGCATATATATAAAAATAGTTTGACGTATTTTTCCCCACAAATTTTTAATAGCTATAGAAGTAAAAGCTGTAGAAAGCAGACCATTCCCATTTTAAGCATTGTTACAGTTTTTTTTACGTGCAATCGCACTCAATTTTTCTCTCCAGTTTTTGGAGGAAAACGTGTTAAGGCTGAGTTTTAACCGTTAAGCGATTTTAGATAATCGCATAGAGGCGCCATAACACTGGGACGTTTGTGCATCAAATGAGACTGACGTATGTTCATCAGACTATTCTTCATCATAAATATTGAAATGCAGTATGCTTAGCTATATTATTAAGTACATTAATGAATTATTATCATTTTTAAAGTGCAAATTAATGGATTTTATTAAATTTCCTCTTCCCTACTAGTTGTACAATTAAAATATTTCCTAATTTTTTTATTTTTTTTAAGCAACACATTCTTATGTTATGTTTATTCTTATTCTTATGTTTTTATATTCGAGTATATAATGTTTGGCCGTGCAAGTCACTATATAAGCATATCTTGGCAGAGAACGCTTTTTAATAAATACCTTTACTTGGGCCGTGTTTCAATTTTTGTATGTATTGCCGAGTATGATTGTACTTATGGCACAAGAAGATTTTTTTTTTTGACTAAAATCCATGTTGTTTAAACAAAATTGAAAAGAAGTCTTAAAAGAAACAAAATTGGCGATCATAAAATACTTTTTCTCGTATATTCACAAATGTAGTCATTTCCAAGAAGTCATTTTATACACTCGGGAACTGATAGTTTTAGAGTCCTTCCTGTGGATTTGTCGTTTTTTAACTTTCTTGTCACTTTACAAGGCGGTTAGCACCTTTTACGCATGTCCCTTAAAAAGGAATATCACACATTCAAGAAACATACATACATAAAATTCTCAAATATAAATTGAGAAAATGTATAGAAAAAACGTATTGATATAAAACACTCATACACACACAAAAAATACTATACGGACCTCTCCTCTTTTCCAAATAGCCATTATATAGAAACTAAAAGATGTACCCGTCTAGACGGCTGTTATCCTGTTAATAATATCTTAGAACTGATTGTCTCTGATAAACATGTTCGCAGACAGACTCACGGCAGGTTTTGGACCATCCATCTAATCAGATAACTTCTTTCTTTGCTATCTTAACTATAATCGAGAAAGGGTTGTGTAATTAGATAAATGGTTCGATACATTTGTATCGTAGCTATAACGCACTAGCGAGTCAAGCGGCAGTCACGTATTAGTAACAAAAATTGTAGTGGCAAATCGTGTACACAGTAGCAGAGAGTTTAAGAAATAAAAAGAAAATTAATTATAATTAGTAACGGCTGTAGATGTAAATATGAAATAACATTAAAAAAATAAGCAATACAAGCTCGAAATTCTATAAACTAAAAACTTCACAGACATTCAAATCAGAATTAATGATTATAAAGGATCTAAACAAATAATGATTAGCTAGCAGAAAAAAATGGAATGGCAAATGTAGATTTCAAAAAAAAAAGAAATTGAAAGAAAATAATTACTATAATTTCAGCTAGCCCACGAGCGGAGTGTAAAATAATTGCAGACCTCAGTTCATTTACTTTTGTTATAATCCAATATAAATAAAACATGAAGTTTATGATCCCATAGCTAATTTTTATACATGCTTAGTTTTATTCTCGCATAGATAAAAAAATCAACTTGCGCAATAAAAAAAAAAGTGGCAAATTTTTTTTGGTAACAAAAACATAAATTGGGATTTGTGTTTCCGATAATAACGCAGACCAAATGGGCATGGATATTTTTAAACTCCGCCCAATGTTACAGACGGCAGTAAACGATTATATATATGCTGATAGCCTACTTCATAAACATAACCCCGGCGCTGTACAGTAATTTTCTACCCCTCCCCCCTTTCTTTCATTTTTCGAATAAATATTGTATATTAATGCAAAGAAACTTTGGTTTTCAAAAAATTAAACCTCATTTTTATTTTAATTCTTTCTTAGTCCTTTAAAGTCTGGTAAAAAATATGTATATTACAAGTTGATCAGTTGCTTAATTTGGTGACAGAATTTATTCCAGATTCTTTTTTGCTGAAAAAGTATGCCTTATAAAAGAGGGGAAGGAAAGAAAAGAAATGAAAAGAGATATATGGAAAAAAGACTGAATATTTCCGTCTCAATATTTTTTTTTTCTCTTTCGCGTGTGGTCTTGGAAAATAATAAAAAAGCCAAATGGTGGTCTCATTGAAGTTGGGGGCGGAGATTTTTTTGTATGATGGATAAAAGGAAGAATGGATGAGGGGGTGGTCAAGTACTACTCAGGGGTGGAGCGCATGATGGACCGCCCGTTGGGACTCTTTCATATACATCATGTAAGGAGTCGCTTGTTTCATCTTTTCGTGCTTCAGATTTTCTTCCTGCTCTTTTACCAGTTTTTATGCTTTTATCCGGGTCTGCTAGATTTAAGTTAGAATCTTCGACAATAAATATATTGACTTTATTTAAGGATAGATCTGGACACGCGAACGTTCTTTAAGAATTTATTTGATAAAGAAAGTTATGTCTAAAGATCGGTAGAAAGAACTTATAAAGCCAGAGAATTTGATTTTATATTTAAAAAACTTTGGAGGATATTTGACATTTGACAAAATAAGGAAAATTGTTTACAGTTAACAGCTGTACTATAGCTGTTAAGTGATGATTTTGGAAATTAGTAGGAATAAAGAATAAAAATTTTAAAAAAATCATGCACGGTTAACAGCCATACTATAGTTGTTGATAATTTTGGAAATTAGTAGGAATAAAGAATAAAAATAAAAAAAAATCATGCACAGTTAACAGCCATACTATAGTTGTTGATAATTTTGGAAATTAGTAAGAATAAAGAATAAAGATGGGGAAAATCATACACAGTTAACAACCGTACTATAGCTTTAATTGGTGATTTTAGAAATTAGTAGGAATAAAGATAACTGTGCATCATGATCTTTCGATCATGCACAGTTAATAGCTATACTATATTTGTTAATTGATGATTTTGGATATTAGTAAGAATAAAGAATAAAAATGAGGAAGCATTTTAAAAAGACGTATCTTTGATTTTTCTCATATTTTGCTGGTAAGATGAATAGGATACTTCTTTAAGAATGATAGGATACTTTTTCACTACGGATGTAATAAACTCCTCGTACTCCAAGATTTTCTGTTACTATCAAATAAAAATTGCGTAATAGTCAGAATGTTATTGTGCTTAAACCGAATTGCAGAATATTTATTTATAGAAAAACAAAAGGGTACCTACAAAAAAGAGAAAAATTACATGTTTACAAAAATGAGATAAATGCTACTTATCAGTAGTTATCATCGTTGCAAAAACATGTATAATAATCGATTTATATGTATATCAAGCATATAATTATCAAAGTATAGTTTTAACATCCTGCACTAATTTCAGGTTTTTGATACGAGTTTTAGTCGATTTCTAACAAAAAAGATGTAAGCTATTGCACTGAAACAAATAGGAAACTAAATCTACTGATGGGCCTCTTATTTCTATAGTTACTCGATTAATTCATACATTCTTTAATGGCTGGTATTAACTTTAAAATAGACAAGCTATAGTAAAATCCTTCACTAATTTCAGATTTTTGTTTTCAGCTTTGGTCAATTTCTAACAGATCGAAAATAAGCTATTGCATTGAAACAAATGGGAAACCAAATCTGCTAAATTCCCTCTTATTTCTGCAGTTACTCAATTAATTGATACATTTCTTATGCCAGATATTTACTTTAAAACAAACACGCTGTGGTAATAAGATAGATATTATATATATATATATATATATATATATATATATATATATATATATATATATATATATATATATATATATATATATATATATATATATATTCTTAGTCATTTTTTGAACATCAAGGATTTTTAATGTCACATTATTTATTTGCGATTTTAAAAAATGCATTTTCTGAAATTAATATACTTTTAACTTGTTTATCCTAAACCGTCACAAAAAAATAAGAATTTTTGCTCGTTTCCTGAAAGAAACTCAATTTACAAATACAAACATCGAGTTATGCAGACAACCAAAACACTATTGATTTCGAAAATATTAATTATTTAGATAAATGTGCCCATTATCGAAAAGAATTCCATCATAAAATAGTGATTAATAAACATGTCACCTGCTGACAACAAAGCCGCCTTTGACTCTTATGTGCTGCACATTAAGCATCCAAAAGATACCTTTCCCGGCACAGCGCAATTTTCAAACAAACCCCATGTCCCCCCTGGTCTGGTTGCTGTCGTTTGATCAACTTGCACTGTGTTTTGTTTTGATGAATGCGCTGCCGGTTGAGATAAGAAGATCAATTACCGGAGTGTGTGGTGGTACTGCTGTGCACTGTCTCAATTAGTTAATCTTGTTAAAGCGGGCCCCTGTGTTGTTTCAGTGCATTCCCTCTACTTCCGGTTACCTGGGGCGGAAGTAGGGTGATGCACATTAGGATTGGGAAATGGTGGGTTTTATTGTTGGAAGGCCTGCTGTGCAAACATTAAGGTTTGTTTAATCGGAAGGAGAGATGTTCGTTTTCTTTCATTGGGGGTTGAAGTGAAATGAGCCGAGTCGTGTGGTAATGAAGCATTGGAAAACAGAGATTTGCTAGCCATCGGGAATATGTTGACATTGATTTAGTAACTCTACCGTGGAAGTGAATTTTTCAAAAACATTTCTGAAAAAGGATCTGGCCGATGGTAACTAAACGATATAAGATTAAATGAATTAGCAACACTGACTTTACTGAATTTTGGGTGTTTTATTGATATTGTAGGGATTTCAGAGATATTTACTGAGTATACAATGCTCTGTACGAAGTTATTTTATCGCTTCTTGTATGGACTATTCCCGCATTCTTAACTCTGTTGGGTCTAAATACACACAAGTGGTGTTTTTGTATGCAAGGAATATTTAAAGTGCAATAGAGGATTTTTTTTTTTTTTTAATTGTTTGGGCTTAAAAATGATCAATGCAAATCTTTTCTTGACATGACACTTAATCTATTTAAAACCTTATGGGATTAAATGTGGAAATTCAAAATAGAAGAAACTCGCGAATCCCAGTGAGGCATGACTACCTGCAAAAGATAATGAAGGGATTTACCTATCTTTCGCCGAAACATAATGTAAAGGAAAGCAGAATAGCTCTCATCCTCAGTTCTGTGTTTTTGGTTAGTTCTCTTTTCTGTTGTATCCCAGTAGTCATACAATGCACATAAATTTTTCAAATTTATTATGAAGAAAATGGCACCTTTACAACTTCGGCATCCTATGTGGCAACACAGTCTGCACATCCTTGGGATCACCCTGAATGATTTTCAAACATAACTAATTTAGGAAAATGTATCATAACGCTATACGATTGTTGTTGTTGTTGTTTCATCTTTGTGATTAATGTGCTATTCAAAATGTTTTTACCATTTTCTGGTTATTTGTGCTGAGTACTGTTATCAACCTTTCAAATTATGAGGGAGATCCCTTTAAATGTTATACTTTCGCCAGTATTTGTATTTGCACCATCAACATCAATTTAATTACGTTTGCTTAGTGTCAATGCAAGCATTGAGGAGGGAAAGTCCAATTTCGGCATTTTTATTATCGCAAAGGCAAGAATGTGTTTCAAGGTGTGTGTTATTTACAAAGCTGTAAGTGAACGAATAATGCATTGAAAATTTACGTGAGGCGAATTTCGTATTTAAAGACAGCAATGTTCTGTTGGCCATCCACGGTAAATGTGAACCAGTTTGATTCACTATTCATAAATAATCAACTTATTATCTATTTAAATAGCAGAGATTCGACGAATTATGATTATTTGATGATTTTTTATAGTGATTAATGATAATAAGGATTATTTGATGTCACTTCGCTTCCGTAATCGTTTGATTCGGAATATGTTATAAATTATATGAGTGCCACCGCACTAGTTGAAGGAAGGCTTAAATTAGTTATACGCATTTGATTCATTTTTAAATAGATGATTGTGATAGGTGAGAAATGGTTCGTTTATTTTAATGCTGAGATATTATGATCACTTAGTTCTCAAATGAACCGCTTTCAGCTTTCCCTAAAATCATATATCTATTACCAGGAAGTTTTGCTCTGTTGGTAAAGGAATTGGAAGATCATTGTCTTTTACGAACAGCTGCCACCTTTCGGCAGCAAGCAATGAATTCATTTTAGTGGAAAGGATATATTCGCCCGCACCCGAAATCAAACAGTCATAAAGGAGTGGTCATACACCAGATTCACGATAGGCCAAATTCGAAATTTTCGCATGCTTTCTGATATATATGTTATCGTGTCTAAGCATAAAATTTTGGATCTTGGCCAATGCCATAAAAGCCACGGGTGCTTTTTTTTTTTTTTTAATTTTTTTTTTTAACTTTCAGACTCCCCTTCCGCGTACGAGAATTGTGTTGTTGTTGTTGTTACTTATGGCACTTTACAAGCCCGCTAACATCTGTCAGCGATTTAAGCCGAGTGAGCGTCTCTTGTTTTTTCAGTAGCGCCAACTGTGACCAAGAGTATGGCTTAGCTATTTCATGCGTCACATTCGCTTGCACAACCCCTTTTTACGGGGGGGGGGCACATTCACACACCTCACAGAAGAACAGCTATGCCTGAACCGGGACGCCCAGATCATAGGGAAGACGACAAGAATTGTGTACTTCATAGTATAGTAAAGAAAACCAAATATGTCTGACGGGTTTTTTCCCCCCTCCTTACTAATTGAACAATCATAATCACAAAATCACATACCAATTTTCATTTATTTAAGTCATTGCGTTTTTGAATTACCACTTCACGTGCTTACAAAAGCCCATAGTCAAGACTGCCAACTTTGGATATATTTGGTCCAAAATTTGATAAGGATTTAATATGCTAAAACTGTTTACTAAATTGCTGGTATTTAAGAGTTTGCGTTTTTAAATTACCACGTGTTTGCATGTATTTGAAAGAACAGATCCACGGATAGTAAATTTCTTCACGGATTTTCCTCAGAATTTTATGATCATACAATTAAAAGCTAAAATTGGGCACCAAATCTCATTTTTCCAGTTTA
The DNA here is from genome assembly GCF_947563725.1 of Argiope bruennichi. Classification (NCBI taxonomy): domain Eukaryota; kingdom Metazoa; phylum Arthropoda; class Arachnida; order Araneae; family Araneidae; genus Argiope; species Argiope bruennichi. The sequence goes on from NC_079160.1 coordinate 92,137,942, forward strand.
TCTTTTTTAGTATCATGTTTGCTTCTTCAAAAAATTTGGACAAAACAGCTGTTTATCATTTTTTTTTTTTTTTTAACCTTTGGATGTTATTCAGAATTTGAGAGAAATCTGCAAATGTGAAGTTGAGACTACATAACAAATTTCATCCGCCTAGGTCAAGATGTTTTGAGTTCTCGTGTTCAGGGCATATAGACCGGCGTAATTCCAAAAATGTGTTTTTTAGATTCAAAGAGGTTTGAAACATGGAGAACATTTACAATCTCGAAATCGAATTTTTTTTTTTTTATAGTTACAGTGCTTTTTATATTTCGCAGGTGAGAAAGTGAAATAATAAGCCAGAAAAGCCACTAGTAAAGAAAAGAGAAAAAAAAAAGAATAAAGATTATCCCGACGTAAGAGAGTGTTTTACTTTATTACAATTGATCGAAACGAAATCCTTTCCGCTTTCCTATGTTTGCCAATGCGAAATTGGTATTGACCACCATCGATTCTTGCAACTGCTGCTTGCCTAATTAAACCATCTTGACAAGATTGATGGGGGAAATAACCTTCGATTCTTACCTGTAGCGGCGCTATTGATCTGGTCCACTCCTTCGCTACCCTGTGAAAAAATGGGGAGATTCTCCGCTTTTTTTTTTTTACCAATAGCACGTTTTCTGGAAAATAAATAAAAATTAGAAAGGTGGAGGAAAAAAATATTATCGACTTTTCCAGATGCCTGTGATGTTTTCCGTTGCTAGGCAGGTAGATGATTTGACCTTCAAGTCCTGTTACTGATGAACAGGGAGAGAGGGAGGGAGAACACACCTGCCCGCATGGTCCCGATCGATCGTTATGAAATTTTTTGGAATTGCAACTCTGTGCTTTCGAATTCTTTTGTTTGATATTGATTTTAAAAAGTTCATTTGCGAATTATTTTTCTAATCTCAGATGAAGTGCAAACAAGAATTCCGCGATATTTTTTTGATTGAAACAAGACGTATTGCATTTTTGAATTTTGTTCGCAAAAACGCAATTTAAGTGAAGCGCAAGGGGAGGGGATTCCAATTAAGTAATGATAGTGTTTGTTTACATTATCGTATTCATATATATATATATATACACTAAGATTTGGAGCGTTAGAGGTTCCAGCAATTACTTCTTTTTCTCATATATATAAGGTTTATAATTTTAAAAAATTATTGTAATATTCAAAAAATTCGATATCGATATTTTAACGAATCTTCATGTTTTACACTTCTCTAAGTTTGAAAAACACAATTGTGCCGTTATGTCTGTCTGCGAACACGTCTAACTCAAAAAAACTTTGAGCTCGACAGATAGAATTTAGTGTATTGTTTTTACATCAAAATATGTGTGGTAATTTACCGCACTGATTTCTGCCAAATTTTCAATGAAGACTTTTCATATGAAGTTTGTCTTACTGTCCAAGTACAACATAATTACGAAATGTAGGAAGCCAAATAGATGAAAATCGGTGCACGATTTTACCACTAAACGCATACATAGATCTGTGCCAAATTTTGTACAAAACCCGTTTGCCAGTTGACCGTCTGTGTAGTCGCATGCGTCTAAACGTGATTACTCAAAAACCACAATGTCTTAGAGAAATGATATTTAATATGCAATCGTATTACTAAAATTGTGATCCGTTGTCAAATTTGTCTTTCAATAAAGGCTTCTAAAATGCATACTTAGATCTTTTCTAACTATATTTCAAAGTAAAAATATTAATGTGCGGTATTCTGAAAATAAAAATCTGAGTTCACAAAATCTGGAGTTCCTGAGGAGCATATTTTTTTAAGAGGATTGTAGGGGTATTACGTCTTCGTATTAAAGAGTATGCGGGAAAAATTGTAAAATAATCAGCAACTTTTGTAAATCTTGAGTAATATAAATGAAACATGTTTAAGGCTGTATGAGAACTGTCTTTGTAATTTTAGTAAATAATGAGATAGATCAGTAGTACAGCAGGGGAAATACTGATGACTTCGGCCGCCAGTTTTAGCGAGCGTCATGGGATTCAAATATAATACATATATCTCACTTTTTTTAAGATAAAAATCATGGAAGAATTTAAAAAATGTCATGCCTTTGGCGCTGTCTTATCCTTGCCACGAAATGGTTGAACCTGTTGATAATTACACTTTTTTTTTTTTTTTTTTTTTTTTTTTTCGAATTATAGAATGATCTATTCTATGAAAGGAATTGCTGGAAGAACAAGTTCGCACAGCAAAAGCAGTTGCTTGTAGCAAATTGTATTAAAATTTTCTTTTAGGACTTCGAAGTGCATATTCATCTTTTACTGATATCACAAAACAGTTTATTCCACATTATAGTGGCGCCGATTTTATGTCTGCGCATTTATCTCTAGTGTGATTGCATCAGTTGAGATACTCTTATTTCTTGCACTTATCCTTTATTTTTCAGATCCTTTTGTTTTCATTAATTGTTTCAAATATGCTATCTAATTGATATTTGCAAAGATTTCTGAATTATTTTACAATGTCATTTAGAAATGTACGAAAAGTTGTTGCTTGTAATCGTTGTGAAGATTAACTTTTTTTAACAATATGCTTTGGCGATTAATAGGCTACTTAAAATATGATGAGGGCTATGAAGTTTTTATACCCATTTCTCATAAATTTCACTTAATTAAGTAGTAATGTTTCAGACAACTTCATTAAAAAGTATGATGAAAACATATAATGAAAGAATCAGAGAATTAGTCCAATGTATTGAAAACTAAATTTGAAACTGAAGGATGGACCAATAAAATATCTATTCAAAATACTCTATCATATTTAATGAAGGAAAAAAATCAAGTTAATAAGTTTAACTTTATATTGTAATTTGAAGTTAATTTTCTATCCGAATTCCCATTCTTAATTCATAATTGCCTATTAGTAGAAAGCATTCATGTTAAAAAAATATTGATTTTTTTTTCTGATATTCTTGTATTAAATATGCACTATGTTGCTATTAACATTGGTTGTACAAACCTCTTTATAAGTTGAGTAACTTCCCAAATAAACGAAATATGTCCTGTTTCTTGCAGGTGCCAGCTCTGATAGTGTTGACCTGCTGCCCAGTCCAGGTATTGGAGCAGAATGGACGAGGGGCTTGCCCACCGATGATGGCCACGAAAGCGATCAGATATACGAGTTCGATGGAACATCTAATGCAGTTGTTATCCCTGAATCCACCCTGAACCACAATTTGACTGACAATTTCACCGTTGCTTTCTGGATGAAGCACGAACCCTACCCTGACCACAATGACACTCACATGAAGGAACATATCATCTGTAATGCGGATGACCATAGTGAGTAATCCAATTTATGAATCTTATTAATAATAATTAATCGTCAAGAATTATAATAAAGTTAATTAACAAAGGTTAATAATTTTTTCTAGCCTGTTTAATTAAACCTGATTATTACTCAACAATAAAAATTGGCAAGACCTATTGATGGTGTATGGGAATACAAAATTGCATTTTCCTCTATTTCGTTATAATAATTTCGACTTATTTTTTGAACAAATAAGTTTAATCATTAAATTATAAACAAATTAATGTTGTTTTCATTAATAATAATAAACATAAGAGTTGGGAGAAAAGTGCATGCATATCTTGCAAAAATGCACAATCGCTAAGATGATGATTTAGTCTTGTGCAAATGTTGTATCTTAGGGAAATTAGGATTTTCAAAATAAGACAACATTATTACTGCTTAACTCAAAACTTTTGAAATTTTGGCAATATGAGCCAAAGTATTTCTGGTTTTTCTCATAAAATTCTATAACTTTGCTTTTGAGATAAAGAAATACTTTTAATTGCACTGCTGCTTTAAACAATATTACAACTGGAGAAACCTGTGGGTTATTCTTCTTTCAAATTCTCTCATTTTTTTTATAATCAATAATTATTTCCTCAAATATTTTAATTAATTCTTGAATATAAAAAATTTCATTTAAAAAAATGTGCTGATTGGTTCAGAGCTATTTGTTATTAATAATAATTAACTAAATTCCCTTTTTCTTATTTTATTTCAGAATCTGGAATTTTGAAAGGAGTAGGTTTAAAAAGTATTGTTCTAAGCCTTCAAATGTTGCTAGATATAGCCAAAAAAACTGCTAAATTCCACAAAGTTATACCAATTCAAATTCCTTATTCAAACATACCAATGTTTGAATAAAAAACCTATTGATAAGGGCTGTATGATTTTGGCAGTTGGATTGCCTACGTAACAATGAATATAATAGTTTTCATAGATACTTCTCACTGTCCACAAAATTATTTTATACAATTCGTTTTCAGAAGGTTTTTAGTCTATAATGTATATGATTATGTATTCAAAATATTGAATGTGTGGTGCTGATTTTAAGGAATAAACAGTTACGCAATCCAGATCTCCACTAACCAGTTTAACACAAATTAACAAGATATGCTTGCATTCAGAATATTCTCTAGTCTAATCTCATTTTATAATTTGAGTGGTCTGTAGTATTTGTAATTTAATTATGTAAAACTGTTATTGGCGATTTTTACTTAGTCCAAAAGTTGCAAATTTTTTTATACTATTAGTTTGTTTTCTTAAAGTTAGTAATAATGTTTTTGTTTTTTTATGATTTAAAATATTTCTTTCTATTTTTTAGAAATGAACCGCCACCACTACTCTATTTTTGTGAGGAACTGCCGATTAATCCTTTTGCTCCGAAGAGAATTCTACCAAGAACGCCCTAGTGTTTTCCGACCAGCAGAATGGCGCTGGAAGATGCCTGAAGTATGTGATAACCAATGGCATCACTATGCTGTCAGTGTCAATTTCCCTGAAGTAAGAACTTATTCTTTGAGATTCTTCCATAGTTTTTTTTTTTTTTCTAAGTTAACATATGATATTTATTTAGATAAATTGAGCATTAGATTATTTTGATCTTTTAACATAATAGATCAGTTAACTATAAAAGAATCTTTTAACTAATGTTTTTTATTCATTTTTACATAAATTAAAAATATCAAATTAAATATCACTAATTTAATTTTTCAAAGTTCAGGATTAATCTTTTTGATTGCTTATTATTAACAAGCAATTAATCATATTAACTGCAGCTTATACAGAATTTTTTTTAAAATCATTCTAAATGGAATTGTTGAGTACTTGCCAAGTGGATTAAAAATAAAGCAGTTGAATGTAATCTGATTTATAATCAAATGCACAAGTCATTTTGAAAAATGGCTTGAATGGTTTAGTGATTATTTGAGTATTTTGGTACTGAAAATAAATTAATTTTGATATTTCAATTTCTTTAATCTAAAATCTTGTTTTTTTTATTATTATGTTTATTATTTATTTCAAAAATAAATCTAATTAAATAGTGTAAGGAAAATTAGACTTCTTGAATTTTTTTCAGTCACATGTATGTCTGTGTGTTTACAAGTTTTTGAAGACTTATTAGTAGATCACCTGATTCTTCCCCAGCACACACACACATATATTTTATTTAATGTCATTGAATATTCCTATTTTTTATCCCATATTTTTGCTCTAAAATGAAGTTATTTCTTTGTAAATGTCTGTAATTTATCATTATTTATTAACAATTCTCTTAATTTTTTTCATTCATTGCTGTTTCAGTTTTCTATGAATCTGCTTCATTCATTTATTATACTTAAACATGTTTGATGTCTTTTATTATTCACTTATTTAATTATTCACTATTATATTCTATTTTTATTTCATCATTGTGGTAATTGTACATTTAGAATTTTATGATACTAAGAAATGAAATTTTTTCTCTTAGGCTAATCTCTACGTAGATGGACAGCTCTTCAAAATCCAGACAAATAATCCTGACATTGTTGATGATTGGCCTTTACATCCAGCAAAAGATATCAATACTACCTTTGTTGTGGGTGCCTGTTGGCAAGGTAAAGAGATAATTCAAAGTTCTTTTTTTTTTTTTTTTTTTCCTTCACCTGGGAACAGCTAATTTATTCTTTAGCCATACTTTTTTTAAACTTATACACAATGGAAATGGGGAAAAAATCTGATTAAATGGTCTACACAATATAAGCAATAATTAAGCAATAGGAGTTACAATTACAGGGTTTATATATATTGCAAATTAAAGAACAAAAATCTGAATTAAATCATATGTTCATAAATGTTTGATTACATTAAATATTTTTTTAAAAATTTGGAACTAAACTACTGTCAAAAAGTTGATTTATAAATAATTCCTATTTAATATTCAATAATTTGTCTTAAAAGTATAAATTTTACTCTTTGGTGCTCAAATACATGGATCTTAAATAAATATTTGTGGAATAACATAATTTTATCCTTCTGATATCATCAATTCAGTATTTAACCTTTGTCAAGATGCTGAGCAGGCATCTAAAAGAATGGCCAAAGCTTTGTAATTTCATGTGAAATCGCTGGCTTTTTCTCTTACCAATTTTAACATATTTTTGCAGTATATCAAAATCCTTTTTTTTTTTAATTATTTTTTCCAAATTATCTGCTAAAATGTGTTTTACCTTCATGATCTGCAGGCTTAATGAAGATTTTTTTTATTGAATTATTAAGGGGGATTAATAATACTTCTAAAACTAACATTTTTTTTTTTTTTTCCCAGGAAAAGATGAAAAGATGGCCTTTAATTTCCATGGTTTCCTTGCTGGTTTATCAGTACTGAGGGGTCGCACTGAGAGTGCTGAAGTTTTGGCCTGCTTACATCGCTGCAAAGAAGGTTTGGAAGTGCCACCTGCAGATCTGTTAGAGCCCGGAATGGTTAGTTTCTGTTTTAAATTTTTGAAATAGTGTACTGAATCTTATAGGTGCAATGTCATGAGTTGGAGATTTAGTTATTAAACATTGCAATATGCAATTGCAAACATCATAAGGTGAGTTATTAAACATTATAACTCACATGTGGAGATGGTAAGAGAAAAGTAAAAAAACATTTCAAACATTTAACATTATATATATAGTAAAACTTGATTAATGACTAAAAATAGAACTATGTTTTATTCTAATATTTATATCACAAAAAATAATTTTTCTGTTATTTTAAATTAATATTTGCTGCATTGATCAATCACTCTTCATTTCTTTCTTTCTTTTTTAAGTTTTAAAATTTCTACTTATTTCAAATATGTTGAAGTAATTTTTATCATTTTTTGAAAATCTTTACATTTACTGTTTTTTAAATTGTTTATTTTTTGGTTGACTTGAATCATAGAAGTTATCTATTCACTTTTATTTAATAATATGTTAAAAATCTTATTTTAGGAGCTTTTGACCAATTCAGATCTAAGTGAAGTCACGGTAGAAGGCAACAGCAAAACCAATTTGGAAGATTTAATATCTCGTGTTGGATATGTAAACTCCCGAGAATTTCCTACTCCTGGTCGAAGAAGTGTTCAGCTCAGCACGACAGTCACGTAAGCATATTTTCAAGTTCTGACTTTGAATCAAATTATTTTTTTTATAACACAAGTGCTTTCGATGTTAAGCTTTTCCACTCTTTTTATGAATATTATTATTTACATCTTCAGAATTTTTTGCAATTTTCAAAGAAAAGTTGGGGAGGGATTAAAAATATTACAAAACATTTACATTCAGTCAATATTGCACTTATACATTAAATAACTTATGTTTTGAAATGTATTTTTCCCTATTATATATTAATAAGTAATGTTTTCTTATTGATTTGAATATATTTTATGCCAGATCATTTGATTTTTAATAACATTTTAATTTTTTATTACACTTAAATTCAATAGTTAAGAAAAATATTGATTTTACTTTATTAATAAAATTATGTCTACAGTAGACATTCATTTAGTTGTTATATTTTTACATTTTTATTGAGTAAATTCATAGGAATTATCTCAATATAAATCATATTAGATTGATTATTTGTTGCATACTTCAAAATATGCATTAAGTATTTCAAATGTAATTACTACCGATCCCATAAATGACTATTTATTGGCATTTGTTAAAGCATTATCATAAAAAAAAAATAGATGGTTCCGTATTGTTCCATTCCATGTTTTAAAATCACAAATGAACAACGTTTCTTCCTTCTTGCATAACCATCCAGATGTGCTAAAGGAAAAACTGTGAAAGTACCACCAGTGGAAGCTTACATCATGGTCCTTCAACCTGAACTGCCAAGTATTACTATCAATGGTACACCCAATCTTGCCCGTGAGTATGAAGCATTCAAGCAAGGTATCCAGCTGTTTGCCTCTGTCTCTGTCTTGGTCAGTCAAGATGAGGAGATGCATGAAGGCCTCAACTCTCTCGACCATAAGCTGGATTCTTGTAGTGTGCAAGTTTATCCTCCTCTCAACCCAGATCATGAGTACTTTAAGCTACCCATTAGCCTAATGACTCATTTGGGAATCCACCACAAAGAGAATAAGGATGGATTGGTCATCTTTGGTTAGTTGAATTATATCACTTTATCTTTAGAATATGCATTAAGGATAATCCATCATGCTTTGTTATAGATAGCATATCAAGAATAGAATATACTCATTTAATCCAGCAGTGCAACTGAAATATATCTTTATGTAGTTATTTTATTTCTACCCTTGTAATCTTTTTATATTTCAGTTTAAATATAATTTAATTCAAATATAATTTTTTTTCACTGTCATTTGTTTCTGAATATATCTATTAGGAATGAATGAATTATAATTAATTTATATTTACCACTTTTTATCTAAAATCATAATATATTTCTATGATATACTCATCCATAAAATAATTTTTAATTCATTAAATTTAAATTGAATTTTGTTGAATGTTTCAGTTAATGTAAAACTGAAATATTCTGACCAAATATGCTAATGTACTTTGTTCGCACTAACATATAAAATTATTTTAATTCTGAAATGCAATTTATCAATATTATTTCATTTGTTTTCAAGAAATTATGTATAATTTTTGTAAAATTTCTTTAAATATACTTTTATTTATAAATAACTAATGCTCCTAAATGCTTAGAAACTTCATTGACGTTGAATTTTTAAAAATATGTTTTTCTGTGATAGCAGCTTACAAAATTTCATTAACTATTATTTTATTCTATTGCTACTATTTTCCTATGGTATGTAATAATTAATATTTCTCAATATTTACAAAATCTATCTTTTTTTAATTATATGAATTGATATTAATAGTACTCTCTTTTCATTTTTATGTTATTTCTTTTGCTTGTTTTATGAAACATCTTTTTTTATTATTATTATTTTGCAATGATTAAATCTTTCAATTGATGTATATAGGAGCAGATACTATTCACAACTATGACCTCATCCTGAGACAAATAGTATACTATAATAGAAAACCTGCTTACTACCTTAACCGTGCCTTCAAGTTGGTTTGCTCTGAGCTGAATGGTCGATTCGTCAGCAACGAGTATATTCAAACTGTGAGTATAGATATCATTTATTTATTGTGTAAAACTTTTTTTTTTTTGTTATGTCTTCATTGGAACTGGTTGATGTATGATTTTTTTTAATTTATAGATTTCTGTAGATACTGTCTAGTAAAATTTTATTTCAGCTAGCATATTAATAAGAATTTTAAGATATTCATAATCCAAAATTTTGCATCTTTATTATTGGTTATTTGGACTCTCAACAAAGTTTTCTTTTGGCTCCAAAAAATGAGCTTTATTACTTTGTTAACGGTATTAATTAAAAAACAAAAATATACATAATTTTATTATTTGATATTTTAAATGTTCTGATTTGTCATATATTTATACAGTCATTTTTAATTTAATCATATAGCTTTATACTTGCTTTTTGATCTTGAAAGTAAAAAAGTAAAAGATGTATTTTAGTTTGAAGAAAAATTATGAAAAGAAAGTTGCCAAGAGTTATTTATAAATTCACATACATATATATAATATAAATAATATGTAATGACATATCTAAATATGATTAAAATCTTAATTAATTTCCAAATTTACATAATTTAGCCCATATTAACTTCATTCTAAAATGGTCTCTTATTTCATGGTCCAATTGACACATTTTTATTTAATTAATTTAACACATGCTCTATAAAACTACTCGCTTCAGCATTTTCCCATGCCCCAAGTAAAGGGATAAAAATCTCCAATGTGTGTAACATTCTTTTAAAGATATTTAAATTTCCTTTTCCTCAGACTACATGTGTCAAAGGAATCTCATAGTAAAACCAGTGAAGGGAAAATTTTTGGTCTCTGGTGTTGTGATGTAGACTCCTGCATCTTATCACTTCTTACTTGTTTGCAAATTATACCTCCCATGGTGAAATAAAGCAAAGTTTAAAAATTTCAAAGGATTCTTCTTTTCAGCCATGCAACTGCTAAAATATGTTTTATGTGTGTGTATATATATAATATACAAGGTGGTTATAATTAACGCTCCACTTTGAAATACTCATAAAAGAAAACTACTGGACCAAATGTTATCAAACTTGGTAATAGTTTAAAGAAGGTCATTTTTATTTCTTTTCCAGCAAAAAAAAAAAAAAAAAGGGTTCAGACACTCACCAGCAGGGAGAAATGGCGCTGTATGCAATATTGTTTAAAAAAAATAGAACATGAAGACATTGGTTTAAAATTTTGTTTAATCGTTTCTGAAACATGTTACAAAGCTTGTACATGTTCAGAAACGTTCCTTGTTTAATGTGGCATCCACACTGAACAAAGAACATATCCATTTTCTGACAGTAATTTAAATCATATTATTGCATTCTCACCAGTAGCTCTTAGCGTATCAGAAGGAGTGTTACACACATGTTGGTGTATCACATCTTTCAGTTCCTCCAAATAGTTTAGATTATCACCATAAACAGTGGTTTTGCTTCTGCACGTTTCAGAAATGATTAAACATATTTTAAACTGGTGTCTTCATGTCCTGTTTTGTTTAAAATATTGTATACAGCGCCATCTCACCCTGGTGCTGAGTTTTTGAACCTTTTTTTAGCAGAAAAGAAATTTCAATGACCTCCTTTAAATTATTATTAAGTTTGATAACATTTGGTCCAGTAGTTTTCCTTAGGACCATTTCAAAATGGATAACCAACCTGTATATCACACACACACAGCAATGGATGGAGGATTATCTTAATAGGATTTTGAATGATATTGAATATCATATTCCAACTAATGATCCTATTCTTGACTAGGTTTATAGAATAAATTAAACAATTGCCTAAAGTTTGCTTTTTCAATAATACAAATAGTGTACATAACAATAATTATAGTAATTATAGTAGTAAAATCGAGACATTGAATATAACTATTCCTAACTGAGAATTTTGTGAGTTTTTTATTGTTATTGACTATTCTGATTGCTTATTTACTATGACTTTTGCATAATAAATATGATCATTTTTAAATTAAGTAATAATCTTTGAGATTTTTTTCATATTCAAATAAGTTATGTCAAAATATTAGTTTAGAATTAGTATTTCATTAGCCATTTAGCTCTTGCTATTCTCAAAAGGTTTGCCTTGCATTCCTGCAATTATCAATCAATCAATGATTTGTGATTTCTTTTATTTCATTGTTATGTGCAGTGGACATCAGCAGATGTACGGAGATCCATCAGCAATTTTATGCTTTGATATATTTTTAATTACCCTCCCCCTTTTTTTTTGTATTCGGCCTTGAGACATTGATAGTACCCTTAGTTAAGAATTAGATATTCTAAACATAAAATCTAATTCAGTTTATTCATTTGTTGAAAATAATTTGGACTTTGTCAAAGATTTTTAACATTGAATTATGGTTTTTTCATCTAGTTGACTGTCATTCACCCAAGAGCAGAACCGGGTCACGAGGCAGAACCCAAACCAGCCCTTGAACCCGTAAACCACGCCCAAGTGCATGACCATAAGGTGGAATTCAAAGAGGCAAAAGTACGTGCTGCTGAATTTATGGATAATGAATTGGGAGGAGGCACTGAGGCCATTGCAAAAACATCAGCTAGTGAGTTTTGCTTATCTGTACATAATATACTTTTGTCTACTTTATTACATATCAATGGACAATCTCATAATTAAGTCGTCATAGGTTTAATATCAAAATTAATGGATATGAGAAATAATACTGAAAAAAATATCATTAAACTTAGATTAGTAGCAACAAAATGTAAGAACTTTTTTTGACTGATTATTACTATTACTGTCATCATTATTGTTTTTTACTTATTATTACTGTTTGTTTGACTGTATAATATTTATTTTACTAATGTTGCATTATTAACTGTATTATTTTTATCATTTCTTCTTAAACATCAGCTTAAGTGATTGATTAAGCAAATAAAAATTTAGCTATTTATTATAATGAAATGTTATGGGCTAAGTTTGCTCTCCTCCTTCCTAAAGATATAAAATTACATTTAAAAGTGAGGAATGTAATTAAAAATATATATATTAGCTGGCTTTCCTCCAAGTTACTTCTTTCAGCAGATTTTAAGTTGCATAAATCTACCGATTATGCAATTCATAATTATTTACCAAGATGCCTTCTCTTCCCCTGACTTCATATATGCTTTTTATTGAAGTTGAATGCAACAAATATATATATTTTTTTAACTGAATTAAAAGTTAATCTAAAGCAAAATTCCTTCTAAAAATATTTTGAGAACATCAGAATAACATTCTTCCCACTGTTGCAGATTTTAAAAAAAATAATAATAATAATTGTGTAACTTATTTTGTTATTTTAATAACATATGAATAATACAGAAAAGAAAATCAATTACTGTTTTTCATATTTTATGAAATTAAGTAAATAAATTTCAAAGGTAGAAATCTTGTTTTTGTTATGTAACATTTTATATTTCTTGTTGCATGGAAATGCAATCACAAAATTGAAATTCTCGATGTGTAATTTTTAAAAGTTTGAAAGGCCAATTTAAATTTAAAATTTTATGATATTTTATCTATTATTTTTGATTATTTGATTCTGATAGTCAAAAATTTATTGCTAAAATAAAATTGGTCTTAGATCAAAGTTGAAATAAATTAATATCTCATCCTCTGAACATATAAATGTTTCAATTTCTTTATGCAATTATTTAACAAGTTTTTAATTAAATTTTTAATATTGATCATTCCATCAGATACAAAATACATTAAAGTATAAACTTCCTTAAAATCATCAATGTGCTGGATACAATTTAAAATTCTTAATTAAAATAAAATGCTATTTAAAAATCTTTATAATTAATATATACTTCTTTTTTGTAGGTCATGCTGTCGCTATCATTATTGTTGTATGTGTTGGCTTCTTAGTGTTCATGATTGTTCTCGGGGTGATCAGAATTCGTGCAGCTCATCATAGGTCACGAGAGACTCGTGATGAGGACCAAGAGATGGCCTGGGATGACTCCTCTCTTACGATCATAGTCAACCCAATGGATGTAAGTTCTTACCTCCCTTAGAATTTCGATTATTTTAACCATCTTATTTTATATTTAGACTTGTAAAGGAATAAAATTGTAAGCTTAAATGATTGTGCTCATATCTTTAAAGAGCGGGATAAGTAACTAGAAAACCAGCTGTTGGTATTTTATACTGTTATAAATATGTAATTTATATGCTTTTTTTTTCCTGTTGTTTTCAATGACATTTAAACTAATTTTGAAGTTTAAAGTAATTTTAATTTTTTTCTATTATATTGAAAAAAAAGAACAATTGAAATTTTTTATATCAAAAACTCAATAGAGAAGGAGATTTATAGTTGCATATGATATATTAGTATTATTCTTTATTATTGTTATATTTATGAATATAACCACTAAATCTTTTTTTAAAAATAAAAAAATTAATTAAAATTTAAAAATAATTTTCCTTTTAATCTTTACTCAAAATATGAAAAAGTAATTACATTATTCCTTAGTTTAAATAAAAATATATAAAAAAATATAAAAATGGATTGCAATCATTTGAATATGTATTGTGGGGGGGGACTTTAAATAATTGATAACTTTCACGTATTGTCTTGCAGTTGAATTTTTTTTAAGGAAAGTAAATAACAAATGGAGCATGTTTATGAAATTTAAGATAAATAAATAGAAAAGTTTGTGTATTAAAAAGAATTACATAAATATATTAATGTGCTGGCTACCCACTCATGCTTATGATTTACATTTTTCAACTTATTAGATGGTCCTTACTCAAAAATAATTAAAATATAATTATATAATTATACTCTGTTTCACCCTAACTTGGCAGTAGTGAATATTCTACGCATGCCGAATCGCAGTCGTTGTCAAGGGAACTGGGTTACTTTAAAATACAAAGTTACAAGAAATGTAGATCGCTAGGCGAAATTTTATCGCCCAAATTTTTCGCCAAATAATAAATATTTATTAACTTTATTAGATTGTCATTTTAAATCAGAATTATTCTTACCTTATTTTCATTATTTTGTTCAATATTATTGGTACATAACTTTACTGATTTATTAAAATAATTTCATTTTAAGTTTATACTTATTTATACGCGATTGAATGACTATTAAAATCCCACATAATTGAAAGCAATGCATAAGTGAGAGTGGCTAAAGTTTTTATTTCTTGACTGAATATTCAATATCAAGAAGTTGATTTTTCAGAGATTGAAGTTTAGAACTGTTAAACAAAATATAATAATGGTTTTGAGTAATAAGCCTTGCATTAATAACAATGTATGACATTATTTGCGATGAAACAATATGCAGTGCTTAATAAAAAGTAACGTTAAACTGAGATTTTTTTCAAATGTTTTACGGTTTTCTCAATAAAGTCTAAAAATTAACAAAAGGAAGAAATTTTTAAAAATTTAAATTTTCGAATTAATACAATAATTAACGTATTTATATTAATAATAAATAATTTTGCATATTATATATATATATATATATATATATATATATATATATATATATATATATATTCATGAAAATCAAATTTAAAAATCAAACATTATTAATTTAATCCAGAAAATCAAGTATTTACAAATATATAAATACGCTAAATATTCAGAATATCGTAAATTATTGTATTATAAAAATCGTAAAATATTAAAATTCGAAGTAATTGAGAATATCAAGAGAAATAAATTATTTTATGGGGAAAAAAACATACTTACTAAAGTTATTCAGAACATTTAAAAAATATATTAATTATAATATACATTATAAATGAGACATCAAAAATCATCAGCACTCATTAGTTCTGCCTCACTGTCACTTGAATCACTGTTCATGGAAATTATTAAATTTTGGTTTTCGCATACTTCCTCTACAAGTCCGTCAATTTCCCACATTTCTTTCTCTTTTGTTGTTACATGGTTAATGCATTTTTTCCAATTGTCAATTGTTACTTTTTGTATTGCTTGGATTACGAGCTCCTTTACATCATTAAGCTTAAAAGTTTTATTTTCGCGTGCAACATGTCCTTTAATTTGACTCCAAATCATCTCGATAGGATTTAACTCGCTGTGGTAAGGTGGCAATCTGAAAATTGTATGTCCATATTTTTCTGCAATAGTTTCTACTCGATATATATCATAAAAATGTTTCACTTCAGAAACTTTCTGCAAAAGTTCGATTTTAATCATGTCTTTATCCCATGAAATATGCTTTTGGGATAACCATTCTTGAATAGACTTTTTAGTCCAAGAAGTTGTAGGAATTTTCTCCATTTTTACAGAATGATAAGAAGCATTGTCCATTACGATTACGCTGTTTTTCTTCAGTTTAGGAAGAACACTTTCTAGCCATTTTTCAAAATGATCACCATTCATCTCGTCATGATAGTCACCAGTTGTTTTCCCAATAAAAATCTCAGCTGCATCACGGACGAAACCTTCTTCGCTTCCAATATGTGTAATAATGAGTCTTCTTCCTTTTCCTTTTGGTGCCGACAAACCTACTGTTAAATTTGAAGAGGAGGCTTCATAGCTACTTTTAATTTTAGTATCTTGCCATACTCGACTCTGAGAATGGCCTTCATTTACCCATGTCTCATCAAGATAATAAATGGGCGTGTTTTGTTTCTTATAATGAGCAATTTTTCTCAAATAATTCCTCCGCCACAAAATAATATCTTGTCTCTCTAGGAGTAACGCTTGTGTTTTTTTCTTTTTTCAAAAGAAAATCCCAAGTCTTTCAATATTCTGTAAAGCGTTGTTCTGCTGATGTTTTTCGAAAAGATATCTCTATCATCGTTCACAACTTTTAACACTTTATCTAATGTTGGGATCTCATTTCTACGAAAAAATGCATGAATTTTTCGTCGAATGCAGGATAAGGTAAAGTCATCATATTTTATAAGTCTTGATTGTTTACCTTCTAAGCCTGGTCGCTTCTTTCCAGGGGTACTTAAAGGACTGGATGCCTTTTTTTCTTTTTTCAAACGGAAAACTGTTCTTTGTGAAACGCCCGTAAGATGCGAAACTTTGTCAACGATTTGATTGATAGAGTCTTGAGGGTTTTCTTCTCGGAGTCGAGAATAAACATTTAATATGTTTCTACGTGCTGCACTTTTTATTGGTTTCCCTCGTCTTGAAGGTGTATAGAGAGTAGTCGGGGATAACACTTTTTCAGACATTTTAGAAATGACGACTTGAATAAATATCAACAATCGAAAATGAATGTGATTAACAAGATCAAAAAATATCAGTTAATTAAAAAGCGAGAGCAAAAAATGTACGTGTGATGATAATAACGGTGAGAACTAAATGGATAGCTGGCGAGGGCGTACAAGAGAACCGCGCCAAATATTTGACCTTGGAGACCGGTTCTACAAAGTGGAATTCATTATGTCAATCTTTTGGTTTTATTCGTTCGCTTTATTTACAAAATATTTAACAGATAAGCACTTCTAACTTGAGAATAATTTTAAATACATGCTGATAAAAAAAACGATATCTGTAATTTATGATATAATTTGATAAATTTCAGCGCATTTTAGTTGTTTTAAAGTCAAAATGGATGGGGAACTCTTTCCCAGCGCGGAGCGTCACATTTTCTACCTTTTACAATACTGCCAAGTTGGGGTGAAACAGAGTATAGATAGAATATTTAAATCGCAGATATGAATCATGGTAACTAACATTTTAAATGCTTATACTATGTTTACAAACATGTTAAAATACAATTAGTAGTTTATAGTTAATCCTTTGTATAAGTTATTGTGGCCTTCCTACATTTGTCTTCTTTTCTTTTTTTTTTTATGAAAATATTTTAACAATACCTTTTACCATAATATTGAACGTATGTTTGAATTTTTTTTTTCCCTCGCAGCAAATTGAGCAAGAGCAAGCTGCTCGTCCCCTCAATGAGGAAGAGGACAGCGACAGCTCTGATGATGGTAGCAGTTACCGTGATGATGGTGAGTCCTCTGAGGAAGAGGAGGATGCAGGAACTGCAGGCAAAGCAAAGACCAAGGAGTTGGAATGGGACGACTCAACTCTCAACTTTTGAGCAGCGTCTGAAATTCCCTTCGACGTATCCACATACATGCATTCCGGAGATAGCTGTTTGGCACGCACCTGAAAAGGGAAAAAAGCACTCTGAAGAATTAAATACAAAAATTAATTCAAAAAAATAATAAAAGGACACCAGCTACTTTAGAAATTTGTATGCGGATATCGTTACACGAACATTCACAGCGGATTAGTTTTCACTGAGCAATCCGTTGTTCTTCTTTTTTCTGTAAATTATCTAGTGCAGTTTTCCTTGCGATATGATTTCTCATTGAATGAAGGGATCATCTTTATTAGGGCATCAATTTATATTCTTATCAGTGTCATATTTAGTGCCATACGAGTGGTAAATTTGAGTTCCTGCAGATAATTCCCTCTTAAGATTATAAACGCGTAGCTCCAGTTCTTTGTTTTTTTTCATAAAGCCTTCCTTGTTTCTATCATTTTTCTATTTCTATGCTTCGTAAATGCTAACTTGGATATATCGAACCTTGCCTGAGAATATGATTGCACAAATGCCTAACCTTTACGGTGTGGAGAACCGTTCACAACCTTGTTGTCAGCACAAATTGTCAATGAGCACATTGTAACTACCAGATTTTTTTAGCCTATTTTTTTGCGCCATTGGATTTAATATCCCTCCATTTCTTTTCACCTCAATCCTAGCTGCTAGGAATTTATTATTACTGAAAATGGTAGTTGTTTGCACAAGATTGCAGCATGGTGATGTGTGCATCTTGCCATGGTTCAGGGTTTGTGTTTACACTGATAATTATTGATTCAAAATTTTTATTACATTATCATTAAAAAATATTCCAGTTATTTTAATTTCATTGAAAATTCTTATTAAAACTAGATAGATGTTTAATATGATTGCACTTATCCATCAAATGTATAATAAATGTTCAAAAAAATCCATTTTATATGTTTGTTATTTTATGACTATTGCATTTTCAAAATATGCTTTAGATATCTGATGAGCATTCAGCACATTCATTGGACCTATTGCATACCTCTTGAATGTATTTCATTCATTTATTTATACTTAAAAGGCCCAATGCATTTAGTAAGGTGGACCAGTTTTGTAACATATTTCGTAAAGGCAAACCCTGACCTATGTATAAATTATTTTTTTCATCCAGGCAGTAAAGGTTAACGTTTGGCAGACCCTCAATACTATAAATATCTCCCCTTCTTGCACATCATTTATAGATCATGATAAATCGGAAAACACATATCGGAATTTTGAAACATTTTTTCCTTTTGTCTGTATCTAACATATATGTGTCGTATCTCTAAAGCATGCTTGTTGTAGTCACCTAAAACTGTCTTAGGACTTAGCGAGAGACTTATTTGTGATGTCTATTACTGGCTGGGTGTATAAGTGTACTTATTTTAGCAGTCGGAACATTTGTACAGTTTGTGCCGTTACGGCTTTTCTCTTATTTTTTGTGAATATTTCAATAATACTGCTGTTTGGAGTTGTAAAAAAAGTAATAATGATGATTATAAAATAATAATAATAATAATACCAAGCAAGCTAAAGCTGTGTTCCTGCCGGGCATTCTGCAGTGGTCGCCTGCGAATTTTCAGAGTCTATTTAGAAATTAATTATTTTGATTCCTTGTGCCATAGGGTTATTTTAGAGATTGTTGGCAGATGCTGACAAGTATAATAGTCTAATGGCAACCACTATAGACTGCCCCAGGAAACCGAAAAAAAAAAAAAGAAATTTTGACTATGCATCTGCCCAGCAATCGCTGTTCTATGAGTTGTTAGATTTACAGTTACTAATATTTTGTGTGTGTATATCTGTTTTGTTATATACAAATCGGTACATTCCATATGTTTTCTCTTTGTAGAATAAATGAATAAAATAAAGTTGTTGAATTATGTGTTAAGTAATGAATGGTGGTGGGAGATTAAAGATATAATTAACAGCTTTTATTAATCAAGTGATATTTTATTATGTACGATGCAACATTTGCATTTCATGTTTATTGTGAACAAGTTGTTGCTCATCATGCTTTAAAGCCAGACTGGTTTTATGTGCATTTTCTCTTGTAACGTTGATTCAAATTCTTTTTATTTATCATTATCGATTGGTTATTTTTATGTTACAGTATTTTTAGTTTCTTTTTAAAAAAGAAAAGTAACTTGTGGATGCCTGAAAAAATAAAGGAAATAAAAATTAGATATCTATAAACCTTTAATAGAATGCTATAAGGCCTCGGCCATTTTGGAGTGTGAAGTAATGTGTTCATATTATAGGCAGCATAATGCATAGCAATGAGATTCTTCATGGAAGACATTTCTTTTATTTACTTTTAATTACATTTAAATGATTTAGCAAGTGGTTTTAATTGAGTATCATCAGTTAATTCTTATCCATTAACACTCTGTTTTCAATTTCTACATTCTGATGAAATTAACACACTTGTTCACTTGTATTCATATAAATGTACTTATTGTAATTATTTTACTTTTGTGTTCAACAGATGAGTATTTTAATTGGTATTAATCAATCTTTTGAGCATGATCATCATAACTTGATGGTTTATTGACTTCAAAAATGTTGAAATCAGTTTTATTGGTTATAAACATGATTGACTATTTGAGTACTTTTATTCTAAAGTTATTTTCACTTTGAAAACTAAAACTTTTCATGAATGAAAGAATGAACAGACTACGTTCTGTATGTTATGTTGCTGTAAATGCAATAAAATCTGTTTTATCCCCCACATCGTTCTGTTTTATTTTAAGTGTCTGTGTTTTAATCTTTTCATCTTTATGCTGACACTAGAAGATGTGCCTGTCTAGACGGGCTGTTATTCTGTTAATAATATTTTAGACATGATTCTCAGTCATTAACTAATGTAAGTTGTAGTAAAATTCATATTGCTTAAAAAATAAATATATATATAATATTAATCATAATACACTTTAGATATAAATATATAATAACATTAACAATTTTCTCTTTACATTATGTTCACAAGCATTCAAATCACAACTAATAATTAAAATTGATTTGAAATAAAATAATAAAAATTGTAGACCTAATCTCATTAATTTTTTCTATAATCCAACATAAAAAAAAATTAAATAAAATATGAAGTTTATTATCCCAAACTAATTTTTATTCATGCTTAGCTTTATTCTCACACTGATAAATCAGTTAATTCGATGAATAGAATAAATCTATCTTGGCACCAAAACAGAAGTTAGGATTTCTCATCTGATAATTATATAAGCCACAATTTTCAATTCTGCCTAGAATTACAGGTGGCATGGATGGTTATATATTTTGATGGATGGATAATAGTTACAAATGGCATTATGATTAGCAACTAGGATTCAAAATAAATTTTTATTCATTGCTACCAAGTTTTTTTTTTTTTTTAAATATGTTGTTTGAAATGCATCTGAAATCACAAATAAAAAGAAACATACTTTACTACATGGGAATAGGAATTATTTCAGGTTGTTCTGTAATTTGAACAATGCAATGAATCGATGGCTGCTAGCATCTTTCTATATAAAAGATGGGGATTCATTCAAGAACATTGTAAAGACTGCAAAAAACAACAAAATGAATAAATAATATCTTGAAGGAACAATTCTTATGCTATAAACTATATCTAAACATATACTAACTTTCCAACTGCTAAAAACGTAACTGTAGTTTTCAAATTCAAGAGAGTTTTGAATTTGTTCAAGGTGCGGAGCATCATTAAAAGTGCCCCTCCCCCCCGATGCGGAAAAAAAAATCCCATTTAACCAAATTAGAATTGTCCGATTATAGACAGTATTTTCTTAGCGTGATGAATTTTTCAATGTTTTTTTTTTTTTTTTTTTTTTTTTGTATACGAACTATTCAGAGAGAAAGAAATGTAATTACCAAACAATTCGAACTCGTGACTTTGCCCGGTCTTCATGATTCAAACCTCCGAATAAAACATTTTGAGAATTATGTCTGAACATAACACAAAAAGCTTTGAGCTGCAGAAAGCTTTGTCTTTGCAGATTTCTTTCAAATTGTGAGCAAAATCCATTTCCGTGATTTTCTTTTGTTTGTTTGTTTGTGAATACAATACAGAGTGAATATGATCATTTCGAAACGCAAAACGCTACATCGGTAAAATTTGGCACAGTTTTAACACCTAAAGTATACATCCATATCAAAATTTTATACTAAATGCATCTACGAACTGAGCGTCTGTCGGTCATCATGTTCGCATGCACATAAACATTGTAACAGAAAACCACAACGGCTTAGGTAAGTGAAATTTGGCAAGTAATTTTGTTTCTAAAATTGTAGCTATGTTACAAATTTTGGAAATTGGCTTTCAAAAATTTCTGAGCATACTCAGTTTATTATTGTTATTACTATACAGTGCCTCTGTAAAAAATTTTAAAAAAACTGTACACTCTAGAATTCCACATCCTACGTTCTTGCTTTTTATACCGAAAGGAGGGATGATGATAACTTTCTTGGGGAGACATTTTCAGCTGGTTTCACATGTGTTGGAGTTATTTTTACTGGATTTAGATTAGAAAAGGGAATTGCTGAAATTGAATATAAAGTTAATGCACTTGTTTGGCAAATCAGAGGCTTTTCACTATTAACAAAATAGTCTAATGAGTAGGGAAAAGTTATTTGTGAGAAATCGAAAGAATTTAGAAAAGTCTCTAATAGGAAACAACCTTTTACTTACATATTTAATAAAATTAACATGATTTTTATATTCGAGATTTGCTTACTTTATTTCGAGGAATTGGAATATTAATAAAGTGGCATTATAAATTGTTTTACTATTATTAATTACTGTAGATATTTCCCTTCATGTAAATTATAGTTTATAATATAATTTCCTTTCATGTAAATTATATTTATATTGTAATTATATTTATAACTGTAAATATTTTTAGAATGTGATTAAAGCCTTTTAATGAGATTTTTCACATGAGTAGTATAGGTTGTCATCTCCTGGACTATTTGTCAAAAACATGTCATTTTCTGGACATGCAGTTGAAACATTTGTTGCATACATCACGTTTGTTGCGACTGCTGCGCACATCGCATATGTTTCTTATGTTGCAATCGAACCGTCTGCTTCTCACATAATATGTGAATGGTAATTTTTAGATTTGTCTTCCCTTATATGAGCAGTGTGCAGTTTATTTATGTCCGCTTATCATTCCTAACCCAACCGACCTTCCTGTTTCTGTTCACATGTTTTTATCGTACTACTATTTTTAGGGATTTACACCCTTTGAATGATAAGTCCATTTCCAACGTTTTGAGTAAGTGAATGAACTTCTTGATTAGGTCTCAAAAACACTTTTATAGCTTCAATAGTTGCATTCTTTCTAGGATTAGATGCTTGGATGGTTCACTGAACACTTTCCAAACCCTCTTTTTTAGACCAGCTCTGTTCGAATCTAGTATATGTTTTTGGTGGTTATTAACGGTAACCACTATACAGTTTTGTAATCGTTGTTACATTTCAAAAACTATAAAAATTCGAGTACAAATCAATTACTTTTAGTTTTATAAAAAAATTTGGATTGTAAAAATATATTTAAAAATGCTGAGTCATCCAAGTACGTGTTTAATCGTTGGGCAAAATTAGTCTGGTAAAACATCATTGGTGCGGAAAATTCTAAAAAACAATAATTATAATAAGGGCTTCAATAAAATAAAATGGTGTTAGGTGTATAGTTCTCCTTGGTTTCTTGAAGAACCAGGCATTGAATTTATTCATGGTCTTCCTGAAGATTACACAGGAACAGATTTGATAATAATCGATGATGTTATGCATCATTTAAATGATAAAACTGCTGATTTATTTACTGCGGTTTCACACCCACTGCAATAAAAGTGTAATTATAATTTTGCAAAATTTATTTCCTAAATGTAAAATTATGCGAGATATTAATCTAATATATAAAAATCTCATGTCACGGTGTTTGTGTTTATACTCCTCCGAAACGGCTCGACCGATTTTCAAGAAATTTTTTATGTCTATTTGGTACGTATGAGAATAGGTCGTAAAGTATATTTCATAATGCTAGGTAATTAGGGTGTTCCTATCCACTTTCACCGTGCGATGAGGAGACCAACGCTTGCTTGAAATCATCGCCACTGTGAAGTAATGTTGAAAAAGTCCAGCTAAAAATAAACATGCGCATCCAAATGCTACAAGTTCCATCTGCTGACACATTCTCAGACCAATTGTTAGATATCGGTGATGGAAAAGTTGCTGTCTACGAAAATATTGGATGCATAAAATGGCCCACAATTTCTGCAATATCGTTGATTCGCAAAATGCTCTCATTGACCGCATTTTTCCCGATGTACGCACAAAATACATAAATCATGCGTGGCTGGCAGAAAGAACCATTTTGGCAGCAAAAAATGTGGACGTCGACGATTTAAACTTCAAGATACAGCAGTCGTTGCCAGGCGACTTGGTATCATACAAATTGATCGATATAGTTTGCGATGCTAACGAAGCTGTAAATTATCCAACAGAGTTTTTGAACTCATTGGATTTGCCAGGCATGTCACCACACCTTCTACGACTGAAAGTTGGATCTCCGTTCATTTTACTTCGGAATTTGAACCCACCATGGCTGTGCAATGACATGCGATTGGTCATTAAAAAATTGATGAAAAACGTTATCGAAGCCACCATTTTGAATGGTAAATTCCTAGCCGAAAATGTTTTGCTGCCACGAATTCCAATGATTCTCACAGACGCGGCAATCGAATTCAAACGCGTTCAATTTCCTATTAGATTCGCATTCGCAGTGACAATCAATAAGTCACAAGGCCAAACGATGTCTGTTTGCGGCTTAGATTTGGGCACACCATATTTTTCACACGAGGCACGTTCTCGCGTGGGCAAAATATCGAGCTCATTTGTGTTGTCTAAAGACGGACTGAGAAAAACTATCGTATACTCAATTGCTCTTCGAAATGAATATTGATTTTCTTTATTTCATTTTTATACTTTAGGACAAAAAAATATATTACTTTTTTTACTTTACGTTTAACTTTTAAGAGATCAAACAATGTTATGTTCGTGAAGTTAATGAAATACATTGTATTGAGAAAATAAATGGTTGGTGTTTTTTAGTTTTTGTCGGCGATCATCGTCTACAGTGCTCCATTCCTCTTTCTGTCATAGATCCCATCCCTATACATTCGTTAACAACCAAAATATTCAATAGAAATAATTTATAAGGCAGAACAACGTTTGCCGGGTCAGCTAGTTTAGATATATAATGTTATTTAAAAATTCAAGAGATATGAGCCAAATTCATTGCTTTGATAGGCGACAGAGAAACCATTTACTTCTTTAGTAGTTGACCTCCATCTCCTAACGGTAGAGAAATACAGATTGCGTGACAATTTGTTTCCAGATAGTAGTGGTGTGTATTGGGTATATAGACCAAAATGATGAAATACTTGAAGAAGAACTATTCATTTTTACATTTATTATCAATAGTTTCTCCAAAACAAAGAAGAAAACTGATGCAAAATGCAGACAAATCCCAAATACTGTCAATATGCGAAATTTGTTTGAACGTGCTTGTAGGTAATATTCATGTGAATGTAAAAAAAAAAAATTGCAATATATAAAAAAATTATCAGAAAATTGCTGGTCGATCAATTTGCATTAAACAAAAACAAAAAAATTATGGCGAATCAAACCGTAGGATTTTTACCGCTAATACTTCCAGCTGCTGTTTCAGCCTTAGCTGGAATGGTAGGTCGAGCTATCTGTAATAGGATTTGAGATAATAAAATAAATAAATACATATGAAACAGAACAATTCTAGTTTTATTTATCGGTTCTTGAAAACATATATACAGGAGATGCTTCACTTTATACTTCATTAATACAAAAACATTCACCAGAAAATTCTGATCAATCGCCGGTATATTTTTACCATTAAATATTGTTTACTATATTTTTACCATCTGCAATTGCATCTGCTGTAGCTAGAATGGTCAGTCGTGCAGTCCATAATAGCATTTAAAAAAAATAGCTTTGGTTGCTTCTGAGTTATTAGCTGCATACCATCACCCAAAAGTACTCGGATCAGATTTGGAACAAAACATATTGAATTTATTTGACGAATCCGAATTACCTAATGACCAACATAATAAACTATTATCTCAGTTAATAATGAGATATAAAAAGATTATACGAGAACCACCACCACCCATTCCAGTCAGCATAACCGGACAATCAACATCAAAATTAGATAAAGAAAAGCCAACAGAGCATGACGATGATGAAATAATGTGAGATAGCATATATGCAGTTCATCGCATTTATGAAAAATATATACTAGTGATTGTAGAAACGCGGCTGTATCATTGATTGCTGTATCATATCAACGAATATGGAGATATGAGAGAAAATTGAATTCCTATAAAAGGCTCGAAAATTGTAGATTTGTTCTCATACGTGATGAGAATTTCGAAAAAACAAGTAGAAGCCGGAACACCTTGAAAGATTTGTGAGAGCAATCAAAGAAGTTAATATCCCGCATTCGAGGATATCGAAAACGTCTGAAATCAATTGAAACTTCCCCTTTTATTTTCCAACGACATCGACCAGAGCGAAAAAGACAATAGTTACAAATCTTCAACCCCAATTTTTAACCGCCTACGATCTCAGTCAGCAAGGTAGAGAGCTCTTGTACGCGAAGCAGAACCATCATGGAAAATGCGAAGTCAAACCATCAACAACTGGATCGAATATTAAGTAATATTTACTACGATATAAAGCACGCAGCTTCGTTTGAAAGAGTTGCAAGACTTTCAAAGGCCTCGAATGTGACACCGCAGAAAACAAAGGAATGGTTTATGACGCAAGATGTATATACCCTTCACAAGCCTATACATTTCAGATTTAAGAGGAGGCAAGTGCTATCATAGGGCATTGGAACTTGATGCAGTGTAAGTTAGTGGATGTTTCGAAATACTCTAAATTTAATAAAGGATTTAAATATATTTTAACTGCAATTGATGTTTTTTTTTAAAAAATATGCTTACGCAATACCCTTGAAAAACAAAAATGCACATTCTTTGGTAGGAGCTTTTAAAAAATTGTTTAAAAAAAGTGAAAAATAAAATTCGAAACTTACAAACAGATCAGGGAACTGAATTTTATAACAAATTAGTGCAAGAACTATTTAAAAAACAAGGTATAAACCATTACAGTTCTCACAGTGAATATAAAGCAAATGTTATTGGGAGATTCAACAGCACTCTAAAAAACAAATTACTCGTATTTTTACTCCTAGATGTTCCTATAAATACACAAACATTTTAGAACATGTATTAAAGTCTTGCAATAACAGGGTTCATCGCAGTACTGGGTTTGCACCCTCTTAAGTAAGAGAAGATCACTAGTCTCTAATTTTTAACAAATTATACGATTCAAAACGCAAAGTTTAATATAAGTTTAACAAGGAGATCAGGTTAGAATTTCTAAAATTACCAAAATTTTCCGTAGAGGATTTTTACCAAACTGGTCTGATGAGGATTTTAGCATACAAAAAAGATTTCCTTCAAACCCACCTAATTACATTCTGCAAGACTTGAGAAAACGAATTAGCGAAAGGGCGATTTTATGAGCAGGGATTGCAGAAAGTGATAAAAACAGCTAATAATTTTTGGAAAATAGAAAAAATTTTGAAAAGCAGAGGCACAGGAAAAAAGAAAGAGCATTTCGTCAAGTGGAAAGGATTTGATAAACGTTTTCAATTCTTGGTTGGTGGGTAGGTGGGTAGGTTTTATTGGCGCAAGAGCCATTTTTGGTCATACTGCGAAAAACGTATGGCCGATAAACAAGATCGTGATGGTAAAATATATGGTGATGTATAAAAGATTAAAATTCTAAAAACATTGAAATTTTCCCTGGTATAATTTATAATTAGTAAAATATAGTAAATTTTCGCATTGCAAAACGGTAGATGAAAATACGTCTAAAACATTAAATTTTGGATAAAAATTAGAGCGACAGAAATGTAAAGCAAATAGATAAAAGGATTTAACATTGTCTAAATAAACAAAGTAGAATTAAAAATATATACGAAATTATGTTTTGGGGTAAAGCCAAAAGAAAACTCGGGGTAATAAATAACAAACCATTCTAAAGAGAAAAAAAAAATGATGCAAAAAGGCTAAATATTTCGGTATTTTGTCGGAATAATATACTTTTTTTTCTCTCTCTTTTGGGTTTGCAAGGAGGTGAACTAATAACTTCTGGTGAGTCCTCCAAGTCTTCAGACATGCTATATTCAATGTGTCACCATCCGATACAGAGGAGGAACTCATCTCGGCATCAGCATCAATTCCTGAGACTTTTTCACTTTTGTTTCTTTTGAAGGAGTAACAGTGTCAGCTGAAGGAAGCATTTTGGTTTGAATAGAAGTATCTGGAGTATTTTATAATGCACCTGTGTTGGGATTTTGACAAAGCAATGCGATATAAAATTTTGAAATTTTTTTCAGCCTTTGGTAGCATTTTTTGTTTTAACAGGAGAAGCCTTTTTCAACTTTTTCGTGTGCGTAACAAGTTTATAACTATTATATCAGGTGAAGCAGAAATGACTTCACAAACTGGTGCAACAGAGCGTGCAGAAGACATTAATAGATTATTTGAACAACATATTACTGGTGCAGAGTCAGACTGTTTCAAACTAATGCCAGAAGTAGATCATTTAGATCCCATTGAGTGGATATGGTAGATAATTTTTTTGACAGCAGAAGCATAACCATTTCCAGCGGTAGAGTTTTAGATTTTATTAATTTTTGGGCTCTCTGATAAGATTTTTTTTTTAAATTTTATTTTAGTTGAAATGATTTCTTTTTCCTGCTTCTAGACGA
Organism: Argiope bruennichi; assembly: GCF_947563725.1. Taxonomy (NCBI): domain Eukaryota; kingdom Metazoa; phylum Arthropoda; class Arachnida; order Araneae; family Araneidae; genus Argiope; species Argiope bruennichi. The sequence continues at coordinate 92,166,354 of NC_079160.1, forward strand.
AACAGTTCCGAGAGAAATAAATGTGCTCCTCTTTGCAATTCACATACATCTCTTGAGCAATGCAATCAGTACTGTCATGACCGACTTCTACATAATGGGCGCAAGTCAATGTCCCGTGGTAAGAAGATTTAGAATGCCTGAAGCGTTGGCACTTGAAACAATGTAATGGATTGGGAATATAAGGTCTAACAGCAAGGCGCATATAACTAACTTTTATGTGTTCTAGCAATTTAGAGGAATTAAACGTAAAAATTAAATGTTTTGTGTTCAGGAGCTGGCCATCTCTACGTATAGAAATACGCCGTACATGGCTCAAACTCTATATTTATTAATCTTTAGTGATTTCTTCAATCGGAACATTAAACAGCTCCCCACAGGAAATGACTCCTTGGAGGAATTCAGAGATGCATGGGGAGAAACAATAACTGGGATATTTGAAAGTGCTTTCATTTTAACAATCTTTTGGGATTGCTTACAAGAACATATTTCGATCAGTAAATCACCGGACCTGAGCTTTTTAGGGCTTTATACTTCACTTATAGTACTAGTAATGGTCTTTTCTACCAAAAATGGAGAAACTGAATGAAATGTTTCATTAGTGTCAAATAATCTTTTAATTACAAAAAAAAAAAAAAAATGTAGGAGAATTTGTTGCTGTTGAAGTGTTGGAGGTAATTTGTTGCCCACTGAAGGGAGCCCGTACGATATTGATAGAAATTCAGGTCTGACGGCACCGCCCACCATGGAGCCCAGCAAGAGAAAAGCAGCCACCGACTCTGGACATCCCCAGCTTCGGCGCTTACCTTGGTGCTAGCTGGAACCTATACGCTGGGAATCACCCCCGGGGACAGTGACCACTTTAAAGCCAAGCTCAAGAAATTACCCCTTCGCTTGATCCCTAGCAGATTAACCACTCAAGCGGCTAGCTGCCAGCCGATTGATATACCGAGAACCACAGTGCACCGCCCATCTAATGGGTTGCCACGCACGGCCAACACGTGGGGTTTTTGGCTGTCCATAAGAAGCAAGAATCTTGTACAAAAGGATGCTACTTGTTGTACCAATGTGACTGACATGAAGAAAGCTGTCACAACTGCGGTGGTTTAATGTTGTGATTGGGGGGATTTATCCTGCTTTTTTTTAAAAATAAGGTTAGACTTTTACAGAAATTGGTGTCCAAATAAAATTCAAAACCCATTCCCTCTATTTTTTTTTTTTTTTCCAATACTGAAATTTGAGAAAGAAAATTTCTGTTATTTATCCGTGTAGAATCAGGGTGAATACTTAGTACCATGAAATACAACATGACATTAGAAGACGAATTATCTGAAAATATGAATATTTTACATATATTTATACCATTTCAAAGGTTATCTCCAGGAACCTTTGCCAGTCAATGGACGACTTGCCCGAGGCAGCCACTGAATTGATTATAAAACTAAAATTCTAAATTTTATAACTCATTCAGTCTTAAATGACAAGGAATCTACTTTGCCTTCCAGTTTGCTGACAGGATTTCTTTTCCTTTTAATATCTGCATAGGTTACATGACGAATAAAAAAAAAAGAAAAAGTTATAATATCTCGAAGATTGATGAAAAGAGATATTATGTTTTTCACAGCGCGATGATGTCATGTGACTCGTTTCTATTAGGTATGTTCATATATACAAAGAACAGCATATGCAAGACTATTAAAATAGCACAGATTGGGTGTCTGATAATTCGGCAAATGTTTTAGCACTTTAAATGAAATTAAGTATAATCAACATCCCTGGCGAGCTATTATTTGCCAACGAATTCTAAAACCCTCCGCGCTTTTGCGCATGCGTTAGGATGGGTGTAATTCGACAAAATAGGGGTGAGAGAAAAGATGAAAGGAAGAGATGTTTACATTTTACAGTAAAGTAAATTCCGGAAATACGCACATCCTTCCGCGTCTAACCCCTTAGTGAGATGGAATCGTCGAAAAGTGGTCGTCTCAAGATACTGAAACGAACATTAGTATTTACAAACGAATAAAAAGTCTCACGAGTTGATGCGGGAAACAATAACAGAACAATAAATAAAAGCTGAAATTCAAATGTTTAAGATCTTATATATATGATTACCTCCTACTGCTACATAATTTACATATTATATTTTGTAAATATAATTTTTATATTGACAAAAATTAGGAAATGATGCATGCTCTTCTTGAATTATCACATACGAAAGAAAAAATATAATTAATTGAATGCAAATGAGATTTTTATCTTTATTTTAAAAGTAATTTCAATGAATATCTGAACTTTTATTAAACTTGCACAATGCATTTTAATAATTCTGAAGTTTATACAGAATTTGTATTTTAACTTAAGTGAGGAAAAAAAAAAAAACCTTCTTAAGACAAGAGCAATATTTTCTTTATACACTCATCTGCTTAATTTGAGGAAACAGAGTCAATTTGTGGACATAAGATTAGATGTTTCTATTATGCAACTTGCATGAGAATGAAGTTACATTTGCCATTGTGACTATGATTTCATGTTTATTAATCAGTAGGTAAGAATTTATTATTTTTTATGATTTTGTGAATAAAAGGATTCAAAGAAAAACAAATTATAGCATTTTATTATACAAAAATTTAGTAATAGTGCAGTAAAACATCGTTTTTTAATATTCGTTTTCAAAAGTTGTCTATTTAGAATTTATAATAAAATTTGTAGCTTAGATTTAAAATTTTGTTTAGTTAATAATCCTTATAATAATCATTCATTACTTTTTTGTATACATAGTATTGTAATCGTCAAAAGAATCGAGCTCGGGCTTTTGACGAATTTCTATGTTTTTACACCTCCACGATTTCGAAAAGACATATATTTAGAAAAAATCCATCTATCTGTCAGTGCTAACGATAATTCAAAAACGCTTTGAGCTAGACAGATGAAATTTTGTACACGGTTATTATACCAAATTTGTAGATTTCTATTAAATTTTGAGCAAAATAAATAAAATCCAGACTTTAGGCATAAGGTGCCATTTAGTATTTAATTCAAATTAAATAGAATCGACATCCCGGGCGAATTAGCATTAAAAAAGATGAAAAAGCCTCACGATTGCGAGTTGATGTTGAAAACAACAAAAGAATAATAAAATGAATAAAAACTGAAATTCAAATGTTTCATATCTTATATGTATGATTACCTACTCTTCCCACACAACTTATTGCATTTAATATTGTTGAATATCATAAATTTTCTTAAAATTGAATCATATATACTTATAATTAAATACGGATTATCTCTCTTTGGTCACAGAGGTATATAACATGTCTTTTTAGTAAGAAAATGTGACAATAATATAAAAATATCACTGTGAATTTTATTGCTTCAAAATATGACAAAAATATGCAGCTTTTACATCAAAACTATTTTATAAATTCAAAAATGTATAACATTTAAGAACATGGTGTGATTTTTAGCCAAAAGTACTTTTTGGATGGCCACAAGAAACGATAATAAACACTACGATAGGGAAAAAAATTGGGGGAAAATAGATTTGTAAATTACACCAAAATTCCAAAATAATCTAAATTGAATGTTACAATAGAAATTATTAATGTTTTATAATAAAAGAAAGAACACAATAAATTCATAAGAAAAGAAGGCACCTTTTTTTTTAATTTTTTCATAATTTCTGTCAATGTATTTGCCATAAAAAAATGTCTTTCAAATTAGAAATATATATATATATATATATATATATATATATATATATATATATATATATATATATATATATATATATATATATATATATATTTAGAGATATAAAACAAGAACACTTTTAGAAATATAAAAGTGCATAATACAGAAACGTATGCGGATTAAAAAGAAAAGAACAGACTTTTTTCACCGATATACATAAACAAAGCCTTGAAAAGTAAAAATATTAACAAAAGAAATAAATATTAACATATTATATATATATAAACAAAAATTAAGCATGAAGCTGAAAAACAATAAAGTGCAAATAAATAAATAAAAAAACTAACCGGAAACCAAAACGAAAATACAAATTAACAGCAAATATAGATTTATTGTATCGCGATTCATCCTGCACCATGATACCAATACATCGATATTTTTCAAGAACTTATATAAAAAAAATTAATTTTTAAAAATATCGATTTTTTTTGATAAATCGTAAATTGCCGCAACCCTAATCATATCCCTATTACCTGTCTCCGCTATACCTACACCTAAAAGCATAATACTGTTATTGTTGTAACTTATAACACTTTACAAGCCCGCTAACAGTTATCGATTATTTCGGCGATTTAAGCCGAATACGCGCCTCTTTTTTTTCAGTAACACCAACTAGGGCCAAGAGTACGACTTAGCTACCCACACGTCACAACTTTTTTTACGGGCGGACTTCATTCATGCATTCCATTCACTCATCCACAGATTGTAATTTAGATCTGAATCAGAGAACGATCACTTCTGAACCAGTACTCCCAGTGGTATTATTCTCGACATGGAGGACTTTCTGACCACGGCAGATTTATATGTGCGTCAGCCACCATACACACGGAGAGTCTTCGGCCGGCGGGTTCGAACTTGTAACCCAAGGGATGCGAATCCAACGCCCTATCAACCAAGCTAACTTCCACTCACAAGCACACATACCACAAGGTAAAAACACTTCTAATCAACCACTATTGACTCAAAGATATTTATTTCATCCACAATCCATTTCATCTTCAAGGATATATATAAGAACTAAAATCCGAGTCATAGTTTGCTTTTCTCAAATCAATCACCCTTTCTCATAAACCTTTTAATCCATTTACGAGATTCTCGTAGGAAACTGCTATAAAATTAAGCGTCTGTAAATTTCCCTGACAGTGAATGGATTACCGTGATGGACATTCATGCCAAACATTCTGCAACAATAGATAAAGCCATCTGTTTCTATCCTTTTAGTCATATCCATTTTCTCAATTCAAACTAAAATATGCACCCCCATTCTATACAGAAATAAATCATATATCTTTTTTTTTTTTTTTTCTTTCATGGTAGCAAATAAATGTTTCAATTTTGATTTAGGCCAAATGGTGATTTTTACCACTTGTATATGTAATGTTATTGTTGTTCTTTTAAGGAATAGGGCAGAATCAAATAATATCGCCATTATATTCTACAGACGATAAACAAAAAGAATGTTTTCAAAAAATTCACATTTGGCAGCTGTTTATATTTTTAATAATAATTACAAGATTACTATATTTGAAGAGAAATTGTAACCCCAAAAAGTCAACTTTGGCAGCCACACCATATTCTTATATCTAGATTTAACAATAACTTATTATATATATATATATATATATATATATATATATATATATATATATATATATATATATATATATATAAACAAGAATTCATTTATTAATTACAAACTCCTTAGCATAAAGCTTATTCTGTTCTCTCTGACAGATAACAAATCACAAAAAAAATATACATATTTCCATTCAAAAAGGTTTTAAAATTATATATAAAATACAGCAATTCAATCTGTATAAATATAATTATTGCATATACATGCATATTAAGCATTATACCATCACATACTATAAGAAAAAATATATTTTGTGCAAAAATAACACTATAAGAAAAAATACATATTATGCATTGTTATACAAAAATACAGCACAAAATTGCATTTCACTTTGAAATATATTTTTTTGTAATTGTAAGTTAAATTGCTTGTAAGTCGAAGAGAAAGTGTATTATGATTTATTGGTCATTTAAAATTCATAAAAACAATATAACCAAAACTTCAAAAAACAACTGAGCAATTTCAAATTTTAAAAAATGAAAGCAGTGTATGGAATTTTGTGGCCATGATAAGTTTCTAAGCACATAGATTTGAAAATTAAAAATCATAACATAGGTAATTTATCAAATAATTTTTATAAATTACTTATGATCAAAATTTACCATTAAGTTTTATCATTCTGATTTAAAATTTATCAAATGATATTAAAATTTGATTGAACATGTATCATTCATTTTTTAAAAATTTTTCTAGCTGTGTCAACCAAGTGCATATTATTTTACAACAGAGTAATTAATTTCATGGAATAAAGAATTTAATTCATCAAACACATTTCTTTTCTAACAGTTACTCATATATTAGCCAGATTCTTAGGGACTGAGAGATATAAATAAAAAGTTGACTCTAATTGTAACAAGTGGTATAAATATATGCATATTCACTTTATTACTTATACAGGATACTTTTTTTAGCAATAAGAGGGGGAGGGGGAGGGAAATTATCTATCATTTTACAAGTTCTATTTATTCCTCTTTTTGATTTTAGTTAGCATTGAAATGGATATTTGGTATTGTTTTACAAAATATGAGCTTTAATGGCAAAAAGAAAAGGGCAGTTAATAGAAAAGCACAAACAAATGATAAATGAATTTTTTTCCTGATACATTTTCTAGAAAGTGACAACTTTTTGCTTGGAATAGAAAACTAAGATATAGAAAAAAGTGTGTTTCCAAAAGATCTTATAATGAAATAAAAACTTTCAAGTTATCCGAACGGAGTTCTGGATATGTGTAGAACATTTTAATTTACCATGGGGAAGAGACTAATAGCAAGTGACCATGGTTCACCATACAGACAATGAGTAATAAGAACATTCATTAGCGAGTTATCGGAGAAAGGACATAATTTGTAAGGTGATGAGATTTTTTTTAAAATTTCCCCTTATTTACCATATACTAAGAATATATGAAGATAAATCTATTTGGAACTGTTAAGAACAGGAAAAATATATTGAAGAATATTACAAGAAAAAGCTTAAGAGAAAAAACTAAATGTGGAGCAGAATAAAAATACGATTCTGTTCAAAGGGGAGGACGGATGTATTAGTATTAGTATCATGTTATTTGGTTAAATATGGAAGAAAGAGTTTAAAAAGATCCCTTAAAGGATATTTTGAAGCAGCTTAGATTATAATAAATACATGGGAGGTTTTGACAATTTAAACACAAATAAAGATCCATCATTTTGAAAATCTGTAAAAAAGTATTTTTTTAGAATGATGGATATTACTGTCATGAATGACAATGTTTTTACAACAATAAATATGGACTAAAGACGCATTTCTTAAAAGGAAAGTTGTGGAACAAATTTTTGGACTATGAAGGTTATATGCCTGAAAGAAAGTTCACTGCATAAGTATAACCTCTAACTTTAAGATTTAGAATTAAAGTAGAACAGACTATTAACTACTCTAATAAAAATGGGAGAAAATGTTATAGATGATGCACAGTTTCCATATAAATAGTCATAAAAAACTATAAAACAGTAGCATACATCGAATTCATGTTAGATATTGCATACGTCCTTATTTCAAACAATATCATATACTGTCTTCTTTTTGAGATACTGATCCCTTTTCATTATTTTCAAACTTATTTTTTATGAATAAGATTTTTTATAATTTTTATTAATATATGGTATAAAATAGAATCTGTGATTTTTTAGACATTTTTCCATATATATTTATTTAAGATAAGTAAAAAATTTTATAATTCTCAAATTTATTAGTTTATAAAATATTTCAGAAAAATTCTAACAATAAAGTTTTCAAATTAATTCTGCAATGACCTAAATGCTTTTCTCATAAATGGAATAATCCTTCAAATTTAATTTTTATTTATCCCTCAACAAATTTTATTTATGCAAACTTTTTTCTTTAAGTTCTCAGAACACAAATCTTTCATTTACAAAAAGGTTAAATAATAACTTTAAGATAATAAAATTTAAATAATGATACTTTCAATTACAGGTAATTATTTCAACATTTGGATTAAGAACTTTTTCCTTAGAATTAATCTTTAAATGGCTTTTTAAGGTTTGAGTGAATATGCTTTAACATACTCTGCATATGTTCCACTATACCTACAAAGATGGAAATAAATATTGCCTTTTTGTAAAACATGATTTTTCATAAAAACAAATAAGTAATTTTACTTATATTAGTAAATTAATATGTTCCATAATATGAGTATACAAATGTGTTTTCAAAATACTTTTATGAGAAAATGCTTCAACATTCACTTCATAATTCTGGGGTTTCTCTTTAGTATGCATAAAGAGATCAGAATATTATATATATATATTGCAAAAATGATTTTTTATAAAAAACACATACATGCAATTCTACATGTCTCAATATGTATACAAAGATGAAATTACATAGTACCTTTTTGTAAAAATGATTTTTCACACTAACAAATATGCAATTATACTTTTTTAAGTAAAATAATGTGTTACACACTATGAATACGCAAATGTGTTTTCAGATTACCTTTCTGAGAAAATGCTTTAGCACACACTTCACATTTATAGGGTTTCTCTGTAGTATGCATACGGAGATGAGAATACATATGGCTCTTTTGTAAAAATGATTTTTCACAAAAAACGCATGTATGTAGTCTTACTTTTGTATGAGTAAGTAAATGTATTTTCAGATTACCTCTTTGAGAAAATGTTTTGCCACATTCATCACAAACATGTGGCTTTTCTTTAGTATGCATAAGTAAATGCGAGTTTAAATTACTTTGTTGAGAAAATGATTTCTGACAGATCTTACACATATAGGGCCTTTTTTCAGAATGAGTCAGCAAATGTGTTTTCAGATTACCTTTTTGAGTAAATGCTTTGCCACATTCAACACAAACATGTGGCTTTTCTTTAGTGTGAACACGTAAATGTGAATTTAAATTACATTGCTGAGAAAATGATTTCTGACAAATCTTACATACATAGGATTTTTTCTTAGAATGAGTCAGCAAATGTGTTTTCAGATTACCTTTTTGAGTAAATGCTTTGCCACATTCATCACAAACATGTGGCTTTTCTTTAGTATGCATAAGTAAATGCGAGTTTAAATTACTTTGTTGGGAAAATGATTTCTGACAGATCTTACACATATAGGGCCTTTTTTCAGAATGAGTCAGCAAATGTGTTTTCAGATTACCTTTTTGAGTAAATGCTTTGCCACATTCATCACAAACATGTGGCTTTTCTTTAGTATGCATAAGTAAATGCGAGTTTAAATTACTTTGTTGGGAAAATGATTTCTGACAGATCTTACACATATAGGGCCTTTTTTCAGAATGAGTCAGCAAATGTGTTTTCAGATTACCTTTTTGAGTAAATGCTTTGCCACATTCATCACAAACATGTGGCTTTTCTTTAGTGTGAACAAGTAAATGTGAATTTAAATTACATTGCTGAGAAAATGATTTCTGACAAATCTTACATACATAGGATTTTTTCTTAGAATGAGTCAGCAAATGTGTTTTCAGATTACCTTTTTGAGTAAATGCTTTGCCACATTCATCACAAACATGTGGCTTTTCTTTAGTATGCATAAGTAAATGCGAGTTTAAATTACTTTGTTGGGAAAATGATTTCTGACAGATCTTACGCATATAGGGCCTTTTTTCAGAATGAGTCAGCAAATGTGTTTTCAGATTACCTTTTTGAGTAAATGCTTTGCCACATTCATCGCAAGCATGTGGCTTTTCTTTAGTGTGAACAAGTAAATGTGAATTTAAATTACATTGCTGAGAAAATGATTTCTGACAAATCTTACATACATAGGATCTTTTCTTAGAATGAGTCAGCAAATGTGTTTTCAGATTACCTTTTTGAGTAAATGCTTTGCCACATTCATCACAAATATGTGGCTTTTCTTTAGAGTGAATGAGCAAATGCAAATTTAAATTACCTTGCTGAGAAAATGATTTCTGACAGATCTTACAAATATAAGGTTTTTTCTTAGAATGAGTCAGTAAATGTGCATTAAGACTACTAGTTTGAGAAAATTCTTTTTGACATATACTGTATATGTATGATTTTTCTTTTGAATGTGTACGCTTGTGTGACATTAGTTGGCATTTTTGAAAGAATGTTTTTTTGCACTGATTACATTTATAGTTTTTTTCATTCATATGTACAAATGTATGATAGCGTAATGCACTTCCAGAAGAAAACACTTTACTGCATATTTCACACAAATAAGATTTTTCATTTCTGTGTGTAAGAATGTGTTCATTTAAATGACAACGCAATGGAAATTGCTTGTTGCACTGATAACATGAAAATGGATTTTCTTTAGTATGAGTCAACATATGGTATCGAATCACATTTCTAGTTCTACATTTTTTATTACACAGAGGGCACACAGTAGATAAATCTTGATTGTCATAAATAATTTGACAATCAAGAATATCTTTATTACTGACTACATCACATTTATTAGAATTAATATCATTCGACTTACTATCAGTACAAGCAAGACTGGAATTGGGTACTGTCTTCATTCTCAGTAGATAATTTAAAAAAATAAATTATTATTTGATATTTTTTGGAAATCTGGATGAAGCAGCTTTAGACTAATGATCATGTATGAGAACACATTTCATTATCAACACTTACTTCACACGAAATGATGTTTGACATCCAATGATATAACGAATTTTGAAAATCAATCAAACTATTTAAGAAAACTTAGATTACACACTTCATCCTTGCTGTTCAACCATGTAGATCCATAAGATTATTCACATGCAAAATATAAATTATTGTTATATAACTGAAGAAAAAGCAAAGATAATCATAATGTCGAAGCAACGACTCGATTAAACACACGTGGAACTGGGAAACTGGACTCATTCATGTCTCAATGGTTCTAAAGTTGAGTCGTTCCCGATAATTCAATTCGCAAAGAACGGTACATCCAAGTGAACGATATGAACTTGTACCACATTTTCTTATGTCGTTCGTTCGTGAGTGATTGTCTGGATCCAGATATACCAATTCGCGGACATTCGCGAATCAATTTGGTTTGATTCAGAAGAGTGTTTTTATTGGCTTATGCTACAATATAAATTTGGGCTTAAACAGATATAATAAAAACAAATTAAAAAATGGAAATTAATTTCAGATTCCAAATAATAATCATATATCTAAATTTTAGGGGAGGACCTCAGGAAAAGAAATGTAATTTTTTAATAATTTCCATTGAGTGTGAAATTTTGATATCATAAAAGAATTCAATTATTATTATTGTTATGTATTTTTTTCCACATAGCACATGTCGAACATGAAAACTATGTGATGCAATCTCCAGAAAGTTTCATCAGCCATATTCCTGACTTCCGTTACGTCACTTCTGTATAAGTCCTTCGTGTAACATAACAATGGATTTCCTTTTCGATTGGTTAAAATAAGACCGTGCGGCTTGCACATGTTTATTGATACGTCCACATGTTTGTCTATTCAGGTTATTATATGAATACACGATATTTATAAATATAATTTGTTCTCGAATTATTTGCTATAGTACTATTTCTGGTTCAGTGTTTAGATCAGAAGTTACTTGCATACATACCATTGAATTGAATCTCGAGTAAGTGTGATAACTGTCCGGAGTATTTTTCTTATATTGTATATGGTTTTGTTACAAGCTGTTTCGGTTTGTTTTTTTGAATTTTTAAACTTACCTCTGTTAATAGTGTCCATTATTTTACGTTTATTAGTTCAATCATGAAATAATATACAAATAGCATTACATAATCGAAACCTGTCATCGTCGAGATTTAAAAGTAGAGATATATCCATTCTTGAATGATTAATGAAAAACTGCTTTAAAATAAGCTCTGCAACATTTAAAAATGGAAAAGCCGTCTCGATTGTTGGATGTAGAATAACACCTAATTCTTCAGACCATATAATTGGAGCAAGAAATAAGAACAGTGTTTCAATTATTTATTTTGGAATTAAATTTTAACAATTTATGAATTTATTTGAAATTTTTTTTTTTTTTATTTAGCCAGTGAAATAATGATCGGGAAATACAGAGACGAATTCCCAAGTACTTGTCTTACTGTGCTCCATCAGGACAGAACTTAGTTCTTTTATGTCACTTTTTTAAAAGAATTACCATGTGGGAGGGAAACAATACTACTTACTCTCTGTATTTGCCACAAAAATTTTTTTTCTAACTTCTAAATTTTTTTTTTTTTATATTTCTTTCTGTAGAAAAATATGAAAAATTATTTTTTAATTTGGAATACAGGTAATCAAGAACATAAAGTAAGAATAGAGGACATTTTCTATTCAAATTGTGTCAGATGAACATAAAATAAAATTTTTGTCATTATGAATTTCCTAAGCATATGTAGTAGCAGTTAACTATACAAGCATGTTTGGTTTTCTTTATTTCTGTTTGTATCATAGTTACTTTTGTCATCTTATTTATTTGATGGGGATTTTTATTATGTTTAATTTCATTTAAATTCTTTATACTTATTTTAAATTTAATATTTTCCTCAGTAAAATATTTCTAAGTTTCAAATAATGAAAGACATTTAACTCACACTATTTAAGAATCTTTACACTAATTTACTATTTATTTGTTCAATAGAAATGATCTGTTGAGTATATCTTTTTGTTATATTTATGCACTTCCTTAATTTGGGTATGTGATGCCACATAAAATTTAATCCTTAATATAAAAGTTTAAATGGTAAAAATTCAGTTAAACTACTTATATTAAGCATTAGTTTCTAACAGTATAAGAAATTATAAGTATTTGCAAAAACAATAAATTCTCAATTTTAGTTTCATTATGTTGCTAATTATGTTTAAAAATATCTTTTATAAAAACTTTTAATTCTAGAAAAAAATTTCCACACAGTTAAATTGGTATCATACTAGATAACTTTCTGAACTGATAAAAATTTCCTTATGATGAAACTTTGCAAAATTATTGTTTTAAAATTCTTGCATTTTACCTAATTTTTAATTAATTTATTTTTTAAAAAAATACCGGATGGACTCAACATTCTTCAAACTATGCTTTTATCATAATTGATAATTTTAGGTCTGATTAATATATACACAAGATTTACTTTTTGATTAGATTGTTTCTAGGGATTCATAACTTTAGGTAACAAACTTGTTCATTAGGGATACTGATTTTGTTTCATTTAAAATATCTTATTTGTTTACGTACCCAAAGCACCTTTAGTAAGGTATTTCTATCTTCAAATTATAAAAGGCATTTATATTTTAATCTGCAGTTATTACAAAAAAAAAAAAAAAAACAATAAAATATAAGCCAAGTTGAAAAAGCAGTGAAATATTGTTGTACGTCATAATATGAAACCCAACAATGCTTAGAAATAGGTTACATATTCAAAAATTGTCTGATTTCTTTTGAAGTTTCTAACTCCAATAGTAGCTCTCTGCCTGGTAGAGAGCTAATACAAATCCCAATATTTGCATTTATTTTTGTTAATAAATTAATTTCTGAGTGTACTTTTATAACTTGTAGTTGTTTAATTTAAAGAAAACTGTAACTTTATTGTTTGAGCAGTCTAAGAAATCTACCTATTCTTTGCTAATTTATCATGTAGTTCCCAAAATAAAACAATGTATAAAAAAAAAATTTTAATGTCTTCATGCCTTGAAACAATGGAAGGGATTGCAGATAAATATTTAATTATAAAAACTATAATTAATATGATTTTCATTAAAACAGTGGAAAGTATTGCTTCAAATGACACACACAAAAAAACTTTTTTTATATTGTTCTGATTTAGGGGTAAATCAGTAACTAAATTGATATTAATGCTTGTGTATTAACTGTAAATTTTGGACTTGATTGTATGCCATTGATAAACTTAAAGCATAACCATGTGTCATTGACAAAAATAGTCTAAAGATTAACATATGTTTGCTTTTGTTTTGTTTTTTTGTGGGGAAGACAATATGTGGTATGCAGATAATGTACTAGTACTTTGATACAATTGAAAAGATACTAAATTTTAAGAGGACATGTTTTGATATAATTTATTGATGTATTAAAATAGTATAATTTTATTTAATTCCTGATTAATTCAGAGGTTAATAAATGCCATATTGAAGCCTATTGTGATCCTTTTGATGAATATTTTCATCAAATTTATCAGTTCTAGGTGCAATAATTCAATCACATAATTATAACAGCTTAGCTAAATCTCTTTTATTATCAACCCAAATTTAACTCAATATAGATTCTGTAGAGTAATTAAGAGTCGATAGATACCAGGAATGTATTCATTTTAGTAGTTATAAAATTATATTTCATAACAATTTACATACTGATTTAATCTTTGAAAAAATCTGCTAATCTTAGATGAAAAATTAAGTTTAATTTTGGACAAATATAGAATTTGGACCATAATGGAATAAAATTTCACATCTTTTCTATTTTGTTTTGTGAAGCAGCATGCACCAGGTTGTTTAACATTTTCATGAAAACTGTAAGGGAATTACAATAAATTAATAAAAATACCTGGTAATTGCTTACTGATGAATTTTCATCCTTACAAGGGAAGGGCACGGAGTTGAAATCTGAGATCGGGATGAGATGTAGTATAATGATGGTATACATTTATAATGTTCATTCATGAAAATATTAAAACGCAATGTCCAGTCAATTCCGAGAAAATAGTCCTCAAACTTTTGGTAAAGCTTATATGCTGATAACTTGACTCCCGTTTCGATGGCATGATTGTCTAGGTAACTATCTCGTGTGCAGAAGGTCAGGGTTCGAAACCTGACTAGGATTTTTTTTTTTTTCTTTTTCAATAACTTTTATTCAGTTAAAAATTTACAAATATTCTTAATTAATATGTTTTTAATTTTTTCATACAGAATAAATATTTATTATCGAAATTGCATAATAATAAAATTAAAATTTTAAAAGAAAAAAATATAAATACAGATGCATTTTTTAAACAAAATAAAATTATTTAAATTTAATTAACTATTTACAGATAGTTTTAATTAAAATGCTACTTATTTTTATGCAAGTATAAATGTTTATTCTTTTAATGCTTAAATTAAAATTTAATGTTTGAAGGAAAAATAATTAAAAATGTAGCATTAATGGCTACTGATCATTTAACTTGCTTGCATCATTTTCAAACAATTAATTTTCAAATTCTTGGATTTTAATAATAGTAAATTATCATTCTAACTCAACCAAGCTGTATTTATATCAAAAATTGAAGGGAGCAGCTGATATTTGTTAAATATGTATGCAAACATCCCCAACTGCAGTAATCAAAAGAAATAGTAGAGAGCAGGTGTTAATTTATTGAGGCAGATGGTTCAAAGCTGTATTAAGTGTATATAATATTCTTATTTAATGGAACATGATCAAGAAATAAATTCTTGCGAAGATAGTGTAAAAATTCAATCAGTTGTACACAATCAATTGTCATCACTAATTTTTAATAAGATGATAAGGTATGCATGGTACGCTGCCCAACTTTCTGATGAAAGAGAGATATTTTTTAAATGCAAATGAAGTTTGTTTTCCCATAGATCTCTTAAAGAAGCCTTTCTCTTGTGGACAGTCATCATTTATCGGGTGTGCAAGATGCCGAAATATATTTTGTTTCCAATGTTTTTACTATAATTACCATTCTGATTCTTGTATATAATCGAAAGTAAATGTGTATAGAATAATTTTTTAGAAATATTGAATAATTTTTTTTACAATGTGAGTATTTATAATTAATAATTATCACCATTTAGGTTAAATTTGTTACTATTTTTTATTAAATATTACAATTTAAGTATTAAAATAATAAACATTTATCCTTGTATAAAAATAAGTAGCATATTAATTAAAACGAACTGTAAATTGTTAATTAAATTTAGATAATTTTATTTTGTTTAAAAAATGCATCTGAATTTATCATTTTTTTCTTTTAAAATTTTAATTTTATTGTTATGCATTTCGATAATAAATATTTATTCTAGATGAAAGAAATTAAAAACATATTAATTAAGAATATTTGTAAATTTTTAATTGAATAAAAGTTATTAAAAAAAGAAAAATCCTAGCCAGGTTCAAATCCTGACCTGCATACAAGATGGTTACCTAGACAACCATGCCATCGAGATCATCGGAGGGGAGTCAAGTTATCAGTATATAAGCATTACCAAAAGTTTGAAGACCATTTTCTCGAAATTGACTGGTCATTGCCTTTTAATATTTTCATGAATGAACATTCTAAATATATACTACCATTATAGTAAGTCTCATCTCGATCTCAGATTTCAACCCCGTGCCCTCTCCTTGTTAGACTATGTAGTGCAATTTGTATAGTTTTTAATTTTTATGTAAATATCTATGTTAGGGCTCATTTGTATTTAAATCGCATTATTTATAAAAATTCATAAGTGATGTAATATTGCTCATCATGTTTTATCTTTGACATATTTAACTTTATTTTTATAGTGATGTAATATTGCCTCATCATTTTGATATTTGGAACATTTAAGTTACTGACAACAAATAAACTTATTATTAGAACTTGGAAGAGTAGCTTGGTATTTTTATCTTTCAGTGTTTATGTTGAGATTATTTATTTCATTTATTTTATAGTGATGTTTCATTATATGTAAGTCTGAAAAAAGTTAATATTAATTTGGAAAAGATAAAAATTCTAGCCAACTTATTAAATGGGAAAATGTTTTTGAATGATGCATATCAATTTTATTCCCATACAAAATAAATAAATAAAATTACTTCCTTTTAGATTGCTATTTTTTTTTTTTTTTTTTTTTTTTTTTTTTTTTTGTCAATTTATGAAGAAACTATGTTTTATTATATCTTAGATTTATTTATTGTTTTTTAAAAAATATTCAGTTATGTATATAATTTTCTAAAAAATTCGAAATATTTTATTGGGAAATATTTGAAACAAGTTTTTCTTTTCCCCTATTTTACTTTTGTTGCCCATTCTTTCATTTCATGTGTGAATGTGTTCATGTTATATGTGAATGATTCGGAAACTAAAATCATTATTATATAGTAATAATTTACTTGAAAAGTATAGTAATAGATAAAATCATATTTATTTTACTGTAAATATTCTTTTACTTCCAAGAACATTCTTGTTTTATTTAAAATTTGCCGCCTTTGACAGCCAAATTTTTTAATTAAATATTTTATGTAACTTGGTCTTGTAATAGTTTCTTCAGTAAAATATTTTGAAACATCAATTGTTTATAATCATATAACTTGTACTATTATGGTTGTTGTATCTTTGTATCTCTAATTTTTTCTCAGCTCCCATAAAATGAGAATTTCAATTTAAAGTGGAAGTAATTTTTTTGCTGAAATTAAATTTAAAAAATATATAAATGCAAAAAAAAAAAAAAAAAATCATTCAGCATTGATATTTTATTGTAGTACATAATAATATTCATAATTTATGCAGCATCTCACATTATTCAATAAAAATGAATCAGATTCATCATAAAATTCAATTTTTAAAATTACTTTCATAATTATTTAAATGACATAAATAATATTTTATTTTATTTCAGTTAATATATATAGTTAAAAAATTATACATTATAAATTTTATGCAGTTCGTATTATATTCTGTGAAATGTTCTTGACATTCTAATGTTTAAATAAAAGAGAAAAGAAGTTTCTATCTTCTCTGATCTGTCTGGTTGGTTTATGAATTTTTGATTATTAGAATTTTTGAACAATCAACTTTTTTATAATCTTAGGCCAATCAGCTTTGGGAATCTGAACACTGATTGACATATCTTCTTTGAGACCATCAATAGAGTGGTCTAAAATTATGTGTTTTTATAAGATAGTAATATTCAGGTTGTCATTTAGTTTTTGTCACAAGGGCATGGATCTTTCTTTTTATTTAAAATTATTCCTTTAGCAACCAACTGATCCATTTGGAATATTGACTATATTTAATTTTCTTGAAATTTTTAATAAAGCAACATTTGTTTTATGCTACATTTTCAATTTATCAAATATTTAAGAATATTTTATATACATACAAATAACTGCATATAGGTTGAGTTAATTTTTTAAAAATAACTACTTTCATAAATATCTTAATTTCTTTAATGTGAACATACTTTTTCACTTTCATTTCTTTTTATTACAGCATTACTTATATTCTAAAAATATTTTACTGGCTCTTTTATTACATATTTAGAAGGGATGTCATCCTAACATGTTAGCTAAAGTAATAGTGCCTTTAATTCAATCATGCAATTATTGTTATCTTCGTAAAATGAATTGATTCTTGTTATTTGCATACTAACTGTAACTAAATGCTGTTGACAAAGTAAATAATTTTGCTTTAATTTCACAATTGAATCAACAATTTCTTCTTGCTATTTTAATGACAGCTAAATTATTTATTTTGGTATTGTGCCTATGTCAGTGGCATAGCAATTGGAGGCTTGAAGGAGGAATCTGATACCTTGGGTATCAGTCTTCGTGCCATGGAGTCAAAACACTAATGTGTTTATGTCATATTTTAAAAGGCAGATATGGTGAAAGAATATAAAAAGCAATATTAAGCAGTATGCTATTTATTCATGCTATACAACTTGATGGTGAAGAATGAAAATATTTTGTAATCTAGATGCTATTTTCCTTTACTCTGCCACTGCCTCATGGATATTTATTTGATGTACCAGCTATCACTAGTTTAAGAAAAATGAAAAACTTGTTTAAAATCATCATTATTACTCATTATTGTAATCCTTTTCTTGTAGATTTGCATGCTTACTACAAAATGGCTGAAGCTGTTCCAGAATACATTGATTTTCCTAAAACCGAGGAACAAACTTTAAAATTTTGGAAGGATATTGAAGCTTTTAAAAATTGTTTGAAGCAGTCTAAAGGAAAGCCAAGGTATATTTTTGCAGTATTATTTTGTTTTATAGAAAACTTTGTAATTTTTTTGTTGTGATGAATTATTTTTCTAAGAAAATGTAATAATCTGTAGAAATTCTTAAAAATATCAAAATAAATTTTCGTGTATTTTATGCTGATTGTAAAATATTATATCTGTCTTAATTTTCCTATGAGCAATGGGATCCATCTCAATTTCTAAAATTGCGTAATTGGAAGGGGGAAAGTCAACCATCTAACTCTCCGACCCGCCACGAAGTCACACGGATTTAAACCATAAAACTGAATGACCGGACCGCCGCAACAGCAACATTGGCAGGAACCTAAGGGCCGTCACCAGCCACAGTACAACCCTCTCCGAAGGAAGTATGACCCATCATCGATGGGAGGAGTCAGATCCCCCACCTATTAGTGTACCCTTCAGGGTGGCGAGATCCAATTACCATGCCGGAAGCATCTCGTCCTCATTTCGATTTGCCCCCCCCCCCCCCGGATTTTGGAAGGGGAAAAACTCGACTTTCACCAATCAATAACAAATGAGATACATCTGGAAGAAAATTAGAAGAATTTATTAAATATCCATTTTTTTGTTTAATTCAATTTACATTTTGCTGAAAATGTTATATGTATTTCTTTTTCTTTTTTCAGTCTTTTTTAATATCTGTTCTAAATAAAGCTAAACTTTCTTTAAATATATTTCTACGTATGTCTTAAGTTTAAATTTTGACAATTCACTATTATGTAATATTTAATCATATATAGTTCTATAATATAAAATATTTTATTAAACAATATCTATTTCTATAATATATAACATATGACATAATATTACAGAAATATTTGATTTTGAAATATTTGTACAAAAATGTATGCTTCAACAAAAAATAAAAATAATAATTTTAAAAAATTAAAAAATAAAATTTTGAAATTTAAATTCATATTAAAATGCATTGTATATATAAATTTTAATTTTATACACAATTTTGTATTAGTGACTGCAACACTTGCTGCTGAAATTTAATAGTAACATTCTCTTTAGGTACACATTTTATGATGGCCCACCCTTTGCTACTGGTCTTCCACACTATGGCCATATTCTTGCAGGAACTATTAAAGACATTGTAACTCGATTTGCCCATCAGACAGGACATCATGTGGAGAGACGTTTTGGATGGGATTGTCATGGACTTCCAGTGGTTTGTAATATTTTTAAATAATTTATTACAATTTTTTTATTGCTGACCTTTATGTTTTTGCTCTTGTATTAACTGGCAAAATTTCAATGTTGTTACTTTTTAATAATAAAAACTTTAAATGATTAATTCTGTCTTTTATTTTTGAATACCTCCAACAATGCCCTACAGCAAGAAGTAGAAAAAAATGATGAGTTCAACATGATCATATTTATTATTATCCTATTATTACTCTGCATCTTTTTCTAAGTTTTATATTCATTTCTTTAAACAAATGCATTAATCTGTGTGAATTTGTTTTACTGTCTAGTTCAGAATTATATTATAGCAAGCTTTTAATAAGCTATTAATTTAGATTTTATTATTTCTTGAAATCAAGTCTTTGAAAATACAATTTTGGAACTTATTTAATACTAGCCGCCTTTGGCGACCAGCCGGTTCACTAGTCTTAATGCTCGTTAAATTTTTAATAATTAAATATTTTATGTAACTCCTATTTTGATAGCTTCTTCATCAAAATATTTTAAAGCTTCAAATTTTGATAGTTATATAATTTATTCAAAATATTATAAAGGCCTTCAGCCATAACGTAATATGTATCTCTCTAATTTTCTGTTACTCCCGTAGAATTTATGCTTTAAATTAAAGTGGAAATGGTTAAATTGCAATTAATATAAGAACATTTTTTACTGAAACGAAGCATTTTTTGATATGAGCAAAGTTGCTGAGTATTTAAACCTTATGGGCACTAAAGAATATCTTTCTAAATTTATGTAATATCTCAAGAAGTTTCCTACAAAATTTTCTCAGATTCATCATGAACAGATCAATTAGCAATGTTTAGTTTTAAATGTATCAAACACTAAAAAAATAAATAGAGTCTTTTGAAATAATAGGGCGGAAACATGTTAAGTCTTTAAAATCAAGGCCGTATCCATTGAAAACAGAATCAGACAGTCAGAACACAATTCGCATGCGTGAATTTTCACCGCCAATTATGGTAACGCAAATGCGTGAATTTTCTACGCCAGTTGGGGTAACGCTGGGCAGATTAGAAATTTTTCATTTCCTTTATACTGTTTTATTTTAATTCAAAAGTACTGCAGAATGAATCTGAAAGATCAATTAATTAACAATGTTTAATTTTAAATGCATCAAGCACTAAGAAAATAAACAGAATCGTTTGAAATAATCGGCCGAAAGTATGTTAAGCCTATTCTCGTTAGCGTGGGAGGAAAAAACTGAAGCCTTACTCATTTGGCAGTGGGGAAATGAAAAGATTTTTTGGCAGGAAAGTTAGTTTTTAATTAATAATTAAAATTCTAATTAAACATTCAAAAAAAGGGACCCCAGGTGCACATTCCCAACCTCCAAGGTATGCATGTGCCAAATTTGGTAGCTGTAGGTCAAACAGTCTGGCCTGTAGAGCGCCAACACGCACACACACATTGAGCTTTATACAAGTATGGATTTGCTGTTACTTAGTAACTTATATCTTTTATATACTTATAAATTTTTTAATAACTTGTGTCTTTAATGTTTCTGACTGATAATGCATTCTTATATGTCATTATTTTAAATATCTCTAAGTTTCCTGGATATTAAAAGATTTCTGATTTTACAATGTTAATTCTTACAAATTTGTAATTGTAGAAGAAATATTTCTATGTGTAATAGGTTTTATAGTGGTTTCTATTTGAACCATACATGATGAAATTTAAACAATACATACACACTTATGGAAAATTGCATGCAATTTTAATTGATAGTAAAAGTACTGAAAATTACTGTATCAATTTCATACTGAAATAATTTACATACAGCATCTTATTTGATTTTTTTCTTCACTTTTGCAGAAATAAGGCATGTAATACTTTCCTGATTTCTTAGTTAAATGAAAAGAATTATTGATATTATATTTACATTCCAAGTTTATGATTCTTTATCAAATAGTATTGCAAATTTCATATATATATTGGGTTTATATAGATTTGAAATTTGTGCCTAAAGTTGCTGTGTGAACTTTTCTTTTTTTCCTTTGTGTGTGTGGGCGGGGAGGAGGAAGTAATCTTTGGGTATGAATGGATATGTAGTAAAAAAAGAAAAAGTTTATTTATTTTCCAGTTGTGTTGTAATAGCAGCTACTTAGTTCTAAATTAATAAAACTATAAAAAATTTAATCAGTGGTATTTATTATATTAGTTGTTTTATGAAAGGTTTAAGGCCGTGGCCTGGTGGTAAGGTGTCGACTTCGGAACCGGAGGGTTTCAGGTTCGAGATCCGATTCCACTGAAGAACCATCGTGTAAGGGGGTCAGTTGCACGTTAAATCCGTCCTGACCAAACGTCCTCCCGCTGGTGTGGAGAGGGAGGTGCCAGCTCAGGTGTCGTCCTCGTCATCTGACCGCGATTCAAAATTACGAGATCCGTCCCAAAATAACCCAAGTGTTGCTTCAAACGGGACATTAATATAACTAAACTAAACTAAAACTTATGAAAGGTTTATAATGTGTTAAGACTGTAATGATTCACTAAGAAAATAATGATTCAATAAATTTTTTCTAGTTATAGAACGATATGCTTGCAATAAAGCTCGTGAAATTTATAAATATGTGGAATGTTTTCTCAGTATCTTATGTTATTTTACATTTTATGGTTCCCCTTTCTTAACATGCAATTAGGAAGAAACAACTAAATTTGTTAACATTAACAATTGATGGTAATTCTGGTGAATTGAGTTTCATTTGTATTAAGTTAATAAATGCTTTTATTTATGTTTTTTTATAATTATCTCATTTTTTTTTATCATCTAGTATGTACATTGAAATTTATCTGACACCCACTAACACCATCTTTCCTCTTATTGACTCATATTATGAATTATGAGTAAATTTTTAAAACTGAGATTATTAAAAGAAATGTTTTGGGAAGAAACAATTTTTTTCTCCTCCGGTGTCATTAATTCTGGGTTTTTTTTTTTTTTTTTTTTTAATTGTAAAATAGCTGTTACCCGGCATGTTGCTAACGCAGAAGAAATAATTTTAGAAATATCATTTGAAATAGTTATTTTGTTTAAATAAGATTGATAAAAAGAATATTTATTTTCTTGTTGAAAATGAATATGTTCATTGGAATTGAACGATACATAAAGAAGTATAAATAATATTTATTCTCTCTATATATTTTTTAAAATTTTATTATTCAAATGCTTTAGGGTAGACAATTTTTTATCGCAATCGGTATGTACGGCTGAGCATAAGGTATGAACAAACAAAAATTCATTTTTATATATTGGATATAATAACTGTACCATGCCTATAACCTTAGGACAGGTACAAATAATAAGTTGGCCAGGTTTCATTGCAATCAGTTGAATGGTACGGCAACGCATGAGGTACGAACAAACACAAATTCATTTTTATATATTAGATTTTATATTTAACATTATGAAATTGCTTTTTAATTATATTAAGGTGTGTGGCGAATTTTCCCTTTGATGACTATGCCAAAAATTTATTTTTTTATTTTCTTTTAGGAATATGAGATTGATAAGACTTTAGGCATTAAAGGCCCTAGTGATGTTGAGAAACTTGGCATAGAAAATTACAACAATGAATGCAGAAAGATTGTGATGCGTTATGCTTCGGAATGGGAGGTAACGGCATTCAGTATTTTCATTTGATAAAATATTTAATGCCTGTGATTTCTTATTGTATTTTAATTTGTTAGTAACATTGTATGTTTAAAAGAATAAAGAAGACATGCACTGAGTGTAAAGTAATGGAATGGGATTTTTAAAATATAATGTTAAAGGGCTTGAAATTTGAATTGATGTATCTTATCTAAGATATTATTCTCTTGTAATTAGGAGAGTATTAAAATAAGTGTTTATGAAACTGGGAAAACTTATAAAAATAAAAGTAATGCGAGTTTTCTTCTGTATATGAGTAGTAAAACAGTCTTGAGTAGAGCTTTTTAAAAAGATTACTTAATCGGTTTTAAATAATTCAGGAAAATATTAATGATCATTCAGCAAACAAATTTCGGATCAGTGTAAATATTTTATGTATGTTGTTTTTAAATTACTACTTCAAACCAACAACAAAATAAATGTTTGAATTTTATAAATTTCCTTAAATTAAAGTTCTTCAAGCATATTCTTTGAACTTATTTGTCTTATATAAATATTAATATATCTTTCTAGACCTTTCAGACTGAAAAATTTAAATGTCAGGATTGAAAAATGTAATACTTGAATTCCATATGAAAAAAAGTATTTATTTTAATGATCAGCAAGCAAGTTGTAATATAATATTGTAAAAAACAATGCATATTATTCTCCAAAAAATTTCATTTTTAATGCTATTCTAGATTTTATTCAAAATTTTAATAGTTGAGACAGTTAATAATTAAAAAAAATTCTTATATTTTATTCCTTGTGTTTGTTACTTCTAATTTTCACAAAATTTAATCCCGTGCAAGTTTTTCTTGAGAGGTAAAAATCAAAACTAAAATATTTCTTAAAAATATAATAAGAATATTTCATATTCTTGTCATTTTTTTCTATTCCGTTTGAATATTTGCTTATTTTTATTAATAAAGTCCAATTCATGAACTTTTTTCCCCCTCCTTTTCTAGACAATTGTTAGTCGCATGGGAAGATGGATCGATTTCGAAAATGACTACAAGACTTTGTACCCCTCATTTATGGAAAGTGTGTGGTATGTTTTCAAGCAGCTCTACAATAAGGGACTTGTGTATCGTGGAGTAAAGGTACACATTTCTGAATAAATATTTTTATTTCAGTTTTGAATAAATATTTTTATTTCAGTATATGATAAATTTGTAAAGTTAAAAATAATTGATTTTCTGATCTTTACTTTAATGAGTGTATGTCCACTGTAAAGTTGAAAGTTTATATGTGAATATCTACTGATCAAAATATAATTTTCTTATTAATAAAAATATTTATTGTTTATTTATAAATAAATAATTAATAAAAAATATTTTATTATTTGAAAATGATTATTTAAATCGTATTTTCTATGAGATGTAATTGTGATTGTTATTAATTTTGTATATTTTCCATAAATCTAAATGCTTTCATTAACATTACATTAAAATGTGAATAAGTTTTCTTTTTATAATTAGATATCAATCAGAAACAAAGCCTAACATTCCAAAAGTATATCTTATTTGAATCATTTAATTTGTGGATGTATATATATATATATGTTTGGCAAATTATTTTGATAAATGTTATGCTGGTATCTTTCTCTGACTGCTTGCTATCATCATGAAATATATATATATAATTCAAGACTGGTTTGAAAGGTTTTATTCTTGTCTATATTTTCAATGAATCATTTTATAGAATTATGATTTTAAAAAAACAAAACTTCATTAATTTTGAGCCGTGAGGTAAATGTGTCTAGTTAATGAAATCTGTCATTTTTATTTTCACTTTGATTCTTTTCAACAATCAGAATAGGAATTATTAATATCTTTTCAAATAAATCATACTATTCTAAATATTTGTTTTAGAACTAAAACAATTAAATTTTCCTTTCTTATTAGAAATTGTTTTTTTTTTGTTTGTTGTTGTTTTAATAAAATTAATATATCCTTTTAATAGATAATGGGAACATAAAATGGTAAAATGAGAGAATTATTGAATTCTACTTTGGACTAATTTGCTCAGTTTCTTGTACATACTTTATTTAGGATGATTTGAAAATATGTAGCCAAATTGGAAAGATGATAGAGAAAACCAAGATAAATTTTATTTAAATATTAACAACGTATATAGTTTTAAAATTATTTAATATCAGATATATTAAAAAGATTGAAAGAAAAAATTTTAAAAAAAGTGGTTATACTATAATAAATCTTTTAATGACTTGTATATATATATATTAGGTACACAAGGATTGATATTCAAATGACACTGTAGGCTTGAATTTTCTATTACATATTTTTCTCCGCTCTCCTCGTTATATTTGATTTTAAAAAGCAAAATGAAAATGCAACATTATGTCTTCTTAGAATGTCCTAACCCTCTCTTCCTAGAATTGATGAATGGAATTATTACTCTCAAGTACCTCCATGATACCATGCTTTATACAACATGCATTGCATTGTTTTCTGAATGTACATTTAAAAAAAAAATCCAACAAATTTCTTGCTGCTATTGAGTTTGGTAGCAAAATATTAATTTTGTAGCTGATAGCAGTATTTGATATGATGCTTTTCACTGCCCTCTAATCCCTAATACCTTTGGAGTTCAGGGACCACTAATAATTAGAAAATCTGAGTACTTTTGCAGGCATCTTTTGTTTATGATGTCTTCAAATAATTTTTACATCATCCCTCATTTCTCTGAACCCTTAAAGGTGAGTAATGCTAATGAACAAAACATTTGCTTGGAGTATTCAATCTGTCATACTGAAGGAATTCTTGCAGAAATATTTAGGCATTCGGACATTTACCAGACTTTACATGAAAGGATGTTTTTAGCTTTTCAGTATTGAAAGAGTTTAAAAATTTTTCAAGAGTTACATTATCAAAATGGAATCATTAAATTTTGAAATCAATGATTTCAAAGCCTAATTTGGACTAAAACATTTTCTGACTGCAGAAAAATAGCATTTCTTGATTTATATTCCATTGGGGGAAAACAAAAAATTTGTTTTAACATTTTTTACAAGAGGTTTTTTTTTTTTTTTTTTTTTTAAAGCATCCTGTATACTGTACTAAGGGTAATTAAAATTTGTACCTACATTTTTATTTAGGTGATGCCATTTTCAACAGCTTGTAGCACACCCCTATCTAATTTTGAATCAGGCCAGAATTATAAGGAGGTGGTGGACCCTGCAGGTGAGTTTATTTCAGCATTTATATGTTTACCTATTATTCTTTGGTATTTTTTTTAAAACTCATTTGCTACTTTTGCTTTTCTTTCACTCTCTCTTTATTAAAAAAAATTGTAATCCAATTAAAAAAAGAGTTAGATTTAGATTAAAATGCTCTGTTGTGAATAACATTAAAAATAATAAACTCATATCCGTGATATTTCTCAAATTAACATGACAGAGAATATTCTTATTTAAAGTGCATAATTGCAGAAAGATTGTGATTAAGATACCTCTGCTACGATGAACATTATAGATCATAATCTCATATTCAAGATATATTTTAAATTACCATGATATTCTTATTTAAAGTGGATAATTGAAAGTGAATATGTTTAAATTGCTAGTTTTCTTGGACTGATAGTTGGATGCATTTTTCTACTATTTTAAGAATTTCTATTTTGATATCTGTCAGTATAATATAAATTATTGCTTGAAACTTAATTTACTTTTTTTTAACAAATATCTGAATATATTTACATTAAATACACTTTTGTTTATGTAATAATTCCCATGAAAATTGTGATAGTCCTATAATAATAAATATAAATTCCTTAGTGCAGTTATACTTTAAATTAACACAATGATGCACTAAATAGACGAATCTTAGCCTTGTTTCAGTTTAACAAAACATAATTTGAAAACTGTGTTGCGATATAGTTATATTAATGCATGTCTTCTGAAAATCCTGGTAAGTTATTGCAGGTCTTCTCTATGTTATAAAATGATGTGGAGATCTCCTATTTTACTTCTGATTTGTTTTAAACTGGTTCTGTGCAGTGGGTATTTTATATTTATTTAAAACATAAATTTTATAATTTTAAAAAGCACTTCAAATTATAGTATTTTTGATGAATGTTTAAAGTATATTTAAAAGTTGAAAATTTTATTTTACAGATTCTCTTAATTTTATATTCTTAAATGTTGCTGTATTGTATTTTTAATCAAGAATTTGAAATCTTATTTTATTTTCATTGAAATGTACAAGTGCCATCAAAAGTTTTTTCTATTGTAATTTAATTAACCTGACCATGTTAGTTCTTAAATGTCTATTGAGTTTTTATATAGTGTTTCAAAGAAGTATTTTCTTAAGCATTTGTACTGAAGTAATTGAGTTTTCAAATATTAAATTAATTCTATCATTGTATTCATTTGGATCGAAGAAAATGTGGAGTATTAATATTAATTGATTTTATTAGTATTTCATATACTCAGTTAGTTTCCAATAAGTGTAGCTGATCTTAAATCATTGTTTGATATGCTGTTATGTAATATTTTGAAAACTGATTATTTGCTTGCTATTATAGGATAGGGATCATATTAAACACAAGTTAATGATATAATCATTTTGGATAATTTCAGGAGTATGAATGTTACCTTTTATCTTTTGATTGATTACTAATTCTTTACAAAAAGCTTCATGACTTGGATGCCACACTTTTGTATTCTCAATACTTTTAAGGTTTATTTTGATGAGATATGTTTATTTGCAGTGATTGTCAGTTTCCCATTAGACAAGGATCCTAGTGTTTCTTTAATTGCCTGGACCACCACTCCTTGGACATTGCCAAGCAATATGTCTATTTGTCTCAATCCAGATGAGGACTATGTCAAAGTCAGAGGTAAGTTTTCATTGAAAACTAATATATAATAAGTATAAGTTTTCATTCAAAACTTATTATACTTTTCTTAATATTATATAATTATGAAATATTTTTTTAATATCTGTTAAATTTTGAACTAATTTTCCTTGTATGGTTACTCTATTTCTTTGCTGTTTGGTTCAAGAAATTTTTAGTAACTGTTACTTGCTGCTGGCAATGATACTGATTATAAAGTTTTAAAGCATTCCAAAATCAGTGCTAAAATATTCTTATTTGCATCTTTTTTTTACCCTATGATTATTACTCTGCATATTGATTGATATAACATGCATACCATAAATGATAATATAAAGTAATCATTTATGATATGAGATAATCATTTACAATATAAGATCATCATTTATATCATTTACAAATATAAAAATGAGATATCTAAATGGAAATTTCATTTTGTGTGCACATGCAACTTCACATTAAAATCGTTAACTCTACATTGACCGACTGACTACATTGAAAAATTTCATAAATTCTTACAAGAAAAAAAATTAATTAAGCAAATAAATATTTATTTAATTTTTTATCTTTTTAATATAAAACTCGACTAAGATTTTCTTTATTATTGTTTTTTTTACCAGTAAAAAGATATCAGTACTTATATGGCCATCATCACTTTAATCAATTCTCGATTTATCATAAGTCAACTTTATAACGAAGTTGTGCAAACATTAGTTCTAATCATTTCTAAAAGTTTTTTGTAGTGAGTTATATATTTGTTGTAGGGGAATGAATTTTCTTTGCTTTTGTACATGGTTGATCTATTGACATCTTCTTTTACTCTTATGCTTTGCTCTGATTGACTTTATTATTATTATTTGGAACATACCTATTTCTTTATAATTTTTTTTGTTTATTTTGTAAATGTATAATTTTTAATTAATTTTATTAACTTGATGTGAATATGTGATTAACATAATTTTAATATTCATTTTTTTAAATAAGAATTTTTCAATTGAAATGTAGATATTCCTAATTTGTTTTCTTTTTAAATTTTTGGATTGTTCCTTCTAGCACATCTTTAAGAAGCCAAAACGAGCATTGATATACAATCAATAAATAAACTAACATGTTTGCTTCTATTATGTTTAAATACTGACATTCTTTTTAAAAAATATTCTGCATTCACTTGCAGAAATATATAGTTTTTTTTTTTTTTAATGGATTGAAGCATGTTATTGTTTCAGATAACTCAACTGAAAAGGTATATATAATGATGGAGGCCAGATTAGAGGCTTTGTTCAAGAATGAGTCTGAATATACTGTCTTAGAAAAGTAAGATTTTTAAAAATCAAAACAAAACGGATAATGTAACAAATAATAAGTTAAGACAGATAATATAACATTTTTAATGTATATTTTAATCACTTTCTTGTTCTGCATTCATTTTTAACATTAATACGATTTTCTCTCCATGAAATAAATTATTATTGAATTTATTGAACTAAAATTTTTAATTTTTGTTGTCTATCATGTGAAATTATTTTACAATGTTTTCATACTTTAAAAGTATAGTTATGTTCTTTTAAACTATATATACTCTTAAACTTGGAGTTAAATTGCAGTTTTTTTTCCAAGAGTGCTAAATTTCCACAAAAAGGTATTCTCGCTTTTTTTTACTTTATTCTTAACATTTTTTTCATTATTTCCTTCACCTGAAAGAAAGCCATGTTCAATGCTATTTCAATTTTAGTTTTAGGCTAGAAAATTAATATATAGAATTTATTTTAATATTTTTGATTTCCAAATTAATTTAATGGCAATTTTAAGAAATAGAATTTTAAATATCTACTGAATGATTAGAATTTGCATTTATATTTATAATAAGTTATACTTCTTCAGAACTTTTTTGACAAGGAACACTTTACTCTGTCAGACCTTTTTTTGAATTTTTCTAAAAAACTGAACCTATAAATCTGAACCTTTTGATGACTGAACAAATTGAATTATGTTCTGGGAATTCTTTGTTTTCATACTGTTTCATACCTCTTAAAAAACATTTATCTCTATGTAGGAGGGATTTAAAATGAATTGTTGTACAATAAAGCAATCATATTAAAAAAATAACTTTTGAAGATTTGACTTCATACTTTCATTTTAGATATATAGATTTACAATGGTTTTGCATTCTGATTTTTAAAGTTCTTCCTTCATTTGCAATATTTTTTATTGATCCTTCCAAATTAAGTCCAAGTAATAAATAATATAAGTAGTTTCCTATTATTTACATTCCTCTTTCCTAAGTTTACATCATTTTTTCTCTGAACTCTTAATGGGGATATGTTTATTGATTGACAAATTATGTCATTTATCAATCAATATAGCTCCACTAAAGATAATCATTCAAGGAAATCCTAATATTTTGGATTTCCTTGATATATTTTGATGCAAGTTGTGTAAAATGTAATGAATGTTGATAATTATGAAATGTAATTTTATCTATGTTTAAGCTTGCCATAATATAAATTTATTCAATAATTCATATCTTTTATATGGTGATATCTGGAACAAATTAAATTATGTAATAAAATATTATACTAAATATCTCAAATAAATACAATTAATTTAATTCAGATTTACATTTTAATATAATTTAAAAAAATTTTACATTATAATGTTTTTGAATTTTTTAGGCCATTTCTGATTGAATATGAATTTTCATAATACACTTACATAACAACTGTCACTTATTAAAAATTTTCATTCAGCAAAGACAGTTCTGTAAATAGCCAAAAATGAAACAATATTTTAATATAGAATTGCTTCATATTTACTGGAAAATGATTTTTATTTATAGGTTCAAGGGTAAAACTTTGGAGGGCTGTGGTTATGAACCCCTCTTTCCATATTTTAAACAGGTATAAAAAAAATTTATCTTTTGTCATTTTCTATTTTTATTAAATGATAATTTGAATTCATATACTTCTTTATCTATAGTACAAAAGTCGCGGTGCATTCCGAGTATTGTGTGATATGTATGTTACCAGAGAAAGTGGTACTGGGGCTGTTCATCAAGCACCTTACTTTGGGGAGGTAAATATTGATTGTATTTAATTTATATGTATTAGATGAGATTTTGTATTTCTGAAGCTTTGATTTAATTTCAATAAAACCAGCCAGTTTTGCATTTCATTTAAACATGAGGGACATTTTCTAAACTTCATGTGCACTTCTACTTGTAATTTAAAAAAAAAAAATTGTTTAAAAATTTTCCCATGAGTATGAAAGATTTGTAACTCCTGTGCTTTTAATATATTATAAGATTCAAAGATACCTAGGATTTTAAAGATTGGATCACAAAAAGTGAATTGATACATTTCAAAACGTTTTCCTCAGAACTGGAAGTCTCGTGATCAAAAGGATTAACACTGAATGGTTAAGCCTAATTATTAACTACCTTTCAAAATTATTGTGAATGTTTTGAAAATTTTCTTTTCCACAGCTAAGAAAATTATATAAACACTAATTGCTTAGTACTTTTTAGGATTTTTTTGAAAAATATTTATTTATTTTTATTTTGCATGTGTAATTAAATATTTTGATATTAGATCAAAAAATTCAATTGTATTTTTATAATGAATAAAAGTTAGTATAAAATCAGTTAACAACACATTAATAATATTAATAGGTTAGTGACGCATTCTAGAACTGCATTAATTAATGTTAAACTATTGATAAATGTGAATATACATGCATGGATGCATATTTTGAAAATGAAAATAATAAGTTTTAGGTTTTAATTTTTCTTGTGAATAACCATTACTATTATTCTTCCCATATTTATTTTCAACAAAAATTATGATTCTCAACTCCCTCTCCCCCCCCCCTTTCTTTTAGGATGATTACCGTGTATGCTTAGCCAATGGTGTTATCACCAAGGATCAAGAGATAGTATGCCCTCTTGATTTAAGTGGACAATTTGTAGATCCTGTCATTGATTTCAAAGGACAGTATGTAAAGGTAAAATCTTTTTTTTTTTTTGCTATAAAAAATTAGATTACATATTAACAAGTAGACATAATTTTCATTAGGTGCTCTTAAATGTGTTGCCCATTAACTAGTTCATATAGGATACATTTAATTTAAGCATTTTAGTTAACATTTATATATATATATATATATATATATATATATATATATATATATAATATATATATACTGAGTAAAGCAGTAGAAAACTATTATTGTAAAATGTTGTTTGATTAAATATTTATATATATATATTTTTGAGTTATCATAGGTTAAATGATAACCATCATGGGTACTCTGGTAAACGTTTTTCCATTATTTTAAAACACTGCTATCAGTGTACTAAAATCTGAATGGTATAATTAATCACATAATATTGTTTTATATAAGGATGATTTTCCACATTTTGCACCAATGATATAAATTCATTCCCTTTCTGAAATATACTTTTTCGACTCTCAATTATTTGCACAACTCATTTTTTATTGAAGATTTTGCCTGAAATTCATAATTTTTCATGATTTCTTAAAATGTGAAGGATAATCCTGACAGCTTTAATACTGGTGGTCAAAGGAATAAGGTTGATATTTTTTAAAAAATATTGAAGATTCTTATTTTTAAAGTATAAATTTGATTAAGTAATTATCTCTCTACTAAAAATAAAATTTTTATTATGTTTTTATAATTATATTATATTTTTATAATTTAAAATTTTTATTATATATAGAATGAAAATGCGCACCTCAGAGTGATTTAAAAAAAAATTTATTAATTAAAAATTAATCTTTTTTTTCTCGATAATTTCTTAGAATATTTTTGTACAAAAAGGATTTTCTTTAACTTTTTTATAGTTTAAAAAATTATCTTTTCTACAATATCAGTTTAGTTGCTTTAAAATTTTTATGTGAAGGTTTTTTTTTTTTATATAGCAATATTCTTATTGTTGTAAATAAAGCCCAAATAGTTTTCATTGTTTCTACTAATCATTCATTTTTGGTTCCTCCCTGCCCCCCTCTTCTTCTATTGTTGGCAATCAAACTATGAAGATTTTCATTTTTTATGTTGAAATCTGATAAACACATGCTCTTAATAAAAATTTTAAATGCTGTGGCAATCAGCTAAGATTTAACTTCAAAGATAAGCAAGTTTTTAACTCTGACATCTTTAGTATGTGTTCTTTTAGCTTGAATTCTTGTTTTTTTATTAAAATATGCTGACTTTTTTCTGTTTGAATCAGGGAAACTGGTTGAAATATAATCATTTCCCTTTCAAAATTAAACATAAAAATTTTAATGAAATTAATAGAAAATTAGAAAGGCATATAACACAATAGAATATAACAATATAATTGTATAGACCTGCTAAATTAGTGCAAATTACATTATTGAAATTTAAAATTTATAAATATTTTGTTGATGAAGCTGCTAAAACTAACAAGGAGAAGGCACAGGTTGGAAAATTGAGTTTGACATGGAATTTTTTATGACGGTAAGATATTCATTCATTAAAATTTTAAAGTGAATTCCCAGAAAATAACCCTTAAACTTTGAGCACAGCTTAAATATTAGCAATTTATAACTGTTATTGACCGTCCTGTACAGTTAATATGACTGTACAGGACGTTAAGTGACTGTCCAGTACACTTAATATAGAGTTTTTGTTTTTTCATCCTTGAGACCAGGGTTCAATACTGAATTCATTTCCTTTCAAAAATATTTCAAATTAACAATTTACAAATAGTTTTAATCAATATGTCTTTCATTTCTTTATACAGAATTCCTAATTCTTCCAATTATTATCTTAACTCTTGAATTATAATTTAATTTGTAAATGAAAAATGATTAGTAATTTAAATGTATTTTTAACTATTCAAAATCATTTAAATTAAAATATCAGTTTATCGATAGTTTCAATTATCGATGTTATTCACTTTTTTAAGCAAAAATTGTTTTCTCTTTTAATATGCAAATTATAATTTAAATCTTAAAAGCAATAAATTATAAATATAGATGCATTTTTTTAATTATAAAAATATTTAAATTAAATTAATAATTTATAGATAGTTTCGGTTAATACAGGGGTGTTCCGGGGATTTTGAACTTCGATACCCGGAAATTCCGGGGATCGTCGTTCAAAAGGAATAATAATGAATTATTTATTTTGATCTGGGTAATTTTGTTTGCTTTGAAAGCAGAAAACGCAAGGTCAGTGTGTGTGGTGAAAACTTTTCCTTTCTTTCTCCAAAGGCAGTGATAATGCGTGAAAAGGGGGAAAAAACTTCTTTTTTGTTCTTTCCTTATTGCGAGTTATGACTCATTCCCCTGGTTCTCGGACATTCTCTTCTGGATTCTTTTCGGCAAGTGGGTTCAAAGGTCTTATCTCTCCTGGCGTGGCGCCAATAAGTAGAGAAGGGGGATTTTTCGCCGTATTAGCTATTTGTCATTGATCGCTTCGCAACTTTTTTTTCTCCGCTGTGTAAAATTTTCGTTTCATTTATTGATGCACGTGTAAATTTTTCGTTTCGTTTATTGAAATATTTTTTTATTTATGTACGCAAGAGAATTTCACTATGAAATTTCTCGATATAAATAGTGATATTATATAATTAGAAGAAGGTGTCCGGAATGCATTTAGGTGGAATTGGATTGAACGGAGAGATGGTAATGGGGATACCATCGGCACATGGTGCAAGAAAATAAATGTTGCTGGACAAGCATATTGTGTTTTTTGTAACTCACTGCTGAAGTATGGTAGGGAAGGATTCAAGGCTTTCACAAATCATTCTAAAACTGTGACGCACATAAAATATTCAAAGTGCATTAGACATTCAATGACTTTAAGTAATTATGCTAATTCAAAAAATACTGATGACTTACTGGAGACTGATGCTCGGCCATCGGATATAGTGACAAGAAAAGCATGCCAAGAGGTATTAATAACTTCGTTTATCGCCGAGAATTCTCTTTCTGTCAATGTAGCTCCCAATTTAATTGAACTCTGCAAACAGTCGAGGCGCGATCAGACGGCACTAAACTCGTTGGAAATGTCCAGGACTGCTGCATGTTATAAGATGAAATATGGGCTCGCAAAAACTATTAAGGAAAATATCATTAAAACTTTAAAGGAGACTCCATTTTCTCTAAATTTGGATGAAAGTACTAGCAATGCTCAAGAAAGTATACTGGCAATATTGGTGCAGTTTTATGACAACAATCAAAATGAAGTTGTAGTTCATCATTTTGCATCTCTTAAGATGGAATCTTGCAATTCAGAAGCTGTTTTTAAAGCAGTTGTTAATACTGTTGAAGATAATAATATTCCATGGACAAACTTAATTAGTGTATTAATGGACTCATGTAACACCATGTGTGGAAAAAAAAAGGGTATTGAAACCGGACTACGATCAAACAAAGCACCCCACTTATTAGATATTGATGGTGACACATGTCACACAGCTAATAACTGTGCAAAAAAATTTGCTTCTTGTTTTGATAGATACTTAGAAGATTTGTTTGATGACATCTATTTTGATATGAAAAGCTGCAGTAAAAGAGAATTTTTTCAAAATCTGTGAATCCCTTGCCATTAAAAAACTTAAGCCCTTGAAGAGACCAGACCATAGGTGGGTGTACATTTTATGTGTTTTAGAAAGAATCAAAGATCTGTGGGATGCTCTTATTGCATTTTATTTTCACTACTTGGATAAAACTGATAAAGGGGATTATTTTTCTTATGTTGAGACTGTATACAATAAAAGAAATATTTCTGCAGCTCAAAAAAAAAATTGTTGAAGGGGTGTATTCTTGCTTGCATTTCCAACAACTCACAAAGGATGCTTTAGCTCGGATAAAAAGAATACTAAATGGTTATTTGTTATGCAAAACAAAACTTTATTGCATATGGCAGTATATTCAGCAGTATTACCAGAGTTCAACACATATATTAAATTATTTGAAACAAAAAAACCAATGCTTCATTTAATACATTCCAGTATTTATAAATTGATGGCAAAATTTTTCTCTTTTTTTATGAAGCCAGAAAATATAGAGTTCACATCTTATGATGATTTATTAAAGGTTGATGTCACAAATCCAGAATTCCATCTACCTAGCAAAGTAATATTTACTGGTGCAGAAGCTTCCACTCTCCTGAAGAAATTATCAAAAAATCATCCAATAGCAAAAGAATTCCAAATTTCTCTGATGAAAGCTTATACTAATACAGCACAGCATATGAAACAGAAATTACCCCTTAAAAATTCATATCTAATTAGTTTTACAGCATTAGATCCAGAGCTAAGAGGTAAAACCAGTACAATATTAGCTTTTGAAAAATTATCACCTTTTATGTCCCATATTTTTAGTGATAATGAAAAGTCAAAAGTAGAAGCTGAAATAAGGTTATACCAGAATGATATTGATATCACCAAAGAAATGCTCTACACATCTGATGAAAGTGGAAATCAAGTCAAGTGTACAATTGATAAATATTGGTCTAAAGTTTTTAATTTAAAAAATGATTTCACAAATGATTATAAGTATCCTACATTGGCTAAATTGGTCAAAGCCTGCCTTAGCTGCTTCCATGGCCCATTAGTGGAAAGTGCATTCAACTTAATGGATACACTTGTCACTGACTATAGAACCTCTCTTAAGATTGATTCCCTAGATGCAGTGCAGACTATTAAATATGATTTAATGGCTTCTAAAGAAACCTCATGTGAAAAATATGGCTCAAAAAATCTAATGACTGATCCAATTCACTAAGATCTCTTACTCAATATGAACAGAAATTGGAAAACATATCAAGAGGACTTAAAAACATGTATTTCAGATGAGTCACCTATAAAAGTCTCTGAAAAACCTTCTACATTAGCAGAAAAGCAAACTGCTTCTACCTCTGCATGTGCAGTTCTCGAGGAAATTTCTTCAACTGTAAATGAGGAAAATAAAAGTCAACCTTCCTGCAATTATGAAGTTCACCACAAAAGAAAGACAAGCCCACAAACATCAGAAAATAAAAAAAAGCAGCAGAAATTAGATAATTTTTTTTTAAAGAATTAATTCAGGTAATTTAAAATATTTACATAAAATGTAGTAGTTTATATGTTTAAAAATTTATGGTTATTAATTTTGCAAAAAAAAGTAATTCATTGAACTTTTATAATTAGGTCATTCAATACTTCATAATTGTAATTTTTCATTCCCCCCCCCCCCTTCTCGAAACTCCAAAATGTCGGTAGTAAGACCGTAAAAGTTTCAGGGGATTTTTTGGGGTCCCACAAACACCCCTGTTAATATGTTATTCTCTTTTATTAAAAATAATTTTCATACTCCATAATGTTTTAATTATGATTTAATTTTTAAGCAGGAAAATTACTACAAATATAACTTAAGTGATGATAAATATTAATTATAATTACTGGCATAAAAAAAAAAAATTTTAATCAGTATTTCAAGAAATTTTTTCTACATTCATTAAATTTTAATGATATAAGAGATCCAAAATGGTATTTATTGTAGAATCATTGGAAAACAACACACATTTAAATATCTTACACAATTGATAACTAATGATTGTTCACAAGAGCATCATTAAATAAATCTGTTAGAAAACAAGTTTCATTTATATTCAAAAATATTTTTCTTTTGTCTGAAAGCTGGGCAGTGTACCAAGCATCACATATCATGTTCTTAAAAATTTTGGACCGCCTGCCTATTAATGGCGGTTTACTATTTCTTTCCAATTTTAATAGAGAAGGTTTGCCAATATGTTTAATAAATTATTAGCTTTTCTCTTTAATTTTTGATATAAATTTGGTTTTGTTGAGTTAGAACAAAAACTTTACTATGGTAAAAGTCATAAAATTTTAAACTTTTGATATTATGCATATATTAACTATCTAAATTATTAATCATCTTTAAAATTACATTTATAAATATTGTAACATTTAAAAATTTAATTATAATTCAAATACCATGATTTGAGCATAATTTTGCATAATAATTTAATAACATATTAAATTGAATATTAGTGATTCATTAAAATAAACATTATCATGATTAGTTATGTATTAAATTAAGCACTATTAAAATTAGTAATATTTTTAATTGAATATATATTGTTATTAATTCAATTTAAATAATTCTATATATATATATATTTAAAACCACATCTAAATTATCATTTTTTAAAAATATTTTATGATTTTAGTAGTTTGTTTTCTTGGAATTTACTAGTTATTATGCTTTAAAATTTTAATGAATGAATAACCTGAAGGTATATATATTACCATCATACAAAATCCCATTCCAAACTTAATTTTCCTGTCCTCTCCTTGTAAGTTACTTACTAAAGATTCAGTCAAAATCTTAGCTAACTAATAATTCAAGCAAACTAGCTAGTTGCCAAAAGGGAATTGTATACAATGTTTGATAAATTTATGTAAGCAAGCTTATTACCATGTGTTTATAATTTTTGAACTTATTCTTTGTTTATTGTTAGGTAATACTTACAAAAATAAATAACATTTTAACATTTCTTTTCTTTGAATTTTTATCCATCTTGTTCAAACGCTACTTAATTTTATCATGCTTTATAAAAATATTTCTGTATTAAGAAATTGTAATAAAAAATATTATAATAATGGTATTGTGAAACTTTTATAATTTATTTTTCCCATGTGCTTAAGAACACATCTGATAAAAATCTATTGTTAGTCATTAAATTGATCATAACATTAATTTTTTATTGTTTTCATTTATTTTTTTGCCAGTAGTCGTATATCAAAAATGAAAAATACGAGACTGTATAATAAATTATTTAATTTCATAGTAAAGCAACCCAGTATTGATTTGTTTAGTTAATTAAAATTTGTTATTAATTCATTAGCATATATAGATGCATTTTGCATTTGCAAATCCTTTTTTTAAAAAGTAAATCATATGTAAAATAATTTTGATTCACATTTTTTTTAATGTAATAAATTTTCAGTCTCATAAGAAAAATATCATTTAGTACTTGACTTTCTGAATAATACCCTTTCTGTATTTTAGGATGCTGATAAAAATATTATCAAACATCTTAAATCTATAGGGCGTCTAGTCCATCAAAGCACTACCAAACACAGTTACCCATTTTGTTGGCGTTCTGAAACACCACTTATCTATCGTGCTGTGCCTTCCTGGTTCATTCGAGTGGAACACATGAGGGATCAGCTGGTTGCTTCTAACCAGGAAACTTACTGGTAAATAAACCCATTTGTGTTCTGCAGATGAAATGTAGTAGTTAAACTAATGGTTAATAAAAAGATGGTCATGGAGAAAAAATTTTTAATATGCATCACATTTGTTAACATAATTACCTTAAATACAAAAATTTTTCTTTTCTAAAAAATGTTTCTTATGATGTCTCTTAAAATTTATGCCTCTGAGTATTAATCAGCCTTTCTCATTTAATATGTCACTATATTGTTCAGTGGAAGGACAGAAATGAACGAGGTATCTTCATTCTACATAAATATAGAAATAACAAAGCACAGTTAAAATGTATATTAAACAGCATTTACAGCAACTCGTTAATAAAACAATTGTAACAGCACAAAGTGATAAGAGAGAAATTATAGGAGAAAAATTTTGTTCAACTGCTCACCTCTTTCAATTTGTTTCTTCTCCCAACAGATTACTCTAACACAGCACAATTGACTATCCACTTTGTTTCGCAGTTTTGTATAGTTTATAAAATAGGGTACAAAAGCTGCTAGAATAAATGATGCAGCTTCAATCCTAATGGAACTGACTCCAAGATTTTTTTGTAGCTTCTAAATTCTATAATTTTGTTTCTCAAGCTGAGAGTTATTAATCTGATATCTATTAAGAGCTATCTGTAAAACTATCTTCACTACAAGGAGATTTACTGTGTAGGAAAGCAACATTACTAGTTTGTAACAATATTAACCACCTCAGATTCTCATCCAAAGAAAGCTTTGAATCTCTGCGAGAGTGAAAGATAGATTTTATTTATAAAATTTAATCATTTATGAGTTAAAAAAATATGTAGCAAGTATTTTTAATTTTTAACTTTCCTTTAAACTTGTTTTATGCATTAGTTCACCATATAGTGTAAAACTATTGATTTGGTGAATAATAAAATGGAGAACTTAATGATTTCAGGGTTCCTGATTTTGTAAAAGAAAAAAGATTTGGCAACTGGTTGAGTGAAGCAAGAGATTGGGCTGTATCACGGAACAGATACTGGGGCACACCCATTCCTCTTTGGATTAGTGATGACGGAGAAGAAGTAAGATATGAAAAATGTTTTTGTGTTATAATATTTCGATTGTTTATTCTATATGTAGCTAATAAAATTTTAAGTTTTGAAAAATGAAATTCAAAAGTGGATAAATCCAAGTTTGTGATATGTTGTCATATACTTAGTAGTGTAAAGAATTTTTTACTTGAATTTTATTTAAAGAAAATGTAAAATTAAAATGCAAAATTAACTTCTTTGAAATAGAACATAATAAAATTGGGGAAAAGAGTAATCAAGCCAATTAAAAAAAATTCAAGAAAATTATTTCT
Organism: Argiope bruennichi; assembly: GCF_947563725.1. NCBI lineage: Eukaryota > Metazoa > Arthropoda > Arachnida > Araneae > Araneidae > Argiope > Argiope bruennichi. The sequence goes on from NC_079160.1 coordinate 92,207,480, forward strand.
AATTTTTAAATGTATCAATTTTAAGATTAAAAATGTATTTAAATTTTGTATCTTAAATATATAATATACAAATTTTATATCATTATTAGGTGCAGTATATTTAGTATTTTATTTTTATTTTTTTTATTTTTATTTATTTATTTATTTTTTGCTTTAAAATTTCTTTCTAAACAAAGTATATTATTGTATAAGTAATTAGTATTCTGATACATATTCTTGAATTAGAACTTATTGTGATTAAGCTAAAGCTTTGAATTGCTATTTCATAAACAGAAAGATAAAAGTTTATATTTAATTTCTGGTATTCATTTATGCATTAAAATATTATTTGCCATTAAAACTGAATTATATAACAATCTGTTGTATTTAATAAATATTGTATTCTCTTAAAATTGCCAATGATGAAGCTAGGCAGTGTGTATAACATGCACATATCTTATAAAAATCTGAAAATGAAACATCAGAATATGAAAGTTAAACTATTTTTAAAGCTGTCTGATACATATAAGAACTAAAGTAAAAATAAATAGCAAAATATGTGTTTGGTTAATATTTATTGATTTTTCTCTTTTTGTCCATAATAAAAAATACAATTTTCGTGTCATTTATTAAATTAACAAAATAAATGTTATCATATAGATTTTTATTTGTGATGAAAACAATAACTGAGTGTGCACAGTTTGATATGAGTGTGATAGAAGAAAATGATACTGTTATTTAATAACTCGAGAAACTTTGGCTCATTCCTCTTTTATCAGATATTTATTTATTTTATATTCAAAGCATTTATTAAGAATTGACAATTTTTAGACTATAAAATATCTATTTATGTAGCTGATATAATCAGTTTACTGTAAGTGCTAAGGGTACTAGAAGTACATAGGTTAAAATTAGAACAAAAATGTGAAGTGCTTTTGTTTGTGATAAATTATGTAAATTAGATCAAAGGGGGTTTTTTTTCTCCACTTGTTGCAACTATATCAAGTGTATTAGCCAGCTTCATACTTTGTATATCAAGAAAGTTATGTCTGTAATTTTATTTTTCGTTCATTTTTGTATCTATCAGATTTGAATAAACTGGAGAAATAATTTTTAGAATTTTTTAACCAAAATGACGCTTTATGAGGATTATCTTATTGTTATTTATAATGATAATGCTTTTCAAGTATTAATGATAAATGTTTTTTTAATATATAGTATGATATTAAAATATTTCTGACATATTGTACTTTGAAATCTTATACCCAATGTTTAAGCAATGATTCGAATCAAATAATTAACTTGATTATTTAAGAACATAAATATTAAAAAGATATACTTTTATCCAAAAATTGACTGTTTTTTGTTTGTAAAAAAAATGAAAGTATATCATTATAGTTTTGTAAATATTTTATTTATTTTTAAAGCAATTAAAAATAATAAATCTGAACTCAAAAATTATTTGTTATCAATATATATTTTCAGACAAATTTTTGTTGTAAGCATAATTATGGCTTATTATATTCATTTCTAGAGTATAAATTATGCTTTGCCCATAGCAAATTTTTGATAAAAAATTTTCAGGTGGTTTGTGTTGGCTCTATTGAAGAACTGGAAAAATTGACTAATCAGAAAATCACAGATATTCACCGGGAATCGTAAGTGAAGTTTTAATTATTTTAAATTTCTATGATGTTGCACATTTTTTTCCCTTGTTTATCAATTTGAAACTGTTCACAGTTTACTGTAAATGCACTTTGTGACCAATCATTAATTCATGTCAGTAGATAAGGTTTTAAAACCTCCTATAAGGGAAGAATAAAAAAGCATGTGCATTGTACACAATAATTTGATAAATTGAGAATACTTATTAAAGAATTTAATTTTGTAAAGTTAAAAAACTGTCTTTATCTGAATTTATTCTTGAATGAAAAGTGTAGCATTAATTTATATTAAACTATCATTACACAGTTTAGAGAATCCCGTTGCATAAGAATTCTTCTGATGTCATTTGTTATACAGCTCTGAATATTACACTCCGTATATTTAATAAGAGCCGTATTAAATTTTTTTAAAGTTGTAATTCAGGATTTCTTTAAACTGTGGTCTTCAACTGCAAAAACAGTGCACATGGCTCTTAAGGTTGTAAAAAAGGTTCATAATAAGTATCTTGACTAGGTTCTTCAATGTTAAAAAAATCAAATTAGTTTGAAAAGTATCATTAAAATTTGCCTAATATAAATGTTATCTAAACTTCTTTTTGTTCAATAATAGTTTATACTTTTGTTTTCTTATATTATACAATTGGTACTGTGAAAAATTTGTTATTAAAAAGAGATTGCAAGAATTTTAAGTTTGAAATGTGGCCAGAAATGAAAAATACTAAAAAAGTTATTTGATAAATAATAATTAACATTGTTTACTGCACATATTTTAAATAACGTTGCTCCATTTTCAGATGATTAACTAAACTGTGTTTGGTTTATGTATTACTTAACATTAAAATCTTATTTCAGTGTGGATGGATTGACCATTCCTTCATCTCGAGGCAAGGGCCCTTTGCATCGAGTCCGTGAGGTATTTGATTGTTGGTTTGAAAGTGGAAGCATGCCTTATGCACAGGTTCATTATCCTTTTGAAAATGTCAAAGAATTCAGTGAAGGTTTTCCAGCTGACTTCATTGCAGAAGGAGTAGATCAAACTCGTGGGTGGTAAGTAATGAAGAATTTTCGAGTATTAAGGAGATAGCTGTTCCAATAAGACAGCTGACTTAAATAATTTATATTGTTCCTTGTATCAATGTAAAACTTTGGAACTAAGCTATTTATAATAAACCAAATATTATGTAGAAAAGACTAATTATTATGAAATTTTTAGAATTTGGGGGGAAAAATTTAAAAATTGTGACTGAAAATAATTTTGATTTGTATTATTTGAGTAACTAAAAAAGAAATTCTTGGATGATGATGAGAAGTTTTTCTCTTATTATAGCAAAATTTTTTTTCATTTAATTCTGTTTAAAATTTGATAAAAAAAAAAAAAGTTTATGTGCTGTTTTCTCTGCATTTTAGTTGCAAAAAAAAAAAAAATCCATTTTTAAAGGTCTTGTATGGAATTGCTTTAAAATGATTTTTTTTTTAAATTTCAGGTAATTATTGCTTGGGGGGGGAGGGGGAGACATTATATCATCTTCATGATTAAGAGACAATGCAATAATGATATATTTAGCATTTATCTAAACATTGAATTAATCTTCAAGATACTCTACTCTACCTAGGGATGAAATTTATGTCAAGGGCAAGCAGATCTGCCTTTTTTTGTTATATTTGATTACTTAGTATTATGATTCAAATTTGATTAAACATTTATTGGAATGTTTGTTATTTTAATGTTAATAGATTATTTTATTTAGGTTCTACACTCTGTTAGTGATTTCCACTGCATTATATGGAAAAGCTCCTTTTAAAAATGTTATTGTGAATGGATTAGTATTAGCAAGGTATGTAAATTAATTTAAAAGTATTTCTATCATTTTTTTTGTTGTTGTTGTTGCATGCCATTATCTAAATAACAAAAATCAAATAAACTATGCTGTTTCTTTTTCTCTTCTTCCTCTGGTCATCTTCACTAAAAACATTTGCCCCTTTAAAATTGAAATGAACTCGCATTAAGAACATTATTTTGAATATATTTGAAATAAAATTTTTTCAAAATATTAACTACTAATTCTTGAACTATTTTTCTATCTCCCCCCCCCCTTCTAAGAGCAGGTTTTTGGTGAAATAATTTTAATTATATTACTATTTCACAATCTTATATACGAAAATTCAATTAAGTAGCTGCAAAGTATATGCCTAATATTTATATTAATTTTTCATATTTCACTTATTTAAATGCTATTTTACAATAGTGTCTTTGAAATTATTGGTTCAATATTTGACTGATAATTTTAAAGCAGAATTTATTCATCCTTGAGTTTTTATGAACTGTTCGGTATTGTGTGTGTGCGGTGTGCGTTGTTTGTCATTTTGTTATCACTACATACATAGATAGAAACTTTACATTTGTGCAGTCTTTATATGTGTTCAAAATATTTTATATTTAAAATTTTACTCACTATGTCATAAAGTATTTTCTTTTTTGAACTTAATTTTTTTTTAAAAATTATGTGCTGAAAATAAATTTCCATTGTTTTTTTTAAAATTGTTCTAAATTTATTAATTTACTTTTAATAAAAATAAACTTATTTTAATAAAATGTCATTTTAATTTAATACAACTTACTGCTTTGCTATTTATTGTTAGAGCAATATGATGATTGGAAAATTCTTCAGTGTTTCTTAGAGATTGCATGTATTATGTTTTGTTTATGTAAATTATTTTTAAGTTTTGCAACATATTTTTCATTTTGATGTTTTCAGAAAATCATAGTAACTTTTTTTGCGACTTTCCTTTTAGTGACCGACAAAAAATGAGTAAGCGTAAGAAAAATTATCCTGATCCATTGGAAGTCGTTAATAAATATGGAGCAGATGCTCTAAGGTAAAATAATAAATCTTTTGACAATGTGCTTTAGATTTTTATATGAACTCCTAATACTATTTTATTTTCAAATGTGAGATTTTATTTATTTTGCTTTTGCATATATAAAATTATAACATCTGTTTAGTGATTGGTTTTATTTTAATTATGTAACAGCATTCTTGAAATTTTGTTATTTTAAAACTTTTATTTGCAAATTGAATAGTTGAATTAAAATTTTGTTTATTATTTGTTGGAGAGGATTTATCATTATACCTGTTTTTAAATATATTTATAACCATATTGGTGTTTTACTTTAATTTATCAGCTTATAAAAGTAAACTGCCAATAGCTTGACAAATTGTAAGAATAAAAAAGTCCAAATCCAAATAATTGTGTTTAAAAACATTTTTTTGCAGGCTGTATCTGATTAATTCTCCTGTTGTGAGAGCTGAAGTTCTATGCTTTAAAGAAGAAGGTGTGCGTGATATATTAAAAGATGTATTTCTTCCATGGTATAATTCTTATCGATTCTTAGTTCAAAACATTCATATGTATGAACAGGTAAGTGTTTGTGATTAATATTTTAAAATTTAATTTCTGTGAATCTTGTTATTTAGATGGTTAGCAGTATGTATTGAACATTGTTCTATCAGTTTTGAAGTTAATTTTTTGATTTCTATTATATTATTCTGAGCTTTATTAGAAACAGATAAGTTGTTTGTATAGTTTCTGATTTTGGAATGCTTCATCAATTTGAATCTTTATCTATATTTTGAAATGTATAACCATTTTTAGTATTTTAAAATAATTTTGATTTTTTTTTTAAATATGTACCCATTATAGACTGAAACCTATTTAATAAATATCTTGTTTTAATTTTTTTCACAAAAGTCTGATTATTATAACTTGAATTGGCATTTGTACTTACTGAGAATAAGTTTGTCGTGTTCAACTAATTGTTTTGAAAGTTAGAATTCTTTAGAAAATTAAAAATGTATATAACTTTTCCTTTCCTTTATTAAAAAAAAGGGGGAGGGGTATGAGCAAAATCATATCTTTATTTTCCATTTCATTTATATCATTTTGATAAATATGTATTTCATTGTTTATCATGTTTTAGTTGTGTGCCCCATAAAAAATTATTTTTTTTACTGCTTTTTAATTCGACTTTATAAGAGAGCATTCCTATTTATGTGCACTTTCTTATATATTTTTCCATTTTTGCAGACCATTAGTTTTATAATTTTATATAGAAATAAATGAGTTTTGATTAATACATCTTGCCTCCCTATGATATTTTTTTAAGCTATGTCAGTCTGTTAAATACTCATCAATTATTTGTATTTAATTCAACGTTTATGCATAACTTCTTTATCAAAATGGGTTGCTGCTGAAATAGGATTTTGTTATGTGCAAGAGCCAAAGTTATTTTTTTAATCTGTGTTAGCCTATCAGCTTCTAAATTATAAAAAAAGCATTTGCTGAAAATTATTGTGGGAGGCTGTTTTTTAACTTTAGTATGGTTGGTTTTGTACTGTGTGTTTATGCAACTTCACTAACATTGACTCTTACACACATTGAATTTCTGAAGAAATGAAGAGAAATGTCAAAAATGCAATGAAAATTTTTGTTTTCTGCAATTTTAATTTTGATTTTAACTAATTATTTTTTTTTATTTTATTTTATTTATTTATTTTCAGAATTGGAATGCTAAATTCATATACTCTGAAGAAATGCATGACAATGTGAATACTGAGAATCTAATGGATTGTTGGATTTTGTCTTTTACCCAGAGCTTGGTAGCGTTTGTTTCCAAGGAAATGAAAGGTTGGCGAGAGTAATTTTATACCTTATTGCTTTAATTTCAAGAAATCATCTTTTAACCATTTTTGTATTTGTAGTTTTTAGTGCTGAATATTTGCAATGCAGTAAAATGATTATCTGGTTCTTTGTTAATAAGCCACAAAATCAAATCTTTCTTTTTTTAATTGTTTAGTAAAATTACATCTTTTTTCAGAAAATGTTGTGAAAATGCATATTGATTTTCATAATACAAAATTTGTGAAATGTTTTTACGGGAAATGATTAGCTGCTTAAGGAGTTAATTAGGGATGGGAGAGGGTAAATAAAGACATTTCCATTTTGATGGTTATATGAATAAATTCCATGCAATTTTATGGGTGGGGGTAAATGGCTATGTAAACATATAAAAAATGCTCGTATGATTGAGTTAATGTTTTGTAATTTAATGTTTTTTATTTATTATTCAAGTTTTTGATTTTTTGATGTGCTCATGATCTCAATGAACTTGGATAACCCAGTTTCTCTTGTATCTTTAAGTTATTTTAGTTTTTTAATTTACCAATAATTATTTCTTGTAGCATTTTTTAAAATCTTGCATCATCATTCGAATTTTAATAAATAGGAATTTCTAATTCTTCATTTAGTTCTAAATAGGCATTTGCTTTTGCTACCAGAATTTTTCTATTGCAAATATTTTGTAAATGGATTTTAATATTTTTACTTACTTTTAACTCCCCCTCCCCTTAAATATTATCATTTTTTTATATCTGTTATCAAAATCTTGAAAAAAATGTTCTGCTAAAAAAAAAAAAGAGGAAATGCTAGGAGGAGTGTGTTTTGTATTTTCAAAATTTACTAAATTATGTTTTTGAGGAATATAGAAATAAATAGAAGCACAGCTGTTTTCTATTTCCTGACTTGCAACATATGATTTGCAATGCCATTCTATCAGTTTACTAAAAAAAATATATATATTTCAAACAGGGATTTAAATGTAAGCAAATTTGTATTATGTTCTGTTATCATATACAACTCTTAAGCAATCTTGCTGAAATTTATAATATGGATTAATTTAATCTAATTCCTAATATAACTTTTTCATCTTTTAAATTTCAATTTACTTTTTATTGAAAAGAATTTTTTAGTAATTACATTATAATTTTTTTTTTCAGTTGAATGATTTTCATGCTTTTATTTTGTTCTTTTGGATTGTTTTAGAAGTCAAATTAATCAAATTTCTTGTTAAGCAATTTTTTATTTTATTTCTTTGCAGCTTATCGTTTGTATACTGTTGTGCCTAGGTTAGTGAAGTTTGTAGATCATCTTACCAACTGGTATGTGCGCATGAACAGGAGAAGATTGAAGGTAAACATTTTAATTAGCAAAAAAAAAAAAAAAAAAAAAACTTTAGTATATTGTCTATTAATAAAATCCATCTAAAAAACTTATTATGAATTTCAAAAATTCAAACTGATATTGGATTTATTTTTTAATTATGAAAAGTTGAGCAAATATATATATATATATATATATATCTTCTTTAGGATTTTAAGGGCTTTTCAAAAAATTTGCATTCTTTTTTATTGTTTTCTTCCATTTTTATATATAAAATTGTGTCCCAACCTATTCAGTAATTTATTTATGGACTTATCAACACATAATTGAAATCATGAACTAAGAAACTTGAAAATGGGATGGGCAATCAACTTATTGATTAATCAGTTACTGAGAAATATAATTTGTTTAACTTTAACTGTCAGTCTTATTTGAAATCTTTTTTTATTAATGATAAGCTGCAAAAGACACTGATTTACTGAAGAATTGATAATTAAAGCAACATCAAATTCCTTGATATTTGTGGTATATATAATAATCTGTAGTTTACTGTTATGTGCCTTACCATTTTGTAAATTTTATTTATTATATATTATTGCTATTATTATTATATATTTTGCACTGCAAATTCCAGAAATGAAGACATCTTTGTGTGAAAAATTTTATGCTGAAGTGTAGATGTTGACTTTTAAAACATTTTGAATCTTTGAAATGAGTGATTCCATTCTTAATCTTTCTGCTAATAACTCATTTTATTACAGGGTGATGGTGGTCAAGAGGATTGCAAAACAGCTTTGGAAACTCTATTTTCTGTTCTTTACACAATGATCAGAATGATGGTAACATTTTAAAAATTATATTAAGTGATTAAACGTATTTAAAATTATGTTGAATTACAAATTATGTTGTCTCATACCTTCCAACAACTATGAAATTTCCATAGATGCTACAAAAATTAAATGAAAACTACGAAGTTAGCAGATATGTAGTAAAAAATTATAAAGAACTACAAAAAAAAAAAAAAAAAAAAAAACAGAAGTACTTACGTTTTGAATCCTTGTTCACATCAATGAAAAATAATTTTTAGAATGGGTTTTTAAAAAAAAGGATGGGGGAGCAGATTCTTATTTCTGTACGATTACAAAAGTCACTATCAAGGGAAGTCATACATTGTAGTCGCTGTTCATTACAAAAAGCATATGGAAGTTTGCTATAATGTTAAATTAAGTAATAGTGACTTTAAAAAAGTGCAGTTGCTTGCTATCTAATGCTTTTAAAAATTGTAAATGTCTAACGAATTTTTATTTATTTAATCAACAAAATCGTATATTTTTTAAAAAATCGAATTATTTAATGCTATATTTAGTCAATAATAAATGCCTGTTAAATATTTTGAGTATGTTTTGCTTAAGAAATTAAAATACTTAGGAAATATCTATTCTTCAATAATTTATGGATATTCTTTATACGTAATATAACTGAAAGTGCTACAGATGACTGGATAACCATTGTTGGAAGGTACACTGTCTAGTTATTTTTATTGTTGACAGATATTTTTACTGCTTTACAAAAGATTGCTCTGATAAAGTAGAATAAGTTTTTAAACATCCTTAGAATTTCATTTTTTAAAATTAATTTTAATCAGTTCTCTTATCATGTCAGTATAATACATTATGCTCAATATTTTGATCATGATGGCAGGAGGGGGGGGGGGTTGATGTATGTATATAGCTATTAATATGTTTTATGGGAGCAACCTTTCAGTGTACCTCTTTTTTTGAGTCAATTAATATAGTTAATTTGTTTAATTAAATGTCTTGTTTTTTAATAATGCAGTTCAGAAGGCAGTGATATATGCATGGCATTGAGTGCTTGTCTGCTGGATATTAGTGAGAATGAACTTAAAATTTTTTCCTTTGGCATTGGTGAAGGTAAAAGGAAACAGAATTAAAGAAAAGAAAAATGCAGTTTTTATGAAATTTTTGCTTACATTTTTAAAAATAAAGAATTATTTATTCCATTTAATTCCTTATAAATATTTCTTACAAAATTTGCAATTATTTTGTTTAAAAAAGGAAGAGAAAAATGTATTTGAAATTTACCCTTGTAAAACTTCTAGTAATGATTAACTGCATGAAAAGACATTAGTAAAAAAAAAAAAAAAGTGGATGAATAACAATTTTCAATTAATAAAAGTGTTATCATTAATATCTCATAATATTAGAGAAACTAAAACATAGAAACTAAAAACATAATGAAATAAACAATTTTTTTAAAAAAAAATGTGCAGCATTGCTCATACATTCTAAAAAAGAATTGGGAAGGTAACTGATGAAGTTTGTCAAATGCTAATTATCTTCATTGAACATCTCATTTGTGCTCCTCAGAAATAGTGTAAATGTGGATTACAAGATTCAACCCATTATGTGCATTTGTTCCTTATTTATTTTTATAGAACAACTGAGATATTTACCAATAGCAAGTAATAAATACAGTCATAAATAATAAATCTATAAATAAGTCTACTTATTTCTTTTATTTTATACATATGTATAGAATTTTTTTAAAAGTTTAGTTTTTTTTTAACATGTTTATTGACAAAATTTTTAATATCTTTTTTCACTTAATACATCCCTCTTTTTTAAAAATGAAGACAAATAAACAATATTTTTAAAGAAAAAATTGGAATACCAAGAGAGTGCTTCATTTGAGCAAGAAATTTAGAAGATTGTATACAGTATATGCAAAAAAAGTGTGTCACATTCTACAATTAGTGTTTTTGGTTCATAAAATATAACAATGTTGTATGTAAATATTATTGACTATTGCAAATAGCTTAATAAGGGCATTCCCGCAGAAGTGGAACCACAAACAAACATATTTTTAATAGTTAATTTATCACTGTGGCAACTGCATCACATTGTACAACTCATATTATCTCTTATAATGTCACTCATATATTTTTTCAAGTAAATGTGCAACTTGTAATGCATTCAATTTTTTAAATTGTTTTGGTTAGTTTTTACATGGAAAATAACATCCTTTTGCATATCTCTATACATGTTTATATCAAACATATAATTTTGCACTAAGATCCATATTAAGCTCTTTCAGAAAGCTTCATGACTGAGACATGAAGAGATAAATTGATCACTTTAATTAATTCTTACTACTTTAGTAAACATGTATTAATTATCACCTTTGTAATGAATAAATTAATTTTTAAAATATTTTCTTGTATTTTCTGCTTGCTTGAATATTATCAGATATGCTCCAATATTTTAATTTCATCTCTACTATATTGTAATGTAACATAAGTATAAGGTTAAATTGCACTTGAATTTCAAAATGTAGAATTGGAAGAATCAATATTGTTGTGTGTCTATAACAAAATAGTTTTTTGCTGTTTAATGTAGTTTTAGTATCAAGAAACTTGGTTTCCATTCTTCGTGAAATGTGTTATATGAACATGAGAATGTATATAAAAATATTAAAAATAGGCCCTTTAAGTTAATGTTGTGATTTATTTTATAGGCACCTTTCACTCCTTTCTTTACTGAACATGTCTATCAAAACTTAAGAAAAGTTCTGAAAGAAACAAATGATCATCAAGAAAGTATTCACTACTTGACTTTCCCTCAACACAAGTAAGTATTTTAACTCCCTAGACATATCTGTGTGTTTTGATTTAAAAAAAAAAAAATGTGATTTGATATTTTTGAAACAGGTATAATACATAGTGAACGTAAGGTAATTTTCCATGTTTGGAAGCATCTGCAGCTAAAATTAATAAATGGAACATCAGATTTTGTATGCAAATTATGAAAGATAAGAGAAGATGAATTCTGTTGAGGAGGGGAGGGGCTATTAAAAGCTATTGATGCAATATCTTGTACTCGTTAATGTTAATGCATTTATCCTGATTAATAAAAGTTTTTTTTTTTTTTTAATTTCTCTGTGTATGACACTCATTTCTCTATGTTCAGTTTTCATTACTCAATCATTAATGAAATTTTGTACACTCCATTTTCTTGGCATTTATTACGACTTTCATTCCAGTTTGTAAAAATGCACTCCTATTCGGATTTTTGCTTTTAAATTTTTTCATGTTGTTTGCTTCTGCATGCTATTTATAGTCAGTATATGAAATTAAGTTTTAATTTAGTTTTAGCTGTAGATGCTGATAAACAGACATAGATATTTTATGGCCATCCTGTATTTTCATTTCACTAATGTTTCCACATAAATTTATAAATCGCATTTTGTTAATTTTTTCCATAAAAATAAATAGGTTATTGGTATTTTAAAGCTATTGATATATAATTTATATGCATTATAACATATTTAATAAATAATCTTTTCTTTAAAAGATATTAAATTATGATAATCAATAATAAACTACACAATTTTAATAGTCCTTTTCAGTTTAAGTTAAAATAGTGAATTCCCAATTATTCTTGAGATATTTTGAAATCATTGTCCTGAATATTTGATTTATTTTGATCTTTGTGTATGAATCTAACTATTTTTTAATCAAATAATGAAATAGTTATTGATTTTATAATTTTTATTTTATTTGGTTTTTAGTGAATGTCTGATTCATCAGATAAACTATGCTTAAAAGTATTTGCTATTATTATTGAACTTTGGGAGTAGATTTCAGATTATAATTATCATATGAAAACAGTATGATAATAAATATGAGGTTGTAAAAAAATTGTTTTTTCCCCCCTTTGTATAACTCTGGAGACCCTGATACTTCATTAAAAGAAACTAAATTTATATATTGAATTTTGTACTATAACTTTAAAGGGGTTTTTTTTTCCCCTGAAACCTTCTTAATTTGATATATATCTTTAGAGAACAGTTTATCAATGAAGAGGTAGAAAGGAAAGTTTCTCGAATGCAAGAAGTAATTGATATAGGACGTTTAATTCGAGAAAGAAACACTCTGCCCATCAAAGTAAGTACTGCTACTTGTATAAGTATGTTTGCAGAAATAAAGTTCTAAAATTATATGCTTTGTTGAATGAATTGATCTGAGTTTTATTTTATGTTTGAATTATGTATGTCAGCAAGATTTCAAGTAAATAATGATTAGTAGTTTCATGTTTATGAAATGTCTCTTATTGCTAAAATAGTTTTGAATTTTAGAAATTTTCTTTTAATTAAAACTCTTATATATAAACTTTTTCTTATAACTTTTGGTTTTGATATTACATTCTCCAACTTTCATTCACTTAAAACAAATTTACTTTACATATTACAATTTCCTAATACTAATTATTATATTATTATTATTATTGTTATTATACAGTCAAATTTTTATTTCATATTATTCATGTGTTGAATGTTATCTTTCACATTTTTAGTGCCCTTCATGATATTTTTATTGTATAATTAAATATTATTGAACTATTCATATGAATTTTGTACTTTAAAATGTTACTGAATTTGTTATTTGCAGTATCCTCTATCAGAACTTGTGGTTGTACATGAAGATTCACAGTATTTGGATGATGTTAAATCTCTGGAAAGGTACATTGTGGAGGTTTGTATCTAATTAGTATACAGTTATTGTTTTAATATTAAAATTTAATTTTTAGCAATTTTTTTCCTTTGCAAGTGTACAAGATTTTTTTAAATTTCAAAAAATGTAAAAAATGATAAGGATATGTAAATAAACAAAATACTCTGCTTACAGCATTATGTATCAGTACATTTGAAACTGTTAAAAAGAACTATTTTACCACTCTTGCTTCATTATCAATAACTTCATTGAATTGTCACATTGTTTTTAATTTTATTTTTATTTATTTTGTTTGTTTGTTCATATTGCTTTTGTATTTCTTCTTATATTGTTTTTGTATTTTTTCTTATAGGAATTGAATATTAAAACCTTGACTGTTACAAGGGAAAAGCAGAATTATGGTGTTGTTTTACGGGCTGAACCTGATGTTAAGGAAATAGGAAAGAAGTTCCGTTCTGAGTCCAAAGCAATCTCCCAGGCTGTGAAAGTAAGTCATAATATTTATTTTAGAAAATGAAATTTGAAATGGAGATATAAATTGTTACATAATTTTTAGAAACCTTTTTTTCTTTTCAGATTAGAATTTATAATATTTTTTAGATTTCATTAAATTAAAAAAAAAATACAAGAAGAAATAAATTTCTAGAAATATAAAATTCTTGTTTATAATTTTTATATATCATTATGAATGCTTTTTTTAATTCATTAATAGAGTTCAATTTCAAATAACAATTAAAAATCATTAAGCTGAAGAGGTTTACACTGAGTAGAAACATAAAAATAGCAAATGGAAGGTTGCTGTGCTTAGCATATTAACTTGGCATTGATAACTTTTGTGGGCAAAAGTGGTGTGTTTAAAGAACATTTCTCTGTTGTTGGATTAAATGAAAAGTACCAAGAAAATTTTAAATTAAAATTATGCTATATCGTTTTTAAAAAATGAGTAATAATTAAATTAAAAAATTATTTTATTGGGATTTTTATTTTTTATTTTTGTTTATGTAGGAATTAAAAAGCCAAGATCTTCAACGCTTTATATCTGAAGGTGAAATAACAGTATGTGGTCAGACACTGGGACAGAGTGACATTAGGTTGATGCACAGCTTCAGTGGAGAGAAAGCTGCTGAACTTTCTCAGAAGTACCAAGTTCATTCAGCAGGAGAGGTAGTAAATTTTTAAAATGTTGTATACCAACAGCATAGAATATATTATTTTTTAATTTTTTCACCTTAAGTTTAATATAAGTATCTTTAATTACATTCTGAATTTTTTGAAAAGATATTCATTGTTAAATTGAATTTTATTATTTATTCTTACTCTTTGAATTTGTTACTATTGCTTCCTTTAAACTGTATTTGAAAGTTTCTTTTTTATTGATTTTTCAGGTTTTCGAAACCCATAATATTTAATTATGATGTAGCTGAAAAAGAATTTTTAATCATGCATTGAATATTCTTCTCAAAAATATACACCATTTTTACAATAAGAATATTTATAAAAGTGGTAATTAAAATCAAAATAATAATTTTTTTTTATGTAACTCGTCCATTTTTTTTTTTCCCCTGATTCTCTATTGAAAAAAAATAATAATAATAATTCCAAGTACATATTTTGCATTCACAAGGATTTATTTTTATCCAATTAAGGGTATATTCTACTTTTATAAAAAGTTAAGTCACCTTTCCTGCAGCATTTGTTTAGCAGGCAACATTGCAACAGAAGTTGCAACATTTTTTAATCACATCCCCTCATTTTGAATTGTGAAGTTGTTATAATACATCTTAATAGAATTAAATACCTTTTGGAAATTTTTAGAGGGTTATTGATTGCAATATTATTTTTTAACCATTTGCATAATTGCCATGGGTTTTATTTGGTGTATTATCTTACAAAATTATTATATTCATTAAGGAAACAGTCATTAAAAAAAGGGTTATTAACTAGTATTTTTACTGTACTGTTGCTCCAAGCAATCTGATTGGCGACAAAGAAGGGTTGCAAAGTAAACTGTTGATTGAATCGCATCAGATTGTCATTAAGTGTGCATAAAATATTTAAATCAAAATTTATTCTAGGATAATAAAACTGCTCAGCACCTTTAAAGAATGTTATGTTATGTGCTTGTTCCTAATCTTCACCTATTTTTGTGCTCAATTCAAAGTAATTAAAAAGTAAGAGACAATAAATAATACATAATAAGATATAGGTGATATTTTTTTTTTTAAAAGGTTCTAGTTCTGTTGGATGTGACTCGTAATCAAGAGATGGTAGATGAAGGCACAGCTAGGGAAGTCATCAATCGTGTTCAAAAACTTAGGAAAAAGGTATATCTTTACATTTATTTTCCTTCATCCTTATAATCTGTTTATATTATAGAAATTAAATATGGAAGATCTCTTAAAACATTTCTGCTAATAACAAATACTCTTTAAAATCTATTTTGAATTGTTCCTATTAGAATTTGAAACCTATTTAGAATGTGTTCTGAAATTTATTACTTCTCTTATCAAAAATCCATGACTTGGATGTAATTTTATCCTTTTAATAATTTATAGAAAAACATTTTTCTATATAAAGATGAAATTTTGTGTGTATATCTTTTATACAAATCTACATACTGTGTGTCCACCACAAGAATACTTCCAGACAAATGTCTATCTTTACGGTAGGCATTATAAAAACAAATTTCTGTAGGGAAGATCCATTTTAAATAGGAGGAATTGGACAAAAGTCTGGTGATATTTATTTATTTCCCTGCTTGACGTCAATTTAAAGAGATAAAAGAAAAAGCTGTTGCTCATTCGTCTTCTTGCTTTAACCGCAATTGTATGTATCATTATATGCGCTTATCTTACTTTTTTTATATTTTATTAACTTATTCTTTGGGTTAATACTAACTGCATTTGATTATTTAATAATTGTTTTCTTATCTCAAATTCTGACATTCTAAAATGCCTTAAGAAAGGTTGGATAAAATCACAAGCATGTAAAATTGGGCATAATGTAACAAAGTTTTGCTCCGTAGAAGCTGCTGCAAAATCTTTGAAAGTTCCTCTTCCTCACAAGCTATGAAAATATAGAAATCCGTTTCAAGATCACTTTAAAAAAAAAATAAACATCTGAAACATTTTAAGCAAATTATATTCAGTGTTTATATAGGTAAAGTTAAACTGATTATTGATTTTGAATTCCTTATTTGGAAACTGTATTTGAACTGTAGATTTAAGTTAAAATAAGTTCTTGCAGGAAACTTTGAATTTCATTATTTTTAAAAGAAATATATTTTACAAATTCAGTACTTTATCGAAATTATTAAGTAATTTCCTTATATCTACAGATATAATTCAATTATCTCCTATCACAATCATTTTCAAGATAAAAAGATGACGAGTAAAAAAATTGTTTTAAGCTTTTACTTTTAATGCAAAATAATAATTATTCGAAATTAAATATTTTAAATTTAAAAGAAAAAAGAATTACTTTGAAATTAAAAATTATACTATATGAAAATATTTAGAGATTTAAACAATTTAATTTCTTTCCTGGAATTCAGTGAGCAAATGCAATTAATTATTAAGAAGTAATTCTATTAAATATTCATTGTGAAACATTATTCAACAATATAATGATATGTAGAAAATATTGCATAATAGGAAGTGCTTTACACTTTTTTTAAAGAAATAAAGAAAAAAAAAAACGTTTGTTCAGGCTTGTTTTTTTGTCTGCCTATTGTTTTAATAGTTTCCCTTCTTATATATAATTCCAAGAATCTAAAAATTTATGCATGTTAATATGAGCTTAAATAATAAAAATATTTTATGAGATTTCTTCTACTCCGGTGCACTGATTGTGATAATAAAACGGTGACTGATGAGTATTCTCAACCAGCATTAATGGGTTTTGAACAGAAATTTGAAGGACGTTAGGAGTGAAGAATTTTCAACCCCAAAATGATAAAATGAATTTAGAAATTTATAGATAGTTTATTGCTACGTTGCTCATGACTACTGCTATAAATTGAAAAGAAAATCTCATTTATCACCCTATTATTTGAAATGACAGTTTGTGAGAAAAAGATTTCTTTGAAATAATTAGATTCCCCCCCCCCCTTCAAACCGGAGAACATTAATAAATGGCGATCTGGAATACTATCTTAAAACAAACTTTTACAGCTTTTTTCGCAGAATGATGTAAAGTGATGTTGGGTTTATTTATTTGGATTTTCCTTTAAGTCCGTGATCTCTGGAACGTGCCTGAACACGAATTATTTTCAAATTCAGGATACTTTTACATATAAACTTTGTAAAATTAATTATGTTGCAAGAAGCTTTTGCATATTGAAAAATGCAAATAAAAGGCAGATTTTTTAAAAACTGAAAATATTTGTATTGGAAAATAGTACATACTTCAGAAAAAATAAATTTCGAAAATTTTCAAGTATATTTAACAATGAACATTTTACTTTATATTAGAATATAAACAACCTTATTTAAAAATTATGAAATAACTATAATTAATTATACTATTGTTTTTATGTTAAATTAGACAGATTACCTCATATTTACACCTCAGAATTTGGTATTAATTACTTACGTAAGTTTAAAACAAATGAAACAAAAACAATAAATTTTTTATCATGCATGATTCTGCTTGAGATTTCTTAATTCCCCCCCCCCCTCTCTCTTTTTGTGCATTGTTTACATATGACAAGAATATCAGATGTTTTCAAAAATTAAATATAATACTAAATATTGCCAATTTGGCACTAAACATGCCAATGTAAGAAACTTGAATTAATTTCTACCTGTGCGAAATGAACTTTTCCTACAGTAACCTGTTTCTTTAGTGACTGCCATAAACATAGACATTTGTCTGGAAGTGTTCGCATGCTGGACACACAATAGCTTGATGAAATTTAGCACCCATGCTCTTCAAGACAAAGATAATCATTAGCAACGATAAAAGTATAAGACTAATTAAAATATAATCACAAGCAAACATGTATTTCCCAGCTATTCTGAAAATATTATCTCACAAAATCATTTTTACATTATCTTAATTAAAAAATGAATTTTGGAATTTTATATTAATAAAACTTTTATATGATTTTTTTTCTCTAATTTAAGTTGACGCAAACCTTAACAATGTTTTCTTTATTATGATGAAATTTAAATGAATAACTTTGTACCATCAAACCTTTAAATCCTATGCACTTTTCATGGTTAAAATTAAGATAAAAGAATTTCTTTTTTTGGGGGGGGGGCATTAACTTCAAAGTATGATTATCACTGACTTTTTTTTTCATAGTAAATATACTTTTTAATTTTCATGATCAATTGTTTGTAGTAAATTTATTCCATTAATATTTTTCACTTATCAAATAACAAGTGAGATTTTAAATAAATGCATTCTAAGTTTAATTAATTTAAGGACAAAAAGGCTGGTGCCAAAAATTAACTAGTAATTATATATGATTCACATAAGTAGAAAATTTGGATGTATTGATAATTTATATCAAAAATTATTTATTTTTATAAATTATTTTAAGCCTTAGTGATGGAGGGGAAGAATTACAAATTGGAAAAATAATCAATTTAAGAAATATGTAATAATATAAATTTAAAACATGGCAAAAGTGTCATTTATTTCTTTGGTAATAGAATTTTATCTGTGTTGCTGATATTTGTTAGGTTTAAAACCACTCAAAATTTTCAGTAAATATCCACATATTATGTCAAATTTTCCTGAGTCTTCTATAATAAAATTTGATTTGATTTAAAAGTGTCAGAATAAAATTATTTCATTCAACTTTCCTAGTAGATTTTTTAAAGGATATTTGTAGATTTATACATAAAGGATATTTTTTACGTACAACCTCTGTATCTAGATATATTGCAAATAGTTATTTATTTCATTTGAAAATCAGGTGAAATAATATCCGAGGATCGTAAAGATACCTTTTATTTATCCCCTTCATGTAGATTAAAGTGGTATTTTAATGTCTTTATTAAGATTTTTGTGGCATGAAAAGCATTTCATTCAAAAATTTCAATGATAAAAATATTCTTAAAATTTGCTTTTCACTTTCCAAATATGTTTTGATTTGCTGTTCAATTAACAGCACAAAATAATGGCTTCAATCTAGTGCTGTGTTGAGAATTTTGATTAGAAGGATCAAACTCATGATTTTAATTACATTAATAACCATTAAATTCTTATACTTTTAATATAAATATATAAGAATTTTTTTCAGTACTAAAATAGAAAGTTATAAAATTTATTATCTTCTTAAAAGTGGAGCTTAACATCTTTCAAATACAAACCCCGAATCCAAATTGATGAATATATAGCGTTTTGATGATATATAAAAATATTTACTTTTTCTATTTTATATCTTATTTACAGGCTCATCTGGTACCATCTGATCCAATTTGTGTTTATGTTGGTGTGAAACCCCTTACCCATAATCTGGGTAAAGTTGTAGAAAATTTCAAAGACTTCATCTCTAATACTCTGAAGGTTCCTCTTCAACCATTACCTTCTGAAACACCTAACAATATAATTATTCAAGAAACATCACAAGTAAGTTAGTTGATGTTATTTTCTTGCTTGTTTTCTGTTTTAGCATTTTATTTTATGGGGAGTTCTGAGAAATTTGAAACTGTTGATTAAAAATTCTTCTTGAAATTAATCTTTGTTTGAACTTAATAGAAATGTTTTTATTTTAAATAGTAAACAAAAATATGAAGTTATTAATTAAATGTACACTTTTTTTTTTCCATTGCTATTATTTCTATCAGTTACTTCAATGTGTCAGTTATGCTTTTATGGTGCATTCATGATTTTGGTACTGCTGAAATTTCTGATGCAATAATTCCCAATTAAATAAAATTGGTAATATATTATCTGTAGTCAAGTTGTTTTTCTTGAATGATAATATTTAAAAAATGTATGGCTTTTATAATTTTCTTGATATTAGCAATAATAAAATATTTTTGTACTGTCCGTTTCAGTATTTTGAGACAACCACTTTTCAGCGGTTCTATCTCTCTAAGTGACACATGGAAGGGTGTATTTCTGGAATTTACTTTATTGTTAAATGTAAACATTTCCTCTTTCCCCTATTTTGACAAATTAAACCCATTCTAATGCATTGGAATGGGCGCTGAGGGTTTTAGAATCCGTTGGCAAACAATTATTAGGATTTTAAAAAATCTTTACTTTTTATTCTAAGAAAAGTAAGGTCCTATACAAAGGAGAAAGTATACTTGGAAATGTGAAATGCCTCTTATAAATACATTTGTGTGCTGTGTCATCTAAAGCATTACTATTAAATAAATATAATTCTATATGTATAACCATTCTGCAAAAATAAATATGTGAATAATAAAATATTTGATTTTTCTCTTGTAAAATATTCAGAAAAATTTTATTTTAATATACATTAATATTATTGACACATATTGAAACAAAGTGATTAAGTTTTCACCAATCCATCAATTACCCCACATGCACAATTCGAAATCGACCTATTTAGCTTCCCTTCCCCATTTAGAGGGTCTACGTATTTCAATAAAGAAGTAGCAAAGTTGTATTTATTTATTTTTTCTTCAGAAATAATTTTATTCCTTTCCTTTTATTTTTACTCTTCTTTCTGTATAAAAAATACTTTAATGAATAATCTCTTTACTTAATTAAATACTTTAATTATTATCATTTCTGTATAATAATACATAATGAATAATCTCATCTAGTCATCTTTGCTAGTGATATTGTGGAATCGACATACTTTTAGGGATTTCCAGCAATATATTACATTGAATTGGTATGTCTGTATGCTTCATTCAGTTTACTTGTACATAAAATATTATTAATTATGTTTTTGTGTTTGAACAGATCAAAGATGCTGCTTTAGATATAATTATATGCACAGCAAATGGCTCTCCCCCACCTAATCAGCATACAAACTCTGATGGAGATAAAAGGAAAAAATTAAAAGTTGATCAAGAGAATGGTGAACCATTTTGCAAGTACGTGAATTCTTTTTTATATTGATTTATTTAACTTCATTATTAATACTGTGGCATTCTTATTGGTAGCATGAAATTCAAATTTAAATAATTAATGTTAGAAAATGCTTTAAAACTTTTTTTAGGTCATATGTGCTAAAAATATAATATTTATTGTTATTAGTAAGAGAAACCCTAAACTACTAAAATTTTATGAATGAAAGAAAAATTATACTTTGTATTGTTTTTTAAATGTGACCTTGTATCAAAGTTCCTGTTTCTCTCAACTTCTGCTTTCACACAATGCTCATTTTTTTATTTATGTAAGTTACATAATTTTTTTTTAACAAATAAAGTGCATTTTATAATAAATCAGTGCTTTTACACTAACAAAGGGGAAGCAGAAGTAAAAGAGAATTAAGATACTTTAATATATAAATGTTTATAAAAAAATATGTTTCAGCACTGTCCCTGTCAGCATTTAATTTTTTTTTTCCTTAATTTTTATCTTATTATTAAAAAAATTAAAAATTAGCTCATTGATGTTCAACTTAAACAATAGATTTCAGCAATTTTTTTAATTATGTATTTTTAAACTTTTGTTAAAGAAAATTTAAATATTATAAAATATAAAGAAATTACTATCTAATTTATTGCTTTAGTAAAAATAAAACAGCAAAAAAAAAAAAATCAAAATAATAACATTTTGACTTCAAAATCTGTGCAATGAATGATATTTATCAACTGAAAATGGCTTAAAAGTTTGGGAATGCATATTGATTTTTAGACAAAATGATAAACAAGAAAAATCATTTAAATACCTTATGGTTAAATAGGATCTAAAGGTATTATCGAGTTAAGAGAAAGAATTCCTATCTTTCTGAAATCTACCAGAAAATAAAGAGGGAGAGAGAAAAAGAATAAGATCAGGCATTGTTTAATCTGTTTAGTAATGGGTATTAAATCTTAATTGCACTTTAGTGACTTTGTATTTTGTTGTTATTTTTTATTAATATTCCAAAATTTAAGAATTTGTTTTCTTTGTTTTTTATAAGCTTTAAAAAAATTTTGTATCATTTTGAAGAATGAAAAGATTCTTTATTCTTTTTTGTGTATGTATTTTTAATTGTGTGAATTATATGTAATATTAACAGATGGTTGTTTATTAACAATACATAAAAAAGAAAAAATAAATAATTGTAAAATATTAAAATTCATAAAAAAAATTATTAAATTGTAAAATGTGCCTTAATAAAAATGATAGTTTTTGAAATTTTAAAAATAAGCGATTTTTTTTTTCATATATTTCCATTTTTTATTTTAAAAAAAAATTTAACTTATGAATTTGTTTAGATTTGTAAACATTGAGCTTTGTGATGTTGGTACTTGTTCTGTGTTGCTAGAAAATCCAAAAGGAAAATATATCTTAACAAGTGATGCTCTTTCTCGTCAAGTAAGTAATTTTAATTAAGTGTGCAAATGTAAGAAATATCAATTGATTTTAAACAATTGTTTATTGTTTAATTTTTCTATTAGAATATGTTTTTTGCGCTATATCCTTTTGAATAATATTTTAAAACTAATCATTCCATTTTATTCTATCCACCAAAACATATATAGAAAATATCTTTAATCTACTACTAGATTTATTTTTCTCATAGACATTAGGTTGTAGCTAGGCAGAGAAAATAAATAAATAATAAAAGAAACAGAAGAAAAAAATAGCTTCAGATGCATATTTTTTTTTTTTTTTTTTTTTTTTTTTTGCAATGTGATAAAAATTTCAAATTTATTTTATTTTGTTTTGACCTAAACAGATATTTTATTGGGGATTAATTTCACATGCCTTACATGCTATTTCACACAATTAGATAAATGTTATGAATATAGATTTCAAGATATGAAAGTAAACTAATAAAACAAAATTTTTAAAAAATTAGAAAATTATATTTGTACTGATCTTTGTTAAATGCTAAGAATCACATTTGCATGAAAACATTTTAACGCTTATAAAGCTTAAAGTATTGGGTTCATATTTTCATCATATGCCTAATAGCTTTTTCTACACCTATGTTTCAATTAAATAATTTATTTCCCCATATTTTCCCTTATTAGCATTTATCTATTCATAACACAATGTAACAATTTGATTGGAAAACTGAAGAATACTTTATATTAGGTTATTAGTTAATGATTTACTCCCTAATTGTACATATGCCTCCAACAAGTAAAGGTAAAAAGTATTGAAAATTAATTTCTGGCCATTTGTAGTTTATTTGGTTTAGCCACCTTCAGCAATCATATAAGTAATCTTGATAGCTGTGGATCAAATTGTTTGGCCTTTAGAAATAGAATCATTATACATTTTCCTGTATTATCAATGCAGCTAACATTTTTCACTACATTTAAGCAGAAAAAAAAGTATGCATGACTTTTAATTAATAATTGTATTTATTTTTAGGTTCAAGTGGTGTTTGGAATTCATGGAAAGCGTCCACAGTTATACTTGACTTCTGATAAAACTCAACCCATTGAAAAGAACTTATCTGAACAGGAAGTCTTAAAATTGCACAAAAGGACTTTATATGCTTATTTAAGTTAAACAATAGTATAGTATTAAATTTTTTGCTGATGTGTTGCTTGTTTTTTATTTAATAAAATTCTTCAACATGAACAATAAGGATTTAAAGTTATCTGTGCAATTTTTGTGCAAGAAACAGAAATATGTATGATTTCACCAGTTTAAAATTTAACATCTTCATGGAAAACTGGAATTGAAATGTTTATGGCCAGAAATCAAAAGTAAGTTTGACCATTGAACCAACAAAATTCAACCCATTGAAAAGAACTTATCTGAACAGGAAGCCTTACAATTACACAAAAGGACTTTATTACATATTTAAGTTAAACAATAGAGCATTAATAAATATTTTGCTGGTGTTGCTTTTTTTGTGTGTGTGAAATTCTTCAGAATGAAAAATAAGGATTTAAAATCATCTGTGTATTTACAGAAATATGTACGATTTCATTTTCATCTATTCCTGTTTATACTATAAACACCTTTCAATAATTCTCTCTTATATCGTGGTTTGTATTGATATTTTGCTATGTTGTTTAATACCAGACAAACTAATATCGAAAATTTCTGGATGAACTTTACAGATATAGTGATAACAAAAATTAATTACATTTTACATCTATGTATCTGTAATGGTTTTTTCACATGAAAAAATAAATAAATTTCAATAAATATATATTTAATCGTTATTGAAACATTAATACAATTAAATATGTCATTGTGATTGTATTAGTAAACAATGTGATAGTTTGAAATCTTTAAATAAACCTAATCAAGGAAGTTACTATTACAACTGAATTACATGTCTTTTTGTATGTTTATTACTATTTATTAACTCTTCATTTAAGGATAGTATTTAAAAGTACAATTTTTAATCAGGCTGGTATCTTCATAATGATTTTTTTCTGGTGATATTCAAAAGATTGCAAAAAGTGTAGCTCAGACAGCAATCGGTAGATTTTAGCTAAAGACAGATATTAAGAATAATTTATTGTTCATTATATTAATTAAAAGTGTTTTTCTTTCTCTTATGTTTATTCTGCACTTTCACTGAAATTTAACCAATATTGCAAAAGTAACATTAAAAAAATTGATGGTAAAATAATTAGGTAAATAATGGGTTAAATGGCAGTATTTCCTGATGAATGACAGAGGACTTCCTGTTTATAACCTGATTCCAATTTTTAAAGAAGAGTTTTAAAGCTGCCTTAAAATATAATTCTAAATTCTTTCGAATGATTATTTTCAGTTACTGGAAATCATGTACAACGTTATTACATATGTTTAAAAAAAGGGACATTTCTAAAAAAAAAGATTTTAAAAACCTTTGTGAAATTTTTTGTAGTTAATAAATTTTTATATTCTTGTACTAATTAGATAAAAAAAAAAGCAGTCAGATAAATTTTCAACTCCAGATATATTATTTTCACCAAGAAAGAATCCGATATACTTACTGTTGACATTGAAATGTTGTCATATGCATGTTGCTGACAGATTTATAATTTGATTACCCAAACTGTGTTATAAAAAAAATTTTAACTGTCTTCTAGCTTCATTTGTAATCAAAAATGTATAATAATATATTTTCATTCTAAATAGTTTTCTTCCAAATCAAAATCTGTTGTTCACTTAAATCAAACTATTATTTAAAATTGTATAATTGGATATTAAAGAAAATAAATGACATGTTTTTAGAGGAATGTTAAGTTCGTATATATTAATATTCAACTGCTTTTACAAATCACAATTAATTCATTGAACAATATACAAAATTGTAGCATTCAGTGACAATGATTTTACGACTCATTGCAATTATTAATCATGGCTGTCATGCCACAGGGATAAAAGGGGTAAACTCAGGAAGTTTAAAAATCGTCTAAAAAAGTATGCAGGGGAATTGGAAAATTTTCATGAAAAACCGGGAAAATACAAGGAATTTCAAGTTTCTTATTTTTTTCCATCTAAAAAATGCCGATCTCTAAGGATTACAAGAATAAAAGATCATAGTCATAGCTCATAAAAATAAATCAATACTGTTCGCAATTGTATAGTGGGGAAACCTCCATTTTTCTCGCTTTTATATATATATAATATAGATTATTCCAGTTTCGATTTACAAGATTGTTTTTTTGTTTTTGTTTTTTCCCCCATGAGATTCCCGAGTTGCAGCTAATGAGCATCCGCGAGATTGCATGATAGAATAGAATACATTTTTCTGTTGGGAGTAGTGACATTCAGTCTGCGGGAGCAGCGCGGTGGTATTAAGTCAACCATACTTGAGTTTATTGAATGGTTTGTTTATTATCTGAGAAACTATTCAAAGTAGATTAGAGACTTTTTTTAAAAAAACAATGAGCTGCTCAAAATCCGTATTTAATATGAATTGGACGGTTTTTTTAAAAAAAATTCAATCCTAATGTTGCTGAATGGGCTCGAAAAGTTCCACAAAATCTATTTACTGCATACAGCTCGCTTTGCAAGAAGATAAAACCTTAAATAATATGGGAAAACAAACACTTACTTGTCATGTCAAAAGAGGAAAACATATAAGACTGCGGGCTCAGTCCAAAAGAGTCATCATTGATGTTGGGTTTAGTGTTTAAAATAAATGCAGGAAAAGATGACCCGTCAAATTCGAAAACGTCAATGTCCAAAAATAAACCGATTTCGAATTAATCGAGAGCAATCATTAATCACTAATTTCGAGAACAATAATTTAAAGATGATTTTTTTAATGAACATTTTTTTTTTTTGGAATCTATTAAATTAATATAATATTTTTTTAAACGTTCTTTTATTAATTTCCAAAAAGATTTATATTTGAAACATTTCCTGCCTTTTGGTGTTTTATTTTCTTCTAATATAAAACTCATAACAGCTAAATGCATCACCAGCCTGATTTCAAATTAATTGGATAATAATTAGGAAAATGAAAGAACTAGCCCTAACCTTCCCCAGCCCAATTATTAGTCCGATTACGTCAATTTTCATTTCTTGTGAAATCTCATTACAGCTAGATAAACAGTAGATGATCGCCTGTTCCCCTCTAACTTCCGCTTTCGGGACTATCCCCACAACACCATTTCACTGGGTTTTTTTTTTTTTTTTTTTTTTTTGGCAGTTTGTCCCTTAATACAAATTATTGAACCTATTTCACCAATTGTAGTTTCATTTAAAAGCTCGTGATGTTTAGGTACGGCATTAACGATTGGTCACACGCCCTTTCATTTTCTAGAAGATATCGCAAAATAAAACCGTGACATATCCTCAACGACTAGGTCGATTTTGCAAAAAAAAAAAAAAAAAAAAAAACATAGTGCATACATGCAAAGCAAACCAATCGGAATTCTCTATCCTTATCATGCACGTATAATTTAAAATCGAAAATTCAATTGATGTAGTTCATGAAAGTTGATTGACGTTATTAAATTAATATCGTCGGCAAACAGTCCCTCGTAATTGTATTAGCCCCAAAGCGGCTAATATAATTCTGAAAACAGCTTATTCTTGTTTAAATTGTAGATAAAGTTTTTAAACCATTTATGAGTAAGCAATCAATGAGACTCATTCTCCCTTCTAAACGACTGCTCTTTTAAATGTCAATGAAATTAATGCAAAATATTGTATCAATAAAAGGTCCAAATAAGGTCAATCAAAACTTATTATAATCAGTTCAAGTTGATAGTGCAGAGACTTAATAAAAATAAATATTGTTACAAACTTGTAATGTTGCTTCCCAGGACGGTTAGTTCAATCACTAGAAAAACCGTTTAACGATCAGGTCTGATGAGTGTTGATCGGGTGCCGCGTCAGTGATCTCAGAGCTTGGCAACAAAATAGATATTACTGGAAACTTCCAGAATCCACCTTTCCGGAACTATAAAAGGCCGGCAGTCTCGAGCTGCACGCTCGGAGTCATAGACAAGTATCGAGTCGTCCAGAGGATAACGTAGAACAAGCGTTGTGTGGAGCTCACGGGGCTGTGTGCAGAGTCCTGGCGTTTATTGTGGAAGCAGCATCGTGTCGTGTGTGGAGTAGCCAGTCGTGTCGTAATGCGTCGACAGCTGGATACAGTTAAAGCGAGGAGACACTGGAGAATTGCAGGCATTAAGAGAGGTCGTAGGGTGAAGCTACGTAGATTCCCTTCTCCTGCTGAATTCTGTCTGGCCGCTTTGTGTGCTATAGTTGTTATTGCTACCAATTACTACTGTGTGTTGTAGTGTGCTGCTGTCTGTTGCTTGTGTTCGTCTCGCCTGTGTACATTTGTCTTCTCTGTGTTGTCCTTGTTTAATAAAAGTCGTTGCCGTTTGTTACTGAGGCCTGCCGATTGTTTTCACACCATACACCCACTACAGGCGAACCTGGTGACTTTACGGACTTAGTAGTGGAATTGAAAGCTTCGTAACAATATATTTGCAAAAGATTCGGTTTTTAATTTCAGCAAATGATATTCTACATAATAAATTTAAAATTAAATTTTCAAATTTCACGGAGTTTCTTCATATAACTATATAATAATTTTAAAAATACGTGTTATGCCGTTCTCTATACAACATATGTATTAAGATGTCACTTGTAACCCTAGAAATACTTAAACTATCTACGTGCTTAATTTATTATCTAATTTATTTACTTAATACATAAGCTATCTAAAGCATGTTGACTTAAATTATCACTGCCTATAATGCGCGATGGTAATTTAGTGTGATAAAGTATCGATTTCAGAAGAATATTGGCTTAAGTCTTGAATATACATAATTTTCATTATGTGATCTCAAATTTCAAACAAAATCAAAATTTTATTAATATGGCAGGGGCATCTGTTACCTTCGATAAGCCACTGGACCTGGACAAGACAATCCACTCTACGATTTTTATTTTCAGAATTCTACACATGAGAGTTGTATTTCGTAGTAAAGAGAAGAAAATCGAATGTGCATTTAGGATGACTTTTTTTTTTTTTTTTTCTTTTCCGATAGAAATGAATTTAAGGTTTGACACAAAAATACAATTTTTGTGGAAAAAAAAAAGTAACGCTCTAAACTTTATTTAAGTAATTTTGATTTTCCTCGTTACATGCGTGCGAAAATACTGACCGACAGGCAATCATCCCTTTGACAGATTTAGTTTAAAATTTAATTCTGAGACGACCATTTTCCGACGACTCCATCTCATTAACGGGAGAGACGCGAAAGGATGAGCGCATTCCGGAATTCTTCGTTATTCTTTGACCTTGATTTTCGCCCTATTAGATACTTTTTTGTTCAATTTTTTTTTCCCACGTGCATGTGAATAACGTGCCGTTTCTGACCGTATTATTTTAATTCAGCCTCGGTGTAATCAGAGTTTATTTTATTGTTAAACTAGCCGCCTTTGGCGACCAGCCGGTTCGCCAATCTTAATGTTCGTTAAAATTTAATAACTAAATATTTTATGCATTTCCTACTTTAATAGCTTCTTCATCAAAATATTTTAAAACTTCAAATTTTGATAGTCATATAATTCACTCATAATATTATAAAGGCCTTCAGTCATAATGTAATATGTATCTCTCTAATTTTCTGTTAGTTCCCGTAGAATTTATGCTTAAAATTAAAGTGGAAAGAATTAATCTGCGATTATTAAAATAATATTTTTTACTGAAACAAAGCATTTTTTAATAATATGATTACTGAAAACAGAGTCACTGAGCATTTAAACTTTATAGGCACTAAAAAATATCTTTCTTAATTTATGTAATATCTCAAGAATTTGTCAACAAAATTTTCTCAGGTTCATCATGAGCAGATCGATTAATTAACAATGTTTAATTTTAAATGCATCAAACACTAAGAAAATAAAATGAATCGTTTAAAATAATCGGTAGAAAACAGGTTAAAAAACTACTTAAAAAACGTTGTACTTAAAACTATAAACATATACAAAAAATATATAACTAACAAATACAATTTAATTTCAAAAGCATACAACTAGGGATTGCAATACCGGACCAAAATTTCAATACCGGTATTTGGTATTTTTTAAATCTTAATACCGGGATACCGGTTTTAATACCGGTATTAGAAATTTTGGAAAAAAGAAAGAAAATAAAGGTGTTTCTTTTTTTATTTGCCAGTTTTGTTAGAGAGTGAAAATATCACAAAAAAGAATTTGTAACTTATAAATTATAACAGTATATAATCACATGAAAAAACAACAAAGAAACATCTTATTTATTTAAATCACAAAAAAGTGTAAGTATCACTATTCAGTCTGTGGTACTATTACAAATTTTTGAAATGTGATCTAAAAACACATAATGCATCAATTGTACTGTCATTAAGCCTTAAAAGTAATTTTGTGTAAAAATTACCAGCTGCCGAAAACGCTCTTTCGGCATCTACGCTAGTTGGTGGTACGGTTAGCAATGCGCGATATACTTTTTCCAAGTATTTACCTCTAAATCCCTCATCTTCAAATAAATCGATTTCTCGTCGAATGGTTTTGGATATAGCTGATTTCTGTATTGTATTTTGGTTCGTTGAAATTTTTTTATTTATCGCTAATTCTAATTTTTGTTCAAGAGACAATTCCTTTTCACTATCAACAGTAGTGACATCATAATCTTCGATAATTGAATCGAATTCTGAATGTGGATAGGTTTGTGGGAAAAATTTTTTAAGAAACTTTACTCTAACTTAATCAGATTTGAATTGGTTATTTTCTTTTCTTCTTTTCATTTTAATTTTTAAAATCATTAAAATTATGTAAATACCATAAGACATTTTCTATTTCGGTATGCCTTTCTTCTGTGCGATTTTTCAATGCAAATATATAATTCTTCAGATAGTGATGTGTGCTGTTCTTTCAGTGACTGCAACATGAAATTTATTGTTGTATTAGCTGTTAATAAAATTAGAATCTCTCCGACATAATGCCTCAATATTCAGTCTTATTGGAAGTAGAGCTGATATAGTTCTGGATATTAAGTCGAATTCACTATTTGAAAAATTAATTTGCAGGTTTAAGTCGATTATTGCTTTTTGGATTGGATTTCTCAGTTTCAAAAATCGTTCCATCATTAGGAGTAAACTGTTCCAACGTGTTTTAGAATCTAATATTAACATATATTCTGTTTTATTTTCAGTTAGTATATATTTTAGTAATATATCCTTTTTATAGGGGAACGTTTAAATATTTTAACAATTTTTCGAACTTTATAAATTATAGGAAGCAATTCTTGATAGGTTAATATTTCATCCTCATTAGCAATATCTTCTTCAACAATTACATTGTCATTATCTTCATTGTCAATATTATTCTCACTCTTACTCTTTTCAAAGTCGGAATACGAAGTTTCTATATCCACAGTATTTGGATTCTTCTGTTCTTTATATTTTTGGTATAATACATTTATTACTCCTAATTGAATTCCATGGGCATAGCACAATTGCTGATTTGCACCAATCAACTTTCCAACTTTTTTCATAATTGTTGCTCCATTATTCGTTATGGATACAATATTTTCTTTCAGGGTTAATCCATGTTTCGCTAATTTAGATTTAAACAATTAATTAAGCCATCAATTTGCTAATTAATTTCGCCCGTTAGGCAGAAATAAAAACAAAAACGTATACTATATTGCTATGTTCGCGATACCTGAACATATAGTGGCGACAATTTTAAAAATTTCTAGTAAATACCGAAAAACCGGTATTTAAACTTGTGAATACCGGTATTACAAAATTGTACAAATGGTTCAAAATACCGGTATTCGGTATCCCGGTATACCGGTATTGCAATCCCTACATACAACTAACCTAAAAATAATTAAAATCTAGTCCTCATTCGTTGATAATAATTGTGAACAATCAGAACACAATGCGCATGCATGAATTTTCAACGCCAGTTACGGTAGCGCAAATGCGTGAATTTTTCTACGCCAGTTGGGGTAACGCTACGCGGATTAGAAATTTTTAATTTCCTTTATTCTGTTTTATTTTAATTCAAAGGTACTTCAGAATGAATCTGAAAGATCAGTTCATTAACAATGTTTAATTTTAAATGCATCAAACATTAAGAAAATAAACAAAATCGTTTGAAATAATCCACCGAAAACTGTTAAGCCTAGCCTCATTGCTGTTGGGGAAAAAAACTGAAGCCTTACTCATTTGGCGATGGGGAAAATGAAAAGATTTTTTGGTGGAAAGTTAGTTTTTAATTAATAATTAACATTCTAATTAAAAATTTAAACAAAGGAAATCCAGGTGCACATTCCCGACCTCCAAGGTATACATTTGCCAAATTTTGTAGCTGTAGGTCAAACAGTCTGGCCTGCAGAGCGCCAACACACACACATTGAGTTTTATATAAGTATAGATAATGTAAACATCTCCTCCTTTCATCTTCCCTCTCACCCCTATTTTGACGAATTAAACCCATCCTAACGCATGCGCAAAATGTCGGATGGTTTTAGAATCCCTTGTCAAACAAGACACTTCAAATGCTAAAATGACAAAAAGAAAGAAAAAATGGGCATATTAAGGCACGACACAAAGTTCCAGAATCTTACTTTAATCTTACTCTCTATGCTCATCTGCGATAAAATCATCCAAAAATTATTGTCTAGGATTCTTGTAAAAAAAAGAGTAGTTTTCTTTGCAGTTTTTAAATTGTTAGATTTAATATCTTATTATTTCTGTGCGAATACTATGGAATTATACATAAGCAGTTAATTTTTTATCTTCTCGTGTTTGAAGAAAAAACTGTAATAGTCAAAAATTTCCATCTCAAAATTTTGACGAATTTCCGCGTTTTACTTCTTCCATGGCGCTTTTTTTTTTAATTATATTTATTTGTTTCTGAGTCGAACAAGGATAATGAATTCTTTCTGTGGTTTTTGCATCAAAAGTTAAGGTTTCTATCAAATTCTGGAGGAAATTTAAACAGGAAAATTGTTTCTATTCGTTCATATGAATGCCATGACCTTAAATTCAATTAGCTTGGAATATAAAGTAATAATTGTGCTCTTCAGGCGAATGATGGATTATCTCTAAGGCCTCTTTGCGAATTATTGATTTAGAGTTATGATTTTTTTTTCTCTTATATAGTATAATATAAAGACGTCAAAATCTTTAAAAAGAAAAAAAAACTCCTTGAAACAAAGAATATCATTTATAAAAAGTTTAAAAACTAAAGTTTTAAAAAAATATTTGAGTCGAAATAATTTTTTCTTTGCTTACCATATAAAAATAATATTTGGTACAAAACTGGGCACTATCTTATAATTCCATATTAGAGTTAATTTTTTAGAAATATATTTTATGCGCATGCATTATATTCTTTTAGTAATTTCTTATTCTATTATTTTTGTTTTTCTAAACTAAAATTGATTTTTAACCATCTAAAAAAACTCGAAACATAAAATGTACATTCAGTTTCATTTTAATACTCAACAGGTGTCTTAGTTATGAATCTTATATAATTTCCTCAGAAATCAAGACATTAGAAACATTTTAAAGTTGAAAATAACCCTATTGAGTCAAGGTTATTAAAAATATACTCCATTAAATTTTATATATAAATTTTATTTAATAATACATTTTATCATGCATTTTTAGACAAATATGAGCCTTATATTTTGAAAATAATCCCTTCACTTAAGAATTTATTTAACGTTCTAATTTGATGACACATTCCATTAGGGAGACTTTTTTTTAAAATTTTAATTCCTATAATAATATAAGAACTTTTGAAATACTGAAGCAGTTCTTAGTGAGTTTTACATTTTAAAATACATAATACTTTCACTGATTTCAGATTTAAAATTAAAAATTCAGTAATTCGATGTGCGAGTCAGACTCGTCATTGTATGCGAATGGGTTAATATCATTTATAAATATGTATTAAATCTTGGATCCGGTCCACCGATATTTGAAGGAATTTCAAAAGTTTTAATTCGTTCTCTTCAATCAATGTATGACCAAGCTAAACTCAAAAGGGACTTAAATGTACAAAAGAATCGAGGAAAAAATACTCTTGTTGGTTTTTAGAACTCTTAATAAAATATTTCTGAATAACATCTATATCAGAGCAACAACCGCATTTCTGTTTTTATAAACTGGTAATAGGATACAACAATTATAATTTCAAATTAAAAATCGTAATTTACTAAATGGATTTTACATTAGATGAAAATAAATCCATTGATGCAGAATTTAAAAAATTATAATTTTGTTAATATCATTGGATAGATCCAATATTTAATGTAAACATTCATATTTCCATTTCTTTTTTTTGCGTCATTTTAATTCAGATATAACAAAAATGATTTATTCCAAGTTATTGCTTGACATTTTTCTAAGAACATGAAATATTTTTTAGTGAAGGGATTATAAATGATATCCCCACGATGATGAGAAACTATTGATTACATTTTAATATTTATCTGATATATGAATAAGAAATAATAACACATGAATCAGAAATTTAGCCAAGAAATCGTAGAACAGACCATAATTTTGAACCATTAACAAATTGTTCATTATTTTGAACTACTAAAACCAATTTTGATGCCACACTTTATTCTTCAAGTTATCAGTTTAACGTGGGACGTTTCCAGGACTTTAGATTTGTATGTGCCAAGTCTTGGATCACCATCTTCAATTTGATGCCACACTTTATTTTCCAAGTTTTCAGTTTAATGTGGGACTTTTCCAGGGCGTTAAATTTATATATGCCAGAATTTTGACCCCTATCTTCGATTGAATGCCACTCTTTATTTTCCATGTTATCAATTTAACGTGGGACTTTTCCAGGGCGTTAGATTTATGTATACCTGTCCTTCAAACATCATCTTGGATGGAGTCAGTCTTGAATTTAATACCCCACCCCCCCGAAGCGTATATTTGATAACCACGTTCGATCCCAAAACTTTATAAAACCAGCATATAATTAAAGTTATTTTGATAAGCGAACGGCTCCCTCGGTCTTCATTGCGTAAAGCTGTTTCGATTGCCTGAGCTGTTTGACTATGTCCATCAAAAGATCTTCAGAACTATTTGTCTTTCCAAATGAACTAGTATATGAAAGCCGATTATGATGGTGATGTTGCTGTTAGTTCCAATCTAAAAATCATTAACAAGTTTCATTGACATTGAATCTTACAGAATCATTTCATCTTCATGGATTGACCAAAGAAATCTCTCCCATTTTCAGCCAAGCCGCTGCTATAATGTCCAGTCGAGCAAAAAGTAATAAAAGACATGATAGTATCCGCATTCAAATTTTAGATGTGGATAAAATACAAATTTCTAGGAGTGATACAAAATTAGGTGAGGTACAAATTATGGTAATCGTGGATAAAGGTAACTATAACAATGT
The DNA here is from genome assembly GCF_947563725.1 of Argiope bruennichi. Taxonomy (NCBI): domain Eukaryota; kingdom Metazoa; phylum Arthropoda; class Arachnida; order Araneae; family Araneidae; genus Argiope; species Argiope bruennichi. The sequence continues at coordinate 92,242,598 of NC_079160.1, forward strand.
TATAGTTAAAGTTATCCACGATAATTTTATTTGATGAATAATCTATTTTAATGTTATTCTGCAAAATATTTGAACCTTGTATCTCGATAAAGAAGACACCTGAACCATATTTACGTATTCCAGAAGATTAGTTGATAAATATGATGATGATAACGATTAATCTAAATCGATATAATCGTCTCGTCTAACATATATATATCGCTGGATTCGACAAATCTTTAGCTACTGGTTGTTGATTGAAAAGCCATGATTGTTCTTAGTGGAAAGCGTCTTTCTCGGAAAGTGAGTTTCGTATTAAACTATAATCTTATTTGTTTGATTGTACCATTAGTATTTTATTAAATTTGTTTAAATATATTAAGATCTTACCTTGCTTTTAATCGGTTTTGTTTATATGGAATTGTATTTTTCTTTTATATTGTAAGGGCAGTTTTGCTTTCATTCCTTGAGTGTTGATAAATCGGTCTAATTTTTTTTTTTTTTAGTAGTCGGTTAAAAATTGAATAACAGATGTTTAAAAATAGCGAAATCTTTTGTCTGAATCGTAAATTTATGCCGAAACAATTCTGAACTTTTCAAATCCGATAAAGGTCATTTTCTATTAAAGTAGTGACTTAAATTGTAGTTTCACCGACTTTTTCTTGTCTCGGAAATTTATTTTCATCAACTAAATATTTGACAGGACTTCAGGAGGAATTAAAGTATGAAGACGGCAACTATTTCATTCATTCATTCATTTTTTTTTTTTTTCTTTTCCCTTCGAGCCTTTTCTTGGTTGAAGGGAAAGGCAGATATTATAATACGGATAATATCAAACAAGTTTAAGACGAAGTGATTCATCTATTCGCGTTTAAGTTCACGACTTTATGGAATTGCTGATCTGGAGACTATAGCGGCATTCCAAGATGTGTCAGAAAGACATCTTCCGTCTTGATGCCGAGTCAAATATTGTATTCTTTAAACTACACCATCCATTGATGGCACTGGTCTTATTGTAGATCATCGGTGATCCCGAAGTGTTCAAACCTTAACAAAATATACTCGGGACCTACCAATATTATGGTGTTTTGTATTTCGTCAGCAAACTTGCAAAAACCATTACTACTATCTTATTTATGCTGACTATTATTGACGGTAATATACACCTTAATCTCGATTCTGTAACTTCAAAATTCTCTATAGACAAGGTAATTTCATAGTTAATCGCTTCTTTATTCGTGGAATTATTTCGCCAATAATGGATATAATGGTACTCGCGGAGAAAACATTGAATGAAAAAAATTGCAATTCACTAGATATAACTTTAGATGGCATCGGGTCTAATACTAACTCTCCGTTGTTCACCTGAACAGATGTAAAATAACTGCTTGAGGAAAAACGGATGCATAATGGAATACATCTGCAGAAAAATGCACTGAATAAATGTGTTGTAAAACTACATTAAATTTATTGAAATTATTAAATCTCTTTTGTCTGTAAATAAGCTTTTAAAATATTTAAACTAGAATGTAGTTTCCTTGCCCATCTTCTCACTTAACAGAAAGTCGATATACAAGAAACGTCCATCCCGTCAATTTAGTGTTAGTGACTTCGGTTCTTTGAATAAGTCATTTTATTCTTTAAAATTTAATTAGAATATCTGTTATGCCAAATTTAGTTCCTAATGGTATCGTGCTTTATTAGAGTAAGATATTGTACTGTATTTCAACGATGATGTTGGATATTCTGAATGCCTGCCAATATCGTGAAAATATTGTGACAATGTGTGGCATTTGGTGCTAATAGGATGGTTATGCTTTAAATTCGATGAATAATGCTTAACTATCTTAACAGACTATGGATTTTTTTTTCAGTTATGTTTGGGTGCGTGGAGGACTTTCGTTTCTAATGGTGAGAAGGAACCGTATTGGAGATCCAAGTTTCCAGACAGAATTGCGTCGTTTGATGAAATTCCTACAATTTCAGAACGTAAGAATTTTATTTGTTTCCATAATGATTCCAGATAAATAAGACTAACTCAATCTTTAGGGGGGGGGGAATGTGTAATTCATCTACATTGCAATATCTGCACAAAAATATTTAGCTCAAATTTCTGATCAAAAGTTAAATATCATTCTCGAGAAACTTATTTGAATCAAATTGGAATTATCAGAACTTCCATAAAGATATAGGAGTAAAAAAGCTAAATTTTAATGCTAGTTTTCTTATTTACTAGTATGCATAGTATAAAGTATAGTAATCGTTAAAAAAATTCGAAAGGTTTTGACGAATCTATTGTTTTAAACTTGGGAAAAAAAACCCACCTTTAGTCCATGTGTGTCTAACTGTGACAAAGGTGGCTCAAACGCTCGGAGTTGAAATTTAGGTTGAATTTTAGGTTAAGCGGTTGAAATTTAGTATATCGTCTTGATGTTAAATTTGCAGATTTCTATAAAATTTTGAGTAAAACCTCTTCAGTGGAAGGCCGGCTGTTCGAACATAAATTAACACAATAAATGCAAAACGAAGAGAGATAAAATTTGGTGCAGATTTAACGTCTATAATGTAGACGGTTGTCAAAGTTTCAGCCAAATCCAACAAAGAGCCGACTGTCTTTCAGTTTATACTCTCAAAAACATAGCGTGATAATTCGAAAACTAAATGGCTTAAATATATGCGATTTTGTGACTAAGTGGAGTTCCGTATCATTTTTTTTCAATTAGTTTTGAAAAGCATATATCGAACACAAGTTCGATTTTTGGATAAGTGTGCCAGAAATTAATCGCCACATAACTCGGTGAAGATGACGCAATATTCAGTGAATGTTGCGTTCGCAATATTCAGTGAATGTTGCGTTCACGCCAAAAATTGGCACTGGCGTACAAGAGTTACGAAATACTATACAAGACATTCTCTGGCATGCCAAGGTTGAAAGTTTTGCGGAGGTAACTTTCGTTGTTTAAATGTAGTTGTGCTTGGCTGCTTCTAAATTTACTTGAATCGCACGACTTTCTTAATTCCTTCTGAGAGCAGTTGGATCCGAAATTCGTTAATCAGTATGTCACCCACAATATTGTACTTTTGTATTTCCATTTGCATGTTTCTTGCAAGACGAGTTTAAAAGAAACTGCATTCAGTGCAGGATATGACTGTGCGATACCCCGACTTAGCCAGAGGCCATGCGGAAAACTTGATGGTACTGTCGAAGTGCAGCCTCGCCTAGAACGAAGGAATAAACTATACTTTATGACATAGGACCCTTACAAACAATAAAGAATCCTGGGAAAAGAAACGCAACATTTTACTTAAGTTGTGAAGCATTAAAAAATGCATTTAATATATTTAATGGAGTGTTAGCTTCTTGCATCAGAAACCTCTAAACGGCTGAGCTTCGGCTTTTTTTCGTAGTATTCGTATTATTTCGTAGATTGCATAATAATTTAAGTGTTTTTTTACAATCTCCAATAGAGCGAAGGATACAATTAAATCTCTTTAAAATCGCTTTGAAAAAGGTTTGAACAAGTGGTGTTTAATTTGAAGATTGAATCTTCTCTCAAGATATGTCGAACTTGGTAAATAAAATCTAATCATACTAATGGGCATTTGCTGTCGATATCCAAATGAGCAACATCCTATATGAATGCACATGGCGCGCGATAATTGTTGTAGTCTATTGTATCAAATGGCACAAAAATGCGAAATTGTTTCCAGATAGACGTACTATTTTATCACACTATCAATGGATGCCTATGGGTTATACAAAAAGGATTTATGCGGAGACTGACGCGTATGGTAGCATTAAAGCGTATACCGAAAGACGTCATGCTTTTCCAGACAACAAATTGATAATATTTTCAGTTAAACATTTTCAGTGTTTCATTCTTTGAATGCTGTCACGCTTTTTTTTCCTAGGATATGATCCCCAAAGGCTCCCACAGGTAGCCGAGCAATGGTTCAAGAAATTTGGATACGTTGTGAAAGAACCCATGCCGTTTGGCAAATACAACGTGCATCTATTCCACTTCGATGACTTCAAAATAGTCTATAGCAACGACGGCTCTTTTCCGATAAGACAAAGCCATTATGCGGTTGCGCAGTACAGAGAAGAAAGGAAACATCTTTACAGTGGCGTTGGCTTGGGAGCAGGGTAAGTGTTTGAAATTGGAAATAACGCTAAATGGCTAGTATTGGCACGATTCCATACTGGCTGCAATTTGCAGCAGGTTTCAAAAGGGCTGAAAGACGTATTGCAACAAACTATCCATTCGAATTGTGACTTTATTCAGATTTTTATTTTCTCATACACAAAGTATAGAGAAAGCATTGTAGTAAAAAAAAATCCGAACTTGAAATTTTGACAAGTCTCCAAAGTTTGAAGATTTTTTAAAAATGTCCTTCCATTTGACAAAGAACCCAAAAATATTTTGAACTAGAGGGATAAAATAATCAGTCCTTAATTAAGGTGACCATTTTTTTTTTTTAACCTGAAACCAGGACAACATGAATTTTGACCAGCCACGCCCAAATTTTATAAATTTTTATCAAAAATCCACCCAACGGCCAACCTGCATACCTAAGTAAATAAAAAAACTTATAAAAACTAAATAAGAAAACGTACTTCTACATTTTTCACAATATACTTCACTAGGATCAATATTATTACTTTCTTTAATAAATGTATACTTTAATTTTAAATCATCATTAAATACGCACTTTCGTCGTTTTGCCGCCATGATAATAATAAGGTAGGTACATCACAGTAGTTAGTACATCAGACCACCACTGGCTTGTGTGACGTCGTGGCGGTCCAGCTCATACGACACCTGACAATATCACATGGAATTATCAGGGTTGCCAGTTCTAATTTTATTATTTTTATTTTATTACTTTTTTTGTTTTAATGTTTTCTAATCTAAAACCAGTATTTTTCGTGTACTGGTTTTGTTTAGTGACTAACCAGGACTTATGCCCTGAAAACCAGTACTGTACTTGTAAAATCAGTACGAATGGTCACCTTACCTTAACCCTTTCTAGGGCCGTGGGAAGTATGCTTCCCACCAAATTTATCAATCTTTGTATGAAATTATGCATGTTGGCATAAGTTCTGACAATTTTTTTTAGAAAGACGGGAAGCTTAGATGCTTCAGTTCTTTATCTTGCACAAAATGATGCGTCTTAATTTGTTAATTAACTTAATTAATCAAATGAAATTTATCCAATTAGCTAATTTAGCCAATTAGCTCCCTTTTCTTATTCTAATTTCAAGCTTAAAAATATTTTAACATACAAATTTGGTTTAACCCTTTAAAGGGCCATTTTTTTTTCTAGTGGTATTTCTTAAAATCGCGAGCAAAATCCGGTCAGAGGGAGTATGTCCGAATACAAATTAGCATGATTTCTGAAAAACCAAGAAATCTAGTTGGATAAAAATCGGTACATCAATAGATTTACTATCTATACTGTAGATACCTACATTTTGAGTCGAATCCAATGAGGGGCTAACCTTCCGTCGGCTTGTATTTTCAGAGACGTGTAAATGCAACTGAAACATGCAATGATTTCGAATGCATCGAATTCAACAAGAGTTTACGAGTTCAAGTGAAGTTCTATGCCAAATTTGTTTGGGGAAGACGCATATGAAATTCGATTTTCAGGTACTATTAACCTCATGCCAGGGATTAATCGCCAAAAGGCTAATCAAAGATCACACGATAGGTTCAGTATGCTTAATTCGAGCCAAATATTAATATTTACTTAATACGCCAATGCCATGCAGGGGCAGCTTGGTCAAGTATGGTTCTTACGCCATGCAACGCAACACAACTCAACCAACCAATGCCATGCAAAGTTTTACCTGATATCTTTACTATAGAATAGACCAAGTTTTATCGGGACCATTCCCATTGATTTATTGTTCATACTGCTTTATAATTACAGAGGGTATATGTTCAGTATCTATAAATTCGATCCATTTATTTCCCAATACAAAGCAAAATTTTTCGATTTGTTATACCTATATAATATTGCAAATGAATTGCATTTCGGATGACTATAATCCCAGGGTATTCTTGCTCTTTCCGTTTTCTTGCAAAGGTTTATCTACAGTTTTGAATTGTCTTTGTGTGTAACATTTAATCTCAATTTCTAAATTCTACAGAAATGCCAATTTCATTTTTATGGAAGATTATGCAATACATCTATGCCATGCATAAGTTATCATTTAAATCGCTAGATTTTTAAGAAGCAAAATATAATTTTGTAATATGTTTATTTAATAAGGCATGAAAATATCTGCTTAGTACCAATTGTTTAGACCCTTTAACCCTTGGCACTCTGACCCCTCTTGTGCACCATTCAAGGCGGTGCATCATTTTGACGCTTTATCTTTTCTGTTTTGAGTGTTAAAAATGCCTACACAATGGTGATAAGACCGATATTTTTCGGGGAAATTCAAATTAAAACAATTATATAAATTTATTTTTGGAACAATAAACAAGTTCTTGTATTAAGTGCATAGTTATGAATCAACTACTTTCCATGGTGCAAAGGGTTACAAGTGAAATCAGGAAAGTAAAATCCGAATCTTTGCGCCGCTGACAGAAATCGACAATTCTGGAAAATGCAGATAACTACAACGCACGATGGCATTCATTGTAAATTTAATCTGTTGATTAATTTCAATAAATCACTAAAAGTGGTTCAAGTCGTCTATTAAAACCATTTAAAATTTCTTTTAGCCAAGGTCAAGAGTGGCGTCATCTCCGTAGTGCTGCTAGTGCTCTCAATCTTCATACTTCGAGATCAATGGCTGAAGATGTTGTGGATGATCTGATCAGTATAATCAAGAATAACTTGAACGATACAGGTGAAATCGACTTGCTTCCGTGGCTGCACCGCTGGGCATTCGAAAGTAAGCTTAGTTTTAGTGATTAGTCGCAGAATGTTAAAATTTTGAGTTGAATTTTCAGGCTTCAGAATTAGAAAAGGCTAATGCTTTTAGCATTTGTTCAAATTCTTGCTATAAGCTTGGTTATCCTTTACAAATTGGTATTGCGAATGTTGAATGCTCAAATTGCCAATCAATTGAGTGATTTCTAAAAACCTTGTTAATAAATATTTCATCTAGTGATTATGGAGTCGGACATCACCCAAGTCTTAATTGGGTCCAGTTGGAAAAAGTGAATTATTTCTTAATTTACCTGAATTGTATTGACTGGAGGGAAAGAGGCAAAGCCGAAGTATTCTGTTTGGTTTTCAATAGTTTTTAATTAACAACTATACTCGGATGTAGAATCTTCAGGATCTGCCAATGGAAGCAAAAAGCTAAGGTCTAAATTAGTTCGCTGATTACAGAAACCAAACGCTAGTGTATTTTAAGATTATCCAAAAAAAAAAGCCACATCGCTTAAATCCATAATTGCGCAACAGAAACTTCTGTTGTACGATAAAGGCGTGATAGTAAATATCTTAATGGTGTTCTGTTGCTAGTAACATTGCGTATATCTACAGACATTGTTAAACAATCTGTACATGCGGATATAACCTAAACAAAATCAAATTTATATTTGTAAACCTATTGGCATGCAAATTTGCTTGACTTCCTAATTAGATGACGCATCCTATTTAGGACATTCACTGATATTTTAATTCTTGTAATAGACGAGGCCTTTAGGTAATTGTAGTTTTTCTAACTTATTTTTGTTTTAAATTGAATTATAATAAAGTAAAAATATTAATTCAGTAATTGGAAGGGCCAGTCAGACTTGTCATTATATGCGAAGGGGTTGACAATTCTCTAAACAGATGAAATTATGCAACTGTAAATGCAAGCGTCTTAAACAATTAAAACGGATATCAGCAGGGTCATCTGATGTCGGGGAATGCAATAAAATTTTCTTAAAGTTCAAAAAAAAAAACTTCAACGTTACATTTGTAGTATTTATAGAAACCACTAATTACTCAGGGGAAACGATTGACTACTTGATAATTTTTGAATTTGTGTTCCTCAGAGGCGACGACTTCCAATTAAATATCTAAAATATTATACAATTGAGCTTAAAGTGCTGATGTTTCTATGAAATAACTTCGTGATGCTACAGAGATTTGGCAAAAATTGTCAGTTTGACCGTAGTCGCCAAATCTCTGAACATAAAATTAACCTTTTTATTGCAATACTGCGGAAATTGGTCTCTGAAAATGAAGCGGCTTGTGCATAGTACATTAACAAACTGACGTATGCAATGCCATTTTTCAGACTTTCTCCCCAATTCGCAATTGGAAAACATAACACTAAACACGAACATAGGCTTGACTCTCTTCATCGCATTATAAAGGCGAGTCGCCAGCAATAAATGATTACTCGAACTCTTGTAAAGATGGAATCTGGTTATGTAATGCAGAAACCCTCTCAACATCAGTTATTATCTTGTACAGTTCTGTAGATCATGTAGTTGTGTGAAACATGGCAAGTTGATGGCGAAACTTAAGCATAGAAAATATTTATATCACGAGTTCGATTTTAAATAGATTTATCCATGCTTAAGTTCCAAATGTTGGCTTCGAACGAATGCCAGCACTTTGAGTGAATGACTGTTAGTGCAATAATAAGAAACATTTCAACTTTGCTGATGTTTTTCTAGGCGTTGGCGTTGTTGCTTTGAACAGGCGTCTGAATGCTTTATCGCAAAATGGAAACGAGCTAGCTGACAAAATGGTAGCGGCAGCAGCTGTTACGGATGAAATGATCGCTCTGACCACAATGGAACCCACAACTATGTATGAAGAACGTTTCAAGCAACTGGTAGAAGCACAAGATTTCTTTTACAGGTAATCTACTGCACTTGATTTAATTTCACACGCATCCGATCTTTCACTCGTGTCGTATCAAAGTTCTAAGAATATTCAGTACGAATACAAGTAAGATGTTCTAAAGAGTATTCTGTTTGAAAAACTTTGCCTATTAAATGGGGTCGAGTTTCAGTGACCCTTGACTGTTTTTGCCGCTTTAAATCTTTATTTTCAAAGTAAAAAGAAATTTTAACAATAAAACGTCGCTTAACTAACCTATAAATACAAAGTTTTAAAAACATCTACATTAGCACATTGTTTTAACAAGGCTTGTTGTAGACCGCATCTTAAAACCCAACGGCATTTATATATTGATTTGGCATTCGTAAATTCGTTTTTCATACTTTTCAACTATGCATTATGCTCTAGCAATACTCGAATGTAAGCGGATTGTCAGATTAAATGAAACTTTGGAAAATATTGATATACAGTTTCTAAGAAGTCCAACTGGCCAGTACGACTGTTTATGAAGCGTGCTGTAAAACTTAAGAAATTCACAAACTGCCTAAATTAATCAATGATCATTTGGTGTAGTATGTCCAACTCGAACTCTAACATTATAAGCCAAACCGAAGACTTTTATAAAAAATACTGCATACTTCCTGCAAATTCTAAACTTTCTATTGATAAACAGATTGCCGCTTTATATTCTCCTGATATTCGATCTTGAAAATTAAACAGACGTTGTTCCCTCGGATTTCTTTAAATTTTCAGAATAAAAAACTAAACCTCGGTTTCTAGTTTTATCCATTTCTCTTATAAAAACTTCATTAGTAGCGAGTAACTTAATTACTTGTTTATATTCTTAGGGCAAACTATTTTTAAGCAATATTATGACACGGGTTCTATAAAGTGGCTGAAACTGATGATTAAAACAAATTAAGTAAACTTTATAGATTTATTAATTTGTAAAAAAAAAATATTCGTATCGTAACACAATACAGAATGAACATGGTCCATAAAAAATGTATTAACAATCGGTTTTTAATTTTTAGAGATGTATTCCTCGGCTAGTCGCATATGACTCATGGCATATTATCTCCAGAAATTTAAGTCTAGCATTATCATAATGGAACATGTCTTTGCGAATGAAAATGCTTAGAATCGAGAATGCTAGCGAAGTATCAAATATTGTACGAACTTAAATTGTTTTTATTTCTTCAGTGTGTTGAAAAAATACATTGATGGCATTATGAGAGATATCGAACTGGATCCTGAAACTGAAGGTGTGGCTCAAATTTTGCTTCAAAACGATTCGTACACGGAAAAGGATGTTATCACATTGATAATGGATATGTTTCAAGGTTCTTTACAAACGGTGAGTTTGATCCATTTCTGAAAAATGGAATATTCTTTATTTTAAATATTCAAACCTGCTTATGGTTGCAGATTCTTGGCAATTATCCATTAATTTTTAGTCATTTCGTTCTAACAATCGTCCCATTTTGATTCTCGAATTTAGCATATTTTGAAATCCCAATTTATAATTAAATCAAATGTGCATGGATTCCAAAAGGGATTATAAAGATCTTGAGTTCTGAATCGCATGGTTACTTTTAGTATCAAAACTGGTAGCATTAAAACTTAAGTGATGTCAAATCAAACTATTTGATCTGTAGTCATGTTTCAATCTCTAATAAAACATGCAAATTCGAACAGAGTAACTTACTCAATACTTGTAGAATTGCGAGGACGGAAACTTCCAGTAAGGCATTGGAAGTTTTCTTGGTAGAGAACTTCCAATCTTGGTACCAAAGCATTTTAGTAGATAACGTTAGACCTTTTAGTAGAAGGATGCCACTTGTCATTATATGAGACATCAAAAGCACGACTTTACACTATAACGAATAAAATTGAAAATATAAATCTGTACTTGTCGAGCAGTTCTTCCTAAAAACTAGGATTCAAGGGAGTAGAGCTCCACATGCTAAATCCGGCATTGAATCATTATAATCGTATATCAGTTTTTAATATAGTATTAGCATTTTGTTGTAAAATCTCGTCTTATCAATTCTAAGGGTATTTGATATGAACGGTAGTTTTTAATTGATCTGGATAAGTATTTTTGCCAAATCTTAAGTAATTGAACAAGATAAACCGACAAGATGGGATAATTTTAAGCAAAACACTTGATACCCATTTTTAACTAAGATAGGCAATTTTTTAAAATCGAACTTGAAAGTTTAACACTTTAAATAAATGTACTTCTAAAAGTTATGATACTGTAAAATTTCGTCTCCTCTAGGTTAAGACTAATGATGGCCATTTTGTAACTGCCATGATGTTCACTATAAATTTATTTAATATTCTTGCATACCATTATCTGAAATATTGTCCTTTTAGCCTGCAAAAAGCGATACTGGAAAAATATTTCATATCAATTTCTAGCTGAAGTAATTTCTGTATTACCTATTTACCTTTAGTATCTCGGCAATTGACTTTTCTAGATAAGATTAATAGAAATATGACGGGGAAAACATGGAAATCTACGTATCTATAATATCAGTTGGAATTAATGATCGTAAAGCAACATTCCAATAATTGCTAGAATGAAAGGCTTTTTATAGATTTCTAAACAATCGGCCAGTTTTGCTGAACCCGTCTGGCGAAGATGGTCGAAAAAACATTTAATTTTAGCAAATCGAAAATGAGAAATCGGCACAATTCTTTATTAAATAACATCCTCCAGATGTTGAAACGAGCTCTCGTCTTAAAGCAACTCCTGTTCATGATTGTTTTAAGAGAATCTGTCAAGTAAAATGTGACGGGCTAGCCCTGTGAAACTTGATAGTTAATAATTCACCAAATGCAACTGGTCTGGCCATACCAGTAGAAATGCTCCAAGATGAGGACCATGTGGTTAAATACTATTCCCTGAACTTCTACCGAGCGAAATGGCAATACTTGTAAGTAGTGTTACCTAGGCCAACCTGCTTCCTATGGTGAAAGAATTATTTGCAAGAAGTTGACTACTTTCCCTCAGTTTGTTTTCATGGCATATTTCGAGTGACAAGGAAGCATAAATGTTAACTCGACTTCTAATGCTTTTGGGGAGCAGGTGTTCCTTTTGGTCAACGAAGTAAAATTATAAATGAAATGAACCAATTTTGAAATTTGCCTTTTGAAATTAACATAGTATATCAATATTTGGTTCTAAGGAAGCACAGAATTCTCGCATTTCATTTACCAATTACTTAAATTGTCTTTTAATCGATTTGATCTGTACTGACTAGCCCTCTCTACATTTTTCAGGTGCCACTCACAGCACTAATGGCTTTCTACCACTTGGCTCTCAATAGTTATATCCAAGATAAAGCTCGAGACGAGGCGAGAAAGCGAATGCCCACTAAAAATTCGAAATATTTTGATTTTAAAGGGCCTAAGGATTATATTGGATCCATCGTTTATGAAACTCTAAGGTAATTTCCAAAATGACATTGGTAATTTATTAAAACAACACTAGTACTAACTCGCCGTTAACATGAGGCAATTTTTTAATCTAGTGTCCAAAGCCTGATTTTTAGAGTTTATTATAGTAAATTACCGTCGTTTTATAGGCAAGCAGATAATATACATTTGCATTCGTGTGCCAGCAAAAATGAAATGCAGACAATTTTACTGTTAAACGAAATCTTACTATATTATAAATATTACCAAATTAACATCAACTTATGTTAATTCAAATTCTAGTATCGTTTTTAACAACAAACTCCAAGTTCCAAAAACATAACTACTACCAATCTGAATCGACAACTATTTGCAGTATATAATTAAACTACTCGTGTGATACTTTTAAATGAAATATTTAATGTCGCAACGCAGTAATAAAAAAAATCCGTTCTACGAGTACAGTGAAAACTTGATAACGATGCTGAAAAAATGTGGAACACAGATAGAAAAACAGACGAAGCATGCACAAAATGACACTTGTAGAAAATCTTTAACAATAACACAACGTTCAGATCTTGTTGGAGATCAACACTCCAAAACCGGATTTTACTCTACTTCTATTGACTCGCGTCTGTATGCCTTCTCTTATAGTTCCCATAATAGGTCGTTTGTTTTAGGATATCGCATCTTCGCAAATATATTGGTAAAATTCCAGTACTTTTCAGAATTGTCATCTTAATTGCCAAGATCCGGGGTCACTGATACATCAGCCACAGCTATCTACAGAACTTTACCATGTAATCAATTTCACAGGAAAACGCTATATATCTGAATTTTTAATTTGCCTTCTACAAAACCTTTGTCACTAGCTCTCAATCTTCCAGAAACTTTTTTTCGAAAGCATGTCATTGGATTAATTTCTTGCTAAAGTGATCTATTCCAAAATTCAACGAAAACGTGGAATCCCGGTTTAATTGCAGACATTTCTGCTTAAAATCGGCTTTACGTACTACACTGGATTTATTTTATTGCGAGCGGAAAAAGAATTCAGTCGTAAGTTGTAAAAACGGTTCTTTCATGATGTGAACTTTGCCATTCTTTCAGAATAAACGCAGATGTTGACTGATTAGGAATCTTGTATAGTGTGTTAACACGACTTGAAGAATTTATTAATCAAGGCATTAAACGCGCATAAATGTTTTCAGAAATGCTATCTTTGCCTAGAATGATTTATAATTCAATGAGTAATTTTACTGTAACTATCCGATATTTTGTACATTCGAATGCTTTTAAACGATATAACTGAAACGAAACGGAATGACATGGTCGATATTTGGTATGACATTGAAGCCAAAATTTGATAGGACTGTAATTTAGTAACAATCTCTCGATAAAGATATACATTCGATATTGTTCAATGTAATATAAAACGCAACTCTCGTGAGCAGAATTCAAAAAATGAACCCGGGAGTCGGTGGCGCTGGCGCTCACGGTCGTTCCCGATGATTGCAATTTTCATGAAGATAGCGACGATGAAAATGTTTAATGAGGATGGTGATAGTTTCATTGACGAGTGAATGTTTTGGGGCGACCACTCTGGTTGGTTTGGCTGCTTTACTGAAATGCACTAATTTTCTTCGGGCTTAACGTTCAAACAAATCTCTTTAAAATAGTACAAAGTACTTGCTATATAACTATGCGATCATTAACGGGCATACAATTTTAATTCCCTAACACGAATGAGAAATTTCACTGTCTATTATGGCCCAAACTAATTGGAAAATGTAGCTTTAATTACAGATCGAAAAGTCTCAATTTTCCGTATCTATTAAAGTTACTTCAATGATACAAATTCTTGCTTTTTAGGCTTAATCCTCCCGTATTAGGCAATGGAAGAATAATCCAAAGAGATCTAATTCTTGGAGGTTATTTTGTTCCCGCATACGTAAGTAATATGGGCATAGTTTGATTTTATTTCTTATGAACAAGTTGCCTCCAAAAGATACATTCAAATATTTAACGAACAAATCTATTTTCAGACAAATGTCCTCCTTCATTTTCAAGTCGCCAGTCGACAAAAAGAATTCTTTGAAGAACCACTGAAATTCATTCCGGAAAGAGAAGATTATCAAAAAATTATGTCCGTATTTGGAGGCTCTTCGAGAATGTGTATCGGCAAAACGTTTGCTCTCCGTCAGCTCCTTCTGATTGTTACAAAGGTATTTCTCCAATTCCATATGCGTTTTTAAAATACTTTTCTTATTTAAATTCGTAACTTGTGTTCTCTTATACACTGTAACTTGTATAAGAATTCATAAATTGCCTGCAGTCAAAAGTGTGTTTTCTTGCTTACAGATAATTAAAAACTTCGAAGTTTCTTACGATGGAGGTGAAGTCAGCATGATCAACCACCTGCATAACAAGCCAGAGAAACCTCTGATTCTTAGATTGAAGCCTATCGATGAGTGAAAGATCATCTTGATACTAATGTACTAATATTTTTGCCATCTGACATGGCTGTTTTTATCAAACATGTTAATTTAACAATAAATGGTTTTTCATATCTTTGTGCTTCGAAGTCTCTTCAAATGTCGGAATTTTAAATGCGAGATTTTTTAAATCGGTAAACGTGCTTGATCAACTCTAAGAATTCTACCAGCACATTTGTATACAAGCAAAATGAGCAGCTGTGGGAAAAATCTTTTGAGAAGTGGGCTCGCTATTTACATCTTTTTGTACTTCCAAGATTCGTTTTACCCGGTAAGAGAACAAGAAGCAACGACTGCAATAATTGCAACTAGTAGTAACATTTTTAACATTTAGAAATCAAATGACTACAAAACAATTTTTATAGCATTCAGAAATATTTAGGGTTAAGCTTTGATATAGTCATTTAGCCCCTTGCTAGGTATAAAATTTTC
The DNA here is from genome assembly GCF_947563725.1 of Argiope bruennichi. NCBI lineage: Eukaryota > Metazoa > Arthropoda > Arachnida > Araneae > Araneidae > Argiope > Argiope bruennichi. Next base: position 92,257,735 of record NC_079160.1, read on the forward strand.
CGGCGGCGCTTTGTTTGGGGTTATGTGGCTGCCATCTTTTGTTATTGTATGCCACTGTTTTTCGATCTTTCCTGTTCATATCCCTAGATCTTTTTTTTTTCTGCTGCACATACTTCTGCTTACTTTCATTATTTTCGATTAAGTTTTTGCATGCACTTCATTTTACTGCATTTATTGACTCCTTTCTTTAATTCCATTAATTTTCTACAGCGTTTCTCGGAATCTTTAGTTTGGAAACTATTGCTGCCGATCGTGCCACATTCTATTTCTAAAAAATTTAGCGAAAAATTATTTTGGCGAGAATGAATTCGCAACATACCTACAAGGTAAATATCCATTGTATGTGGAATACTTTGTTCACTATTGTTTGAAGTATTCTAACGTTTTAATTTAACTCTTCACTTTTTAAATTCCATTTTCTGTGCAATTTGCTGTAGATGGTTCATAGATGCTATTTATCACTTTTCACGTACAGATTTCTTGGTTCATTTTGACGAAATTGTTAAACATCGTCATTGTTTTGAAAAATAGTAGCTACTTTATTATATTCGCATCAATGTTTATTGACCTACTTCAACAAATTTATTCACATTCTGATTAGGTAACTATGGAAGTATCGCAAATAAGCATAATCGAAGTTTCCAAAGACATGCCTCCGTCCTAATCTACTAAAATCTTATAACCACTATTTTAATTGTAGAGCTAAAGGAAAATTTAGAAGCTAACAAATCTTTCGCATTAGTCAATAAAAGTGGTTTCTAAAGAAGCTAATAACTCGAACATTAAATGTCGTATCAGTAGTTTTATCAATAATTTTTTATTTGCTGAAAATTTCCACATTACAAAAATTTATTTAATACTATTTTAAAGTAAAACTTTTAATTACCATATTTTACCCATTCTAAAAATAATCTTGATGAAACATTTTTTAAAATTTCATATCAATTATTTATTTTTAGGGATAACAATATTGTTTCTAATGTCACTTGCCATAGACAAGCCCACTGACTTTACAAGGCAGTGATTTTAAGCCAAGGGTACGTCTCTTGTTTTTCAGTCGCGTCACCTAGGGCCAAGAGTACGACTTAGTACTCGCGCGTTACAACCCTTTTTACGAAGCGAACTTCATTCATTCACTCATCCACAGATCGTAATTTAGACCTGAATCGGAGAACGATCACCCCTGATTCAGTACCCCCAGTAGCATAACTCTCTACATGGAGGACATTGCGACCACGACAGATTTATGCGTGCGCTAGCCACCACACACACGGAGAGTCTTCGGCCGGCGGGGTTTAACCTCGCAACCCAAGGCCCACGAATCAAACGCCGTACCAACCAGGCTATCCTGGCCCAAAGATTATAAAGTATCGAATTGTGCGTCCTTTTTATATATAGTTTTAAAATCAAGAACAAAGAAGCGAACTTCAAGTTTTATTTATAAATAAGATGAAAATAGTTTTTGTTACTGTTCAGTTTTTTTTTTTTTTGTTTGGTTTTCGTAACTTTCTTTGCCTAATTATATAGGAAAAGAATATGCAATTATGGATTAATATTTCGACAAATATTTTGGACTATATCTTTCTCTGCATATATTTTTCAGAGCAGCAAAAAGATCCAGCGATAAATAATCGAATCAATAAACAAAATGTAAAACTCAGGGAAAAGAATTGCAAAACGGACATATTTCCTGCATTTTTTTTTATTTGAACAAAATCCTATTTTTCTCGTACATTTCCCGTTGTTATTAATTAAATTACATAACGAAATCGTTTAAATGAAGAAAAAAACCGAAGGTCACTGGAAGATATGAAGAGTCCCTTAAGCAAACATATCTATTTTTAATATCTATTATTTTTAATGCCTAAAAACGGAAAGTTGAAACTTTGGGGGGGGGGGGAAACGAAATTGTCCACTTTGCTTACTTCTAACATTTTTAGACTGTCGGCTTAAGAATTATTTGCTGAATTGCAGCAATTGGAAATATTTTTTTAATAGAAGGTACAACATAAGAGCCCAATATTTAATACTATTACGAATGACATTTTAACACTGTTTCAATACTGTACTGTAAAGTATTATTATGAGAATTTATTGGGGTACTAACTATCTACTATAGAGATCTACTTGGGATATCATCGTATCTTTCAGCCATTAGTTTTTGTCACAAACTCAATGTTAAAAATCCTTTCAAAAGTTTGAAATTCTTCTCCGATACTTCGCAGTGTGTTTTAAGATTGATTTATTCATTTTCTCTCCGTCTGACTTTATCGTATTAGCTATTGCATTCTGTGTCCAAAGATTTGAATCAATTTTTAAAATGCCAGCCTGAAAACATTACAATATTAATGAAAACGAACGTGAAAATTCTGCTTTGAATTTCATAGATATTTGTATATAATAATTTCAATTTTTCGATATTCTAAAAATAATTATTTTCTAATCATTTGAAATCTGAAAGCAGAAAAATTGTTCATGAAGATTAAACGAAAATAGATCATGGACCTTTTTACTAATTTAGTAAACATAAACTTTACATGCTCAGAAAATTTTAAAATCTAATACACGTGTTATAAATCATTTTTAGCAGTAAATCTTCCATAGCCTTCTCGATTTATTAGTAAAATAAATGCTAACATTCATGCTGTTTCTAAGCCACCTTTTATTCGTCAACAAACCGCATAAAATAACTCAACTCGAAAGTATACGAATCGTATGGCAACAAAATGAAAAATGTGTAAAGAGTGTTTAAGTTTGAATTGGAACTTAGTTTGGTGAATGCTGATGTGTGGTAAATCATTGTATTAGCAATTGATGTGTATCCTATTATAATTTTATTCACTGAAAGTAAGTAGTGGAAGCACGAGAACATTCACATGCTTCTAAAGCTGCTTTTCTAGAATGCAGGTCATTTTAAATTAATTGTTTTAGTGGATGAATAACATATTTTGTTTGCTCACCTGACATGTGCTGGCATGTTAATTTTCTTTTTATTATTTTTATTTGGTTTGAAGGAGAGGATTAAGAAATAACGCACGTTTTATAAGAAGCGGTATGAATCATAGTAGGCGGGAATGTTTTAATGATTTACAGCATATTTTTTTTTTCATTTTATATAAATATTTTGTATCTTAATTTTTTTAAAAAAATTTCATTCTATTCCATTTCACGTTGTTTTCATTTATATTTATACTTGTACTGTTTATTCAAAATTATTACTACTTAGTTTAAGTATTTCTTTTAATTTACTTTGATCAATATATGTTTGTTTCTTTACCAGTGAGCATATATTGGGGTTATTAGTATCTGATTACTTCTGCTTCATCAAATTTGGTACTTCATTATTATGATAACTAAACATATCATTTCATATTGAACCTAGCAACATAATATGAATGTTATCTTTTTATATTAAAATTGTCATTATTTTATCAAAATCTAATGTTTCTCTATATGTTTTAACAATGAAGTATAAAATTTTATAATGAATTTAAATAAAAATTAGTATATGAATTTCAGTTATAATATTGAAAATTATATCTTCGTGATCATTAATAAATATTCATAGTGTTTAAGTTGCATGCAGAAATAATATGTTATACAGCAAGTTTATTAAAAGGTTAACAATTTGAAAATATCATTTTCTTTAGCCATTGAACAGTTTCTGTTTTTTATGCTCTTATGCATTGGGAATATAGTAAACATAAAAAATTCCTGATTATTGAAATATGACACTATATTAATATAAAATATTTAATTTTCAATTTATTAATTATAATATTCTAAATGTAATGTTTGAATGTAATAAATGTTTCTTCTGTAAAGATCTTGTATTTGTTACTTTCTTGCTTTTTGAGGAAAAGTCTTTTATTATATATAAATATAATTTAACCCCAAACCTCTCACAATTGTGTATTTTCCTATGGCTGATTCAATTACATGAGTACATGACTGTTAGTACATGTAGTGTTATTCTGATGCAATCATGTTATGAGGTTGTTTCATTTGTGGTTAAAACTTTACTAAAATTTTTATTGTCTTAATTTCATGGTCATTCTAGGTATCGAATTTAATTTTATAAATGTGAACTTAAATGAAACTGTTTTCTTTTTTTTTTCCCAGTCTAAGTAGTAGAATTTCTGACTGAAGTATTTAATAATACTTACTTATTTTAAGATTAATGATATTATAATTTAATTTATAGAATAAAATTTATTTTTAGGTAAAATAGGAACTCCTAATTGTGAGTAAAGTTTTCTTATTCTTTTCTTTTGAAATTTATCTTCTAACAAATTATATTATTGGTTATTGTAGATCTGTGGGCAAATTTAGTTTATATCAACCTGATTGGAGATAATTTTTTCATCATTCAATAAACCTTTCAGAAAAGGATTGAAATTATCATAAATATAAACTAATTTTTTAAAGATTAACTAAAAAGTATTTAGGTTGTGACTATTTTTGATGTTAAATGTCAAAAATTAAAAAAAGATATTTTTTTTTGCAAATAGAAGCATTTAATGCAGATGATCTTTTATAGTCTTTTTAGAATAATCTATTATGTGTATTTTTATAGCATTGAAATATTTATTTATTGTTAAAATAACTGAACTTTTATGCTTATATATGATTCATTTTTTAAAAAAAAGTTTCATGATTTCTTAAAATGTTTATATTTATAATTTTTTTAAATGATTTGTAAAATATTAGTCATTAACTACACTACTGTAAGATTTTGCATGTAGATAAATGATTTTTTTTATTACACAATGAAAATTGTTTTGCTCTTTTCATATGAACATACTAAAATTTATATATTTCATTTCCTTATTATATTAAATGAATTTTAATTTATTTGCTGAATAATTGCCAAAATAAACCAAATTTATGATTTTGATTTTTTAAAATTTTAAATCTAATTTAATCATTTAGAAAAGAACAATTATTCCAAGTTTTATTATCTAAGAAACAAATCAGAAATATAGCATAAAAATTTGATTATTAAATTATTATTAGCATTTTGATTATTAAATAAATTAATAAAAAGGAAAATTGGATCCTTGGTCTTTTTTTCATTAACTTATTCAGTTTATTGACATATTTTATAATAACTTTTAATGCTAATATTTTATCTTATTTATGTTTAATAAATTCTTAGCTATTAAAACATACTTCAACAGCAATTGTAGCATTGTACATAATATTTTTAGAATTGTATAGCTCCTTAAAGTTTTTTCCTCTTGCAACCTTTTTACTCGATTTCATAAACCTATTTATACAACTGGATGATACTCTATGTATACTTTTAAGCAAGAAAATAAAATAAGCCGATATAGTATTTATTAATGATAAATAAATGTGAAATTTTGTCAAAATTATTTAAAAAATTGTCATGGAACCTGATTTTATTTATTATTGAAAATTTTCGCTTGAACTATCATTTGTTTATGCTAAAATTAATGCTCCTGGTTTTCAACTAAAATCGGAACCTATTGTTAAAGATCAGGTTCAAATTATTTTCATTTCTACTCAAGTTATGCATTTATCATTTTGTAACTCTTTTTTTTTCGATATTGTGTTTATTATAAAATTTTAAGTTGAATTTTTTAAATAGTTATTCGTATTTAACTATTTGTTTACTAAGAATATTAAAAATATTTTAGTTATAAAAACTATATGATTTAAAAACTTATTTTTAAAAATAAAACTATATAATTTTAATATTGTGCCTCTTCAAACTAGCATTTGATTTTAAAAATTTCTTGAATGTACATTCTATTATTAATTCATAAATGTTTGAAATTCATTCTTAATTATTAACTTCCAAAACATAAATGGTTAAACAAGTCAGTCATGACAAATCAAAATGTCTTTGTGGGGAAAGTTATGTAGGCTATCATTATTTAAATGGCACTGAATAAAATCTTGATGTACTTGAATATAATAGAATTTTATTTGTTAATAATATTTTATATGAAGACAGTTGCTTTTTATAGAGAAGTATGTTTAACAGCTCTTTAATTATTATAGTTCCAAGATGCATGTAAATATGTACACTGTTATTAGTGCTGCTTGTATGTTTCTGATATAAACTTCACTTGTCATCAACTATAATTTCTTTAGAGTTATTTGCTTTTTGTTATGCTTTCATGGTTTAATACTTTGATGTGTTTCAATTCTGTAGTCAAAATGTAGATTTATCTATTAATGCCCAATTTAGTTTCAGGCATATATTTAAATTAAAAAAACTTTTAAATAAATTTCTTGTTTTTGTTTTTTTTAATTGTGAAAAACAACAAGGTTGAGATTACTAGGAAATGAAATTATATTCCAAAATATTCTCTAGGATTTTTTAAAAATAATTTATTGTAAATCATTTTTCAATAATTTATTATGGATATATATTGAGATTTTTAAAATCTTGCCAAAGATTGTTTTCAAATTCTTTACATTATTCAAAAATTAATCAGAGTTGAAAATTGTTTCATGTTATATATTTACTTGTTAGACAAAATGAGAAGTGGGGGGGGGGGACTGTTGAATATGTTTGGTTTACCTATGCAAATGAAATGTATCTGTCCTGTAAATGTAATACTGGGATTTTATGGATCAAAGTTCATTTGGTTTAGATTGTTCCATTTAAAAGTCTTTTATATTTATATTATTTGTCTTTCAATCTATAAGATTTGCAACATTTTATTTTATGATAATTTTAAATTCAGTTAATGGTCTTGATAGCTATTCTGTATCATTTTATAAGTTGTGAAACTATTTCCTGCTATTTTCTATCAATCATATGTCTTTTCGTAATTGGTATGATTCATGCAACGTTTGTGTGTTTTGAACAAAAATGTTTTTGTCTATTATGGAACTAAGACTGCTTCTAATAAATCTGAATGTAAAGAACTAAGTAGAAACTAAAGTAATGTATTACCATGTTTTTGATATTTGTCTGGTATTAGTAATAAGCTGAGAAATTAATAACACAAATATTAACAATGTTTTAAGCTAATTGTCTTGAAGAATCAATTATTTGTCAGTTGTTATAAATTGTCTTTAAAATAATTCAATTAAGTACCTTTAAGAGAGTCGCTTTTTTAAAAAATCTTTTGATTATAAATTGCTTTTATTTATTTTTAATGAAATATTATGAATGCTTAAAGATAAATATTAATGATTCACTTAAGAGACACAAGAGAGTTATTATCTTTCAAGGTTTCTTGAACAGTTAGGAGTTGAAATATTTGGTATATAAAGTATTTTCATATTATTCTTTAATTAATCTCTTATGCAATTTTAAATTTATCATAATTATTTTGATTTTCACTGTTTTAGTTTCCCATAATTCATTTAATACTGAAATATCCTCATTTGCAATGCATGTAAAATGAATAAACTGTTTCCTTCACTATCTATGATATGTAGCTCATGGTATAAGTAAATATTTAAGAAGTATGAATTCCACTGTTGAATTAAAATATTGTTATGAATTTAACAATTGAAATTGCCATATTGGATTGTGCATAGGTGAAGAGATAAGTATCTTTACTTAATAGGTAAAGCACATTGACATTTTTCATCATTATCATTTTTCTGCAATCAATTGCTGCATGAGGTTATAACAGCCATATGCCATATGCTTTAGAATTTTGTATAATGCTGGCTCCCGAGCACATCTCCAGTATTGAATATGTTGAAGTTAATTATAATTGAAACCCTAATAAATTGGAGTAGGTTATAAATGATTATCAAATCTGTTCAAAATTCATCCCATATGTATGGGCTGCTGCTTAGATGCTTATACTGCACAGGATTAAATGTGTTTAAGTACTCATACATATTTTTAATTATAAGTTAAGAATAGAGTAATTTTTTAGTCGCTGTAGATATTGATTATATTGTGTATTATCATTAAACAGCAAAGCTACTACATTAATTTAGAAATTTATATTTCTTTAAAATTATTATTTCTTATGCTTGATAAGAACCAGGAAGTCACATGTCCTCTTTTTTGTACTTTCTTAATTTGTTAAATATATTTATGCAAAAAAAATTCTTAAATTTTTATCCATTTTTTACTTTTTTCACACTGCATTTTTAAAAATATTAAAGCAACTTAAATTGTATTATTTATCTGGAAGATATTTCTAAAAAATGTGTTGGATACTTTTAGCATTGTTTATTTACTGTATTTGGAAGTAATGATAATAATTGAAAAAAAAAAAAAAAAGGAATCAAAGAATGAATATTGTTGAAACCTAATTTCATTTCAATTTCTTATTTGATTAAAACATTTTTATGCAGTATTTCAAAAATTTATTACACTCTTGGTGTTGGAAGAGATGAAAATAAATTCTAGTATTATGCCACAAATTTTCAAACAGAAATGATTGCTCATGCTTCCTTTTTATGGATGAATTTTCTGTTTTGTTTATTTTGTGCATAAGAAGTTCAAAGTTGTCATTTGATTTCCGATGTAATACTATGGGAAATTTAAAATTTCTGCTCTCTATGTTAAGTACTCAATGAAACCAGCGGATGTGGTTCCCCTGAAATTTTCTGGCATATTCTCTAGTAAAAAGTATGCAAGAAAATTTCGGAAAACCCTCCACTCAACAGCCTTGCCCAAGGTTCACAATTTTATGCGAACTGCACGATTTTAGGGAGGTTTAGATGTTTAGTGCTTTCTGTGACCTAAACTTTCATGGATAAGCTTTCAGTTTTGTAATAGTAATATGCAGAATATTAAAAACTTTCTAAAACTGTTCTTTGGTTTATACATTTTTTAAAAAGGGAAAAAAACTTATTTGAATTTGCGAATTATTATATACTTATTAACACATATTATCTTTTCAGTTTCAGGTAAACTGATGTTTGTTATATTGCCATGAGCACAGACCCGAGCTTCAGGGAGTGTCAAGAAAATGAATTCCTGTCAATCTCGTCTATTTATTTTAACGAAGTTAAAGATCTGAGGACGAATAGTGGAGGGCAAAAATGGAAACCACTTGAAATGGCCATTACTGTATATCCTGAAGAGAGTATGACTGGTGACAACGATCATAATCTGCAAGTTGACTTGTATATCAAATGTGCTGAAAATTATCCAAGAACCACTCCTTTTATCGACTTGAAAAATCCAAAAGGCATTTCTAATGAGAATTTATCAAAACTTAAGGAACAATTGATAAACAAAGCCAAAGAGTCAGTTGGAAATGAAGTTATTTTAGACTTAATTTGTCTCTCTCGGGCATTCTTGTATAATCATAAGAAGCCACATTATTATGAGTCCTTTTTTGAAGAGATGATATCAAATAAAAACAAAAAGCAACTGGAGGAGGCTGAGGAATTGCAAAAACGGGAAATGGAGCTTAAACAGCAAGAACATCAAACTCTTCTAGCAATCCAGCAAGAGAAGCAACGCAAAATGGAAGCGCTGAAAGACGCCAATAGGAAGACTCGGTTTGCAGATGAATGCAGTTCTTTAAATATGAATGCTAGTATTGAACAACGCACAAGGAAAGGATCTATGACACGAAAGCGAAGTAGAAGCACTTCTTCTTGTAAAGAAATTTGTACAGATACTGAACTTCAAGTAGAATGTAAAGAAATGTTAAACAGTAAAATTAAGTTTGAAAATAAAAAAGAATTCACCATTGTGTGCGGTCGATGCCTAGGACACAGTGATCGTGGTTGTGCCACATATTCAGGAATGGATAATGTTACTGGAAATCTTACTGCGATAATCAAATGGACTCTGCAGTTTAATGTTAACCACAAACTGAAAGGAGAAGAATGGGAGGCCTTACAAAAAGAACAAGCTGCTTATCGCAAAAGTTTGGAAGCCATTGAGCAGGAGTTTAAGGCATTAAGACAAATTAATTTTAAGCACCTTGTTCATTATTTAGGAATGTCATATATTAGCAAGAAAGACAAAATTGTCGTTTATGTACTCCAAGAATTTATTCCCGGCAGCACTTTATCGCATATGAGTGATACTCTTCGCCTTACAGTGCCTCAGATACAGCATTATACACGTGAAATTCTCGAAGCATTAAAATGTCTACACAATAATTCTGTAGTTCATAAAAATTTGAGGGCCTCTAGCCTGTTTATTGATAAACATGGTCGCATACGAATGGCAGATTATAGTTTAGATAAAAGATTATATGATTTATACAGATCACTGACTAATGATGAAGAGATAAATATTTATCCCCCAACCATAGGTAAAGGAGGAAAGAAAAGTGACATTTATCGACTAGGTGTGCTATTAAGATCTTTAATTGATCCTACAGCAAAGATGGTACCTGTTACAATACCAGATGAACTAAATCCTACTTTCAAAGATTTCTTGCAAAAATGCCTGTTGCATGATGAACAAGAGAGATGGTCCGCAGAGCAACTTCTAGCGCATCCTTTTCTTGCTCATGTGTCTGCAATTGGTATGCTACCGAAGGAAGATGAAAATGAGGATTGCATTGATGATTCTCTTGATAATGATGCTGCTCAGGGTTCGCGATTATGCAAAGAATTCGATATTTTGAAAAAACTGGGGAAGGGAGGTTTTGGACATGTCTGGAAAGTAAAAAACAAATTAGATTCCAGAGTATACGCCTTGAAAAAGATACCATTAAATCCATCTAACAAACAGCTAAATCGCAAGATTATGAGAGAAGTTAAACTGCTGTCAAGACTAAATCATGAGAATATTGTAAGGTACTACCATTCCTGGATAGAAGCAGTTTCTACTTTAGACAGATCTGGTCAGCAGGGAATGAATGGCGATGTATCAGAATCAGAGAAAAGTACCTTTGAAATGACAGAATCGTCCATCCAGTGGAAAATCAATGACAAAGATTTATCATCTACTGATGATGAAAGTTTCATTGTCTTTGAGGAGAGTTCAAATGCTGATAACCAAATGGTGAAAAACATTGGAACTGATGCGTGTGAGAGTTCAAGTATAGATCAAGAAACGTTGAATTCCGAAAGAGACACTCCAGAAGTTAAGGTTAGGCAGTTTATGTATATCCAAATGGAGTTTTGTGAAAAGAGTACGTTAAGAACAGCGATTGATAATGGTCTGCATAAAGATATATCTCTCGTGTGGCGCCTGTTTAGAGAGATTGTTGAAGGTCTTCATTATATGCACCAACAAGGTGTCATTCATAGAGATCTGAAACCTGTGAATATTTTTCTCGATTCAAATGACCATGTAAAAATTGGAGATTTTGGACTCGCTACTGATGTGATTTCGAAGTCTGCGGTTAATGATACATCTTGTATTGATCTGGAACCCCTATCCCGGTCAGAAGTAGTTGATGGTACTCAAACAGGAAGAGTAGGTACAACATTTTATGTGGCACCCGAAATTATGGCTTCTGGTAAAGTGAGCTACAGTCAAAAAGTAGACATATACAGTTTAGGCATAATATTTTTCGAAATGTGCTATCCTCCACCCGTTACGCTGATGGAACGTAATATAATAATATCTGATCTACGGTTGAGAGAGATTAAACTTCCAGAGAATGCTGATGAACTATTGACAGATGAAATGATACAACTCATCAGATGGCTTTTACAGCATGATGTCACAAAGCGGCCAAATTCTCACGAATTAATAACTTCAAAATATATTCCGCCATTACTTACAGAAGAAAGTGAACTTAACAATCTGCTACATAATATAGTTTCTAATCCACAAAGTAGAATGTACAAACACATGATCAGTGCATTATTTGATCAGCAAGTAGCTCCAGAGTTTGACTTCACATATGACATTGATGTTTTGAAGAGCCAGGGACTTGGAAGTAAATCTTCTCAGACCTTTAGTTGTGTGGTAGATGTTTTAAATAAGATCATGAGACTTCATGCTGCCGTCTATCTTTCTGCGCCTACACTTATGCCAAAATCATCTATGATAAACATTAATGAATCTTATGTACAAATCATGGAGCATGGTGGTGGTATTGTGACATTGCCACACAATCTGCGAGTGCCGTTTGCTCGTTATATTGCACAAAGAGAAATTGACCATCTGAAACGGTACTCTTTGGGAAAAGTTTATCGGCAGCAAAAAGTGTTCGGCTGTCACCCCAGGGAACAACTTGAATTTGCTTTTGATATAGTCACTCCAACTCCTAATTCCTTTTTACCAGATGCAGAAATTATTGCTGCTGTGTCTGAAATAATTTCCGAATTTCCATCACTAGAAAGCCGAAATTATTGTATTCGTTTAAACCACGCATCTTTGTTAAAAGCCATTATGTTGTATTCTGAAATTGAAGATAGTGTTGAAAATGATCTGTATGATATAGCAGGAGAGCAAAAGAATAAAAGCATTTCTAAAGCTATGTTGGTGGATGAGCAGAATAATCTGAACCTAAGCCAAAGGTCAATAAGCAGATTGTGCCAATTTATTGAATTAGAAGAAAGTATCGACAAAATAACAGGTTTTCTCCATCCTGTTACCCAAAAGAAAGGAAAAGCTTGCGTGCTTGTTAGAAATAGCCTGAAAGAATTGGCAAATATTGTGTCTCTAACTGAAGCATTAGGTGTTAAGTTGCCTATTTTGATTTGTCCTGGTCTTGTGCACAATATTGACTTATTCTCGGGCATGTTCTTTCAATGCATTTGTGCGTTAAAAACTTCAAAAAAGAAGAATGTGTTCAATATCCTTGCAGCTGGTGGTCGCTATGATAAGTTAATTCAATCCTTCAAACTGAAATCTTTGGTGGAAAGTGGAAAAACAGTAAACCAATCTGCTGTTGGCGTAAGTGTTGCTATCGAAAGTATTATAGCAGCTGAAAATGAATCTCAAATGCTTGGCATTGCGGATTTTCTTATTCACTCTGAAGATGCTGGTTTAGCTGATAAAAAAGCATCGTTGATGAAAGAACTTCAGGAATTAGGAGTTCGAGCAACTGTTTTGTATGATAAAAATCTCACCTTCGATGACGCTGAAGACTTCTGCCGCAATCATGGCATACAGCATATTTTAATTCTACGTAAAGAAGAACCTGGTATTATTAAAGTGCGTTCTGTGGACAGGGAAAAAATTAGTGAAAAACGTATAATTCAGTCTGACATAAAAGAACTTTTACCAAAGGTTTGTTCAAAAACTTTGCAAGACCCCAAAGCGGAATATAGCCGTTCTACATCAACTTCGAATTCTTTAGCAATTAATGTGCGCTTCCTAGCTACTGATAAGACTCATAACAATAAGAAACGTGAGCAACACATTGAGCATAATGTGAAGCAAACCTTACAGTCCTCCTCTAGTCGCGTTTGGGAGTTGATACCTGTTGATTTAAAAATGGAAATTGTAAATAATATAATATCTTCTTGTGATATATCTGCAAATGTGGATGCAATTCAGAGGAGCTTCGATTGTATTATCGGTGTATCTGGTAAACATAAAAAGTATCTCTCCCAATTATGTGACGAAATATGTGATATAAGAACTAAGAAACCAAGTTGTGCTATTATTTTGTACAGCTTACAAGATAATAATTTCAAAGTTCTGTTATAGCAGTGTTTAATGTTTTTTTTTTTCTTAGTCATTATATTTTATTTTGTGACCAATTTGAAATGAATATATGAATTCGATTACATATCATTTTAAGTTTGTGTAAGCTTTGCAATTATGTTTTTGAAATCAGTGTTGCTTTTACCAATTGAACTTGAAAACAGTGTTGCTTGATTTTTCACATTTCTTGTGCGAGATTTTTTTTAAAAAAAAAATTGCTCATTTAGAAAGTGCCAATAATAAAATGTACATAGCCAAGACTTTTTTTTTTTAATTATCCTTGTCTTGCAAATGATTGTGAACCTATTGAATCTGGTGACTTTCCTCTTGGTTCCTTTCTCTTCCAGATAATATTTTTATAATGAAATAAGAAATGTATATTTTTCGCGCTAATCATTTTTTTCCTAATTGATGTAGGATTTTACTTTACGACTTCCACATTCCCGGATGCTAATTCTGTTCATGTTAAGATACTATGCTTTACGATTTGACAGGAAAGAGTGATTCTTGAGCTTTGCTTTTCGCCCTGTGTGCAAATTTTTAGCCTTTTCAGAGTTCATTTGGACTATAGGACTGCTCGAGAAAATTCAGCATTGAAAATTAATCATCAGCTTATTTTGCATTTTATCATATTTGTTTTCTTATTTGAAATTTATTGTATTTCATTTTAGTGAATATGACTTTAAAGATTTTTCATATATTAATATGCAATTTAAATTTCGAGATACGAAATATTATTTCTATAAAATATTTTGTTTGCAATTAGAGCTTAGCAATTAAATTATGAGATTTTTTCATGCTACAGATTGTCGTTGTTTTATATGTATAAACTCAAATTAATTCGTTCATATTGTTGATACAAATGCAAATTATCTAATTTCAAGCTTATTAGATAGTTTGCATCTGTACCTATGACTGTACTAGAATGGATTGTATAATTCGATATGAGAATTATGATATCTAAACATATTATGTATTCTAGGAACTCTTATTTGAATCGATACAACAATGCTTTCCCAAAACAACGTCTTTTAATTATGAAATTAAAAAATAAAACTGTAGTCAAGACATGACACTTTCCTTGAATAGTAGCAATTATCCATCGTTTGTATGTTTCAGAGTGAAAGCCCAGAAGTTTAAAATCAAAACACTGTTTAAGGAGTAAAAAGGTTTTATTAATATTGCCGTTAATATTATTTTAAAGTGTTTCATTTTCTCTTCTACTTTGTTAGACGATATCTTCTGTTTTCGGAGCATATGTTGTATTTATTCAACCCAGGCGCAGGGTAATTGTATTTGTTGAGGTAATCGAGTTCTGTCATGGGGCCAAGAACACTTAAAAATGTATTATATAGATTTTATTTTTATTTTGAACGAAAAGAATGTATATAATTCCAAAATATGTTTGTGGTAAAATATGGTTTAGCAAGTAACTTGGAGAGCTTCGATTTTGTAGTGCTATTTAATTAAACATATTTGTAACTTCAACAAAATTCATACAGAGATGTAGCAATAAAATCCTAAAGTATGCATAAAATAGATCACTTCATTATCAATGATGAAATAAATAGTTACATGTTATGTGATCAAAAATATCCGGTGCTTTTAAGTTTGCGCATCTTTTCAGTAAGGGCGAACGAACTGTCTTTGTACTGAACCATGTAACATATGTACTTTAACTTGTATTTCGCCATGAAGATTTGTTCACGAGGGTATAAAAGAGGCGGCAAATTGACGAAGAAGGAAAGGATTTTACCTCGCCCCGTTGCACAGAAAGCAGATATTAATTTGAAATTCTCAATAGCAGTTGAGAATTTCAATTTTATACATTTCCGTAAATATAGCATATATATTTAAAAAAATGTAACAATTTTTTTTAATTCTAAATTTTTCTCGTTATTATGTAGAATTTTCAATTAAATAATACGAAATTTACAGAAAAAAATTAACTTATTAAAGCAAATGAAAAATTATAGAAATATCCTGCAAGATTGAGATCCGATTTCTGAGCAAGCCAGTTTAATTTTTCAAGATCCATCCCAGAAATTAGCTTTGCACAGTTCGTGCTTTGTGGACATTTCTAGCCACATCTATAAAAGAAATCATAGGAATAAACACCTATATTATAAATTGAAATGTAGTTATAGCTAGACTATACAAACCACATCATTAATAGAACTTGCCAACTTTCTTTTTCAAGAATGGCGTGCGATCTCACCTTCCAGAAACATTCCAAATTCTAGTGGATAGGTTTCCTTATAAAATAGAAGTTGTCATTACAACTAAAGGTGCCCCTGCCTCCTGCTAATAACTGACACATTCGAATGCTTTAAATTTTATTATAAATGAAATCGCATAATGTTAGAAGTCTAAGGCTTAAGCAAATTATAATTTTTTGGGTACTTATAATATCTAAGATATTGCAATTTTTGTTATAAATAAATATGAAATATTTAATGTATTTCTAACCTTTAAAGAAACCAACTGAAAATTCAATTTCAAAGAATAATTAATGGGAGGCCCTTCATAATTTAGCTATTCTTCGAGAGCAATTAAGATTTAATTCACTACAGCAGGGATATCTTTCTGAATTTTAAATAGTATTTGGCTGGAATTTTTTATAAGTTGCCCTATATATATTTGAAATTACGAAAGGGAAAATGCACTGTTTTTCACGCATGCGCAGTCAAAATGTATTTATTAAAAATACTCCTTTATCCCTGAGTATATCTAGAATTCATTTCAGATTTTAATATTATGCTTTAATAATACTTTTATTCTATAAATTTATTTAGTGTTTTGTTCAAAACTGCATTTTATAAGCAAAAAAACTTCAGAGGGGAAGATATTTTTTAAGTTTTATATCTTCTCAAACATACATGCTTTATTCACAAAAATACATGAAAATATTGTCCCACATAAAACCATTGTTGAAAGTCTCGATACCTGCTTTCTATACAACGAAGTTTATGGTTGATCTTTTTAATTCACTCATTACTGAATCTTTACGTTAAAATACAAGTTATAGTACATAATATACATAGTTAAAGTTCAAAAATATTCGGAAGAAAAAAAAATACACAAATCCGAAAGTGTCAGATACTTTTGATCACATTATGTTCTTATACTTAATATTACAGCTGTACAACAGATTTAGTTCTTTAATCACGCTAGGGAATACTATATTAAAGAATATTATGTATTACGTTAGAGAATTAGTAGAATATTCTTTAACATTGCAAAGTAGTTGGATTATTTTAGATGCAATACTGCAATATATTTAAATATATATACATATAACTTTCCAAGTTATTTTCATGAGAATATTTTTTTTAATTCAATCGTATATACCCATAAATGTTTAGTGTATTATTGTTGATTATTTATTTTATTAATAGTGAAAAATCTGAGCCACGTGCAGTCAAATTTCTAGTACGATTTTGAAAGGATTAGAGTCAAATTGTTAAGATGGCCCCAAGAGTCCATGGAACATGATGTTTGTGAATTCTGTGGAGTTTTTGCGTCGAATTATAGCTTCTCTTAAGACTTAATTTTAATTTAGTAGAATTTTAGTAATGAAGACCGAGCCAGTTCAAGAATTCTTGGCGCCCTGTACAGAATTATTATGGCGTGTTCCTCCTTTGTATGCGTGTATATTTGTATGCTTAAACCTCAATCGGTCGAAGTATACTGGTATTTTTTACGATGTAATGTATATTTAAAAGGCAATGGAAGATTAAAAAATCGCATGGAGTTAAAACTGGTTAATGGCTTACTGTTGTTTTATATCGCTTAGCTTTTTAGAATCTCAGGGATGAAGTGTGCAGACTGTAAGTAAGAAATAAAAATCGATAAATTTTTTTTCTTCTCAAGCCTAACTATTTTTGCGACACACAGATTTAAATCACACATATAATCATTTTCGGACAAAAAATGTATAGAACATATCTATATAATTTTTGAGTCTTTTTTTTTTTTTTATTTTCACACGATTGTATAAGATTAGTGAAGGATTCACTCTTCAATGAAAAACTCCAACATCAACACTATTTTAATATTTATTCTGCTATTAGATCTTGGAAACAATCGCATTATTCGCCAAAAGTCATTGTGAAGGAAAAGAAAAGAACTTTATATCGCACTCAGTTTCGATGTTATCCTTTTGCTATCTGATGGCTTTCATTTCTTTTCTCTATCGCCATATAAAGCGCATAAATTCTCAAAATTATGATTAGGAATTGGCAACCGTACATGCTCAGCGCCTTGTGCCTCTTCACAGGCTGCCCATCTCTAGAGTCGGCCCTATACGTGCATTGCGATTAAAGGGTTAAAAATAAACCAATAATACATGTCTTTTTTTTTTTTTTTTTCCCGAATCTGTAGTTTGAACCATTAGCACAATTAAATCATGTTTTTTATCAGTTGGAAGTTTACAATCCTTTGTATATTTGACGGGTTGTTACTTATATTACGTATTAGTGTTAAGTAAAGAGAAATGAGTCACAGGTACTTATCTCGTGTTTACTACTTGATCTCAGAATGCTCGTCCCTTATCAGTTTTACTCGTTGAGTGAATCTACTCAATTGATGGAATAAAACTTCACAAATTTTGTCATGTATGAAGCTTTTTTCATTTTTAATCTATTAAAAATAAAGGTGTAAAATGTTATCAAATAATGAATACATCAATTTCCTTTGGTCTTATTTGTGGGCATTAGATATAGGCATTTTTTATTGTTTGTTTTTAGATAAGTGTTATGTATGTGCGTTTTTTAAACATTTTCCTATTTATTTGTTAAAAGATTTTTCTGCCATTTTGGGTGTCCTGCAAAAATTGTATTTACAATTTTTTTTGTGTTTCCTATACCGAATTATCTGGAACTTTATATTTTGACTTTCAATTTATATTATAAATCTGAAATGTTTCAAATTATAAATGTTTTTTTTAACTGATTCTGCATCGTGTACTGAAGATATACTGTGATCTGAATAAAATGTTTCTTTTTTTTTTTTTACCAAAAAAATTGTTGAAACGATATCTTTTTTTATCATGAAATCACAAAGTTCTAGAATTAGATCACAATAAAATTCAATATACATATTTTTTAATTCTGAGTATTGAATGTTAATAAAAATGCAAAATAAATACTAAATCGTTATTAGAATGAATATCAACGACAGCTTGTAAAAATTGATTTATTACTAGTTAGATTTTTAGTGCTTAATTTTAGGATGTATAAATTAGGGCGGCGCGTAAGTTTTAATTTTTATTTCTGTTATTTTATTTAATAATCTAATATAAAATCTAAGAAATTCAGACGCTTATCAATTTCAAATGTCGCGTGAATTCATTACAGTTATTCTTTGAAGCGAAGACTCCTGTCTTAAAAGTGAATTCACCATTAGGTTTTCAAAATTTTGATTTTAAAACCAGTGGAGGTGGTCTTCCCAAAACTTTCTCGTATATTCTCTAATAAACTTGTCATGCCACAGAACGCCTTACATGACATTGGCGTACATTAATTATGAAACACTAACTTTTGTCACGAATTTAGCATTTTTACTGAATCTATCGTGCCATCCATGGCGAGTTATTTCGCGATTAATACTTAGCATGCGTTAGTATATCAAAAATCCAATTTATGTTGTAAACACGTTTCTCATCCGATTAAAAATAAAAATTGATACAAAATTGCACTTGCAATCACAAAATCCCAAACCAAATTTGATACATTTAAGCCGCTGCGTTTTTGAATTATGTTTACATGTTTCTGAAAGTGCAGACCAACAGACAGTCAACCCATTGTTGGATTTGATTCAGAATTTGACAGGTGCCTGCGCTATAACTATTATATCAATGTACGGAATTTCATCTATGTAGCTCTCCATTTTGCAGTTATCGTGTTGTCTTATAACCGAATAGGCGGACTTCCTTTGAACAGATTTTACTCAAAATTTGATATAAATTTTCAAATTTAGTGAAAAGACCGTATACCAAATTTGAACGGTGTAGCTCAAAGCCATTTTGAGTTATCTTTGTCACAGACGGACATTTTCCAAAAATGTGTTTTACGAACTCGAGGAAATCTAAAACATGAAGATTCGTTAAAATCACGAGACCGTTTGACCTACTCTCAGATGCCAAATTTATCACTGATATACCTTAGAGGGTGAAAATGTGCATTTCGGAGCGATTTTATTTATTTTAAAAGTCTTTTTAATGGTACTAATTTAATAATTACGCAATTTTTTTTTTAATTTTGGAAATTTTTTAAACATAAACATTTTACTTAATTCCAACATTGTTCTCTTGAGATTCAACCGTTTTTATTGTTTCATCCAATATTTAGTGACGTGATTTTCTTCCGCTGTTGAAAGCTATATAAGGAAGATTCTATTTTAAATCTGTGTAATTTACAAGATAAATAAAAAAAAAAAGTTAAATTGCACTATCACGGAAGTTAGAAGAGAGATGAACCTCACACATATGTTTTTAATAGCGTTATGATGTCATGGGACTGATCACCTTTAGAAATGTTCAAATACATAATGAGCAGAACGTATGAAAGACAATTAAAGTAACACGGTTTTTACATCTGATTATTTGATGAAATCATGGACTTGAAGTTATATCTGATAGTTTAAATGAATTATAACCGATTTCCCAGGTGAATTAACTGATTGCCAAAGGCGACTATTTATTGATAATGGTGCTCTTTAGGCCTTACTGTTTGATCTAGAGAAATCAAATTTTATAGATATATTGTTGAAGAGTGGATTATCCTGAAAATATTGCAAAAAGGGGGAAAAAAAATAAGACCTCGAAGTTTTTCAAAGTTGAAGAGTCCCTTATGAGCTGTCTGCTTAAAAAATCAGGTGTTTGCCTAAATATATTCCAGAACAGCGAAATCCGTCGTAAAATAACCATTAGTAACATCGAAATAGATCTTCAAGAACTTTAGGTAAATAAATAATATTTTGCGGTATTTTTTATTTAGCAGAGCAGCGGTGATCCAGTAATAAGGTCTCAATTTCGAAATCTGAAAGCTCCAAGCTGGAAATCCGAATTCATTAAATGCCTATCCTATATCTGAATCTATTGCTCGCTAATTCATACATCGTGAGAGCGTGCCTTTACCACCCTATTGGCGTAACAGTTTCTCAGACTATATGGACTGATTTATTACCATACTAGCCGACGTGACACAGAAGTTTGGAAAGAGGGACGCCAGCTCAGGTGATGTCCTCGTCGTCTAACGTAATTCAACATTATGAGTTATTTTATTTTTTAAATTTATTAATAAACTGCCTTTTTGCTGGTGCAAAACAGGACCCTAACATAGCTACATTATCTCAGATTTTGCGATTTCTCTTTTTCGAAAGAGCAATAAAGTCGTAGAATTACAACTGGAAATTTTAAGCCTGAACAAACGAACCAGAAATTATATTATTGGGTTTAGAAAATGATCGTTGCTTATGTGGAATAGATAGGATTAGATGCTTATCTATGCTGAAGGTTATGCAGTGTTTAATCAAGCCTTATGTAGAATATCCGTGATCAACTTTTATGATCATATCTTCCTCTTGTGTTCATTGAATTTATTTATATTTCTTTTAACTTTATGTATATTATAAGCTTCATTTCCCATTACTCTTTTGTCTATTCAAATTTATCAAAGAATTCGCATACTTCAGATTGGAAATATAGTAACTGAATTATTTTATTAACTAATTATAAATTGTCAAAGTTAAATTTAGTTATACAAATCAAATGAAATATTTGCATTTTGATAAGCCTTTTGTCTACTGTTTATCCACATAAATACACAAAGATGGTGTTTTTCTTTATATGTGAAGATATCTGTTTTATTTTACATATTCATGTACACAAATTTATAAATTAATAATTTGCATTCTTTACACACATATATAACTTAAAACACACATTACAATTTCATATCTAATGCGTTGAAATAAAATCTTTCAATGTATTAGATTTGAAATGTATTGTTTATGTTGAAGGTTTATTATATAATCGTTCCGTTCAATGTATTTCTTTCCATTTACTCATTATATTTATGAAAATTATTTGTTATATTAAATTAGGATTAAAAAATTTCATCTGAATTATTTTTTAAACAGTTAATTATTAACAATGAAATTTTAATACAATTTTTAACTTAAAAAAAATTATTTTCATTTGTTCTACTCACTTTTAAACTTTCAGTTTTTCATAAATTGAATCACCATCAGTTTCGAATCAGCCAATTTTAATGAATTTTTCAGTTATTTTTTAATTACTGTTTTGTAATAACTGCTAATTTTTAAAATACGTGTTTTTGAATTAATTTTCTTTTTTTTAAAATCTCGTCTAACTGTTATGCTTATTGATTTATTTATTAATTTTTGCAAGTTTTAATTGAAATTCTAATTAATCTTATATATATAAGTAAGTTATATATATATATATATATATATATTTGAGAGTGAAAATAACTCAAGCGTATTTGGAGTAACTAAAGAAAAATATTTTAATTACATTTAATTCAAACAATTATTTATGAAATTTCTCAATAATTTCTACCTAGTAATGTCTCATAAATATTATAATTTCAGATAAAAGCTCAAAAGCGAAAGAGCTTCGGAATTTTTCCGAAGATAACTTTTTGATTTCTTTTATATTGTTTGACTTATAATCGAGGAAATCAAATTAACTTTTTTCATTTCAAATCAGTTGATTTTTCTCGCTGATAGAAAATATTGAAAGAAAAAAAAAAGAAATTAAATTAAATGTTCGTATAAGGAACAGAAACTATCAAACAGTTTTTTTGAGTAATACATAGCAAGGTACGAAAGAACCTTAAAAAAATTCGGAACAAAGCCCTTATTTCTTGAAGGTGTGCAAAAAAGAAAATTATGCATTTAGAATCAAATTTAACCGTTCTACTCCACTTAATGGAGCATTATATTTTAATTGTCTTTTTCCCGCTGAATAAACAATATTCCGAGCTGTTAGAAAATTAAAAGAAATAAAATATCAGTATTCAAAATATATCAGGGGAAAAATAATAATCACAAAAAGACAACTCACGATCTTTATATCAGAACATTGGAAAAAAGATTGAGGCAAAGAAGTTTCAAAATTTAAAAATGGAGGGATTTTAAGAGGAACAAATGAATCGTCACCATATCAAATCACTTTTACCATGATATATGTTATTTTTTAATTGATCTGGAAATAAAAACTAAAAATTGTATAAATACCCAATTACTAGCTTAGTTCATGTGTATAAAATAGAGAAGTTTAAGATATAAAAAAAGACATATTTTTCCGCCAGTACGTGAACAGTTTTTAATGTAAATATGATTCAATTCTCAGCATATTATATAAATTTGATTCTGAATCTTATTAATTTGTAAGTGGTATGGAAGTATAGCAGATTTTAAAATATTGTTTTAGAATTTTTTTTTCCTTTACAATTGCCTTATATATGCATTTTCTTATGCTATTATTTAAATCAACTTGTTTCATATAGAAAGTTTTTTTATTAAAATTTCAGTAACCAATATTTTTATTTAAATTTTTGATTTGTCTTCACTACTTTAAATCCCCAATTAAAAATTTGCCTACTGACTGGACATGTATTGAGAAATTTAATAAAATGTCAAAATAACAATATTTCATACAAAAAATTTTTAAACGAAGGCAGCTTTTGAAACATACACCTGCTTCACGCAATTATCGAAATAATTGATGAGTTAATTGTGAGATGGTTTCAAATAAAATTATTAAAAAGACATTTGAAGATTATGCATATAAAAAACTACATATATAAGAATTTTTTAAATATTTTCGTTTACATTCTAGAAGATTAATTGCATACTAAAAGATGGTATTTAAACTTTTTCTCATTGAAATATTGGTATTACTGGTAATAAAGATGTTGAAAATTCCTATTCATTTCTTAATATATGCAGAATCATTCTTTATTAAAAATAAAGAAATAGAATGTCTAATGAAGGATTCAAAGTTATGAGTAAATACGAAAAGAAAATTTATTCCTTTTTTTTTTTTTTTTTTTTTTTTTTATTGAGAGTATTTAAACTTTTCTTTTTACGTGAAATGAGTCGAATTTTACAACATCGTTTCCATCTGTTTTCTTTTAACATTATGTTTACTTGCTAATGTTAAACACTGGAGTGGTCTCTCAAAAACTTTCTCGCATACTTTCTAATAAGTCTTATCCCTTTCCTCCGCATACAATTGCTGGCCTTGGGTAAGACCGCGAATTATAAAACCGTCTATCGTTTACCATTGCATGACATTGGTGAACGATAGTGTCGAAATATATGTCTTTGGCTTGAATCTAGCATTTTTATTGAACCTATCGGGGAAAAAATATTTTGGATTCTTTGTACCCGTTCGATTGAAATCAATAGTTGACAAAGCATTATAGTTGTAGTCACAAAATAATGTGCTGAATTTTATTGATTTTAGTATGTATTTATGATGTATTGCGGTACATGCACGTAAAAGTACAGACATATAACCCTTTGACAGATTTGACTCAAAATTTAACAAGAATTTGTATTTTAAATGCTAAACTTGTGTATCAAATTGTATCAACCTAGCTCTTTGCCTTTTTGTAACTACAGAGTTCACTTGCACTCGAACAGCCATACAAACTTTCTGTGAAAGGTTATTTGTTCAAAATTGGATAGAAATCTATAAATTTGATGGCAAATCCATATAACAAATTTTATCCATCTACCTCAAATCATTTTTAATTTTCATTTTCAAAGACAGACAAACATAATGCCAAAAATATATTTCTCGAACTCGGTGAGGTTTGAAATATGAATATAAGTCAGAACTTCATTTTTTATGCTTATAATACTTTCATTATGCTTCTTATAAGGATGAATAAAAATGTAATAAGAAAATGAATCACTTATAAACGAAAATTTAACCATAAGGAACAACAATACTATTGTTGAACACAAATACTGAGCTTCATTCTCTTCATTCATTCGTGTGCTCTAATGAAATGTGCATTAAGAGCATTCAATCATATATCAACTGTATCTATATATTTAAAGTAATAAGAAAATCCGTTGAACATATCGCGCAATCATAAGCCCTATTTGTCCATTTTTTAAATTCATATTTTCTAGATATATCATCTAAAGTTTCTGCACTCTGATTATCGAGAGAAATCGAAAAATCACAACTTTACCGTACATTTTCTATGGGAGAAATCCGCAACATAACTCTCCAGCCATGATTACAGAACCGATTTCAAACTTTTTTTTATTTCATATAAATATTCATGACCCATATATCTCTATTTCAAGAGATATTTTTAAAAATTTTGAAAGAGCTCTCAACCACAATTATTGAAGTAATTTCGTCAATTTTCGTCGCCGAATTAACTAGTGGCAACTTTATTATAATATTATTTACCTTTCAGAATCTTTGCCATTATTTTACAAGTATAATTTAAAATAACATGTTTATTTTTTATTTTATTTTCGAATTATTCTTTTATTATATTTTTATAGTGATAAAATTTAATTTATATAGGTACAGTGGACTTACACAACTTAATTAATTTTACCAATACCACCCTCTTTCGGAGACCATATTAATCGTATTAATATAATCACGTCGACCATTTTTAATAAAATATGTCTTATCAAGATTTAAAAAAAATTCAATTTTAAATTATGATTACTTAACAATGACAAACCTTTCTGATTGGTTAGCAATGCTTGAAAAGTCTCGAAATTAATTGGCGACGAAAATTGACGAAATCAGTCCAGTTGTTGATATTTGTGGTTTTATCGAAGTTTCATCTTGTAATATCTTTCGAAAATAGAGGTTCAAGGGATAGATGACGATGAACAATCTTAGAGTCACAAATTTTAATATGAAATAATGGTGTAATCAGTACACCAGATATTTTATTAAGCGATTTTGATAGAAAACTCTATCAAAGAGTTTTTCCTCACAAAGTCAAAGAATTTCTTAAAGAAATTCAGTGTTTTTGAAAATTCTCTTGAAAAGGTTCTGTGGTTGAGAGCAAATGACATTATTAGCTTTCAAACAAAATAAAAATTGGTGGAATCGTTACCATGATTGTGGCTAGAGGACTGATTATTTGGTTTTGCCAATTATTTTGAGTACATAAATGGTGGATGAACAGCTGGTTGTTGAAGGCAGATAATAATCATTTAATTTTTTTTTTTATTGAGGTACTTGAATTTTGAAATAACGATATATTTCTTCTTCTTCTCATTTAAGCAAATAAGAATAAACAAATCTTTAAGAGAAATGAATAAGTAAAATATTTGTGTCATTCGTCGAATGCTTCAATAAAAATAAATTCTTTTTCTATAAACAGAGTAAGAATGATAACAGATAGCTGCTAATTCATATTAAACAGCATAAAATATTTAGAAATATTTTTAATTAAAAAAATTTTATTTATTAATTTATTTTTAGTATTAGAAAGCGCAATATTGAATGAAGGTCAATTAGAATGACTGTATTTAAAATTTTTCTCCAAAATATACTGAAACTGTAAAAGTCAAGAAAAAAGGTTAAAATGGATATTAATATTTAACAGATCGCGTACCCATTTGGCTTTTACTTTAAACGCTAAGTACAAATCAGTTTTATATCTTCCAAAGGAAACACTGTGTTCCTTTAATTATCGATTATTTTATCTGTTAGTTTCTTACTAAAAATATAAAAAAAAGTAACATCTGACTTCTGAGTACATTGAATAACAATTTTCTATATCACGATAAAAAGATAGTTATTGTAATTATTTCGTTTTAAAGAAGTTTGTATTTCAGATTAATATTCAAAGCAAACGAGATGAAAACTTCTAATGTGATGTTTTCAAAATATCTTGAAATATAAAAATAGGTTTAAAAAAATAAACAGAAAAACGGGTAGGTAAAAAAAAAAAAAAAAAAAACGAAAAGCTTAGCGTTTTCCAAAAAAGTGCTAACATTTTAAAAAAACTGTTGAGAATCACATTGATAAAATATTGCATAGGAAAACAGGCAATGGAATGAAACACTATACCCAAACTAAACAAAAGTGGTGGTATCGTTAGAAAAAAACACTTCATTGGAAGTCGAAGTAGTAAGCGGGAACAGATTAGAACAAGAAATTATTCCTGAAGCAAAATATTTCTCTTAAATATTTAGTAATATATGCAAAAAAAAAAATTATGCTTTCCATTTTATAAATTATCGTGTTCTCAGAATTTAAATGCTACATAGATAGCTCTAGCATTAATGTTTAATTAATACTATAAACTGATTTTCTAACTGTAGCTGTAACTATTTAATAAACCTGTAAACAATAAACAAACAGAAAACCGTATTTATGTTTGCGCGTTACCTCCTTTAACCGAAACAGTGTAGTTTATTTTAAAATTTAGGTAAGAAATTTTATTTCATTTCTTCAACGAATGTTTGAAATAAATGTATGTACTATATACTGTAGATATTATATAATGTATAATATCTATATTATACATTAAATGTTAAAATATGCATTATATTGCAATTTTTTTTTTGTATTGTCTTATTAACTTTGATCTGTCATTATTATTTTTCGTCGAAAGGATGTCTAAATTATTCGGTTGAATCTGTGTAATGATTTCAAAGGAAGGAATGTTTATCGTTTTCCTTTTGAAAAGGCTTAGAATAATGGATATTTCCACTGTTATTTTTTGTAGATGTCGAGCTTGAAACATTCAGAAAATAATCTTACACTCAGTATGTTATTTATTTTTTCATTTATTTAAATCTTACAGGGAGTAATGTTTTGTAATTAATAAATTATGATTTTTTAACGATGTTATAGAATGAAGATTTGCTTGGTCTGTTATGTTTATGGATCCCTATATATTTTTGTATCGTCATTAAAAATAAATTTTCCTTTAAAGTTTGTTTTTAAAATAATCATAATTTTTTTTATTTAGTATAATCCTAAAAGAATAAAAGAGAATAATTGTAAAAAAAAAAAAGTAGAAGACTTTTATGTCTCAGTGATGAATTCTTTTTACCCCTTTCTTTATGGATAATTTCTGTTTTAAATGAATTAAAATTACAATTCCCGTGGAATTTAATTTTCAAGAAAGTTAAAACATCTTACATGTTAAACAATCTTTGTACTAATTGCTTATTTCTTTGTTTTCTTCAATTACACCATGTTTGATAATTAATCTTCTTGATAAAAATAATAATAATAAAAAATTTAAAAAACTCCATTTGACCATAACTTCAAACCTTATACTTTAATTATTCAAGAAAAGGAGAGGCTTTTCTAATTTGTTATCAGGATTTTCCTTTAGCGCTTTATCTTCTAAAGGGTAATTACTCAAAAGTATATAAAATCTTAAACATTCTTTATATTTTACAATGTTTATCTGTATAATCTGACATAATATTTTTGTCTGAGATTTACTGTAAAATATGGTTTTAGTTTCTTAATACAGACAATAAGAAATATTTCAGCATTTTTTTTGTATTGTTTTGGTGGTATGTAATAAAACCTGAGTATAAAATGCAATTATATATTCTTTTAAAAAACATTTCTTCCAAAATTTATAACATGAAGGTTATAATTGGCTATTTCTTCAACCGCAGTATTTAATTTAATATACCAGTAACATTAATCTATACCCTTGGTTCCACTGGACATACACTATTTGTTTATCAAACACTTTCTGTTAAAAGTTTTTTTTTTTTTCTCTTGAATTCCTGTTTGAATAGATTTTTTTTATCGTAATATTTCAGTATTTATTTTAGTTTTCCTTTATTGAATATATATATTTTATTTACTACTTCCTTCATAATCATTAACAAAATACCTCTCTATAAGAAGCTATTAATTCCTTTTTTTAAATATCCAGTCTTATTTAAATGGTTTGTTTTAGTTATGTGTATTTTTTTAATACTCTTGTAGCAAAGATAATAAACTTTTAGATACAAGCCTCTGTAGTTTCTCATTCTACATTTGAAAAAATTCTTTAAAATGGTCATATGCTGAACTTGATAACAGGTATTTTTAATGCAAAGATGTGTTTAACTGATTTTATAAAATTTCATATTCTGTTTTATTATAAAATACCTTGCCTTATGCAGTAAGGCTAGTTTTTACTGCATAATTTTTAAAAAAAATTTATTACCTGTAAATTAGAGAAATATGTATCAATGCTTGAACTTTAGAGTTCGTTTTTATTTTCAAAAAAATTTCTCTGAAATGCTTAATTTTTCAATCTTTGTTTTGTTAATGAGCTTAGTTATTACTAAAAGAAGATCCTAATTACTTTTTTCATTAATCAAAGTATTATTATTAGTAAATGGCATATTTTATATAGCACGTAAATATTTCATTGTCTTGTTTTTCTGGTGCCTTTTGCATGTTGCGTAAAGAGCAATTGGGACAAATAAAAGATTATAATTTTTTGCATACTATTTGAAATTACTTTAAGATTAACAAATAATAATTGTTAAAATTATACTAAAAAATAAAATGGTGTAGATGTGGTAGCTTTTTTTATTTACAGGATGGAACAGTTGTTTTACCTGTAAGAAATTAGAATTTGTTTTCCTCCTTGTCTTTTACTTAATTGCTTGGCCCTAATTGATTCAACCCCCCCCCCCTTCCTCTTTGTGATGGGTTCAGTGATTGCTATTGAGAAATGGAAAACATGAATAATTCTACTGAAATTTCACATCCAGATTATGAAATAAGTAAAATTTGTATTTAAAGCCTTTTATACTTTGAGGGTTCAGAAATTTCATTTTTTTATGTGTTTGTGTATGTGTGTGGTATTTTCAGAATAATTTTGTGTCTTCATTTGATTTATAAAGATTTTGTGCTCAATTTTATTCAGATAAAAATTATATAATATCTACATCTAATATCTAATCTACATCTAAGTTGTAAAAAATGATTAGTGATATTTTAATCCTATTATTACATGATATAATTAAATGGACAGAAAGAACATGAATGAAAATAATACTATTTAAATATTTTTTGCTTCTTTGATTCATAAATAGGGAATTATATATAAAAAAACAGTATATAAAAATTCTTATGATCGAAAAGTTTTTTTAATAATCACCGCAAGGTAATGTTTTATACTTAGGCATTATTTATATTCTTGTAAATTTTAAAGAGGTTCTTTTTATGATGTTATGGATTTCATTCTGAGTAAAATGACACATCTGAAATGTTGAGATGCATGTAATAAAACTTTTAAAATAATCTTGGACTTCAAGAACTTGGACTATAAAAATAGTAAACAGATATATTTCTAAACCTTCCATGGTGCAATAAACTAAGATAGCAATTTTTCCTGCATGAGATATGGAGGATGCACATTTGGTGCATTCTTTTGATTTTTGTGTTTGAATTGTTAAATCTACTTGCATCAGCATAGTTTTTAATGAAATATTTTTTAAATTTTTTTTTTGTTCCAGTTTTTAATTTAATACTATGAAATCTCTAAACTTTACTTATTTATTTCAAATTGTACAGTTTGCTGCACTATCAGAAATTTGCTTTTTTTTGCTTGG
Source organism: Argiope bruennichi (assembly GCF_947563725.1). NCBI lineage: Eukaryota > Metazoa > Arthropoda > Arachnida > Araneae > Araneidae > Argiope > Argiope bruennichi. Next base: position 92,287,877 of record NC_079160.1, read on the forward strand.
GCTTAGATCTATTTGCATATTTAGTATGTCTTAAGTATATCTATTTTTTCTTATAAAGAAGTTGATGTTTTAATAAAAAAATTACAAATATTTTTGTAAAATCTAATTTGAGCTCTAAATTTTTACATTTTTATTACATTTAGTTTTTAATTGTATCTTTGCTTGTGGAGCATTAACTTTTTTTTTCGTAAATGTCAAATTATTTTTTTTAGTTAAAAAATATAATGAATATGAATGCAGTTATATGAAGAAGAGTGTAATTTTTTATTCTCTTGCAAATTTAAAAGAAGTCCCCTTTTTTCTTTTTAAAAATATAATTCTTTTTCTTAAATTTATTAAAAACAAAAAAAAGGGGGAGGGGGGACTTCTTTTAAATTTGCAAGGGAAATAAAAAATTACACTGTTCTTCAATATATATATATATATATATATATATATATATATATATATATATATATATATATATACATACACCAGAGTGAATTTAATGCTGAGCAGCCAATTCAGAAGAAAGAAGTAATATAAAATTTATATAAAATGATTTCTTTTTCAGTATTGAATAAAGAAGCGAAGCATTACAAATCAAAATTAAGGTTTATTATTTAATTAAAGATCATTTCTAAATCACAAACCTAAACAAATTGTATCTTTCATCTAAAATAAGTCTTTACCAAACAGTACATTACTACTTAAAATTTTGAAAAGAAATGGTAATAAATTGATTTATATCAATTTAAATTAGTCCAATATAATATGCTTCATAAAAGCAAAAGTGATATCTTGATATAAAATTTTCTGAAAAAGTTTGATTGAATTTGGAAAGAATTTAATTCATTATGAAATTCTCTTTTCATTACTATAGTTAACCAAGTTGTTTCTTATTCTGGGGAGCTATTCAAATAATAAACACTTTAGATGTTTCCTATTTTATTTTTACCCCTTTGTCTTACAAAAGAAGAATTCATTTGTTCTTGTTTTAAAATACCATCGCTAGAACAGGGAGGGAGAAGAAAAAAAAAAAAAAAAAAAAAAAAAAAAAGGCTACATTTAGATGGCATTTTAAAACAAGAACACATTAACTTGTATTTCAACTTGATTATTTTTAGCAGGACAAAGGAATATCCAAAGAATGCCTGCTGTTCTTTAAATGATTTTGATCTTAAGATCAAAGAAATTATGAATACTTGTTAAATTGTTTCTGAGAAAATTCAATATTGACAAGTAGCATTTTAAAATTCGTTTTATGTATATCTTTTTCTAAAATAATTTTTCGAGCATTGTGAACACAATTTTTTTTTTCTCACTGACGACCATTTTGTTTTACTTACTTTTTTATGTGTATGTTTAAAAATAAACTACAAAAGAAATTGAATCCAGTCTATATCAAAATTCTACATCATTCCATGAGATTTCTGATGTCTATACGATTCCAGACAAAATGGTACAATATTTGTAGCTTAATATCATTTTCGTTATAAAAATGCCGCGAACATAATTTCTTAGTTTTTGAGTATGAAAATAAAATCATTTTATCTTAATTTGTTGACATTGAGAAGAAGGGAAAGGTGACGGGGAAAAAAATCCACTCTATCTACTGTAGATATTCTGCTTATAGAATCTAATTGAAAATACTAAATACATCTTAACGCTTTGTGTGTTCTTTAACAGTTCCAATTATCTTTCAGCATAATACCATATAAAGTGAGTTAAAATAATTGCCCTGATTTCAAAGCATTTGCTATATATTTCATGAAATAATATATTCAAATTTTGAAGGGAAGAAATCTGATGCTCAATATTCTCTAAATTTATTACATGGCATACACCAGGTCTATAATGCAATTCTTGCCAAATTTTCTGCAGTACACTTTTGGTTTGTTACTAACACGAGCAACTATGATAAAGGCTTTCAAATTTAACTTCGTCGTAGACTATCATAATAGTGGGGTGGTGTCACTATCTTTACAATGTGTAATCATATCAAGTGACCAATTCATTACAAAGATAGAGAACTGTTATCTTGGTGACTTCGATACGCAAATCTCACCTTGTTTGATTACTTTCTGCGGTGGTCTATAGAAATGTGACCTCTGTAAGCTACGACCATCACTTATTTCGAAGTTCGAATCACAACTAAGAAAGATGGGGAGGAGCTGTAAAAATTCTTTGGGCAAATGTTTATATTTTTAAATGCATTCACGATTCTATGGTTATAACACTCATTTTTATAACTTAACTATTCATTCATCACATATATTATATAGCACCAGAAATATTTTTTTACAAATTAGTCAGCTGTTACAATTCGGACATGAGGCAAGTTGTAAAAATGAAAACAAAAATATTTAAGATTATTTTCCTTTATTAATTAAAATAAATTTGGCATTTGGTAATTACTATCATTTAGCATAATAATAATGAATGATATCAAGTGGTTTACAATAAAATAATTTAACCAAGAATACAACAGAGACCAACAAAGAAGACAGTTTGCATCAGAATTGGAAAACACACAAACAAATAATAAACTGCTTTTCAGAATAGGGGAGAGGTTCGGTGTCCCGTTTGTAATGCTTTGGATTTCAGGCCAGAATGTTCCTGGTTTAAAATCCGATTTGACTTGGTGTAAACTAAATCTGTCCAGCCTGAACATCACCTAATGTGCCGCGGAAGAGGGATAGAGAGAGTGTCAGCTTCCTTTAATTTTGTCCATTTAAGAGAATTTTTTCTCTTAAATTGTAAATTCTTACTTCTGTTTCAAAGTTTACGTTTTTCTGGGTTTTGGAATGCCAAATTTTTACGAAGGAAAAAAAAAAAAAAAGTACAGAGCTATATATGGGTAAAATATTAATTCATTTCTCTTCAAACACGTTGCGAAATATCTAAAATGAGTTTTGAGGGAAGAACCTCGTTGAGCTTTAAGGAAATGCAATCTCAAGCTTATAAAAAAATAGGTAAACCGAAATTCTTCAAATTCCGTGAAACATTGTGAGAGGACCATTGAAGAACGATTTAATTCTACAGATTCACTGAAGTGTTTATATGACGTTTTTGAAGAGGAAGTGTTAAATTCAGATTCAATGAAATGCTGTGAAAATGTTATTGAATAAGATAAATTTGAGAATTCTTCAAATTTGGTAAACTATACAAAGCAACTAAAGGAGTTCGATGTGTTATAAGCAATACAATTCTTCTTCCGAAAGAAAAATATGATATTTCTAATGTAGATGGAAAATTTCTTGCATTTGATATATATATCAAATTAAGTTATTTGAAATGGATTTTTTAGATATCTACGTGACTATGCAAATGTATCGCAGAATGTGACAAAATGTATTTAGGCAGATATTTTCTGCTCATGTAAAAAAATAGCGATGTATTGTCAGCATTGTAATACTTCTGAAGGAAAGGAATTGTAAAGAACGTTCTGTTTATAATGTAGTTTAGAAAACTTGTATTTATGAAAGATTTGGCATCATCATGCAAATTGGAAACTTTTAGTGTGTCATTAATATGAGAAGGTGTTTCAAGATTAACAAACGTTAACTAGACTTGCTGCTATCCAAAAGAAAAAGGACAACCACATGTGCACTATTTGTAGCTGTATGTTGTTTCAAATTCTCTTTAATTGTGTGCGTATGGACATTCGTGCATCTCTGAAATCATGTGCGAAGTGATAAGTCTTTTCACATAAACTATAAGTAAATGTTACATTACCGAAGCGATGCATACGAGAAATATTTTGAATAAGATATTTGTAATAAAGCGTTAAGAAAAAAAGGTTATTTTAATGGTACATCATCGTATTCAAACCAATGAAAAACCTGTAAATTGTTTAACAAAACATTTAATGACAGATATGTGCTAAAAGAAAATAAATTATGGTATGTATATGGGTGAAAAACTTGAATGCAGAAAAAATTTTATGCAATGTAAGTATACTTTTATTCGATTCGACGTAATTATTTTTGGTCAAAATACTGTGACAGATCTTTAAAATTAAATAAATTTTTTTAAAAAAATTGTTGAATATGAGTAACATATAAAAAATAAAAATCTTTTTATTCGTTTTGATGAAAAGTACTATTCAATGTACCTGAGAACTATTTGCATATTCCTGAGAACTGTTTGCATTTTCTTCTTATTTTCTGTCCATCTTTTACTGGCTCTTTTTAAATTTATTTTTTTAACGAATATGAATATAAGTACTTTTAATTTTTGGCATCGTGTTCATAGACTTATGATTTATATGTGTAACATAAACTTTTCTCAATCTACTGCATGTTTGTCTCTTCCACTATTTTTTTTTTTCGAAAATTTTTTTGCAGTACCTGGGGGGAGGGAAATAAATGTTCTGGATTTAATCTCGGTTTGCTATTATATCTCACAAGTCCAATAACCATGCGACAAAAAAAAATCATTTTGGGAAAACTTGTTTAGAACTTTGCAACTAAATAATATTTCTGTGAGGGGGCTAAGATATAAAGATATTTTTTATCAAAAATGTTTTCCTTTTATTTCTTTAGATTCTGTCCCATTGATTCTCAAGTACCCTTCCCTTCCCCCATTATATTATCATTCTTAAATAATAATTTTGTGGGTGATTAGAGTGTGCACATGAAAGGAAAGCTAGGCTGAACCTACCTGAGTAATTTTGCTATAAAAAAAAGACCACGTATGATGCCAAAATCTCTATTGATTTTTCCATTTTTTTTTTAATAAAATGTATTAAGGACTGATGCATATAGTTTTAATCTGCGTTACAGTAAAAGATGTGTTACATTTTTTTTTTTGGAAAATTTTATTTGCAAAGTGTTGTTAATAATTTTTTTAAACTTGTGCATGCAGTTCATGTATTATATTTTTTGAAAGTGTTTTGTTAGTATTCCGAGTACTTTTTTTAAGAGGTTGAAACATAGAATTACAAAGAAAACTTTCCTTTTCAGGAAATGTGGAATCGTGAATGTCTAATGTACCAAAAAATGTAAATGATGCCCTCTTCGCAACATGCGGTAATATAGTTTCACTTAACATGGAGGAAGAAAATGTAATGAAGCAAAATCATGAAAGTACAAAGCACGAAAATCCAAAGCTATTTGTGTGTGATGTGTGCAGCAAATCCTTTGCCAGAAAACAAAGGTACGTGGAGCATTATCGTATGCATACAAAAGAAAAGCCATATGTCTGCATTCTGTGCAGCAAAGCGTTTTCTTGGAGAATAAGCTTATCTAGACATTACAAATCTCATGCGAATAAGAAAACATTTGTGTGTGAGACGTGTGGTGAAGAATTCACTCAGAAAAGTAGCCTTACAGAACATTATCGAACGCACTCAAGTAGTGATAGGCCTTATACTTGTGATACCTGCGGCGTCGGATTTTCTCAGAAGAGTGCTTTAACAGTTCATTGTCGAATTCACACTAAAACCCACAAGCGATTCAAGTGTGATCAATGTAATCAGACTTTTACCAAAAGGCATAATCTGAAACGACATTTGATACTCCATAGTGGAGAGAAATCATTCATATGCGATATCTGTAATAAAGCGTTTTCTTTTAAGTATCAGTTAATCTCTCATAACCGCTACTGTCATTGTCATGATAGATCTTTCGTCTGTGATGTGTGTGGCAAAGCTTTCGTTGAAAGATCGCAGTTGAAAATTCATTACCGGACTCATACAAATGAGAAGCCTTTCGTGTGTAATATATGTGGCAAAGCGTTTCCTTGGAGATATAGCCTAAAATGGCATTATCAAACTCATACAAATGTGAAGTCTTATATGTGTGAAGTTTGCAACCAAATTTTCACTAAAAAGAGTGAACTGACTAAACACTACCGCTCACATAATGAGTGGAAACCTTTCGCATGCACTATATGTGATAAAACATTTGGTGTTAAAGCCAATTTGACACGGCATCATCGGTATCATATGAAAGATAAACGCTTTGTTTGTGAAGTATGCAATAAAGCTTTCGTTGAGAAGAGTAAGCTGAAGCATCATTATTATACCCATGCAGAAAAGAAGCCTTTTGCGTGTGAGATATGTGATCGGTCTTACACTCGGAAGAATAAATTAAACGAACATTATCGAATCCATTCGAATGCAGGGCCTTCTGTGGAAAATCTTTTGGAGGAAAAGAAAAGCGACAACGTCGGAAGAGTTGGAGAGGAAGTTTATCCATGGCCATCTGAAGATCCACAGTCAGTTACCTAAGAATTTGATACGCTGGAAATGATTTTTTTTAGTAGATAATATCAAACAAGGGGAAGCATTTTCTTTAGATTTCCTCTGTTAGCAAACAAAATGTGCATTAGTTACAACCAGCAATGCGTCATTGTTTAAGAATTTAGTGAGCTCATATGGTAAGCATCAAATGCACCGACCAGTTTAAATTTGTAATCTAGTGCGCATCTTGCATGAAAATTAATGAATATGGCATTACAACACAGCGTAAAACTCCATGCGTGTAAATGTTAGATGGCATACGCGGCTACGTTTGTCATTTGACTGTGACGTTAGGAAACTAACTAATGTTTTTATGGTATATAACGTCAAAAATCAGTGAGTTTTCGCATTGGATTGCTCCTAATAGCAGTCGAAATGTGTAGAAGATACCATGAGCAGTCATCTATTAAGAATTTTTTGAGTCACCTCATATTCATGCAAATGTCAATTGCATCAGCCAATTCAGTTTTGAAAACCAATGCACATCACGTATATAAAGTGTATAAAGGATGTGACGCCACAGCAGTGTAAAGTTAGATGTTGGATAACATATTACGTCTGTCGTGTGACTTTGAGTTTATAGCAAATAACGGTAAAATGAAGAAGTGTATTTTCCTATTGCTTAAAGTGTAATCAAAATATACATAAGATATCGACCGAATAATAAAAATTGAATGATCTATTTTAGAATTATTTCCGTTGTGTTTAATTCGTGACTTGAGAGAATTGAGTTTTAAATATAACCTCTTCAGTCACTCTCAGCTTCCAGATTTAATATTAGTTCGCAGAAATTTTAATTACATTTCTTGAAAATTGTTATCTTTTGAGAAAATTGTGAATGTTCTCTTTTCAACTTGTTTAATATTGCTAAATAAAAATATTTATCTTCTATCTATATACTTATGGTCAAAAATAATTATATCAATGTGTTATATAATTGATTATTATCAGTAAAAATATTCTAGAAATATTTAAAGTTGTATTTATTACCAATGACTATGTTTTTTAAAAAATTTCTGCAGTTTTTTTGAAGGATAGTTTCGAAGGAGAATTGCCAATTTAACTTCGAAATATCGACTATTCCATGATATGTCCTTTCTCTGATTTTTGCATAAAATTTCAGCTAGATGGAGTGGCAACTTGCATTTAAATTACTCCAAGGTGCGCATTTCTATCATCCAAAGTTTATCTGTGTTGAATTAGTTTACTCTGAATCAAACAATCTATCCTATAGAGTGCCAACACGCTCATATATTTTCTACTATTATTCTTATTAAATACTTGACATCCATTTGGTTCATATGAAAAAAAAAAAAAGAAGAAAAAAACCTTTTTAAATGGGAATTAAAACACAGAGCGTAATTTTCGATATACTGCTTATATGAACTGGCACTGTTTATAATCTTGACATTTTGCAAATTGATCAACTGGACTGTCTTGGAATTTACTAGATGTTTCGTAGCCATTCAATTAGGCACAATTTTCAGCAGAAAACTGAAATTTAGAGTGTTATCTCGAAAACTATTATGAAAATTGTTATTTGTAAAGTTGTAGGCTTTAGTACGAACGTTGACGGATTTCCGAGTAGGCAGCTGCTGAGAGCCGCTGAACTGCGAAGAAGCCGCATACATGTCGATTAAAAAACTTCATTTTCCAAATTATCAAATAAATAATTTGTAAGAAATACAATCTATGCCGATTATAAACTATTAAAAAAAATATTAGCACTATAAAGTATGCGTACCTTCACTTAGTTATTGCAAAATTTATGAACACCGAACACTTTTGCTTCAAAGATATTTTGTACTAACGAAGTTGCTATGTTATCTTGAGTTATGATAATGAAAACAAATCTATTTTCATAAAATTAATGAAATAAAAAATTAATTTAAAATAAACGATTGACATGTTGTTAAGTTAGAAATATAAAACCAATTTACCAGATTAATAAAAGGGGTTTCGTAATATGCACAGTGTAGGGCCGCAAAATGCCTAAATCCACCACCCAGTATGAAAGGTCACCTTGTGCACGTGAATACGAACGAATTGCAACATTGCTTACTTGTTTGCTCGTGATTTTCAGTTACCACTTCCTGACTAGATGTACAAAAAAAACCAGTAATTATCAATAAGTACATTTAACACTCTGTTTCTGTCAGATTGTAAATTGAAGCTTATCTTGAAAATTTTTGGTCAACATCGCCAATTATTGTGGTAGTACAGAGTGACCCCCACACTTACGTGAAAAGTAGATGTATGAAATTCCCCCCACAAAAGTGTATCAACGTCTCACTAAATTTTCAGCGTTAGATGCACTCTTTAATCCAAATGTGCTTTGAGTCTGTGGAGAGCAGATTGAGAGCCGACAGTAAAATGCATCTTATAACAACTTATTCTATATTGTAACAATATGGGAAATCATGAATAAACGAGAGCGCTTTCTATGCGTTCTAAGCATTCTTGCTCGCAACATGTCATTTTGTGCTAAATCTATATTGCTCTTCAAATTTTCAATTGACAACTTTGTTATATTTTAATTGAATCCTGTTGATTTTGCTGCCATGAGGCATTCAAAATGATCTCGTCAAATTGAATAAAACTAATCACTTTATTGTTCATAAGCATCTCTTTAAATATAACAATTCTCATTCAATAGTTAAAGGGTTGTAAATGACTTTGAAATACATCGTATATTGCGAAGGCATTTTAAAACCTGTGTATAGCACCATGGTTCTGACCAATATAAATTTTAATCAGCCGATAGCTTAACGAATTATTTGTTCTTTCAATATAAACTGTCACAATCCAAATGAAATTTTCCAAAGATCTTTTTGGGGATAAGCTCTTATTCTTCTAGAAATAGTTTTTATATAGACCTTTGTAAATGATTCATATCCATTTAAATTGAAAGATATTATTGTTCTAAAATTTTTGCTGACTTTAATATATATGCTCAATATGTGGCTGAGCGTGTAGAATGTCTTCAATTCAGAAGGTATAGCTGGAAAACAATAACTAAAACATTTATTTCCAACAATTTAAATTAAAACATAATAACACTTGAATTTTGCTATTGCGAGAGAAAAAAATAGCGTAGTTCTTCAATGATCTTCACAATTTATACTTTTCGCTGAAGCTCGATGGCGGTGCCAACAGAAGATCCCAACCTGAAAAATTCGCTGTTGACGGATGCTGTCAGAATGGTTGTTGATATGTAGACTCATGAACCGTTAAATATTCGCCCACCAGTTTTACAATACTCTGATAGGAGACGAAAATTGACTTTACGATTGTACGTATGGAGCCAGTATGACAGCAGGTTTGGATCTTTTATTGGAACCTGCCTATACTGATAACTTTGTCTTGACTGTTGACCGCCACAACTATTCCTATCCTGCCGCTCTTTCACGATGAAAGGAGTGAAATAGAAAGCCCTTTTTATAGAAATGTTTTCGGCAAACACTTGCGAATATGTCTGTATGTCTTTTGGAATATAGACCGCTTTAAGACCATGATGTACTGGATTCGAGGGTCCAAGCCTCTGCATGAGTTCTTACGGACGAACCAGTTAATCCTGCCAAGAGATACTTATCGTAATGTCTATAAAAAATTATCCATTCAACTGTAAACTCATACCATATATGAGTTCAGCTGCTATTGCTTTGATATCCTCCTGCAAAATTGTACGTTAACTTAACAGTGCAAGAGGCAATGCTTCAAACCACGTATGCTTACTGAATATTAAGGCCTGTTTAAGAGGTCTGTGTATATGCTGCACCATCTTATCAGAACTTTGGTGAAAAGCAGCCGTTCGGATGCATTGAATACCAAACAATCTTATCAGCGTTTGAAAAAGACCAAATTCAAATTGTTCACCCTGATCACATGTGACTTTCTTAGGTTAACCAAAGCGTGAAACCCAATTAAACGTAAAAGTTACTGCTGTGGTTTCCGCTCTTGCATTTTTCAACGGAATTGCTTTCCAATGTTTTGAAGTGTAAAACGATCAACCAAAGTTAAGTAATACATAAATTCTCTGAGATCGGTAAAGAACATATCAGCTTCATGTGTACAGTTGCAATCTCACATCATGTGGCAAAAACTAACGTACTGGGGGTTTTGTTAATTGATGTATCTTACTTTTTTTGGCATGGAATACAAATTCTACACCATTTAATTAAGTCCTTGTTTTGGTTAGGCTAAAACTGCTTGTTTATTATTAAAAGCTGTGGTGGCGCATAAGCCATGTGACATATCATGTATATTTTCAAAATCTTTCCTCTTCAGTTCTTCAAAATTTTGAACCCATTTGTTTCTGAACTCACGTTATACTGAGATATGAGAATCGGGCATTCCTACTTTAGTTAGATTTCAAGAAAATTTCACCTTCTAAGATATCCTTCATTATCCAAATTTTGACTACGTACCTGCAACTCTAAATCAGCCCTTGACGAAAATTGAATTTTGCAAATTCGCAATAAATTTTGGGCCACGACATTTTCTTTACCATTATGAATCAACTATCCATGGTAAATTATGAAATAAAATCCAGCTGTCGCAAACGTCTAAATAAACATTTATTGTTATCCTACCTAAATGCGTTAGTCAAAGGTTTATGATCAAAATATAAAGAGATAGGACGAGCTTCAAATGTATGATGGAAGTAAGCTCTCGATCATATACTAATATTTGGCTTGTTCCGGGATTAGCTTTTTCTAGGGAGGGGGGGGGGGCTAATGGTTTTGCACCTTTTGCAGTAATTTCTTTTGAAATATCTCCCATACCAAAATCACTACATCCGTAACTAATGCCTGTTTCGCATCAGCCAAAGGACAACATAGAAGTTTTACGTCAGCTAAACACATTCTAAGCTAGTCAAAACTTGCATTGACCTCCGAATTCCATTCTATTCTGGTTTTATCGTTCTTTTTCGAACACACATGATATCTATACAAGGATACTAAAACACATTAACAGTACAAGTGTTTCAGTGCTGGATCTGATATGATCGATAGAATACTTGAATAAATGAAGAAAATAGGAATTATAATGTAATCTAAAGATCGAAAAGTAATCTGAAAGTCGGAAAATAATCTCGTGGGAAAAAAATTGTAATATAAAATTAACGTAAACATTAACCTATCTAAATTATATTAGGTAAGGTATTACGTAATATCGTATATCAAATTATGGGTAGAAGCACACGTAGCACTTAGTAATTTTTTTTTTTTTAAACTTCAAATTCGCAGAGGAATGAGAAGAGAAAATTTATTTTAGGATCCTCAACATATTAATTTCCTAACATAGATAGTTTTTAGGAAGATTTCTTCTAGAAAGACTATCTATTGCAATGGTTCTCATGACACGACTTTGGGAAAATTTTTGTAGATCTTCACTGGTTATAATCCATAGAACCCCAAACCACCCTTCGTTCAAAAATTTATATACATAACTTTTGTATTTAAAGTTTTTCGATATCAGCAATTGCTTCGAGGTTAGGGGGCTAAAAAGTGATTTTCAAGCTCCTAATTTTGACTGTTTCTAACATCAAAAATTTATGTTGACAGTTTTGGGGGGAAAATAATGAAATAAAATTTCTACTTTTTTTTTATTTACTAATTTTGAAACTGTTTAAATGCACATGGAGTTAAAAAAATGAATGAAACTAATAAAATAAAATAAAGGTGAAGAAAGATTTAATGGCAACATTATGTAAAAATGGCCCGTTTACTCAGTTTCCAGAAGCTGTGTGTTTTTAGGTCTTAATATATATATTTTTTAAATAAATCTCATTATTCCGGAGCTTTTGTTAATTTGATGGTCCTTTGGTTTGATGTCTACCGAATTACTGAGAGTATACTGTATTAAAAAATATTGTAATAATGAAAGACAATCCTTATAGCTTTATCTATGTATGGGACTTTTATTCACCGACTAATAGCAATTAATTACCAATGGCACGCAATCAATATTCTAGTGCCAAAGAATATTTTTTTTTAAGCTGATGGTAAATTTTCTTTTACTCCAATTAATAGTTATAATTGAAATATTTAAATGCGCAACAAATAAAATTTTAGCAACAGTATCAATTAAAAAAAAAGCAAACGATTTTTTTCCTCCAATATAAATGAAAAAACAAACGATAAATTCGTACTTTCTATCAAATGTTATTGTTTGCAATTAATTGAAAGAAAAATATTTGCAAACGATAGTTAATTTTTTCAAATAGGTTTAAAATGCATAGTTTAGCTTTTAGTTCTTGCCGACTAATACAAACTTTTGGCAATTTCTAGAAACTTTGAAGCTTTTATATAATATAACTTTGTTACAAGCCTGGATTTGTATATTACTTATTTTGTAATAAATACTGAATTGTTCGATAGCAATATAAGCATTACCTATGTTTACTTCAATATGTAATATCTTATACGACGTATAGAAAAGGTATTGTAATCGTCAAAAAAAAAAAAAAAAAAATCGAACTGAAAATGTTGATTAAACTCTTCTTTTCGGATATCCTTCAGTCCGAAAAACACATTTTTGGCATTATGACAATCTGTCAGTCCATTTGTCTGTGACAAAAGTAACTCAAAAAAGTTTTGAGACAGGAAAAGAAATTTCACATACGGTTTTTTTTTCACCAAATTTGTAGATTTTTATCAAATAGTGAGTAAAATCGGTTCAGATGAAGTTTGTTTGACTACAAATGGACTAACTGAGCACAATAATTACAAAACGCTAAGAGCTATGCAAATAAAATTTGGTACACAGATTTAGTATCTCAAATAGAGATTCTATCAATTTTGAACCAAATCTATCAATTGTTTGACTACCTTTCGATTCGAACATTCCCAAGCATGCAAACGCGATAATTCATAACTGCAATGACTTAAATAATTGAAATTCGCTATGTATTTTGTTGCTACTATTGTAGTTTCGTGTCAAATTTTGGTGTGAATCAGTCTGCAAAAAAGCATCAAAAATAACATATTCTCAAAATGGATTTAGTAAAAATGCTAGATTTATACCACAGATCTGCATTTTATAACTATAACCAGGTTTGTAATTTGTAAGTATTTTATATGGCGTTGGTGAACGCCATACAAGGTATTCGTAGCCTTATCAAAGGTCTACCATTTTATGGAAACGGGAGAAAATTAATTGGATGGTACGCGAGAATGTTTCGGGAAGACCATTCCCATTGGTTTTTGTGTTAGAATTAAAAGAAATTTGAAGCTATTAAGTTAAATGAAAAGGAATTTACTTGTCTCTTGCGGCTTGCCGTGAGGAATTATTTAGATTGAAATGGAAATCGCTTGCGAACAGGCCATATGAAATGGCTCAAATACCGATGGCAAATACAAATTATTATCTTCTTCACAATCTGAAAAAAAAAAAAAAAAAAAAATGACCTTCTTAAACGACCCGTTGTTTCTTCTAAATAAGAAATACTGTACCTCTGGCTTCGTCAAAGAAGCAACACGTCATGGTGGTCAAAGTTTATATCTAAACATTTATAATTGAATTTGGGTTTAAAATAGAAAGATCAAGATTTGCACAAAATAAGACTATTAATCTGTCTATCGAATGCATACACTAATAATTGCATGAAAATGGTACGCGACAAAAGGTTATGACTATCATACTTAATTTTTAATAGTAAAATTAGATAAATATTTTAATTCATCAAAGTAGGTATTTTTAGCAACAAGTTAAATTAATTAGTGACTTCAAATTTTTCCTTCTGCTGCCAGCATAGATATAATTGGACAAAAGTACAGCTCTCTCTTCCATGAAACTTCATTAAGTATATCAGGCTTCTATTCAGTATATCAGGCTTCTATCAGTATATCAGGCTTATCTATTCAAGCTTCTATAAGTTTCGTTACATTCATTTAGTTATTTTAATGTTTTTAAACACTAAATTTCTGTTTCAATATTAATTTGTACACATGTGAATGCTGTGCAATCTTAAGTTATAATAAATAAATAAAAACAAATACTTTTTCTCAAAGTTAATAAAATTAAAAATTAAATAAAATTATTATAATGCTGATTAATAATTAAAAAAAATGTGAAACTAGTAAATTACCTGTTTATTGTATGCATTGCCTAGAACTTCAAATTGACTAAATCTGTCATTGCTGTGCATTAAATAAAGGGAAGGGAAGGAAATGAAATGTGATCATTATGAAGATTTTAGATGCATCCAAAAAAGTAAAAAAAAAAAAAAATCGTTTATAAATCTTGGAAAAGTCATGGAAAATCAAACAGCAGAAATGATGGGCATCCTGATGTATATGTGTTTGCACTCTCAAGGGACGCAAATATTCTTTTTATAAGTATTGCGAGTGCTCTTGCACTGTCCCGAATATTAATCTTCTAAGTATTAATAATAATATTCCACCTTTTAACATGGCAACTAGTCGTTTCAGGTCTTACACCCTTGCAGATAGGCGGGTTAGTAGAATTTTTCATATCTTTAAACATGCATTTTTTTTTTTTTTTCTAATTAGGTTTTGTATATGAAAGATGTCGTTATGATTTCATTTAAATAAAATTTCCATATTTAAGTTAGTTTGAGTAATCATAATTAGGTGCTTTATTTCTATAAATTTAATGCTGTAAATATATTTTGACTATAAAAAATTATTCTGTAGGGCTTAGATAACTAGATGGATTAGGAAAATTTCCCTTTAGTAAAAGAATGTCTGGTTTATTTCTGTTTTTACTACACGAAATACAAAATGAGAAGTAGTAGAAAAGAAAATATTGGAAAATATGCAATTAAGTATTTTATATTTTTAAACAAAATTTTTCAAATTGCCCAATAGGACAGTTTGTTACTCAACGAGGATGTATATCATTTCTCGTTCGTATAAAAGTACAAACAATACAAAGTTTATTTAGAAATATACACTGTATGACCATAAATAGAAAAAAAAAATTACATGAAAACATTCTTTGAAACTGATACAGCAATTAATTGATGATATGATAATTACTTGTCATTAAGCGAGATAAAATTTTTTTTCTCTGCATTGAAAAATAAACTTCCGTCAGGGACAGTAGATAGTAACTGCAATATGACTTTTTATATGTTCGGGAGTCAGGTTCGTAAATTGTGTGCTCATCATTAATATGGGCTCACGATTTTCGGAATAAAAAATATGAGGTAACAAGAATCGTGATATCAGTGTAAAGTGGCTATTAAATTCTGAAACTAACAAGTTTTCCCCCACACAGTCTCATTGCTCTATATAGTCATCTCTTCTTCTAATAAAAGAAAACGTGTGTATTTTGACTCTAGAGCACACTTTTGAACCTAGAGCTGACGAAGTTAGCTCAAATATTTTTGGACGGAGTAGATTTTTTAAATTTTTAATTAATTTAAGAGATATTTTTATTTTTTCTGATACTGTCGCTACAATAATAATAATAATAAATAAATAAATAAAAATGCTCACATTGTGTTAAAATTCAAATAATTGTCTTTTCAATGGTATTTATTTTATTTTTCTTTAATTTTAATAAATTTTTGAAAATATTTTTAAACACTTTCATAACAATATTTTTCTTTGAATAACAATATTTTTTCATTACGAAATTCAAATCTTTTCATATCGTGATTTTTTTTAAAAAAATTATGCTGTATTTTTCTTACATTGTTGATATTCAATGTTCGAGTTGTTCTTTAGATAACGTGTAGGTTTTCTATTCGAACTTTATTTATTTTTTTTTTTTAATTTGTGCCAGCTACACTTTCATCAGTTGATATCAGATGATAATTTAAAATCTGGACGAATAATTATCGATAGTATAAGCTGTTATAATCTAAACACTGCTTAAAATTTCTAGTGACATATTTGAAAATATGTCGAAATCTTGTATTAGCAATTTACTTTCTGAATAGTCTCATAATTTGTTTCTGGAAATGATTTTACTTGTCCATCATATGACATACGAAGGTGGGTAGAAAAGTTTATTCTTTATTTTTTAACGTAGCCCCCTTCCAAAGATATACCCTTGCTTCAGCGGTGCGGCAATGCTTGGGCACCCTCTCAATAAGAGTTTTCTTCTAAGGCCTCAAAGTAGGCACGCCACTGAAATGACATCGGTATCATAATAGAATTTCCTTCCAGGCAGAAATTTTTTTTGAGCTTGGGGAAGAGATAGTCCGAGGAGGTTATATCTGGAGAATAGGGTGCCTGAGGAAGAGTTTCAAACTCAGGGGTGTTTGTGGGACCCCAAAAAATCCCCGGAAACTTTTACGGACTTACTACCGGCATTTTGGAGTTTCGAGAAGGGGGGGGGGGGAGAAATGAAAAATTACAATTATGAAGTATTGAATGACCTAATTATAAAAGTTCAATGAATTACTTTTTTTGCAAAATTAATAACCATAAATTTTCAAACATATAAACTACTACATTTTATGCAAATCTTTTAAATTACCTGAATTAATTCTTTTAAAAAAAATTATCTAATTTCTGCTGCTTTTTTTTTATTTTCTGATGTTTGTGGGCTTGTCTTTCTTTTGTGGTGAACTTCATAATTGCAGGAAGGTTGACTTTTATTTTCCTCATTTACAGTTGAAGAAATTTCCTCGAGAACTGCACATGCAGAGGTAGAAGCAGTTTGCTTTTCTGCTAATGTAGAAGGTTTTTCAGAGACTTTTATAGGTGACTCATCTGAAATACATGTTTTTAAGTCCTCTTGATATGTTTTCCAACTTCTGTTCATATTCAGTAAGAGATCTTTGTGAATTGGATCAGTCATTGGATTTTTTGAGCCATATTTTTCACATGAGGTTTCTTTAGAAACCATTAAATCATATTTAATAGTCTGCACTGCATCTAGGGAATCAATCTTAAGAGAGGTTCTATAGTCAGTGACAAGTGTATCCATTAAGTTGAATGCACTTTCCACTAATGGGCCATGGAAGCAGCTAAGGCAGGCTTTGACCAATTTAGCCAATGTAGGATACTTATAATCATTTGTGAAATCATCTTTTAAATTAAAAACTTTAGACCAATATTTATCAATTGTACACTTGACTTGATTTCCACTTTCATCAGATGTGTAGAGCATTTCTTTTTTGATATCAATATCACTCTGGTATAACCTTATTTCAGCTTCTACTTTTGACTTTTCATTATCACTAAAAATATGGGACATAAAAGATGATAATTTTTCAAAAGCTAATATTGTACTGGTTTTACTTCTTAGCTCTGAATCTAATGCTGTAAAACTAATTAGATATGAATTTTTAAGGGGTAATTTCTGTTTCATATGCTGAAATTTCATTTAGAAATTCTCTTCCGTACATAAATAAAAAAATATTTCAATAAGCGAAACGAAAAATTTACACGTGCATCAATAAATGAAACGAAAATTTTACACAGCGAAGAAAAAAAAGTTCCGAAGCGATCAATGACAAATAGCTAATACGGCGAAAAATCCCCCTTCTCTACTTATTGGCGCCACGCCAGTAGAGATAAGACCTTTGAACCCAGAGTCACGTTAGCGCACATCTGGTCGAACGAAATCTCCCCCTTTTTTTTCTGCCGCGCCTACTTGCCGAAAAGAATCCAGAAGAGAATGTCCGAGAACCGGGGGAATGAGTCATAACTCGCAATAAGGAAAGAACAAAAAAGAAGTTTTTTCCCCCTTTTCACGCATTATCACTGCCTTTGGAGAAAGAAAGGAAAAGTTTTCACCACACACACTGACCTTGCGTTTTCTACTTTAAAAGCAAACAAAATTACCCAGATCAAAATAAATAATTCATTATTATTCCTACTTCCTTTTGAACGACGATCCCCGGAAATTCCGGGGATCGAAGTTCAAAATCCCCGGAATTCCGGGGTTTCCCCGGAGCACAAACACCCCTGCAAACTTCAGTTCATGGAGTTTTGCCATCACAATGACAGCCTTTGAAGACGGAAGCACTATCCTGGTGAAACAGGACTTTCTTCTTATCCATATCTGGTCTTTTATCTTTGATTTTGGAATGCAAACTATTCAAAAGATTAGAATAATATTCAGCATTAATGGCCCTGCCTTTTTCTAGATAATCCAATTATAAAATTCCCGTATCGTTCCAAAAAACTATTGCCACAAACTTTCCAGCAGATGACGCACTTTTTGCTTTTTTTGGTGTTGATTCGTCCTTCGCTGCCCATTGTTTTGATTGCTGCTTGGTCTCTGGAGTATAGTGATGAATCCATGTTTCATCCGCTGTAACGAAACGTCGCAAGAAATTGAGTTTGAAAGATGCAGCTCCGGTATCATCATGCGCTACAGTTTTTGATCCAAGGTCACCAAACGCGGCGACCATCATACTGACAACTTTCTCATATCCAAAATATCGATTAAAATATGATGTGCTCGTTGTTTGGATATGCCAACAGACTTAGTAACCTCTGTCAATTTCAATCGGATATCATTCCTAATATTTCTGTGAACTTTTCTAACGATTTCATATGTAGCGGCTGATTTTGGTCTACCAGAAAGGTTCGTATCCAGAGTGCTTGTCGACCACGTTTAAAGTCTGCAATCCATGTTTTAAAGGTTGTAAATGAAGGAGCAGATTCCCCCAGTGCAGTATCTAGTTCATTTTTAATATCCACTAGCAATAAGCTTTTTATAAAAAAAAAATAAAAAAAAAAATTAATACAGCTTCCACTTCAGTTTTCTCCATCCTCGGCTGAAAGTTAAAGAAAAACATTTTAAAACAATCAAACAGAAATCTTTGAAAATACGCAAGAAGTATCAAATAAAGATTGCTTTTTGAAGTGCTTTAGTCAAAGTAATTCCGGGAGTGCCACTTCTAAGTCAGGCCGGAAACTTTTCATACCACCTTCGTAAAATTGGGAGAGATAAAAAAAGGAAAGAAAGGAAACATGGTGTCTTTATTGTACACCGGTTTTCTTAAGTTTCTCAAGTTCCTTTTCCCGTCATCTTGCTTGCTGAAAAAAAAAAGAAGAAGAAGAAAAAAAAAAAGATAACATTTCTATTTGAGGAAGAATAATATATATATATATATATATATATTTGGGGGGGGGCATCCTGTTTCCAAACTATAATTTTTTAGATCATTTTTGTAAATGAATATTTAAAATAAATCCTTAACGTTTGAAACATTCCTATTTTATGCATGAAAAGAACTACTGTAAGGACAAATGAAAATGCATTATTCTAGACTTTGTCACATACACTAGACGAAAGCAATCCTTTGCAAGAAACGATCATGCATTTCTATTTCAAACTAATCGACTACCTTCTGTTCCAAAGTATGGTTTGTTTAATTTAATTTAAATTTATTATGCCATATTTATATAATAATGTATGAGATTCATTTTTATAAGTCACTACTATTTTTCCCGTAAGATTATTTTTCTGCCGATTTCTATTGTCTGTGGACAAACATAAAAATTTCTATATGAAGAATTATCTTCTACTTATAGATATACTAGCCGTCTTAATATTCGCTAAAAATCCGTACGATTGTTAAATTAGTATCATTAAAAAGACAAATTTTTTATTTTAAAATATTGTCACGGGGAAACGTCAGCATTCAGCTTAGTTTTTAATTAATTAAAATTTCCAAAAATAATCTTTTTAAAATGTCTATACCCATTCTCCAAAGTATATTTGTCAAATTTGGTATCTGTTTATATGCGGTCTGGCCTGTTGAGCGCAAATATACTCATTCATCTTTATTATTAGTATAGATAAGCTATATTAACTTGTCTTATTAATATAGAAGATATTAAAAACATATAAATCATTAAGGCTAATCTGAAAATTCTATTTTCTTTTTAGGTTTCATATCTTTACATGGAGAAGGAATTCATAAAGGAAACAAATGTGCTTTCATCCAATATTTGGAAATCAGGATATATATTTTTTGGAAGTCATATATAAAACATTGAAAATGCCATTGTTTACCTAGCATCGGAAGAAAATGTTTAACAGTTGATTTAATATTTAAAATTTATTACAGCTGTATTTATTACATCTATACAGCTATAGAATTAACAAATATTGCTCAAAATATTTGCTTTGCATTTATGTTATGTGATACTTAAAGTAAATGAAGCTTTACGATATGCATTCATAATGCAAAATAATTCTATAAAACAAGAACAAAATAATTTTGCATGTGATCAATGCGACAAAGTGTTTCTCCAAAAATGGGCTTTGAGAAAACATTATCAAAAGCATCAGAAATCTTTTGAATGCGATATATGTAATAAAACATTTTCTTATAAATGGGATTTAGAAAGACATTATCGGCTTCATACAAACGAGAAACCTTATGAATGTGATGTATGTAACAAGGCATTTACTCTCAAAAGTACTTTACGAAATCATTATCATACTCATTTGAATGATAAGAAATTCACGTGTACTGTATGCAATAAAGGATTTTTTCAGAAATGCCATTTTCTTGAGCATTACCGTATTCATACCAATGAAAAACCTTTCGTTTGTGACTTGTGTAATATGACATTTGCTCGCAGAGGAGGCTTAACTAGGCATAAAATCATCCATACCAGTGAAAAATTGTTTAAATGTGATTTATGTGATTCCTCTTTTTCCCGAAAACAGAATTTAAAAGCTCACCATCTGACGCATTCAAGTAAAAAACCTTTTACTTGTGATGTATGTGAGGCTTTTTTCTTAAAAAATGTTGATTTAAATAAGCATTTTCGTAATCATACAAAAGAGAAACCATTTGTGTGTGATGTATGCTACAGAGCATTTGTTCAGAAAGATATATTGCATGAACATTATTTAACTCATACCGAAGCGAAACCTTTCCCATGTGGTGTGTGCGATAAAGCATTTGCTCAGAAAAGCACATTGGATAGACATTACTTGATCCATACCAAAGACAAACCTTTCCCATGTGATGTATGCAACAAAGCCTTTAACAGAAATGGTGATCTGCGAAGACATTATCGTTCTCATACCATGGAAAAACCTTACGTGTGTGATAAATGCAACAAAGGATTTTCTCGGAAATACTTATTAAACTGCCATTATAGTGCTCACACCGATGAGAATCTTTAATGTCTGTTGTGTTATATTTTCTCGGGTGATACCCTGGGAACAAACATTATTATAAAGAAGAATACAATAAGAATTCGTTTTCCTGCACATTATTCATGAAACACAAGTACATATACTTTCTTTTATTTTACAAGTCCTCAAAACCATGCTTATAGGTATTTTCAGTTATGGTCAAATCTAAATGTCTTTTCAATTTCTATCTGGTTATTTGTTATATTATCAACTGTGTCTAACCTACAGTTTGAATGCAAAAGGAGAATCCTTTTTTATGTGTTGAAGGCAGCAAAGTAATTTTTCAGAAAAATATTTTAAATTGCCGTTATTGTACCTACATTGATTGATGTTGTGTTTAATCCAATTCATTTTCTCAGAATCTGCATTTGATAACCATCTTTGCAAACGATAAAATAACGAATATGAAGAATGAATTGTGTGATTTTAAACGAAACTTATGATACATGTGTTCTTCGGTGATAGAGAACACTTTACCACACTAGTACCTTTGTCATTACTGCATGAGGTAATAAAACCTTTTATATTTTTTTCTAAGATATGGAGAACCTGGAAGGAATTGTGTTAATACATTGTGTATGAATAGAATGATCATAGAATCAGTTGAATTCCATAAAAATATATGTTTGTGCCTGTTTGTGGTTTAACTAGCATTACCCGCTGGGCATTGTTCGTGACATGAATATCGGTATTGGTTTTGCTCTTATATTTTTCTTCATGACAACGATATGCATACGGAATTGTTAACGATGAAAATCGAAGATATTATTAAAAAATGGGCACATTTTTTTAAAAAAAAATAAACAATGCAGTTATGAAGTTGATGGGGTTAAAATTTAAATTGTATATAAAAAAAAATTTCGTGGTTGTTGGAACATTACTTTTTATGTAGTTCCTTACCAAATTAAGATTTGAAGAACATTTGGCGTGAAAATCTTGTAATATATTGAAGAAATATCCTTGCTTTTACTATATCGGATCTATGCAGACAATCTCTGGATTCATCAAGAAAAAATTAATAAAAAAAGTCATTAAGAATAGGTATTTTGACAATTTTTGTTTTGTAGGGAGAAATATTATACTTTATTACCTCAGAAGGCTATAAGAAAACAAAATTAGAATATCTGAAGCAGGAATTTTAATTCTAGAACTATTTCGAAAATATAATTTTTTTTTAAAACAGTCCATTTTAGAATGTTGGATGCAAGAATTTCTGTCTTAATTTTTTAAAGAAATTTCGGCGTAATTGACTAATTTTTTAAATTTCTCAAAATTCAGTAAATATATGACAGGTTCCAACAATTTTTAACAAAACGGCATTCATTTTTGATAAAATTGTGTGATATATCGATTGTTTTTATGTAATCATCAGAAACGATAGCATAGTAAATATGTATACAATAAATTACCCAAAACAGCATAAAACATTAAAAAAAAAACCTTATTAAATATAAAAAGCAGACATCAAAATGCATTGAGTCACCATTATTGCAACTTGTATGACTGATTTCCTGGCTATATATGCGAAATTTCATTTGCAACAGCACAGATATGTATACTCATGCTTTCTTTTATAATTAACTATAAATGAGAATATATCCTTTTCGTTGCTTATTGCTTACTACTACTAAATGAAAATAAACATGTAAAAAATGTTTATGTAAGTTAAAGAATTTCAAAAATTGATTTCCTTAAAGCAATGTATTAAAAAATAGACAAATAATTTATTCATTTTTTTTTTTAAATTCCGATGGTGACACGCCACTAATATTTAAAAAAAAAAAAAAATCTCATTTAGTTACCAATTAGAGGATTGCTAGTGAATATTGAGTTTCTATGTGACGTTATATGTATACAGATTTAATGTCATCTGATGTTACCAAAAAAAAAGTTTTTTGTTGAAAGATTATTTTTTATAAATATTTATTTTCTTTTAATGTATTTGGGTAAGAAATTGTTTAAATTATTTACTTAAATAATGCATAATATGCTAACTAATTATGTTCTATATATTATAAGCTATTTCACGAAAAAATATTTTAAAATATTATTTCTTGAAATAATTTTCATAGCTCTTATAAATCAAAATAACTGAATGAGTGTTTTGGCATTTTTCATGTAAAATTTTGTAGATCAGTCCTTAAATTTTTTATAAGTCATTAAAAAAATTAATTACTATTATTGTATCAAATATTTTATGAAAGTTAGTATACTTGCATGTTAAAATTAATAAGAATGTATGCGTGTGTTGTGGTCAATATAATAAATCATTGTTAGTTGATAATTGATTGATAACAATGTGATAAATCGATTTTTAACAATAGCCGTTTTATCATATTAATTGTAAAACACACATATATATATATAACATAATGCTATTTAAAAGAAATAAAAAGAGCGTTTCCGTTTTTACACTTTTATTCCTTTAATTTATGTTTCTTTTATTGTATTTGTGTTATATATATTTATTATGCAATGATATTTATATTTTAAGCCATAGCAACATTTTGAAAGAAAAATAAGTTGTAGATGTTCTTTGCTAATAAAGACAATTTTTCCTTTTTATTTTCATTTACTTCATTTTGTTTGAAAATCTAATAGGTTAAATGTTTTATTTCATACAAAACTCATAACCGGTAAACACGTCGGTTTTTTTCGCAAAAAGTCATGTATGTCCTTCTTTTAAAATTAATTAAATAAAATTGTTCAAATTTGAAGAAAAAAAATTATGCCAAATTCTAAAGAAAAAATTTATCTAATGATAACAAATTCTGTAGTGAAGTAATTTTATATTAATGGAAATAATTTTAAGAGCAAATTCAACGATGTATTTTGTTATTTAAGTAAATTTTAACTTCATTAGCAGGGACATACAAATAAAATAAGAATAAGCAATAAAAAGCAAATTGGATTTCTTAACCAGTGTTTTTATTATGCTACCAAAGATATTCAGAATTGTTTGAAACCAACAATGACTTTTCATTTCCAGTGAATCATAGATTAGTAAACGCATTCCAATATTCAAGGCTTATTGATATATGCAGTGATGATTTAATAACCCCGTCAGAGATCATGAAGTTTCATTGAGAGGATTAGATTAGATATTTTGAATTAGATTTCTGTAGAACATTCTTGCAAGTTGTCAACTAATAGTAGATTTGTTCTGACTATATACATTCATTAGGGAAACATCATTTATTTATGTGCAAATAACATGTTTTAACGAGTTTACCATTGCAAAACGACAATCAATTGAATATCTGTCTTGAACCTTAATATATCTTCATATGTCACATTTCGCAAATTGTTTTTAGTCAGTCGACTAAGAAATCAATATAATGAGTAAAAATTTGTTTGGCTTGTTACACTTATGGAGTATTTTGATCACTTGTCACAAAATTTATTAGGAAAAATTAGAGCATCAATTTTATAAAAGATTGAGGAGTTAGGATAAATCAACAAATTAACCACCTTTAGCGACCAGTTTGTTCGACCAGATTATTGACTTTTTAGGATTAAAGTCATTTTTCAATTTGCAATGTTCCTTTTAATGTTCCAGGCATACTTGATCATTCTTTTGATGTGGTGGGAGAGGATAAAAAAAGTGGATATTTTGAAGATAAATTGCAGTTGATAAAATTTAATATCTTTATTTCAGACACTATTACACTCAGGATAAAAGACTTATATGATAATCCAATGTTTCTGTCGTTATTAAGTGTATATCTCATTTTGCATATAATGAAATTTTTTTAAAAGTTGGCATTTGTTGTTTATTATATATATATATATCTTTACAAGGAAAAGAAATGTTAAAAATTGGAGCTAAAAATGAAAGCATTTCTTCTGGCTGTATAATGGGTATTCCAAAACTTCCTAATCAAATCTTTGAATTTTTATACAAAAAGGGAGGGGACTATTCCCAGAAATTCTTTCAAATGTGCTATGTGACGGCGGTTCTACTCACAGCCGACGGCATTCTATGAAACCTGGATTTTCAAATTGATCCATTGCTGGGACAAATGACTTAACATCAATGGCAGATATGTAGAAAAGCAATAAATTACCAACATTTTCATTTCAATTTCATATTAACATTTTTTTATTATTATTATAGCATTCTTTATAGAATTTATTATTATTATAGCAAACGTGCCTAGACAGAAATAAGTTAAAAAGATCAATGCAACTGAATTTGCAAAGCTTTTAAATTCATTTTTTAAAATGATTCGTTTACCCCATGGTATGCCACTATACGATTACAAAACAGTGAAAATTCCAGTCGCATATGGTTAACAATAAGTCTAAATAACCTATGTTATTTGAGTCATCCCCCCCCTCCCCCAAATTTGTTTGTCATGAATATTACAAAAAAAAATATTTTGATAACTATCTATATTTGTTGAAGTCATAAGGTGCATCAATTGCATAGTCCAGTTACTTCATCATTATTGAATTACTGTAAAAGATATTTAATTACAAAGTTATGAAAACTTAATAAAAAGTAGAATTTTAACTATGCAGATAAATGTCAAAAATCGATATTTCAAAAAGTGAAATTCCCTAATTACACAATTATAACATAGAGTTACTTATCGCAATTAATGTCTTAAACACGCATTTTAAAATACCAAAATGCATTCTCAATGCACTAAAAAAAAGTTTTTTTCTTCCAAGAATTAAATTGCTCAAACCTAATTTCAAGAAATTATTTCACAGTTCGACTTATCAAAATATTTTTATTAAGTATGTTTCAACTAAAAAAATCTTAAATGAACACTTTTAATTTATAAATATTAGATATATATCAAAGTAAACATGATATTAATTTATTCCTAACATAAATTTTATGTAGTGTTTTATGAAATAATGAAAAAACTTCTAAAAAGCACCACTCAAACTTTCGTCAATTTCAATTGGTGTTATTGTCACTCTCTTCCTAAACACTAAAAGAAAAATGCTCTTTGAAATTGAAAGATTGTGATAAATCACATCTGTCACTAACAGCATGAGGATCCGTTTCAAGATCCTTACATCCAAACCCTGACATTTTAAAGAGTAAAACTGTTATTCAGACGTGCTGCTTTCAGTTAGTATAGCAATCTGAATGCTGCCGATAGGAGAGTTAAAAAAAGATATAAAATGAAAAAACAACAATATTATGTCTTCAAAAATGGATTAAATAATATAATAATATTAGTAATATAATTATAATAATATAAATAATATTGGTCTTTCTTGGCTTGATATTTTATCACATTATAAATGTTCCGACCTGTCACTGTGCTGCCCTCTTGTGGCAAAGGGAAAAATACTTCAGTGTATCGTGTAGCGTTAGCGAGTGTGTGTGCGGTAGCAGGGCAGCTCCTGCTAAGCAATGATGACCAGAATAAAGGGAAAAAGAGTCCAAATTTATTCTTGTGTTGTGATTTTTTAATAATGTGAGAGCTATCGACATAAATTTAGTGCCTGTGTAATCATATGGTCCGTCTCGGAGGAGTTGAAATAGCGATCAGCGATGGATTACGTTTTTGTGTGTGTGTGAAAATATGCGAAGTGGATTAGCGTAGGCTTAGGAAACGAAAGTTGTAGCTTGAGTGGTGTTTTCTGTTTCTGTTCTCTGTGTTTTCGCGTATTCTCTCGTCCCAATTCTCAAGGATAATTATTGTGGGTAAGTGTTCAATTACTTAAATTTTCATTATGTCTTTGTCTAGTTTGAAGAAAGACGAATTAAAGAGTTTGTGTACGGAATTAAATATTAAATTTGCATCTTCCGCTAAAGTTGTAGATTTGATAAGTATAATTGAGAATAGTGACATTTATAAGCAAAGAATTGAGGTTGTGAAAAATTTAATTAAAGAGATTTCAGACGAAAGAAGTAAAAATTCGGATCAAGCCGAAAACGAAAGGCGTTCATTAGAACAAAAATTGGAGATTGAAAGGCTTTCGCTTTTGCGTGTAGAGAAAGAAATAGAGCTTTTAAAGCTCAAATCCTCATCGTGTGAGCTTAGCGATAATGAACAGAGTTTTAGTTTAGAGAATTTAATTAAGAGTATCAAAGTTTTGACGATTCCTGTTCCCAAAAATGCTGAATGTTTTAATCTCTTTTTCAATTCGCTCGAAAAAGCTTTCAAAACAAAAGCAGTTAGTGATAAATTTAAAGCGGAAATTCTATTAAATCTTTTAGGGGATAGAATTGGCAATTTAATGGTTTATAAGAAGAGTTGAGTGACTATGAAAAAATTAAATCTATTGTCTTAAAACAATTTCAACCAACTTATCAAGAATGTCTAAAACAATTTAAAAGTGCAGTAAAATTGCCAACAGAAAATTATGTGCAATTTGCTTCAAGAGTTAGATCTGTTTTTGAGTATTACATTCAACTTCGTAATGTGAATGATTTTTCTAAATTGTGTGAGTTAATGGTTTCTGATCAGATTTTTAGCTCTCTTCCTCAAGATTTAAAAAGTCATATCAGTATTAAACAAGGAGAATCTGTTTTTAATGTGCAGGAATTAAGTAGAGAATGTGATTTATTTGTGGCTTCTGAAACCAAAACTGAGTGCGATTTGTTTTCCCGCGCATTCGTTACGAATAAAAATGAGCAAAGGAATTTCGGTAAAGGAAATTTTGAGAATCGTAATAGGAATGTTTCTAAAGTGTTCTTATCGAATACTAATTCTAAATGCGTTATGTGCCAGAACAACCACTCAATATTTAAATGTCAGGAATTTCAAAAACTTTCTGTTAGTGATAGAGTTGCATTTGTGAAATCCCAAAACTTATGTTTCAAATGCCTCTCACCAATGTGCAATGCGAAAAAGTGTTCTGCAAGAAATTGCTTTTGTAATAAACCTCATAATAGGTTACTTCATTATCCCAGAGAGTTTGATCATTTCAGTGGGAGTGGTAAGAACGAAACTAGTACCATAGTTAATAAAGGGGAAAGTTCAACTTTAAACCCGGAAGTTAATTCCTTTTATCCAACTTCTTGCGCAACAAATGAAAATGTGCAATCGACATTTTCAGCTACGAGTACGGTTGAAAATAAACAAATGAGAACTGTATTGTTAAGCACTGCTAAATTTTATATTCGAGATAAATTTGGGAATTTGCAATGTGTTAGAGGGTTGCTGGATGTAGGAAGTCAGTCCGATATTATGACTTCGGAGTGTGCAAACAGATTAGGGTTAAAACAAGAAAAAATAAATGTAACGATTTCATGTTTAAATAATTCCTCAATGACTGTTACCAAATTTATTAAAGCTGAAATTTCAAATGCTGATAAGAGCTTTAAGCAAAATTTTGAGTTTCTTGTTGTAGATAAAATCACTGAGTTAACCCCAGTTAAATATTTAAGTGTTAAAGAACAAATTCCTTCTAATATTAATTTGGCTGATAATTTTATGGTTCCCCAAAAAGTTGATTGTCTCCTAGGTGCTAAATCGTTCTATCATTTGTTGAGGCCAGAAAAGATCTACTCATCAAATGCAGAGTTGTTTTTTCAAAATAGTGGTTTTGGATTTTTGGCTTGCGGTAGTGTAATGGAATTTGATTCCCCAAAAATTCATTGTGGGTTAATTATTGATGAAGATTTAAACAATACCATGAAAAAATTCTGGGAACTAGAAACTGTTGAGTTAGAGACCCCTAAATCCCATGAGGCAAAAATCGCTGAGGAACATTTTGTTAAAACTCATTATAGAGAGCCTAGTGGAAAATATGTAGTCACAATCCCACTTAAAGAGGAACCTAGTTGTTTAGGCGAGTCTAAAAGTATAGCATTAAAAAGATTAAATTCACTTTGGAGTAAACTATCTAGTGATAAAACTTATTTAAAATTGTATGAAGAATTTATTAATGAGTATGAAAAGTTGGGACATATGAGAGACGTGACGCATGAGACAGAACCAGAAACAGTGTATTACATGCCCCATCATGGAGTATATAGACCAGAGAAAATGACCACTAAGCTTCGTGTAGTATTTAATGCCTCTAGTGAAACCACGAATGGAACATCATTCAATAGCTTACAATTTAATGGGGGAATTGTGCAGGAGGACTTAATTTCAATTATGATGCGATTCCGCAAACATCCATATGCATTTATTGCGGACATTAAGAAAATGTATAGGATGATTTACATTCATCCCAGTCAGCGAAACCTACAAAGAATACTTTGGAAGGACAGTGAGTATGGTTCAGTGAAAACGTTTGAACTGTCGACAATTACTTACGGTACTACTAGTGCCCCATTTTTAGCTACTCGAACGCTAATTCAAATTGCAAGGGATGAGGGACACAATTTTCCCCTTGCAGCACCCGTTGTTGAGAAAGAGTTTTATGTGGACGATGTGCTATCTGGTGCTAAGACTTTACCCGTATGCATAGAGATGCAACAGCAGCTCACTTCCATGTTAAAACGAGCTGGCATGAACTTGCATAAATGGCGAGGCAATCATCCTCAGTTGTCTACCACTTCTGGATGCAACTACGACTTTGCAGACTGTGATAACAAAACTTTAGGTGTCACGTGGGACCATACTAATGACTGTTTTTGTTTTAAGGTGTCCATAACTTCAACGGATGTTCATACTAAACGAACAGTTCTATCCACAATAGCCAAGTTGTTTGACCCTCTGGGCCTCCTTGGTCCTGTGATTTCACTAGCGAAAATCTTTCTACAAA
Source organism: Argiope bruennichi (assembly GCF_947563725.1). Classification (NCBI taxonomy): domain Eukaryota; kingdom Metazoa; phylum Arthropoda; class Arachnida; order Araneae; family Araneidae; genus Argiope; species Argiope bruennichi. The sequence goes on from NC_079160.1 coordinate 92,317,884, forward strand.
AATTATGGCTTCTGAATCTTCAATGGGATGATCAGCTTCCTCCTGAAAATCATAGTGAATGGGAGAAGTTTTCAACCGAGTTACAGTGCATTAACAACATCAAGGTGAGCAGATGTATTCTTCCATTTTCCGACGTCGAAGCTATAGAGCTTCATGGTTTCAGCGACGCTTCTGAAGCTGCCTTTGGAGCTGTGGTGTACTGCAAATCCCAAACACCTGCTGGTGAGGTTGTTGTCAAGATGGTGGCCAGTAAATCCAGAGTGGCTCCACTGAAGAAGCTCACGATCCCGAGATTGGAGCTCTGTGCTGCTGGTGAAATTGATGCAGCGTATCCAGTCGGCTCTTCGACTGAAAGTGTCCAATATCTATTACTGGAGCGATAGTATGATTGTGCTGTCATGGATTAAAAAAGAGACGTCCCAGTTAAAAACCTTCGTGGCAAACCGTGTAGCCACACTTCAAGACCTTTCGTGTCAGGAGCAGTGGAGACATGTTTCATCAGGTGATAATCCAGCTGATCTTATCAGTCGTGGTGTAAATCCGTCCAAAATGCTCAAGAGTAACTTGTGGTGGGAAGGCCCTGCCTTTCTAAAAGACAGTGAGTATCCGTGCAGAGAAATCTCTGACTCTGTGATAAAGGACGATGTAGACTGTGAACTCAAAAAAGTTGACTGTGAAAGTGTTTTAGTTACTACATTGAACAATTCATGTGTTACTGATATTCTTAATTGTAGTAATAGTTATACTAAAATATTGCATGTAATAAGTTATGTTTTCAGATTTCTCCACAACTTGAGAAGTCCAACTGAAAGGAGACTGGGTCCCTTGACAAAACAGAGGAAATTAGGAAGGCTGAAACCTTCATAATAAAGGAAATCCAGAGTAGGGAATTTTCAGAAGAGTTAAGGTGTTTAAATAAAAATAAACCTGTTCTTGGCAAAAGTATGTCATCGGATGAAAGATTTAATATTATTATGGATTGATGAAAATTGTACAACTTTAGATTCTGTTTCACCATTATGGTAATGTGATAGAACTGCTGTTTTATGGAAATTATTCTGTTATAGCAATTTTGTGAAATTTTTATATATTAACTGCTAAACTGCTTCATAGTATTGCATAAGAAATTGTGATTTAAATTAATGCAGCTATTTATATCAAACTCATGTGAAAATTGAATATGAGATTAATATCTGTTAGTAATATATAGAAAAAAAATATTTGTTTTGTTATGCATATTACTTACTTTATTAAATATTTTCTATTCTCTAGCTTTATCCAAGTGGAAGGTAGAAAAAGATAATGTAAAAATCAATGAGTTAGTGCTCCTTAAGGATAAAAACCTACCCCCTCAAAATTGGGCATTAGGTAGAATAATTTAATGTTATCTGGGTGAAGATAAAAGGGTCAGAGTTGTAAAAGTTAAAACTCAATCTGGAGTTTATAAAAGAGCCATTTCAAAAATTTGTATTTTACCTATTGATGTGTAATCTTATATTAGTGTTCTTTATTGTGTGATTAATGTTATTACCTTGTAATGTGTAGTGTTTAAAATCTGAATTTGTGTGTTTTTATTCAGCATTGTGCATTGAATTGTGATATTTCATAGTTTTTCCTTGTGTGTGTGTGTTGACAACATTATGTCAAGGCGGGCGGTATGTTCCGACCTGTCACTGTGCTGCCCTCTTGTGGCAAAGGGAAAAATACTTCAGTGTATCGTGTAGCGTTAGCGAGTGTGTGTGCGGTAGCAGGGCAGCTCCTGCTAAGCAATGATGACCAGAATAAAGGGAAAAAGAGTCCAAATTTATTCTTGTGTTGTGATTTTTTAATAATGTGAGAGCTATCGACATAAATTTAGTGCCTGTGTAATCAATAAAGAAGAAAAAAAAAATTAATAAGTTTATATATGTAGGTGTATGATCAATGAAATTGCATATGTAACAAACATATGTTATTTCTATTCAGGGCCATAAAAAAAAGATTTGAATGTAGCAAATTAAAATAATTTTGCACTCTACCAGAACTATAATCTGTAATTTAAATGAAGATGGCCTTGAGAATATATCTGCTTTTCAAAATTATTGAGGAGCAAAATATATCTTATCGGTCTGACATTTTACACACTAATTTCTTTTTAAAACAAGATTGTAAATCAACCTTGGTTATGCACATGAATTGTTAACATTTGCATCATTTTTTTTCTATTTAATAAATTTATTTAATACAAAAAAACAATAGCAGTCCATATCTTAAAATATGTGATTCACTTATCACCTTTTATTTTTTTGCCTTCATTTCCTTAGAATAATGTTTATCTATATGGTCTGCCTAAGAAAATGTTTCATTGCATAAACAACAAACAAGAGGATTTTCATCAATGTGAATGCTGCAATAATGACAATTTAATAAACACATATGAGAATATGGCTTTTTACATTTATCGCAAACATAACATTTTTTCTTTGAATGAATATGATAATGCTCGATCAGATCACTTTTTTTAATAAATGCTTCATTATATTTATCACATCCTTTATATGGGCATGATAATGCCTAATTAAATAAATTCTTTTAATAAATGATTTGATGCACATATCACATGGGAAAGGTTTCGATTTCCCTTTGAAATGTATGAAATAATGTCTATCCAATGTACATTTCTGAGAAAAATGCTCTGCTGCATACATCATACATATACAAACCTGCATCATATTTTATTTATGCAGATTTTTCTGCAATATGAATCAAAAAATTTCTATCAATGAAAACTTCTGATTAAAAGCTTTTTGCACACTTCGCATATAAAAGATTTCTCATTTGTATGAATACAGTAATGTTTGTCTAATTCAAAACTTTGGAAAAATGTCTTTCCACATACATCACATGTAAAAGGCCTATCATTTGTGTGCCTCAGATAATGAGCTTTTAAACCCTGCTTTTGAGAAAATCCGAAATCACATAAATCACATTTAAAAAAACCTTTGTGCTTTTATAAATGATATGATGCTTATTTAAGCCTTTTTATATAAATTACAAACAAAAGATTTCTCACAAATATGTTTTTTTCATAAATGATACAATAAATGTTTTTTCAAAACGCAATTATTGGAAAATATTTTGTGGCATAGATTACATGCAAATTTATTTTTATCACACTTTATATGGTAGGTTTGCATCATGAGCTACTGTTTTAAAGCTTCATAAAACATATGGAAAAGTAAAAATACTTTTGAATAAAATTTATAAAATCCCTTATTTGTATGAAAGTAAGTGATATTAATTACCTAGACTTAATTCATATCTAATATTTTTCTTTGATGCCATATAAGAAGAAGTAATTCATGGTTTATATATGATTCCAGAAAAACTATTTTCATTTCCAGGAGATTGGGAGGAGAGTACATTTCATTCCTTCCATGAATTCATTCTTCATGTAGAGACACTAAACCTAGAAGGAAAATACTATATTCAGATTCATTCCAAGTATTTCTATATGCTTTAATAGTTTCTACATTAGTAAAAGACAATCAAGTGAACACTGCTTACATATCAGTGAGAAAGCAGAAGCCAGTTTATAAAATAATCTGTCACTTCTTTTTATACATATAAATGGGATCCTTATAATGTAATAATTATCTGTTATATAAAAAAATACATAAATTTGTTTTAATTTGTAAAAATAATCTGAAAAATTATAGTTTGAAAAACTAGAAGCCACTCAGCGCACTTTTTATTATTTTTCATATTGAATAATATATTTTCCTAAACAGGTATAATATCACAAATTTGCAAAATTTCCTAAAGAAAAATAAAATACTAGCTTTGCATTTTTCCATGCTATTTTTTTGAAACATTTATAATTTCGCATTTACAGTAGTGTAACAAAACAAAAAGAAAACAGTTTTAAAAAATTATGAATTTTCTACTGAAGAGGAATTTTTCAAAACTACCGAACTCTCTTCACAATTCTTTAGTTTTATTTCCCCCTGAATTCAACTATATTGATGTATAAGTTTTACAATATGAAACTGAAACATCTGTCTATGTTATGCAGTGGTGGTCAGAATTGTGAACACTTTTGAAAATTTTTATGTTTTTTTTGCATTCTTACATAAAAATGTAATGTTTCACAAAATGTAAACTCTTATATCTCATTTTAAAGAGAATTTAATGCAAATTTCAATACAAATAGCAAATTTCAAATATTTATAAAACAAAAAAAGTTGAGTGGCAATAATTATCAAGATACATTAGATGCTGATGACTGCAGTGAGTTATCAGTACTTAGTAGGGTAGCCTTTATTTTTTATTACAGCTTCAAGCTGATGATTCAGTGAGCTGATGAGAGTTTTAAGCTCTTTCTTCGTTATTGCATTATGCCAGGAAACAATTATAGCCTCAAATAATTCTTTTTTATTTCAGGAACACTTCATATGCATAAAAGTCTTCAAACAGTGCTATAAGTTAATAATTTTGAGGTCAGGACTGTTTCTTGGCCATGGGAACAACTCAGTGCTCTTTGTACTAAACCACTCTTTCGATAATTTTACTGAGTGGCAGGGAACTGAATTCTGCTGAAAAATAAATGATGTGTTGTTGGGAAAGAGATCACTAAATGGTGTAAGTTTTGGTTCTAGAATAGTGTCAGTGTATTTTGTCCCATCAATAACATGAAGGAAACCAATACCATCTGCTGATGTGCATGGCCAAATCATAACACTAAATGAGTCCTTCATCATTGCCTGAATGCAGTCAGCATGTAGCTATTAGCCTATTCTATGTTTTAAATATTTTCGTCATCACTACTAAATAACAAAATCTTTGTTTCATCACTCCGTATAACTTGTGACCACTGATCATTTGTCCAATTAATGCGTTCCTTTGCCCACTGTATCTTTTTATACACTGCTGTAAATCGATATAAGGATTTTTTCATTGAATTCTACCTTTTAGTCCAACATCTATTAATCTTCTCCTGATTATTATTTAACTGACATAAATACCAGCATCATTCAATTGACTTCTGATGGCTGTTGATGACATTCTTCTATCTTGAAAACATAGTCTTTTTATTATTCTGTCATCAACATATGTGGTGCACCTTTTTCAGCCATTTCCTGCTTTGTTTTTTATTGAATTTGTCTCCTAATATCATAAATAAAACTTTTGGATTCCAATGTCGTCACTGAACAACCCAGCTGTCTTGCAATTTCAGCATAGAAAAGACCACATTCATGTAACACAATAATCTTAGTTCTCTTTCTAGGTGCATAATCTATTCTTTTATTTGATGTCTTTGCTTCTTGACTAAATATTAAAAATATTTGATATATTAAAAGTTTAATAAAATTTCTAATTTGCATTTTGATTACATAAAAAACAATTTTCCTTCTACAATAATGACTTTTTCCAACTTTAAACATGATGTCAGCATCTGCCTAGCAGTTATTAACATTTGATTGGTTCTCAAAACAAGAATAGTGATTTGTCAGGAAAGTTCAAAATTACAATCGACTTCATCATTGTGTTTGTTATTCAGATTAAAGTAAGAATAACTTTTTTGTATTGCAAATATTTGAATTTTACTTTTTATATTGAAATCAGCATTAAGTTCTCTTTAAAATGATATGCAAGAGTTTCCATTTTGTGAAATGTAACATTTTCTATAAGCATACAAAGTTAAAAAACAATGATTTTCAAAAGTGTCCACAATTTTGATCACCACTGTAATAACAACTTTAAAAGGTGGAAATTTAATCTTCATGGCATCCTTTTAAGAAAAAAAAATTAATTAAAAACAATGCTTGTTGAAATATTGAGATTACTTTTTAATATTCATAATGATAGTATTCAATGTGATTAATTTTCAGAAATCTATTAGAATTTGTTATTTTTTTATGTTAAGAGATAAGCAGAACATAGATTAACTTTTTTTCTCAATCTGAAAACTTTTCAAATACAATAATTTATTTATGATATTTAATTTTATAAAATCTGTTTTTATAAATATCATTTTTTACATATACTGAATAAACCTATAATGGTTCTTTTAGTTCAAAAAGTTCTTCAAAAATATATCCTAAGCAATATTTTTCTCATAATTACCATAACTAGACATTTTAAGCACCTGAAAAATAAAGATGAAAGAAATAGATATAAACAACAACAATAACAAAAGAACCTTCCTATTTGCTATTTATTATCTTTAATGTTTTAGTTTCAAACTTTATGTGATTTCCAAAGATATCAAATATGTGTTTTCAATAGCACTATACCTTTTAAATTTTATAAATTTTTAATAGAAAATATTTGCATCTTTTTTTGCAGTTATATACAAAGATATTTAAAAGAGTTTCAACAAATTTCAAGGTACGTCAGATGTAATAACAAATCGTTTCACTTGTGTGAGTGGGTTAAAGTTCATGAATAAAAAATAAATAAATATTGGTATGGTTTAAACAAATTTTTCATTTTTCAGTATTGATTAGCACATTCAGTCACTTTTAAATCAGAATAAATGCAGATTTTTTTTTCCAAAAATCTACTATGAACACATATAGATTCCTGTAAATGTTAGAACAATTTTTAAATTATCCTTGATTTCTTCTCAAGGATGCATTATTTTTACTATTATATTAAATTAGATTATTCCAGGCATCAATATGCAATTTTTGGAATATTACATTTTCTAATTACTATTACCAATATAAAAAACTGATTAAAATACAAAGCTCTTGAGGACAGACTTTGTAAATCTAGATTGTGGTCACATGACATGTGGCTAGCTTCTTTTCTAGAAAATTAGTCCACCAATAAAAATAGGCTTCAGTGGTATCCTCTAATGATACAATATAGCAACCAAATATATATACATATAACACTGTGTTTCCAATAAATATTGAACCTGAACTTTTAATCAAAGCCAAGACTTCTAATTGTAGAAGCAGTAAAAAATTATACAGATGGCAAAATGTCATATTTTGAAGCTTCTTGTATTATGAATGTCATATTTAGAAGTGATGTTTCTGGTATTAATGATTTTACTATAAAAGTAAAACAAAAGCAAAATTATCTGTTATTTTTTACATGATAATCACTGGCAACAAATGAGCAACAATAAATTACACAATATTAAAATCTATAGAGATGAAGTTTGAGTTGAGTAAATATGTCTGCTTTAAAAGTATATATCTACCGAGAATTAGCATCTAATGATGAAGTTTATGTTTTCTGAAAATTGTTTGGCAATTGCATGATTGCATAAGGGTTTCATTAATTTATTAGAAAGAGAAGCTAATCTTCTGGAAAAATTCTTTGTCTAATTTTTTTTTCTTTTGGAAATTTGGTATTTATTTTTTATGAAGACTGCTGTATTGTATTTTTAAGTATTCAAATTTGAAAACAAAGTGGCTATTCCTAACAATGTATTAAAAAAAATATTATATTGGCTCTAAACTATAAATAAAGATAGATATAAAAATCCAAATCTTTTAAAAAATGCTTCAAGATTTTTTTTTTTTTTTACTAAACATCTTCCATAATAAACAGAACTAGTTAATCTAGGATTTCTAAAAAATTTATAAACAAAAGGGTTAATTTTATAAAGATATTTTTAAAGATTCTATTGTGATAATTGTCTTCATAAACAAAAAACATAATTAGAAGTAAGGCTGATTTCATATAAGTTGAAATGGAAGCAGTAACAAAAGCAAAATACAGTAACCAAAGGCCCGAAAAAATATTAAACCAGAACATCAAAGTTATACATATTTGAATCACAACATTTTTGTCTTTTTAAAGATTTATTTTGAATAACATCATATTAAAACTGGAAGTGTCCCCAAATGTTTTACTTATTATATTTTTGGCAATTAATAATAAATATTTTGTATAAAAGAAGTTTAATTGAAAGGAAGTTATTAATTTAAACTTTTAATTTTCCCCCCCCCATTATTACAGATATAAATAGTTGTAGGTTTAAAAAATGATTTACAGAGTAAAATTCAATCGAAAATTGATAATTACTGTTGGAAAAAAAAGCTAAGATAAACATAATGAAACACTAACAATTTCATAAAAATGCCTAAAAAATAAAAGCAAGAAACAAACATTCATAATAAGTTGTAATCACAGAGAACTTTAAAATCATCTGTTATGGAACTGTTCGGAGAAAAAAACCACCATTCTGTGATATCAATATAGACAGCTATGCACTATACGTTAAATCTCACAAAATAATTAACCTAAGATTTCTTATTGGCTGAAAACTCTGGAGCTGGTTCAATCATTCGTATGAATTAACAATGATAATCCGTTCACATTCCGAACCAATCATTTATCTAATTCAACATTATTGTAGTAGTTCTGGTGAAAGCAGGAAACTACCGATGTGGAGAGTTTGTTTACGGTTTTTTAATCAAAATTTCTTGATATAACACCAACAATATTTCAGTCGGTTAAATTAACTAAATTAAAGACAATCTCAATGATGAACGCTTAATATTACAGAAACTAACTGACAAATTAGAAGAAAAATAAAAAAACGGCAACTACGAAGCAGTTATAAATCTGGAAAGAATCTTACAAAACTATATTATCTAGAAGTTGATTTATAGATATTATATGACATATTAATTCGTTTGCCTCATTGTTTCATCAATATATATATATATAATCTGCACATTTTTTTTCAACTGTTGCAATCTGTATAAAATTGACAAAAAGAAAAAAGAAATCTGTTTTGTGTTATTTAATTTTACTTGGTAAAGGTAATATTTTATATATTTTTAATTTAAGTATATCTATTGAAATGTGAAAATGATTTTAATATTGAAAATGTGATATTCCTTGTCTATGATTTGATGTTCTGGGAGAAGCATGCAGCTTCATGCCAACATTTAAATTTTACACAAAATGGGCTGGGAATGCAATAACTAAAATCTATATAAAATTTTTAAACTAATAATATTAATTTAATCTATATAAAATTTTTAAACTAATAATATTAATTTAATCTATATAAAATTTTTAAACTAAAAAAAAAACATTTTAAAATGCTACAATTAAGACATTTGTCTGAACAACTAAATCCTGAAACTATCCAGATCATTATATGTATTTGAACTGTACATTGTTTCTCTTTTATCCATCTCATACATAATGTAATAGGATTGCATAAATGTAGTTTTGAAGAAGTTTAATTATTGACTTATATTTATGTAATAATTTCTTTTTTTCAGTTTGAATATTTCAGAATTTAACCAAATAAATTATGATCATGATGATACAATTTGATATCTATAATTATATTATGAAATATATTTAGGAATGATGCAGAAATATTTACTAAATAATTTCACTTATTGGAAAATACATATTGGAGCTAACAAAAGAATTTCAGTGTATTGCTCTAAGTCTTAAATTGTTTGTATTAAAATTCTGTAGTTTTAATTCTTTCTTTATTTTTCCCCTTTTTATTGGGAGGGAAGTCGCATAAAGGATGTATTTTCTTCTATAGAATACAAAATTTTAAATCTATTATATATATATATATATATATATATATATATATATATATATATATAAGAAGGAAAAATATTATGTTTAAACAAAATTTTATATATATATATAAATTTTACTTAAACTTAATATTTTTCCTTCTTATATATATATAAGAAGGAAAAATTTTATGCTTAAGCAAAATTTTATATATATATATAAATTTTACTTAAACTTAATATTTTTCCTTCTTATTTTTTTACTGTAATAAATCCTGAAACTGCTGGCAGTAAAAAGTAAAAGATCTCTGTAAAAATATATTAAAATATGCTATGTATTTTATTTTGGAAAAAAAAATTAAATTTTATTGACTGTAATATGTTTTTAGAAAATTACAATTTTTACCCCACTTGTTTTTCCAAATATTTTTTTATAAAATAAATCAAACTCAAAATTAACAATCTGTTATAATTGGTATATATTTCAAAATAAGATATACTTGTCACATATATTGTTTGCTGTGACTTAGTTTATATTTGATTCATCTTTTTTGTTCAATCTTTTCTCACGTGTTTAGTTGCATTTAATGATTTTTTAAAATAGTTTCAATTCAGCAAAACACAAAACTTTTCTCTACTGTGCAATCATTTTTGAAAAAAACTCGAAATAATATTGTGTCTAGGTGATCGAAGAAGCCAGAAGTAGGGGCCAAATATTTATTTGTAATCAGCTAGAAATAATTACTGGTTTTCAGCGACTGTTATAAAATGAACCCAAAGCAGCTGTCACTTAGCAGTGGCATTTAGAAAGTAAGGGAAGCGATGTGCTTACAGAATTTTCTGTTAAAGGTTCAAAAGTTTCAATAATAATCTGCTTTGGTCTCTAAATATATAGACCACTACTGAGGAGAAGCTGTAAACTGGAGACCCTGTGTATGTTTTTTCATTATTCATTTGATTTTATTTCAGTCAAAACTTATTTGAAATTGTGTTTGAACCAGATTAATTTTTATTGATTGGTTGATTTTTCATCTAGAAATCTTCATCTTTTACTAGCTGAGTAATTTTCAATTATTTTGTTGAGATGATAAAATTTTAACTGAGAGTACTTTTATGACACTTTGTTCTGATGCAAAATAAAATAAGAGCAGTAGCACTTTTTTTTTACTTTCAATCTTTGATTGAAAAAAATACCCTTAATCGGAGATCATTATACAAGATAAAAATACTTTTATTTTTGTATTATCTTGTGTTTTGCTTTTTTTTTTTTTTGTATCATTTATGATCAGTTGACCTCATAGATCCTTTTAAGTATAGAGTATTTGAAAGAAAAATTGTTTTTATGATTAAAAAAAACAGCATATCAACTAACAATTAGTCTTTGGAGGCTAGTGATTTGTATTATATATATATATATATATATATATATATACATACACATGAAGTCCACTGCATGACATGCTTAAATTCTATTTCTCACAACTGTTGAAATTCTCCACACTAAGATGAATATTTTACAAGAAAATTCAATTTTTAAGGTTAGTATATAATTGAGTTCAGGTAAACTGAATAGTTTAGAGGGAGATATTAGTTCTATTAATTTTCCAAGACAGCAAGTTGTGCAGTGGGGTATCTCATATAGATTTAGAAATTTTTTGCAATGAATTTAGCTAGGAAATTATGCTTTATTCCAAACATTTTAAGTTACTAGTTGCAGTATATAAAGCATCAACTAAAAATCTTTCATTATGTTGATTATAATCAAGGAAACTTGATAACTTAGGAAGATATGGATTGTGTGATTACACCAAAATAAATGGTTCTGCATATGATCATGATGAATTTCATCAATAATTGATATGCTTGCTTGAAATTTAATTTTTAATATAAATAATTGTCATTCTGTATAATGAAACTGAATTTTATGGAACTTTTCTGCTTTTATAAACCATACAAGCATCAAGTCATTCATGAATGATGGGGTTGCTTGTATTCTATTATATTGAGTTATCACTGATTTAATGCTAGTGCTGTCTTGCAGTGGTTATTTATGCTTAATTTTGTAGTATTAAGCAGGCATGTTTGAAGCTGATTGGACTCAATAAAGGAAATCGGTTTATCGAAAAATTCGAAATATGGAAAATCTAAATCTAAACATGAATCCTATAAGAGAAAACAACAATTTTTAAATTAAAAATGGCCATAAGGATTTATTTTTTATTATTTAACAGTTTTATTTGTATAGAGAAGGAACAGAAAGTCATTTTAATAGTTGAAGTGATAATTTAAAATTTTAAAAATAATATTTTCAAAGAACGTTAGTAATTTAATGAACAGTAATTCATATCTAGCATATTCATAGTTTATTTTAATTGATATATTTTTTAATTGCTTTTTTGGCGGGATGGAATACATTATACAATAATGAAAACCTTGAATCAGGGCCTTAAAAGATAATTCATTAAGACTACAAGATGTGAAATATTTAACTAAAGGAAACAATGCAGAAATAAAAATGATTTAGTTTTGATTATTACTTAGCAAGTGGGAAATTGAAAGGATGACAGAAAAAAAATGAATTAGCATCGAATTAGAATTAAAGCATTTGAATTAGCCAGATTCCATTATATCTGCTTCTGCAACATTACATTTTAAAATATGAAAATATTCTATCGGTTGTTTAAATTTTACCTATTTATTATTTCTTTCAGTCATTGAACAATAAAAAATGTCTTTAATATGAGTATTTTCAACTGAATGTTATAAAAAAAATTTCTAATTTTGTTGAATTGACAAGTAAAAATATTTAAATACAATTGTTTTTTTTAAATTGAAGTAAATTAAAAAGAAAAAATGGGAATAGTTCTGATTAAAATATATTTTAAGAACTTTTTTTTTTTTTTTTTTCGATGGTCAAAACTTGTAATTCGTATTTTATAATGTGAAATTATGTACTATTTATTAATATTTACGAAGATTCTAAAATGGATATATTTTTCTTTCTTTTTAGGTTTATCTGTCCTTTTCAATACAGGATGTAGAATTGGTAGTATTAAAAAAAAAAAAAAATGAGTAAAACTTCTCTTTGAAATTCAAACTGGGAAAATCAGTTATGAAGCAACTGTATGTTCGTAAGATTTTTGTACGCAAGAGAATTGTACTATGCTATATGGATTGATCGAAATTAGTGCCCATGACTAATTTTGCAAAGCTTAAACTCAGTGATTTGGTCTTTTAAAAATCTGTATGCGATATTTGTATTAAGCTGTATGGATGTGATCGCGTCCAATGACTAATTTTGGCAAAATTAAACTGAGTGATCTGGCGTTTAAAAAGAATCATTACAATTAGTAGTATTGGTTATAAAATGAGCATTCATAATCCTCGTGATACGAGTGAAAATTCCTTTGTTTGTGAACTCTGTGGTAGATCATTTACCCATGAAGATAGATTGACCAGACATCAGCGTAATCACGTGCAAGAGAATGACTTCTCGTGTGATGTGTGCAAGAAAACATTTCCTCATATGTGGAAGCTCAAGAGGCATTATCTTGCGCATACAAATAAGTCACAATTCACATGTAATGTGTGCAGCAAAGCTTTCTTCTGTGGATCCCTATTAGCTAGGCATTATCTTTCTCATACAGGTGAAAGACCTTTCGCATGCGACTTATGCGGAAAGTGCTTTTATGATCAACATCTTCTACGCAAACATAAATTATCGCACATGCCTGAAAAACCATACAAGTGTCACTTATGTGAAAGGTCATTTCGCGATAAATTTTATTTAGATTCACATGTTCGAACGCATACATTTGGGAAAAGTTTTGTATGTCAGGAGTGTGGAAAGGCCTTTTATGAAAATAGGACCTTGAAAAGACATCAGCAATCACACACAGGCCGTAAAACTTTTAAATGCGATGCTTGCGGAAAGTTTTTTACTTTGAAAAGTAATTTGCAAAGGCATTACAATACCCACACAAACACAAAACCTTTCATATGCGATGTGTGTGATAAGTCATTCCTTGTTGCGAGCAATTTACATAGACATTATAGGATTCACACTAAGGAAGAACCATTCGTGTGTGATGTGTGCGGGAAGACATTTGTTGATTCGAGTAATTTACGGTGCCATTATCGTACACATACAAATGAAAAACCGTACGAGTGTGATGTATGCAGAAAAACATTTTCTCGTAAAAGCAATTTAAATAGACATCGCCTTACTCACGACAACATTAAACCTTACAAATGCGATATGTGTGATAAGGCATATTCTGCAAATGCTGATTTGAAAAAACATAAAATTCTGCATAGAGATGAGAAGCTTGTTAAATGTGATGCTGTGTCCTGATCACCAAGATTTGAAATAGACATTGTTTCATTTATTTCAAAGAAATTTCCGTGTATGCAAGAAATCAATAAAAAGCACTTTGCACTAGCTTTCATGATTTTTTTTATTTCTTTGCCATAGGACACTAATTACTTGGAAAAAACCCATTAATACAATAGCAAACTAGTATTATTATGTGCTTTAAAAAAATTCTTTTATTAAAATAATTTTTTTATGCTTCCTAAATGTGATAGGTAAATAGGTTTTTGTTCACATAGTGTTTTGCAAACACTATTATTTATATGAGAAACTCTAACTTCAAATATATATTATTTATAGTTTATTTCTTAGAACGCTATAAAATGTTTCGAATTGTTAGATAATTGATATCAGTATTTTCAGTGTTTCCATAAATGTACTAAAAATAAATCTATCTAGAAAGCTTAAATAAAATTTTAATTTTTTACAATTTACGTTTTTAAAAATTTTATTGATATGTTAAAATTTAATTATGTTTTAATAATTCTTTTTGATAGTGGATACTGGAAATTTGTTAGTCTTGAATTTCTTTTAATCTCTAATGTCTTCAATAAGGAGATGGATTCTAATTTTTTTTAAAATTTAATATACGTACATTTTACATATACCTATTTTTTAAAACTTCTTTAAACACCAGAAATTCCACGAAACTAATACCATAAGTTTTGCTGAGAAAAAAAAACCCGACCAAATGTTATCCATTTAGCTCAAAGCAATTTTATTTTACTCACAGACACACATAATTCAAAAATAAATCTATACTTATATAAAGCTCAATGTGTGTGTTGGCGCTCTACAGGCCGACCGTTTGACCTACAGCTACCAAATTTGGTACATGTATATCTTGGAGGTCGGGAATGTGCACCTAGGGTGACTTCTTTTGAATTTTATTTAGAATTCTAACTATTAATTAAAAACTAACTTTCCCGCCAAAAAAATCTTTTCATTTTCCCCACCCCCAAATGAGTAAGGCTTCAGTTTTTTTTCTACGCTAATGAGGGTAGGCTTAATATTTTCCGGTCGATTATTTCAAATGATTCTGTTTATTAATTAATCGATCTTTCAGATCCATTCTGAAGTACTTTTGAATTAAAATAAAACAGAATAAAGGAAATTAAAACTTTCTAATCCGCATAGCGTTATCCCAACTGGCGTAGAAAAGTTCACGCATTTGCGTTACCGTAACTGGCGTTGAAAATTCACGCATGCGCATTGTGTTCTGATTGTTGACAACTGTTATCAACGGATGGGGACTTGATTTAAATTATTTTTAGGTTAGTTGTATGCTTTTGTAATGAAATTGTATTTATGTTAGTTATATATTTTTTGTATATGCTTATAGTTTTAAGTGCATCGTTTTTTAAATAGTTTTTTAAACTGTTTTCAATGGATTATTTTAAACGATTCGTTTTATTTTCGTAGTGTTTGATGCATTTAAAATTAAACATTGTTTATTAATCGATCTGCTCATGATGAATCTGAGAAAGTTTTGTTGACAAATTTTTGAGATATTACATAAATTAAGAAAGATATTCTTTAATGCCCATAAAGTTTAAACGCTCAGTGACTGTTTTCAGTAATCATATCATAAAAAAATTATTTGTTTCAGTAAAAAATATGATATTAATTGCAGATTAATCCTTTCTACTTTAATTTAAAGCATAAATTCTACGGGAGCTAACAGAAAATTAGAGAGATACATATTACGTTATGACTGAAGGCCTTTATAATATTATGTGTAAATTATATAACAATCAAAATTTGAAGTTTTAAAATATTTTGATAAAGAAGCTATTAAAGTAGGAATTGCATAAAATATTTAATTATTAAAACTTTAACGAACATTAAGATTGGCGAACTTGCTGGACGCCAAAGGCGGCTAGTAACTAAATGTGTTTCTTAGACTCGGAAGGGGGTGGGGTCTGGAACGTAAGTATTCGTAACAATCTCGAGATAGAGTTTTTTTGGCGATTACAATACTTTCTTTTCGTGTATGAGAAAGAATAAAGGAAAATGTGCCGAAAATATTCTTTTTCTCATTTTATTTTGAAATTGGTTTCACACAAACAACTTTCAATGAAATTATACGCAACCTGCGTCAAAAGTAAGGTTAGAGAATAAGATAAGTAACATTAAATGTGCATGTTTTCAGAAATTATGATAAGAGGTAAATTTAATTGTCTATTTATTTTTTAAATTACAATTATTTCTTTTAAACTAAGAGTTTATACTAAAAGTTTGATAATCAATAGATTCTCGTTGCAACGTGGTTCCATTGATATGAAAAATGATCCTTACAAAATCCATAAAGAAATTCAAAATTCATAAAATTGGCTCAAAGGTTCTACAGTAACCTCTATAATATTCGAAAACCTGTAACAGCTTACATTCTGAAATTTAATTTAGCTTATTCTAACAATAATAAAAGTCCAAGATTATCTCTCATACTTTTATTTTTTTTATATTTTGTGTTGAATGTTCAAATATTTTGAAATATGTAAGTTGAAAACTTTCAAAAAGGCTTAACGAAATGATACTGTAGAGAATTTTTCGGGATTTGCAGCATCCCTGCCCAGAAA
Source organism: Argiope bruennichi (assembly GCF_947563725.1). NCBI lineage: Eukaryota > Metazoa > Arthropoda > Arachnida > Araneae > Araneidae > Argiope > Argiope bruennichi. The sequence continues at coordinate 92,334,332 of NC_079160.1, forward strand.
TTTTCAATTGTCCCTAGACCGGAAGAAGGAAAAAAAAAAAAAAGTTCCCGATGTCTCTAAGAAAGGCCAGAGTTGCTCCACTTCGCTTCTTTCTGACCATTGCCTTACTGTATTAACCTCAGTTTAAAACGAGTGTAATCACGTATCTCATGAGAACTTCCAACTTTATAGAACAACTACTTTTGCCAAAGTTAATGGTGGTGGAGTCACCATATGTCTCTTGGTTGTGAAGATAGTTTTACTGATAATTCTGATGAATGTAGAATTTATGACCTTCAGCCTTGATGACAATTTGGCGATAAATTTTCTATAGCGCTTGATGCCCTACCATGGAATTTCCTGTTGACGTAGTCATGTGAGCAATCACCCGATCCATCATTTTTAGGTTTAGTCCTTGAAGGGCACAAAAGTAAATACACCAATTGCGATACACCCCCACTGGCTGAAAAACCATTTGTAAAGAACTGCGCAAGCTAAAAACTGATGTGGCAGCGACCAAAATGTCGAAAGTCTATAAGCTGTAATGAGTATGTTTGAAGCTTATGACTGAAATATATTCGCTTCTTAACGTGAAAACTTCTGCAAAGAAAAGCTGGTGCTCTTGGAGAATAGGGCGAGTACTCTTGGTACTTTCCCTATAGTTAATTGTATGCATAATTCTAAGAGCAACTCAAAGTCTAATTGCAAAAGAGTTAGGAAGAAAGTGCACAATGACGTAGATGCTATGGAAATATTGCTAGAATTAATGCCCTTGAAATTCAAGATAGCGATAATGCCCTAAACTGTAGTAATAAAGAAAACTTCCAATATCGTCCAAAAAAGGCTAACTGCTAAAATAAATAATGACAACGATAATGACTCTATATTCAGTACTAAACAATACCTTGTACCTTATGAGGAAGAAGCAGATAACGATATCACTCTTTTAGGGCTTCACCCTCCCTTATGCTTAAAACGCACAGATTTTTGTAAAGAATCTCAGATTTATTAATGATAATTGCTTTTCAATTGAAAGTAAACTTGGAGGATCATGCAACAAGTTATTTGTCAAAGTTGACTATCAGCTTTGAGAATTGACTAAATATTTTTAAAAACTGTTTAAAGTGACCGATTAGGTTCGGAGACAATTTTTAAAAAAATGATACATAAACATTTTTTATTATACCAAATAGCTAAAAACAGGCTTGAAAAGTCACCGTTAGAAGAAAAAATACACTCGTTGCCTTTAATTTTTGAAAGAAAAAAAAACACCTTTATTTAATGAAAATTTAGCAAATATTCAATGTTAGAAAAAACAGAGTAAGTTAAAAAATAATAGAAATATTTCATTTTTATTTCACCTATATATAGCTCAAATTATATAAAATGTAATAGAACACAATATAAAAATTATTTTAATAAATAAAAATTTTATGAGGATTTGAATTTGCTATTAATGAATTTTTTTTGTCAAAATTTATTCTATATTTTGAAGTTAATATGTCTATAAAACATGTCTAAATGAAATTATCTTAAAATACGCGTTTATCACGCCCTCCAAAGTTTTGGATACATGGATACCAAATTTCATGAAATTTTATTGGACTGATTTTGAGATATCATGGTTTTCGTGAATCAAAGAGAAATATTTATTTTCCAGAAAATGCGTTTAAATATTGTACTTTAGTTCATCCAAATGCGCTGGAAACAATTGTAATTTTCATGCTTTTTTAATAGAAATGCCAAAAATAAGCAAACTACGACTGAGTAGTTGGCGAGTTAATATAAACTTAGCACATATTATTTTGGAGAATTTTATGGTAAAAATAGAATAAATCATTTTAAATTGAAAATGCCACTTTTCCGATTTCATTTTTATTTGTCGTGTATTAATGAAACTACTGTATTCCTAGTTCTATCTTGCATGTATTAAAAAGAAATTCTGTTTTAGAAAAGCATCTTTACAACCTAATAAGATACCTTAAACCAGGGGTGACGAACCTTTATGGATCAACGTGCCATTTTTTCTAAAGAAATGCTTAATGAGGTATAAACGTGCCGTCAAATAATTTTGACTTGTGATTATTGGGAAAATAATAAAACTAAATACTAACAACTCTTTATTTACTACGAAAAAATACATTTTGCACTGTATAGTAGTAAAGATTTTAGTTATACGTGTAATTCAAATTAAAGTAATATTAGTGTGACTTCTTTTCTTGCAGATTAGATGACAACTTATAACTTATATTAGGATTCCTAGATGCTACTTTCCGAAGAATACATGTTCAATTTGAGTCATCTGCCAAACGGTTTCTAAGCGAGTCTTTAATGTAATTCATCTCTGAAAATAATGACTCGCAGGCATAGGTAGATGAAAATATGGTTAAAATAACATGAGCCAGCTTCTTCAAACCGTTAAATGTGTCTGGAATCCAATTCCATGTTTCCAAAATTTCGTTACTGGCTTCTTTACTTATATTTCTGGTTAATCTTTCTGTTTCAATCAATTCCAACTTTTTTCTTGTTTCAATAAATTTTTGAATCCATATTGAACTAGACTAGAAATCAATCAGTTGCATTTCAAATTTTTCAATTTCCAACCAATCGAATTGGGACAAATTCAGTTTATCCAATAAAGTCACATCAGGCAGGGTACATAATAAACTTGAGTGTTTCCGATAAATCTTTGAACTGAGAAAATCTGGATGAAATTTCCTTGATTGAAGAATCAATTACGTAAATAAATTCTTCAATAATTTTTTCTTCATCTGGTTTCTTATGTATATCTAAATCTTTGATATATATATTTTCAAATTTAGGAAATACTTATGGGTTTTTTTTTTAATAATATTGTTCCTGAAACATGCAATCCAGCGTCAAAAGCGTGAATGAGATCCATCATGACGATAATTGTTTTATTTGTAACCTTGAAGCTTTACGTTCATTCATTGAAATGTTGGCATCCGTCTGTAAAAACATCAATTTTGAAAGCCACATAACATCCATTAACTGCTGATATTGTTGAGTTTCCCCTTCCTTTTGCAAAAACAGTCTGATTTCTTCCAAGCAGTCAACAAATCCTAGAAGTACGTTCCCGCGGCTGAACCAGCGAACATTATTATACATTAGTAAGCCATTATACACATAGTTGATTTCATCCAACAAAGCCTCAAACTTTCGCTTATTTAAAGCCTGCAACGATATGAAGTTGATTATTTTTGTGACAAACGCCATTACATTATCAAGAGATGTTAAATTACTCTTCGAACACAAGACTTGTTGGTGAATAAGGCAGTGAAGTTTCGAATTCAAGAATCGAATGTCCTACGTCTGTTTGAAATAAACTAATGAAACAATTATTTATTTATTTATTATTTTTTATCCCCATATTTGGAACACCATCAGTTACTGAAGCAATTCTTTTCAAATCAATTCCTTTCTCAGCAAGCGAATTTTTAACAGCCGTGCAAATACCTGTGCCCTTTTTGAAATGGAATAGGAACATTCGCGTTTGTTCATAATACTTCATAGTGAACTTTGTTATTTTGAACTAAAATGCAAACCGTTTTGATCGGTGGCGTGCCCAAAATATTGTGTCACGTGCCATCAATGGCACGCGTGCCAATGGTTCGCCATTCTTGCCTTAAACTATTTCATAATTACCCCCAAAAGACAGTCGCCTTATTAAAATTGTAGTTCTGAGACCTTCCTTACGGTATGTGACCCGAAATTATCAATGATATCCTCATAAAAGATAATAATTTTAAGATTTACAAAATTACATTTATGCTCAACCGATTTCACACGAAGGATCCCTTTTCACTATTTCATATAGATGTAGATACAATTATTTGGAATCTCACTTCTCTTTGCCTAAAAATAAAAACTTGTTAGAATATTCAAAAGTATTCAGGGTTTTAACTGCAATTTTTGACACCATAGTGCATCCACGTATTTCATGAAGCCTTGCTGCATTAAATGCAGTGGCGAGCATAGTTAAGATGAATATGCCCCCCCCCCAGACTTTGTAACTAACTTGTATAACCTTACTGCATTTACTGAGGTAAAGAGTATTATGTCTGCTATCGAGGAGCTGAAATTTCCAACCGCCCTCCTTCCCCATCGCCGAATTTAAGATGTCTGAAACAAACCGAAGTTTGCCATTTGAAATATTCATACTCTAATGTTTTGTCTAGAGAACCCTTTCAAACCAAATTCCTTAAATTCAACTAAGATCTATAAAAGTCATTCTTCAAAATGCCTCCAGACAGGTATATTTCCTCGAAGAAGGAGATATTAAGTATGTCTTCATGCGTCTTTTTTAATGGGGCTAATATTAAGAATTTAGTAACCTATTAAGAAATAAAAATAACGATATTAACAAAAAAGCCCTCCTTATAAATTTTCTTAGTTTCTTCAGCAAAGAAAATATGATCTAATTTTCATGCACCCTGTTTTTGTTTTGTTTTTATTTTATTTATTTATTTATTTTTGGAATGCGAGTTGGCGTAAAAAATAAATTATTCTGTCTCCTCACTTTTGTTGACGACAGCAAACCAGGAGTCTAGAGTGAAGTCAAATTTTCCAGTGCATCTTCCAAATTACGTATTTTGTAAGCAGGATGGTCCGCATAAAACTTTTATATGATAGTAGTGGCATTTTCATCAAATATGACCTGAACAAGTTGAGATCTTCATCCCTTATCTAAGTTTCTTAAAAAAATACAGTAGTTAAAATAATGTTCACAATTAAGTAAATCCTGTTAGTCTATATTCTCTGTAAACCTAACAGATATTTCATTCATGATTTAGAAAAAATCCTTAACATAAACGACAGTATAACACTATACTGAAAAAAATGTACATCATGTAAATTGGAACTGCAAAAGAACATAAACAGGAAAAGCCTCATTCAAGTTGCTTGTAACATAAAATCCAAGAGATTCTCTCACCAGCATTCACACCAGATTTGGCCCTCATTCGGCCACAATTATTGATCTTGCAATCATTAAAAAACTTTCATATAAATTTAAAATAATTTTTGCGCTAAATCTTTCATCAAATTTGAATTCGGTTGAATTGAAGTTTGATATCAACTTCACCTCTCCTCTCGTGATAACAATCGATTGGCAAAATTATAAGTACCTTTTTAATATTAAAGTCAAACTTAAAATTCCAAAAATTAACACTAAAGAAGAGCTAGAAAAGGAAATAGTTCAGCCGATGAGTGAGGTCACCTTGACTTTTTACACCAGTACCAGATCCCTGAAACGTCACGAGGAACTTTTCTCCTTTGTCAGCTTAGGAAATTAAAGAAATGACAGAAATAAATTTAAAAACTTTGAAAAAGGTATAGAGACTACGTTTCGAAAAGTCTATACAATAGAATGCAGGTGAAAAATCAGAATTTGCTGTACTGTAATTCAATCAAAACGCATACCTAAAATAAAGCGAATAATTAAATTCTATTGATAATTTTCTTTGAAATAAAACGAAAAGGTTGAAGGTAAAAATATAGTCTATCTCTCAGTTTAGTGACTCAGTTATCAATCTCTTCGTACACACGGATGCCGAAAACACAGAAGTGTTTGGTGATCACTTTGAAGAACAACTGAATCCAAATAATCTTCCCAACAAAGACATTAAGAATATGGTAGAAAAGTTAAACCATTAGAAATTGTTGGCAATATTAAGCATATCAGATGCAACACGATTTCAATAACAAATAAATAGCTCAAATAAATTGTTGGATTCGATAGCAAATAAAATGTTCATAAAATACCAGCCAAAATAATATTAAAACTTTCCAATCTTTTTAATAAAATACTCGAAGTTAAGTGTTTCCCAGGATGCTCGAAAACGGCCTGAATATTACCGATCTTAAAACCTGGAAGAGTCCTGACAAAACCAGTCAATTATAGATTGATATCGTTCTATCTTACACTAAGTAAACTCAACGAAAAACTTATTTTGACCAGACACTTACAGTATGCAGAAAAAGCAAAAATCTTACTTCCCAATATTCATTTCCATTGATAAGTTATCTACAACTCACCAACTACTATGAATGGTTGAGAATATTCACAGGGGAGGGGAGAAAATAGAAAAATGCTTCAGCCGCAATATTTATAGATATAGCAAAGGTCTTTGGCAAAATCTGGATACCTGTCTTCATCCATAAATTTGTAGCGTACAAGTTCGAAAGAACAATAATTGAAATAAATTCTTACTTACAGGATAGATATTTCACGGTCTTGGTAAAGCAAGCTCCTCAAAATGGAAATTCACAGCTTGGATACTTCAAGATGAATGTTGGGCCCCCTTAGTTTTTCTTCACTATATTCTCTTACTGTTCGTCAACGGATTTTGAGACGACCACATTTCGAAGATTCCATCTCATTAAAGGGTGAGACGCGGAACAATAAGCGCATTTCCGATATTCACCTTTGAATGTAGATTTCCTCTATTAGATACTTTTTAGTTCAATTTTTTTTTTTTTTTCACGGGCTTGTGAGTGTTTTGTCGTTTCTGACAGCATTTTATTTTAACTCAAAATTCCGTATTGATATGGCTAGTTCAAGTGGTAAAAACGGTTTCAGGAGTGGTACGAAGAAAATTTTATATAATATCATTAAATATTGTGACCAAAAAGCAGAAAACGGGGAATTATTTATTTCTGTCGCACATTCTTCGAAATGAGCCAGCCAAATTGCCGGCGTATCTATTAGCACCATCAAGAAGATCCGACGGGAAGCAAGATATGAACTTCATCTTCATCCAACTTTTGTTTTACTTTTTAAAAAAAAGTGAAAAGGGATGTTCTTGAAAAAACATCAAGTGACGAATACGATTGTAGCATCATAAGACGAACTGTACATGATTTTTATATCAAAGGAAGAAAAAATCCCTTCTTTGAATAAATTGCTCCCAGTTTTGAAAGAAACAATGAACTTTAAGTGGAGTAAGGAAAATAAATTAAGTGAAGTACGGAGTATTTAAGGAAAATCTCTCTCTCTCTCTCTCTCTCTCTCTCTCTCTCTCTCTCTATATATATATATATATATATATATATATATATATATATATATATATATATATATATATAAATGAATGTGTGTATGTCTGTCTGTACTCGATAGATTCAAAAACCATACATCCAATCGCCGTGAAAATTTGGGAAATTATTAGGTATATCCCCAGGAAGGTTTTTGAATTTTTTTTTTTAAAATCAGAGTTGGGGTTTTTTAATTATTAATTAAAAACTAACTTTCCCGCCAAAAAAATCTTTTCATTTCCCCATCGCCAAATGAATAAGGCTTCAGTTTGTTTTTTTTTCCACTCTAAAGAGGATAGGCTTAAGAAATTTTCGGCAGATTATTTCAAAGGATTCTGTTTATTTTCTTAAGGTTTGATGCATTTAAACATTGTTAATTAATCGATCTTTCAGATTCATTCTGAAGTACTTTTGAATTAAACTAAAACAGAATAAAGGAAATTAAAAATTTCTAATCTGCATAGCGTTACCCCAACTGGCGTAGGAAATTCACGCATTTGCGTTACCATAATTGGCGTTGAAAATTCACGCATGCGCATTGTGTTCTGATTGTTGACAACGGATATGTTTCCGACAGATTATTTCAAACGATTCTGTTTATCTTTTTAATGTTTGATGCATTTCAAACTAAACATTGTTAATTAATCAATCTGTTCATGATGAATCTGAGAAAATTTTGTTGAAAACTTCTTGAGATATTATATAAATTAAGAAAAATATTCTTTAGTCCCCATAAGGTTTAAATACTCAACGACTCTGTTTTCAGCACTTATATTTTTTTTTAAAAATGCTTCGTTTCAGTAAAAAAAATATTATTATATTTATTGCAATTTAATCATTTCCACTTTAATTTAAAGCATAAAATAAATCTATGGGAGTTAACAGAAAATTAGAGAGATGCATATTACGTTATGGCTGAAGGCTTTATAATATTATGAGTGAATTCTATGACTATTAAAATTTATTTTAAAATATTTTAATGAAGAAGCAATTAAAATGGAAATTCCATAATTTAAAGCATAAATTCTACGGGAGCTAACAGAAAATTAGTGAGATACTTATTACGCTATGGCTGAAGGCCTTTATAACATTATGAGTGAATTATATGACTATTAAAATTTGAAGTTTTAAAATATTTCGATGAAGAAGCAGTTAAAATGGGAGTTCCATAAAATGTTTAATTATTAAAATTTTAACGTGCATTAAGATTGGCGAACCGGCTGGTCGCCAAAGGCGGCTAGTTCTACATAAAATCGACTTGTAAATGGAAAAGATGTCAGAATAAATGGAAAATACTAGTTGAACGTGAGGTCATAATTTTAAAGAGAATTCAGTATTTGAGAACCCTAAAAAGATATCGCATAGAAAATAGAGCAATAATTTATATTGATGAAACTTGGGTTGATAGTAACTTGACTTTTAATAAATGTTGGCAGTCGGAAAATGTAGAAAGTGATAAGCATAAAAAAAAAACAAGAAAAAAAAAACGAAGTTGAAAACGTGAAACATTTTCAAACGGGAAATGCTTCACATCGCATTATTGTGCTGTATGTTGGGGGCTGGATTTTTGCATAAAGCAGATAGTATTTATAAAGCCAGTAATACGAAAAAGGACTATCACGGACAGATAAGCTCACAAATTTTTGAGAAGTGGGCGAAAGAAAAATTGACCCTTTAATTTTCCAGAAAATGCTGTGGTTGTAATTGATATACTGTAGAGGTTAGTTAAGTTCCAAATTCAAATAGCCGTAAAAGATAAATTTTAGATTTGCTAGCAACAAGTTATATCATTCATTCACCTGATTCCTTAAAAATAGAATTATTACAACTTGTAAAATCAAATGCTCCCAAATTTAAGACTTAAAATCCCAAATGCTCCCAAATTTAAGACTTAAAATCCCAAATGCTCCCAAATTTAAGACTTATTTAAGACTTTTGTAATCATATCAGTAACCAATTCAATATGAAGAGCTCTTGTAACAGCACATGTAAACAAAGTTATATAGGATTTTTGATTGGCATCTCTTCCCGAACGAATACTGACTGGACCAGTAAAATCAATTCCAGTCACAGTAAAAGGAGGTTTTTCAAGAACTCTAGATTTTGGCAGTTGTGCATTATATTTGTTCAGCAGGTTTCAATGAGTATCTCTTGCAAATGAGACAAGTTTTCAAAAACTTTTTCACAATTTGTCTACCCCTCGGAATCTAAAATGCACTACGAATTTTAGCGAGGGTAGCCGACACCCCACCATGGCAAACTTTCTTATGTTCTCTGGAAATGAGTAATTCAGTAAATTTTGACTGTTTGGGTAAAAGAATTGGATGAATATCATTATTAGACAATTCACTGTCTTCTAATCTTCCCCTTACCCGTAAAACATCGTTTTTATCTAAAAATGGGACAAAATAATAAAGAGACGATTTTTTAGATATCTGCTTACCATTTTTAATGCATTCCAATTCGGAAGAGTAGACAAGATTTTGCTCATATTTGATCCAATCCAGTTCAGCTTTTGCGAGCTCAGTTTCAGTGTAGGATCCCAATTCTACTGGTAATTTTTTGAGTTTGTTAACGAATCCTTTAACAAAAATTGTAATTTTTAACACTATTTAAGTTACTGTATTTATTTAAATCTAAAACAAATTCAGAATCATACACAGCACACTTACATTTAGAAATTATTTCAACTTCATTTCTTATTTCCAAATCTCCAATGGGTTTTTCATTTTCAACCTTACTAGGCCAAAACTCACTAGGTTGACTTAGCCAAGGTGGTCCATGCCACCACAAAGAATTTTGGACTAAGTGCGAAGCAGAAATACTCCTGGAAAGGATGTCAGCAGGGTTTTCTTTTCCAAGGCAATGAGACCATTGTGCTTTTTCAGTTAAAGTTTGAATTTCATTGACTCTATTTTTAACAAAAGTTTTGTAGTTATTGGCCCCACCGTTTATCCAATAGTGATCAATAGTGATGAGAGGTTTCAAATTTTAAACATTTACTTACTTGTTTAGCTAATCTAGCAGACAATAAACATCCTAACAATTGGAAACGTGGCAACGTGATAGGCTTAATAGGGGCAACCCTACCCTTGGAACAAATGAAGCTAGTAATTACTCGGTTTTTCCTAGTGGTTCCTTGCAAATAGACCACACAGCCGTAGGCCTTCATGGAAGCATCTGAAAAATATTGAATATCAAATGAAATAAAATCACAGGAATTTAACCCTGAAAGATAATGTCTAGTAATGAATATCTCGTTCAAATGCTCGATTTCACTGCACCACAACTGCCACTTGTAGTCCAGCAAAAGTGGAAGTTCACTATTCCAATCAATTTTTGAAACCCACAATTCTTGGATAAGAATCTTCAGTTTCATGAGGAAAGTTCTAAAAATTCTATGGGATCGAAGATGCTACCCAGTACGTGGAGAACAAATCTCTTAGTACTGGCACCTTTGGCAGCAATGTCTTTCAAGCTGACGTCAAAAAAGATTAAAACTTTGTCTGGATCCCAGGCTACTCCTAGAGCTTTACATGGAACACCACATCCACTTATATTATCCTTTGTGTCATCAATTTCTATGCCTGATTGTTTATACCTTTCACGAAGTGGTCCCGAATTAGTTTGCCATTTTCTTAGCACCATTCCAGCCCTTTTCATGGCTTCTACACTTTCGGTGCTGATTTTGAGAGCCGTTTCTAGGTCGTCAACTCCATCAACAAGGTCATCGACCCAGAAAGAATTTTTCAACACTTCACAAGTTTCTGGGAACAAGTGTTGATACTTTTCAAAATGATGCTTAAGAGTTGCTACGAGCAAGTAAGGATTTGGTTTGAGTCCAAATAGCACTCTGGTAAAGTTTAGTACGCAAAGCTTGTCTGCATTGAGGTCTTCAATCCAGAAACATTTAGTAAATCGTCGATCCTCTGTGTCTATCAAAATTTGTAAGTATGACTGTTTAACGTCCGCTGTATATGCTACATTTTTTTTTCATAAAAGTGCTTTTAGAACCATTATCAAACAAAGCAAATATAAAGTCCGAAGATTTAGAACCAGTAATTTCCACCTTTACACATTGCAACAAAATTCCTCCTTTATTTATCGTCATGTGATTCGAAGAAGTAGATACAACCTCATTGAAATTTTTCTCTTCATTTTGTTTTTTCTTTGACTCGCCCGCACCTTTTTGCCTCTTAAGAGTTTTCTAATTTATAACATATTGCGCGAGCATGTTTACCATTACAAAAAGAACAGATGGCGCCATTGCAGTTTTTAACAAAACAATTTTCATTACAACATTAGAGGCATCTTCTTTCGCTTAGCAATTTTATCTCTTATTTTGAGCTTTCAAGTTCTCACATAAATGACTCAAATGATTTTGATGGCAAAATATACAACCGCTTGAAGCAGCATTAGTCATCAATTCATTCGCGGAGGATATAAATTTATTCCGATTCGAAGTGCCTCCGTAAATGTTTACGAGAAAATTGTTTGGGCTGGGAATCTGACGCCTGATGATGCAATGGGAGGTAAACAGGGGATTGTTGCATATGAATGGCTCTCCCTCTAGCGATGATTGCGTTATGCAAAAAACTCATTAATTCATCTAGATCATGATTAGTAGTAGAAATTTGCTGTTTACTAAATTCTAAAATAAGATCACTGGGAAAGAGTTTCAAAATAATTAAGCAAAGCATTATGTTATATGTTTCCGATTTCACATCCAAGCTTTCAAGAAAACGGATTGGAGTTTGACATTTAAAATAAAGATTCCTTAATTCCTGTAAATTAGAAGAAATTTTTAAATGCGTCATATTTAACAGTTTAGACATATGGGCATTAATTAACACATCTCGCTGGCCAAATGTATCTTGAATTAACTTAAGTGGTGACTTATAGTTATTTCCTGTTATCGCAAAACCTTTAATGCAAGCAAGTGCATCACCACGAAGACAACTAAATAAATAAGAAAGTTTTTCAACATCTGAGAGAGAGTAATTTTTGCCATTTGAATTTTCGAATCGGTTCCAAAAATTTAAATACTCTGATGGATCGCCATAATAGGTTTGAATCTTCAATTTAGGTAATTTTGCATTTATAATTGATCTGCATCGATTTACTGGGGTTTCAGGCAAATTACTAGTTTCCTGTTCATTTACACAATGCGAATGCAAAGATTTTATTTTATTCTTTAATTTTACAGAAGTAAAAACTATTTCTTCATTATATTTATCAATTTTCTGAATTTCCGACTCAATATCATTAATATCTAAAAGATTTTCGATTTTACTATCGATAGATTTCATTTGTTCGTCTTTGGTTTGTAGTTGCACTAAAAGACCTTTTGCTCATCCATTTCAACTCCCGGTTCGTCTAAACGAGTTTTTATTTTTGAAATTCATTTTGTAATTTGTCCTCTGTGTGAGGAACGTTGTTTTTTCAACTTATCTAATCTATCTTTTTCGTTCTTTTCAGCCATAACTAATTCTTTTTCTTTTACAGACATTAACTAACACAATCAGATGACTTCCTTTTCAAACTCAAACATATTTTAAAACATATGTGGTTCATAAATACAAATACAACACAACTAGTAACAAACAACTGAAAATGAAACTTAATTCAAACACACTCAAAATGACTCCCTTTAGAAATCAAACAATTTTAAAACATAGGTGGTTCAGAAATGCTAACACAACACAACTAGTAACAAACAACGAAAACGAAACTCAACACTCTCAAAACGAAAGCATATACAACTTTACCATTTCAACTATTTCCTACGAATTCCTAATTCTAAACATTAATACAATCTTAAAACAACTAATTTCTAAAGTAGAACTAATTTACTTCAATAACTTTCAGCAGAAGAGAAATAGCAAATTTTCAACTACATATCCCACCAGTTGACATCTGTTGCTCCGCAAACGAAGTTACTTCAAAATAATCAGGATATTTAATAAATTTCTTGAGTCATATTCCAAATGAAATGTTCGGATAAATCACTTCAATTATATTCTGAAGCATCAAAACACAATTTACCGTGAAGTGGCAAAATGAATGTACTTTCGTTTCGAGTCAGTTCAAACGTATTTTACTTAGCCAAATGAATCCACTTCCACCATTTTGTTCCAACGAATATTCATGTTTCGAATTCGAGAGGTTAGAATAAAAGACAATACGAATTTTACACATTCACATACATTTATTTTTCATGCACACCATAGGACAGACTCATAGAACACCAACTTACATCTTTTTCCCAATAAACATATGGGGCCGCGGTGGCCTGGCGTTAATGTCTCGGCTTCGGAACTGGAAGGTTTCAGGTTCGTGGCCCAATTCCACCGAAGAACCGTCGTGTAAGGGGGTCTGTTGCACGCTAAATCCGTCATGACCAAACGTCCTCCCGCTGGTGTGGTGTGGTGTGGTGTGGAGAGGAGGTGCCAGCTCAGGTGTCGTCCTCGTCATCTGACCGCGGTTCAAAATTACGAGGTCCGTCCCAAAATAGTCCTAGTGTTGCTTCAAACGGGACGTTAATATAACCAAACCAAATCCAATAAACATATTATAGGTGTGCCCTCTAGCGGAGAAAATTCGGAACAAATGCCTTTTGATTCATAGCTGCGTTACATGGCGCTCAGTTTCAATTAATTTTCGAATATTTTGACATTCACAAATTGAGAATGAAGTTGATAGAACGATCATAGAGAAATATACAGCTCTACCTACCGGCACACGTAGCTAAACACAGGTGTGAATATGACCACCGCTCCTTCTGCTCAAAGCCGCCTTTGCTGGAATGCATATCCAGCTAATAATATTAAATACTAAATACAATCTAAATATTTTGCAAAAAATTACTATTTTATGCTTTTTTCAAATGATAACGTAAAATAAATTTTATCTTTTCATTACAAGATGCAGATTTGCTTCAAGTTATTATCCAGATAGGGAATATTAAAAGGTGGCGCTACTTTTTTTTTTTTTTTTTTTTTTTTTTTTTACTTTTCTGACCAATTTTTTTCTAAATGAAGGTTATTCTTTATGCGATTTTCTAGAAAGTATTAAAATTCTTGGAAATAGTTTCCAAAATTCTACTTTTTTATGATATAGTATTTATTAATTCGAGAAATTTATCCTTTAATGTTAAAGCCATTAAAGATAACCTTTCTGTTACGAATTTCAATCAAACCTGTTTTACGTTTTATTGTAACATGCAGTGTTATTTCTTCACTTTCGAAATTTACGTCTTTGCTTATCGACATTAAAGTTCTAAACCGCGGCTAAAGACGTTGGAAAAACCAAACGGAATGAGTAAATGAAAAGCTCAGAAGTAATCTGAATTTTGTATTGTATAAAACATAAATTTCGACCGTGCTCCCATAGTTCCCAAAATTTGTTTTGCCTCACCATGTGCAACAATGTTATTAATGCAGACTTTTGCAATATATCTCGACGAATTCAAGTTTTGAGCGACATTTTTTGATATCCAAACGAAAAAAAAAAAAAAATGCAGAATATAAATTAACTGAGATCAATTATTTAATGACAATTCTAGATATAGAAAACAAAATTTAAAAAAAAGTGGCAGCAATTCCGAAACGTCTTTTTGTCTTTTGTATGAGCAAATCCTAAGTTGGATTTTGAGAGTTGAAAGAATGAAAATTGAAAGGAGAATTTCAACCTTTGTGAACAGTGAAAAGAACAGCATGGTTTAAAATGCATTTGAGAAATACCAGCAGCAGTCACAGAAATACCGGCAAGTGTGTGATTTATAAAGTTTCTTAAGTATTCATATCAATAATACCCGTTTATGTTTGCTTTTTTTTTTTTGAAGAATAACGTTTGGAAAGGGGAAAATAATTTCAAAAGTCAGATACTGCTCAGTTTTCAGTTACAGTGCTGAACAAGAGGTTAGAAATATGAGAAAGACCAGAAGGCGAAGGTAAAAGTTGTTCTCAATATTTTTTTCCGTGAAATAAGATAAGTAAAAAAAGATTGATCATATGAAGATTTTCCTTATAGCACGGAGAAAACTAAGAACATTTTCTGGAGCTGAAATGATTCCATAATTCAGAACACAGTTGTTTAGAATATGAAATTCCCAAATAATATTTTGAATAAAACAATTACGGAAATAGGGGGATGTGGTCCACATACATTTAAAATTTATATAACATTTTTCTTAACATATATTATAATGGGAAATTATCATATTATGTTGATTCTACATTTTTTGGTAAAAAAATTGATATATTCAGTGATATAACATGGCAGCAACACTCGTTCAATAAGTGCTCCTCTCTAAAAACCTGTCTTTGGTTTCATTTATTATTTCAGGTTGTGGCATTTAAACAGAATTGTTGATTGGAAAGAAACAACAAAGTAAAATTACATTTAAGAAAGTCATTCTGTGCTTCCTGAAAAAATTTCGCAAAATGCATATATTCACATTTTAATAAAACTTTCTCAATTATTTCAAGCTGGAAACACAGTCATTTAAAAAGATTAATTATATAATTGCAATTAGAGATTTTTTTTTTAAATTCACTTCCAGAAAATTCTAACATAACAAAATAAAATGTTATAATTCTACAAAATTACATTCAATTGACTCTTTCAACAACTTAACTGTAATCTAAAACTAATCGTCTTTGGCGACCAGCAGCTTGCACAAAATATTTATATACAAATTTATTGTAAAGGTCTAATAACCAGTCCTAACGCTTGACAAAATATTTCATTTTACCACTTTTAAATATGCATAAATCTCGCTGGAATTTCGGTGCGTCATTAACAAACATTTTAACGAAATCGTCCAAATTAAAGGGGTGGGGGATAAAATACCGAAAACGTTAATTTTCTTCACGTTTTCTAAAATAAAACCTTGATTGATTTGCCAGACGCAGCAACTAAATAAATTATACTGAATTTTGGCAATTTCATAAAAATATTTTTTTGTCTCATTTCAAACAATATATTACATTGTTGACCATTGTATTCAAGACATTTTATTTCTTTCATCCACTACCTGCTCACGTTATTTCTTCTGTTGTTGAAAGCTGAAGAATATGTGCAATTGAACTTTCAAAACCTTTATGATTATCACTGTTAATTAAAGATAATTAAATTATTTATATTGAATTTCTCCGGTATTTTAGATTTGTGAGAACTGGATGAAAAATTTAAATTCTTTCTATTTTTTTTAAACTGTATCCTTCTGTTTTACTCTTGAATTAATAATTGGGATATTTTAAATATTAACGAACTCCTGAACTACTTACAAATCCCTTATGTCATTGAAATTGGATTTCGTAAAACATAAAATTATCATTTAGATTAAAAAGGCTTCATTTACAGATAATTTTCAAGTTCCAATGTTGTTTTTTGATGATTTGTTTTCTCGATTTAGTTTTTTTAAAAAATATATTTCGTTGCTACATTTACAAGCACCTGCTTAATACCTTCACAGAAATGGAGGGAAAAAAAGATTACAGATAAAATTGTTGCTACATGAGCATTTATATAAAGTTAAGGACATTGTATTATTGTCATCAAACTCGAATTCTCTCTGAGCGCTAACTCTGCTAGTATGAAATTCAATATTGTTAAGGTATATAAGCTCACGAAACTATGACAGTCTAAGAGACGGTACTTCTCCTAATTTTATTACAGTTATTTAAGGATGGAGGGAAAGGGAAAAAGAAGTCGGGGGGGGGGGGAGAGAAAAAATCATAATCTAATAGATCGCTAACTGCGGCCTATTCTTTATTCATAAGAAAGAGAATAGCCGAAAATAAAATTTTAATCTTTTGAGTTTTTTTTCTTCCGTTAAATGGATTTAATGCCTAATAGCTGGGAATTGGTGTCCAGAACTAATTAAAATTTTTAATTAAGATTTTATTAATAAAGGCTTATAAAACAAAAGAGTTAGAATAGAACATTTTTTCCTTGACGCTTCATATTTTTATAATAAAGTCATATAAAAATGAAAAAAAAAAACTATGAAAAAAGTTTGCTTTAAAATATTTACAATAAATATTTTAATTATAATGCTATTTGGTAACAAATGAAATTAATACTTTTAGGGGGGTGGGGTGGAATTCTTTTGTTTTCCTTTTCTTAGAAAACATGATTCGTTATTTATTTAAATCTAATCATACCACATTTTATGCGAAATACAATGAAAAAAAATCACCATTCATTGACTATTTTATTTTTGTTTAGTGTTAAAATTGTTGGAAATTAAAGTATATTCGTTTATGTATGAATATTTTATTTACAGATGAGTGAAATTCACTACTCTAAATTACAACTGACTTTTACATATATATATATATATGTAATGATATTCTAAACTCTTAATTTAACTAAATTAATTTCTAAAACTTTATCTTAATTTAGCCCATACTAAAATATTCTCTTATTTCCTAGTCTCATTCCACGTATGAAGCTGTGTAAAAATTACTGCGCAATCAGTCTACGTATCAAGTGAAAATGATACTTTCGGTGCCTTGCCAAAGGTCAACACATGTATTCATACGCCACGTTGCTGGAAATCCCATGTTATATAAGACTAGTGATTTCTTTTTTTACTTCTGCTTATAAATCATACCTGTCTCCTGGGAGAGAATAAAACGAAATTAAAAATACAACGTCTCTTGTATGTCTTCAAACCTGCCTTCTACTTTTCAGAAATAATTTTACATATATATAATAGTTTCTCTTAATGCTCATAAAAAATGTTTTTGATGTGAAAATGTTAAGCAAACATTTTTTTGATGCGATTGATCAAATGCCCCCCACACTTTACAAACTAAAATTTAACATTTCCAAACATCCTTATCTTTCATTTAAAGTGTAATGGTTCAAGTTTTACAATTTTATAACTACAAGGTTTGCAAAATAATAGGCGACTAACTATCTGAAAGATTACTGTGCATTTTTTTTTTTCAATACAGTGGCATTGAATTTCCTTTTCCACTCAACATGAAGTCAAATGAACTATTCTAAATAGAACATATTTCAAAAATGAAAATTTCTATTATTTTTATGATTTACACAATGCAGTCACCATTTTATAATTATTAGTCTTTAAAACAAGAGACGTCGTTCTATTACGTCATTTATAGAGTGCACTTTTCAAAATCAAGTGAAAATTTTCACATTTTTGCTAAAGTACGGAAGAAATTCTGTTTTTCAGTCTTCAATAGAGACGATAACCAGAAGAGCGTAAAAATCTCATGGGTTGAATGTCACCTTTCGATAAAAAGGTCAGATTGGGAACCCGGGGTAAGTGATATCCCTTCTAACTTTCAAACCACATGCAGTGGCGGATTTAAGCATTTGGTGGCCCTAGGTGGAGGCTCATAGTAAACCATAAGAACCTCCAGCAAACCCGAACAGCTAGGAGATACGGATTCTCTAGATAACATAGTAAATAATGCTGCTATACTTAAAGCAGTTGTTGCTGAAAGAGAAGATTGCAGATGAAAATGCTGTGAAATTAGTTATTTACAAATTATGCATTCACCTTCCATCAAAAATGCTTGTATAAAAGATACATCTGTGCAAGACCATAAAATATTCAAAAACCATAAAACCATCTGTGCAAGAACATAAAATATTCAAAGACCATAAAACCATCTGTGCAAGAACATAAAATATTCAAAGATATTTATTCTTTCAAAAATTGTGCGTTGGAACTCTGCAAGTCAGATAACTTGACATAGAGTTAAACTTGTCAAATATATACTTTAGAAAATGGGAATGTGCACTTCGGAGCTATTCGTCTGAAGTTTTAACTAATAATAATAATAATAAATTTAAAAAAATCAGCGTTTTTTCAGTGATAACTTCCAAAAATAATTTTTACAGCATCTTAAAATTCAAAAAATTATCTTTCCAATGTTAGCAATTGTTTTATCGTGCAACTTTTTCTATTATTAAAACTTTTGAAGCATGTATTCCAGTATTATATTTCATATGAAATAAAATATAACCAGCACAAACAAGCCACATGTTCATGAGAAAAATAAACTTTTATTAACTTGTTGCCATCACACCGATAAAAGATCAAATTAAAAGATTAAGTTAACACTCACTACGAACTAAATCTAGAATTTTTAACACATCTCTGCATGGAACGAAATAAATGTGACACATAATATTTTCTAGAAAAATAAATGCAAGAAAAGTTTTCTGTGACGTTTTAAAATATCTTTATTATCACTTCAATAATTCTGTATTATTTAAAGCAAATATGGTTCATATATACATGACATCCACTTTAATCAGAGCCTAACAGTTAATTTCTAAATCGTTACTAATAGATATATACATCTATTAAAAAATAGTATAAATGAAGCAAAAATTATATATTTTATACAGTTTGAATTACTAAATGTTCTGATGAACTACAAATTTTATATTTTTATACGGATTCTCTGTTCTGCGAGTCATATTTAATAAAATATTCTTAAAATACTTGTATTTTAAATAAAAAAAAAGATTCCCTTCCTTTGCGATTAAAATTGACCGAGTTATGAAAATTTAAATATCACTATTGTATGAAAACGCGTAACTTTAGATAATCCCGTTAACTGTCCCACAGAAGATATACCAATCAGCACCCTAAGTTTCTGCAAGACTGATTGGCTTAAATAATGATTTCAAAATTTCATAACTTGGTCGCTGAAGGTGGGAACATTTTTTGATATAAAAGTTGTTGTCAATAATATTTTACTGAATATGTTTCATACAACAGAAATGCACTATATAGTTTAGATTACACATTTTTTTCAGAAGTACATTTATTATTTGAAACAAAATTAAATCTTATTTTATCATTTAAATCCTTTTAAAATAAAACTGAATTTTACATTGAAACAGATAAATTTTTATTTAATAAACCTCTGAGATATTGCATAAATTTTAAAAAATCGACTGTACACAAGGATTTAAAGCTGAAGGATTATATTTCCTGCATTCATATTAAAACAAAAATAATAAATTGTATTAAAATTGTTTGAAACAAAAGTTTTTATAGAAAGCATTTGTACTTTGGCAGATAAATGACTGGTCGGTTATTTTCATTAAATTCAATTTTGAAGCAATAATCGGGCTGTTTTGAAATGGATCTCGTAATTTTAAATATGCTGCAAATGTAAGGACGAAAACTGAGTCGACATTCCTTTCTCCAAAAATTCCCGATCTTGTATATCCTAATTCGTACTTGCACGAAATTTTAAAGAATTTCTTGAAATTGAAAAGATCAACACAGCGTGCTGAAATAAATGCTATCTTTATTGTAAGAGTGCTACAAACTTTCCAAGGAAAAATATTAGCATAGAATGTGTTTATATGCATAAGTAAATGGACAACATATATGAAATAGAAAAAGACTTAACCCTTTAAAGGGCCATTTTTTTCTAGTCATATAATGTTAAAATATTTTTGGGCTTGAAATTAGAATAAGAAAAGGGATTCATTTAGCTTATTAGATAAATTTAATTTGATTAATTAATTAATTAAGTAACAATTGAAGAAACATCATTTTGTCTGAGATAAAGAACTGAAGCATCTCAGTTTCTGACTTAGTAAAAAAAAATTTCAGAACTTATGCCAATCTACATAATTTCATACAAAGATTGATAAATTTGGTGGAAGCATACTTCCCACGGCCCTAGAAAGGGTTAAATAAACACATCCTGATAAGTAAGTCATGAGATGTATTCATCTGGTTGACGCCAATACCATGATAATTCATGCTTTCCTTTCCCCACTGCTATTTCGCTATATTTATTCCTACAAAATATCGAACATTTACCACATTCTCCATGTAGTCAGGATCTACTACATGTAGAAATCCCTTATT
This sequence comes from Argiope bruennichi, assembly GCF_947563725.1. Classification (NCBI taxonomy): domain Eukaryota; kingdom Metazoa; phylum Arthropoda; class Arachnida; order Araneae; family Araneidae; genus Argiope; species Argiope bruennichi. The sequence continues at coordinate 92,355,249 of NC_079160.1, forward strand.
TAATTCCGTTTTTAAACTGAAAACTGCAAATCAGAAATCTGATTTCTCAACGGTTATAATGAAGAAAGCACAGGCATTTCTAAACTGCCAGATGTTAAAAATGAACTCCAGAACTGCCAGAAACATGGGGCCAAGTGTAAGCAATTCGATTAGAATAACTTGAAAAATATCATATAAAATTAAAATGTATTTAATTAGTAATAAATGCATTTTTCATCATTTTTAAATTTATATTCCGCAATCCTATTAAATCACAATTAAAATTTACGAAGGAATAGATTACCACATTTTACATTAAAATAAATTATCTATTTTGAATTTTTACCAGCTTATCACTTTCAAATCCCAAATTTTAAAAAAAAATATACAAAAATGGCAGATTTTATTCTCATTATTACTTGGTAGCTCAATCTTTCGGAATGTATTTAACAAAAAAACATCAAAGTAATGAATTGTACATAAAATTAGTAAATGCATGAAATGGCATACATATTGTATAAAAATACATACGCAGGTCAATCAGAAAGTTAATTGCATTACATCATAAAAGTTTTCGGTCAAATGCTATTTTGAGAAAACTGCGTAGCAACACTTCAAATGTTTATCTTTATCGTCTGACGTATTGGCTTTCACGAAGCAATTTAGTTTTTCTGATAATCAGTCGTAAACATGTCATGACAGCTGCTAGTGGCGTCCAAATTGGAAATGCGTGCAGTTATTCGCTTTTTGTAGGCGAAAAGATGTAACTGCACTGACGGAGTAAAGTAATTAGAAAGTAACTGCTCTGTCGCATGACAATGCAAAACCACATGCAGCAAAACAAACGTGTGGGCTTCTAGAAAAGTTTAGGTGGGAAGTGTGGGATCACCCTCCTTATAGCTAAGACCTTCCACTTAGTGACTTCCATGCTTTTGGTCCCATGCAAGAAGAACCTTCAAAGCGACTTTACCACTCGGATGAAGTAAAAAACTGCAATCCAAAAAGGGTTATCGGGCACTGGACGAGATTTCTTTGCAGAAGGCATCGAAAAACTTGAACCACGCCTCTACAAATGCTCAAACAACTGTAGTCATTACTTTGAAAAGTAGATTTTGAATCGAACTTTGTGTTATCGGGCACTGCATGAGATTTCTTTGCAGAAGGCATTGAAAAACTTGTACCACGCCTCTACAAATGCTCACACAACTGTAGTCATTACGTTGAAAAGTAGATTTTGAATCGAACTTTAAGTTTCAAATAAAGTCATTGTAAAATTTCTATCCTGCTTCGATTTTACAAGTAATGCAACTAACTTTTTGACTGACCCTCGTACATATATTGCACATAAAAAGACATACATTAAATCACAGGTTCCTCAGTTTTGTGAATGTTGCTATGCCTCACTAAATGACAATTCTGAGAAAATCCTTTGCCGCACACTAGGCACTCGAAAGGTTTTTCTTGCGTATGACAACGAAGATGTCTATTCAACGTTGATCTCCATGAAAATGTTTTGCTACAAATTTTACATGCAAATGCATCCTTATATTTGTGAACACGATTGTGACACTTTAATAAATCCGGACGACAAAACGAAGCATCGCACAGATCACACTTGAATGGTTTCTCATTCGAATGAAGGAGAGAATGCAGTTTCAGACGATAGCTCCGAATGAAACCTCTGCCACATACGTCACAAGTGTAAGGTCTCTCATTTGTATGAATGCGATAGTGATATTTTAATGAATATTTGCAAGTAAATGATTTGTGGCACAACTCACACTCGACGGCTTTCTCTTTTGACTGAGTCAAGGAATGATTGCGCTTTTTGCCTTCACTTTTTTCAGCAGATTTCTGTCCTGTATGAAGAACAAAGTGAATCTTTAGAGCTCCAGCAGAGGTAAATTCTTTCTGGCATAGATCGCACACAAAAGGTTTTTCCTGAGTGTGAGTAAGGTGATGTCTTTTGAGCCCACTCCTTTTAGCAAAAGACATGTTGCACAAAGTGCACACAAAAGGTCTTTCACCTGTATGAATACGATAATGCCGCTCCAAACCAGCTAACCAAGTAAAACGTTTGCTGCACACATGGCACACGAAATTTTTTTCCTTTGTGTGCACAAGATTATGTTTTGTTAAATTACTCTTCCAACTGAATGCTTTACCGCATACATCACACACATATGGCCTTTCACCTGTGTGGAAAAAAGCATGACGGACCATATTCCGCTTCTTCGCAAATCCTCGCCCACAAAATTCGCATTCGAAATTCATCTTCTGTCAATGAGAAAACTGTTCAAAAAGTTGGAATCTAGAAAATTTCGAAAAATTCAATGACCTAATAAGAAATCTTTTCAAATGTAAGATTTCTTTTAAGTAATTAAATGATCATGTTAACTCAAATGATTTTGAATAAGTTGAAAGATCATATTTACACAAAGAATATCTCGATTAATAGGATGTTGAGATAACCAAATCTTCTTCTCAAGTCTAGAGTAACTGTTGCTTATTTTCATAGAACTGCTAGATGCTCCGCTTGCTTGGCTCCATTTACTCCTTTCTGAAAGAAATTCAGTTTCAATTTACATCTACATATATACAATAATTATTTTAAATTAAAAAAGGCATATTTTTTAATTAGTCAAAAATAATTAAAATTTACCTAAAATAATTCTTTAAATAGCTTTTTCTCTGATAAGAAATTATTCGAAATGCAGAATTAAAAAATACGTCTTAAGCATAAGATGCTGCGTATTAAATATTTTTTTTTCCCCTCTCTCTTAAGGTATCCGATTAGGTTGTAAAAATGCTTTTTCCAGAAAAAATTGATTTTTTTTTTTTTTTTTTTTTTGATGATCTGAAAATAAAGTCCAAACTTCGTAAATTCTAAGATTCCATATATGTGAGATAGAAATATAGATACAGTAGTTTCAATAATACACAACAAATAAAAATTAAATCGGCAACAGTCGTATTTTTAACCGAAAATGAGTAATTTATTTTATTTTTACCGCAAAATATTCCAAAATAATATTTGATAAGTTTATATTAACTCTCTACCTACTCAGAAGCAGTTTGCTTATTTTTGGCACTACTGTTAAAAAAGCGCGAAAACTACATGTTTCCAGCGCATTTGGATAAACTAATTTATAAGTACAATATATAAACGCACTTTCTGAAGAATGGATATTTTAATGTGATTGATTCATGGAAAATATGATATATCAAAATTAATTCAATAAAATTTCATGAAATTTGGCATGCATGTATCCAAAACCTTTGAGGGTGTGAACGACCACGGACTTTAAAATAGATTCATTTAGACATATTTTACAGACACTTGAAGTTCAAAACAAAGACAAATTTGACAAAAAATCATTAACGACAACTTCAAATGAACATAAAATGTTTATTTATTAAAATATTTTTTACCTTTCGGTCTGTTACATTTTATGTTGTTTCAGCTATATATAGGTGAAATAAAAATTTAATATCTCCATTATTCTTTAACTTACTCTGTTTTTTCTACTATTGAAAAATTTTGTTAAATAAGCAGCTTTTTTTCAAAAACTAAAGGCAATAAGTTTATTTTTTTTCTTCTAATAGTGACCTTTCAAGTATGTTTTATCTATCTGAAACATTAAAAAATGTTTATATATCATTTTGTTTTTTAAATTCGTCTCTGAACTTAGTCGGATACCTTAAATCCAGAAATAATTGTTGCTTGTTTTTTCAAATCAGTTATCACTTTTCATAATCCCCCCCCCCAATCAGTTGTTCAACGTTCCATTTTGAAAGAAACAACCGATTTTAAAATCGATTTCATATTACATAAAAAGAGGGAGAGAGAGAGAGAGAGCTCCTGAACTTTCTAGTACACTATCTTATAAAGTCCCTTCGGTTTACAAAAAATGGAACCTGTAACAAGATCATAAACACAGGAGGCACTCCAATTTTTTTTTTTTTTTTTTTCCTTCAGAGAATCTGGTACATAAGCTTTATGTTGTTATTGTTGTTGCTGCGAAGTATTACGAAGAAAATCGAGTAAGCATAATAGGATACCTTTTTGTCGATGTGTTGAAACCAAAATTGAAACCAATACAGCTACAATTTCAGTAACAAGATCATATACAAAATTTCATTTAATTAAGTTGTTGAAGTTTTACTTCCTCATGTAAGAAATATAGATTCATTATTGTAATCGTCAAAAAAAAAAAAAAAAAAAAAAAAAAAAAAATCTGAAATCAAGATTTTGATGAATTTCTACATTTCAAGCCTCTCCGAGTTCGAAAAACACATTTTTGCATTATGTCTATCTGTGAACACGATAATTGAAAAATGCTGTGAGAATTTGGTACATGGATAAAATTTGGTACATGAATTTCTATCAAATTTTCAATGAAATCCATTCATAGTATCTCTGTCTGTTCGAAATGAGCTCGCTAACTACAAAACGCAAACAGTGAATAACTGATCAGTGTCTTCATGAACAAAACCATTCTTTTAAATACCGTTTTTCTAAGATAGCAGAAAGTTTTGATTTGTATATGCACTGGTCAGTTAGTTCAAGAGTAACAGGTAGCTTTCTGATATTTTTTGATACACTGTGAAAATCTTTTGATAGTACTTAAACATTAATTTTGTTCTTTTCATTCACAAATTTCGCACTTTCATGTTCATGATTTAATGTTTAAAAAAAAGTGATATGAAATATGAGTGATATAAAATATCTCTATTTTATTTTCAAATACATTTATTCTTTTTTTTTTTTAATTTTACCATTATTAATGCACTTTTATTTTGAAATTTATTCAGTTCCTAATGTGTAGAATAAATTATTTCTAATGCAAATATAAAAATTAGTGTTTAATATAATATTTTTCAAAATCATCTCATTTTCATAGAAAGATAAATTAAAGATATAATTCCAAACTAGATTTTTTTTAATGTCTAAAATTTGAAAAACCTAGTATTTTGTACGGAAAATCTGTTCCCTCTATCTGTTTTATCTGTATGAAACAGATGCATCCAACAAATATAAATAATGCTTAGCATTTACAAATCTCACTAATGATTGACTTCTAACAGACTCAGTTCAACAAATGTTGCATCAATGGATTCTTGATTAAATAAACAGGATCTGATTATATGCTCTCTTTTTTTTTTAATTCTTCTAAAATACTTTTGTAAGGTTTTTGTAAGGTTTGTATTTTGCAAGGATTTGTTACTAATATGGCATGCACATTTAAATTTGTAGATTATAATAAGCTTAATTTGATTTCAAAAAATATAGTTTACTTTACTAGCATACATATTTATAAATCCTCAAGAAATATGGCAGAATAATTTCAACATCAGATTTTTGTATGAAAGTATTATTAACTTCCTTAATTTTTCTTTTAGATAAAATACACTACTATAAAAATTAAAATGTAAAACTACATATAAACATACACACACATCATAGTCATTTCTATAAAATGCTCCAGCTTTATATAGCACTAGCCGCCTTTGGCGACCAGCCGGTTCGCCAATCTTAATGTTCGTTAAAATTTTAATAATTAAATATTTTATGCAATTTCTACTTTAATAGCTTCTTTATCAAAATATTTTAAAACTTCACATTTTGATTATCATATAATTCATTCATAATATTATAAAGGCCTTCAGTCATAACGTAATATGTATCTCTCTCATTTTCTGTTAACACCCGTAGAATTTATGCCTTAAATTAAAGTGGAAAGAATTTATCTTCAATTAATATAATAATATTTTTTACTGAAACAAAGCATTTTTTTATAATCTGATTACTGAAAATAGAGTCACTGAGCGTTTAAACTTTATGGGCACTAAAGAATATCTTTTTAAATTTATGTAATATCTCAAGAGTTGGTCAACAAAATTTTCTTAGATTCATTATGAGCAGATCGATTAATTAACAATGTTTAAATTTAAATGCATCAAACACTAAGAAAATAAAACGAATCGTTTAAAATAAACGGTTGAAAACAGGTTTTAAAAAAACTACTTAAAAAACGATGTACTTAAAACTATAAGCATATACAAAAAATATATAACTAACATAAATACAATTTACTTACAAAAGCATGCAACTAACCCAAAAATAATTTAAATCATCCATTGATAACGTTGTCATGGCAACAATCAGAACAGAATGCGCATGCGTGAATTTTCTTCGCCGGTTACGTAACGCAAATACGTGATTTTTTCTACGCCAGTTGGGGTAACGCTATGCGGATTAGAAATTTTTAATTTCCTTTATTCTGTTTTATTTTAATTCAAAAGCACTTCAGAATGAATCTGAAACATGGATTCATTAACAATGTTTAATTTTAAACGCATCAAACATTAAGAAAATAAACAGAACCGATTGAAATAATCCGCCGAAAAATTTTAACCCTAGCCTCATTACTGTTGGGAGAAAAAAAACTGAAGCCTTTCTCGTTTGGCGCTGGGGATAATGGAAGATTTTTTTGGCGGAAAAGTTGGCGGTGGGGAAAATGGAAGATTTTTTTGGCGGGAAAGTTAGTTTTTAATTAATAATTAAAATTCTAATTAAAAATTCGAAAAAAGAAACCCCAGGTGCACATTCCCAACCTCCAAGGTATACATGTACCAAATTTGGTAGCTGTATGTCAAACGGTCTGGCCTGTAGAGCGCCAACACACACATACACACACACACACATTGAGCTTTATTATAAGTATAGATTAACTGAAACTCAACTGGTGAAAGACATTAATTCCTCTAAATTCCTGTCGTTGAGAAACAGAAATATCAATATTTTTTTAAGTTATGCACTTCTATTGTTATGTAAAAATCATTGTGGTTTTAGTCATTTACTGTCAAGGTTTATGAGTCACTAAGAGGACTAAATAGTGGAAATGGTATGATAATTATTATTGGTAGTCTTGGAAGATGAAAACTAATGACCAAATAATTAGATGTGAATAATGACACAATGGGAAAGACTCCAAACGATTATTGATTTGATTGAAATCTTTCTTTACTGAAATATAACTGGTACTTATAACTGGCCTAAAGGATTTAAGTGAAATATCTATAATTGGTCAGTCATTTATAACCAATGTCCAGTCACTGATAATTTGTGCCTGGATATTGATTTCCTTATTTCATATTCTCCTGGGAATAAGCTGATGAGATGAAAATTATACAAGAAAATATTCTTGTAACAGGACCAAGATGGTCATAATAAGAATCAAAACCAAAATGTAGCAGCTTTATTGTTATATATGGTTCAAACAAGACAAACAGAAATTATCCAACAAAAATAATTGAATCTTAATGTTCAGTGAGAGAATATGACAGTAAAATACTGAATCACGGGGGAAAATAAATATTAACATGTCAATCTGCACTATGCATAACTGAAATGAATATTTTTAAGACAGCTTACTCTGCTAGAGAGAGTGAAAAAGTGCTCTCCTAAATACTGTACAGAGTTCAGTGAGTTTCTTGACCTTTTAAACATTTCTTACATACTTATACAGAATAAATAAATATATATATATATATATATATATTGAAAGTAACAACACAAATGTGTTGAAAATAAAATGTTTCTGTTATGAGAATAAACACCTCAAATCAATAATTTTTTGACATAATCATTCAAGAAATTGCTTAAAAATCTATGCCTATTATTAGAAACATTTAATTATAGTGACTAGATGAGATGGATATTATGATCCAACATATTTATGTATAGTGATTAACCAAAACCTTATATCCTACACAGCCAAAACCTTATACTTATCCCTTTCTAGTCTCTGAAGTATAATGACCTGATTCAGTAAGATAAAAAGAGAGTAATATCTTAAGTTTCATTCTTGTATAAATCCTGTCCAACTGTAGAGAATTCTAATAATCTAAATCCTACGGAAAGCTAAGATAATAATTTTGAAAATCAAACTGATTTTGTTTAAAATTATACTAAAAGAATCATTAAAATCATGGTTCACTTTTGGAATAATTATTTAGCAAAATGACTTGACAAACATATAATGTGGTTAATATCAAGGGCAACTTTAAAGTGAATATCTAATGCAATATAATCAATCTAAAAATTAATATGAATTGTTGATTAATAATATTTTTTTCTGCACTTTGTTGATAATTTCTACACATGAAAATAAATTAAAAACTAAGGGTTATAAATAAAAGACAATAAATAATTATTATTGATTTTAAAAAAAATCATTTGAAGCAATTTGCATTTTGGAGGTAAAATTCATTAATTAAATTTAAAAAAAAATGTTTGACACATTATTGAAAATGACCAGAGCTTGCAGTTAATTTTTCATGCTAAAAAGGCTATTATCTAAACCTATTATAATTCAGTTATCAATAAATTTACTAAAAGAGTGAGAAATCGATTTTATTTTTAAAAATGTAATGTTTTTCATAACCACTTAAAAGTTAAATAGACAATGTCTCAAAATTACAGTATTGAATTAAGTGTGTCTTACCAGAAGAGCAACAATATAAAGTTTAAAAATTCACAATTCATATAACTGTTATTTTAATATATAAAAAAATACTTCATACAAAAATTGTTTATATTTCAGAAATACATTTCCTATAATAATACAATAATGTTATACTTAAAAGAATTTTTTTAACCAACAAAACTTATTCAATTTTACACCAAATATTTTTAAATCATACAAGAAGGATAAAAATTTAATTCATCTGTTCTTTCATAAATAATCACATAGAAAAAGCAATGTTTGAAATTTACTTGCCACGATAGATTTGTCAATAATGTTTTCCTCAAAATAATATGCACTAATTATAATATAATGATGCTACTATATTTCACATTGAGAAATATTTATTAAACATGACAGAAAAATGAAGCAAGCAAATTACTGAATGTGCAAAAAGTAATGCGAAAAGAAAACATTTTTTATACACTTAGATCATTTTAAATTAAATCTTTGTTCAGTAATATTTGCAAAAACTAACTTTGATATAAAACAATGGTCAATAGTTTATCTATATATTGACAATTAATAATTATAATAGACAATTAATAACCCTATTAGAATTTAACTTTTTAACTAATGGTTTTCAATCCAATGAAATATAAAGAAATAAATGAGATTATTGAAAAAAAAGGGGAAGTGATGTAGATATTTATGTTGCTTATAAATAATTATAATAAAACGTCATAATTTTTTTTAAAATGTAGATAAAAGAAAGCATTTTGATGCAGAAAATAATGGCGAGATCATACTTACAAAGCAGTCTATTTTATTAGAAAATTTGTTACTCTAATTTTTAAATTACTGATAATGTTCTTCTATTAATAACCCTATTGTAAAGTCATTTGGAGCGGTATATTCAAATCAACAAATAAATGCCAGTAGATAGAAATTGTCAATATATTCCCGCCATCGCCAAGTTGTCGCTTGCTCATATATATTTTACCGATCCGATATAGGCAGTAATGTACAATAATTATTTTCATTCCATATGGATATGAGGATCCGGATCTTCAGGATGAACGATTATACCCAAATATTATATGAACGTCACCGTTTTGCATTATCTAGTACTTGACTGCTATTGGTATCCAAATCAAAAATCTGATAACTTTGGAAGGAGAGAAAAAAACAAAAACAAATATGAATCCAGAGGATTGGCTAAAACTTAACAGCAAGGAAAGTAGCAATAATTCTTGTATATATTATCGTCCTTTTCTCCCAACTCCAACTTTTGGCATCAAAAAAAGTTGTAAAATTTTCATGGTGTTTTTTTCTTTTTATATGAGTAGTTTTGAGGAATATATTTTGATAAACCGAAATAGCAAAAATCAGTATATATAATTGTTCACCGATGCCTATTCCGCTGTTTTGGAATCTACCAAAATGCGGATATGGTACTTTTTATGTCTGAGAATAACGAATAATTATTAGTGACGGAATCGCAAACTTCATGCTTTTTTTTACATTTTTTAATACTGGATTGCAGGGGAAAATCAGTCAAATGAGTTTGCAATTTATGTGAACTTATATTTCATCCCAGTTATAGAAATAGACCAGTAGAGCTGTTATACACCAGACAGTGTTATAACAGCTCTAATAAGTATACATATAAAGGGCTTGATAAATGATAGGCAACGAAATTTGCAATCGGTAGGAATGTTGTTAGAATGCGATCCCATGACGCAATTCATTATATTTTCTTTATTTACAAGACGGAAATTGTTTCAATGATTTTTTGAATGAATCAAATAAGCTTTTTTATTTTTATAATCCAGCTTTTTGTAGTCTTACATATCCAATCTTTTTTTAAGAACAGACACACAAAAACCTATTGATGAATAGTCAATTCGCAGTCGGAGACTCGTATAAAGTCATTGTTATGAACATTGGGGTAATACATTCTGTATTATCGAGTTTAGACGGAGTGTCAATAAAAGAATACTATACAGGGTGTCCCAAAAAATGTATACACACTTTAAATAATTGTAAATTTGGGGTTTATTATAATTCGAATAATTTTCAACATGTAAAAGATTCTTCATATATCATTCTATTGTCTTATTATCGCATGTTCTCAAACTGATGTCCGTTCTGCTCTAGACACTGCTGACAACGCGAAGCGATGGAATAGCACCCATGATGGAAAAAATTCCCTTGGAATATTCGTACATTCATTTTCAATGGTGCCCTCAATTGAACAACTGTTGCAGGTTTATGGACGTCCTGAACAGTTCCATCAGCTTCAAACTTATCTCTAATTCGAGTGATGGTAACTCGTGTAGGTGGTTCTTTGTTAAACTCCCTCTTAAATTGTCTTTGCACTTCTACTGCATTTTCATACTTCTAGTAGCATCTTAGAATAAATTTCCTTTCTTCAAATTCAAGTCTGTCTGCCATCACTCGGTTCAATGGGTTCAGTCCGTAAAGAAAGAAAAAATAACTTAGTTATCAGCTGCTAAAATGTGTATACATTTTTTTGGGATACCCTGTATATTATGCATTATCGAAGGTTGTAATATACTGGATATGTTAGATACAGATATTCTATATTATATATAGAGAGTATTATATGATCGGAACTTAGAATAAATTTAATATTAGCAGGCGGATGGCCAAATCATTTACAAGTTTTTTTAAGTGCCTGTTTACCCCAATATTACTTTTTATTCCTTAATAAATAAATTAAAATTTTAAAATATGAGCTTTGATTTTACATTTAATAATTTCATTTGACATATAACGGTATAGTTAGACCAAAATGCTTTATTCTCTGGCCATTTGGTGCTTTCTATTGATTTTTAAACACCTTCAAAAAATTTCTTATCCAAGACTATATTTACGATTATGACCCCCTCCCCTATTCTTTGAAAATGTTAATCTGTATAGGCCTGTAATTGCATGTAAATTTGAAACACATCTATTTGTAATCACAACCATCATGTCTAGTACGCGTAAATTTGATTCGTTCATCATGCAAGATTGTTAATGAAAAATTTTTTATGGTTTGAGCAGATATAATCAATTTTAACAATTCTCTCCTCTAAACTTCCATTGAAAAGTTCTTCCTACCAAACGAGATTTCGAATCTTCAACAGCTTTGTTATAATTGGACAGAATCTTTCAACAACTTCTTTGGCACCTGCAACCAGTAACGATTGTTTGCATTAGATGATGGATTTCATCATCTTTGTGCATCCGCTCAAATTTACTCCAAAAGATCAACCATTCCTCAATGTCTCCACCAAACTGCCTGAATTCTAATCTAGGCATAGTAGATTTTATTTGTCTTCAATTGTTTATATGAAAAGAAAAATTGTGGGAGGGAAATGACTGAATATAAACTTAAGGGTTTCTTACTCATGATCCTGTTTCCATTTTTGAAGTGGTAATTCTTTTTAAAGATATTTTATATTTTGTGCTTGTAATTGCCGCATGGTGATATCATTCAATAATTCTTGTGTAAATTTGTGACAAGCATCCAAAAATTCTTGTTTGAATACATATATAAATTATATATGTGTTCTTTTAAAATTTTGGCAAATGTGTGCATCATATGATGTGTTTTTCTTATTATATTTTAAGTCTGGTAAAATTACGTATATCTATTCTAATTAGATATTTTTCTTTAAATTTTGTAATTTTTGAAAGAAACCGACATTCTGCGGTTTCTGAAAGTGTTGACCAAAGTCTTTGACACTTCTTTCCCATGAAATTTACAGTTTTATTAACGCGAATATGTGATTATATATTCTCCTCTGACTTACGAGGCAGAAAGGCGTGGTTCTTTTGATAGAGGTTAGCTTCGTAAGGTGGACGTCCTATCCAGTTAAATTGTCCAGTGATGAGCTTATAGTAAGATAAGACCAAAAATGTTACAACGCAAATGTTAGACCAAATGTTCATGGACTCATTTTAGATCGTTTGTTGCCCTGTAAGGGAGTTACAAAAGTGGGGAGCACGCCTAATAACCAGTCGAATTAATTCCCTCTTTAAGGTATTGATATCTCCAATAAGTATTCCCCGAGCACTTTGTGCTGTTGCTTAATAACGATTTGCTGTTTGCACGTGTGCTCTTGACTTTCGTACTTCGTGTACGTTTCTGCTACATTTTGCAATCTGTACATTCGAGCTTTTTACCGGGCTTCTTGGACGTTTCAATGTACACAGATCTGAAGGATTTTCCTTAAAAGTATTACAATTAAGATCTCAAAAGTAACTACGGTGGAAAATATTTGGAACAAAATTATTTTTTAACAAAGGCAAATGAACAACTAACAACGCTTTCTTAGTAGTTAACCATCACTTTTATTTTCACCAAAATTAACAAATAAATACCTACAAGAATACAACGATACATAAAAATACTGTGTGAGTCTTAAATGCATCACCAACAAGAATATATAAATATATAAACATTCTGCGAAAAAATACAGAATTATTATTAAAAGTCACTTTAAATCTGCATTGCAGATTTCCTTTCTTTCTTTTTGCTTTATATTACGGTTTGATATTGATAATAATATAAAAAAAATGAAACATGCAAAAGTATCAAACATATATCCTTAACAATCATAAAACTAAAGTTTTTAACAATTGTTTTGACAAAAGTCTATAACAATAGGTACATACAAAAATATCAACACTAATTTACAGTTTTTTTAGTTTTGTGAATGTTATTATGCCTCACTAAATGAGCTTTTTGAGAAAATGCTTTACCACACACAAAACACTCGAAAGGTTTCACTTGTGAATGACATAGGAGATGCCTATTCAACGTTGATTTCCTAGAAAAAGTTTTGTTACAAATCTCACAAGCAAATGAATCTTTATATATGTGACCACGACTGTGACATTTTAATAAATCTGAACGACAAAACGAAGCACCGCACACATCACACTTGAAAGGTTTTTCACTCGAATGAGTTAGAGAATGAGCTTTCAAACGAATTTGCCGAATGAAAGCTTTACCACAAATATCACATTTGAAAGGCCTCTCATTTAAATGATCCCGATAATGGAACTTTAATGAAGATTTGTAAGCAAATAATTTGTGGCATAAATCACATTCGAAAGTCTTCTCTTTTGGAGGATTGACCTTGGATTTGCCGTCATCAATTTTGTTTTCGATATGCCTAGCAGTGTGGTTCTTAAGGCACCACATAGTAGTAAATCCCTTTTGACATACATTACACACATATGGTCTTTCATTTGTGTGAATACGATGATGTCTATTTAACGAACTTCTGTTTGCAAAAGATTTGTTACATTTGGTGCATGTGAAAGGTTTCTCACCAGTATGGGTGAGAAAATGCGACTGCAAACTAGCTAAAGTAGAAAAGCCTTTGTTGCACATATGGCACACACAATTTTTTTCTTTTGTGTGAACAAGAAAGTGTTTCGTTAAATTACTCTTCCAGTTAAATGCTTTTCCACACACTTCACATACGTACGGCTTCTCACCTGTATGGATAAATTTATGACGAACTAAATTTCGTTTTTTTGCAAATACTAATCCGCAAATATCACATGCAAGATCCATTTTGTTTTAAGAGGGAATGCTAATAAAACATCAGATCCAAAATTATTATCATTCAACTAAAATAATTCTAATAAGTTGTCTTAATCTTTCACACGAGGGATGCCTTAGGTTTAAGACGATGATGTAAATAAGTCCTCTTGTTTTCCATCTTCAGTCCTGAAATAGTCGTTGCTTCTTTTCATCGAATGGATTGTTCCATTTAATTGGTTGTACGTTCCTTTCTGAAAGGAACAGATGATTTTAGATTAAAATTTCATCACATACAAGGTTCATGTTAAGCTGATAGATATGGAAAATAATCACTTAAAGTATAAGTTCATCAAAATAAACTTGACTAGATTTAACTAATTAATAAAAGTTAATTAGTTAAATTTTATAGGCAATTGAGTTTCTGCGTTAAACCATGCATAAGTACACGAAAGCCAAATAAAGAATTTGGTCCAAAATCTGATACAGCCCCATAATTTTAGTGTGAAAGCTATACACTAAATTTCACCCATCTAGACTTTTGCGTTTTTGAGTTAGCGTGCTTTTAAATATACACATAGCTTAAAGTCATGATTTTTTTCAGTTACTTTATTTATGTCTTTTTAATTGATATCTCAAAAGGCCTGAAATTCTGCTATACGCTTCCCCACTTTTAGTGTGTGATTGGGGACAGCGGGGGTAAGAAAATTGTATCATTGCAATCTGAGCGCAGGCTAGTCACCGGGATATTTAAATTGGAAAAAACTTTGGCTAACATTTTATTACTTTAATCACTTCAGTTAAGGGTTAGTATCATAGTCCCCAGTTTTTTCCTACTGAGAGGTGAACTTTGTTTAATAGATGGAAAGAGAGTGAAGCGAGACATGAATTTTACTTTTTATTAAATTATTCAAAAACAGCACATTTAATACAAAAAAAATAGAAAGGAAAGTTATACAGTATAAAAATCTGTGTAAAATTAATACCAGCATTATATATTTTGATACAGAAGTTTTTGTACTAATTCTTATTAAAATTTCACTGTTTTAAAAAAAATGTATTTTTAGTATAAGATGACCCATATATTAAAAGAAGTAATCTAATTAAAGATTGTATGCAAAAATATTTGTTTTTATATTCATATACTTTAGCTGGTTAATTAGTATCAGATACTAGAGGGGTGGAAAATTTGGATACGATGTTCCTGCTAGCTACGATTGTATCCTATTTTATTGATCACGGTTCAAAATGATGGTACATGCCAAAACAGAGTCTAAACAAGAGTTTAACCAAACTACCCTAAATAATACCAGGCAAATTTACTAAATTTGTTTTCTTAACTTGATTTTTTAAAAAAAGGGAAGGAAGCGAAAATGCGTGACGTTCCCACACATGACATTTTGCATTCACAGAGTATTATAATTATTATTACTATTATAAAGCATCATAAATTTATAAAAAACTTCAGAAAAATGACATAAAACATAATATAATATCGAATATAAGAAAGCATATGACATGGTCCTTTTGATTTCCAACACTTTAGGGTATCCAGCATGAAATGATATCAGTAACTATCCATCGTATGATCATAATGGAAAATTCTCTGTCATTTGGGAAGAAATTGGTGAGAGGATGTCCTTTGGGATGATATCAAAGAAGATATTAATAGATCATTAAAACACCACCTCCTCCATGTACCTGGCAATTGAAGTGATATATGAATCCATTACTCTTGGTTGATATCATTGGCTATAAAATGATCCATCTTAAAAAAATGTGTTACCAGAAGAGAAGAAACAGATGGTGAATGAAATATCCTTAAATCGCTTAGCATATTAAAATAAGCTAATTTGATATCTTCTGATGCTTATTATAAGAGCATAACCATAAAATAATAAAACTACATAACTAAATTTTCGGAATTAGTGAAGTCTAAAACATAAAAACTTTTCAAAATTTCGAAATAGAATTTTCTGACTATAGAAATATTTTCTTTTCTTATTCTACATATATTAGACCGTAAAAACTATCTGCAAGTGGAGCTTATTAATCAAAGTCATGCTAAGTATAAAAATGAATACTTTTGGGTTGGCCGATCGCAAGTGAAAAATCACCAAATATTTTAAACAAGCGCCAATCTGCATGCAAACCATAGCTTCGTTTTTCTGACGCATGTCTGAATTAGTTGGCTACCGATTACTTAAAAATCTATTAATTTTAACCTTAAGTTAAAGCGGCAGTAAGTTTCTCTCCCAGCTCTTTAAACTTCTAGTTTGAAGAATTTGTGAACTGTTTTAACTCTAAATATAACTGTAATTTATTTTAACATGAACATTTGTAACATTAATTCTACCACTGCTGTTTAAACAGAGGGAAGCAAAAAATTTCTTATACATTTTCAACAATCTTTGGCAACTAATAGTGTGTCTTTGAATGGATAAACTAAGAAATTTTTTTATTAAACTAATCTGCAATTTCCAAAAATAAGTCAAATATATTGTGTATCACAATTTATATGATTTACACTTTTTTTTTTTTATCTTTCACTTTTAGTTACTTCATATTTAAATTTAGAGATAACAGCATTTAATTTTAGTTTCCTGAATATTAGATAATTTTTGACTGAGTGACTTAGTGGTGCATCATTTTCACATTCTGGTCTTTACAGTTCATTAATTTTTACATATAGAAAATCAATTATAGTTTATATCTTCAATTCAATTTTTCTTTGTTTTTACTCACTTGTTTGATTTGCATTTGCATTATAATGGATCATCAAAAAATGAAACATATTATTATTCATAGGCAGATTTGCATAAGATGTATAGCTCATAATAATAACAGATCATAGATTAAGTATTATATCTTAATTTATATACATTTCATGATTTACACTTGCTCTATTATTTTAAAGTTTATTTAGTAATATTTGAGTACAATAAACTATTCTAATATACACACAAATAATTTAATATATATATTTTTAATATTTCAGTATTTTTATTGGCAGATAAATTGAACAAATCAGATTTCTTCTCTTTCCTAAATTTCAAATTGAAAAATTTGATACTATTTTCTTAAAATCCTTCATAACTTATGGCCTTTTATTTATAACTAGCTGCTTCATTAGAGATATTGGTTATATTTAATTTCAGTTCAATTGTATAGACATAGCTTTATGTTCATGATTCCATCAAATTATCAGACATTAGAGCCATGTTATTTTATTAGTCTTACATATTTTCTGCAAAATTATATACTTGAACTTTCAAATGACATCATAGCACTATTAAACAAGACAGTTGCACTATTAAAATTGTTCAGCTCATCTTTTTCAGTTTCTTGTGGTACAGGAAATTAACTGTGTATACTACACAGTTATTAAAAATAATCATTCTTCCTTAGATTTCAATAATGAAAGAAAATCATACGATAAAATTGTTGATGAAACAAAGAAAGTGGTTTGAATTTCAGAGCAATAATATAATCTACCATTGAATTAAAGAAGAAAAACACTTTTTTAAAAACTCCAACAATAAGAAAAATTTTACGATTATCAAATTGATATCATTAAAAAGTTATCTTTTTGAATTTTGAAATAACACAAAAACCATTTATGTGCAATATTTTAGAATTATTATGAAAAAACCTCAACATTCAGTTTAATTTTTAATTAATTAAAAATTATAACAAAAATTTTTATAAATTATATGTGGCGCACATTTCTATCTTCCAAGGTATATTTGTGTCAAATTTGGTAGCTGTAGACCAAACAGTCAGACCTGTAGAGCACCAACACACAGACATTCTTCTTTATTATAGAAAAAATACTTATAGGATGTAGTTACATCTCTTCAAAATTAATACAGAAAATCCTTGATCTAATAGACATTGGATGAATGAATTTAAGATAAAATAAACAGAAATTCAATATTGTTTTTCAAATTTTTCTAATATTCTCTTAATATGCATTTGTATGGAATTTTTTTATTATTATTACTATATTACAGTTAATAAATATATTATATAATGCAGTATTTTCATAATATTCTATTTTAAATATTATTCATAATACAATACACGACTCACCAATCTTTGATTTTATAAACACCTTGTACTCCTGTTAGACTATTTTATTGAAAGTTTATAGGGATTAAATAGAGTTTATGCATTGAATATAGTAAATTCCATGATAAAGGACGTATGGTAGAAATAATTGAAAATTAGAACTCTAAATATTGTTCTGAATTTTGTTTATTATGCCTATTTAAAATAAACTTTCTTTAAAATTATACAAAGAAGACAACTCGATTAAAATTACATGATCAGCCTAGTTGCTAAACGAATAAATTTGTACAAAATATAAACTGTAAGAATTATAATATGTGAAGATAATATTTACACTTTGTCAAAAACAATTAGTCAGGTTACTGGCTACTGCATTATGGCATCTTAGTTATTACAATATTTATTAACAAATGTCCCTTGATATATAAATATGGAAATCACACATGATGATAAGTTAAAAGTGTTGAAATAATTATATTGAACAAAATCTATTGCTTAAATTTACTACTATAAATAATAGTTTATACAAATCCACAATAATCATATTAAAATTAGAGAAATATTTTAAATCTTTTTAAATGGTTCCCAATTCAATAAAATGCATATAGATAAGTGATAAGTAATAAATATAAATAAAATGACAAATTTTGAAAAAATTAATTAAACACTTCCACAAAATTTTAAAAAAAAATTAAAGCAGTAGAAAGCATTTTGTAGAAGCAAGTAACAAGAACATACCTGCATGATATAAGGAATTTTTTGAACAGATTTAACTTAAATATTGGGATTAGATTTTTCTGGTGATATTTTTGTTGATAGGCAGACTGTCCACCAGATTACTTGAATGGAGCGAACATGAAATGTATAACAACGACTGTTAACCCCAGCTAACGCTAGATATGCGTATTACAGGTAATCATCGCATGGCTCTTATGATTCTTTACCTTTCATGATACGATATAAACCTAACATATATTATTCGTTCATTCAGCAACATTAGAGTATCCGGATTCACAAAATTAACGAAAACAGAACATGCTTATTGTATATAATCAGTAGAACTATGAGGAGTTAAATTGTTACATTCGATTAAAACTAGATGAAAAAAAGAAGTAAGAAAATGTAGGAATGAAAAAAAGAAAAAAGAAAAATCAGATTTCAAAGAGGACATGTGGTGTGGCAGAAAATTTCTAGTCTGCTTTCCTTGAGCTTCCTAGTGTTTACATTTTATTGCATTCTGAACATATCTGGCAATTCTTCGGCCGTATTCACCAACCGTTGTTAAACATCGGCTGATGATTAAACGCTGTTCAGCAGTCAAATCGGTATTCACCACACCAAACCCGTTGTCAATTTCCCCCTGTTTTCCCCCATTTTTTGATTCATGGACTTCCGATGATCACATTTGATCAACGGTTTTCCGCATGCGCAGTTCTCAAGAAGGACAACTGTTACATTAGTTTTCAAACAAACATGGAGGATTTAGATACATTGGAACTATTGCAGTTGATATCAGATAGGAGGTGAATAATTTACACTGACAGAGTTTCTGATTTGGATTTGTTAGATGAATGTGATTTTGTTTCCAATGCATTTTATCTTTGAGAAGGAGAAATTAAGCATCAATATTTTACGAAACAGTGCTGTAACTACTGAAGAGAAATTGTGTATTGCCTTACGTTTTTTTGCTTCAGGAAGTCATCAACAAATAATTGGTGATTTCAATCAAACTATCCAGTCATCATGTTGCCGGGCTATAAATGAAGTATCTAGATGTATAGCTGAAATGAGGCCAAGATTCATTTACCTACCAAATAATGAATCTGAGCGACTTGGGGTATGTTTACATTTATCCCTTTTACATCGTTCATATGGGAATCCCTTTTTATTGTTATTATATCCGAGTTGATTTTTGATTATTATTTTCTGGAATTAAAATTAGAATCTGTCATTTGTATAATTCCGTGAACATTCAAATTTTTGAAGCAAAGGAATTATAATTAAAAGAATTTTCTAAACTTATTAATACCTTTTAGAAAACTCATCAAGTTTAGTACGATTATACTGTTTTTTGTCAATACTGTTTTACAGTTTTTTGTTCCTTAAAATACTTCTATTAAAAACATTTTATTGCATATTTTCTATCTGGTTAATCTAATGACTTGCTAATAAAATAAGTTATTTCATATCTATACATATTCATATCATTTGTGTAGTCTTATAGTTTTTTTAATTATATTATTATGGCGATATAAGTTATTAAAAATTGATAATGTATGTATGTAATATTTTTTCAAATCATTTTTAATTAACTTTTAATATTACTTTTATAACTAGAATTCATCTGTAACAGTTTTTGCATTTGTTTTGCTATAAGAAAATTTTCCCATTCTTTACATAGACAGTGTACATGTTAATCAATTTTAACCTTGCTCCTTTTATTTTTCAATTTTGTAAATCTGTAAAAATGTAATAAAGAATTCAAGTATTAAAGATTATTTGCAATATAAACTTAACATTTTAATTATGCTTTATTCCATATTGAAAAATCTTATTCTTCTACCCCTACCATTATACCACTGTATATCAAAGATTACGGCAGATTTTTGTATGAATAAAGCAAGAAGGGTTTTTGAGAAACAACCACCTAAATAATAAATATGTTTTCGTTGAACAAATAATATTTTAAGATTAGGAAAAAAAAATATTCTTTCTGTAGAATATTTTCCAAAGTTATCTGCAATCACTTACAAATATTTTAGAATGCACATTTCTAGTGATTGAGAATAGAATACCTTATGTCTTTTTTTTATATATATAAAAAAGTTTTAAAAAGTACTGTATAAATGAATTCTAAATTTAGTTACAAAAAATGGAATTTTTGTCTTATATCAAATATTATAATATTTAAAAAATTTAATATTATAATCAAATAAATTATAATATTTGTGTTTATACTATCAATTTTTAAGTATGTCATGTAAGTATTATTGTTAAATTAGCAATTTTTTTCATTAGTTATTTATAATATAATTAATTCTTATTTCACATTTCTCAGATTAAAGACTTGCAAAGATATGGAAGAAATAAGGAACAGCCTTTTCCTCCCGAAAAAAAAAAAAAAAAAGAAAGAAAGAAAGAAAAGCAACAAACAAAAAAAATCTTTTTCATCTGTCTGGTGATGGTTATACAGGATTGCTTTTTGTATTTTTGAAACTTTCCTGTATGACTCATTTCCATGATTGTACACTGTTTTCACATGGGTATATAAGTTTTTTTTTTTTTTTTAGTAAATTGATTTTTTATGTTATTATTTATTTTATAGAAAAAGAATTATTGCAGTTTTTATTATGATTAATAATTAGAAATTTAAAGAAATTACTTTTGTTACTTATAAATTGTGTGATATAATAATGTGCTTAGTTACTCAATATAGCTAATCTCTTTTACAATATCAGTTTACTTCAGCTTTAATCTTCAACAATGTGTATAAAATTAACATTTTTTAAAGAAATCAAATTTTGACCTTTGTTATCTGCTGAAAATGATTACCAATTTTTATTAATGTTTTCCTTCTCATTACATAACAAATTTTAACATTATTTCTAATGTATTCTCTACCTGATTATTTTTTGAATTTATCTGTATAGAAATGACTAAATAATTCCTTATTCCCATCTTTGAAAATCAAATGTATTTTTAATTTGATGTTGTTCTTTTTATGATTTATAGAAAATGACATGCATGTATGACTCATATCAGTGTAGTTATTTTTTAGTGGTTTTATGTGCTCATTATCTTATTACAATATGTATATGTATTAGAGAAATAAAAAGACACATATAGAAGAATTTTGTATTAAGAATCAGCATTAATGTTGCACCTCTATTGACACTTTCTTGTAATTCTTGTAGAAGAATTTTGAATCAATAATCAGCATGAATGTTATATTTTAAAGTACCTTTAATGGAACTTTGTTTTAATGCTTGTAGAAGCTGTAACTTCTCTGTCAGAATTTTCTTTTGTAATTCATATATGTTACTTTTCGAGTCAAATTTGAATAAAATAGATTTTTGTATACAGAAGTCCTTTTTTAATTTTGCATATTTTAAGACATTCTGAGAAGTGTGTGAAAAACAAAGAAAATAGATTAATTGTGATTTGAAAATTTTGGAATTTGAAAAACAAGTATAGATAATAACTTATCCGAGTTAATTCAAATTTCTACAAATTATGATGCAAATATAAAATTTTAAAAAAGAGGTTTTTATTTTAAAAATTCAACTTAATTTAACTGACAGTTTAATGTAACCTATTAGAATAATATTTAAGATGATTTCAAGAAAAAAAATTTTGTGAAAAATTCTTTTACTTTTTTGAAACATTTCAATTTGGATCATCTTTCATCAAATTTAAATATAGAAAGAGATTCCTTGTTTAAATACACAAGATCCTGAGTTGAAAAATTTGACAATTAAACAAAGGAAATTATGCTGACTTAACAGTATTTAGTTAGATGTTGTGCTCATAGGTTTATGATTTCAGGAAGTAATGATTGTCATGAAGATATGAATAATTAAAAACATCGTTGGAAATTAATATAATAAAGTGACAGATATTATTCAAGTATGAGTAGAAACTAAATGTTAAAATATCAAAAAATTAATAACTTTTTGGTACAAAATCCTGGGAATAAAAAAAAAAAAAAAAAAAAAAAAAAAAAGGCAAAAACTTGTTGAAACAAATGGAATTTCACATTTACTTGAAAGAATTAAAATATCATTACTAGTTTCTGACAGGCTAATCAAGTTAAACTGTGTTGCTTTTTGATTAAGTTTGAATCATCAAGCAGAAAGTGTTAAAAAATTTATTGTTGGTTGTTGATGTTTTTCCACTCAATTTATTTGTACAAAAGTGAGTGGTGAGTGCTTATGATGTGCAAATTAATCATTTCTTTTATTCAAGGATAGCAATTCTAAAATAAGTATGGTTGTCATCAATATTTATATTATTTTTATGCAGATTTGTAATGGCAAGATTGTGAAGTACATGTTGTCAAACTGACAATTAACTCATTCAAATTTAAAGAGTTGTTAAATTCATTGTTTATAAAAAGTTTCAGATATGAGATACAAATGAGCTAATTCACTTCCACAATAATAAAATATTATAAAAAATTATTGCATGAATATTTATTTTGGCAAAAAAGGCTCTTGTTTTTCATAAGAATTCTTCAATATTCATATACAATTTTCACTGACTTTTGTTTATAATTTGAATTTTCTGATTTGCAGCATATATTCTGAATGTATATATTCTTCTTATATGTATATATTCTGACATTTATAACAATAAATTTATATCTTTTTTAACAAAATATATGTAAAAATTTAATATTCTGATAGTTAATAAAAGAAAATTTTTCCATATTTGCTTTTCGATGGAAATAAAAGCATACCACAGAATAAGTATTTTTTACTTTTATTCCGCTTTGAGGGAAAAAAATTATCTCAAACACTACTGAATATGTAGACAGCTAATACATATTTAAATATTGACACCAAAAACAATCTTAGTATTTTTTTTTAAATATAATATATTGTGGAAGTTTAAAACCTATTTGTTTAAAAATAAATGCTGAAAGTCTAATAACAATCTTAAAGAGAAGTTTGTAATATATGCTATAAACTTCATGCAAACAATTATATGGGATTGCCAGAGATATCATTGCAATTTAAATAACCTTTGGAAATTGAAATATTTTGTGTAAATGAAAATTATTTACTAATATGAAAGTCATAATACTTGTAAGCAAGATTTTATACACTACATTTTCTCCTCTTTTATTATATTAAAAATACAGGATACTACAATTTTTGTTAAATTCATTGTTTAGAAGAAACTTCAATGAACTCCTCACTTGCGAAATCAGTTTGCAGCAGTTTGTTATTTCTATCGTTTATGTATATACTCTATAATTATATAAAAAAATGTTTAAATATTTCCATAAGTAAATGAACTAATTTAAGGTTAATATGCATTTTTTTCAAAAATTTAATTCAGATAGACCTTTTGTAAAAGTTTAATTCATTGGAAAACTATTCAAAGCACAGCTAATATGCATATTCTCAATTCAAAAGAGAGCAAATGCTCAAATGTTTTATTACATAATAATAGAGTGGAAATTTAAAATATACTTGGTTAATAATGTATAGTCAGAGAAACAATCCTACGAAAAGCTATAATATCATGTAAGCAAATCGGTGAGATTATCACTAGGCAATATCACCTTCGTTTTCTCGTTTGATCCTTGTACACATCTGGGAAAGAAACAAAATAACAACAAAAACACGAAACAGCGCCACCCATCAGCTGATAATCATGTGATATATATAGACCAATGAAGATCCATTTCCGGTTGAAAATGGCAGAAAAAGCTGAATGTCGTAACCTTGATGCTTAGTCGTGAAATTACCGTTCGTGAATACCAATGATCATTGGTTGATGATTTATCGTTGATCATGGGTTGAACGATCCGATGTTTAGCAACCGGTTTGGTGAATACGGCCGCTTGTCTTCTTTCCTGGAGCTTCTTTGAATTTACAATTTATAGCATTACGGCCGTATTCACCAAACCGGTTGTTAAACAATGGATCGTTCAATCATTGGTATACACAAATGTTAGTTTTACGCTCAGCATCCAGCCAACAGGTGCCGCTGATGTAGCCAGCTTTTCCTGCGGTTTCGTCCCGGTAGTGGATCTTCATTGGCCGAAGTATGTCACATGATTATCACCTGAAATTTGGCGCCTCAAAATATTATTGTTATTATTATATGCTTGTTATTTTTATCATTCATCGATTCTGTTTACAAGAAATCAAATTTCCATTTACAATTAATTAATTACACTAATGTCTAGTGACAATCTCATAGAAATGCTTGTATGATATCAACTCGGCTTTTTTTTGGGAATGTTTCTCTGACTTGATTTATGTAGCAGGTAGGCTGTAAAATTTCGCAGCATTTTGTTTTTTATATTAATATCAAAAGTTTTCTAAAGAAATTAAATTTTTATCTGATAATTTAATTTTTGAAAGAAATGTATTTTATTAATTTAAAGTAATCTATGCCCTTTGTTTGAGAAAATCCAAATAAGAAGTCGCAACTGTAAAAAATATAATTTAAAATCAGCCAAAACTGTGTATGAAAATGGGAGAATTTTTATGAAAACCAATATCTATTTAAACAAAGCAAATAATGTAATGTCAATTTTAAATAATATTATACTGCTGTACTTTACTGTGCAAGAGATGAGAGTTTATTAGTATCATACTAAAACTTCTGTGAAATTTTGAAATTTGTTTGAATGAGTAAAAGTTGTTAACTTGAAAATACATAGTTCTGATAAATTTGAATAAGAGTGATATTAACTATGGTTATTTTAGAGTTGATATCTTTATATCAAATATATGCATGATTCATGAATAGTAAACAACCAGATCTTTTAGAAAATGCTGTACAAAGAAAAAAAAAAGATTAATTTTTATTTCATGAAACTTAATTTTCCTAATACCAATATAAAAATTTCTATATAAGGCCTTTTTTTCACTTGACTCCTTGTTGAAGGTATTTGTTGTTTTGGATTGAAAGGAATAAAAATGTACTCCATTATAACTAAGCAATGAGTTAGGATAATTATTGTAAAACTAAACAGAAAATGAGATATATTGTGATTGCTTGAAACATTTCTATAACAAATTTCTTTATTCAATCTTTAATATATGAATGCAAAATAACATAGTTATTATATATATATATATATATATATATATATATATATATATATATATATATATATATATATATATATATATATATATATATATATATATTAAACTTCCTATAACATAGCTGTTAACATTAAAACCTTCTGTTTCATAGCATTATCAAAACAGTGATATTTCATATTATAGTCTGTGTAATTTCTGTAGGCGTTTCAAGGGTACTCGTTTTCCCTACTCTTCATTCTTTCTCTTTCTCCGTTGCCATGGTTTCAACGAAGGGTTTTTTTTCCCCCACGCCAGTACGTTTTGGGAGTACCTTACCTTCGGAATACCTTAACAGTTCTAAAAAAAAAAAAAAAAAAAAAAAAAAAAAAAGAATGACAGTGTCATCTGCCTCAGCGTTGTGAAACAGATAACCAGTAACGAGGTATAAAATGTGATCTTGAACCGCCTACAGAAAATACACAGACTATAGTTCATTCGCAAGATCTATGTTTTTCATGAATTTATAATAAATTTTACATCTTCCAAACTATTAAGTAAACTGATTCTGTTGGTTTTATCAACAAATTCCTAGAATATTTAGAAAATATTTTAGTTTAAAATGTTTTGTGCACTTAACAATGCAATAGAAACTTGCATTTAAAATATCGAGGGAAAAGAAAACTTGTTTGTAAATTAAACCAACTTTAATGACAGTAAATTATTTTGACGAAAACTATCTCAAAATTTTTCTCTTGTCAGTATTCTAATATCATTTTCATTTATTTCTGTCAAATCAAGACATTTTATTTCATATGACTTTGCACAAATAAAACAATTATACTGTCGTGTACTCGCCTATGATACACGATAATAACAATAAACTATAACATTTATTTCTACGACAAGACAAGTTATTCTATATACATATTAAATTTAAATGACTGCATTTCCGAAAGAAAATAGTTCAGAATCTTTTCAGCTTCTGATTACAACGTTTTTCAGTTTTTCAAGTTTTTAATTCCAAGTTTTTAAATTCCAATACAGAGCTGAGTTAGTACTCGCTTCGTCAAAGATCGCGGATTCACGCGATACTCCCACTTTTTTGGTTTTTCTTTTCAGGAAAACTCAAAATGTTCTATAGTCCAAACAGCTCACAGGTCCAGTCGTTTGGGAACTTGAATCTTACGACCGAAACGGGTTTTCATGGTATTTAGATTTGGTAGAGAAGTTTTGTCCGATTCTGGTAGCTTCTCAAGATGTTCAACAAATTGCTATTGTACTGCTTCTTCTTTCTCATCTTCAATTTCAGATGCTATCTTCTCTAGTAGATTCTGTTCTGAAAGCATTTGACCTCAAGTGCGAAGAGATGCTGTTCAGGTCTAGAGATGCATAATCCACGATTTTTTGAATAACAAATAATATTGCTATTGTTATTTTTAAATATGCGTTCCAAATATCTGTTATTTCAATCATATTATTAATTAAAAATTATTACTTAATATTAAATATAAAATTTATTAATTGTAATTAATACCTAATTTACTAATTTAATTAACGTGTGATTGAATTAATTTATCTGTTTCAGCTTACTTCTTAAATTTTATTTTTTTTCTCAAAACTATTTATTTAATTTATTTATTAGAGTGAACCATTTTCTGGAAAAGATGAGTTAAAAATATATGTCATTTCTTTAAAATGTTTACTTTAGTCCTATATTCTACCAATAGATGGCGCCAGCAGTAAACAGAGTACATGTAATCAAAGTCAATCATGTCACGAGCAATAAAAAATGATCTGTATGGAATAGTGCATCATCAAATACGAATATCGGTGACTTCGCACTTTCCGGTGAAATTACCGCTGCGATAAATTTTTGTGATATGCAATTCAATGATACGATACGATAATTCCAATAACCGGTCCGTTCACTTTTCATCCAATCACAGATTTCTTTCGAGAGCTTCCATTGGACAGATCGTATCGTCACCGCTCCGGCAAATTTCAGTGATATCGTATCGATTGTTAGTTTCTATCGTGATCCAAAACTTGTAATCGAAATATCATCAGTAAGATCGTATGAAGGATTTGAATCACACCCCTCTTTGAAAAGTATTGATCACTTGTATTTGTGACTTTTTGATATTGGTTACGTAATAACCGCTCTGAAAATATTCGTCATCCCTATTCAGGTCTCAGAAATTCGCCGTTCTTCGTTTTTACGTTCACAAGGCGAATTGAGCCGTCCTTACCAGGGAATATTTCTGCTATTTTCCCCTTCGTAATTCAGGCATGCTCTGCATAGAACTTTCTTCAGAAGGTCTTTTACTAGGGCAATAAGGCGCTCCCACCATTCTCCCCACCATGGAGCTGATGGTGGTATAAATTTCCAAATGATTTCCTTCTTTTTCCCTTCTTCTACTACTTGTTGCCAGTTAATACAATGAAATGGTCTACTTGTTTCAACAAAGTTTGTTCCATGATCCGAGTATATTACTGAAGATCGTCCACGTCGTGCAATAAAACGCCTCAACGCTAGTATGAAATTTTCCGTTGACAGCGAGGAAAGAAGTTCAAGGTGGATCGTTAAGTTCTTTAAAAGCGAGACTCTAACTCGAGACTGAACAAAGCTAACAAACACTTCATCACGAAACTCTACTCTTAGGAAAATACAAGTGGCATACGCTTTAGCACTTGCATCACAAAAGACATGAAGACTGACGATTTCTTCTTCACCTTGACTCAGTTTCATCCACCGAGGTATTTTGACCTCTGAAAGATTCTTTATACCCTTCAGCCAGTTCCAAAATCGTTTCGATAGACCTTCTGGTAGGGCATCATCCCATTTAAGTCCAAGATTCCAGGATTCTTGAAGCATAAACTTTGGAATGAGGGTTACGGGAGAAGATATACTCTGAGCCAAAGAAAGCAGACCTTTTTAAGTAAGAACCAGGTTTTCATCTTTCGGACAGTTTATGATGCAAGACAGAGTATCTTGTTTTAGGTTCCGGTTTAGGCCCAATAAGGGTGCAATTTTGTGTTTGTCGGGTTGATCGATAATTTGAAGTGAAGCATTTGATTGCCAGACTCGTAGATTGAATTTTCCTAAAAACACCAATGCTTGCGATTCAACTATAAATTTATCTGCTTCATCTATATTCTTCAAACTGCAAACACAATTATCCACATAAAATGAGTTCTTCAAAATTTCCGCAGTATTCAAGAATTCTTCAGGGGCTTTTTCCAGATGGTAATTCAAAGTTACCGCTAAAAGTAATGGACTGCAGGTGACACCAAACACAACTCTACGATGTCTGTAGATTTTCATTCCCTTGTCTTTGGTTTTCGATAAAAATCGCAGATAATCCTTGTCCCTCTCTCTGATTCCGATCTGAAGAAATGCCTGCTCAATGTCTGATGTTATTCCAACAGGAAATTTCCAGAAACGATTCAGAAGGGAAGGAACAAGTTCAATTAAATTAGGACCGCTTTCTAAGCAGGCATTCAATGTGGGTATACCCTTTATATGTGCGGATGTATCGAAAACTAGCCTCACTTTCGTAGTAATGCTGTTCTCTTTAAATACAGGCCTGTGCGGGAGATAGTATACATTTAACTCTTTTTTATGTTCGATTTCTTCAATGACACCGTCAGCAATCCATTTTTTGAAGAGATCTGCATATACTCCAACCTTCTGGGATTCTACAAGTTTTTTATAAACAGAAGAATGTCGTTTCTCGGCCATTTGTCTGTTGTCAGGGAGCCGTGATGATTCTAGCACCCAAGGTAAGGCGACTTCGTACCTCCCTTCCTCATTAATCGTCAGAATGTTTCGAAAATAATCTAAAGTACCTTGATACATTTCAGTCTTCTTCAGCAGGATCAATAATTCCAATGGCTTCTAACTTCCATAAGTTACTTATATTACAATCTTTTATAAGTAAGTTTGTCACTGTCATGCTTATAGAGTCTGAACTGCTTGGTGCTCTTCCCATAAGTGTCCAGCCAAGCAAAGTATCAATTGCAGTTAATCCACAAGTTAAATTGCGGATTTTTCGAGTCATCCATTTTCCTGCTATGTCAGTACCAATAAATAAATGGATTGTGGATGAAGAACAAGATGGTAACCATTCTTGATCCGTTAGATTAATTCTATTATCCTCTAGTTCCTTTGACCAGAATCAGTTGGTATCTGACAAATTTCGGCACATATTTTCTCTTGATCAAATGCGTTAAAAGGGCAATGATAATTTCTTTTTAAATCACTTACAAAAATCTTGTATTCTGAATGTTTCTGAGGATTTTGCACTTCTCCAAACAAAGTATGAATAAGAGTTGTTTCTTTTAATGCAAGATACTTCATTTTCTTAGCAGCTTCTTTCGTAATATAAGATTTCTGACTTCCAGTGTCTTTGAGGGCCCTTACAGCATAATCCTGTGTTTCTCCCCAAAGAACCACGAACAGGGTTTGTAGAAACACTTGTAGAACAAGTGGGATTGGCCAATGTATTGAACTGTCCAAAATTGGTTGAATTGTCCACTGCTTCTTGAGAGTTAGAAGACTCAACCGTCTTTCTATCAGGGCATATCACAGCATGATGCCTTTGACCACAGCTCCCACAATTCACTTGGACCCTGCATAGCTTTGACACATGACCGTTACTTAGACATCTGAAACAGCAACCTCTTTTTTTCAATCGTTTCATTTTCTCATTTAAATTCAAATTTCGAAAAACATGACATTCTTTGGATTCATGATTATTCTTGTCACAAAATACACACTTCAAAACAGATTTTTGGTTTCCTGTAAAAAGTCCCGCAGCTGTCGGCAAGTCTCTTTTAATCTTGATATTTTTGTTATTTTCTTTCAAAGAGAAGCCTTGCATGGCAAGAGCTATCCTGTCCTCATTTTCAACTTCGTTCTTCAAAAATTTCATCAAACTTTCCAATCGAGATTCTTTAGCATCATCTTTTCCATCCAACTCTCAATCATTTCTCCTCCAGGCTCTTAAAATTTCTTCACTTAAACAAGATTCAACCAGGGGGAGTAACATGACCGCATACTTCGATGTGGTAACTCCAAGAGTTTCTAATGATCTCAGCTGGGTTTCAAGACGGTCATAAACAGTTGATAATCTAACATGTTTCTCTTTAAAATTAAACGCGAGTGTCAATTTTAACAATTCTCTAACGTAATATTGAACCAACAAATCATCTCTGCCGAATCTAGATTTCAGACAATCAATCGCTTTGCAATAATTTCCGGAGGTAGGAGAAAAACTTTCAACTAATTCCCTCGCTCTGGAATTCGGGAGAGTTGCTTGGACTAAGTATTGAAACTTGTCGGTTTCGTCGATATCGTTGTCTTCATCTATTTTTTGGAATTGTCCCCCAAACGGCAGCCAATCTTTAATTTCCCCGCCAAATTTCTTCAGTTCCAAACGAGGCAGCTTGAATTTCCGCTTTTCACGCCCAACTGAAGATAATGTATCAGCGTTAACAGCGGGATTAGTTTTTCGATCTACTAATAAACTCATCTTTTTAAAATTGAGTGAATACTCGTCTGCTGAACGAGATTCCTTTTCAATATCGTCTTCCTTTATGTCTCTAGACATCAATAAAAGATTCAAAATATCTTCATTTAATTGCAAAAGTTCATTATTTTTCTCGCCAAGCAACTGGAAGGTTGCCAAACAATCTAAATCTTCTGCAATGTTTACTTCCATTTTCGCTGACTCATCTATACTCTGTTCCACCTTAACTTGGCAGTAGTGTATATTCTAGGCATGCCGAATCACAATCGTTGTCAGGGGAACTGGGTTACTTTAAAGTACTAGAAAGTACTAGTAAAGTTACTAGAAATGCGATCGCTGGCGAAACTTTATCTCACAAATTTTTCACCAAATTGTAAATATTTATTAATTTTATTATATTAGCATTTTAAATCAGAGAATTAATTTTTCCTTTTTTTTTCATTATTTTGTTCAATATTATTGATACATTATTTTAATAAATCATTAAAGTTATTTCATTTCGTTCCATCGTTTTTCAACATTCTGTAAAGCGTAGTTCGGCTAATGTTTTTCGAAAAGATATCTGTATCATCGTTCACATCTTTTAAAATTTTATCTAATGTTGGGATCTCATTTCTATGGAAAAATGAATGGATTTTTCGTCAAATACAGGATAACGTAAAATCCTCGTATTTTACAAGACTTGAATGTTTACCTACTGTGCCTGGTCGCTTCTTTCCAGGGGTACTTAAAGGACTGAATGCCTTTATTTCTTTTTTCAAAGGAAAAACTGTTCATTTCGTTCACCTGTACGATGCGAAACTTTATCGACGATTTCATTGATAAAATCTTAAGAATTTTCTTCTCAAAGTCAAGAATAAACATTTAATATGTTTCTGCGTGCTACACTTTTTGTTGGTTTCACTTGTCTTGAAGGTACTTATAGCGTAGTCGGTGATAATACTTTTTCAGACATTTTAGAAGTGAATAGAAATGACGAATTGAATAAATATTCAACAATCAAAACTAATAACTACTAATGTGATTAACAGTATCAAAAATATCAGCTGGTAAAAAAGCGAGAATAAAAAAGTACGAGTAATGATAATAACGGTTGCGAAGCGAATGAGGCAAAGTTGGCGGAAACGTACAAGAAAAGCGCGCCAAATATTTGACCTTAAAGACCGGTTCTAGCAAAAGTGGAATTCATTATGTCATTCTTTTGGTTTTATTCGTTCGCTTTATTTACAAAATACTTAACAGATAAGCACTTCTAACTTGAGAAAAATTTTAAATACATACTGATAAAAAAAGGATTTCTGTAATTTATGATATTATTTAATAAATTTCTGCATATTTTAGCTATTTTAAAGTCAAAATTGATAGGGAACTCTTGAAGCTCTCCCAATGCGGAGCATCACATTTTCTGCCTTTTACAATACTGCCAAGTTAGGGTGAAATAGAGTATAATATGTTATGGTTTGCATGCTTTCCTTAATGGTAAGTTCAATATTTGACTGAAAAAAGACAAACCTTATGCCAAATTTGCATATTTTTGAGAGCAAATGTGGCTGCACTCATTACTTGATAGAATTTGTCCATGTGTGTTTTGCATACACAGTATGACTTGATAAATATCAATATTGTTTTGATAATTATACATTTTATAATATTATTATGTATACTTGAGTTTTTTTATATGGTTCCCTGAAAATTTTGATACCTGTACATTTTTAAAATGTTCATTCATTTCCTGCTGAAAATTTCTTAAAGAATATGCTTCTTCAAATTCTCATATTTTGTTCTTTATAAACACTAAGTTATAAAGCATTGATTCTAAATTGTTAAATAGGTTATTTTATTTTTACTGATACAATTTGTTATACTGAATACTGATTTGTGCATTTGTTTAGTTGTACTTTAAATTAAAATTATTTTTAAGAAAATTTTTGGTTTGTTGTATAAAAATTCTGAAGAATATGATTGACTTTTTTTGACACTCACTTAATATTTGTCAGTCTAAAATAAATATAATATAAGGAAACAAAAAAAAATATATTTTTTTCACTTAAAATAGATTAGTGCAGTCTTTAATAAAAAAAAAAAAATCTCTAGATGAGGATGTTAAATGTGAGCTGTATGAAAGTACACAATGATAAAGTTTCTAATTTTTACTTCCCATGTATTTTAAATATAATATTTCTTTTGAAAATCACATATCTGGTTTCATTTATTTAAGTTTGAATTCATTTATATATATGCAGTAACAAAACTTATAATCTGCTTATTTGCATCCTATTAATTAGTATTATTGGAATAATTACACTTATGAAGGTATAGTTTAAATCTAAAGCTTTATATTAAGATTATATATATATATATATATATATATATATATATATATTTGCCCGAAGGAGGATGTAGATAATAGAGAGACTGTATTGATGGAAGCTTTTAAGGAATTGAAGGCTTTATTCTTAATATATAAGGAAGGCTTTATAAGGAATATTTTATCAGGAATAAGTCTTTATTATTAATATATAAGGATGAAGATAATAGAGAGACTGTATTGATGGAAGCTTTTAAGGAATTGAAGGCTTTATTCGTAATATATAAGGAAGGCTTTATAAGGAATATTTTATCAGGAATAAGTCTTTATTATTAATATATAAGGATGAAGATAATAGAGAGACTGTATTGATGGAAGCTTTTAAGGAATTGAAGGCTTTATTATTAATATATAAGGAAGGCTTTATAAGGAATATTTTATCAGGAATAAGTCTTTATTATTAATATATAAGGATGAAGATAATAGAGAGACTGTATTGATGGAAGCTTTTAAGGAATTGAAGGCTTTATTCGTAATATATAAGGAAGGCTTTATAAGGAATATTTTATCAGGAATAAGTCTTTATTATTAATATATAAGGATGAAGATAATAGAGAGACTGTATTGATGGAAGCTTTTAAGGAATTGAAGGCTTTATTCGTAATATATAAGGAAGGCTTTATAAGGAATATTTTATCAGGAATAAGTCTTTATTATTAATATATAAGGATGAAGATAATAGAGAGACTGTATTGATGGAAGCTTTTAAGGAATTGAAGGCTTTATTATTAATATATAAGGAAGGCTTTATAAGGAATATTTTATCAGAAATAAGTCTTTATTAAGATTCAGCGATTAATGTTCATCTATGTTACTATATATTCTTTTAACATTACCTTTGAAATTTTGAGGCTGCTGGCAATCATGTATGCTGTTAATGCTCTAGATGTTAGCACATTAAGAAATATTTAATTTTGTTTCTCTGAAATATAAAATTACATATCTAAATATTAAATTATTATGCAGTTTTAGTTCATCTTAAGCAATTACAGAAAAAGTTGTAAAAACAAGGAATAATCCTGCTCCTGTGTTATGAAGTATAGAGAAAGTTTTGTAATCATCAACGAATTTTAATCCAAATAATCCTGTGGATTAAAATCCAAATAATCCTGTGGATTAAAATCCAAATTTTAATCGAAATAATTCTGTGGATTAAAATCCACATTTTAATCCAACAAAATAATCCTGCTCCTGTGTTATGAAGTATAGAGAAAGTTTCGTAATCATCAACAAATTTTGATGAAGAGAATTTTATGAATCTTCATGGTTTAGACCTCCTCAAATTAAAAAAAAAGAACTCGAGTATACTGATTTTTGATATAACACAAGATCAAATATGCTGATAATAATACCAAAATATAATGGCATGGAAAAAAATCTTTATAAAACAGGATATAAATTTTATTTCTTTGACTTTGATATATAAAATAAGAAGTGAGCATTAATTCACTTAGATGTTATTCTAAAATTTTAACCAGGTCATCATGATCAATAGTGATATATATTTTAGATTAAGGATTCCTAACAATTTAAACGCTTTATTGCTTTTTTTTTTCATTTAAAAAATTTTTAAGTATGTCAAATATAATTTTTTAGGAAAAGAATCAGTGAATATAAATTGTTAACATGATATGAAATTAAAGTATAGAAACTGAATAAATACAAATTAATGAAGATGGTTATCTATTTAATAGCTCCATTAAAATATTGTAAAAAAATGATCTCCATTGAATTATTTTTGAGATAATACAGGCTGACTAATTAAATTATTTATGATAACGATAAGTTTTCTTGAAAAAGATGCTTAATTTTATAGATATTCTTATAACATTACCTTTGAAATTTTAAAGATGCTGGTAATCTTGTACGCTGGTCAATGTTATACATGTTAGTACATTAAGAAATATTTAATTTTTGCACTATAATGTATGTGGTTATAAAAAAAAACAATATTTAATTTTGTTTCTCTAAAATTTAAAAAAAATACTTATCACTTTATTCAATATTGTATAAAAATTATCTGCATTAAATTATTTTTAAAATAATGCAGGCTTACTAATTAAATTATTTTTGTTAATGAATTTTCTTTAAAAAGATGCTAAATTTTGAAAAAAATATGACAGTTTTTAAACTATTTTAAATGAGTTATAAAGAGAATAATTATGATCCTGATATGATATGAAATTCAGCAATAATTGTTTAAGAATATTTAGGATTTCTTTCACTTTGCTTATGTAAAAAAAAACATCTTTTTATTTCTGATTATAAAATATTAATAATTACTAGCATTATTGTCAAAATTTTGCAACTTAAAATTCTTAAGTAAAGAAATATATTTTCCACTGAAGCAATATTAAATTAACCTCTCAAAATGTATCAAAGATAATTCCGGATCATTGCTTTAAAAAAATCTTCGAAACTATGCTAAAAGTAATAAAAAAATTTTTAAAAACCACTATTTAAATTATAAAATTTTTGAAAAAAAATTTTTTTTTAATCAAAAAAGTGTGTTTTTTAAAAAAATTCTGGAATAATAGAAAATTTAAATATCAAATGCTGTATTTATTTGCTCAATAACTGTCTTGCTAATTTAGAATATACTTGTACCATTTTATTTCCCAATACACTTAAAATATCACTGAGCTTTATTTTCCTTTGTGGTACAATACACATAAGTTTATTATTCAAAAACCGATGACATTAAATCATATAACTACATAATCAACACAATTTCTAAATAATACATAATAAACGTATAATTTCTAATAAATATATAATTGAAAAATAGTTAATTTTGCTTTTATATTAAAATTTTCCACTCTTCATTGTGACTATCATTCCTAAGAAGGTTTGCTGTATTAATATTAAATGCTGAATTTGTTATGATTTTTTTAAACTTTTACTGTTTAAAAAAATGGTAAAACATAATATTAGAACCCAGTTTCTTGCTAAGAACGTCGTAATTTGCCAATCTTCATAAATGTCCACCAATTTGGATGGCAAACAGAAGTGGTTATTAGGGATGCAATAAAAAATTGCCACGATTATATTTGGCGAGAAATGGCCTTAGTATAATTCAACTTTAGTAACTGGATATTATTCTTAAATATAAGCCAAAATTTGATGTATATATATTATATATAACTGAGATATATGGAGACAATGGACTCTTAATACCTAATATGGCTGTCATAATGAGCGATATTTCGGTTAGATGCACTAAAGAGTCGTCTTACAATTGCAAACAAAGATACATTTAGTCTGATTATCCAACTTTTCAATCAGTTTGTAAAGATTAAGTGTTCATGTTTATATCATTGTAATGGCTTCAAGAGCAGTTTTCGGCTCCTCGCGCATCAGAAATTGCCACTCATCAGATTCGAGAACCGTCTCCAAATTATCTCTCAAAAAATTTATCGCATGCGTCTTCAGATCTTCATCGCTGTAAGTACCAGACAGAAATAAAATTTGGCAGACGTTCTCAACACTGAGTTTAGACATTAACAGATCACTACAGGCATCACCAAGTTCTGGCAATTCATACTTAACTGCTGCAGTGTATAATTCACACAGATGATCAGCATCGCATTCTGGAATAATTCCACTGTTCACGAACTTAACGAGACTCCTCACGACAGATATCTCGACGTCTGCTATGA
Source organism: Argiope bruennichi (assembly GCF_947563725.1). Classification (NCBI taxonomy): domain Eukaryota; kingdom Metazoa; phylum Arthropoda; class Arachnida; order Araneae; family Araneidae; genus Argiope; species Argiope bruennichi. The sequence goes on from NC_079160.1 coordinate 92,392,663, forward strand.
CAAGAGAATTCTCGTGCTTTTCTGGTTGTAAATTTTGAAGCATCTTTTTGAAAACTGGCGATTTTGCACTGAGGACGCTTTTATTGACCGCTTCACTTTCATATCCAACACAAAGATCTATCTTTTCTTTTGACGACGGCAAAGATAAATCTGCCAAGTCGGTCGCCAATCTTTTCAAGTAGTCTAAAGGTGTTGAGACTTCTCTCTCTGAAATTTGCTGTTGGTGAATCACGAGAGGGGAATCATCATATATGCGGCAAATGATTACCAATACATCATTTGGCAAACATTTTAGATCTTTTAATTCTTCAACATACTCGCTGATTACCACTGGATGTGTTTGAGCCTCTATTAAAGCTCTGGCGATCTCGTCTGGCATCTTAACATAATCGTAGTCCACTTTCTCATGCGTATAAGAGCCAGTTTTGCATAGGAGAATTTTTCCCTTGTTGTCACAAACTGTTACATGGCATGTCAGCGATCTTTTCTCAGCAGAATGCACGAAGAATGTAACCTGGAATGTTTTCGGGTCCATCTCGCAGTAGAGAAAGCACTCTGGGAAAGGGCTGAACTCATCGCTTTTCAAGACTAAATCCAATAAAGAAAAATTTTCTATCTCCCATTTAAATACGTAGGAGTTACTGCAAACGCGAGTCTTCACATATTTTCTCACTGGTCCTAATGAACATTTACTAGCCTTATACTCCGCCATTATAAAATCGACTTGTGTTTTGAATTATGAAATATATAAAGATGAGCTTATAAACATCAATCAACAATACACAGTGAAATATAAGATAAGAAAAAGCAGAGACAAGTGTTTCTTTTAAAGACATAATGCGACGATAAAGTTGTAATATTGATTATACACAATCGCAGGAAAAAGGAGTCGCAGCTAATTGATAACTATTACTTCCTTTTCCCATTGTTTTACTTAGATTATCAGTCATATTTATCAAATCTTTTGTTATCAAGATACTTTTCTAACAGCTTCGGAATAATAATGATTAATTCATCACATAGTTTGTTAAGTTTCGTTCTAAATGCACGTAATACAATACTTCATGTAATTAATTAAATATTGTAATTATTGTATTTCTAATTCCTTTATACACAAATTCCTTTACATTATATTTGATTTCTGCATTTCATCGAAATTAACTTTCAAATTTCGTTAGAAATGGTATTATATAATAGTAATTAAACATAATAAATAAGCTTCTTTTTTTTCATTTTTTGAGCTTAGATATTTATAATCTTAATTTAGATAATCAGTTTAAATATCATAAAAGTAAATGAAAATGCTTATTGATATTATTTTAAAGAACTGAATTGATTAAAATAACTTAAATTAACATTCCTTGATTCAGCATGGATATTTTTCGGTAAAGCGTTATTAAAATAATACATTTTTTTTTCCTTGAATTGCAACCTATAAATAATAATAATAAAAATAAGAAATAATAATTATAGGAAACTTTAAATGTAATTTTAATTCAGTTAAAATATAATTAATAATATTAATTTTTGTTCACAGTATGATTATACAGTATTCTCTCAGTATACAGTATTGTGTATACACAGGTTATGTATTTTTCACATTATGCTCAATAATTATGCATATATAGATTGAGTTTTTATATATTATTTTTAAGCCTTATAGTGCATTTGAATGAAAATACCATTGAAAAATATATACCCGACTTGCATTAGATCAGTCGAACACGAATTCGGCTATAAATTGAAGAAAAATCCTGTATTATTTAGTCTATTAACCCTTTATTTATCGAATTACTTTAACATCATTAATTAATTTTTGGTAAGAATAAATGCAAGTAGAAGAATTTTTTTAATTAATTAAAATAATTAAATTGATTAAAAAAGACTTTTAATGTTATTTTCCAGATGATATCTACTGCTTTTTATTGGAAAAACATTCTTCGTGTTCTTTTAAAGACTGTTCGAAAAAATATTCATATTATGTAGATATCAGCCAGATTGAAACTGTACTTTAAAATAGCATTGGTAAATAAATTGTTAATTTGCTAGTTATATATATAAAAAAATTACATAATTTTACACATTACTATATGCAGATAAATAACTCTATTACAAGACATTCATTAAATAATTTTCTAAATATCATTAAAACTAAACTTACATTTGATACATTTTTGAACTATACATTAAGTTTGCATAAATACACGTTGGAACGATATGTTAGATACTGTTTTACAGGTTGCTATTGGATTAAACCTGACTTTTTAAGTGTCTTGAAGCAGACTTTCACAATTTCAGCGGCTAATTTTGTCTGGTTAGCCACAAAAGATGACCAGGCATCCGCATCCACAATGGCTTCAAAATTGGCACTGATGAAGTTTATTAACTGGGATTTTAACTCTTTGTCGTTGCAATCATCAGCCCATGTAAATATCACACTCACATTGTCCACTGTAACTCTGAGCAATAAAAGTTTGGCGCAAATGCTCCGCAAGTCCATCGCTTCATACTTGTTTGCAGTAAAGTAAAGGTCGAGAAGGTCTTGCAAACTGAAGTTTTTTTCATTCACTTCCAAGTTCCCCGAGTATAAGAACTCCACCAAAGTTTTGAGCGACTTACTTGAAACATTAGTAATTTCTATGGAATTATGCTCATTTTCCTTCGTGTCGTGCTGAAACATTTTTTTGAAAACTGGAGATCTAGCAGAAAGGATGGATTTGTTCACTCGAATTTCATCACTCCCGGCGATCAATGTAACGTCAGTGTTCAGAGAGTTTTGGTACATACACTTCAAATCCGCTGATAGTTTTATCCAACTTTGACATACAAGTTTGTCACTAGGTTTGAAAGATCGTTTTTCTGAGACAGGTGGTATGGTTATTGTCATACGACAGTCAAGAATCAGTATATCCTTTGGAAGAGTGATCTGGTCATTAGTGATGTATTCTCCAATTGTTTTGCATGTGGCTTCATTAGAGTCAGAGAATGTAACTAACCAATTAGTTAACACCTTTCCTTTGTAATCGGTAGCTGATATGTTGAATTCCAATTTACTGGGGAAGACAGTTTCGTGGGACACGCCTTCAGTTTCAGTCGCAGAAGGTGCAATGGAAAAGGTATTATGGAAACCAGTAACAGGCAATGTCTTCTGTGTTGATTGTCCAGATTTAACGAAATACAAAGAGAATCCATTATCCTTTTTCACCAATTTCAATCTACACCATGCCGAACACAGGCGATAAATACCTGGGCTGAGCAGCTCCTTTACGTCTGGAAGACTTGAAAATTGATTTATGGTCCAAAGAAAATGCTTGGTATCCTTTGGGATTTTTGTCACAATGAAAAAGTCGATTTTATCAGAATCACTATACTGGTCTTCTTTTTTCTTATGCTCAGTTGGTTTTTGTTCAATGTCAATGTTCTTCTTCTCTCTGTCAATGTTGAATTCTTCTCTCATACAGTCATCTAATTCTTTTTTCTCGTGTCCAGGAAAAAACTCAACTCGGTCATGTTCACTAATTAATTCATTTGAAAAATCTTTTATCTTTTCTTGAGGCTCGATTGGTTGAGGCTCAAGTTCACACTTCCACTTTTCGCATCGACTGTCAAATCTAATTTCATTGTCCCATTCGTCAAAAGAGGATTTTCGACTCATAATTTAAGTTTCCTTTTCACTTTAGTGTAAAAATTATTTTTGTCTAAATGAAATTCAATGGAAATTATTCAATGAAGACTTAAATCAAACTTTAAATGGTAGAATCTGTAAAACTTGAATGAAACTCAGTCCAGATATTCTTTAGTATAAAATTTTTTGAATCCAAATTGTAGCGGAAAATACTTGCGACTGATGTATTACGAATAACTTATCTATCTCTTTCAAATTAAAGATTACTCTTTGATGTTTTTCTGAAAACTCTTCACAGGAAGAAGCGAATATGTGAGGGTAAATAGTGAAAAGAAATCGATTATCATTCAGTAAAACGATGTTCTAAACCTTTGAGCTTTAATATGAGCATATTTATGATAAGCAGTTTCAACAGCAAAGGTATTTTATCAATTATCTTTTTAAATGTTGATAAAGGTGAACTTTTCTATCTTGATACCGATCGATTTCGGAAACTATTAGTACAAAATTTTATATTATATGTAATTAAATTAGTCAGGTATAACACTAAACTAATTTCAAATTATTGCCTGCATTTATAGTAAAGTTTCTCACTACTGATGGTGGCATGTCTTGCGTCGCAATTTTCTGAAGTTTTATTGTACTAATTTTGGTGTTTGACACACTTTTAAAGAAAATAATAATAAAGCTTTTAATGTGCTGTGTCATCAATTTTAATGTATTAAAAACATAATAATATATGTCCAGGGAGGAGATTTTAAAATTATTGTCAATAATAAATAATTGAGTCAAGTATTTTATTTGTTTAATATCATTGAAAATGCCACAAACAACTTTTTATTTTCATCAGTTGGAAAACCGAAATATGAAGACTATTGAAGTGGAGTGACATCAAATTCCCATTTTCTTATTCTTTAATAAATAGCAGAATTTATCTATAGATTCTTGAATCATTATATATTAAGGATAATGTGAAAAAGGATAATGGATAATAATAATAATGGATATAGTACGGATACATGAAAAAGCACCAGGTTTCACTGTGATTTTGTTGAAAATGTTAGCTTCATATCAGAAATTGATATTGAGTTCTCTTACCATGTTCTTTTGCAATAAGACATTTGATTTTTAAAAAAAAATCCTAACTGTCACTTCAAATAATTTGCAGTAAAATACAGAAACCATCTTTAAAAAAGAATTCTTACAAAAGGATACATTCATACTCGCATTACGTTGTGATCAACGATGGAAAACATTTAAGGAACCTAATTTGAAAATAATAAATTCTGCAAGGAATACAGCCATTGAATCTTCGCTCTGGAAGAATGATTCATATGGGTTGCTACAGATTTAAAATCTTCAAAAGCAGGGTTTAAAAGCAAAGCAAGAAAACAATTTTGTTCTCACTTTATTATTGAAAGGAAAATAATTATCCCTTTCAATATTAAAGTGAGGACAAAAAATTGAAAGAATATTATTATTCCTTCACAGTTCAGTTTCCTTGGATGTAAATATTATGCAAATTGTGATCGTCCATTGCAGTTGATAGAATTTGGCATTTATTAAATTTATAATGAAGGAATATGAAATGTCATTACTTTCACCTCTTATTATAATTTACTGTAATAAGACTACCCTATTCAAATTATCACCTGGCAAGAAAAAGAGTTTTACAGATAGATCTGATGGATGCCAGATTAATGATTGTCGAGTTTGGCGATAAAATCGATTCCAGAAATCTAAGCAATAGATTCATTAGTACACGAGTTACTTTGAATTTTCTAGAACCTTCCTTATCTGGCAGGACTCTATAAAAAGCCAGTAATTATGTACTCGTCAGTTTGGTGTTGAGTCACTAGTGAGTCGATAATCAAATTTAATTTAAGCGATTAGTCATTTGAGAGTTGCAATCGTTCGAGTGGCGTGAATAGTCAAGTGAAGTCACTCTTCTGCTGAATTTGCTATTAATTTGCTGCTTGTAAATGCCTTTTACGTAAGTGTATGTGTACGCTTCGTCTGTGTTTTGTTGTCTATGTGTAAGTATTGAATAAAGTATTGAGTCTATTCGATTGTTTTACCTTACACTCAATGCACATGAATCTGATTTTCGAATTTTGAAATTTCTGTAACAATATGCTATTCCATCCAGAATTCGAGGCCATAATTTAAACCCTCTCTATAAAAAAATTCATGGTTGCCATGTAAATAATGTGTCAAAAGCCTTGTGCTAAGCTGTATTCCTCCATGTTAATTATATTTTATTTATTATAGAAAATAATTAAATGTTACCAAATATTTCAAAAACCAATTATTTCAAGCAAGATAAGACCAATATTATAGACATTGATAAAACGCATGCTGAATTGGCATGGATCAAATTTCGTCATGCTACAGGACATTATTGCAGTAAATGCAGTAATTTTGAAAAAAAAAATATTTGATGTAATAACTACTTGTCAATAATAAAGTCGACAGGATGATGATATTGTTTACTCTCATATCATCAAGATAAAAAATAAACGTAATAAAACTATCATTTTAATTTATTTACAAAATTGCATACAAAAATTAAAACAATGGATGACATGATATGTATATGTGAATGATCCAATTTTGAAGATTACATTGATTGTTGTTAATTAACCATGATAATTAATCGTTGCTTGTTGTTAATTAACCATGTTAATTAATCGTCAGTTGCTATATTCTTGTAGAGCGTCATGGTCTTGCCCAGACATCCAGATACCAGAATCGCCTCGTTTTGAGGATGGAATTGCACGGAAAGAACGGCATCTGTTAAAAAATATAGAATATAGAAAACTATATAAAAACTGTTCATTAATACATTAAAAGTCAAAAATACAAGGAACATAATTAGAATTCATTGAATTTTCCCTAGTTTGACTTTTTTATTAACATAATGATAAAGTATAATCTGTCACTCAAAATTGGTTTGTTTGCTGTCAGAATTAACAATTGAAATAATTTTTTTAAAATAGTTAAATAGCAACGATATAATTCGTATGCTCAGTGGTAAAGATGAATAATTTTTTTAAAGCCAGTAAAACATTTATTACAAAAACTAATTTCTAATGCATTATGTGCGAACTGTAATGCTTATTTTAAAGTTTATTGAAAAATTGTTTTATTTAAAGTTTATTATTATTCATTTTTAAAATTATTATCTTTGAATTTTTAAAATTTTTCATAATTGCATTTTATACTAATTTATCTTTTGCAATAACTTAAATATTAAATATAATAAAATATTTGCTGTGATTTTCTTTTTATGTATTTATTTGTTTTTAAAGCAAAATTTTGTGATAATTTGTCTGCAAATTAGAGAAGTTCCTCTATATATTACTATTTTAATAACGGCTACATAAAAAAAATTACACTAATATGACATTTCATGACATTTAAGATACAATAAATTGTTTCCGACTCGAGAGAAATCTACAAATCAATTCTACGAAGCAGCCGTTGATTGGCTGAAAATAATGAATTCCAAGTTTCATAATTCAGTCAGACTTGTTGAGATATTTTTGTTTAAATGTGTATTTTTTAAGAATGTAATCCAATGTTCCATTTTGCATAATGATGAAAAGGACCGAACGGACTATTCAAAAGTTTAAATTTCGCAATTTTTACACCAGTGCATTTAATCACTAGTGTAAAAACTTTTTAATAGCAGATATACTTTTAATTAACATTTAAAATATTTTACAATTGAAGATATATGACTAAAACGATTTAATAATCAGTTATGAATTTAGAAATCAGATTAGAGCAAACATTTTATACACAGCAATAAATTTCTAAACCAATTGTATTTCAGATCGAAATGCAAACATAATCTAATAACTAACAAAAAAGAATTAAAACAAGTACAAATGTCAGATTAGCATTAAGAATTTTAGAATAAATTGCACATAATAGATACAAGAAATATTTCAATTGTCCTATCTAAAACTATTCAATGTATCCTAACTCAAATATAAGTCTTTATTTAAGAGCCGTCTACCAATGTTCATAATGTTCTTTTGTTGTCTAGAGACTTTTTCTTATGTGTGCAAATAATGAATACCAGCATACCCGGAAGTACTTATGAGCATGAATACAGATAACCCAGAGTTATTTTTCTTTTCTTCCGTTCATCATTTTTTTTCCCTTTCATTGTGCATTTAGTGACACATTTCTTTTTTTTTTTTTTCTGTTCGTAGATCATCATGTGTTTCGGTCCGATTTTAATGATTAATTTTAAGTTGAATATTCGTAAGCATTATGTAGTTAGCTGATCGCGATTTTACAGATTTTTATACCAGATTTATATTTTTATTCACATTTCTTTTAATGCTGTATTATAGCAAAATTTAATGAGCTGAGGTCTGCTGATTCATAATATCCTCGCTTCAATTGAAAATTATTGCTAATATTTTCTTTCAACATTATTTTTATTTATTATTTGGGATGCATTTCCGCGGAAGCGTGGATTTCAGTGTTTTCGCAATCGAATTTTATCATCCTTAAGATCCTTGATTAATATATATATATATATATATATATATATATATATATATATATATATATATATATATATATATATATATATATATATATATATAAATCTGGTTTCTATTCTAATTAATTTTGATTTAGTCCATAAAGTCATTCTAAAATATTCTTATTTCCTGATCCGATTCCACTGTTTCTACTTTTTTTAATTCAAGAGAATCTATAAAATTCTTGAATCGGCTAAACGCCGACACATTCTCACGCTCCGCTTGAAGGGCTAGAAAAATGTCCAATAAGTACATTCTTTTTTATAAGATCCCTGTGTTTTCCTTACTTCTGATTAACATGCGTCAGAAATTCCTATCAGAATATTAATAATATATTAGCACTATGAAAAAAATATTTTCCCTATCAATATATCATGTTATATAAGACGAGGGATAATTTATTTAGCTCCCTTGCCGACTTTTGCTTTTGTGCCGCGCTGTGACGGACGTGTCTTTTTGTAAACTTCGCTTTTATTCCCTCCCGGAAGGCATGATTTATGTACAAGCAGAAGCGACGAGCACATCAACATAGAACGACACAAGAGCGAAAAGAGGAAAAGCTAATGAAATATTTATCCCCGTGATTTTACATTGGGAGATTTTGATAGGGATTTCTTTACATGTGTCGATTTAAGTAAGGGAATCTAGGAATTAATCTAGGCTAGACAATTTTTTATCCCTTCACACGGAGTGTGGGAATTTGTCGACTTCAGCAACTTTAGAAATTCGTGTGGAATTAATTAAACAAAAAAGGTGGAATGGAATCAGGAAATAAGAGAACATTTTAGAATTAAGTTTATATAGGCTGAATTAAGATAAAATTTTGGAAATTAATCAGAATTTAATTTAGATTTGAAAATATTGTTACACACAATTTTTTGCTGTATATATATATATATATATATATATATATATATATATATATATATATATATATATATATATATATATATATATATATATATATATATATATATATATATATATAAATTTCCCCTAGAAAGAATAAGAAAAAAATTACATGGAACTTCAAAAAATTGATGACAAACATCTCCTGTGTGAAAGAGAGAGTTCGATAGTGAGGTTCGGGAGAGACGTAAAACTAACTAACTGTGCGACCTTTTTCAGAAAAGGGGAGATAATTCGTAGATCAATACCACTGAAGTTCATGATAATAAAAATATCATCCTTTTACCTTCATGACCTTCCAGTACTTGAGCTATTTCTTCGCTTTTGGGATACCACAGATAAATACTTTGATCTTCGGATCCTGAAGCAATAAACTGAAACAGAAAGAAATGTTATTCCGAGATTAATCACAGCATATAATAAAACGCTTCTTTTAGCGGGACTCTTCAATCTATTTCCATTCTTGGTGCCCTTCTTGCAAAAAAGGAATCTCAAAGGCACTGTTTGCAAAACTCTAACAAGTATATTTTTGCAAAATAATTAATTTTAATATTAACATGGGGGAAATAAATAAAACCTTATAGATCTGTTAAAAATTTATTTAACAGATTTAAAAAAATATATTAATTAATCTCACAGATGAATGAATATGCTAATCATTCATATTCTTTCGAATCGCGTCATTAAATCGTAATATATATCCTCATTTCTTTTTGCTTCTGGATTTATTCCATATTGGCCAACCCCCAATTTACATAAAAAAGTATGCACGGTAAATAAATAAATGTAAATAGAAATATGTTCGTTCAGGATTCTGAGACTAGAACTTTTCGACGATTATACTTCGCTAAGGGGTGATATGTAAAACAACGCCTCTTAATTCCGTGAATAATTCGAGCTCATTTTATTGCTAAATAAATATCTACTTCTTTCATCTTTCCTCATACCCCTTTTTTGCCGAAATAAGCGCCTCTCAGAGCATGCGCTAAAAGTTTCCACATCCGAAAATGAACCGTAAATTATATTATCTCGTAGCTCCCCAATGAGGGTTCGAGACTCGTCTCTTTGGGAACCACTAGATTAGAGAATAACATAATTGATTTAACAAAGATTTAGGGTGGCAATTTATATGATTTTTAAAATTATTTTCTATTTTGTAATTTTGGGATAAAAAATTCTCATCTTCACTACCAGATGGCGTCATGAGTACGGGATCAAAATTTTATTTAGTCACCATTTAATAATTAATTGATTTAAGTTTTGTAAATACTATACTCATTGAGATTATAAAACTGAACATAATTTCTATCCTCTAATACATCAGAAAGCAAGTGAAAATTATATTGCAAAATACCATATTTGCAAACATGGCATAATCAAAATGAAATGAAACAGTTTTAAGAAGTGAAAATACTTAAGTGAATTAAATGGGAAATCCAAAACAATTCATTTCATAGAAACAAATGAAAACTAACATTCATGAAAAATGAAATTTGTTTTCAAATAAAAATATTTTCTACTTACAGAGTTTGCATGACTGATATGGCTAAAAACAGAATATGTCGCATTGAGATGCCCTTCATATTTTTTCACAACCTAAAAGGTTTTTAATAAAAATAAACCACATGCAAAAATAAATGCTTAAAAATAAAGCGCATCAATATGTCCAAAGGATAATTAACTTAACTCTTTTGACCCTAATGAACCTAATACGTTTCCGGAAATCATTTCCTATTTTGTAAATAAATTCTACTTTTATATGTGTTATTGTAGAAAGAACTGCTAAATTAATTATTGAATTATGGGACTTAAAACTTCAATCATGCAAATGTCTGGTTGAAAGGGTTAATCCTGACATAATGTATAACACTGCGTTTGACTGTTATTATCTTTCCTTTAGAAGAAGATGGAAGCTTAAGGGTGGAGCACACCCTTTTCCGAATATTTTCGAAATCAGTTATGGAAGCCTCGAATTCGCGGAATATTCTTTTTCCTCAGATTAAAATAATCAGCCGAAATTTATAAAATGGCTTCTAATTCATTTCTAATAATATTGGACCTACTTGTTTGCAAATTCTCAATGATTATTGCTTATGATAAAGTGACAACAATAAACTATGCATTTCAATCTTTTATGTAAAAAACGATGGCTATAGTGAAATACATAACTGTTTGGTTCGCAATGTGAGATTGTGTTTGTAATATTTTTTTAATATAATTACACTATTAATTCATAATTGATGTAATATTTGAAATCTTTATAAATTTAATTTAAAAACAAACAAATGGCACTAAATAAAATGCCTCCTTAAACAATGCATTTAAAGGTATTGAAAATTAATTTAAAAGCATGATAAAGTAAGAAAATACATTAGTACGAGTACATACCCTCCTTTTACTACAATCCCATAATTTGATTACACTGAAACAAAATGAATAAAAATCATAAATCCAAACTCGTTTTACATCAAAATATAAAATATTTAATAAAAAAAATATAAATTTGGATTAAGATTTAGATTTGTTTGAACTTTATGGCCGAAGTACCATGTAACTGCAAATTTGCTTATTTGGTCATATTGCAAATATGATCAAGTTTTTCGAATATTTGGGATCCTTCACTTTTGCATGTGCCTTTGTTTTATACTTTTCGTGAGAGGGTATCGAATGTTCTAGCACAAACACCAGAATTCAAACAATAATGGATATATCATCAAAATTTTCGAATAATCGGGATCGCTCATTTTTGTCGCCAAATGGTCGCCGGTACTGAGAGTCTTTGATTTTGACATCCATTCAACATCCGTTAAAGGCTATCTGTCAAATTACCTTCCTAAAAAATTATAACTATGGAACTGGCGATACGGAAAAGCTATATTACAGGTGCACAGTTTTCTGTGATAATTATCTATAACTAGAAAGAAGTTAGTGTTAAAAATGATTTGTTTTGATGATCTTGATTTTCGTTGAAGCAAACTGATCCAAAAGGGAGACAAAAAAAAATATCCAAGGTTACAGAATATATGATATTAAAGGGAAACTGAACTTTCACCTTTCCTATTTTCCGAATCATCTGAAAAAGCTGGGACAAAAGCAATCTAGATACCAAGAAATTCTTCGTGAATTTAAAGACGTTCATTGTAAATCAGCATACACATCTGCGAAAAATAAACAAGAAAGAAAACAACATTCTTTTAAGCGACTAAGGACGAGAAATGGATTGAATACTACATTTTGGTGTGCAAATAGTCCTGGTTCTGACGTCATAAACTATTTCAAACTACATTTAAACCAAATATTAATAAGCTGTAGGTTATGCTCACAAAATCATGGACTTAACTATGATTGTGATGTTAAGCTCACTTTGAGATTAAATCTCTTGAAATTCCATATAAGGATTTGTAACGTCTGAGAGAACTGGCGACAAAACATTAGAGCATAAATGCCAATTTTTAAAGCCAAATATGGCTGTGGAGGGGATTGAAAGTAAGGCCATGTTCCAAGAACTATTTACACTTACTAAATCAGTGATCTCAGATAAGAATAAAATACACATTGTTATAAATAATCCTAATGCTACAGAAAATCTCCAAAAATGCATAAATGTGTTGCACTGTGAAAAATATAACATTCTCAATAATAAATAACGATTATTTTACATGAAAACACGAATACACAGGTAATAAACATAGACAAAGCGTAATCAAGAATTTGCATTAAGCAACAACACACAAGCACAAACCTTTAATAAACAACCATAATAACAACTGTAATACACAACCGTAACCGGAGAGTAAATGCGCAAGAGAGAGACTTCGCTTAATTACTCACATTTCTCTACTCGTCTACTATTCTCAATTATTCAATACTGATTGACATCAGCTCTGTCTCTTGACTTTTTATAAATTCTGTGACAGGACAAATAAACTTCTAAAAAAGATATCGTACTCTTAAAATTGCTAAATTCCAGCTTTGTCTAGAAAATGCTAAAATTCCAGCATTGTCTGGAACTTTCGTTGTTGTCCCCAATATAGCTAACTGATCGCCAAGGTCGAAGATCACTGACTCGGCATCCATTCAATAGACGTATGCCCGTAAAAGTATATCTCTTCTAAAGGATTTACTACATAAGGAAACACTACTATAAATTCATAACAACATAAAGTCAGGCACTACTTGCTTTTACTATGTTACTTCAGCAGATTTTGATTAGTTTCTACAGAAAATTAAGAGCATTTGCAAGAAATCTCAGGGCTCAATAAAAAATTCAAAACTTTTTTAATATAAAATTTTTACTTACGAATCATGTGTAGATACTGTTACACGTTTTCCACTGCCTATAAATTTTGCATAGGAAACAGCGTCACTTTCAACTAAATAACAAATAAAATAATCTGTAATTATGACTTTGCTTTTAAAATTACAGTAACATTAAAATTATTTTAACGTAATGTCTAAAACATTCACTTCTATGTGACAGAAATGCTTACATCCTAACACAACTATGCAAGTAAGGGAATTTTAATATTACGATAGTTCAGAAGTTCTAATTAGTATATTATTAAAACCGGTAAAATAATTTTATTAATGTACTCTAAAGGAGAATTTTTCTGTTTTGATTAACTTTTACATCTTAGTTTTTAAATTACAATATTATTATAAATGTTAGGGAAGAAATAATTGAAATCAACTTTTTTCTCAGGTTCACGATCAAATAATTTATTAAATCGATTAATTAATGGTTACGTTTTGAAATTAACAAATAATATGTTTCCATCAGGAACTACCAAAGATTGGTCAGATTGTGGCCAGTTGAAATATTTCTATTGAAATTGTACAATTTCAGCGGGAGAACTGTAGAGCTACATTAAATTATAATCTTCCCTCATTAACTCTCTTTAATTGTATACCATTTGAAATCTTTATATATTAACTCTTTAACAGGTTTGAACGTAGAATGTCGTTCTAACTAATCTCTCCTGTTACTGCTTGAACGTAGAACGTGGGATGAAACTGGTATGGTATGATCGTGAAAAAACAGCATAAATGTTAGCAAAAAAAGCACAAAACAGCTACTTTACACAATTGGTCAGATTGTGGCCAGTTGAAATATTTCTATTGAAATTGTACAATTTCAGCGGGAGAACTGTAGAGCTACATTAAATTATAATCTTCCCTCATTAACTCTCTTTAATTGTATACCATTTGAAATCTTTATATATTAACTCTTTAACAGGTTTGAACGTAGAATGTCGTTCTAACTAATCTCTCCTGTTACTGCTTGAACGTAGAACGTGGGATGAAACTGGTATGGTATGATCGTGAAAAAACAGCATAAATGTTAGCAAAAAAAGCACAAAACAGCTACTTTACACAATTGGTCAGATTGTGGCCAGTTGAAATATTTCTATTGAAATTGTACAATTTCAGCGGGAGAACTGTAGAGCTACATTAAATTATAATCTTCCCTCATTAACTCTCTTTAATTGTATACCATTTGAAATCTTTATATATTAACTCTTTAACAGGTTTGAACGTAGAATGTCGTTCTAACTAATTTCTCCTGTTACTGCTTGAACGTAGAACGTGGGATGAAACTGGTATGGTATGATCGTGAAAAAACGGCATAAATGTTAGCAAAAAAAGCACAAAACAGCTACTTTACACAATTGGTCAGATTGTGGCCAGTTGAAATATTTCTATTGAAATTGTACAATTTCAGCGGGAGAACTGTAGAGATACTTTAAATTATAATCTCCCCTCATTAACTCTCTTTAATTGTATACCATTTGAAATCTTTATATATTAACTCTTTAACAGGTTTGAACGTAGAATGTCGTCCTAACTAATCTCTCCTGTTACTGCTTGAACGTAGAACGTGGGATGAAACTGGTACGGTATAATCGTGAAAAAACAGCATAAATGTTAGCAAAAAAAAAAAAAAAAATGATGGAATGATGTAAATGCACTAATGGTATAGTGCGAAATAATTAAGAATGAGGTAAAATAATTATTTCCAGTTAATGAACTTCGCCTTGAAATAATTCATCAGAGCTGATAGAAATGGAGAACGAAAGTTTTGGTAGGTTAAATAAATACTTGAGGTAATTAAGGGATAGTTATGAACACAATATAATGAAAAAAATACAGAGATTAAGAACAGTTAAAAACATCTAAAAACAGAAAGGGAAGCCAAAAACTTACCAAAAAAATCAACGAGTTTTGTCGTTCTAAACTCATGGAAAGCACTGAAATAAAATAAAATAAAATAAATATTTTTATAATAGAGGTAATTCAGATTATAGTGAATATTTTTTCTCTTTCGTTTTGATATTATTCATATTCATTTCCATTGAACGGTGCATTGTAGTAAGGAATTGAGTTTTTTCCCTTATCAAATAGATTTAATATATCTTCAATCATTAACTACAAATGACATAGATTTTATCGTTAACTTACATTTGCACAGAATTTAATCATTAATTACATTTTGGGCTTTGCCTTTAATTTATTTTGGGCAGGGGAAAAAAATTTAAATCGTAAAAAAAGGAGGGAAAAAAAACCCATTTGTATTGCAGAAATAATAAAATTATTTTTTTAATAATAAAAAAAACGGTGATAAACAAATATTAAAAGAAATTCAATCCATGTTGATTTCAACAGACTGCTTGGAACAACAACTCGTTTAAGAGAAATAATAATATGAGTGATAATATGATTTGAAAACATGTTGTCATTCGGTATCATTCAGAAAAATGAGGAAATCAAAAAAAATTTCGAATGTCAGAAAATAATAATAATGACTTAATATCGCTTACCCTATTGGAAAAAGATTTCATTTAATAAATAATTTTGAAACATAATGAGAAAAATTGGAGAATCATAAGCTTCGAACGCCTTAAAATAATAATATTGACCCACAAAGAAATACAATTTCTTTTAAATAAATAGTATGAAATGATATTTTCTTTAGCTTAATGCATTTTTTAACTCGAACTGGATTTTGAAACTGGAAGGAAAGAAAATTAGAAAGAAAGATTTCGCGAAATCTGTGCAAAAGTAGGACACAATTATTTTTTATTTTAATAAATATATTCTCTTAATTGTTGTTAAACAAATTGTTCGTTTTTAAAGCATTTATTTTTTTATGTTTTAATAAAGAGGTGCAAAACCTAAATAGAGAAGTTTGAACATACATGTTATTGCACTATGCATTATTTTAATTAATTTTATTTTTTCAGATTTGCAAATTAAGTTTTATAGAGAAGAAAGATTTCAAAGAAACAGGAAATATGAGAAAGTAATATTCCTTCTATCATAATATTAATAATGTTTTGATAAAAGTGACTTACCATGTGTGATCCATACTGCTGGTTAACATTGTATTGTTTCTCTGGCTGAAGTCAACCTGTCATTAAACAGCAGAACGATCAGTATTTAGATTGAAAAATTCATAAAAGTAAATTATTAAACAATAAGTTCATATAATGCGATTCATTTCGCTGAGATTTTTTTTAAAATTATAGTCAAAAACACTCACTGAAATTTCATGAGACTGTGAGCTAATTCTTCAGTTTATTTTATTATTCTCTTAAATTTTTTATTATGTATAATACTTTAAAGTAGTGATAATGATATTCTTACTAATATGTTACATTCCTCGTTACGTTTCCCCTTTGAAACCCGTTCGAATAATCAAAGATTCTTATCATTCAACTTCGAATAATTGGAATTTTATTTGCTAAAAGAGTGTATTCACAATATTACTTAATGTATATGCTATTATATATTTATGATGCATTTTTCGATTCTTTGCCTCACAGTTTTGATGCTTTATCGACTAATAGAATATTCGCATAATTGGGCTTCGGATTTCAGAAGTTCTATACTATAAAAAATGTATTCATTGATGTTGCTCGAATTGAATCATATAGCATATTTCGGATTCACTTTCTTACTCTTCTGTATCATAGTTTTGCAATCTTGTCGAATAATTGGAGATTCGCATAATTGGGTTTTGGATAATTGGAATTCTACTATACTGAAAGAAAAGTACTCATCGATGTTTCGCGATCTGAATGATACTGTATATTTCCTACTGTATATTTTCTTCCTGTATACTTTCTAACTCTTTTGTTGTATAATGTTGTAGTTTTTTCAAATAATCGGAGATTAGTATAACTGGACTTCATTTAATTGGAATCTTTTTATGTAGTAAAAAATGCACTCACTGATTTTCTTAGATCGGAATGATAGCATATATTTCGAATGATGCACTTTCGAATTCTTCTATCTTATGATTTTGCAATTATCATATTCTTGCAAAAACTTTCATAATTTTGCCAATATCTTATAATTTTGTTTTGTCGAATAATCTGGGATTCGTTTAATTGCGCTTCAGAATAATTGTAAGTATGTTGTAAAAAATAATGAGCTCGATCAGACGGTTACACGACATGTTACTTGGTCTCAATTAGGGATTGCAATACCGGTATTTTGAGCCATATGTTCACAAGTTTAAATACCGGCTTTTCGGTATTTACTAGAAATTTTTTAAATTGTCTCTACTATATGTTCAGCGATCGCCAACATAGCTAAATAGTATACGTTTTTGTTTTTATGTGTCCCTATCTGGTGAAATTAATCAGCTAATGAATGGCTTAATTAATTGCTTAAATCTAAATTAGCGAAACATGGACTATCCCTGAAAGAAGATATTGTATCCATATCGACTGATGGAGCAACAGTTATAAAAAAACTTGAAAAGTTGATTGGTGCACATCAGCAATTGCGCTATGCTCATGGAATTCAGTTAGGAGTAATAGATGTATTATACCAAAAGAATAAAGAACAGAAGGATCCAAATACTGTGGATATAGAAACTTCGGATTCCAACTTTGAAGAGAGTAAGAGTGAGAGTGATATTGGCAATGAAGATAAGGACAATGTAATTGTTGAAGAAAATATTGCTAATGAGGATGAAATATTAACCCATCAAGAATTGCTTCATATAATTTATAAAGTTCGAAAAATTGTTAAGATATTTAAACGTTCCTCTACAAAAAATGCCATATTACAAAAATATATACTAACTGAAAATAAAAAAGAATATATGTTAATAATAGATTCTAAGACACTTTGGAACAGTTTACTCCTAATGATGGAACGATTTTTGAAATTCAGATATCCAATCAAAAAATCAATAATCGACTTAAACCTGTAAATTAATTTTTCAGATAGTGAATTCGATTTAATATCCAGAACTATATCAGCTCTACTCCAATAAAACTGACTATTGAGGCATTATGTCGGAGAGATTTTAATTTATTAACAGCTAATTCAAGAATAAATTTCATGTTTCAGTCGTGAAATAACAGCACACATCACTATTTGAAGAATTATATATTACATTGAAAAATCGCACAGAAGAAAGGCATACCAAAATAGAAAATGTCTTACGGTATTTACATAATTGAATTTAAAATGAAAATGAAAAAGAAAAGAAAAGAATCAATTCAAATCTGATTAAGTTTATAGTAAATTTTTTAAAAAATTTTTACCCACAAATCTATCCAAATTTAGAAGAATTCGGTTCAGTTATCGAAGAGTATGATGACACTAATGTCGATAGTGAAAAGGAATTGTCTCTTGAACAAAAATTAGAATTAGCGATAAATAAAAAAAATTCAACGAACCAAGATACAATACAGAAATCAGCTATATCCAAAATCATCCGACGAGAAATCGATTTATTTGAAGACGAGGGATTTAGAGGTAAATACTTGGAAAAGTATATCGCGTATTGCTAACAGTATCACTAACTAGCGTAGATGCCAAAAGAGCGTTAATTTACACAACATTCATAATTTTTACACAAAATTACTTTTCAGGCTTAATGGCAGTACAATTGATGCATTATGTTTTTTTTAAGATCACATTTCAAAAATTTGTAATAGTACCACAGACTGAAAAGTGATATTTACACTTTTTTTGTGATTTAAATAAATAAGTTGTTCCTTTACTTTTTTTTTTTTTGTGATTCTTTATATACTGTTATAATTTATAAGTTACATATTATTTTTTGTGATATTTACACTCTCTTATAAAACTGGCAAATAAAACTAAGAAATACCTGTGTTTTCTTTCTTTTTCTAAAATTTCTAATACCGGTATTAAAACCAGTATTCCGGTATTAAGATCTAAAAAATACCGAATATCGGTATTGAAATTTTGGTCCGGTATTGCAATCCCTAGTCTCAATGATATTGTATATTTCGGATGAACTTTTTGGCTTTTCTGTTTCAGAATTTTGAAGTTTTCTTGGGTAATTGAAGATTCGTATAGTTGCATTGTATATAAAAAAAAATAGTACTCATCAATGTTATGCGATCTGAATGATGTTGTATATTTCCAATGAATTCTTTTGCCCAATAATATTGTAGTTTCGTCAGATTATCGGAGATCCGTATAACTGCACATCATACAATTGGAATTCTTTTATATTGTAAAAAAAAATGTACTCACTGATTTTTGAAATCTAAATGATAGCATATATTTCGGATGCACTTTCTAATTCTTCTATCTTATAATTATTTTGTCGGACAATCTGAGATTCGTATAATTGGGCTACAGAATAATTGGAATTATATTGTAAAAAAATGAATTCGATCTGAATGATACGCGAATGTTACATGGTCTGATTAATATTGTATATTTTGGATGACCTTTTTGACACTTCTGTTTCAGAAGTTTGAAGTTTTCTTGGATAATCGAAGATTCGTTCAGTTGTATTTTGTAAAATAAATAAATAAAAAGTTCGCTTACCGATGTTACTCGCTCTGAATGATACTGTATATTTCGGATACACTCTCCGATTCTTTTGTCCCATAATTTTGCCGTCTTGTCATCCTACAAGGAAAAAAAAAAAAAAAAAAAAAAATCCTGAAAGATTTTTAAAAAGTCACCAGAATAACAGAAAAATACTAAGTTCTTTAGCAAATTAAATGTAGAAGACATACCGATCCCGATAATATCAAATCACCTCTAAAAGTTATACAAAAAACAAAATTACTGTGTCCTGTGAATGTTCTGATGCATTTTGCCTGAAAAAAAAGGAATTTGTTTATATATATATATATCCAATTTCATTAAAAAAAGAGCTTGGATCATTATAACATATAATAATCAAATAGATAATGGTAATAATAAAATAATGATAATAAATAATTTGTCTTCTCGTTGGTGTGGTGTGAAAGTTTGGAGAGGGAGTGTCTGTTCAGGTGTCGTTCTCATCATCTGACCGTGATTCAAAATTACGAGGTCCGTCTCCAAATAGCCCTAGTACTGCTTTAAAATAGAACGTTAATATAACTAAACTAAAACTAAATATAACTAAACGCTAAAAATAAACATTTTTGCATAATCCACAACAATATATTTAATTGTTGTAATGATAATTCGAACCATTTACAACGTTTCATCAAATATTTCAACCCGTGATTTTCTTCGATTGAAGAAAACTATGAAAAAAAGATTCTGTTTATTTATTTCCCCCTCTGTTCAGCTTAAACGAGGAATAAGAAAATGAAACTATGCTACAGTATAAAAAAATGATTATATTGTTTGCCAACAGAGTCTAAACCCCTCCGTGCTTTTGCGTATGCATTAGGATGGGTTTAATTCGAGAAAATAGGGATGAGAGGAAAGAGGAAAGGAAACGATGTTTGAATTTGACAATAAACTCTCGAAATCCTTCCACATTTCACCCCTTAACGAGATAGAATCGTCAAAAAGTGATCGTTTCAGTATCCTGAAACGAACAGTGCAAAACATTTGAATTGTTATTGGCACTATGATCTCAGGGGATCGACACATTCCAAGCAGGAAAGCTCATGTACACAATAAATAGAACAGGCGTAAGATTATTAAAATAACTTATTTAGACTATTAAAAATATTTCGTAAAGAAATCTTAAATATCAAGTTTAGCATAGCACATCTAATTGAAATTAATAACTAATTCATAGAGAATCTGTAGGTCGCTGAAAGTTGTTAGCGTAGAATAAATAAATGTGTTGAAAAATTCTAAGGTCGGAAAGAATATTTCCCATAAAAATCCACATATTTTCTTTCGTATTTTAGATTTTTGAATATTTCAAAACCTTGTGTGTTTTTAACATATGCAAATAATCATTTTATCACTTAATTCCCCAAACTAAGCACAAAAAAATGTACAACAGGTAAATAACGGTTCTGTTTTATGCATCAAACTAGCAATACCTTCAAGAAATTGCCTGCATAGACAATTAGTGTATAAACAGAAATACAGCTTATTTTACGCATTTATTTTGTGCGTATTTAAATCCTGTCCGAAAAGCAGACGATAAAAAAAAACGAAGCAAATATCTGAAATAAAAGCCTTAAAAAAAAAGAGATTGGCAGAAAGAAAACGATTTTAAAACGATGTTATTGGTTTTTAAAATGATATTATTAGAATTATATGTACAAAAATATTTTTCAGAAAAAGAAATTATTCATTCCAGCCATATCGGTAATATTACCTATTTCTCTCTTAACCCACAAGATTAAAAATATGTAATTGGAAAATATGCTAAGTTAGTAGTAGTTCAGCAAAGTATAAATATTTTTATTTGCATTTTATTTCAGATCTGGGGAAAAAATTGTTGAGTTCATTAGAAAACAAATAATTAAAGTCAATAGAAAAAAGTTAATCGATTTTTCTAATATAAACCGAAAATAAAATGTCCCAATTATTAATTAAAATTTTTGTTAATGAAATATGATGATGATTTAATAATGTAAGATAATGAAATTTAAATATCAGATGCATGCATTTTAATTTTTAAAACACATCTCAGCTCAACTTTGTTAAATGTTCTTAAAAGTTTCACGAGAAATGATTTATTCTATATGTGCACCGATTTTACATGATGCTCTATGCAAATAAGCGTGAAAAATTATCTTTAAATACACAAAATCTTTGTTTCAATTTCTATTACTAATAAAGATTAATGTATTGTTGGCGCTTTATAAGCTAGGATATTTGACTTGAAACTAGAAAGGTTAATAAATACATACTTTCTAAAGATGTAAATATGCATCTAGAAATGAGTTTTTTGAAATTTTATCCGAATTTTAATAAATTAAAATTTAGTTGAAATTTCGGTGCTTTGCTGCGATAACTTTCGAAAATATTACAACAAAAAAATAATTTTTTATATCATCTTTAAAAAAAATCATTTTTCCAAATTAATTATTAAAAATATTTTAAGCATATTTTAAGGCAGTTTATTTCTTTGTAAAAGTGCAACACAAATAATTTTCATTAGTGTTACAAGAATACCATCCTGGATTTATTTTTCTATAATTATTGATGGAGGCTGCTAATACTAAATAGGAGTTCTTTAAAAACACATTTTAAAATTCTGGCTTCCAAATGCATTTAGTCACCATTAAGATTATTTCTATAATAAATGTCATTGCTATAAAGGGAATATTTTCACCTGATTAGTACAATACAACAGATACAGAAGCACATGAACATCAGATTTTGTAAGTATAAATTTAAGGGATCAAAGGTTTCCAGGACGCAAGCATGTGTAGTAAAGCAATGAATAAACGTTACATACGTTACATATATCCCAGATCTTCACCGTCTTGTCATCTGACGCGCTTGCAAGCTGACTATTGTCACTGGAAAATGCAACATCAGAAACTCCCTGAAAAATAATAGAAACAATTCATTTTTATTAAGCATGTTTGAGCGGAATTTATTTTTTCTTTCAAAATTTTATATCAGGTCATTGCAAAAGTTCGTGGCCGATTTTCATACATGATGGCACGCACAAACTGTTTACTTAGACCTTGTTCCAGCTCTGCCGTCTACGAAAAAATTGTTTGATAGATTTCGAAATGATAGTGGAAGATCAACTGAAACTGGAACATCATCAACTCATAAACCGTCATCATGACGGTTTATGAGTACTTTTGTAGAAGAAAATGCTTGAAAAACAACTGAGGAATTTGTACAGAAGCCGGATATCGATAATTCCCTCGAAATATTTATCCAAGCTCGATGTTTGAGTATCGAATCTCTCTCGCATCATCCATTTTTCTCCTTACATTTTACAATAAAGAGCTTCTTTTTATCTTGTGTTGAGAGATAACGAAAACTGGATTTTATGTAACCATGTTCAGCATAAAAAAAATTATAGAAAAAGTAGGTGGAAATGTAAAATTATTGCAAAGACTGGTCTGCGCCTTTTAAAATTGTTATATGTTTCATGGGATATCTTGGTATAACGTGGAATAACTATATCGTTGAAGTAACTCAAAATTATTCATTTTGAGCTACTTCAATGATGAAATCATACCAGTGATATGAATAATTCACTAGATTTGATGTAATTATTTAAAATAAGCAGGAGTGGTCTCTCAAAAACTTTCTCGCATACTATCTAATAAACTTAACATGCCAGAGAACGCCTTGCATGGCATTGGCGTGCAAGAAATATTATATTTTGGTTCTAATCAAGCATTTTTACTGAATTTATCGAGTCTTCCTTGGTGAGTTTTTGGCAATTAATCCCTAGCATGCATTAATAGTATCTGATAATTGAATTCGTTTTTTAGACTCGTTTTTCACAGCAGTGAAACAAAAATTTGATACAAAATTGCATTTGTATTTTCCATTTGTTGCATTTTCCAAAAAAGCCATTCCAAATTTGATATATTTAAGTCATTCCTTTTTTAAATCATCTTCTTTACTTGTTTCTGAGGTACAGACCGACGGACAGTCAAGCCGTTGTTGGATTTGGCTCAAAATATGAGAAGAGTCTACACTATAGATGTTAAATCTAAATATGGAATTAATTTATCTTCTCGTCGTTTTGTAATTATTATGTCAACTTATATTCGAACAGCCGAAGCTAGGAACCGGTTTTCTTCCTCTTCTAGAACAGATTTTACTCAAAACTTGATAGAAAGCTACGCATCTGATATTAAGACCGCGTATCAGATTTCAACCGTGTAGCTCAAAGCGCTTTTGAGTTATCTTTGTCACAGATAGACCGATATTTTTCAAAAATAAGTTTTTCGAACTCGAGGAGTTCTAAAACGGGGAGATTTTTGAAAATATCGAGTTCCAATGTTTTGACGTTTACTGTACTTTCTCTGTACTGCGTATACGAGAGAGTAAAAAGTATCCGGTCTTGAGAAGCAAAAAGTAATCTTATATCATGACGTTGCCAAACCAAGTATTGTATAAGAAATGCTGAGAAAACTGCAGGAGTTGGAACGGAAAATTCTTCAGCACCCACCATATTCATCAGATCTTGCGCCCTCTTATTATCACCTGCTTCTTTCTTTACAGAATAATTTAAGTGGCAAAAATTTTAAATCTGAAGGAAGGCATACAAAAATATGCATATGTCAATGTTTGGTTTAAAATAAACGCTTATGTTGAAAAGTTTTTTGTTTTTTTTTTGTACGAAAACATCAAGTTTTTTTTTTCATTGAATAATCTTAGTTTCAGTACAAGTTTCTTCACAAAACTGTTTAATTTATGTTCTTAAATCTGTTTTGGGGGAAAATGCCTCGACTATTTATATGACCATAATGCACGCTTTAATGATATTTTACATCTTTAATTGATATTTTCTTAAATTCCAACTTTTGATAGAATTCTTTTGTAAATAAACTAAAATGTAGTGATACTTTTTTGTTAAAATTTGGTATTATCATTTCTCAATATATCTGCACTTCCTGACCTAGAAAATAGGCAATCTGTTCATTTAGAAATATTTTAATGCTTTACAATGGAGAAAAATTGGAAATATTATGTTGTTTTTCATCAGTCGAACCTCAATATTTAAATGTCGGATCAAATTATTTTTTAGTTCAGGAACTAAATAATATATTTCTTAAGCTATCCACAAGATTTTGCTAAACTTCTATATAAGAAGGATCCTAATTTATATTTCTTTTTAACCAAATATCTCACTATTTTTTTTCCGATCAAAAAATACTTTTGACATTTAACTGATATGCCTTGATTTCATAGATGTTTTTTTCAATCTATTTTCTGTAAAAAAATCAATAATATAGAAAAAATTTTTGTCGTTTTTTAAAAATTTTATTCTAAAAAACGTATTCACATATTTTAAAGTTTTTGAGAAATAATCGTGTAATTAGATTTTTTTTTTAAAAAAAACGCATAGTTTCTCTAATAACAAACAGGGGAAGAAATAAATGAAAAAGGAAGAAAACCAAATTAATTCGAAAAATATCAATAGTTCAAAATAAAATATAAAATGTATAAAAATAGAGAAATTACTATAAAAAATATCGATGAAAAAATATTGTAGTTCTTCAGTTCTTGAGTTTTTCAAATTAGTATTATTTCATTTAATTTATTACAAACAACTTTATTATAATGAAGAAATTCTTTTAATTTATGATTATTGTGCATAAACATCTCCAGTTTCTTTTATTTATTCAAGAAAACTCTTATTCCCACTCTTACTGAAAGAAAAATAAATTTCAAAGACTTTCTAAGTACTTTCTAAAGGGAATTCAAGGATCCAAGTTAAATACTTTAGACATTAAATATATTACTATTCAATTGCATCATTACTTCCTTTCTTACTATTTCTTCTTATGCTTGAAGTGAAGAGAGATTTCCATTCTAAGTATAAATACGCGGTCATGAAAAACTCACCATTTTGTGGCCTCTCAGGTACGTTCTCAAATGGAAATGATCATCATCAATTGTCCATAAATTGATGACCGGTTCCCATGCTAAATAAAATATGAAAAAAAAAAAGAAAACATTTTACATGTGCAACACAAAAAATAAATTTAATTTAAAAAAATGCAGAGCTTTAAATGGTGTATTAAGACATTTTTTTTTTACATTTTAATTATTTTCTATTTCAGCTTTCAATTTATAATTCATTATCAGAAACATTATCCACTTAAATATATAATTTATCTCAAATCTACGACCAGATGGCGCCACGGATATGCAATCAAAATTTAACTCAATTAATCTATTTAATAATAATTAGAATCTGAAAATATTATAATGGGGTAATTTTTTTAAATGCATTAGTGAACAAAATTAAAAACTCTACCATGTCAGGAAAAGAATGAAAAATTTATTAAAAAATAGAATTTTTGCAAACATGAAACAAGTCATATTAAATCTGTGTTAAATTAAGGTTTAAAAGTGATTGTATTCAATAAATATTTTGCAAGGAAAAAATAAAATAAAAAAAAACTTAAAAGAAAAAAAAAATCTTATCAATATGGAAAAAAAAAATCAAGAATTATTTTTTCTTGACCTTTACATAAATTCCACATAAGAAAATCATTTATAATAAATAATAAAATTATTCCTGTTTGTATGTTATGCTACCTGATATTCTCTATGAGAATCCATAAAATACTCCAGAATTACGCTCAAATAGATGTATTGTGTTTATGTGTATATTAAAAATTGTTTTCTCTGGACTAAACAGTAAAATACAAGAAATAAATCAATGAAGTAACTGAAAGTGTTCGAGGCTTTTCCTTGAATGTGAACCATGACCGTAGGCCTCTAAGGATCCTTTACTAACGTACTTTTGGGACCACCTTTTTCAGTCTCTCACATATTTTTTATTGCTTTTGCCTCTCTTGTAAGCAGTTTTATTAGCAAATTTTGATAATCTGACCAAACATTTAATTATGGGACCCTTTCAGGAAAGTTGGTTGTTTACATTCTTTTTTTAATAAAAAATTTTAAATTCAAATTTAAAGCCATTTTAAAGAAAATAGAAAAAAAAAATGATGAGTATTATTCAATATTATATAATCAAAGACTCGAACGCTTTAGTAAAATATAAAGCAATATATTTTTTAATACTTTTAAACAATATAATATGAGACTTGTAAAAAATGATTATTAAGGAGCATCAGAATAATGTTTTGGCATGTCATCGATACTTTATTTGAATGAATCTGAGTATATGAGCCTTGTAAATTAAATGAAAGCATAAAATTAAAACAATCAGTAAATAACACAAAATAATATTTCGAAATTTCAGGGACCCCAATGCTGAGGGGCCGCTATATAGTTCTCTGTTTTATCTATTTGATAATCCTGCCTTGCATAATCCAGATATATAAAAGAAATTTTAAAATACCTAAAAAATTATTTTTAATAGTACATGAATTGAAAATATTTTTAGTAAGATGGTGACAATATATTGTTAATTCTTTGATGAATTTTGAATAAAATCAGATACACCGTTAAACATTGTTATATTAATAAATGTGAAATATTCGAAATGTGATTATTATTCGGAAACATAATTTCGAATAATTATCACATTTTAAATTCCATAAATATAAGTGGTTAATATCTACATGCCCATCTTTAACACAGAAGCTTTACACTTAAAAGTTCTTACAAGGCAACACTCAATAACATGCTACAAAATCTCCCAACTTAACATCTGAAAGTATCATCTTAAACATCTGAAATTTCGCTCGATGTAGGAAAAAAA
The DNA here is from genome assembly GCF_947563725.1 of Argiope bruennichi. Lineage (NCBI taxonomy): Eukaryota > Metazoa > Arthropoda > Arachnida > Araneae > Araneidae > Argiope > Argiope bruennichi. Next base: position 92,420,327 of record NC_079160.1, read on the forward strand.
AGGGGGGGGGGAGTGGCGGCATACCCTTAGACCAGCTCCTTTTCTTTTGTGATACACATTTTTTTAAATTTCTTTATTATCTTTAGTATTTTTCTATATTTGATTTATTTTGGTTCCATTCTCTTAAATTATTTATATTCTCAGCTTCGCACTCATTTTTTTTTAATTCTTTCCGCAATGATCTGCTATAGCATTTGAGATGAAGACATTATCTTTTCGTTTGATTGTTCGATAATGTGAAGCAGAAAATGTTATAATCAATTTGTAGTCCATGCTGATTTCATCCCCTGATGACCAATGAATGTATCGATAGCTATGTTTCACATTCTGCTTTATATTTCATTTCCAATGTTAAAAATGATCAATGATTTAAAGCTACTCTTTTTATAAATAAATGGCTATAGTATGAAAATAACTTACAACAACTTGCCAACCAATCTCCACTGTTGCTAAACTTTACTGCTGATAATTCCTCATTGTGGGCTTTTACTGCATGAATCGCCTGAAAATTTGCCTAGACGAGGGGAAAAAAGAAAATAAATTATAAAAAATCAAAAGCAAGGAAATCCTTTATTAATATGCTATTTCAATGGTATTATGTAAGGAATGATTACTTATGTCGATCTATAAAAATATTCATTACTAATCCTCTTTTATTTAACTTGGCTTGTCTCATGTTAGCAAAGAAGAGATTTTGTAATAGTCTTTTCACTTATATCCTGATGTGATAGAAATTTCAAATTTAGCTAACTTGTATGTTCTTCAAGATAACATGTCTTTTGAATGCTTTCAAAGCTTAGTTATCAGTTAATTATTTATTAACTAGTAGCTCTGAGCAATAGACATCTTGCACCTTCCTCTCACAGCAAGAAAAAAAAAAAGTCCCCCTAAGATTTATAACTATTGTCTAAATCTTTAAATATTTAGACAATGACTTCTTTCCCACGAATATAAATTATTTACACAATTCTTTGCTTTCATAAGCCTTCCAAAAACTATGATTCAATTTCTGCTTTTATTTAGTATAGACAAAACAGCAGCAGTGGTCTCTGCAAAACTTTCTCGCATACTCTCTAATAAACTTCCATATCAGTGAACCTCTTACATTGGTTTGGAGTACAATAGTTACGGACTTTTAATATTAACTTTTGGCGTGAAATTAGCATTTTTACTGAATCTATCGAATCATTCTTGGCGAGTTATTTAGGCGATTAATCCCTGGCATGCGTCAATAGTATCCGAAAATTGAATTTGTATTTTAGGCATATTTTTCTTAACCGATTGAAACAAAAATTTGACACAAAATTGCACTTGTAGACACAAAATCCCATACCAAATTTGATATATTTAAGGCATCTCGTTTTTGAATTATTGAGTTTACATGTTTCTTTAATGTACAGACAAACAGTCAACCCGTCGATGGATTTTTGCTCAAAATTAGGCAGGTGTCTACAATATAGATGTTAAATGTGAATACCGAATCTTATTTATCTAGCTCTCTTCGTTTTGTAGTTATCGTGTTAATTTCTATCCAAACAACCGGACTTCCTCTGAATAAATTTTACTTAAAATTTATTCAGAGGAAGTCCGGTTGTAGAGAAATCTGTAAATTTAGTGTGAAGACATTACTCCAAATTTCAACCGTCCAGCTCAAAACGTTTTTGAATTATCTTTGTTACAGACAGATAGACATTTTTACAAAATATGTTTTTCGAAATTAAAGAGGTATAAAACGAGGAAATTCGTCAATTCTCGAGTTTGAATCTTTTTTTTTTACGGTTATTATACTCTCTCTATACTACGTATATGAGAAAATAAAAAACTAATATCTACTTTTATTAATATTAAACAAAATTGCAATAAAATGTCTCTCGAATACTAAAATAGTCCAAATATTTTATGGTGCCAAACTCGCCAATATTGAAACAGTAGACTAATTGCCGAAAAAAATGTAAAAATAAAAATTTGTGATTGCGTAACAAACGAATCACAAGCAAAAGGGGACAAAATGCCGGACGATCCAACTAAAATAGTCTGTCTATTCACTATGTCTATTTCATCAGTAAAACTTTCACTGCAGTGGCGCCATCTAGCCAGTTTAAGAAACAATAGATATCAAATTTAAATGTAGAAAGTTTAAACAGAAAGCTTCTAGCATTCAGTATATTAACAAAATAATATTTTAAATTATTCTTTTATATTATAAATAATATTCTATAGAATATATTATTCTTTATTTTTACATGCATAAAACAGGATTCAAATTAGAAGAAAATTATTAGAAGGAATTACATGAATATTTGTTTTAGAAATTTAAAATGGTATGCAATTTATTTGGCACAATAATATTCTTGGAATTCATTACGAAAAAAATGTCTAAATCCCGCTTAATTTTTAATTAAGATTTTAAATTCCTATCCGAAGTGTACATTCCCACTTCTTGAGTATTGTAAAGAATTAGTATTATTGCTTTTCTACGTTTTTAGTTTCATGGTAGAGAATTTTACAGATAGTTCTGACAGAGGTTCAACGAATGCCAGTTTAATGACTCTCATGCTATCTTAGCTACAAATTTGGCGGGGAAAAAAACTCCCAAAGATTTCCGAAATTACTCGAATTTTGGCGATATCTCCATTAGGACTCGAGTTCTGGAAGTTATTCAATTAATCAATGTCCTCAATTCAATTAACCAATCGTCAGATTGGTTGTCTAACATGATGTAAACCGACAAAGCCCATTTCACACTCCGAATGTCAGTCAATGAATCAGTCCCACAACAGCAAAATTTGGGCTCTGGAAATTCTAGAATTGTCATGGAAACCTCATTGCTTGACGAGAAAGTCACGTTGTAGTGTAGATTTACCACATTTAGCATAAACGGATCCTTTTTATATTTTAGGAAATCCATGGTTCTGCATTTTTTTTTTTTTTTTTGTTTCATTAAAATCCATATCATTCCAAGCATGTGTGCGAGTTTAAACCTCTCCACCTACATTATTGAATGATTAAATTGTATTGAAAAATCACTGCATTTTTAAATATTAACTTACTATTGAATTACCGGGTACATAAAAATTATAGATTTTAGAAAAATTTTCCTTATGTCTGATTCAAATGTATTGATAGAGCTTCAAGACTTATTCTAAATGCTAGTATGGACCAAATAATCCTTGTCTGTTTTGCAATCCTACTCCCACCTTTTTTTTTGTGTGTGTGTGTGTGGATATGTGTGTTAGCTTTAAAAATGTAAAATAATCAGTATGAGAAATCTGTGGCGCCATCTACCCGCAATCAAAGTCGCCAGACTCACTTGACGCAGCAACCACTCACCCACATACGCTCGCCATAAAGCTTGGCGCTACTCAAATGGGTACAGGTGCATTAGAATCAAGAGCTAATACATCACCACTCAACAGTCATATCGTTCGTCTCACCTCCGACTCACTGGAGGGAGAGTCTGTGGTGAAAGCTTATAAGCCAGTTAACAACTACACTGCACGAGCAATTGCCTTTGTATCATGGTCATGTTACTGGACTGCGAACCACAAGGTACCAGGTTCTATCCCCACTCATTCCAATTCGCCACAAATAACTCCGAAACTTTCTCGCGTACTTCTAATAACGATGTTATTCTCCTTCTCGTGGATAAAAATGGACATGACCTTGAACGCCATGAGTGCTCGGATTATTATTTTCAGATACCAGCGCATAAGCCGTTTTGTACTTTGTGGTGTATTGAAGAAAAACCAGTATGTATTTTGGACGTCTTTTTTCCGAATGATTGAATCTAAAATTTGACCTAAAACTGCAATGTTAATAATACGATCACAAATAAAATTTTATTTATTTAAATCGTTGCGTTTTACAGATTCTTTATTCATTTACAGATTGGCAGATAGTCAAATCTTTGACAAATTTAATTCAAAATGTGTACGGACCAATATTTTAGATATTAAAATGCTCTTTACTTTTACAAGTCACTTGCACTCGGACGGATTATCCATTATCTATTAGTATAAAAAAGATAAAATTCTGATACGTTTAGAATTGAAAAATAAAAGAATAATTAAAATTATTGGAATATAAAAGATTCTGAAAATTAAAAACTATCTTTAAAACACAACTTTAACATGTTTTTATTTAACTTAGATTCTTTTATGTTTGTAAAGATGGAATTTTGCAACCATCCTCCGCTCACTTTGCGATACGCTAAAGTTCTTGGATTTTATACAGATGTTAACACATGCTGTATAAAATTACAGAAGATTTATCAAATTATACATTTTAATAAATTCATCGACTCGTAAAATATCGACCCATTTTGCCAAACGATTTATTCCATATGAAAGGCGCCATCTAGTAGCCAATTCCAGAAAAAAATTCATTGCAGTACTTCATAATAATAATAATGAATTGTGAAATATATATACTTATTAACTGAAATGCAGAAAATAATACTCAATAAATTGAATCTTTTTAAAACAAGTTTTTATCAGTGTACTTATAATACAAATAAAAATTTTCTTAATCAAAGAATCGAAAGATGAAAACCAAAATTGTAAAAGCGTGTGGCTTTGATAGTAATACGATAAGGAAAATGAACCATAGAATAAATTATTAGAACGAAAATCTTTCAATATTTAATAAAAATCAAAATATATTACAAATATTATTATAATTTTAATTCACTAAAATAATTTCAACTTTGTTTTATTATTTATTTTCATCTTCAGATTTTTGATGTTGAATAAAATTTTCCTCTTTTTATCATTGAATAAAACACGGTTTCGAAAAAAAATATTATTATTATAATCTTTCTATCTAATAATTCTTCTACTTAAGATGCATAATATTTAACAAGACAACATAATATCAAATAATCCAAAATAATAATAACAAAATGCGTAAACAATAAAATAAATCATAACAAAATACTCGAAATTAATGAATCTTTAAATCTGTACTGGACAAAAAAAAAAAAAAAAACAGCAAATTCATTAGAAAATGCTGTATATTTTTGATTCCAATATACTTAAGATATGCAAGGTTATGGAATAAAAAATGAGTATTATTAATATGACGTATCAGAGCATTTGTATTGATCAGCGGCATATAGTTATTATGCATATTAACATTAGTCTATGCTATAAAGAAAAAACTAAGCATTTAACTTATTGTGGTTTTTCGCTTTGAATAAAGTTTATTTCCTTTGTCCAAAATATAGCATACATATATATTTTGAAATTATATCGATAAATTTATGATATGCATAATTGCATCATAATTAAATTCAAAAAATTTACTGATAATAAAAATAAATCTAATTTTTAATATAAAATTATTTAATCTGAAATGCAGTTTTGCCGTGTCTAACACCTTTTAAGATTATAATCGAGATATATTAATGGAATTTCTTTTAATTTTATCGATTTAAAACTTTTACTTTGAAACACATTACTTTAATCAAAATCCTACAATTTATTTCCACATTATTTTATTTTAAGGAAAACATAATTTAAATAATTTATGCATTTTTTTTTCTATTATTCAAAATTTAATTTTCTTTTTTTTGTTTATTGCTTTTCTTTTGATAATTTATAATTTTTCTTTACTTGGATTTAATATTTGATGCATATATTGATATTTATATCTAAAAAATTGTAGGAGAAGCAGAAATTTATCCATGATACTTATGAAAAAATCCAAGCAGAAAAGTGGAAAATATTGAAAATTCAACATTTAAAGACTTTATTTCAAGTTAGGCGCCTTTAATGATCAACTGGTATATCAGGAATATTGGTTGTGCTTCATTTCTATTAAATTTCTTATGTTTGGTTGTGCTTCATTTCTATTAAATTTCTTATGTTTGGTTGTGCTTCATTTCTATTAAATTTCTTATGTATAACTTAGTGGTTCATGATTTCCTTATAACGCATTTCCAACTGCGATATACATAAGAAAACTATGCTGTTTAAAAAACCCTATTGTCTTATTTTTGAGTAAATGAACCATCCTAATGGTGTCGACGCCCATGACATCACAGAACTATTAATATGAACTATCCTAATAGTGTCAGCTACCATGACATCTCAGAAATATTAATAATAAACCTGCCCGTTTCAGTACCTTGTAACTTCGGCAATAATGTAACTTCCTTTTCTTATCCCTTATGCAAATTGGATTAATATCAACCAAAATGAAAGAAGCAATGTAAGAAATTACATAATTATATATTTGACGAAACAATGAAAATAGTTTGAATTTCACTGCAACAATTAAATATATAATAAAAAAATTATGCAAAAAAAAGTTGTCAAAATTCAGTAAAAAGCTACACTATAGTAAAATCAGTATAAAGTATCAGAAATATAAAGTATCAATAAATAGTAAAAGTATCAATATAGTAATAGTATAAGTAGTATCAGTATAAAGTATCAATAAATAGTAAATTTTCTAAATTTTAAAATATTTCAGAAATATTATTGAAAAATAACTTCAAAATTCAGCTTATTTACCAATTAATGAAAATATTCATTAAAGTTTTTAAAAATTGCACCTAGGTGTCCATTTTCTTCATCTAAAATACGTCTTGGCCAAATTCATAAACTCTATGTTAAGCAGTGGTCTATAAAACGCCAACCCAAAGACACGCATACACATCTTTAAAAATTTTACACAAATTAAAACGATTACATTCAATAACAACAGAATATATATGCAAATATATAAAATAAGAAGATATAAAATAAACTGCTCTGAATTTAACCCTTTTGCAAATGTCATATTTTAATCACTAGATCATAGAAATTTGTTTATTTAATAATAATAAATCCTATTCTTCTTTAAATTGAATGATAATTATCATTATTTTTTTACAAACCTTTTAATTAAATTTTTCAAGAATTATAATTTTAAAAAAGTGTATTAAAATTACTTTTAAATATGAAGAACAAAGCCTTATTCATGTTGGTTTAATATTCAGATTTTTTTAGTACAACTCCATGGAACAGAAATTTTTTAAGAATATTTATATACAGAAATATTTTTGCAATCGATACATTATTGCTTTAAAATAGCGCAACATATTTAAGTTTGCTAGATATATAAATCCCTTCCACAACATAAATTATTACGGTAGATATCAAATATCATACATATTCCAATTTTTCTAGCATGTACGTTAGAAGGCTCTGCAAAATTTCTTTACAACTTAAAGGATGTTTCCACTCTTAATAATTCGCAATGGCAGTATTTTTTTAAATTTCTTTAGATGCAAAATTGCAAATTATTTCTTCTTAAACTATTCTGTTTTCATTTTCTCCTCGTTCTTAGTAACATACACTTTTTAACTCATAAATTTAGTTATGTCTCAACTTCCATTATTTAAATATTCTTGGTTTCTATCACGAATAAATTCTCGAACTGCATTTTGTAATTTTTTGTTCTGGTAGCTGGGGGCTGGAAAATGAATGTCACGAATGTTCATTTTACACACATTATTTGTCAAGAAATCCGAACATTTATCTCTAAGATCAAAAAGCTATTAATCAACGGCTACTTTGAACAAACTCAAAGTATTCTCAAATTGGAGATCTTCTATTTTATCTGTATAGATATAAATCAAAAAGTAGCGACGGGTATTTTCATCCATGTTCTAAATCTCTATGATATTTCTTGTCATTACTTTTTTTGAACATATTTTTAAATATTGGACATCTAGAGCACAAGATGTTGCGGTGAACAGGATACAATTTTGTGCCAATCCGCAAACGAATATCGATTTACTTTGTCTCACTTTGCAAATGTCTTAAAGCAACATTCAATGGACACGAATTTTTGCAAGATCATTTTTACGAATACGAATCATTTTTCTCCTCTACAATGTCATCCACTAAATCCATTTCCTGAACTTTTCCAATAAAGTATTCTTTAAATTGTAAAGTATCCTCGACGTCCATCGTTGCATCAGTGAAATCCATAACTTCTTTTTCTTAGACAACTGGTAAAACATTCTGCGTGCAATATTCGGTCTCACTTGAGATTTCTCCAGTGCAAACTTCGAAAGAACACCTCAGATGCAATGTATTATTTGGCAAGAATAAATTCGTATTACCAATTAGTTTATTTTTTGAGATAAAACTTCTAAATTTGAAAACAGTCCATTCAAAATTAGTGCGTCCTCTTTCTATCCTGGATGTAACTACCTGTCCATTGGCATCCAATGCTGATATCTCACAGCTGAAGGCGTAATCCCTTCCTTTCTCAATCAGAAAATTAACGTGTACATCTTCAGAATTAGAACTTTTTTTCAAGAACAGGATCAATGCCATATAAGGTCCTTTTTCCATCAAGGGCTTCAAAGAGTAGACCTTTTTTTCTGTTGATGCAAGTTCTCTGAAATCTTTTACAGCACTGCTTTTCAATGCACTAAACTCTTCAATGGCCCATTGGAAGGTTTCATAATATGTTCTCAACTTCGTTCGGGCAAAGCAGAGATCTGTAGTTGGTATTTTATTTTCCTTTTCCCACATACGACACTGAATTGTAAGAACGTTATTCGGCATGAATTCAGCCCATTTTTTGAAGAAAGCATCAATCGTAAACAGGCTGAGACAAAACCTAGGTTCTCTGCTTCTCTTTGAAATCAATGGAGAACCGTCAGCATCAAGAATCGAGAATTCGAAATCTATTCCATCTCTCACTTTCTCTGAGGAATCGTATGTTTGAATCTCGCAATAAAAACCTGCATATTCGTTTATTTTCATAAACCATTTTGCGTTCCCCATGGATTTTACGACGAATGACGGGCTCTCTAAATCAATGTAAGTCAGTTCAGAGATATTTTCTATAGTCCAAATGAAAGTAAACGTGGCTGCCATGCAGGTATCCGCATTCGCCATCTTCAACATTCAGCAAAAGGTGTTATCTTCTTATGACTGCTTCTTTTACCACAAATGGGGGAAAAAAGCTAATTCTTACATTTCAAATCCATCAAGGGTCATCTTTCTAATGAGTGCTGCTTCCACCAGCTCGCAAACGAACTCTTACATTTCAAAGTCACCAAAGAGTATCTTTATGATGAATGCTTCATTCATCTTTCAATTTCTCCAACAGTGCAAAAATAGAGCCAACTTTTATATTGCAGCCACATTTAAGATTGTAAAAAACGTATTTACTATAAATATCCCAACAGTACTATTATTAATGTTAACGATCTGTTAAGTATTACAAGCATCAGCAGTCAACAAATTTGTCCCTTTTTCCTGATGAATGCTTGATATATTGCAGCAGGAAGTCAGCTTGTTGCATTTCGACTTAGTCTATGAAAATGGAGAAGTCGGCGTAGAAGCACATTGCATCAATCAAATCAAGATACTATCTATGATACATACCTTCTTGTCTATGCGATCAAAATGGACTAAATTCAAAATCGCATAATAGGCATTGAATGCTTTATCTAATTTTATTCAAAATCCATTGAATTTCTGTTATGAGCTTTTTGGACTTTAATATCACTATCAATGGTAGACGCCATGCCATTAGATGCATTTATTGTTTTTATCTAGTTACTGCAAAGTGGTGTAATTTGATACTATTGTGTAAGTGAATACAAATTTAAATTGATATATGTCCTTTTCTTTCGTTTGTTTAAAGATAAATTTGTTTCACTTTCGCTTTTACACAAAAATCAAGGTTATTGAATAATCCATATAAATAATTCTCTTACTCATCTAAAAAAAAAAAGGTTATTTAGCTATAAAATTTGCAACAACAAAAGCATTTTTTTCCTATCGGAATGCAAACGACTATTTAAAAAAAATATTAATATATTTTGATACAATTATAGTTACGTTAAAATTCTTTTTGGCAAGGTAAACTCGCTTTTGAATGCAAAAGTTACTTTTCGACACTAAATAAAATGGCAATTATTTTTTACTTTCTTATCTATGTAGAAATAGAAAATGTGGTAATCGTCAACAAATTCGAATTCCAGATTTTGAAGAGTGTTCTCGTCTTAGAACTCCACGAGTTCGAAAAACACATTTTTCGAAAAATCCGTTTGTCTGTGACAAAGATAACTCGGAAAAGATTTGAGCTACACTGTTGAAATTTGGTATATGGTCCTAACACGAAATTTGCAGCTTTCTATCAAATTTTGTGTAAAAATCCGTTTTAATTTTTTTTAATCCGTTATAAATTTTTTAATCCGCCGAGAATGTGAATTACTAGGCAATGCTCCGGTGCTTGGTCAGCTGTCACGAACATGAGGTTGAATCCCCTAATAAAGTAGACTTCAATGGATACATACTACACCCATCAGAGTTGGAGACGGTGACAAATTTTCTACTTGGCATCCAGCTGTCTAAGGCCGCTAGACGGGCAGAACATCGTAGGCAAGTCCATTAAAAGCATTCATTTTCCTTTCTGCCAAATAAATAAACTTGTAAAAAATACAAACTCATCGAATTACGAAATATTAATTACGGCCCACCGATTCGCTGAGAATTACGAAATATTTATTACAGTCCTCTGATAGTCCACCTAATGCCGCCGGACTGTCAGAGGGCCGTATTCAAGTCCATTAAGAAACTTTCATTGACCTTGCTTCCAAATAAATAATTTTGTAAAAAATACAAACTCAACGAATTATGCAATGCTAGCCGCCTTTGGCGACCAGCCGGTTCGCCATTTTTAATGCTTGTTAAAATCTCCAATTAAATATTTCATGTAACTTATCTGTCAATAGCTTCATGAATTAGCTTCAATAGCTTCATAATTTTCATGATTTATGAATATCTCAAGGATTATTTCAACAAAAATTTCTCTGATTTATCATGAAATTCAGTTTTGAGTTTCATTTTCAAAAGGATTTAAATGTCAAAAATAATATTTTATTTAGTTTCGGCCTATAAATATACTTCTAAAAATTATTAGATCTAGTTTTTACACGATTCTTTGAATCTAAAGAATTATATTCTGCGAAATATTCTTGACTTTCCAATTTTTAAATAAATAAATAAACGTTTCTATCTTCTGTATGAGGTTTTAATAGAAAAGTTTAGAACAATCAACATTTTCATAATCTTAGGCCAAACAATCTTGAGAAATGAGCGGGCCGATTGGCTTGCTAAAGCTGCCACTAAGCGCAAAATCGACATTGACGTTAATATTCCTAAATCCTTTTACAAGAAGATTACGAGAGAAAAAATGGTGGAGTCTTGGAATCAAGAATACCTCCTTTCAAATAAAGGGAGCTTAACAAAGAAATTTTTTCCATCCATTAATAAGAGACTGTCATGCCATCATTTTTATACTAATTACAAAATAACCCAATTTCTAACTGGTCATGGTAACTTTAAAAGTTACTTGTACAAATTTAATTTGTTTCCGTCATCTTCCTGCGATTGTGATATTGGTGGGGAGGAAAATGTTGAACATGTGCTCCTTCTATGTTCCAAGTTTGTCAAAGAAAGACAGATCCTAAGACTGGCTCTCAAGCACATGAATTTAAATTGGCCTACAGAGTTTCACCAACTTATTTCCACTAGAAGTGCTTTTGAAAATTTCTGTAAATTTATTGTTGACATATGTAATCCTTCATGGCTGTTAAATTTTCTTATTTTTCTTTTTGTAATGTGATACATACTTACTTCTGTAAGCCCCGTGTGATACTTTGTAATGCACGGGAGATTTATAAATGTTCAATAAAAAAAAAAAAACAATCTTGAGAAACCTTGGGAGCTGATTGGAGCATCATTTTTAAGACGGGCGATGAAGTGGTCTAAAATCGAACATTTTTATTGAATAGTGATATTCAAATGTTTAGAATTCAATCAGTTTTAGTGACTGATTTTGTTGATTGGAGTGCAAATCTTTTTATTTAAAATATTAGTGTCAAGAATATTTTGTTAAATATCATTCACAAAGCAGAGGATAGATAAAAGCTAAACATTTGTATTTTGTTAGAGCATTCATTTGCACAGGTTACATAAAATATAGTTATTTACTTCATTTAGACCATTTTAACAACTGTATTTTTATTACAAATTAGCCATTGGGCCCTGAATTGAAAGGATATATATTAAACCATGTTTCCCTTAAATAAAGCTGATTTATTGAATTAATAAAGCATATTGAAAAAGATCATAGAAAACTTTATCTTGCATTTATTTTTTAGAAAATATTATGTTTCTTATTTATTTACATTATCATACAGACACGTATTATCATACAGACACGTGCTGAAAATGACACTTTTCGAAGTTTGCAGCAATATTTAACTTATTTTTTAATTTAAAATTTTGTCAATGTGATGACCGCTCATTGATGAAAGTTAATTTTTTCCCATGCACGCGCTAAAAAAGGGAATCTAATTCATTGGTTAAACATTGGTATCATTAAAAAGATAACTTTTATAACTTTAACTTAATGTAAAAATTGTTTTTGTGCGATATTTTCGGAAGTTATCATTAAAAAAACGCAGAAATTTCGTATCATCTTTAATTAAGTTAAATTCTAATGAAAAATTCAAAAAATCACTCCGAAAGCACAGTTACGACCTTTAAGGTATACACGTGCTAAATTTGGTAGCTGTAGGTCGAACGGGCTGGTTTGTTAAGTGCTTACACACACATTCATGTTTATTTTAAGAATATATATATATATATATATATATATATATATATATATATATATATATATATGTAGTAACGAGCGCCTGTTGGCGAGCGCCATCTGCTGGTTGTTAGACGGAGTTGACGCTGGTTAGACGGAGAGCAGATCAGACGGATCTGGACGAGAGTAAAGACGTGTCAGATCAGACGGATCTGGACGAGAGTGAAGACGTGTCAGATCAGACGGATCTGGACGAAAGACGAGACGCGACGTATTCGACGAAATCTACTGAATGTTCAATTCTTTTATGTTAATATATATATATATATCCTAAATGTCCTAATCGTCCTAAATGTAATTAAATGTGCGTTCTAAAATAGTAGTGATTTCTGAGTCCTACAAAATATGGGGGTTCGGCCGAGATATTAATGAAGACCGGCACATAGACGAAAGAAGAGCCAAACAGGAGTGAAATTTGACGTGCTACAATAAACCTTTTGGATATCAACTACTTGTGGACTGACGCAGTGTGGATCGACGTTGAAGAAATTGTGAGTACAATTTTGATTTATTCTCAAGTATGGCATTTCTTACACGAGCACGAAAGAGCGACTTACTAACTTTAGTAGACGAATTAGAACTAACGGCACCACAGGATGCCAAAGTGCGACAGTTAGTTACAATGATAACAGAGTCGAAAGACTATGACGAAGAGTTCGTAAAAAACTTACTTTTAACTATCACTCAGGAGCGCGAAAGGTTAGATGCTGAAAAAGCCGAAGCCGAAAAGATTGAGCGTGAATATACTTTGAAAAAGTTAGAACTTGAGTTAAAAAGTAGAGAAAATACTTTAACTGTATCAGATATGCCTAAGTCTGATATATTAAAATTGCTAAAGAATTATGATAATAGCGGAGACATAAGTGTTTACCTTTCGTTATTTGAGAAACAAATAAGTAGGGCTAACATTGCAAAAGAAAACTGGATTTCTTATTTACTCGGGTTATTACCATTGGATATAGTCAATTTAATTGCTCGCGAACCTGATCCATCAGCTAATGACTATGATTACATAAAAAAACTGTTGCTTAAAAGATTTAAATTAACTTCCGAACAACTCAGGCAGAAGTTCTTTACTCACAAACGAGATTCTTCTTCATCATGGCGGGATTTCGGTTTTGAACTGAATAACTTTTTTGAGGAATGGATAAATTGTTTAGAAATAACCGATTTTGAAGATTTAAAGCAGCTAATGGTCGTTGACCAGTTAAAGAGTAAAATACCAAATGACGTACGCGATCATTTTCCCGATGATTTGCCCAAAATAAAGAAAGTAGAAGATTTGGTTAATAAACTGGATGAATATGAAGCTGCACGAAGTCACCTTAAAAAGGAAACAAACAGAAATTGGCGTGTTTCCGAAAACAGAAGTAAATTTGATATCGCGAAAGAAGCTAAAAATTCACCATTGCCGTTCGTTCGTGCTCAAAAGAATTATGCTGATGATAATTACTATAACAAGAGTAATAATAAATGTTTTAATTGTAATGAGACTGGCCATAAATCAACTAATTGCAAGTTTAAAAACAAAGGATTGAAATGTTTCCAATGTGGTAACTTTGGCCACAAAGCCAGTAACTGCCCGCAAAGAGATTTTAAAGTGTCTCTCTCTAATAAAGTATATACTCGTAACTCTCCAAAAACTGTAAATAAGCTTAGTAAAAATGTTGAAATAAATGGTGTAAATTGTGATGCATTAATTGATACTGGAAGTGATATTACTATGATTAATTATGATTTTTATTTGAAAATTGGTAAACCTAATTTAATGACTGATAATGTGAAATTAGCTGGTATAAGTGGCGATAGCATTACTCCTCTAGGTTTTTTTATTCTGATATATTAATTGATGATTATGTAATATCAACTAATGTGTATGTGTTAGAAATAATGCCGAACGAAATAATCATTGGCATGGACGTATTAAATAATCTAAGCTTTTCATTTCAAGAAAATCAAATTATCATTCATGAAAAAAGAGCCCAAATAAATTACACCCGGCTGGTGAGAAACGAGGTCAAGGTCGTATCACTACGTTCCTCGGAGCTGAAAAGAGACAGTCAGGCACCTATTTTTGCTGAGACTGGCAATAAAATAAATACACATCCTCTCCCATACTTCATTCATTTAACGGATTCGATAAACTATGATGAAATCGACATGAGTCATGTAAAAAAACCGTTGAGACAGGAAATAAATCGTCTTTTAAATAAGTATTCGCCAAACAAAACAAAAAGTACGGATTTGCAAATGAAAATAATATTGAGCGATGATATTCCGATTAGTCATAACCCTCGAAGGCTGCCTTTTAAAGAACAAAAATTCGTTGAAACTCAGATTGATAAATGGTTACAGGAAGGGATAATAAAACCCAGTAGTTCAAATTTTTCTTCACCTGTGGTTTTGTGTAAGAAGAAGGATGACAGTTATAGGTTATGCATTGATTATCGTAAGCTAAATAAAAAGATGATTAAAGATCGGTACCCTTTACCCCTCATAGAAGATTTGCTCGACAAACTTGAGCAATCAAAAATATTTACTACTTTGGACTTGAAAAACGGATTTTTTCATGTAGACGTAGAGAAAGATAGCACAAAATTTACGTCTTTTGTAACACATCATGGCCAGTGGGAATTTCTTAAAGTACCATTTGGACTTTCCAATAGTCCGAGTGTATTTCAGCGTTACATTAATGTGATATTCAGGAATTTGATGCTAGATGGAACTGTACTGATTTATATGGATGACATTATTATACCATCCAAAACCGAGGAAGAAGGGCTAGAAAAATTACAACGTGTTCTACAGGTTGCATCAGAGTACAGTTTGGAGTTTAATTTTAAGAAGTGTCAGTTTTTAAAACCACAAATAGAATTTTTAGGCTATAGAATCCAAAACGGAACTATACAGCCCTCTGTACCTAAAACGGTAGCTGTACAAAAATTTCCACTACCACAAACTGTTAAACAAGTACAAAGCTTTTTAGGCCTTACTAGTTATTTTCCCACTATTCATACCCCACTATTCAAAAATCGCAAAACCGCTTAGTGATCTACTAAGAAAAGACATTGCATTTAAGTTTGAATCTGAACAAAAGGAAGCTTTTCAAAAACTCAAAGATATTTTAACTCAGGAGCCAATTTTGCATCTCTATCAACAGGGATCAGTTTTAGAACTTCATACAGATGCTAGCAGTCAGGGGTTCGGAGCAGTGCTGCTGCAACAGGGAACCGACAATAAGTTTTATCCTATTCATTATTTTAGTCGAAAAACATCTCCACAACAAGAAAAATATAGTAGCTATGAATTAGAAGTTTTGGCTGTAATCGAAGCGTTAAAAAAATTTAGACATTATTTACTGGGTTCTAAGTTTAAAATTGTGACTGATTGTTCCGCTTTTCAACAAACTATGAGTAAAAGAAATCTTACACCAAAAGTTGCAAGATGGGCTTTACAGTTAGAGGAATTTGATTACCAAATTGTTCACAGACCAGGAAAACAAATGGCACACGTAGATTCTCTTAGTCGAAACGCAGTACTTGTTGTTACTCGTTCATATAGTGAAGTGACCACTAAAATAGCCAATGCTCAAAATCAGGACGAATTCCTTAAAAAATTGAAAGCTTTCATAGATAAACAAGAAGACGGTGAACACATTGTGAGAAATGGAGTTTTATACAAATACGATAATGGTAGAGAATTGCTCATAGTCCCAGAAGCATTACAAAGAGAAATTATTCGAGAAATTCACAATAAAGGACATTACGCTGTGGCTAAGACGGAAGAAATTTTAAAGCAAGAATTTTACATACCAAAGTTGAGGTCAAAAATAGAAAGTGTGATTGCCAATTGCGTGGAGTGTATTCTTTGTAATAAGAAACGTGGGAAAGGTGAAGGTTTCCTTAACCCCATCCCAAAAGAAAATTTGCCTTTAAGTACATATCACATAGATTTCATTGGCCCTATGCCTTCTACAAATAAGAACTATCAGCATATTTTTTCAATAGTCGACGCTTTTACAAAATTTGTCTGGTTGTATCCGGTTAAATCAACATCTACTCAAGATGCAATAACTAAACTTAAGCTTCAACAATCTACTTTTGGAAATCCGACGAGAATAATAACAGACAGAGGTTCAGCTTTTACCTCAAAAGAATTTGAAACATACTATCAGGATGAAAATATTGAACATTTCAAAATTAGCACTGGAATTCCTCGCGGAAATGGGCAAATTGAAATAATGCATAGAATTTTAATACCCATTTTATCAAAACTCTCAATAACAGACCCTACCAAATGGTATAAACATGTTGCATCAGTGTAAAAAATAATCAATAGTACTGTTTCGAGGAGTACAAAGTTTACCCCGTTTGAGCTTTTAACTGGTGTAAAATTAAAAGATACAACTGATTTACATTTAAAGGAAATATTGGAAAAAGAATACACAAAAGCAATGATGGAAGATCGAAATAATATGAGAGAAGAAGCAAGGGAAAACATTTTGAAGATGCAAGAAGAGAATCGGAAAAGTTTCAACAAACGAAGAAAAGTGGCGCGCATCTACAAACTTGGTGAATTAGTGGCCATACAACGGACGCAGTTTGGAACTGGACTCAAACTAAGACCAAAGTTTCATGGACCGTATCGGATTGTCAAGGTTAAACCTAAGGATCGGTATGACGTTGAAAAAGTTGGATGTCATGACGGACCAAATACAACTTCCACAGCAGCCGATTTCATGAAAGCATGGTCTTCAGACTAAAAAAAAAAAATGTTTATTGTTTTATCCAGATACTGTTTTCTTTTTTTTATTCTTTCAGATTTTTCTACTTTAACTTTCGAGGACGAAAGAGACGTCAGGATCGCCGAATGTAGTGACGAGCGCCATCTGCTGGTTGTTAGACGGAGTTGACGCTGGTTAGACGGAGAGCAGATCAGACGGATCTGGACGAGAGTAAAGACGTGTCAGATCAGACGGATCTGGACGAAAGACGAGACGCGACGTATTCGACGAAATCTACTGAATGTTCAATTCTTTTATGTTAATATATATATATATCCTAAATGTCCTAATCGTCCTAAATGTAATTAAATGTGCGTTCTAAAATAGTAGTGATTTCTGAGTCCTACATATATATAATATTATTTGTTGTGAAGCATGATGCCGTTTGAAGACAATGAAGATACTTTTAATTTCGTGACGTCGTTTTATTTCATTTTGAAGAAGCAAGCATATGTACAAGCGACGAGCACACAGAACGACACAGAAAGGAATGAGGGAAAAGCTCTTGGACATTTTATTCCTGGTCTTATATAACCTATGATTTTGATAGGGAAAATATTTCTTTACAGTGCTAATGTATTATGAGATTTCGATAGGGATTTTCATTACACGGGTGGACAAGGTAGGGGAAACACAGGGAGATTTTTAAAAAAAATTTGCTTGATCAGCGGTATGTTATCTCTTCACGCGTAGTGTGGGAAAGTTAGATTTTAGCTGATTCAACAATTTAACAAAGCTTCTCTTGAATTAATTAAGTAGAAACAGTGGAATTGGATCACGAAATAAGAGAATATTTTAGAATGAAGTTACTATGGGCTAAATTAAGATGAAGTTACTATGAAAATTAATTAAATTGAAATTAGAGTTAAAATATCATTATATATATATATATATAAATTATTTATTTTCTTTAAGATCAGTACCAAATTTACGAGATAGTTGAACTTTTTAGATTCAGTACATTAAAGATTCGATTTGTAAAAGCTTTTTCAGATGAATGTTCTCTTCAGCGGCTTTATCTGAAATTGTCTAATGATATGTTGCCAAAACATTCAAGAAGTTTCTTTTTAATTTTTGGTATGCAAAGAGGGGGAAAAATAAAAGAAAAATTGGGTGAAGCATGAAAAAGTAGAAAAGGTTTACAAATTTAACACTGGATGTGATGAAAGCATTTCATGATAATGGTTCATTTCTTATTGGTTTCGACTGAGAGACCAGAGTGGATAACCTGTATATAGTAAACTATGTATGCTTTAAATAAAACTGAATTAATTATACAGCTGTTTTATGCTCCACAGGACATTTTCCCCGTATTCATTTCTTTTAAAAAAACAAAAACAAATTACAGATTTATTCCATTTCATATAGATACATGCTGAAAATTAAACTTTTGTAGGCTTAATTTGCAGTGAGAGTTAACTTTACAGATTTGCCAAATAGCATAATTATATGTCATAATCATCTATCCTTATACTAAGCTCAGTGCGTGTGTGTGTGTTGGCGCTCTACAGGCCAGACCGTTTGACCTACAGCTACCAAATTTGGTACGTGTATACCTTGGAGGTCGGGAATGTGCACCTGGGGTCCCGTCTTTGAATTTTTAATTAAAATTCTACTTATTAATTAAAAACTACTTTCCCGCCAAAATTTTTTTTTTTCATTTTCCAAATCAGTAAGACTTTAGTTTTCCCCCCCCCCACGCTAATGAGGCTAGGCTTAAGATTTTTCGGCAGATTATTTCAAACGATTCTGTTTATTTTCTTGATGTTTGATGCATTTAAAATTAAACATTGTTAATGAATCGATCTGTTCATGATGAATCTGAGAAAATTTTGTTGACAAATTTTTGAGATATTACATAACTTAAGAAAGATATTCTTTAGTGCCCATAAAGTTTAAACACTCAGTGACTCTGTTTTCAGTAATCATATTATAAAAAAATGCTTTGTTACAGTAAAAAATATTATTATATTAATTGCAGATTAATCCTTTCCACTTTAATTTAAAGCATAAATTATACGGGAGCTAACAGAAAATTAGAGAGATACATATTACGTTACGACTGAAGGCCTTTATAATGTTATGAGTAAATTATATGATTATCAAAATTTGAAGTTTTAAAATATTTTGATGAAGAAGTTATTAAAGTAGGAATTGCATAAAATATTTAATTATTAAAATTTTAACGAATATTAAGATTGGCGAACCGGCTGGTCGCGAAAGACGGCTAATATATATAATTAATGTGAAAATTACATGCCAGGAAATAAAAATTATCATATGAAGAATTTAACACAATAAGATTATGAAACAATGAATAGGTCAAGTTACAATTTAAAGAAAGCTAGGAAATAAATTTCAGTCTCAACTCGCGAAACGAAATCGCTCGTTTTTTTATGGGGGGGGGGTAATTCTATTACTTGCTTTTATTTCTGCATTTCCATTTTATATTACACGTACATTAAAATAAGAAAATAATTATCTTAGTAAGGTGAAATAAAGAGCTTAGAAAAAAAAAGAGCTAAATAATTCCGAATATTAATGAATTTTGAGATCACCTTATGTGAAATATATTGTAACTATAGAGCTTATATAAGAGTATCTCAGCTCTATGATTGTAACTTAATTCCAACCAAATGAATTGTAGTTTGACTTAAAAAGAAGTACACAACAGCAGCTTTATTGTTTTAAATTATTGAGTTGGCTACAAAAATCAACCTCTAAGTTATTTTACCAAATAAGGGGAGATGGAAGATGAAATATTTATTTTTTGAGTATAGATAAAATTCATTTGTAAAGAAAACATTAAATTAAAAAGTTGTAGTTATTAAAAACATCTATAAAATTATAATTTATGCATGTCAATATTGCGATATATTAATTAAACGTCAAGAATAAATATTAAAAAAATTCAAAATTGAAAAAATATATATATATTTTTTAATACTGAGAAAATTTTTTAAATGTAAGCTACACACGAAAGAAACAACTTGTTAATATTTTCAGATCGATTTCTGTATTATTACTTTTTCTTAATTCGACTGTACTGAAGAAAAATTACAGAATTGTCCAGCAATGCCTTTAAGTACTTTTCTATCAATCAAAATTCGCGTACTGAAAAACTCATCCATCCAAAAATCTTATTCTTTTGATTTCAGATGGTTTATGACCGATTTTCAGAAAAAAGTGATGAAAATTGTCTTAATTATATTAAGCCTAAAACTTATTTCCAGATTATCATTATGGCCGCAAGCCCTACTAATTAACATTTTTCGAAAATCAGTCACAAAGTATGTTTTTATTTCAAATTCATTTTTCAATGGTTTTTTTTTTTGAACATTAACCATTATGATAGCATTTGAATTTGAAGAACGACATTTATAGAATAGATTTATTTATACGATCCGTGAATTCGATAAGATAGAAAAGTATTTGCTGTTATTTTTTCCATATTCCTCCTCCTTTTCCATCTACATCGAATTAAAAAATAGTTCAAACACGGATTGAAAATTTTACCTATTATTTCCTTCTACTTTACTACTTTAATGGCATTCAAAAAAAAATTCTGATAAAAATATAAATAAAACATATTTCCCAAATTGTATGTATATATATATTTTACTCCTTACTTGATTAAGCTATCATATCGCACAACAATTCATTTTATAAATCTCTTTAATATCAATAGCTATTAAACATAAATTTTTCCTCTCCGAATAATATAAATATATATAAATTTGGACCTTTCTAAATCCATTAAAAGTATATTTCCGACCAAATTCTTCAATTTTTGAATGAAATTATGTAAATTTTCATAAGTTCTCACAAATTTTTCTATAAGACAGAATCCTAGATGCTTCAGTTTCTTATCTGAGACAAAAATGATGTATCTTAATTTTCTATTTAGTTATTAATTAACCAATGAATTAATAAATCAAATTAAATTTATCTAATAAAATAAATATATCACTTTACTTAAGTGAATCTGATTCCTAAAAAATATTTCAATATACCAGGATTAGATAAAAAAAAAAAATGGCCTTTCAACGGGTTAAACGTGAAGAATCGGTGCATCAACTCCCACTCCCTTAAAAAAAAAAATGGCCTTTTAACAGGTTAAACATGAAGAATCGGTGTAACAGCTTCCACTCCCTTATCCAGTAACAAACATAAAGGCCTTTTTTAGATAGCCAACTCAACAACTTAAACCAAACAAATTGCTGTTTAACATACTTTTACATTTTGTTTTACTTTTTATAATGATTATGGATTAACTGATTACGAAATACCTTGTTTTCAAAAGATATTAATTAAAATGATCCTTAAAGAAGTAAATTCTAAGGAATAAAATCCAGCATTGAAAATTGTAATGTGTTAAAGCATGAACTCACCTTTCGTAAAGACATTTTCTATTTTTTTCTCATAAAAAAAAGATTTATAGAAATATAGATACACGTTCACGGCAATATATCTTAAAAGTCTAACGGAATTGCATCCACTTTTTGGCACTTTATGACAGTTGATCCCTTCCCGAGGAATTTACAAATGAATAAATGGTTTTCATATTTCTAGTCTGTGTTCTTGCTCGAAAAAATACGTAAAACTAATGATTAATTATTAGAAGAAAAAGAATTGAATCCAGAAATGTAGCCTTAAAAAAAAATCCTGTGATATCAAACACAGGAAATCCTTTTTTTCCGACCAACCCTCTCTTCCCACCCCATTTTATGAGTCATTCATTTGCTTTATTTTTGAGATTAAAGACGGAAAACCAAATTTATAGGAAATAGATCTTTTAAAACAGGCTCCCATAAATAATAGATCTTTTTTTCTTTCAATATCAAATTTCTCAGAAAAAAAATTATTCCTTTTTTTTTTTTTTTTTCAAAGAAAGTATGCAGTAAAAATATTGCAAGAATAGATCTCTCATAGTTTAAACAAATTATCTGTTGATACATTTAAGAATTTTTTTTTTACTTAATGCATAGTTTTTTTCAATGAAAATAGAGGTTAAAGAAGAAAAAGCTAAATCATTCATGCTAGTGACACCTGTTATATTTCTTTCTAATGCTTATTTTACAGCCAGTTCATTCCATTCTCTTTTATTATTTATTATTTACAAATTACAATAATTTGTTGTAGCAATAATTGACTTCAGATCATTTCGTTCAAAAAAAATCAGATTAAAAAAATTTTTTTAGAAATATTCCTTTTTTTTATTTTCTTATTTATCATAATTGAACATTAGCTGCTCTTCGTGCACCATAAATGTACGAAACCAGGCTTACTAAAATTAGGATACAAACAGTTAAAGCTTGTAAAAAAAAACTTTACAAAAATTAAAAGGAAATGTAAAGCAAAACTAAAAAAGTTCATGAAAGGAAGGAATGAGGTTTGTTTTCCGGCGTATGCTCCTGAACGGATTCTTAGCTTGTGCCGGGTTCACAAAAATCAAAACTCAGTTCATGAAAGTAAATGAAATGGAACCAAATATAAACACAAGATACATATATAGCTAATATAATACGAAACACAAATACTAACATTCAAACAAACGTAGAAGCTAAGCATAAATAAAATTCCACAGGGAACTGAAAATCAAAATTTCAATGTTCAAAACTTTTCAAAGAATCAAACAGAGGTAAAAGGAAAAGAAATTAAAAGTAGAAAAGATACATGTACAAGCGTATAAACTGAAAGAAAAAAATAATAAAAGAGTAAAAAATACAAAGGGATAGATGATTGTAATAGAATTATTAGAATCCTTTTAGATTCAAAATAATAGAATAATTAGAGATAATAGAAAATAATAGAATTATTAAATATTTTAATATTAGATGCAAAAATTCTAGATTATAGTATAAAAGTAACATTATTTATACATATTTACAAGTGTGACTAAATTCTTCAGATGATGCCTGAATAAATGTGATTAAAATGATCAACCATTTTTTTTTTTTTTTTTTTTTTTTAGTCAACGTACAACTGGTTGTTTATGCTTTTTGTAATTATCCCACTGACCGACCATAAAGAAAAGAGAATTCCGACATAGAGGCATGCAGTCTCACCATAACTATGCAGAATAGATTAGAATGAATACAACTGTATCTTGAATGCGTCCCCCCTCCTTCAGGCCCGAGTGCTTAACCCCGGAAATAGGTACCCCCCGTTGGGTGGATAGAATAACAGTATTGTCGGACCTTGTCCGGAGGGAGGGAGTTCAACAATTATTGTTCACTCGATTTCAAAAGTTCTAACACCTGTTGGCTGTAACATTTTATAAACCCACTGACTACTTCCCAAGACAGTTCAGAAATATTTAATTTTAAATAATTAAAAATAAAGATGTTCAAAATTTAAAAAAAAAATATCGCAGCAATTTTGATTATCTGAGAATATTTCATCCCGATTTAAAAAGTTTAGAATAAAATTTTATTATTTTTTTCTTTTAAATTCGCTCTCCATTTTAGGAATTCTTTAAATTTCCGAAATAATTAAATTTTATTTAAATATTTTATCGGAATGGCTACAATGATATGAACAAAAATGAAAATCTATCACTTTTGATTATTATTAAATATATATATAATTATTGCAGTATTGCAGAACAATTAGTACTGGTTATTATACCATACAAAATTGAGTTAAAAATAATCACAAATAATTAAGATTTAAATTACCAATTATCTGAATTGCCAGAAACAGAACGATACGAATTTTTAAATCAGAATGCATCTAAATTATATTTATTAAAAAAATCTCAACAAATTCCTCAGTAAACAATGCAATATATTTTGAGTAGTACTACAAATAAAAAATAAATCTTTCCCCAGACTTTAAAAAAAAAAACAGCAAAACACATTTAAAATATGCCTTTATCATTCAAGTAAAACAATAAACTTCATCTTAGTTATTATTTTGTTGTAGAAAATTTGACTTAGCAAAAGTATGAAATAGCAATAAGGAATGTAAACTCATTCCAGTCATATGATAAATCTAATCTAATTATTTAAACACATCAAAATGCACATTCTGATTGGTCAGCTATAACACAAAGTGGCAAAATTGATCCAGTTACTGAAACTGGGGATTGTATCAAATTTATTTTGTGATATCTATCAAAAATGAATAAGCATCTGCTAATAATGTATACATATAGACGACCTGAGATTTCAAATAAAATAGAAATTGTCGAAATCGGGTTTGTAGTAGAGCAAGGGGATTCAGTAGTTCAGGTTTTTCCCCATGCGAATGTACAGAACAAATAGTGTTTGAATTTGAGATTTTTCTCAGAAATTAGATGTAGGAAGACAAGTGATAATTAATGACATATTTAAGTGCCATGAATTCTCATATGAAACAAAAACTGTCAAAAAATCATATTTGTGATTGGGGCTAGAGACTTGGTGCTTTAGTTTTGCTAATTATTTTTAAATATATAGATTCTATTGTAAAAAAATCATCAAAAATAATAAATAGAAAAACAATTTTAAAGGGGGGGTGGGTGGAAACAAATGAATGCTTTAATGGTAAAAATGATACTATTTCAATATTTTATTTTAATCATTGATATTACATTATTTTATTGCTTTTCATAGAATAGAATAGCATAAATAAATAAAAACGTTTTATTAAAAAAATTTACATTAAAATATGTAAACAAAACTAAATATCGATAATTATAAATGACAAAACCTATAGCATGTAACCAAATATACAACCGAACATACGCAACTGACTAAAAGAGTCGCATTCTATGTTTATAAACAATAAAAATATTTCAATAAAATGAAATAAAATAAGCTTGCAATAAAATTAGCTTAAAATAAAATAAGCTTCTACAAAATAATAAGTAACACAAAATATTTGATTTACTTTATTATTTTACACCAAATACTTTAAAAAAATTTTCTCACATTAATTTTTTAAGTCATTCGTAGTCATCTTAATTTTCCAGGGGTGTTTGTGGGACCCCAAAAAATCCCCTGAAACTTTTACGGACTTACTACCGACATTTTGGAGTTTCGAGAAGGGGGGGGGGAGAAATGAAAAATTACAATTATGAAGTATTGAATGACCTAATTATAAAAGTTCAATGAATTACTTTTTTTGCAAAATTAATAACCATTAATTTTGCAAAATTAAGACCTCTGAACAGAGGTCACGTGATCGCACATCTGGTCGAACGAAGTCTCTCCCTTTTTTTTCTGCCACGCCTACTTGCCGAAAAGAATCCAGAAGAGAATGTCCGAGAACCGGGGGAATGAGTCATAACTCGTAATAAGGAAAGAACAAAAAAGAAGTTTTTTCCCCCTTTTCACGCATTATCACTGCCTTTGGAGAAAGAAAGGAAAAGTTTTCACCACACACACTGACCTTGCGTTTTCTGCTTTCAAAGCAAACAAAATTACCCAGATCAAAATAAATAATTCATTATTATACCTATTTCCTTTTGAACGACGATCCCCGGAATTTCCGGGTATCGAAGTTCAAAATCCCCGGAATTCCGGGGTTTCCCCGGAGCACAAACACCCCTGATTTTCTCAACAGAAAATTTGAACAACACCCGGAATACGACTTGGTCTTGGTCTGCTCCCAGACCACCCGCCTACCCGAAAGGGTTAAGACCTTGAAGGTCGCCTCGGAGAGAATCATTATTTATTTAATGAAAGGCTTACAATCAACGCCAGATATGGGTGTTAATTAAGGATATACATAACAGTACATTTGACTAAAAGAAAATTTTTAAATTAAATAGTTGACAAACCAATTCTGGATTCAAGAGACTAAATTGAAAAGTACATAGAGAAATCCGTAACACACAAAAACATAAAAATATCAGAATGTCCAAAGGATGGAAGATATAATATATGGTGCAGCAATACCAGCACACCTTACCAATATCTAAAACACATTATATAAAGTGTGTAATAATAGAATGACACAAATACAAGGTGGAAAAACAAAGCAGATCTATAATAACAAAGACACAAAAAAAAATGCCACTTGAAATTAAATCAAGAATATGAGCAGAAGCGTACAAAGTTTTTAATAGCTATAATCCTGCATAATAAACAACTAGAAATACGACTTGTAATCAAACAATTGAATAATAAGATGCTACATGTATTCAGATATGCAAGTTCACCTGACCATAATCCGATCGTTATTCAGATGGCCCTGCTACATGAAAAATAATTAAATGCAAAGAAAAAAAATATATATAATGAAAATAGTCGTAAACTTACAGGTTTTTCGCCTTCCATGTAGGCGAGGTGCTTAAAACAAATGTTTAACACGTTTTTCCTCAAACAAGTGGTTCGATCCTTGTGATTGTCTACGCAAAGCAACTGAAAGGTAAGTGTGAGCTCTCCGAAATAGAAATACAAGTTTGCCACCTGAAATTTTACAACCTTCCCCCTTCTAACAATAAAGAATACATGACGAATAGGATGGGCCGAAGATAATACTATCTGGACATGCGCAGAGGACAGTTGTACACTATAGGGGTCTCTTTCCCGGGGACGAGTTCCGGGAATTTAACCATTCCCTTCCAAAATCATTAGTGGACTCTGTACGCGATTCCGGACATAAGATAGTACCCATTTTCGACGGGAAAGGGCAAATAATATTTCTCTCAAAATAATTCACAATAATTAATTTCATATTTCAATATTGTTAACCCTCTGACTGCGTAATTCATTAAAATCAGTATTTAGATGCGATGTTTGCAAATATGTTCAAATATTTTTCAAAGAAATTGAACTGACACTATATGTTACACGATAATATATTATAATAAAAATCTGTAATCATAAAAATAAACACTCTAAACAGCGAAAAAAGTGGGATGTAACAGAAAATGGACTCATTGCAAACCCGCGGAAATCGCGGGATACGCAGTTGGAAGGTTAATTATGAGCTTAATAGCTAATTTAATTACAATTAATAATTATTTGTAATAATTAACTAATTGTATGGCATCAGGGTATAAAGAATCATACGACTAAACAACGATGAATGAGATAAAATAAATAATCAAGTTGCTGCCTCAAGCGACCAATTATTCAGGCACGATTTATAATTAAAATTATAGGCTAAATTAAAGAATTAGCCTCCCACCACTTCCAAGATAACAGCTGGAATCAATTGCGTCAATTTTTACTTCTT
The DNA here is from genome assembly GCF_947563725.1 of Argiope bruennichi. NCBI lineage: Eukaryota > Metazoa > Arthropoda > Arachnida > Araneae > Araneidae > Argiope > Argiope bruennichi. Next base: position 92,447,955 of record NC_079160.1, read on the forward strand.
ATGAAAGTTAATGACACATAGATTGATTGTTAATTTAACCGTTGTTAATCGAGTTTTCAGATTCGGAAAGGGCAGAAATGCGCATATTTCGAGTGTATTTGCTATATAAGAACTTGAAGATGGGATTTTAATTTATCGGATTTTTTTTTTGTATGAAGTTCTCTTTAACTTCTTCTGAAGAGATAAAGATGTTCATCTGCAAAACATGTAATTTCTCATCCAGAAGGGGGCAGTCAGTTTTCCCCCAAACAGGAAGGATGAAATAGCTCCCTTACTGCCCCCCTCCACCGAAAAGCACACATTTCTTTCTATGCCATAGCATTTCCAGATAATTTACCTTTTATCATTTGTAACTTGAGGAAAGTGTGAGAGAATTGTTATTCAAGGTCACATTCTCAACAAATCTTTCGCACCAGGTTGGCAAAGTTGAGTATTCCAGTATATTCCAGTACCACATTCAGAAGACCAGTTTTTGAAATTATTAAAAATTGCCTTCCAAAACAAGGGCTAATGGGCCATCAAATATATATATTTTTTATTTTGCTGTCTTTTCTTTCTCCACTTTAATGTTTCCATTAAATAGCAGTTCCGTAAATCCAAAGTGACTACTCCATAGCATATGCATTCTGCAGGCATAATAAAATGATTGTTTATTTGTGTAATTAATCAAAATATTTAACCCTTTGTTAGTAATTTGTAGTTAACTTCAATGCGAGATTCATATTTTTTCTAAATGTTTTGTAGATGAAAATCCATTAATATTTAGTTTTTCGTTCAATTTTTCATGGACTAAAATGCAGAATTATTATGATAATTTCTATTTTAAACTAAAAGCAACGAGCAATTGGTTCAAGGGATAATGGTTTCTAAAAACTTCTTTTAATTATTATGTGTAATTATGTCTTAATGACTTCTGCAAAATATTTTTAAATTTGATGGATGTATAATTCATATTAATTTGGAATCCTATACAGTTCTTTTATTGTATAACGTATTTCCCTAATTTTCTGTCTTTACACGTCTTATTATACCAGAAATAAAAACAGTAGTATTTAAAAAATGGGGGCAGGTAAAATTTTTTTCACCATAGCTTAATTTTGAAGTTAGATCTTAAATATGACAGAATTTAAAAAAATTATTAATTCATATCTTATAACAAAAAACCTTATTATTCATCATTGTAAAAGAATTCGAAATTTCACATCTTGGTCACCAACAAATAAAAAAAATCAGAAGTGGTCTTCCCGAAACTTTCTCTCAGACCCTATAAAAAGATATTGTTACGGAATTTCCCGGGGTTCGTTTGGATAGTGGGAGTTATATGGTGTGGAGAACACTCAATCAGCAGGCGGCAGTAGAAAATAAAACAACGACGTTTATTTACACGAAGACACACAGGACAGCACAAAGACGACAACTATATACAGCACAGAAGACGATTATCTTCAGCCGAGACGTGCAGCATACAACAATATACACAGCAGCTCTACTCCGTCGCTGCTCCGCTAGTCCCTGGAAGACGAATTCTTCACCGTCGCTTCCGACTACTCTTCGACTCCACTGGTCCACGACTCAATCCACTGTCGGTTCACAACTACGACGATTCCACTGGTCCACGACCATTCTTCTCTGTCGCTTCCGACTACTCAATTCACCACTGCTGGGTCATGACTCACCGTCGGTTCCCCGGCAGCTGCAGCTCCTTCCTTTTATAGGTCTCAGGAGGCGGGGCTAGAAGCCTCTCAACCAATCAGGAACGTTCGAGGCGTATCTCCGTTCCTACTGGACGGTTCGGGAAAATTCTCGATGTTTCGGGTATAATCTATTTTGGCGCCAAAGTCGTCGCCAAGTTACCAAATGGTCGCCAAGTTTGTTGCCAAGCTCGGGGACCTCCCATGGAACCCACTATGCTGGGAAGCCGCATCAAGGATTCGTAACAATATATCCTCTTTTCCCACCACACATAAAATTATGGACCTTAGGAAAAGACGCGAATAACTTCCATGGCGAACAATACCTACATTGGCGAACTATGCATACATTGGCGAACAATACCTACATTGGCGAACTATGCATACATTGGCGAACAATAATAGCAAAACCGAACTTTGGAGTGAATTTTACATTTTTACTAAATGCATTGTGTGATCCTTGGTGATTAATCCCTCACATTAGGCTAATAGTACACAAAATAAATGTCACGTGATAAAACGTTTGATGAATTTCAGTGCAACAATATAATCTACTGTGGAAAATTAGACAAAAAAAATTATTTTTGAAAAATTCCTAAAATTTAAAAAAAATTATTTTTTTATGAAAAAAAGAATATTTTTTTACATTTTCAAATGGTTTCAAATTTATTTTTCGGAACTTTTCGCGGAAAAAAAAATGTAAAAATTCAAAAATTAAATTTTTGAATTTTTTAATTAAACTCTCACACACACATTCTCCTATATTATAAGTATAGATAGAACAGCATTCATCATTATGCAGCTGCATTTACAGTGTTGCTCTAATTTCTAATAATAATAAAGTTGAATGTGTGTATATTGTTCCTCTGTGAGCCAGACTATTTGATCACGAAAAATAAAGCTTAATACATATACATCATATCATTTATACCTTGATAAGAATATACACTCAAGTGCAATTTCTTTAAAGTTTTAATTAATTAAAAATTAAGTGAAATTTTGGCGTTTTTCGATGTAATTTTAGAAAAATGTTACAACATCAAAAGGGTTTTTATACCATTTTATGACTTAAAAAATTATCTTTGTCAAGCGATTTCATTGTTGAAGTGAGAGAAAAAAGTCAAATCATTTTCATTAATGGTATTAATACTACATCGTGTGATTATGAATTCAAATCGAATCATAGTCATGTCATGTAATATCATATATACATGATCAGAGTCATGTAATATCAGTTACACGGTTGTTGAATAACCTTTCAATGCTGCACATGCAAAAAAATAAAGTGATAAGAAGAAAAGCTTTGTCAGAGTTATTTAAGAATTTGATTCTTATTTAACATTTTTCATATCAGTAACATTTATTCATTTATATATTTTTTATTTTACTATATTCAATAACTTAAGTAAATCCTTCATTAAAAAATAATAATCAAAGTATTGAATATTTATATAAAAGACTGATATTTGTCATACATTTCTTCCGAAAAGCGGAAATGAAAACGAAGAAGAAAAGAGAGAAATAGTAAGAGTCTTTAAGCAAATATCTTGTAAGTACAAAAAAAAAATAGTGGGAGTCTTTAAACAAACATCTCGTGATTGCAAAAAACATTGAGAAAGAAGAAGAAGAAAAAAATGACAGTATGTATAATTTATCAGGCTTTATGGTGTTTATAAAAAATGTAAATGAAAAAAAAAAAAAAAGAGAGAGAGAAAGAGAGAGACATTTTATTATTATTCCTTTCTTCCTGGAACTTCTAGTTCGAAAACCGCCGAGCGATAATGCTTTCGTCAAAGGGTTTTGATATTTTAGGCCTGTTTTTTGCCCTTATTTTAATTGTTTGCATACCATATGTGCATCACAAATTTCAGGCAAAAAATATCAATCTAAAAACCTTATCAGTTAATAAGAGCAGAAGAAAAAATTCTGCTTTGGCCTTAATACCTAATGAATGCATCCTTTCTTTTTGAATTATAACATTAACATTGACAAAAGTACACCAGTGAATAATTTGATGGAACAACAAAATTTTCTTGGATTTCATTACAACAATAAAAAAAAATGTTATCAAGCAAATTTTTTAAAAAGAATTATTTTGACAAACTAATTAGAATCAAATAATAAAAATACACAGAAATGAAATGGTTACAATTGAAAATCCAACATTTATGTGGATTCTAATTAAGAATAATATTACTTATTTCATTGGTTCTCAAGATGCGGATTCTGAAAATTTCTTCCCATAATCCGGATGATATATATAAACTATTAAAGCAATATGTTCTTGTATCACAACTAATAATAAAGATAAATGTAAGTGTATGCATGTGTTCTCTATAGTCCGGACCATTTGATTTTCAGTTACCAAATCTAGAGCATATATCGCTTGGAGAGTGGGAATATGCACATGGGAGCAAATTGTTTAAAATTTTAATTGATCAAAAATTTAGCTGAATTTTGGCGTTTTTCCTCGATAAATTCTACAAATATTATTGCACAAAAATGAATTTTATATCGTTTCAACATTTAAAAGACGTTTTTTTTTTATGATACCAATTTAATTGTTATGCAAATATTTTCTGAATTTTGGTAATTTTTAAAAATTACTTTCTTTTGCCTAATTTCTACCATTAGATTTCTTTGTTACCCTAAATTCAAACCGTTTTCTCTGTTTCATCAAATATTTCATCTCGTGATTTTCTTCCATCATTGAAAGTTACAGAAAGAGGAAGAGGGTTCGATTTAATATCTGTGTGGTTTACAAGACGAATAAAAAATTATAGATGTAATACCACAAAATGTAGAAGAGAGATAAACTAAACGTTTATCTCTCTTCTACATTTTACATTTACAAGACGAATCTACATTTTCAAGACGGCGAGTTATCTCTCTTCTACATTTACAAGACGAATAAAAAATTATAGATTTAATATCACAAAATGTAGAAGAGAGATAAACTAAACGTTTACGCTTTTAATCGTGCAATGATCTCTTGGGATTGGTCTCCACTGGATAGGTTCACGTACAAAATCAATAAAATATACGTAAAACAATTAAAATTGCCAATAATCGAAATAAAAATAGATGTACACCAGATAATTAAGTAATTAAAAAAGAATTTTATATACGATAATTTGAGAGACATGAAGTTATATCTAAACGACATGAATCACAGGCACGAAGTTATATCTAAACGATTTAACTGAAATCAAATATCTCCTGGTACCAACTGGTCGCAAAAGGCGATTAGTTACACAATAAACACATTACACACACTTTACTGAAATTTTTATAATTATTAATTTGTTTGATATAGATATATTTATTGCAATTGATAAATTTTGCGTTATTTTTTCTGCAATGATCAGTACATGAATAGTTTTTTGAGTTTATATGCATGTAACGTTACAAAATCGATTTTTTTGTGAGAACATGCCTAATATTAAATTCTTTCATTTTTTTTTTCAAGATAATTGTTTAATAAGTATGTGAATTTTTTCTGAAATTCGACAATTTTTTAAAAATAATTTTTCTCCTGTAACAATAGATTATTGCCTTGAAGTTTAAATCGTTTTCATTGCTTCATCAATTAACTGATTGCTTGGTGGGTTTTTTTTTTTTTTTTTTTTTTTTTTTTTGTATTGTTGGAAGCTAAAGAACAGCGTTCGTTCCTGTTTAGTTTACGAGTCATATAAAAGTAGAGTTACAGTATAGCAGAATTTAGAAAATAGAAGAACCGGATATTTACGTTTTTAATAGCGCCATGATGTCATGGGACTGATCTCCATTAGAAAGATGCGTCGCTTCATTAGAAAGGTATTATGGATGGAAGAAGCATCATGTGACTCATAATGTTGATTACTCTTCCTTTGCAAATCTCCTTCATAACCAACTGGAGTAGCCTTCCCAAAACTTACTCGCATACTATCTAATAAGGATAGTATGCGAGTGAACGTCTTGTAAGTCTTTGGCGTACAATAGTTACGAAATATTAAACTTTGTCATGAATTTAACATTTTTGTTAAATCTATCATGTGATCCTTGGCGAGTGTTTCAATCTCTGTATGGTTCAATTATCCGAAATCCGAATTTGTGTTTTAAACGCGTTCTTTTCACCTGAATGAAACAAAATTAGTCACAAAACTACACTTAACTGTTTTAGTTTTCTTTACTATCTAATAAGATGACACCTTCTATTTTGGGAATATTTTCTTATTTTTATTCAAATGGAAATCTACAGAATACTTGACTTATCTATGTATTCGAAATAATTTTAATATTGAATTATAATCGTTATGAATAGTTTATTTTTTGCTTACAACTATCAAAATTTGATAAATCGATTCACGTATGGCACTCGGGAAAATAGTTAAGCGCTTAAAGTCACAAAATCACGTACTAAATTTGATATATTTAATTCATTGCTGTTTTGAGTCATTAGACTTAAGCCGCGCTCCGACGGCCTGTGGCCTTCACAGATATGGTCATAAATCTACCAATTGGCCCATTGTTGGACCAACTCCGTCTGTGGACGCGATCCAGAGTTTCCCGCAAATTGTTGGTAAACCGAACAGACATCTAAGAACCCCGGAAAACTACAGGAAAGAGGAAAGCGGGGAAAGTGTACCATGCCTCCAGACCCACAGGTCGTCCGTCGGACCAGGGCGGAAAGTATAGACAGACGGTCAACACCTTTTGGGATTTGGCTTAAAATTTGGTATATAGATGTCTATACTAAAGATGTTAAATCTGATTATATTCGAACACGTGGATAAACACGTGCCCAAAATTTGATAGAGAGGTGGTTTTAAACCCTCATACCAAATTTTTATCCATCTAGCTTAAAGTGTTTTTGAGTTATCTCTGTCACAGACAGACGGATGGAACATTTTGCACGAATGTGTTTTTGAACTCAGGGGGATTTAAAACTTAGATATTCGTTAAAATCTCGAGTTCGAATTTTTTCAAGGATTACAATACTGTTTTTGTACTTTGTATACGAGAAAGTAAAAGAAGATCCACCCAGGTATCAAAAAAATTTGGAATCAAATAATTATTTTTTTTCATCTATATCAACTTAAGCATTGTATAAGTTTCGTAGATTTTGTATTGCTGAATTCATGCTCTGCACCAGTTATCCAATATTGGAATAGTAATGTAAGGAAAAACAGGTGTAACTTGAGCATAATGGTTAAAATAAACCGGTATCAAACAAATGCAAAAGCAAAGGCTTTCGAATTAAATGTTTGGCGGTAGTGTATGGTAAGTAGATTAAATGATTAGTAAAATGATTTTTTTTACCTCGGTCGTCATCTGTGTGTGGCATCATCGCCAGCTGTGTTAGATAAACTGTATTTGCATATTATTTATCCCGCTCTTTTGCTGATTTCATTTATAGGCAAATGGCGAAGAGGCCCCTTCATTCTTAAAGAGTATGTTCCACCAGTACGCTTTCCAGTTGATAACAGTGACAAATTATATGTGGATTGCGCTATTTGCAACTGGGATAAGCAGTTCAACTAGCCATTTCATTTATAGGCAAATGGCGAAAAGGCCCCGTCATTCTTAAAGAGTATGTTCTACCAGTATGCTTTCCAGTTGATAACACGGACAAATTATATGTGGATTGCGCTATTTGCAACTGGGATAAGCAGTTCAACTTTCCCCTCATCAAAAGCACAACGAGTGTTAAACTCAACAGCTTAATTGCTCCATGGAGATTAGGCTAAGGCTTCTGCTCTACAAAGCAATTTTGAGACCGGTATTAATGCATAGTTCTCAATTTTGGGGGGCCACATCTTTCCAAAACATCAAGAAGTTGCAAGTTTTTCGAAATAAACATCTGCTGAAGATTGTTGATGCCCCTAGCACATTAAAAGGAAAATACTCCATGATGGCTTCTAAATTGAAGCTGTTTTGGAATTTATTAGAAGAACGTCAAATAAGCTCTACGAAAAATTAACGCAAATTCGGAACGTTATATAACTGCCGCCATAGGATCCTGTTGTGCCCAGTTCTAGGAAAACGTCTAGAGCAGCAATTGACAATATTGTAATAAATTTCCCGTCTGTAAAAAGACCAAGAATTTCGAACATCGTTCCCAATCTGGAGGATCAAAGTTTTCCAAAATTATTGCTGATTCGGCTTTAGATAGCTACGATGATTAGCTAATTAATTAAATCATCCCCATAGTAAGGCATGTGCAACGTAAATTCATTTAGGTTCTCCTTCCCCCATAAAAAATTAAAATATTATTTATCTTTAATAATTGGTTCATAACAAATAAATAAATAATTATACCAAATTTCATGACGTTAGAGCTTTATGTTCTCGCTTAAACTAGTTCAATTCATTTTAATTTTACAAATTATAATTGCTATTCCAAATTATGATGTGGAGGTGCTCGTGATCACTTTGTCACACCGCGGAACTCCAAAACATCACGACGTTGCCGTTGCCACATTATGTAATATATTTGAAAACTTTATTTAACGATTTTTCTATTCAAAGTGATATATAAATCCTTTAATCTAATTACATCCTTAATGTAATTATTAAACATATAAAATTTGAATATAATTATCATCAATATAATTATTAGAATAATTTTTACTGATTTATTAATAAAATATTATTTATTAAAATAATTTGACATAAAAATTAAATATTGCTGTCTTTTTTTGTTTTGTTTGAAACCTATCGTTTTCTCTTGCTGCACTTATTTTTAGACCGTATTAAATCTTTTGTATAAATTTTTGTACAAAATTTATACAAAATTTGTTTGTTTGCCGCATTTTTGTACAGATTGAATTTTTATTGATGTTTTGTCTGCTACGAATTAGCTACGAATGTTGAGACTCTACCTGAATTTCATTTCATTCAGTCGTTTCTCCGCTAATAAGATTCAAAGATGTGGGATCGTAATGTGAAATAATCCACTCGTTTTTAATCTGACTCCATTTTATTATCTATCTGAATTACAATTCTATTTACATGCTATATTTATATTTAGTTGCCATATACAAAAACATACATTGGTTTCGCGCGCAGTTAATTCTGATTTTAGAGTTGTAAAAGCAAGTTATAGCTCTAGTATGATTAAAGTTAAAATTAGTTTTTAGCCAAAGGCGCTCGTAACATCCTCCCACCTTTTGATTTTTAAATTAGGAGGTTACAAAATCAAAATTAACAAAATATTGCATTCAAAATATTTAGAAATCAAAACATGAAATGCACATATTTGAAAAGTACATAATAAAGTTTAAAAGTTAGTTAAAACGTGAAGGTTTAACCACTTTTCTTCCACTTCTAGTTTTTGTTTCATAGTCGTTATTTTCCGAGCTCGGGATTTCGATTTCTTCATACGAAGCAACCGGTTCGTTTTTTCTCGCACCCACAGGATCGTCATGGTCTAATTCCAAGGGGTATAAACGTTGCACTGGACGCACAAGTTCCCCACTCGCTGTTTTTAGCTTCACTACTCGGATGCAGCCATCTTTCCCAGGAAACACTTCGATTACCAATCCCAAAGGCCAGTCTAGTCGCTTTTTGATATCACTTTCAATTATAACAATATCTCCCACTTGCACTTGTCTAGATTCCTTTCCTTTTGGCTTCTTCTGGATTAACAAGCTTAGATATTCTTTTCGAAATCTTTTCCTCAAGTCCTCTCGTAATTTTTGTTGATACTGATATCGTTTGGAGATATTTACTTTATCCAAAGTATCCAAATCGGGAACTCCTACCTTTGTAGTCTCTTGAATGAACATTGAGGGAGTCAGTGGAATTAAATCATTCGGATCTTCCGATAGATAATTCAAAGGTCTAGAATTGATGTTGGCTTCTACGTCACAAAGAATAGTGAACATTTCTTCGTAATGAAGCGATGCCTTTCCTAAAACTCTTCTTAAAAGCTTCTTCACCATCTTAATCATGCTCTCAAAAAATCCGCCCCACCAAGCAGCTGTTGGGGGGTTAAATTTCCACTGAATTCTTAAGACGGAGGCGTCATTGACAATCTTGTCCCAATCAAGAGAACCCATCAAATTATTTGTTCCAGTAAAATTTGTTCCGTTATCGCTGTATATAGTCCTAGGTCGCCCTCGTCTTGTGACGAATCTTCTAAAACCTAGAAGGAATCCATTAGTTGAAAGACTCTGTATTAATTCCAAATGAATGGCCCTATATACAGCGCAAGTAAAAAGCAAGATCCAGGCCTTTTTCCCATCCTTTAAATGAAGCGGCCCTGCTAAATCCACTCCAGTGACTTCGAATATCAAGGCTTCCCGTACACGATCTTCGGGTAGGGGCGCAGGAATTGATTCAATTTTCTTGCTCGTATATCTTTTGCATCTTATACACCTTGAGAGCACTTTCTGGACAGTTTTTCGGCCCTGCAGAATCCAAAATTTTTGACGGATATCTGTTAGGACAACTTGAACTCCAGCATGGGAAGAGATCAAATGATGTTCGAAAATCAATCTCTCCACTAATGGGTGCTTACAAGGCAATACTAGAGGGTATCTAAAATTTTCTTCATCATCTCGTCTAGTAATTTTAGTTTTCAATCTAATTAGTCCATCAGAATCATTAAACACACAGAGTGATTTAAGTTTTGATCTTGCATCTTCGTTATTAAAGGTTTCTTGTTGCACGATTTGTATCACCTTTCTTTCGGCGGCATCTAGTTCTGCAACAGTTAAAAGATCTTTCATCTTGTTAATTGGATTTCGGCAATTTTGTACAAATCGTAGCATCCATGCTATCATTCGCACAATTTTGGAATATCTTGAGAACTTGTACAAATACCAGGATTTATTCAGATCTGTAGAGTTGACTAAAGTTACGACCCTCTTTTTCCTTTCCCGGAAAACCTCTTCAAAATTGTATTCAGAGTCTGTCGCTGGCCATTCTTCTTCTGGAAGTTTCAACCACTGTGGGCCCTCCCACCATCTCGATTTCAAAAATCCTTGGATTGAACAACCACGGGAAGGGAGATCAGCAGGATTGCAAGTGCCTGGGAGATGCTTCCAAGCATCCTTTGAAGAAAGACTTCTTATTTCTTCTACTCTGTTATTCACGAACGTACCCCAATGATCTTCTTTTTGAATCCAATAAAGATCAACAGAAGAATCTGTCCAATAAAAAGTAGGTACGTCTCTCAAAGACATAGAATTTTTAATATCTGAAGTTAACCTAGCTCCAATGCAGCATGCTAGTAATTCTAGACGAGGTATTGTAATAACCTTTAAAGGTGCTACTCTACTTTTTGCCTCTATAAAATATATTTTGACTTCCTCTCCCAAGGTATTTCTCAAAAATACGACAGTACTGTATGCAACTTTGCTGGCATCACAAAAGGTATGAAGACTTAGTCCTTCGGTGCAGCCATTGATCTTTACACATCTAGGGATCTTAACTTCAGACAGCAATTTCAAATCAACAATCAAAGTTTTGAATTTTTTCTGAATGTCATCTGGTAGAATTTCATCCCACCCTAAGTTTCTTTTCCAAATATTTTGCACTAAGAGTTTTAAACATATTGTCACAGGACATAAAAATCCAAGTGGATCAAATATCTTTTGAGACGTTGACAGAATATTTCTTTTACTGCAAACATCAAAATTAAATTCTGTATTTTGTAAATCACAGAAAAGGAAATCTTCATTTGTATTCCATAACAGTCCAAGTACTGAGGTTGGAACAGTTGGCTCGTCCCGACTTAGGTCCCTTGTATATTCCCAACCTCGAAGATCAAAACAAGCCTTGGAAAGCAACAGCTTTGCTTCTTGAATGAATCGGGTAAGATCATCTTCATTGCGCACGGATGTCACACAGTTATCTACATAAAAGGAATTCTTCAATTTTTCGGAGGTTTCAGGAAAGCACTCTTTACTTTCCTCTAGATGATTCATCAAAACCGCTGCCAAGAGGAAAGGACTACAGGTGAGGCCAAAAACAAGACGGCGGTGACGAAGTATCTCAAATTTTCTTGTTTCGTAATCTTTCCACCAAAGAAATCGCAAAACATCTTGATCCCCTTTTGCAATTGAGATTTGAAGAAAGGCTTTTTTAATATCAGAAATTATCCCAATGTTATTTTGTCTGAATTTTCTTAAAATGGGTGGAATTTTCTCTATTAAATTTGGTCCCTTTTCCAGGCAGTCATTTAAGGACGGAACTTTCTTAACTCGACAAGAAGCGTCAAACACTGGACGTACTTTGGTTGATGAGTTTTCCTTAAAAACACCTCGGTGCGGCAAATAATAATTTGGATTTCCTTCCTCCATTTTGGGCACTTTCCCTATTATATTTTCCTCAAGCCATTCTTCAAAAACAGCTTCATATTCTGCATATTTCTTTTCACCTTTTAACTTTTGTGAAGTACGGATACAACGTTGTTCAGCTGTGGATCTATTGTCTTGTAGAATTTCTTTTGCTTCTATCCAAGGTAGCTTAACTATGTATCTGCCATTTTCATCTCTATCCACTGCTTTCATAAAATGATCCATTGCGTTTCTTTTCATTTCTTCTTTAGATTTAGTTTCAACTGGATCCATAATACCTAAAGTTTCTAATTTATCATAAATTTGCGACGTGCTTAATTTCCTTTTAGCTTCTGAAGCATTTATTATAACTAATTTTAGTAGCTCACGAACGTAGTATTCAATAAGCAACTCATCCTTTCCGAAACGCGATTTTAAACTTTCTATTGCCTTGCAATAATTCGCATTTGTTGGAGGATAACTGTCTATAATTTCCCGAGCTCTAGTTCCTTCACTTACACATTGGATCAAATATTGAAATTTGTCTTCATTTTCTAATTTATCATCATCATGAATACGCTTAAATTGACTCCAGAAAGCCAGCCAATTCTTAATTTCACCGTTAAATTTAACGAGTTCTATTTTAGGTAACTTAAGTTTTCGTTTAATTCTAGGAGAAACAGAACCAACGCTTTCCTTTTCAGCGTCAGAAAGTTTAGTCAAATATATGTCCACATTTACTTTCGCATCAATCATTTTTGTGCTGTATTCTTCGATTTTCATATACTCATCTTCATACTTTTCGGTATCAGAATTTTCCAGAAGAAAACTACATATTTCATTATCTAATTTGGCCAAATCCGAATAAATTCGTTCCAAATTGCCGAAAAGTGATTTAATTTCTTTTTCCTTAGGTTCATCGACCTTTAATCTTTCAATTAAAACATTATACGTTTTCGTAAAGTTAGATCTAATAGGTGATCGCTTCTTAACGGACATCTCCATTTTTATTTCACTACTTAATTCTTATTGCAAATAAAAACAGACGTACCGTATTTTTAGCAATCACGTCCGGGTTCACCACAATGTTGAGACTCTACCTGAATTTCATTTCATTCAGTCGTTTCTCCGCTAATAAGATTCAAAGATGTGGGATCGTAATGTGAAATAATCCACTCGTTTTTAATCTGACTCCATTTTATTATCTATCTGAATTACAATTCTATTTACATGCTATATTTATATTTAGTTGCCATATACAAAAACATACATTGGTTTCGCGCGCAGTTAATTCTGATTTTAGAGTTGTAAAAGCAAGTTATAGCTCTAGTATGATTAAAGTTAAAATTAGTTTTTAGCCAAAGGCGCTCGTAACAGCCGCGTTTCTCTGCAATACGAAGTTTAAATTTTCGTATTATAGGTATTAACAGTTATCGATATTGTAAAAATCCACCATAAACTCTTGATATTTGTTTCTTTATTATTTCAGTACACTATTTTCAGTCATCTCTTCAAGCAGCTGTGTTTGTTGAAATATCTACTCATTTCGTTTATCGGTTGATTTTTCACTTTGAACTTTGTTTCATTACAACGTCATCTGGATGAGGAAATGCATAACTTTCAAAACACGTGATCGTTTGCTTTATCATCGCGTGCTTGTTTAGTCGTTTTCAGTCGTGCTTCATTTTGAACTGAGCTGGTTGCTTTGCGGATGTTGAATAATACAAAATTTAGAGTTAGACTGAAAACTTATTCATTTTCTTTATTTCCTCAGTAAGAGAATATTATAATAATTCGTTAATCTAATGATCCGTACTAATATAATTTGGTTCAATCCTTTATTGAATAATCATTTGTTTCAAATGAAATAATTAATTTCTTCTAATTCATTTACATTTGCTGAATCTTCTAATTCATTTACATTTGTCTGGAATATTCTGTCTGCATGCGAAATTGTTGAACTAGTTTTTGAATAGTGCTGGAAAGAATTGCAAATTTCAAGAATTGTATTTATGACGAGGCAGCTGCTATCAAAATAAATATGCATGAAGAAATCGAAGACATCGATCACTCTACTCTAAGTGCAAATGAATTCTGTACAAAATCTGATGAAGTTGTACCGAAACCGAAGAAACATGATCCCATTGACTTTCAAATAGTAACACGAATTCCCGAAAAAAACTATAGATTTCAGTGGATTATTCAGCAATATTCAACATTGTCACCAAATATAGCTCTGTACAGCACTGATATTCATATTTTAGATACCACTAGGTATCGACTCAAGCTGGTCAAGTATGAAAATGGATTTGGTTTGTTTCATGTTAGTAAAGAAAAGTCAGATGAAACGAGGAAAGAAGATGAGATTAACGCTGTAAATAGAGAGAATGAATCAAGAGTTCTTACGTTCGGTTGGGGATCTCCAATTCAAATTGCGAGAAGCGCTCCGAGTACAGCGAGTGCAAAGGAAGCTGTTCCAAACGCAAAGACAAATGTTTCGGATGACTTTACTTTCAAGACGGCGTATCAAATATCCACCAGCGACAGCATGGGTAAAGATTTAATGAAATGGTCAGTTTGTTTTTCAGATAACAGTAAATCCCAAAGTTTCAAAATTGGTGAATACATGAATAACACTTCAGAAGCATTTCCAGATGATACGCTGATACTGGACTGCAATCTGAAAGTTACTTTGATACCTAAAACAGAAGAAATCCCCGTTGCTTTCAAACCATCTCTTCAATCGAATGGGCTGAAAAAACTTTCCATGGATTTGAAAGCTTTGTACCAGAATTCTTTGGACACTGATGTTACATTAGTAGTTGGAACTGACAAAATTCATGCCCACAAGCTAATCCTGACAGCTAGATCACCCGTTTTTAAGAAAATATTTCATCACAATATGGAAGAAACTGAACAGAATTCTGTTTCCATCACGGATGTTCAGTTTTCAGCATTACAGAGATTGGTTGGATTCTTGTACAGTGGAATAATCCTGGATGGTGAAAAGGACATGAATCTTCAGGAACTCTATGACCTTTACTACGCAGCGGACAAATACGAAGTAATAGATCTACGAGAGATGGCAGCAAATTCATTGCTAGGAAGGATTCAAGTAGACAGTGCAAGCGACATTCTGGTTTGGGCGGACCGCCACAACGATAAGGATCTGAAATCCAAAATAATGAATTTCATTCGACTCAATTTTGAAGTCGTGTCCAACACGGATAGCTGGGAATCTTGTGCCCTTCTTTACCCAAGACTAGCAGCTGAAGTCGTCAACTTCTGTGCCAAAAAACTTAAAAGCAGTTAAGATTAAAATGAAAATTCATATGGTAGTCTTAAATCAATGAAAAAGCTACACAGCTATAATGATAAATTAAGATTATAAAGGTAATCAAATTTTATTTATGTAAAGTACTTAATTTAATACTATAAGCATGTTTTTGAAGAAAGAATTCTATTTTATTCATTAACTGTACGAAGGATTTGTTTCTAAAAATAATTTTTAATAACAAGCAATGAAGTTTTAAGCTACTGATTGTATTAAAAAAAATTGGAAATTTTTATATTTATAAGTTTGTTTTATGCTTGGATATATATATATATTGTTTATTTTTTAAAGTCTTTGATATTTCTGTTTGTGTTAAAATTGTCGGATAAATTTATTATGGAACCTATTTAATACGAATTTATTCGTAATTGGATTTTTTTTTTATCTTACGCCTGGAATTTCTCATTGTCCTAATCCAGAAATATCATCTATGGTACACAATTATTTTGCTTGATTTCAGGTAAAAAATCTTTTAAAAATTCTGTTTTGATCCTTTTTTTTTATTGAAACACACCTGTAATTTTTATTATTAATATTTTAAGTGAATAATTTTTTTTATTATTAATTTATGCGAAGGTTTTGCTGCTTTGCATTTTATTCAATAAAAATAGCAGCCAAACTTTTTAAAATTCTTTTTAATGTAAGAGCAAATAAATAAATAAATACGTTATATATTCTGTTGCATTTTTTTTCTTTGGAGATTCATTATATAATAGTGGAAATTAAAATGCTATGTAGAAGTGCTTGGTTGATTATTATTATTATTTTTGCTTAGAAATGATTAAAAATTGTCAAACTATAGTAATTATCATTTTATTAAACTTATGCGCTGTAATGACGTGTCTGACACATGCATCGAATGATTGAATTTTTAGTATTTAAATCTGAATTTATGAAAGTATTAAATAATTTAAAACGGAAATATCACTTGTCTCAAGTGTTCTTTCTATTGTTATAAAGATTGAAATAATAATTTCGACTTAGAAATAACAATTCCAAGTAGAATGTGGCATCTATTTAAGATGTTAAATAAATTCAGTGTAAGAGGTTATGATTAATTTATGTCTATCAATTAACTGTATCTATGTCTATCAATTAATTATGTCTATCGATTAATTTATTAAAATTGTAAAATATCGAAAATGAATATTTTTATTTAAAAATCGTCATTTTTACTTGCTGTGCATATTTTCAGAACCAATTTTTAATTTAATTAAATGGAATTTTTATTGTGATGTATTTATGTTCATTATCATATTTAGGTTATTCATATTTAGGTTCATTATTATATTTAGGTTATTTTAATCCTCTGATTAAAAAGAAATAATTTTATGCGCTTTAGAGACATTATGATAATATCACTTACTAGAATTATTATGTATACCTCATTTAAATCATCATAATGGTTGATATTTTTGTTTGAAAATTAAGAGACAAATAATCAGATCAAAATCTCCTCCGCCTTGCTTAAAATATCCGGATTAGTCGAATTACTAATTCTGACAGCACGAAAAACAGGAAATATAAAGCAGGAAATATGGTTGAATTCTAAAGGATATCAAGGTTAAAAACAACAACAAAAAAACCCCACTTTTTTAGGAGATATGTCCCGTCATAGAAATGTCATAGGTCTCCATCATTCATATGTTTGCCGAAAAGAAAAAGAAGAAAAAAAAAACCATAGACTTGCTTTTTATCCATATCCACTTATGTTGGCCTCAAGGAATGAATAAGAAAAATATGAGAATAAAGTCCAAGTATTAGAATAATTCAATGCAATTATGAGAGAAATAATTACTTGGCATTTTAGTTTCATCATTACGAGCGCTACCTAAAAGCAGCAGTCTGTTATACAGAATTAGACTGATTTTAAATATATAACAGAATATTTAAAATGTAAAAACTTGTTTTAAGAAATACAATATTTAAATTGTTTAGGAAGGATTTAAGTAATTTGGAAGGCCCAAAGTAATTTTGTTTAAAAATCAGTATTGGAATTCAATCTTAAACATACAATAGGTCCAACATTTAAAAAAAAAAAAAAAAAAAAAAAAAAAAAAACATTTGAATTATCACATGTGAAATAAAGGGATATGAGTTCTAATAATTTCTTCTTTTTGTTAAGTAAAGTGTTTTGAAAAACTAAAATGAGAGCCTGCAATTAATATTAAATTTAAAAAGTAACATATAAAACGTTATAGATTTTACCAACCAATCGATGAAAGCTTATGTAAATCTATCTATATACTTATAATAAAGCTCAATGTGTGTGTGTGTGTGTGTGTGTTGGCGCTCTACAGGCCAGACCGTTTGACATACAGCTACCAAATTTGGTACATGTATACCTTGGAGGTTGGGAATGTGCACCTGGGGTTTCTTTTTTCGAATTTTTAATTAGAATTTTAATTATTAATTAAAAACTAACTTTCCCGCCAAAAAAATCTTCCGTTTTCCCCACCGCCAACTTTTCCGCCAAAAAAATCTTCCATTATCCCCAGCGCCAAACGAGAAAGGCTTCAGTTTTTTTTTCTCCCAACAGTAATGAGGCTAGGGTTAAAATTTTTCGGCGGATTATTTCAATCGGTTCTGTTTATTTTCTTAATGTTTGATGCATTTAAAATTAAACATTTTTAATGAATCAATCTTTCAGATTCATTCTGAAGTACTTTTGAATTAAAATAAAACAGAATAAAGGAAATTAAAAATTTCAAATCCGCATAGCGTTACCCCAACTGGCGTAGAAAAAATCACGTATTTGCGTTACGTAACCGGCGAAGAAAATTCACGCATGCGCATTCTGTTCTGATTGTTGCCATGACAACGTTATCAATGGATGATTTAAATTATTTTTGGGTTAGTTGCATGCTTTTGTAAGAAAATTGTATTTATGTTAGTTATATATTTTTTGTATATGCTTATAGTTTTAAGTACATCGTTTTTTAAGTAGTTTTTTTAAAACCTGTTTTCAACCGTTTATTTTAAACGATTCGTTTTATTTTCTTAGTGTTTGATGCATTTAAATTTAAACATTGTTAATTAATCGATCTGCTCATAATGAATCTAAGAAAATTTTGTTGACCAACTCTTGAGATATTACATAAATTAAAAAAGATATTCTTTAGTGCCCATAAAGTTTAAACGCTGAGTGACTCTATTTTCAGTAATCAGATTATAAAAAAATGCTTTGTTTCAGTAAAAAATATTATTATATTAATTGAAGATAAATTCTTTCCACTTTAATTTAAAGCATAAATTCTACCGTTTTCAACCATTTATTTTAAACGATTCGTTTTATTTTCTTAGTGTTTGATGCATTTAAATTTAAACATTGTTAATTAATCGATCTGCTCATAATGAATCTAAGAAAATTTTGTTGACCAACTTTTGAGATATTACACAAATTTAAAAAGATATTCTTTAGTGCCCATAAAGTTTAAACGCTGAGTGACTCTATTTTCAGTAATCAGATTATAAAAATTGCTTTGTTTCAGTAAAAAATATTATTATATTAATTGAAGATAAATTCTTTCCACTTTAATTTAAAGCATAAATTCTACGGGTGCTAACAGAAAATGAGAGAGATACATATTACGTTATGACTGAAGGCCTTTATAATATTATGAATGAATTATATGATAATCAAAATTTGAAGTTTTAAAATATTTTGATGAAGAATCTATTAAAGTAGAAATTGCATAAAATATTTAATTATTAAAATTTTAACGAACATTAAGATTGGCGAACCGGCTGGTCGCCAAAGGCGGCTAGTATAAAATAAACTTTAAAAAATCTGCTGTAATTAGAACGTGTCATCTAATTAGAGTGAGAAAACTGCAACCCTAATCCACCAATACCCGCTCGCCTCAGTAGATGAGAAAATGGGTACTAAGGGGTTAATTATAAACTATATATAATTGCGAATACAGACGAAATCACAAAATATCAACAACGAACATCATTTCACTTCTCACAGCTCAATTTGAAACAGGATCTGTAAGTTTTCATTCCTCGCACTAAATGTCTGTTCAATAAATACGTGTGCGGTTTTATTGGCGCAAGTGCCATTCTTGGCCATACTGCGCAATAAATACGTGAAATACGCTACTAGAAAACAGAGCAAAATTTGGCTGTGAAAAAAAGTAGCGCCTGTGCATAACGCACGTGTTTTCGCACCAAATTTATTGCTAAATCATAAAAGTGCGATGGCTTAGGATTTTCTTTTATTCCTTGTGGTGGTGATACCATAATTTAAAATTAATAACTAAATTTTAAAATTTAATTTTAAGAATTTTAAAAATAATTAAAAATTAAAACAATAATTACAAATTTAAAAATTGATTTTTAAAAGTAACATTGATTTTTTTAAATTTTATTCTAAAGTAAATTTTGTGCTCTCAATCGAAAAATCTCATATGAGAATTAGAATTGAAATAATCGTATACGGTATACAATTAATAAAAAATGATTACCGTATAGTATACCGTATATCATCTGACTTTTATACTGAAGTAAATATCGAGTACGTAATTGGAAAATTTAATAAGAAATTATATTGAAATAGTATCACCGTACTGTTTAGATAAATCCATCTACTGTTCGATTCAATATCCCGAGACGACCACTTTTCGACGATTCTATCTCAAGAAAGGTCGAGACACGGAAGGATGTGCACATTTTCGAAATTAATTTTATTCCTAAATGTAAACATCTCCACATTTCATCTTCCTCTCACCCCTATTTTGTCGAATTAAGTCCGTCCAAACGCATGCTCAAAAGCGTGGAGAATTTTAGAATCCGTTGGCAAACAATAAACATACTTCTCGATAGGAATCGGAGGTGAATTAGAGGAGTTACAGGTAAATTCACATTATTATCGTTGAAAGAAAAATAAGGAACATAGTTTACAAAATAAGCAGATGAGTTTTTGACATCTCTTATATAAAAAAAACATATAATGTGAGACACAGACAGCTATAAAGTTTGAACGCAAGTGATAGAATATATCTAGTACAACTACAAAGCTTTTGAATTTAACAGTATTCACAAATTCAATTTGGGAAGCCTAATAATAATAAATTAAATTATTTTCACAAATGGAATGTAAACTATTTGAATGTAAATTCAGAGCTTTATTGTTATCAGGAATTACCATTGTAAAGTCTCGATCCAAAAACAGGTAGCGATATGATCAAATTTTTTTATTTACAGCTTTATTACATAAAAACAACTCTTTCTAATCTAGGTTAAATGAATGATGCTATTTACAACAAGAAAATTACACAAGAATAGTTCCTCGAACTATTTCGAAGGAAACAACTTTACAAGAACAGCGAACAGGCTGTTGGCGTCTTAGGCTACTCCGGGGGTAGCTCTCGGAATCCACCGAATTTTCTTCGGGTGGAATTCTACGCAGAAGTCCGATTCACACGAAGCTTCTCCTCCTTGGTTCACACGAAGCTCCTCTCCCTGATTCACACGTAGCTTCTCTCCTTCTTCTTCCGAAAAATCTCACCTTTTATTTTCCTCTCAGACTCCCTGTTACCCAATCACCGTTCAGAACAACCTGAATCGTCTCTGGTCGCCCGTGGGAAAATGTCCATTGATGATTCACCCTCCACCATGGGAAAAATGCAGGACATCTGGAGTGTTTGACACTGTCGCCTTTCGAAGACACGATTTATTTGCCTGGGAAACGCACGTGTGGTTCCTTATCTGGATTAGCACTAAATGGCCAGATGACCGTACTTAAAAGGAGGGTCTTCCATTTGGCAATCTGGAGGCACTTAACACTGTGGGAGTTTCGTTGATGAAGAATGGCCCGGAATGTACATTATCGAGTGTGGGAAAAAGGAATGTCACAGTGGTCACCCAGGAAGAAGCTGATTCATTACAACTCTCCCCCCCCCTTTGAAAGGGGACTTTTGTCCAGTCTTGGACGAAAGTCACTACTGGGTCGTGGAACCAACTATCCCTTCTTAGAGGCAATCATACAATACAAATACATTTTAAAAAACAATTTACATTAAAACACTATTTACACATTAAAATACCGTTTACACATTAAAATTTATCACTAGATTTTCCTTTTTTTAAAGGTTACAGCGGCTCAAACCATCAGCATTCTGGTGCTTACTGCCCGGTTTATGTGTGACAGTATAGTTGTATGGTTGTAAAGCCAATGACCATCTCATCAATCTAGGGTTGTTACCCGCATTGGTTTTTAGCCAAACTAACGGATTGTGGTCCGTGACAATAGTGAAGTGCTGGCCATCCAAGTAAAATTTAAGCTTCTTTATGGCGTATACTATACTAGCACACTCTTTTTCAGTCGTGCTATATTTCTTTTCCGCGTCTGAAAATTTCTTACTTAGATATAAAATAGGATGTTCCTTGCCTTCGGAATCTAATTGAGACATTACAACTCCCATCCCTACATCCGACGCATCAGTTTGGACTATAAATTTTTTTGTATAATCAGGGGCATGCAAGACGGGTTTTTTTGTCAAACTCATTTTTAATTCTTGGAATGCTTGTTCGCATTCGGGCGTCCATCTAATCTGCTCTTTCGTCATCCTACCTTTCAATGCATTGGTTAAAGGTGTGGCTATGACAGAAAATTTTTCCACATAGTGTGCGTAATAACCCGCTAGCCCAAGGAAAGCTCGTATCTGAGTTTTTGTTTTGGGGGTAGGAAAATCTATCACTGCTTTGATTTTTGCTTCGGCTGGTGTTCGAACGCCATCTCCTACCATATGTCCTAAATATTTCGTCCGGCTCTGTGCTAGCTGACATTTTGATGGTTTCACGGTTAGATTTGCCGCTCCTATTCTTTTAAGAACCTCGTCAACATGTTTCAAGTGTTCTTCCCATGTTTCGGAATAGATCGCAATATCGTCTAAGTAAGGTACTGCATACTTCTCACAATTCCCTAATATCTCAGCCATCATCTTACTAAAAAAATATGGCGCATTCACCAATCCAAATGGCATTCTTAGAGGGAGATACGTCCCGAAATTAGTTACGAACGCTGCTAACCGACTTGCGTTCTTCGTCATTGGAATTTGCCAGTAGCCCTTCGCTAGATCTAGTACCGTAATAAATTTTGCGGCGGAAACTCTTTCTACTCGCTCTTCTAAATTGGGCAAGGGGAAGTACTCAGTTTTAATTACACTATTTAATTTTCGGTAATCAATACAAGGTCTTGGGGCCTTTCCCGGTGCCTCTACTAACAGCATTGGTGATGTATAGTCTGATTGTCCCATTTCAATTATTTTCAGATCTAACATCTGCTTTATTTCCGATTTCAAAATTTCGGCTTGGCGTTGTGATGTGCGATATGGCTTCGACCGAACCGGCTGATTACTGATCAGTTCTATATCGTGCTCAACTAGATGGGTTTTTCCCGGCTTATTTGAAAAAACTGTTTTATGTTTATGTAACAACTCTTTGAGTTCCCCAATCTGCTCCGTCGTTAACCTCTCTTCTAAGTTGCTACTTCGAGATATTTCCTCGAAATCGTACGCGTTTACGTCTCCCGTCGGGTATGCGATCTCTAAATCATTTTCCGTCTCCACATTCACTTTTTCCTCGTGGAACACTAGATTCACCTCCGCCAATCTTTTATGGTAAGGTTTCAACAGATTAACGTGAAAAATTTGGGGCTTGGCCTCCTTTCCTGTCATTTTCACTATATAGTTCGTTTCCGACAATTGAGATTGAATTTTGCCTGGCCCTATCCACTGTACTGATAGTTTATTCGGCATAGATGCTGCGAGCACCAACACTTGATCACCGGATTTATATTGGCGATGGACAGCATTTTTGTCATACCATAATTTTCTCTTATCTCGCGTCTCCAACATCCTGGTTACTGCTATATCCTGACAACGTCTCATGCGGTTTATTAAGTCGTACATGTATTTGGCTACCGCCGTTTCGTTTTCTTTCGGTGCTACCCAGTGCTCGTATAACAGCACTTCTGGAGTCCTTAGGTTTTTTCCGTGAACCAACTCAGCGGGGCTAAATCCTGTGCTCTCGTGAGTAACCGTTCTCAAAGCTAACAGAGTTGCGGGAAGATTTTTCTCCCAATCCTTCCCGGACTCTAAACATAGTACCTTTAGAAGTCGCTTAATGGTTTTGTGGAAACGCTCTACCGGGTTTGTCTGGGGATGCCGCACAGATGAATGAGTGACTTTTATTCCGAACTTATCAAAAAATTCTGTGGTTAAATAGCTAGTGAACGACGTACCCCAATCACACTGTATCTCACGGGGGAACCCCATTCTACTAAAAACGTTTAACATAGCATTTATCACTGTGATTGACGTAAGGTCTTCTATAGGGATTGCATCCGGATATTTTGAAGACATACACATCGCCGTTAACAAATATCGATTGTTTTTCTCACTAATGGGTAATGGTCCTACGCAATCAATATTTAATTTGCTAAAAATTTCCGATATAACGGGAACTAATTTGAGAGGGGCCTTTGTCTTCTCCCTTGGTTTACCGATTCGTTGACAAGGATCACACGAGCGAACGTAATTCTCGATATCCTTTACACAATTTGGCCAAAAATAATATTTTAGGGCCCTATCTTTCGTTTTAGTTACCCCCAGATGTGCCGACGTCGACTCGTGGCACATCTCTAATATTGCCGGTCTGAATTTTTTCGGCACAATTAATTGAGATCTCGGGTTTCCTAAATGATCTTTTGTTACCCTAAAAAACAATCCCTTTTCCTTTTTAAATCCCTCATGTCCTTTGTTAACGCGTTCCCTACATTCTTCCAAGGTTCCGCAGTCCATTTGAGCCTTTGAAAATTCTTCTTGAGTTATCTTGAACGGAGTGAATAAATCTTCAGCTCCTTCCCCTATCTCAATGGGTGGTAACGATTCTTCTGTCAGTTGCATTTCAGGTTCTATCTCATTCTTCCCTCCTGTCCCGCTTCCTATTCTCCTTGCTTTTCCATCCCCTTTCGCGTTTTCCCCCTTCTTTTGTGAACGAGTAGTGACAGCATTCACAGTGGCAATACTGATACGTTTGTTAAGTAACTCGGCCGTGGCGTTACTAAGAAGGTAAATTCCTTGATCGAGAGATGAATCAACAATAGCGGCCTTTGTGACGACCTCCCCGAACTCTGGGCTATTGAGCCTTACACGTGCCAGAGGCAAACACCTCAAATCTAAGTCCAATGGTTGTTTCACCCAAATTACCTCACCGGTAAAATCTGCATTACTGACGTAATTTCGTGTTACGATATCTACGCTGGCGCCTGAATCCCGGAGAATTTTAATTTCCGATCCGTTAACGGATCCTTCACTTATATAGGGAGCAAATAATTCATTTTCGTGCGCGCTTCCTACGTGATTTATCTGCTCTGTCGGTTGATTCTTTTTTAATTGAGGGCAGTTTGGCCTTAAATGCGTCGTAGACAGGCATTCATAACATTGTAATTGTTTCCGCTGATCAAAATTGTCTCCCCTCCAATTCCTTTGTGGGGCTAAATTCCTCCACGATTTATTTTCATTGGGTTTAGCGTTTGCCATTCTTTCCGTCGCTTTATACTTCTCTTCTTCCTTAGGCGAAAACGGTCTGTTTCTCTCAACCATTTTTCTTTCGGGGAATTTTACAAAGTTGGATTTCGTCCGCACCGATTCGTAGTGGTCTAGTTTCTCGGCTAGAACAAAAGGATCTACGAACTCCGACCATACGTCTAGAAAATGGTCTCTTATCTGGCTCGGGACGCGTTTTTTTATCTGGTCGGTGATTAACAATTTCTTTAGCCCGGTAAAATCCGTTACACCCGATCCCGAAAGCCAACCATCTAAGAAATGTTCCAGATCAAAAATTAATTCCTTCCACAATGCGTTCGGTTTTTTCTGATGGCTCACGAAACGCTGCCTATATGTCTCAGTTTTTATCTTAAATCGTTCCAGCAAAACTTGTTTAATATGCTCGTAATCCTGAGCTTTGTCTTCCGGTTCTTTCGCTATGATGTGAGCCAAATCTAACGGCAATAATGACAGTAGTTGAGAGACCCATTCAGCCTCGTCAATCTCGGCGGTTTTTAATTGCCTCTCTAGTAATGTCAGATAAATTGACATATCAGTTTGGTTACTATCAAACTTAGGCATTAAATGCTTAATATCTCCTCGCGGTCTAGAATTTTCATTTCGGCTTGAATGTGAGCTATTAATTTCCGAGGAATTAGATATTCTTAAACGCTCCAACTCAAATTCCCGTTCGCGCTGCCTTTCAGCTTGTAATTCTGCCTCTACGCCGCGCTCTTTCTCTGTTTTTCGTTCTTCCACTATAACTTCATATCTATCTTTTACGAAGTCTAAGTCAATATCTGGGAACTCTTTAATTTTCCTGATCAGATCTACTACTTTATTTGAAGGGTCAGTCTCGATCCCTAATTCTTCCGTCAGGGAAAATAAATCTATTTTCAACGCTCTGTTTAAGAAAGCCATTTCTTAATTTAATTCTACTTACAAACTGATTAGCTATCTTACTCTCAAAAAAAAAATTTAAGCTACACAAAACTCAACTGATTTTAAACACAAGGAACTCCTTTATGTATCAACACTACACATAAAACACAGTTGATTTATACAATACACAAAATAAATTCTATTAAATATTTCACCAGTTTTGAATAATTTACTGAAATCAGCAGATTTCTATTCAACTAATTACTGCAAACTGTCACACAATTTTTCATCTAATACACATTCGATAAAAGTCAAAGTTATCATTCATCGAATGCATTTGGTTCAGCCACTGAAACCTGTGGTTACATTTAGCATTTACAAGTTAATTAGCATCTACAATTTAACATTACTTCTATAACTTATTAACAGAACTTGTACACCAAAATTTTAATCTTTACAATTAGTCCCAACTAATTAAAAATTTCTTTACTGAATTGCTTTAATAGCCAATTCTAAAATGCTACACTGAAATTTCAAATTTTACTTCAGTGATCGACAGTTACTTTTATAATAAATTTACTGCCTCTAGAGAAAGGAAAGTTAGGAAGCACTCACCGGTGTGCAGGAGACTCGGAACACTTCGTCGGTTGGTTGATACCAGGTTGGAGGTAGAGGGAATTCCAATCGAAGTTGAGTCCACTCGTCGAACTTGCGGCTGGAGAATTCCTTTCTAACTTGGGTCAGTACGCTCTTGCAGCTCAGCGATTCTTCCTCGCTTTGAGTTCCACTCGTCGATCTTGAAGTTGGCAATTACCACGCAACTTTTTAAAAAGTAACTTTAACCTAGATATTGTAAGTTTTCTCAGACTAGAAATCTCTGAGTCTGAAACGCAAGTCCAGTTAGCTAATGATAGCTTACCGCGCAAAGTTCTATCAACACCGCTGCCACCAAATATTAAAGCTGTAAAGTCTCGATCCAAAAACAGGTAGCGATATGATCAAATTTTTTTATTTACAGCTTTATTACATAAAAACAACTCTTTCTAATCTAGGTTAAATGAATGATGCTATTTACAACAAGAAAATTACACAAGAATAGTTCCTCGAACTATTTCGAAGGAAACAACTTTACAAGAACAGCGAACAGGCTGTTGGCGTCTTAGGCTACTCCGGGGGTAGCTCTCGGAATCCACCGAATTTTCTTCGGGTGGAATTCTACGCAGAAGTCCGATTCACACGAAGCTTCTCCTCCTTGGTTCACACGAAGCTCCTCTCCCTGATTCACACGTAGCTTCTCTCCTTCTTCTTCCGAAAAATCTCACCTTTTATTTTCCTCTCAGACTCCCTGTTACCCAATCACCGTTCAGAACAACCTGAATCGTCTCTGGTCGCCCGTGGGAAAATGTCCATTGATGATTCACCCTCCACCATGGGAAAAATGCAGGACATCTGGAGTGTTTGACACTGTCGCCTTTCGAAGACACGATTTATTTGCCTGGGAAACGCACGTGTGGTTCCTTATCTGGATTAGCACTAAATGGCCAGATGACCGTACTTAAAAGGAGGGTCTTCCATTTGGCAATCTGGAGGCACTTAACACTGTGGGAGTTTCGTTGATGAAGAATGGCCCGGAATGTACATTATCGAGTGTGGGAAAAAGGAATGTCACAGTGGTCACCCAGGAAGAAGCTGATTCATTACACCATGGCAAAATTAGTTTTATGGAATTATTAAGTCACAGAATAGTCATTATGAATCTTATAAATATTATATGCTTTGTCTAAATTAATATTTTTATAAAATTGTTTTTATAGGGTTGATTCCATGCACTTTTTTGTAGTTAAGGTTGCATGTATTTCTCTTTTGCAACACTCTGTATTACTTTTCTCTGATAGTTTATTTTTGCAGATAATTTTATTTTAACCGAATAATCACACTGAATAATTCAGAACCGATTTTCCTCTGTATCTTCTTTTAAATCATTCTCGACACGATTTTTTGTTCAAGATATCAGAATACAAACAAGGTATATATATATACATTCTTGAGAAAAAAATTTCATTGCAAATAAAAAAAAATATGGGAATGGTTTTTCCAAATTCTTCTCACATTTTCTCTAATAAAGGTATTATGCCCCCACAAAAATTGTGGACTTAGCTAAGGCTATGAATGCCTTGCAGTGTACTATCGAATAATGTTTACGAAATATTGATAGTTGATTTTTACTTAATGTATTGAGTGATTTTCTTCTTCTTCTTCTTTTTTTTTTTGGTTATCAATTTTTGGCATATCGTTAATACGCGAATATCCGAAAGTTGAATTTGTATTTCGGATGACTTTTCTCTGACCTTTTGAAGTCAGAATTCAACATAAAACAAGAATTGTAGCTAAAAGGTCACGTATTAAGTTTCCTTTATTTCAGCCATTGAATTCTGACTTATTACGCATATGTGTATGTGGGATAGATTTAGCCCCAAGCGATGGCAACACGCATGGGAGTGACGTGATGGTGCTCGATTTTCCCCACTAGAGGGAGAGTTAGAAGAACGCTTTATGATGTTGTGATGTTTTAATTTGTGTAAAAGGTAGCCAGCCTTACTTTTTCATTATTTTAAGTGTTGTGCTCGTCCTAAATGTGTGCCAGTCCTTTTAATTTTTAATTAAACAATATTTAAAAACGATCAAATTCTCATCATTATTGGTTCTGAGATTAACACTCAAACACACATGTATGCAGATAAATGTAAAGATTTGGTTCAAAATTCGATAAGAATCCATATAGATACTAAACCTGTGTGTTTAGTTCTTTACGTTTTATAGCTACCGTGTTCACTGGTACTCAAACAACTGAACAGGCAAATTCTCTCTAGATGGATTTCGTTCAAAATTTGACAGAAATTTAAAAACGTAATATTAAATAATTTTATCCATTCATCCATTTCCGTTGAATTATTGTTAGCAGACAGGCTGACACGATTTCGAAAATGTATATTGTCTAGAATGTATATAGTTCTGGGAGTTATCACACGTTGAGAATGTGTGATAACTCGCGAATTTCTCGACGATTACAATACTTTTTCTTTTTATACATCTGTATAGTTTTATTTGATGATGTAAATGAGCTGTCAACTAGGCATTAACGTAATTGTAAGATTTGTCTTTATTGCCTTCGCAAAAATTGAATTTTAAATGAAATGTGAATTCAATCGCACATATAACTTCAGGAAAATAATTTCGTATTAAGTGTCTATGTCTAATTCTTTTAGTGTTAGTTGCAAAATATTTTCATTTTTTCAAAAGATGCAATTAATTATTTTAGGAATATAATTGGAGAGCGTATTTAATCAGATATAAGTTTCAAATGCTTACAAAATTTCAAAAAATTCCAATTTAAAGGTAATAAAAACCGCGAAACCCAAATAATACTATGAACTGATTAGGGTTTATACAAAAACTGACTTTTTGAAAAGCTGGTTTTCAAATTCAATATTTTCAAAAAACCGGTTTAAGCCAGTTTTCGAATCTTTATCAAAAAATAAAATAGGGAAAAATATTTTATTTAATTTATTTAAAATAACAAAAAATGAAATCAATATCAAAGTCAAAATATAAAAAAAATTAAGGATTGCATATACATATTACTTACACAAAATAACCTAAACTCAAACAAAAATTTCAAATAATATTTATATTATTTTCACTAATTTTAATTTTTCCTAAGAAAATAGGATTTTTAAAAACATAAAATATTCACTGAATGGTGGCAAAGTCTTGTTTTTATTTTGGACACAATATTACATAAAATTGAAAATACTCGTTCTCTAGCTATTGAGCTTTTTTTTATAGTTTTCATGGCATCAAATAACAAAGATTCTAAGATTTTTGTTCTGTTATTCGTTGCCTCAAATAATGAAAATTCAGCTTCCAGTATCTTTGGATTTTTAAGTTTTTCTTCTTCAAGAAACTTATGAATTAATTTTTCCATGGTTTCTTTTAAAAAAGCATTACTCTGATGAATAGTTTCTTCGATTTGTTCTTCATCAGAATCGGTTTCCACATAAAAATTTGTAAATATTCTAGACAATATCGTTCCAGATAACTTAATAATTTCGGTTTTTGAAGCTAAAGAAACACACTAGACTTCTTCGCTGAACTAGAAATGTTTTGTGGATTTTGCAAATATAGCAAAATAGTTACTATTTCTACTTATATTCTTTCTTGAATTTGTTCTTCTGAAGCATATAATAATCCCAGACATTTCAGTGTTTAAATTTTTTAGTTCATTTAACAGAAATTCAAATACACCTTCACTGGTTAATAAATTGGCATCTCGTCGCCCTAAGCCATTCAGCTGCTAGACGAATCGATCCCAACTGATAAAAATATTTGTTTGTTTTTTGAAGAAGAGGAATATCCAGGTGTTCCGGAAAATCGGTTTTCTTAATTTAAAAACCGGTTTTCAAATGTGACAAATTTACTTTAAAAAACCGTTTTTTTTAATACCGGGTTTGAAAAGCCGTCAAACCCTAGAACTGATTTATTTGGGACAAATAAAGCATCTTGAAT
Organism: Argiope bruennichi; assembly: GCF_947563725.1. Lineage (NCBI taxonomy): Eukaryota > Metazoa > Arthropoda > Arachnida > Araneae > Araneidae > Argiope > Argiope bruennichi. The sequence goes on from NC_079160.1 coordinate 92,478,247, forward strand.
GCAGAATTGCAAAGGAAAATAAATAAGCTTAAAAGTAATTCTTTGCAGTCTGATACCTCCTCTTAGGCATCATTCCAAACGGTACATCATTTTAAGGGTTTTTTTAATTATTATTTTTTAATTTTGATTGTTTAAAATACTTATAGAATGGCAACACCAACTCTAGGTTTTGAAGTTATCGAGTTCACTTTTATTTGAACAGCCGGACAGACAAACTTCAGCAAAATGAATTTCGCTAAAAATTTGATCTGAAATTTGTCAACCAAATTTCATGCGTCTAGCTTTAAGTGTTTTAGAGTTATCATCTTCTTAGACAGATGGGCAGACATACATAATGCCAAAAATGTGTTTTATGAATCCAGGAAGGTCTGAAACGTACAGAGTCGTCAAATTTCGAATCTTTTGATGATTTCAATACTTTATCTATACTTCGTATCATCTTCATAGACAGACAACACCGCTTCATGCCCCTGCAACTACAACCTACTGACTATTTAAACAGTGTAATGAACATGAAGTTGGAGACACCGTAAGACGCTCCTGTTCTATCCATCACTGTGACTATCACCCAAATTGTTCGACGTCTGACATTTATTGATTAAATTTGGTAAGGGGATATTAATATTGGATAAAAGAAAATGCCGAGAGCAATGAGCTGGTTGAAATTGAAATAGGAAATGACTTTGATTTATTAAACAAACTATCAAAGAGAAATTGAAAACTTATGCTAATCTACATACGGTTTGTTTGTGATTACAAAATTCAGAAATAATAATAATAATAATAAAATTATTAACAAAAAGACTGCTGGAAATGAGGGAGGAAATAATAAATAAAAAATAAAAATAACTGGCCAAAAATAAAAAAAAATACAAATAAATGCGATGTACAAACACGAAAATAAATATATATGTGTATATTACTACTCTTGGGAATAGTGTTCTTTAAATCTAAACAGATCTATTGTTGTTGTTTCTTATGGCACTTGCCACGGAGAAGCCCGCTGTTACGGAGACAGCGATTTTAAGCTGGTGGGGAAGCGTCTCTTGTTTTCTTAGTAGTGCCAACTAGGGCCAAGAGTACGACTTAGCTACTCACGCATCACTCATTCGCTTGCACAACCCCTTTTTCCAGGTAGGTACATTCACACATCTCACAGATAGAACAACCATGCCCAAACCGGGACTCGGGAAAGACGCGTTACCCCTATGCCAGGACGCCGGCTAAACAGATCTTGATTTTCTTCGAGATAACGAATCAATTTCTGAATTTTCAACATGGATTCTTAAGAAGAGGCAACACTACGAAACCAAACTTGTTCTAGATATCTTCATAGACAGATGGACAGACAGACACAATGCCAAAAGCGTGTTTTATGAATGCAGAGAGGTCCGAAAAGTAGTCTCGTCAAAATCTCGAGTTCGATTTTTTTTAAAGATTACGATACATTCTCTATATATATGTTACGGCCAAAGCCCGAAATTCGGCCAGTTCGCGAACTGGCCAAAGTCCGAAGTACTTCCAATTAATACTGTATATTCTACTTTGACTGGCCATTTCGCGAAGTGGCCGGGAATCCTTGGCCAAAGCCCGATGTGATAATCTGTACTTATAAATAAAGCTCAATCTGTGTGTGTGTGGACACATTGTGCGTGTTTGGCATATATATATATATATATATATATATATATATATCTTGGAGATCGGAAATGTGCACCTTGAAGCAATTTTTTAAAATTTTTAATTAGAATTTTAAATAATTAAAAATTAAGTGGTAATTTCGACGTTTTGTCGTTATAACTTCAGAAAATATTACAGCACAAAATCGATTTTTGCATCAAATTAAAACTCAAAATATTATCTTTTTAATGATACCAATGTTTTAATTTATAAATTATGCTTAGAGTTTTAACGAATTTTTAAAGAAATATTTTAACCATATTTTTCAATAACATATTTCGCTAAAAATAAAAATAAAATTTAATCTGCATGAGCACGTCAAATAAAAAAAAATAGCTTTTATCAACGTGTAGCCATGGCATTGATAGAAGTTTAAATTAAAAGATAAATCACCTATTATTGCAAATTTAATAAATAAAATTGTAATTTTTGGCAGGTGTCTGGATAAAATGAAAAAAAAAAAAAATGAAATAAGACATTTTCTGAAAAGTAAAAGGAGGAAAAGTTTTCTATCAGCTTTGACAATACTCATATCAATAATTCAATAAAACAATTTCATTTGTCAAACATGGTTTAATATACTTAGGATAATCATTCTAATCAGCGGCCATCAGCTAATTTGGGGCAATTTTTACATATACATATTGTGATGCAAAATTCAAATATATTTTAGTACTCTGATAAGATAAATCATTTTAGGCTCCCCTTTGAATCATATTTAACAAAATATTCTTGAGACACCAATATTTTAAATAAAAATTGTTGAACTCCAATCAATAAAATCATTCATTAAGACTGAATAATTTATTAAATTTGAATATCGCTCTTCTATAAAAACTGGCGATTTTAGACTACTTCACCGACTGCCTCAATGAAGATACGCTAATCTTCTGCCAGGGTTTCTTGACAGTGATTGGCCTGTGATTATAAAAATGTTGATTGTTCTAAAACTAATATATAAAAACTTCATAAATCGGTCAGATTTATTGCAGAAGATAGAGACGTTTATTTATTTATTTAAAAGTTGAAGTATCAAGAGTATTTCGCAGAATAGGATTCCTTGGGACCAAAGGACTGTGTAAAATTTAAAATTCGTAATTTTTTCATGTTTATTTATTGACTGAAATAAAATAAAATATTTTTATTTGCATCATTTAAGTCTTTTAAAAAAAGTAATTTTTGAAAATTAATTTTACGATGAGTCAGAGAAATTTTTGCTGGATAATTCTTTTAGATATTATATAAATTATTCTGCACTGCACATATAAATTCACTGCCGAACGACTCTGATTTCCTTTTTCATATTTAAAAAAAGACATGGTTAACTTCAGTATAAAAAGCTTTTATATTGAATTGCAGTTTAACATTTCCGCTTTAATTTAAAGTAGAAATTTTATGGATGCTGACAGAACATTAGAGGAAGTGATAAGTAGTATAATGAACAGAACTGTTTAAGGCCTACATAAAAGTATGACTAAATCATATAAGTACCGAAATATGAAGCTCAAAAATCTTTTGCAGAAAAAGCTACTAAGAAAACAAGTTACATGAATTGAAAATTTTAGCAATCATTAATACTGCGAACCGGCTGGTCGCCAAAGGCGACTAGTGGTAAATAAATATAATGACATTTATGTATAAAATATAAATAAGGATATGTAGGTGAAATTCGGCAAATGGCGCCAACAAAGAAATGTCTTTAAATGATATTAACAACAAAACTATTTTTCCTTATATTTGTTTTAATTAGCCCTTATATTTGCTATTTGCCTTTGCAAAAATATTTTCGGGAGACAAAGTGATCTTAAGATAGCTTAAGATAGCTGACCCTTAAAGATAGCTGAAAATTGAGTATACTCAATTTGACTTTGTATTCATACACGATACACAACACCTTTGCTCAAGATATAATTCGTTCATTTTGAAGGGCGCAAATCTAATCTTCACGCTATCACGTTGTTACAGCATATATGTTCACTGAATAATTTCTATTATGGCTTTAATATGAGAACAGAATAACACAAGATCATATTTTTATATATTACAAGCTAATTTTTAACTCAGAGGTGTCACTTATATTTGAACTCGTTTCTGAAACAATTGTACTTAAAAAAAAGCAATACACAGAAGTATTTTTAAATACTTCATTTTTAATAGTGTGTAAAATAATAATGTGCTCTTGATGATAAAAATTTTTAATAGTGTGCTCTTGATTCCTTTCTTCCTAATTTGGCCGATCGTCCCAAGCCACTTCGCAAATTGGCCGGTCAAAGCCCGAAATGAAGAAAAGATCGGGCATTGGCCGGTAAGTTTACAGCAACGTTGGCCAGTTCGCGAATTGGCCGGCCAATTTGCGAACTGGCCGATTTCGGGCTTTGGCGGTAACATATACTTCGTATACAAGAAAATAATGAAATTTTTCTAACTTTCTGGACAATTACATTCATGTAGTATTGAAAACAATAAGTAAGATTAATAAGCAGTATGAATTAGATTACTTATGAATCATACTTCTATAATCAACAAAGTGACAGTGGATCTGAAGAGGCGCCTCACTTTGTCCCACGATATGGGGACGAGTTACTAAACCGGAAATATCACCCCTACCACTCCCTACTGAACTGGTAGGATAATGTTATTCTCACATAACCTTGGATCGCTTGGAGCAATTCCATCGTTATTATTGTCCACCTGGTTTGAAAAATTCTCGCACCTGTTGCCTGAAGACTTTTTGTAAATTTTATAACTATTTCAAGGTCACGGTCAGAAAGACTAGTTCTGAGTTTTTGGAAATTAAAAATGTGCTTAAAAAAGTCAAGAAATGCACCGAGACACAATTATGATTATATGACTCAAATCCATTATCCATTTCAAAATAATGGATAATGATTTTGCTAAATTTTGTATAAAAAATATCGATTTTCATTCATTGCTGTGAATTTATTAAACCTATTTCTTTTCTTCATTTTCTTTACCATATGAAATAAATTCATATATTTTACTCGAAAGATTATAATGTTTTAGAATACAGAAAAAAAAAATCAACATTATACAAATTGCAATAATATAATAAATTATTTTAGCGTTGTTGAGCGACAATTACTATCTAAAATAGCATGCATGTAATCAGGCCTTAATAATCACAAATATTGAGATTATTTATTGTCGTCATATAACTGTATGACTCCGAAGCTACTAGAAGTATATTATATTTCAAATAAGATTTTTTAAAAAAAATTTATTGTGAAATACAGTGTAATAATACAGCAGAAGAACATATTTTTTCCATAAAGTTTAAGAAGAATGCATTTGCAATTAAAATGAAAATAAGAGAAAAAAAAATAACAATATTTTGGAAAAAAGAGACAATTTTTTTCCTCGATATATTAATTTAATTGGAAAAATACAAATAAATCATCAAATTTCATTTTAGATACATTTATTTATTTGTTGTTATTACTGAATATAAAGCATGACCATAGTACACTATAAAAGGAATTTCAATCAAACTATTCAAATGCGTCAAAATAGACTCTTTTTGTCTTTTTAATACAAATTATAAAACTGATTTCTGAACGTATTCCTTTATGGCATTCAATCAATTTGTGAAAGTTTAAGATGTCTCTTAAAACTAAATCGTTAAAAAATTTAAACTGGAGACTTGACTACATAAAAACAGAAAAACACACTTTTGGTATTATATCGTCTATTAGTCTGTGAACACAATAATTCAAAAATGCATGGAATTAAAAAGCTGAAATTACAATTATGACAAATTTTATATATTTTTACCAAATTTTGAACGAAATCCATTCTTGCGTCTCTCTCTCTCTAAACTCTCTAGTCTTGGAACTCTCTAATTACAAAACGCAAGAGCTATATAGATAACATTTGGTACACACGTTTAATATTTAAAGTATAGATACCTTCTTATCGAATTCTGTACCAAATTCATCTAACGGTTGAGCGACTGTCGGTCTGTACTTTTGTATGGATGTAAACGCATAACTGCCTATTAGCATAAGGTACTATCCGATATTTCCAACAACGTTCATCGATATTCAGAATATCGGATAATATTGTCACATAGGTACTTTAATGTAGAACTCAATGACACACACAAGAAGTAGAGCTAAACCCATTTATTAACTCAACTCTGAACTCAGAACACAGTGACTGACAGATCTTCTGCGTTCATACCAGCAGGGAAAGTTCCAGTATACTCTTCTGGAGACAGTAAGAAAAGTCCAGAACACTTGTCTGGTAAACTAAAGAAATGTCCTGACATAAAATAAAGGAATTAAATATTTACACAGACTGTGAATCGCATTGTCTCTAGCGGAATTCAAACTTACGATCTCTTGACTAAAAGACCAGTGCTATGACAATTCGGCCATGGAGAGTCGACTGCCTCTTTTCAATGCGGCAATATTACGAGGATATCGTGACTATCATTAACAACATATATTTCGTGACTATCATTAACAACAAAGATATATATTTCGTGACTATCATTAACAACAAAGATATATATTTCGTGACTATCATTAACAACAAAGATATATATTTCGTGACTATCATTCAACAATGCCATGCCAGGAATTTGTGACCTTAATCAAGATCCATAATTTTATGCATAGAAAGGGGTTAAAGAGTATGTTGGAGAGAGTACTTTTATTTGAGAGCATGTGAAAAAATGTTTGGGAGACGATTTCCTTTAGTTTTCAATAATATCATTAATATTTTTCCACAGATGAAATACGTTTTTGCTACTTTTTACTTTATAATAAAAGAATTATAATATAATTAATTAGCTTTTATATAATGAAATATAAAACTATGATTTACTGCTATGAATTTGGTATTTTTTGTGATTGGTCAATGGCTTCAAGAAATAATATGCGCCTTGCTTGTGAAATTAATTCATTTGGAGTTGAAGTTATATGACAAACGTTACATCGCATGTCATGTAACGATTACTTGCAGTTTGCTTTGTTTAATACAGTGTCTCTGACTTATTTCTTTCGGCAAAATGACTGATACATTCCAAAACTAAATTAGAATTATATCACAGGACTCTAATGCGAAATTTCACACACAAAAAAAAAATGAAGACATATGTTTTTATGGTGTAAAAAGTAAGAAAATGATCGATAATCAAGAATTGTAAATAATTCAATTAATGGTAGGATTGATAATATAAATAATTCGACTGTATAAAAGTTGATGTTGAAAAATATAAATAATAGTAATGTAATGAAATAATTCCGAAAAAATAGATAATACTTTAATGGTGAGTGCTATAACATTTCAATGCGTTATTCCAATGATAAATATAATGCTTCTTTATTACATTACACAAAAGGGGATGGGGCCAGCAAATTACAGTCTTAAATTACTTTTATATAAGGTACTTTTATAATGTATATTCAAAACAGCATTGCATTGTATGTTGATAAACAACAAAGAAATTGTAACTCAAAGTAAATTATACAAATACAAATGTATGCTTTATTTTAATAAATGATCTCACCGAAAAAACGTTTATAATATTGTTAATTTTTCGGCGCATTTTTGTTCACCGAATAAAAATGCAAAGAAAAATGAAAAGAAATTTATATTTGATTTGAGCAAAATGGTTGGAAAGGGATATGCGAATTCGAAATAAAATTATAGATTTTGGAACCGCGTAATTAAATTAATGGATGGTAAAATTTCATGTTAATACGCAAGTTAATGCTGTTACACGCTTGGTATCGCTTTTCATCTGGTTTGTTTTAGGAAAAATAAATTAAAACAAAGAAACATCACATAATGAAAATTTTCATAAACTTACATAAACTTTATCGTCCATGGTGAGGTACAAAAATTATAATTGTATATTTCTAAAACTTGATACACATACTACATAGAAACCTCCGACTGCAGAATAACTTGAAGTCGCACCGTGAGATGGTCACGTTCGCTGTTGCTGGCAAAGAGACTACTCGACGAACAAGCTATGCAGTAAATAATGCTGACCAGGACATGCGCAGTTGAAACTTCTTTTTATAAGACGCTGTTGGGATTGTCAGTTGAGTGAAGGATTTCGGGGAATTCGACAGGTCACCTTGAAAGTTATTGGTGGAACTTGAAACTATTTTGGATACAGTAATATACGTTTTATATTACTGTATACGTTTTTGTCCTATACCATTCTGAGATGATTAATGATTTTTCTCCCGCATCTTAAAGGTAAAATGGGAGGAGAATTGATGTTTAAGCACAAGTTGTCAGCTATGCAATAATCATCCAGCAAATTTCAATTCAAAAGCGTCAAAGAAAGAATAGATGACATCATGATCTTCCAACCCAATCCTCATCAGCTGTTTAGCATGAGTAAATAGCGATTAAAACATAGTAATAGACTTCCACCTTTTCAGCATAATATGACTTTACGCAGCAGGAATAGTCTCAACAAAATTTTATCGCATACTCTTTAATATACTTGTCATGCTACAAAACGCTTTACATGGCATTGGCGTCCAATAGTTATGAAATTTGTTTTGGTGAGAATTTAGCATTTTTACTGAATCTATCGTGTCATCCTTGGTGAGTTATTTAGCGACTAATCCTTGGCATGTGTTCATAGTATCCAAAAATCGAATTTGTGTTTTAGACACGTTTTTTTCAACCGATTGAAACAAAAATCTGACACAAAAATAAATGTGTAATTCACAAATTTCCATTCTAAATTTGATATATTTAAGTCATTGCATTTTTGAATTATCGTGTTTACGTCTTTCTGAAATCACAGACCTGCAGACAGTCAATACGTTATTGGATTTGGCTCAAAATTTGACAAATGTCTAACTTATATATGTTTAATCTGTGTATCTCTCTTCATTTTGTAATTATCATGTTAACTTATATTCGAACAGCCGGACAGATGAACTTCTTTGAACAGATTTTATTCAAGGATTGAAAGAAATCTGCAAATTTGCGAGAAGTTTACCATATTTCAACCGTCTAGTTCAAAGTGGTTTTGCGTTATCTTTGCCACAGACAGACAGACGGACATTTTCCAAATATATGTTTTGCGAACTCAGGAAGGTCTAAAGCGTGAAGATACGTCAAAATCTCGAGTTCGAATTTTTTAACGATTAGTATATTTACTCTGTACTATGTACACGAGAATGTGAAAAGAAGAATAAATACTATATAATGTTTTGTCTACTGGCAGTTTCCTGCTCAGGCGATCATACCGTGTATATCGCGGTACTATGCCGACGGTTAATTTGTTACATCACAACCTTGTTTATAGCAAACCTTTTCCCCGTACATTTTTTTTTTTTAACTTATAAAGTGAATGAATGGAAATGGTTAAGTGCAAAGTAGAGATAAATAAGCACTAACGGAAACAAGGTGAAAAAATTCAGAAGCAATGAGTAATTTCACATCATATTTTCGTTTGAGATATTAAAAAAATAATAATTTTAAATCAGCAATATCTTTTACACTAAAATCATAAAAAGAAATGCTGTCACTATGTATTTATCCAATGATATGTATAAATTTTTAACAGAATTATTTACTTCAATAGACCATTTCCGGTGTTCGAACTGCATTTTCTTTTTCCTTTTCTCTTTTTTTTTTTCCCAGCTAAAATCAGCATTTCCGGTTTATAAGGGATTCAGTTTTGCAACAAAAGGGCCATCTCCTTTCAAATTATTTCATTTTCAATAACGTAAGATAATCTAAGTAAGAAAAATATCTCAACATTTTTCTAAATCTATGAAAAATTTTAAATGCAGCAATTTTATAAATGTGCTATAAATGTCTGGTTGGTTCGTTTTTTTTGGGGGGGGGCGTCATTCCATGCTAAATAACGCCAAAGTTTACAAATGGCTGTTGAATGTTTAAATGAGAATTCTTTAACTATATTTGTTTAGTTTTCTTTAAACTGAAATATGGGGAAACTTTATGCTAGTTTGTAAAAGTAAGAAGAGGAGTTTTTGCAATCTGAAACGTATTAGGAACTATAGGCCAACACAATAGGCTGTTGCTTTCAATTATAGAAAATATAGTAAAAGAATTAAATTAAGCAAGCTCTTCCTTATTAAAAGCAAAAAAAAAAAATATTTTTGTTAAAAAGTGTTTGATATTTTTTTTTTTTCAATATCTATTTCTGTGTTTTTAAAATCTTACTTGCTTTTTCTTTAGTTTCCATTTTTTTTATTATCATTTTGAAGTATCATTTTAATGCTACCTAATAAGCACATTTGATCTCTAAAATTAATTCTCTTTTTTCTATTATTTAATGTATCTATCATTATTATTTAATAATGTTTATTTAATTTAAATTTCTTTATTAGAAAATAATTTAATAGATTGAATTTGAAATACAAATACATTTTATGATATATATTTTTTATTTAGATATATCATATGGAAACTCACTACTTTATATCACTGTATATTACATAATGAATTACATTATTTCAAATTTCTGAATTAATATAATTACATTATTTCACATTATTGATCAGGGGAAAGAGGAAACAGAATATAAAGAAAGGAAACAGAAAATGTGTACTTTTAATGACGGCAGAAGAGAATGACCTGATATTCTAATGTTTAGTGATCAGGTGCTCATTTTAAAAAGATGTTTGGGATTTCAATTAGCTTTATTTAAAATCCTAACAATTATTTATTTAGCTATAAAGGATTTGATGAAAAAACTACTGTGACACAAAATTGTGAGAGATTTCAAACTCAGTGGTTGACCATTTAAAGTCATTAATCTAAGCGATGGGAAGGACTGCAGGTAGATAAATTCAAAAATGTTATTAACCCGGTTGTAAAATAAATAATATTGTACAAATCCAAATCTTATGAAATATAAAGCATTTGCATTTTTTAGGTATAATTTATCGGATTCCTATCAAGTTCATTTCCTTAAATCCATTATTACAGTAAACACTGAGCATCTGCTTCGATAAAACTGTATGCAAACGTAGAAGCCAGGCAGCCATGAGACAAAAACATAAACATTTGCATTTTCACAAAGTTACTAAAATAAATCTTAACAAAGAAAGTAAGTTAAAAATTGTTCTATAATGATTAACAAATTGACCAGTTATGATGTGCACTGCCTAGGTTCTAAACTGCCTAAATCTCTCATTGATTCAAAAGTAACAGAGATGATTTCATATAAAATAGCACCTCAGTTTATTTAATAAGAAATAGCATCTCAATGTTCATTTCACTTCTCCTTCAAAGAAATCTAACAGCTTTCAATCGAAAAGTATGCTCGATACTTGTTGTATGTCTCATATTACAAATACATAAGTGTATTATATATGTACTAGCAGTACCTTCCCAGCGTTGCCCGTGACATAACATCCAAACTGAAAAATTAGCTTTAAACTTAAGTCTAGCCTCCACCCGATATAACATGGGCATGTCACACAACATCATACAAACATAAAAAATATATTTGGAAATTATCAAAAATAACTACAAAATAATTTTTGGTTAAACTTTGATATATAGTCATTTGGCGCCTTGCGAGGTTGGCAATTTTTCGGTGGCGCTTTTGCTACCTTTACGCTATTGCTGCCATTCGCGCCACATTTGGCCATTTCGCTAAAATTTGGCAATAAACTATTTTTTTTTGTGGCGAAAATGACTATATATCAAATCTGTTCTTTTCATAACACACATTCAGAAACATTTGGACTGTTAAAAGGGTAAAAATGACATGCTCATAGACAAAAAAATATTCAATAGAAAAGCTATTTTAAAATTTAAAAAATATGCAAATAAACTCGTTGTACCCACTGTTCCACATTTCTTTATCAACTCTGTATGATCTGATATGAAAATAAAATTCAGTTTGCTTAATAATATTTCTTTGTAAACTATATTGGATGTTTTTCCTCCTGCTGCCAAGACAAAATGATTTTGTTTGGATGTTACTCTAGAAAGTGCCACATAAAGTTGGACTTCAATATACTAAAACCTTCCCCACTAAATGCCCTACAAATATCTCCAATATCACTTAATTTTTGGGGGCATAATGAATTTTGAATCGCTGTTTAAATTCAGACGTAAACAAGGAAATGTATTGCATATGCATACCACAGCTCTTGCTATTTGCGCATGTGCGAATAAGTGCCACGCACAGATACTGCTGTTTTACGCATGCGCGAATTGTAGCGCGAAAATAATTAAAATCACAATTATAAAACCCTTTTTTTTATTTTGATATGATTTCAATATACTAAAATCTTCCCCAGTAAATGTCTTACAAAATGGCACAAATAACTCCAATATCAGTTAAGTATTTCTCGATTTTTTCTCTTTCAAACATACAGACGCTTTCGTGGCTTTATTTTATGCTATATAACATATTTTAACCAGGGATATGGGTTCATCGCATTTGGGGGGGGAGGGCATAAAAATGCCGGAATGAATGTTACCGATCTAAAAAAAAAAAAAAAAATCAATGTCATTTAACTTATAATTGTCCTGGTGTTCTGTGAGGCTTAATATCATTTTTGAATTAATTTTATTTTTGATTGAAACTTACAAGATTATATTACATGCACTATTGAACTATTCGTGTATCTTATATGATCCAAGAATTTACAAAGTAATAAGACAGTAGTGGTACGAAAATGATCTTAATAATGTTTCTATGTCTTTAAAGCGCATTTGTTTCTATCTCTTTTAAAGTAAAGAGCACCACTGTATTATCTGCTGGAAATCTGTAAGGTAGACGTTGAAGCTAGAAAGCAAAATATGGCACAAACATATTTTGAAGGTTGAGAATATGATCTTTGAAGCGAATTTTTAAGATTTCAATTTTAATTAGCTAAAAATTAAGCGTAATTTTAATGTTTTTCGTCATTGTGTTCCAAAGATTCAGCTGAATATAAATGACTTGCATAATTTTAAAGTTCATTTATTTTTTCAATAATAATTTCTTTTGTCAAAATTTTAAATTTATTTTTCAGTATAATTTATAATTTTTTTCACTGTAGCAGAGAAATTTAATTTGTTTCCATTGTAGCTTCAAATATTTTATCCAGAGTTTTTCTTCTTCATTTTAAAATGAAACAAAATTAATTTTAACTAGGAAAATTTAATTTTAATATTTATTTTAATTAAATTTTAATAAACAAAATTAAAGATTCAGCTTAATATATTTGACCCATACAGAATCTTAGAGTTCATTTATCTTTTGAATAATAATTATTTTGTTATTACACTTTTTGCATATCGAGTAGGCTGATTTCAAAACATTCTTTTAATCAGGTTTTTAGTTTTTTTTAAATTCTGCTAATTACAGTCAATGTTAACTTAAAAATTAAGAAGCGGCGAAATTATTTATAATTAATCTATTTTACAGCATTACTTCTCTTTTTTGCAATATAATTGGACGCAAAAAATATATCCTTATTTCCGCTTACTTAATTCTCTGACAAAGAGCACTTAGATAATGTTGCCCTTTCGATTAGTAGCCCCATGTTCTTTAGTAAAAATAACGTGCCTGCCTTATCTTAAAGTGGGTCTACAGACTTTTGCGTCTCCCTGCATGCTTTCAAATGATTTTATAGATTACAGAACTATCATGACTTGTCCAGTCAGTAATTTCTTCGAAAAGTATTCACTTAATTCCAGGACATTTTATATGAAAGTAAATTTTTCCCTTCCATGTTCAAAATTATCTATCATTATTCTTTTCAGTGATTAATCAAAGATTTTTTAAATACACATCTTTCACTTCTTATCAGTAATGCAGAAAAGTATCCCACCCATAAGATAAGAATCCCATTTTTCTCCAAAAGCATGCTTACTGTGATACAAAAAATAAGATAAATCATTTTAGGTTAACTGCAACAAAGGGAAAATTGTAGCACAACAAGATAATTTGTACGTATGCCACTCTTATCAATTTTTATCATACTTTTCAGTATTTCTTTATCAGTAAATGGGATGAAATAATAATTATTGTTTCAGAATTTTTTTAATAAAAATTATCTAAATGCTATGGAATACTAATAAAAACTATTCTATGGACTTAGGGAAATATTTTTTAAATATATAATTATAGGGTTCCAATAACACGAATATAGTCAGTGAAAATCGAGTTAATATTACAGGAGGGGGAGAGGATGTCGCTTTGCATCATTATTATCTTTAAAAATATTTTCTGAATATGATTCAATGCATTGTACGCCAATGCAATAACTATTGTACGCCAATGTTACGCAAAACGTTCTCTGGGATAACTCTTTTATTAGAATATATGCAGACACTTCCGCTGTTTTTTTTTTTTTTTTCAAAAATTTGAATACATTTTTTTACTAATTTTCTGCAGGTATCTACTTCGAGGTTACCTGAAAAAACTCTTAATAACTAATAAAACGTGAGCTAATAAAATACTCAATGTTAGCCATGGATGTTAAAAATTTTAAATCTTCAAAAAGTTTATGAACTTTAAAAAAAAATCAAAACTTTCTACTTGTAAATTTTTATCGCTTCACTCAGGAAATTTAAAAAAAAAAATGTATTGGAAGCAATTACCGTCTTTATTGGGTGTCTTAATAATGAATGAGTAGGCAATATTGGAAGGATAATAACCTAATTTATATCAAATAATAATAGTTTTCGTTGTACCTGAAATCAGCGCTAATCTTTAAAATTATTTCTCTTTTTCGTAGTCGTTTTTATGTACTCTACCACCCCCACCCCCAAATTAAGGAAACGGGATCACTTCGTTTTTTTTTATTGTTGTTGTTGTTGTCTTACAGAAAATTGATTATCTTTGCATGAACACATACAAACCACTCATGCCCTAGATAGCAAATTTTCTACTTGGAAATTTTAACATTACGATTTTTTCTTCTTAAATTGATAAGTTGATAAAATGAATAAAATAAACAGATAAATGTAATGTCAGCAGCATACATTAGTGACCTCAGACTCCACTGAAAAGTTGAGAATCTGTAGTATTTCTAAAATGAAAGCCAATTTTGCAAAAGTGACATGAGTTTCGAAATCAGTTGCCTCAAGGTACCCCAAAACCGTTAAAACTCTCTTGGCAACTGATTTTTTTAGCAATGCATTCTATTGTATTTGATTCATCTTTCTTGACCATATAATGCCTTAATTTATAGGTTTCGTATTGAAAATACCATTCAATTATTTAAAGCTATATAAATTACACTATATCATTGTTATCTTAAGATAAAAAAAAATCTGTAAATCAAAAGTAAAATTAATATATATGCTATAACAATTCAAAGGATCAACAAACTAAAAAAAAAAGTAGACTGAACTTTGCAACAGTTTCAAATCTAGTTTACTGACACTTTTTTTCTCTGAATCAGTTTTAAAATAAAATAATCTTCTGATTTAGAACAAAATATATTTATCATGGCGAAAGATCTAGCCATATCTTATATTACCTGATATCCGCTATCAGTTGTTATAAAAGTTTTAGTAACATTACAAAAATTACGGCAAGGTCTTAATGGATGTAATCATTATTATTATGGAGAAGTCAATTTTTTTTTAAATTGATTGAATGCAATAATTTTTTAATGTGACATCAACTTTCTTCTGTAATAAGAATAAATTTTATAATTATATTCGAGGCAAATCTCTATCAATAATAAAGATGGATGAGTCTGTGTATGTGTGTGTGTGTATTGCCGACCTATAAGAAAACTGTTAAACAGAGTCTTACAACATTTGGCATAAGATATATTTTGGAAGATGTGTATGTGGTATTTTTTCACCATTATTTCCGAAATCATTACAAAAAATTACATTTACATTGTCTTTAAATTCACACACACACACACACACACACAAAAAAAACATACACAAAGTTTTTCAATGATATCGATTTAACTTCTGTACATTTTTCTACTTTTAATAAATCTTTAAAACTATTTTAAGTAAATTTTATAACGATATATTGAATTGTTTTAAAACTTAATGAAATTTAAAACATCTTCACTAATGATACAAATATTTTTCTCCATTTTTGTTATGATAAGGCTTGTTTTCCTAAAACAGGTAAGTATCTGTTTATGACATGCTTTCAATGGCTTAGTTTCGTATAATACGTAAATATCTGTCAATGGTATACTTTTAATGGCTTAATTTCCTACAATAGATAAATATCTGTTTATAGCATACTTTTAATAGCTTATTCCCTATAATAGGTAAGTTATCTGTTTATAGCAAACTTTTAATGGCTTATTTCCTATAATAGGTAAATATCTGTTTATAGCATACTTTTAATGGCTTAATTTCCTATAGCAGGTAAATATATGTTTATGGCATATATTTACCTATTATAGTTTCCTATAATAGGTAAATATCTGTTTATGGCATACTTTTAATGGCTTAATTTCCTATAATATGTAAATATCTGTTTATGGCATGCTTTTTATGGCTTAGTTTCCTGTAGTAGGGAAGCATCCGTTTATAGCATGCTTTTAATTACATTTTGTTGCACCTAGTAATGAAGTATAAGTATGGAAGTACTTAAAGTTCCATTTAAAATTAAATGTTAAAATTTGAAATGGGGTGATAGTAAATGAGATATAATATTTTATCCCTTATTCAACGCAATGAACAGAATAGTGTAAAATTTCTTAAATAGTATGAATTTCACATTTATCAAAATTCTAAATTTAAAATTATTTTGCTTAGGAAGCTATTAACAATAAATTACAAATAATGGATTGAGCTGAAATTTTTAGCAACCATTTATTTCAGTGAACCAGCTGGTCGCACTCCAAAAATGGCATATCAGAAAAAAGAATATTTAAACTTCAAAAATCCATAATTGTTTGGAGATAAGCCGCTGTTCCAAAAAACATAACATTTGGTACTCTATTTTTTGTCATTTTTTTCTTCCTTGACGCACGTCATTGAACAGATTGTAAGATAAGATAAATATTAATGCACGATGATTCATATCTTTTTTTTTACTTACTCTCAAAAACAGATGAAATTTAATAGTTTTAAAAGATTTATGTTATTATATAAAATCACAAGATTCTGTGAATTGAGAAAATCACGAAATCCAAAATTATTTTTGATTACAAATGATCAGTATCTAAGAGTAAAACATTAAATAAAAATGAAGGTTATTGTGCATTATTAAATAGGAAGAAAACTAACAAATGAATCCAGCTTGAAGATTTTATCAAAGGTCACCTTCAGAAGGATGTATGATGATTCATTTTTAACAAATGTCCATCATGAACATGACTTAAAAATATATATCTTTAACTACCTGCCTTTTAAATTCCAAGTAAACCGGTTATAAAAAAGAAAACCGGTTTTATGAAAATGAAATAAAATTATTCTTCAAAATTATTATCAGATGTAGAATTACTTCAAGAAGAGATTAAAAGTATTGAGCATACTCCTGGGAAGACACTTTCTTATTTATATCTATTATATGACTTTTAATATGCTTAATTTATATGCTATTTGGAGATATTAAACAATTACTTAATTAACAATAATTTAAATTAATTAATTTAATAATTAAGAATATAAAATTTTTTTACATCATTTAATGAATTTGCTGTTTTATGAAACAAGCAGTTTATTTAATAAATATTAGACATTTATTAACACACATTTGTATAAAGCAAAAATTTTATTAAACAATTATTATAAAAATAATAAACATAAGTAAATATTTTGTAATCAACAAAATGAGCAAATATCTCAGATTGAAGAAATAAACATATTTTAATTGCATAGAATATACAAAATTTCAAATATATTCATTAATATAACTTTACAAGATAAAAAAAAAAATCAGAAGTACATGTTTGAAAATTAAACAATTTTCAAACATTTTATTGTTAAACAATTTTCAACATTTTGGGGAAAATGAAATTTAAAAAACTACGTTTACATCACTAAAATAATTTTTATGACTCTAAATTCCATATTTGTATAGTTAAATAAAGTTTTATTAGATCATATAAGTCAAAATCTCATAAAAAATTCGATACAAATGAATAAGACATACAGACTACTTCTCTTAAAAAGTTCTTACCTTAACCTTTCAAAACGGATTTGTCACAACTGTGTAGGGCACTGGCACAGAATTGACCCATTAGGCTTGCAAAAGGTTAAGTTGCAATTTTATGAATAATTTGTTATTCGATAGTTTGGATATATTTGATAAATTTGATATGCTAATAAGGATGGAAATATCAATTATCAATTTTTTGCAAGTATATGAACTCCATTATTTCGGATGCAAGTTCAGGATGATTTTTCCGAAATTTTTTCCAATTTTCAGAGCGTATAATATCGGTTCCGAAATCCAAGAAGAATTCTTTTACAATCGTTTTCATCGCTTCATCATGTTGTACCAATATTAAGATATCACAAGCATTAGATGTACAAACATTAGTCATTAAGAAGTTTAAGCACATCTCCTTGAGCGGTATCAATTCATATTTGGAAGCAGCGGAATATAATTCAGCCGCTACATCCCATTCAAGATCTCCCACCACACCGGTGTAGATGTAAAGCAAGAGTTTGCGAAGAGTTTTTGCATCCAAGTCTAGTTTTTCCACTTTCTTTTCAATTTGTTCAAAACCACTCTGGAACATTTCTTTGAAAACTGGCGACCTTGCACCTAAAACTGCTCTGTGAACTTGGAATGTTTCAGTTCCAGCTTGAAGTACAACATCGCTCAAAAAATGATCGTTGAACAAATTCATTAAATCTTGTCTCAAAAGGGTAGAAAATTCCTCCTCGGGTTTATTTTCTTCGGAATCTATTTCTACTGAAACACTTTTTCTGGTAGTTGTACAAGGATTAGGTATTGATACGCTTCTTGATCGTGTTAATGTGTTTTTTTCAACTTCATGGGCAGAAGCTTTCCGATCGTGTTTATATTTTTCTTCAACATTTGATGCTTGATTATCGAATAAAATTTCACTCATCACTCTGGTGCAATCACATCTGAAGAGTAACACGTCGTTTGGTAAATATATACACTTTTTCCCCAACAATGCGCTTTTCTTGGCGAATTGTGGGTAAAAATGAGTTTCTCTCTCATATCCGCACTTCCAGTTCCAATTTTCACAAACGAACACTTTTCCTTCGTAATCTATGAGGGAAATCTCCCACTTTGTGTCGTTGTATACTTCCTCATTTCCGCAAGATATCTCAAGTTGAACGTATTCTCCATTACTGGACAAGTTGAGATTGACATTCAAAGTTGGAATGACATGCAGCTTCGGCTGCAACTGAAAGCATTTCTTCTGACCTATTTTCAAAGAACTGAATCGTTCTATGGGCCAGTAATAGAAATCGTTACCCACTTCACTTCTGCCGAAGCACAAAGCGGGCCTTTCCACTTTCATGCCTGCCTTCCGCAAGCTGCAACGGAAAGTTAGAGTATCATTCGGAAGGAATTCTGACACTCTTTTCAAAAGCACGTTTTTCCTCACCAAAGATGGAAACTCGTAAGCATAATTTTGGTCAGGTCGTCTTTGTCCCTTTTTCGTTATCAGAGGTCTACCTTTGGCGTCTATTAAGGATAATTCGCAGTCTATTTCAATGTCTTTCAGGGTGTTGTCATCTCCAGCTCCAAGTATACAATCGATATAGGGTTTAGTGTCAATTGCTCTGAACGCCAAATGAAATACTATTTTCTCTGACCAGTCTACAAGGAACCTAGGACTAATGAAATACTCCAATTCAATGGAGCGGGTAAAATTTTCAACTGTCCAAACGAATGTATATGCGGCTCGTACATTTGGGTTTACGTCCGCCATCCCAGCTTCTTAGAATTTACGAAAAAGCAGACTGGTTTAATGGTTCGGAAAAAAATTCAGATCCAAACAGCATAAGCAGACCGAAATGATTTCCTTTTTAAGCTAAATTGACAGCGTTATCGCAACTTTAATTTTATCGCATAGATAGGAAGAGATATTTATTTTCTCTTCTTCAAAAAGGCTTATCTTTTTATGAAGTGAAACTTGGGAACAGAAAGCTACCTTTTAAGGTTTTTTTTTTTTTTTTGCGAAATTGTTATCGTAAGCGCATTTGCTCTTGTCAATCATCCAAGTCATGATTAAAGCTTTATTTGATGGAGAAAAGTAATTCATATCTGTCTGCTGATTAATTTTGTCGAACAATCAGTTCTATTCAGGAAACGCCTTTGCTCAGATAACAGTGTATATACATATAGAAAAAAACATGAATAAAAATGCATTTCCTTAAATTTCACCCCTAATACAGATAAGATGTTGTAATTTAATAACCAGGGAGAGTGATCACCCGAAAACTTTCTCTCACATACTCTAATAAAGATGTTGCCCAAGAGAACGCTTGTAAGTATTCGTCTGCAATACATAAGAAATATTAATTTTAGCGTGAATTTAGCCTTTTTACTGAATCTATTGAGACAACAATGGCGAGTTATATGGTGATCAAACTCTGACATGCAATTCATAGTATCAGAAAATCGAATTTTATTTTAGATGCGTTTTTCCCAACCGATGGAACAAAACTTTGACACGAAATTACACTTCTAGTCAATCCCTTGTTGGATTTGGCTCAAAATTCGGAAGTTGTCTATATTATAGATGTTTATTCTTTGTGTCTAGCTCTCTTCGTTTTACAGTTATCGAAGTGCTATTTATGCTAAATTATATTTGAACCGCCGAAACAGACAGACTTGCTCAGAGCGTATTTTATTCAAAATTTCGGTAGAAATCTACAAATTTGTTTATAAAAGCAATATACCAAATTTTATCTGTCTAGATCAATGCGTTTTTGAGTTAGACAGAGAGATGGATGGACATTTTCCAGAAATGCGTTTTCCGAACTCAGTAAGGTTAAAAACGGAATATCGTGAATATCTCCACTTTCTATTTCTATACTTTTTCTATACTACATTTATGAGAAAGTAAACAGTGTGGTCAACATATTCATGAAAATATTTTTTCTCATTCTTCCTCAATAGAAAGGCTTGTGGTGAAAACTTATAAGCCAGTTAACAGCTACGCTACACGAGCATTTGCTTTTGTATTGTGGTCATGTTACTAGGCTGCGAACCACAAGGTCCCAGGTTCTATCCTCGCTCATACCAATCCGCTACAGGCTGATCATTTATGAATATTAACTCTTTCCAGGCGTACGATGATGCATGGCATCATCAGAGACACATGCGTTTATGCATATCTCCGCTTTCAATTTAAATTAGCAGTTTATTGATACTTACATAATCTGGAAACTAATTAATATTTTAATTGATTAATTACAAAAAGAATTGATTGTAATTATTAAACATCTTGAATGTGATTTTTAAAAAAATTCTGATTTCTTTTATTAACAAATAATATTTTGAGCCTGAAAAGGCTAAAAACGTGTTCCATTCATTTAATATTTATACATAATTTACAGGATGATCAAGAAATATCAGGAGGTGTTCGGAGCCCTGTAGTGTGTTATGTACTGGACGAACTATAACAAAATTTGGCCACCATACACATTAAAGTATGCGGTTTTGATTTATCAAAAAAAAAAAAATAGCGCAAAAAATGCTGATAAGGGAAATCTTAGCGCTGCAAGCGCATTATATGTGGAAAAAGAATACATAACCATGGAAACAGTAAATAGCAACGCACCAAATACCAATGAAAAACGTTTATTATAGCAATTTACAAATTTGGCTCAAGGTGACCACCAACTTATGTTGCGGTACACGAGGTTTTCGATGGTGGCTCGCAGCATATCGGAATTTATTCGTCTGACATGTAACGCTATTTGATCTTTTAAAGTAGGAACGTCAGGAACATGCCTTGATACACGACGTCTTTCAAGTGAACCAGAACCAACCCCAAATCAGTGTCATCAGTTAATGAGTGTTATCTTATACGGATAAAATTTCAGGATCTTACGCAATATCTTCTGCATCGTCGAGAACGGCAGGCCGGGCATCTGGGGAGTGCGGCGAATGCTATGCACCGCGACTGAGGGGCCCCCACTGTGATTAAGATTTAAAATAGTGTTCTCAACAATAATAGCGTTTACGTACTGAAAGTATACAAATTTGTTTCCAAATGCCTTGCTGAGCGTCTACTGACGCCGTTATTTGGCAATGATTGCAGTGATACCTATAAAAAGGGGTGGGGGGAGTTAATTTATGAAGAAGCAAATCCTCTTCAGACTTCTTAAGACAGAGCGGCGCGATTTCAGGATGCAAGCGGGGGGTGACTTCTCGGTGCAGAAGTCGAGGCTGAGGGTGGGTTCAAATGGACTTGTAAATCATCAGCTATTTATTTTTTTCTACATCTCATATAATATTTTTTTTATGTATGCATCTGTGTATATTTTTTTATATTAAGTTGTTCAAACAAAAAGCAAAATGAAGATAAATTAAACGATCAACTCCTAACAATGCACGTTGCATTACTGCTTCACCGGCCACGATCGGAATGAAAAGAATTAAGGAAGAAGTTTAAATGGAGCAGTCGACGGATTTGGAAATATACGAAATTTACAGTATATATTGTAGTCTAGTGCAAGTGTGCAAAATATTAGTAATATAAGGTAAGTAGATTTACAGGCACTTACCTCACGTACTAGTTAATAGCGTATAGAACAGCATATTGTAATTTGATATTTCATTCTATAAACTGCTTAATACTGATAGATATAAACATGTCCATGCAAAGGAAATATTCCTCTGGGTGACAAAAAGAAAATTATCCGGAAAGAAAAAAGAAGAAAAGCTGAACTTCAAGAAGTCACAAGTACGATCCGTTTTCTTGGCTACGAAGCCTATCACACTCCTTTAATTTATTGATATGTGATGCCGCTTCCAGCAGTATATATTGTAAAATTTTTTGGGTACATTGCAAAGCTTATATTGATTGAAAACAAATAAATGGAAAATTCTACAAAAGCATTTAAACATTATTCTTAAACAATTATGTGACATTATGTCGTTGGGAGGCCAATGTAGGTTCGATTAAAGCAGTGTATACACAGTTTGAACAAACTTGTAATGTCCTAGAAGAATTTATTGATGTAAGTAACGATAATACAGCGGTATCCGAAGCTGAAAGTTTATTGGATGCAGTACAAGAAATAACATTTATTTTATGTTTATTAGCATGGTTTACAATATTGTCAAAAATTTACACTATCAACAACTATTTCAAGCAAAAACAATTGTTCTTGACTCGGCTTTCAATTTAGTAAATAAAATTAAAACCGAAATCCAAAATTTAAGAAGAAAATTTAACTCACTTTTAAACGAAGCAAAAGTGCTAGCACGTAATTTGAACATTTTCCTACAAAACGAATTCGAAAAAGGAAAAGATTATATTCCAAATTAGCAGAAGACGAAGTTTTAAAAATCCCGGTTGAGGAATTTAGGTGTTATATTTTTAACACTGTAATTGATACTGTTATTCTACAAATAGAAGATAGATTTAAAAGTATAAGAAAGATTATTTCTGCTTTCAAATTAATCACCGATATAAAAACTTTAGAAAGACATAAATTAGAGAAATGTTCCAAAAACTTAGTAAAGTTTTATAACAAAGATGTAGATGAAACCTAATCCAGGAAATTTGTTTGCTACGGGATTTGATTTTAAATGAAAGAGATGTAAATAACGCAGAAGATATATTGCAATACATACTAAATAATAATTATAATGAGTTATTTCTAAATAGATTAATTGTGTTAAAACTTTTCTTTACATTGCCAGTTACTATATCAAGTGCTGAGCGCTCTTTCAGCAAATTTAAAATAATAAAAAATTATCTTTGGTCAAGCATGTGTTCAGAAAGCTTAAATGCATTTGTTATATTAGCATCGAAAAAGAAATTTCAAAAAATTGTAATTTTTCTGAAGTAATTGATGTATTAGCCAAAACAAAATCATGCATTAATAGTACATGTTCGTGTTTGTATTTTTTTTTTTTTTTACTTTCACAAAAAATTAGGGCCCCAAATGGCTTCTTGCACCCAGGCCCCTTTATAGTGAAAGCCGGTTCTGGTTTTATCCTGAACTTTTTCTTTTCATTTCCTTCCAAAAATATTTGACAATTTACAGGTAGTTTTAATCAATATTCTTTTAATTTTTAATGCATATATTCTCTTAATTTTTAAATTATAAAAAATAACTTTAAATTTAGATGTGTTTATTTAATAAACAATATTTAAATTCAATTAATAACATGCATATTTCAATTTAATATATTATTAATTTTAATATTATTTAAATTTAATATATTATTAAATTTAATATTATTTAAATTTAATATATTATTAATTTTAATATTATTTAAATTTAATATATTATTAATTTTAATATTATTTAAGTTTAATATTATTTATTTAATACTAATTTTAATATTAAATATTAAAATTAGTATCAAATAAATAATGTGAAAATATTTTAGTACTTTATTTATTTTTATCAACTTTGTATATAAGCATTTCAATTTAATGTATCATAAATTTTCATTTTGATATGTTTAATTTTTTGATAATGATATGTTTGATTTCATAATGATATGTTTGATTTTTTTAAGCAAAATTATGTTAATTCAAATGGTATTGGAAGTGTAATTATAATTAAATTTTCAAGAGTTAAGATATAAACATAACTTTAAAGATAAATTATTTAAATAATTATTATAATTTTAATATAAAATTTTTTTTGGTACCGAAATGCATTGCTTAATAATTGATTCTACTCGTGGATAAATTAATCTTTCTCAAAGCAGACGGTACTTCGCGTAGAAAAAAACAAGGAATTTATTATTTCGCCTCCACCCTCTACCGCTTCTAATCATAGAACACGTGCATCAAAATGTTTTTACTTCCAAATCTAAAAAGGAAAAAAGAAAAAAAAATTGCTGAGAATGACTGGATTTCATTTTCTTTCTCCTATTCATAAGCGATTTTATCTAAACAAATATTCCCGCGCATGTTCAAGGTTATGAATGCAGACGAAATGAAACTCTACAAGTAAAGGGAAAACTTCCGCCTTTCTAATGTAACTTAGCAAATCAGAATTCCAGAGTGATTTATTAGCTGTGTATAAATTTATGTTAGATTTCTATCCATCAAATATTTTTTGAATTACTGAATTATTTGAAATTGTCCCTTCATACATTTCGTAATCATAAAAATGTTATTAAATAAAATTTTTGGCTTATGAAATAATAGTGATATTTTTTAATAATTAAAACTGACTGGGTGTAACTATGTATAATGGGAACTCTACAGGCTAGAATTATATAACTAGCACATAATGTACGTTCGAATAGTGACGTTGCGCGTGCGTTTCAAAGTGGTAGTGCGTTTCAAAGGTGGTATAGGTCCCACTGACAGTGGACTTGTGGTTTCAAAGAGACAAATTTGAATGCTTATGAGTGGAAGGTTAAAAACTAATATCATGCTTTGGGGTACAATTGTGCTAGGAACATCATGCGGATCCTGCCTACGGTATATAAAAAGAAATCATTGCATTCTATTCACCCTTGTTGCTCTATTACTTTGGATGCTGTAGCCTTGGGTCATCTTTTAAAATTTTTAGTTAGAATTGTTTTAATTAAAAATTGAACTATTATTTGTGCTTTCTGACGTTCACTAGAACTTATCATTGTATAAAAATAATTACCATTCCAGCTTACAATGCATATCTTTTCAATGATTCTAATTTAATAACCCTCTAATATTATCCCTTTATAAATTTTTCAAAAAAAAAAAAGCATATTTTACATCTTTTACTCTTTCAATGAAGTTCAAATCGTTTCATTGTGCATACAAATTTTTAAATGTATATTTGCATAGCAGTTTTGAAAACAGATGAAATATAAAAGTGAATTTTACTTGCTTACTTTATTTCATCCACATTTTTTTTCTGTGAAATCTGTAAACAAATTCCTTAAAAATAGATATCCAGAAATATATTTTTTAATTTCAAATATTATAATTGCAATTTTCCAGTTTATTTTATCAGTATGTTTTAATTCAAGTAACGTGGTGTTGGACCTAAAACCAGAGCCGGCCATCTAGGAAGTGCGGTGGATGCTATGCACGGGGCTCCGTGATTGAGGGCCCCCATCAAGAATTAAAATAATGTTCTGAATAATAGTAGTGGAATGGAAAAGAGAGAAGGAGAAATTTAACTGGGAAAATTGACTATTTTTGAAAAACATGACGTTGCGTGCAACATATTATAAACGTAAGGTAAAAAGATTTACGGTCATTTACTTCAATTGCTAAGTTAGACTGCATGCAGTATTTTGATAGTTCATACTATAAAATGTTTAATATTGTTAGATCTAACAGTGCCCCTGTCTAGGTAATATCTCCCTGGATATCAAAAAAGAAATTTAGTTGGAAAGAAAAAAGAAGAAAAACTAAATTTCGAAAGCTCACGAATAGATTTGTTTTCTCGTTTACGAAGTAATTCTGCCAGTGCTCAACTGGAGAAGAAACTTCGGCAGAAATTAAGCAATCTTGTAATAAAATTGTAGCAACTGTGAAATTCAGTTCGTCGAAGAATCGTATATTTATACAAATATGATCAAATCAGAAACTAACCATGAAAATGACAATAACAAATGTGATCAAGTGAATATAAGTGATCAAAGTTTATGACCAATTATCATAACTGATAAATTTAGAATGTTTT
Organism: Argiope bruennichi; assembly: GCF_947563725.1. Lineage (NCBI taxonomy): Eukaryota > Metazoa > Arthropoda > Arachnida > Araneae > Araneidae > Argiope > Argiope bruennichi. The sequence goes on from NC_079160.1 coordinate 92,504,641, forward strand.
CTATTAACAAATGTATGTTCTGTACAACACAATGGAGTTTAGCTGGAGAATGCTGAAAGTAGAACATCTTCCACTGTTTATTACTTCAAAAATAATTGCCAAATGATGAAACGCAGCTTCGTAGCTGGTTAATTTACTCAAAAATTCGGTATTTTGTTTTTGTTGTACACTTTTTTACAAAAGCAGTGGAAAGGAACACTTTATATGATTTATAGGTGGCTATGATAATTGCAGAAAGCTGTCACTCATTGGGGAGCTAAAATAGATTTGGGTAAAGCAGAGTATACACAATTTTAACAGTTTGTAATGCCTAGAAGAATTTACTGACGATAAAACGATAGTATAGCAGAATCCGAAGCTAAAATATTGAATTTAATACAAGAAATCCATTTATTTTATGTTAATAGTATAGTTTGTAATATTATACAAAATTAACCCTATCAATAAACTATTTCAAGCACAAACGATTGTTCTTGATTGATTTAAGTTAATTAGACAATAAAATTAAAATTGGAATCCAATTAGGAACAAAACTTAACACATTTTTAGAAGAAGTAAAAGTGATAGCACGTAATTTAAATAGTTCAGAATATTTTCTTGCAAAATGATTTTAAAAAAAGGATTTATATTCTGAAATAGCAGAAGATGAAGTTATAAAAAACTCAGAGGAATTTAGATGTTACTTTTTAAATACTGTTATTGATATTGTTATTGTACAGATAGAAGATGCATTAAAAATGTTTCATATTAATCACTAATATAAAAACGTCACAAAAAGCATAAATTAGAAAAATGTTCCAAAAACTTTGTAAAGTTTTATTATCAAAATGGAAATAAGAACCTAACTCAAGAAATTGGTTTGCTACCAGTAAAAAAAATTGGTTTGCTAAAAGTAATGTAAATAGTGTACAAGACATACTGAATTACATACTAAATAATAATTATAAGAAATTATTTCTAAAGTTTTCTTTACGTTGTCAGTTACTATACAGAATCCTAAGCTCTCTTGTAACACATTAAAATTAATAAAGAATCGTCTTCTGTCAAGCATGTGCTCAGAATGCTTAAATGCACTTGCTATATTTAGCATCGAAAAAGAAATTGTTATTTCTGAAGTAATGAATAGCACAAACAAAATCATGCATTAAATAAAAATGCAATAATAATATATATTTTCGTGTTTGTATTATTATTATTATTTTACTTAACAAAAAATTTAGGGCCCCAAAAGGTTTTTGGCACCCAGGCCCCTGTATAGGGAAGACCGGCTCTGGAGAACGGGTATCTCTGTTTGTCGTGATATTCAATGTGCACTGCTGATAACCTACATTTTAGCTATCGCCTGATCCATAACGGCTGTTGGAACTTCTTCAACTTGTTCCTGCTTGATAACTTTACGTCCTCGGCTTGGTTGCACACCAAGAATTCCTGTTGTTTCAAATCTTTCAACCATTCTTCGTAAGTTATTTATGGTCATCGGTTCTCTACGTAACTGTTTTTACCGCCGGTATTCACGAAGAGCAGCACTGGTATTTTCATCCCGCTGATAAAATAGCTTGACTAATAATGCTCGCTCAAATAGTGACAATGCAATCGAATTCTTGTAGAATGACATAAATTCCAGACATTTTTCCTTTTATCTTCGATGTCATGTCACAAAGTACCCGTAAAAGTAAATTACATAATAAAGTTTTCGATCGCAGCGCCAGGATTTCCCCGATCAGCCTTTCTTGGTACTTTTTTCTAGATAAATTGAAACCGCATACTTTAATGTGTATGGTGGCCAAAATTTGTTATATTTCGTCCAGTACATAACACGCTACAGGGCTCCGATCACCTTCTGTTATTTCTTGATCACCCTGTACATTTTCATTAATTTAATACATGTTTTTAATACAAAATTTAATAATTTCGCATATGCTTTAGATAAGAAAATACATTTTTTCACTTATTTCACTTCTATTATATTTTTAATACGTTCATTTTTTTTTTACATTCCCATTAATTTAATACATCAATTTAGCAAAATTCTTCCGTCGAAGCTGCTAAATAGGCACAAATTGTTTTTATTAAAAAAATAAGCGAACGCATTCTTAACAACTACATGTTTTGTTTGATGTTTATAAAATTTGAAAGCATAGAAAAAAATCCTATTTTTGTCCCTAGTTTTTACTTTTTTGCAAATGAAATAAGAAACTAGAAAGAATTGTAATCACCCAAAAATTCAACTTCGAGATTTTGATTAATTCACTCTTCAGCCTTCTTGAGTTGAAAAGCATTTTTTTTAATAGCTCCTAAAGGTGAATAGGATAAATCATAATATTTTGATCTAGATGGATGAAATCTGGTTTGAGCCTATGACACGAAATTTGTAGATTGATTTTTTGAATAGAAATTTGATTTTTGATAGAAATTTGTAGATAGAATAGTTACTATTTGTGAATAGGATAAATCATAATATTTTGAGCTAAATGGATGAAATTTGATATGAGCCTATGACACGAAATTTGCAGATTGATTTCACATTTTGAAAGAAATCCATTGAAAAGAAGATTGTCTGTCCAGATTTTAGTGAATACGTGAATTACAAAATGCAATTTTAATGAATACGAAAACTGCAAAATGCAAAAATCTAGATGGATAAAATTTATGTTTGACAATCTAAAATTTAGATCCGTATTGAATGTTGAGCTAAATCCGACAAGACATATGCCATTTGTCAAGTTGGTGCATTTTCGAGCATGTAATTGCGATAGCTCGTAGACGTAATTATCTAGGCATTTGAATATATCTAATAATTTGGTATATATCGTGGTATCTTGTTACTGAAATTATAGCTCCGAGTCCAATTTTGGTTAAAATGTTGAAAAAAAAATGTCCATTCGATTTCTTTCATTATGTTACATATCACAAAACGCTCAAGTACGGGACTCTGAAATCATCGGTTTAAATCTGAACATTCGTTGAGTTCACGACCATATTCAAAGTCCAAAAATTTTATGTCGGGAAAAGGGGGATAGTTCTTTTATTGAGGAATAATGCGTGAAAGTTCCGAGGAGCCCCCTCTAGTTTTAAAATCTGATTTGTCAATGTTTTATATGAAGTTTAAAAACATCAGTAATAAACATTTTGAAAGGATTCAAATACTGAAGATTTAGAATAATTTTCTCAAATCATAGTAAATAAAGAAATGTCTCAAAATTAATTCAAGATTTGAATTTGCTACCATTCTTGCTTGTGTTCACAACCCTATTAAAAAAACTATTTGACAGCGGATAATTTAAAGTTAGTAAAAAAATGGAGCATTACACGATAGAACAATATGCTTCCATTGTTGAACAATCTTTCAAAAATAATAAAAGTCTGGCGGTCACAGTTTAAAAATTTGAGAATTGGCCCCCTTGATCATGTGATTTAACACCATTGAATTTCTTTTCATGGAGTTTTTTGAAGTCAGAAGTTTATACTAAAAAGCCTACAAACAAGCGTGCATTGAAGGAGGAAATTCAACTCTGCGTCAAATTCAGCCACATTTATGGAAAATGGTCATGGAAAATTTAGAAAAAAGAGTGCGTATGTCCCAGAAAAGCCGTGAAGGCTATTTACCCTATGTGTTATTCCATACATAACCGTATCCCGTGTACTTTACAATTTAATAATAATATAGCAATTTAAAGAAAAAAAAACTGCTTTAATTTAATTGAAATTTTGCGTTAACATGTTCTATCGCGTAACGCCCCATTTTTATTAATCCTAAACAATCAGCTGTCAAATGGTTTCTTTAATAGGGTCGTCAACACTTTACTGCACGAATGGTGGCAAATTCAAATCTTGTGTTAATTTCAGGATACCCTCTTATTCTATATATTCTACTTTTATTTATATATGTACTTTATCTCCAAGCTTTTAATGTACAGAGAAAATTACAATTTTCCAATATGATCATTATGTTTGGTTTTCCCTTAGAGTGAGGAATACTTTACATCTTTTTTTATTGTACAGGATTGTTAAAAGTAATTATGGAATAACATGCAGTTGTCTACGACTGACATCTTAATTATTAAGAGATATATTTTAAACATAGGTATTATTCGGAAAAGTGTAATAAATGACTCTGTTAATGGCCAGGAAAACCACGGCTCCCTTGAAAAAAGTAATTAATATAATAATAATAATGAAAATAAATTGAAAGTGAGTAATGCTAAAGTGTCAAATGTCATATTTAAGAGATAAATTTGATACGATCGCAAAATTGATTGCCATTTTGAGATAAAGGCGTCTGATAACATTCCATATTCAGCATAATGTGAAAGTGCAAATAAAATTAGCAGAAGTTCCATTTACACAATCCTTTTTTATCTGTGTGTTTCCAGTATCAAAATAAAAAAGACGCCACTTAGGAACTTTTCAGACAGATATTATGTTTGCAAATTTCACTTAAATTTAAGTGTGATGTTAACTGTTACTGTAAATAATTTAAAATTTAATTTTGAAATATATCCGCTAGAGGTTTATCTTAATGCATTAAAAATGAAATTAAAATCTCATGGGTTTTATTTACTTTTTCTTTTTTCGGGAATTGTCAACCTTATGTCAGAAAGACTTTCATTATTATATTTGATAAAAAAAAATGATTAATGACGAAATCATTATAATAACTCACTCGGAGATGGTTGAGTATAAGAAACAAGAATTTTTAGAAGTTAGTATCGGAAATATCTTCCATGCCATACTAAAGTAATGATTATTAACAACAATAACAATACACGCTGAATCTTTCGTGGATTTGGGTCACGAATTCATTATCTGATCTCAGTACTTTTATCTTACCATTGAATCACCAAGACATCAATTAAGTAATAAGAAACAATGTGCTTTCTTTGCCATAAGTAAATATTAATTCATTATTTTAAATTTAAGTGGAATTCGAATCCATGATATTCTGATCTTAATGCCAATATTTCGCATCGGTTCAACGACTCGGACTCAAGCGGCAGTGGTCTACACGAAACTTTCTCGCATACTATCAAATAAATGTGTAATTCCTTCCCTCATGTTGTTTTTACTTATGGCACTTGTCATAGACAAGCTCGCTGACGAAATCAGCGATTTTTTAAGCCTAGTTTCAGCGTCTCTTGTTTCAGTAGCGCCATCTAGAGCCAAGAGTACGTCTTAGCTACTCAAGCGTCACATACATTTTCTCGGGACGGTCTTCATTCATACATTTCATTCACTTATCAGCAGATCTGAATCAGAGAACGATCACCACTGATCTAGTATCCCCAGTGGTATTGTCTCGACTTGGAGGACTTTGTGACTTCGACAGATTTATACGTGCACCAGTGAACATATACAAGGAGAGTCTTCGGCCGACGGGGTTCGAACCCACAACCTAAGGGATGCGAATCCAACACCCTATTAACCAGATTATCCCGGCCTCCTCTCCCTCATAAAATTGGGCAAAGTCGCAAATGTTTGCATTCATTGGTGAATAATAGTTACGAAATATAGATATTTGGCGTGAATCTGGCATTTTTACTGAATCTATCATGAGAATATTTATTTTGGGTGCCTTTTTCCGACAGGCTAAAACGAAAATTTGACACGTACCGAATTTTATGGATTTAAATCATTATGATTATTAATTATGGCGTTACATGCATACGAAAGTACATACCGATATAGTTATATTTTTGATAGATTGGTTTAAAATTTAATAAGAATTTACATTTTAGATGCTAAACCTGTGTATAATATTTTATCTATCTAGTTATTTTATGTTTTATAGTTATCAATGTCACTTGAACAGCCGAACAGACAAACTTCCTCTGAATGGATTTCTTTCAAAATTTGATAGAAACCTACGAATTTGATATAAAACCCGTTTATCAAATTCAATCCGCCTAATTGAAAGCATTTTTAAATTATAGCATAAATAAAAATTTTAAACTTGTCACATAGCAGAAAATGTAAAAATATGTTCGTTATATAATTAAATTTGAAATCATAGACGTAATTTTAAAAAGGTGTTTTTTTGGGCTCAATGAGGTATGAAACGTCAAAGGCTAGAGTTCAAATTTTTTGACGATTACAATACTTTCTTTATGCTTCGTATTTGAGAAAGTAAGAAACTGTATACCTCGTGTCATAAATCAACTTTATTTTATTATTTAAATTTGTATGGAGTCTCTAACCCATGGACTTCTAATCTCGATGCCAATACCTTACTATCGGATATTTGAGGTATAAATTAAATAATAAGAACAGTATACTTCATGCCATGCATATACACTCATGTCCAAAATTAAGGTCACAAACATAAAATCTGCAAAAAAATGAAAAACTATTCACTGTGTTGCCACGAAATTTGGCACAGAGGTACACTACAATGGAAGAAAGAACATAGACAAATAACAACATGGAAAAGATTTTAATTGGGAATTAAGAAACAGGGTATATCAAAAAGTGTTACATTATGAATCAGAGATAAAGCATTTATCTCGGGAAAAACCTGTCTAATGTGAAATGTAACCACCATGCGCTGCTATACAGGCTACACAACAAGCTTTCATACTGTTTATGAGGGTGTCAATAATGCTTGGGGCAGCAAAGCCCATTCTTCCAAAAGCGCGGCTTTTAACTCTTGGAGTGTATTAGGAGGGGGATTACTCTGTTCGATGCAGTCAAAGGGACGCACTCAACTGGTCGCCGGGCATAAAGGGCCCTCTCTGCTAGACGTCTGTATACTGTTTGTCTGGAAATTTTTATTCCAGACGCAGCAGTAAGGTCACGAGGAAGTTGAGGAGCCTTGTCAGCCTATGCTGTCGTGCTCTTAATGCCAAATAGAGATCCTGTACAGGTGTCGTTGCTCAGTAACGGCCTTGGCCGGCCTTCCTGGTTACAGTACCACTTGTTTGCAATGATTCCACAACCTGGATACCACTTTCGGTGCCACTTGTAACCATCGAGCCACCTCCGTTTGAGACTGCCCAGCTTCAAGCCTGCCAATGGCTCTTCATCTCAAGGAATCGTCTAAACGATTATGAGAACTCATTCTCACTGGAAACAGTTTAAATTTTTTTGTTTTAATGCAATATTCATAAAATTGCAGGCAAGGATCCCAGATGCCTAAACGGTCTAATTTCAGTAGTTCCTCAAAAACTAATGCTAAACAACATTATTTCCCGCAACAAAGGTTAATATCGTGTTACCACTCCTTCACAATATATAAAATATAATTTGTTTAAATTTTACTGGTATTTATTTAGAAATACTTTGAAAAACATTTTTGTGACCTTAATTTTGGACACGAGTGTATTTGTTAATTTATTATTTAAATCGACCATGAATTTTTGATTATTTTCATATCTGAATTAAAAAACAATTAGAATTATATTCAAACAAATTTATAATCAAAATGAAATCTACGAACGCAACTTTCAAGTTATCGTGTAAAAGCATTACTTTTTAAGTCATTATTTGTCTTAATTAATTTAAGTCATTAACCAGTTTAAACCGGTTTGAAACAATCACGAGACTTCTCTCTCTCTCTGTATGTGTATATTATATATATATATATATATATATATATATATATATATATATATATATATATATAATGATATTTTTTTTAATTTTCATTTTTTCTAGCTGGCAAACAAAGTTTTGGATCTCGACCGATTTTGAGAGGAAATAACAGCTATGATGTCATAGTTCTACGTCAGCCTTTTAAAAACGCATCTGCTGTCAAAGAAGCATACATAATAATAATCTAATACTGGTAAAAGCAGGTAAAAAATATATGCGATTAAAAGATGATGAAAATTGCCATTTATGCTTTATTCATTGCCCACGCGATTTCGAGCTTCAATATTCATTGCCTATGGGATTTCGAGCTTCAAAAACCCCTAACTAAAACAACATCATGTTCTCACATGATAACAAGCTGTAAATAATAACATTTTTTAAAAACTCCTTATGATAAATAATTGCTATTTTCGATTTTACTCTTATAAGTAAGATTTAATACTAAAAGAAAAAATAATGGAAGTTATATAAAAAAGATTTTATTAAACAATTTAAAATTTGAAATTATACAGCAAAAGTTTGCCGTCATTTTTGTTAAAAAAAATACAGGATGTATAAAAAGCAACACATATTAAATTATGCACTTTTTAAAAAACAAACTAGGCGAGTAATTTTTCATTTTAAGATCATTTTGCCATAATTTCGAATAATTTCAATAATTTTTCATTACCACATATTAGACTTTCTGATCATAAAACTATAGAAATGTAAATAACCGGGAATGTGGTTTTACAAACTGTTCCAACTAACCTGAAAAGAAAAGACAGGTATTATTAATTTAAAAAAAAAAGATTTTAAACGACAAAAAAAAAAAAAAAAAAAAAAAAAACATGCATCATAAAGACAAAAATTACTCTGAAATACGAGTTTAGAATTTTCACACGTATCCAGTAGACCAAAGATAGAATAAATGACTACAAATATTAATGCAAATGAGAATTTTAAATTACATTAGGTTAATACTTAAAAAAATATCACATTTGATTTCTCATAGAGTTGTTTTTGACATAACTATGCAACAGTGTAATGGGGTTTCAATTTAAAACGGTGTTTTAAATTGAAACCCCATTTTTAGCAACAACATGGCGCAGTCTGAGGCAAACATTTTTAAGTTTCAAGTACTTTGTTTTACTACAACTGTTGCAAATCGTGTGAAGCGCCATCTGTTGGTGGCAGTGTTAACTAAATTTGAAATTTGGATGGGATAAAATTCCTTGATTTCCAAAGCATAAGGCCGTAAACGATGCATTTCAATCGCCTTCAGCCCCCCCCCTTTTTTTTATTGATTTTTAAAATCCGTCAGTTTTTTTTTTTTTTTTTTTTTGGGAACAACCAGTTTGTTTATGTTCTCACCCTAAAATAATTTGAAAATCCATTTCTACAATAATAAAAGAATACGTACATGGATTTTTTTTTGCGACATTAATGTGAGTGTAAAAATTAAAAAAAAATTCAGAATATTAACTGAAATTTATGGCTACAATACCTAGTTCGCCCTTAGTTCCTCCTATTTTTCAAATACATGAATCGCAACACTTCTATTGTCAACAGAGAATGATCCTTCTCCAAATTTTTCCATTCATCCGAGAAAAGAACCTCCTCGCCGTTTTTCGCAATGTATTCTTGAACAGCTTTTTTCAGATCGTTGTCTTGATGTCTGTCTGCTAGAAGGAGGACGTCGCAACAATTCGACTGCAGGAGCTTCTGCTTCAAGAACCTGGAACATCTGAGCTTCAGTGAAACAATGCTGTATTTATCAGCTGCGAAATACAGACTTTTGGCACTCTCATAATCTAAGTCATCCAGGGTATCCGAGTATATAAATAAGAGCATTCGACGTACTGTGTCAGCATCCAAGTCATCAATGCCGACGCAATTATCCATTTTCACTCTGATATCGGTTGCAAACATAGATTTAAAAACTTGAGACCGCGCGCTTAAGACGGCTATATGGGCTGGAAAAGTTTTAGTAGCGGTTTTAAGTTTCGTATCGCAAAAAATGCCTTCATTGAGTAATGAAATCAAGTCATCCTTCAGAGTTGCCGAGTTTTCGATACGAGGTTTTTCAGAAGATTCGTCTTGGTTATTAATGTTAGATGTTATCTCGTTCATGTCTTGACAATCATATATATGTTTAAGTTCTTGTTCTGCTTTAGTTCCAGGAAGAATAAAGTCGCAACAGATGGTTAGCTCATCGTTCGGAAGAAAGTATTCTTTACTGTTTACCAAGTAATCTTTTGAGAAGGTAAGAGGAATAGAATGCGATTGCGTGTCATAAAATTCACCATCACCGGATTTCACTTTATTTCCACGTCGATCCAAGATAAATATTTTACATCTGTAATAAAATATTACAAATGGCCTACTGATGGGTATGACTTCAACTTCAAGTTTGCCATCAGAGACAATCGAAAGGTTCGTGGAACAGAAAGAAATTTCTGTTGAAGGTGATTTAACACATAGCGGATATTTTTCCCCAGCTTGTAAGCTGCTAAATCGTTTGATGCTTCCGACAAAAGCTTTGGAAGAAAAAGTTTCGATTTGAGTCTCGGCAAAACACATTTCCGATTGCGAAATCGATTCCCCACTCTTCCACATTCTACAACGGACTGTCAGAGTGTCACCAGGAATAAACAGATGTTTCTGATGAAAGAACGTTTTATCTTTTATCACATAGAGTAATGAAAAATCAGGATATTGTAGTATTTTCTTAATGAATATTTTCGAATGTAGAACTGATCCATCCCCTGCGAGAAAGGAAAGCTCGAAATCTAATTCAGGCCATTTGAGAACGGAGGCATTATACTCTCTTGCAGAAATCAAACAAGCAACGTTCTTTTCGATATTAAAACTTATCCCTACTTCCCATTTAATTCCGTCCAATGTTTGGGCATCGAAAGATGGACTCAGAATACATTTTCCGTTGAAACCAAAGCTGAAATTCTTAATTTTCCAGATGAATGTAAAACATTTTCTACTTTCAGTCATTTTTAATTGATTTTAACAAACTTTGAAAACCGATTTCTAGATTATCAAAAACTAAAAGCAGGGAAATAAGACTTTCGATAATTTTGATTACTTTTTCTCCAAATGTGATGACATCAAAATTTATCAAACTTCTTGTAACAGTCAGTAATAAATTCACTCTATTTTGCAGCTGTTAATCTAATTATTTAAAGTTTTAGAAGTTCATTGACAATTTTTATGTGTCTTATTTATTCTACGTTCTTTTATTTTGTATTTTATTCTCCAAGCAAATCATTATCCGGTAAGGCACTTTTTCTCAATCCCATGTTATCCCTAAAAAATATCAATTATTTAAGAATCAATATTATATTACATAGCATCATATTTTAATGCACAATTTCTCTAAAGTACAAAGTTTCAAAAGAAAAATTATTAATGTATTACGAAAAATATTTGAATAATTCAAATAAAAGAATAGATTTTAAAACTGATACATTAGCTGAATCCGATGATTTTTAAATATTTGATGTACAGTAAATTAGTTATTTCACGCTCAAATGACATACACGAAGAACTCTGATTTAATTATTTTTTTAATTCAATGAATATTTAGCAAACGAAAAAAAAAAAATATGGTATTACAGCACGACGTAAGATGATCTCCACTACTAATAAAAAATTAATGTGTTGACACATTACACAAACAATTTGGCACAAATATATATGTCCAGACAATTTGGCACAAATATATATTAGAAGTTAGTATTATGCGCCTTACATTTAAAAAAATTTTTTTAATAGAATTTAATTAATTAAAATTAAATACGCATTTATCATGGAGTTTTTTTTAAATATCTTCCGATAATATTACATCAGAAAAATAAAACTGTATTCTTTTAAATTAAAAAATAACTTAATAATAATTGTTTGTTTCTGAATTTTGACATATTTTAAGAAATATTTTTTTATATAACTTTCAACAATAGTTTTGATTGTTGCAATTTTATTCAAACGGCTTTCAGTTAACGGTTTTATTTAACAAATATTTCATCGCGTGATTTTCTTCCATTGTTGAAAACTAAAGGAAGTGAAATTAAGTTTATTATCTGTGCAAGTGGCATGAGGAATAGGAAAGTGAGATTAGAGTACCGCACGAAGGACAACTTGTATTTAATCAATGGATTACAGCACATACGAGATGTTTTTGAAAAGTAAAGATACAATGTCTCATGCTCCCTCGAAAATATTCTAATTCATTAAATACAAATTATATATTACTCACTGATACATGCTGTGTTTTTCGATAAAGTTTCAACAATTGTTTAGTCTGGATACAAGCTTTTGTATTCTATAGTCACAGAATTTTGCCAACTGTTTTCGGAACCTGATTAAATTCAATATTGATCTCATCATCGTCTTGAATGTTTTGCTCTGAAAGATCTCATTTCAGATAAAGGAATAAGTGGAAGTCGCTGGGTGCAAGGTCTGGGCTGTATGATCTAAAATTTTCCACTTGAAACTTGTGTAATGCTTGGATTTTAAGCGCTGTGTGAGAACGAGTGTGGATCGGTAGCAAGTAAACGCCGCTTGTTAGCAAACCTCTGCGTTTGTTTTGATTTGCCCGTCTAAGGCGTTTCAAAGTCTCACAGCATTAACATTAATCGTGGTGCCGGGGTGCATGAAGCTAACCAGAAGAATGCATTTTCGGTCTCAGAAAACATACGCTTTTTTTTGTGCTCAAGTTGAAGTCTTGAATTTCTTGGGGTATTCGTAGGGCGCCATTGCATTGATTGGATCCGGGTGTGTGGAAATAAATCCATGTTTCTTTACCAATAACAATGATTAAGAAAGTCGTCACCTGTTTCTGTATAGTATGTGAGAAAGTCAAGTGCATAGCCCATTCTTTTCTTCTTGTGTGCTTTCATTAATATTTTTGGAACCCAGTTACAATAGAACCCAATTACCACACAATTACCGGTACCCAAAGCTAATAGTTGCAGTTTCATAAAGAGCTGTCATACACTTTCTATATGATTTTTTTGCAAATCTTTTCAAGTGAGACACCTATTTGTTCGAATTGCTTCTTCAGTTCTTCGAAGCAGGGCATCAGTGTTCTACCTGCTCTGATTTCGTCATGAACATCAATCCTCCCTTCAAAGAAAGTACGCCACCATTTCTTTATATTTCATCGATTCATAATTTTTCCCTTAGACCGAAGGAATTTCATTATGAATATCATTTTGCATGAAGAAAACGCATTTCACATTTGTCAGGATTCCGAGCTTAGTTTAGTTATATTAACGTCCCGTTTTAAAGCAACATTAGGGCTATTTTGGGGTGGACCTCGTCATTTTGAACCGCGGTCAGATAATGAGAGCAACATCTGAGTTGGCACCCCCTCTCCAAACTTCCACAGCACACCAGCGGAGGATGTTTGACCCCGACGTATTTAACGTGCACCAGACCCACTTACATGGCGGTTTTTCGGTGGAATCGGTTTTCGAACCTGAAACCTTCCGGTTCCACAGCCGAGATTTTACTACAAAGCCACTGCAGCCCGATAGGATTTTGAATTGACGCAGACATTCTAAAGAAATGCAGATAAAACAAAACTCGCCATAAAAATAACGAATAACCCCGAGAGGAAAACAAAATATCCGTGTTGCCAACGGATTTGCAGAAACATTTTTTCTTTGCGCTATCGATGACAATCTTTACTTACCGAAAGCCCCTTGTATGTGCTTTTAAAGGAGTGCGATTACATAGGATTTGAATCCATTACAAAAGTTCATGTATAAAATAAACAGAACAGCTGAAAGGCTATTAAATTAAAATAGCTATACATCTATCATCTTTATGATGTTTAAAAATATTTGTGGAAGGAACAATGAACAGGTTATAAGAGATTTGATTGATAATTGCAAACTCAAACATTGGCATGGACTGAATAAAATAGTTAACCCTTTGCACACGGAAAAGTAATTCGATGCATGATTATTCATTCATCTAATACAAAGATTTTTGCTGTACCTAAATTGTTCTGGCTAATGCTAAACCTAGCCTCAACTGAACTCGATCGAAAAACGACGAAATGTCGAATTATAATGCCATCAAATTATCATTGCAATACCATAAATAATGCAAGAAAACGGGGGGGGGGTAAGTAAATTCTTTTAGATAAGTGTACAGAATATAAAAGTAAGGCGATTAATAAACTGGTTAATAGACATAAAAAAGCTTGCACAATTTTATTATGAATCCATCTTAATCTAGATGCATGAGAGTTGTTCTTCAAAACTGTAGGAACTTTTCAAGGACCAAGGACAATGCTGCATACCCGAAATTTCAATCCTTCAGAAATTTAAATATAAATCCTTCCCAACCTGGTGTACGCAGAGAAACGTAGATATAAATGACAATCTTTCATAGGTTGATAATGATGTTTCATCCTTCTTATGAAAAAATATCAGCAAATTACCAGTTTCGATAAAAATTACCGATTTATAAAAAATTTCCATTTTAAGAACAAATTTTGCTGATTTTTTCTGGTCTTCCCTGACACTTCCCGGGGTATTCCTGTCGGCTGGCTACCTTGATCAGCCCGAGTAAAATTTTAAATTTAAATTGAAGCGGAAGTGATTAAACTTCAATCAATTGGAAAAACGTTTTCGTTGAAACCATAAATGCTTTTTAAATCAGTGGGAGTGCTCTCCACAAAAGTTTATCGCATGCATTCTAATAAATATGTTCTACCAGTGAAAGCCTTGTAAGCCACTGGCGTACAATAGTTATGAAATATTACACTTCGACGTGAATTTGGCTTTTATTATTGAATTTTTCTTCTGATCCTTCGCGAGTGTTTTGGCAATTAATCCTTGTAGGCTGTTAATGGTATCCAAAAATCGAATTTGTGTTTTAGATGCGTTTTTCCCAATCGATTGAAACAAAAATTTGACACAAAACTTTAATTGAAGTTATAAAATCCCATACCAATTTTGATATACTTAAGACATGACATTTTTGAATTATCGCGTTAACATGTTTCTGTAAGACAGACTGACAAATAATCAATTCCTTGTTGATTTTCGTTCAAAATATGATAGATCTCTATACTAAAGATGTTAAATCTGTGTATAGAATTGGATATATCTAGATCTTTCGTTTTGTGCTTATCATGCTAACATACTTGGACAGATAGACTTCCTCTGAACAGATTTTGCTCCAAATTTGATAGAAATCTACAAATTTGGTTTTAAGCCTGTCCACCAAATTTCATCCGTCTAGATCAAAATGTTTTTGAGTTATCTTTCTCACAGACAGACGGACATTTTACAAAAATGTGTTTTTCGAAACGTGAAGATTCGTAAAAATCTCGAGTTCAAATTTTTTGGCGGAAAAATACTAGTACAGAAAACAAAATCATTCAGCAGTAATGTCTTATAGGCACAACAGGAATATTTTTTATAATTTATGCAATTACTCAATAAAATTATTCTAATTTTTCATAACATTTAGTTTTACTTCCCAAAGGATTTAAATGGCGTAAATAATAAAATTTTATTTTGTACTAGTCAATAAATGTACTTGTGGAAAATTATGAAATGTAAATTTTTTATACAGTTCTTTGGTCCTAAAGAATCATTCATTGAATTATTCTTGACTTTACTACAAGCGTTCTGCTATCAAATTGGCAGAGTTCTGAAGTTTTGAATAACACTAATTTAATCAACACTTTCAGCAAGTATCAAGAATTTTATCATTTTAGATTTATCAGCCTTGAGGAAACTTTGGGCGCTGAGAGGCTTTGAAACGGTCTAAAATCGAGCATTTTTATAGTAATATTTACAATAAAGGGACCTCAAATAATTTATTGAAAATTACTCGTAGCAGTAAAGGTCAATAAAAATATAAAATCCGTTATGCATCAGAACATTTACCGATTCAAAATTCATAAGATATCATTCAGTCCATTTTTCATATTGGATGCATATGCCTAATATTAACTGTTTAGAAATAAAGCTTTGGTACACAATTACAGTATACATCCTATATATATATATATATATATATATATATATATATATATATATATATATATATATATATATATATATATATATAAACATCTTTTTTTTTAAATACTACAGAATTATTGAATCAAAAGAATAGTTATTTTAAAAGTTTACAAATTTTTTTTTCTTGCGCTTATCTTTACAAAAAACGGTAAAAGTGAATTTTAGTGTGCACCCAGCTGCGCCAACAATGCCAAGTCGCCAATAAAGATGGCGGACAAAATAAACAAATACTTCAGTGGAACAGTTACGGTTACTGTTTCCCGCCATCTAATTAGAACTTTTTACTGATAAGTATTTTTTTTTTTTTCATACTGCCCGGTGCCTTCTACAGATGCCTTCGGCATCTGTAGAAGGCACCGGGCAGTATGAAAAAAAAAGGCACCGGGCAGTAATTTTTTAACTTAAAAAAAACATCCTACGGCTTCGCTAGCAGCGGGAGCGGAAACCTAGTAGCTTCGCTAGCACATTGAACATAAAGACTGTGTGGAAAACAGAAACAGTACATAACCAAGAGAAAAGAAAAAACGGAGAAATAAGCAATCGGAACATTCTCCATACAAAATTTCAAACAAACATACTTTCCCCACCTTCATCAACTTGTAAAAGAATATATTCCACTCACCTTCCATCCATTCTGCTGGTTCGATATCAAACCATTCTCAATACAAAATTTCAAACAAGCATCCTTTCCTAATTTCATTAACTCGTAAAATATATATGTATGCATATTTAACTCGCTCTTCATCCATTCTACAGGTTCGAAATAATCCCGACATAACAAATTATGAAGGGAACCAACCGTTATAACACCAAAAGAATTACGAGAACTGCGAAGAATTCCATTTGCAGCTGTCTTTGAAAGTGAGAATGCAGACGATTTTTTTTAAAGCGAATACTGATAATTAAAAATTGCAAAAGAATAAATATTTTCTGTTCGTATTCACATTAAAAAAAGAAAGAAGAAAATAACTTTTAATTATAAGCTTAAATTTCTTTATAATAAAGAACAAAAGTAAAATCTTTAATCGATATTTTTTTAATATTTTTAATTTAACATTTTTCATAATTTAATTGTAGTTTAAGTACAACTCAACCATTGCAAAAAGTAGTAAACAAAACAGCAGTACGGTTGCTATAAGAGGGATCCGATGGGTTGCAATATTGGCGACAATCGGCTGGTGCACACTAATCTTCACTTAGGCCCAAAAAACAACATTTTTCATATATATTTCATTTTTTACTGACAAGTGCTGCAAATTACACTTTTCTAGATATATTTTGCAGAAAGAGTTAACTTCATTTTTTTAATTTAAATTTTTGTCAATAGGATGGTAATACGTTAATAAAAGTTAAATTTTCCCATGTGTGCTTAAGCATATTTTTCTCATTCGTACAAATATAATTTCATTTTTATTTCGTGTGAAATAAATTGTTGGAAAATATTAAAAAAAAATTGATTAAAAAAAACTTAATTTATATATTAAAAATTGGCATAATTGAAAAGATAACATTTTTTAAAACGATATAAAAATGACTTTCTCTCATATTTTCGGATATTATTGTGGAGAAAGCCTAAAATTTCAATTAATTTTAATAAATATTTAAAAAATCGCTCCTAGGAGCACATTTCTATCTTTTAAATACATATGTATCGAATTTGGTAGCTCTAAATAACTATCTAAGTTATAGAGAGTTAACACACACACATTCATCTTTATTGTAAATAAAAATAAAATGAATAGTAATTAATAATATTAACAGTAATAACAAATAGTAATCAATAACATAAACAGTAATAATAAATAGTAATCAATAACATAAACAGTAATAATAAATAATAATCAATAACAAACAGTAATAATAAATAGTAATCAATAACATAAACAGTAATAATAAATAGTAATCAATAACATAAACAGTAATAATAAATAGTAATCAATAACATAAACAGTAATAATAAATAGTAATTAATAATAGAAACAGTAATTAATAATGATATCATTACCTAGATTTGTTACTGTGTTGTAAGGGGGAAAAAACCAACATAAGAGACTTGTTTAAAATAAATGAATTTTACGTTAAAAATATTAAATAATATATACTTAAAAATGGAATATATTTAATGTTTTAATATGAACTATTTTCTCATTGGCAACAAATTGGGCAAACATGAAATTAAGATATATTTGAGCTTTATTTGAATAAGTATTATTATTCTATGAGGAAAAACTTCGGATAGCCCAATCAATTGTTTTACGAAACATTTTAAAAAATAGCAAGACATTTACTAAGCTACAAGATGTTTTAATTAGATTCACAAATGACTATCTTTCTCAATTGGTTGCGAGTGTTGAAAATATCTAACATTTAGCAAAATATACATCTAAAATTTGCAAGATATAAAATATAAGCTTCAGTCTGTTAAACTAGATAATAATATAAAACTAGAAATGATTCGTTTTTCAGAACTTACTTAAACTATAGATTTTTTGCAAGAAAACTGGAAATAAAGGCATCAAATTCCGATTAATAAACAGCAAACACCTTTATCTCAAGTACACTGCGATGAATAATTACATAAGATAAGGGGAAATTACCGAATGTAGCAATTGGCGGGAAATTGGCAGCTAAGTTGGCGAGGTTAGTACATGCTTCGAAACAGGAAGAAAAAGCGTTGATGTATTTATTGGTTTAATCTCTGAGAAGAAATTCATTTTTAAATATTTATTTTATGGGCTTTTAATCATTTGATTTTTGGATTTCTTTTTTATTTGCCGTTCCGTTTTTAAGACATTTTTTTGGAGCATGAAATTTGGAATCAGTAATTATTACTATGCATTAAGATTTGTTTCTAATTTTGAGCAAAATTTTTAAAGGCAAAATTTGTTTTTCGAAACTTGAATTCATCAGAGATCCTTTATGCATGTGATTTTTTTGTACTTTAAACCTGACATTGATCTCGTTGGTATGGTGTGGAAGTATGGAGAGAGAGTAACAACTCAAGGTCATTCTCACTAATTTTCGATCTCTCTGCTCATATGCATGCTGAAAAATAAAACTATTTAGATGTGTGGATTTTTATGCGTGATCCTAATATTCAAACTGCAGTTTAGAATCTAATTTTGGAATAACTCTGTAAAATATTAGATCATTTGTCTATCTGTCCGCTGGTATACATGTAAACACAGTAGATCACAAGAAAAACTTATAAGATTAAAAAAAATTGCATGTTTGTTTCACACTGAACTGTATACTTCTATAAAATTTTGCACAATGTTTCAACAGAAGAGGTCTAAATTGCATTTTAGATTCTTTCTTTTCATTATATTACGAATTTATATTCAAATATACAAGTAAGTAGATATAAATGTTAATTTAAATTTGAATCGTATGTTACAAGGATTTTAAACTGATTAAATTTAAACATTAAAATTATTTAATATCTTTCTACACATGCATTTGTTGTGAGCCATAGAAATCTTGTCTCACGACAAATGCATGATTTACGCTGCAGAGACCAAAGGCCCTAGACTCGCCATAAATTCTCCACGTATTTATCCTGATTTACGTTAAATCTGACATCACCACTTTTGGTGTAGTACGGAAAGTTGGAGAGAAAATAATCATTAGGATGTCGCCTTTGTCATCTGCTGCAGTTCGAAATCACTAATTCATCTCAAAAGGGAATTTGGATTTCTTCAAAATGGGGCTTTAATACAATCAAATCGACTGACATTGATGGTTAGTTCAAATTTTTAGAACCCAAATCTATGATAGTTTGATTTTTGCAGCTTCAAATTTTGTGATCATCTGATAAGTTGAATTATTTTCTTGCAATTATGTAAATAAGCTTTCTCTAATTTCTCTCTAGCTTTAAGGTTCCGTTCTTGTCATCTGCCTGCAGTTCAAAAGTACAGGGCTCATCCCAAAATGGTATTTGGTTTGCTTCAAAACGGAACGTTAATTAAATCAAACTGATTGACATTGATGGCTAGTCAGAATTTTTAAAACCCAGATCTATGATAGCTTGATTTTTGCAGCTTCAAATTGGGTGATCATCTGCTAAGTTGAATTATTTTCTTGCAATTATGTAAATAAGCTTTCTCTAATTTCTCTCTAGCTTTAAGGTGCCGTTCTTTGCTTGCAGTTCAAAAGTACAGGGGTCATCCCAAAATGGTACTTGGATTGCTTCAAAACGGAACGTTAATTAAATCAAATTGATTGACATTGATGGCTAGTCCGAATTTTTAGAACTCAGATCTATGATAGCTTGATTTTTGCAGCTTCAAATTGGGTGATCAACTGCTAAAGTTGAATTTTTTTTCTTTGCAATTTTACAAATAAGCTTTTCCCACAAATACGAGCATTTAATTTCTTTGAACTCTTTCCGTTTCTTTTCCGTTCATTTTCAAACATAAATGAACTCTTTGCATTTTCTTTTCCTTATAGTTTATCTGCAGATCTTACCCAATATTAAGCAAAAATTTAATTTTTAGGTATCTTTAAAATATCGATTATGATAACTATTTAAGTATATTTTTTTCTTGGTGATTTATGTAATTCTAAAAACATCTGAATTTTTTTGTAAAATTGTTTTGAGATTGAACTTTATTTCACATATTGATAATTCATTTATTCCACATAAGCTATCTTTGGCGACCAGTTGGATCACTGGAATATTGATTGCACGTAATTTAAAATAAATGGTTAATATCCAACTTGACATTATGGTTCCCTCGAAAAATAAGGAATTTGCCTAATGAAGTCTAATCTCATGTCATTAAAAAATCAACTGTAAGAGTGCATTTCAAATTCCATGTTGTCTTCTGCGATAATGTAAATTCAATTTCCGGTTCCTGATATCCTTTTTCTTAGCTTTCACCAACGGAAGAAAAATCACAAGGTAAAGTGTATTATGAAACAATGAAAAAGATTTGAGCAATAAAATCTATCACTGGAACTCAAGCATATAAATAAATAAATGAAAATTGCCAAAACTTGGGAAAAAATGCAATTGAATTGATATCATTAAAAGTTAATACTTAAAATAGTGTGAAAATTTTTTTAGGCAAAAATATGTTTGGAAATTATTGCTGGAAAAAGATACAATATCAATTAATTTTTAATTGAAACTCAAATTAAAAGTTAAAAAAAATTGATGTGTTCACCTATTTGGGTGCAGTTACCCAATCTCAAAAGTATCTTTGTACCGAATTTCGGTAACTCTAGATCAAATTACTTGATCTATTTAGGTGCAGTTACCCAATCTCAAAAGTATCTTTGTACCGAATTCGGTAACTCTAGATCAAATTACTTGGCCTGTATGGGGCTAAGAAACACAAATATGTAAGTTTCCAATGTTAGTGATAGATATATGAAATATGCAAATTTTATGGATGTCTGTGTAACATCACATGTCGTGACGCACTATAAGGTTGAAACAAAATACAAAAAAGATTTGAATAAATATATTGTCATCAAAAGGAAATAAATATAAATATTTTTGCATTTTGAATTAATATCTTCGCTGTGATTCAAATCTTTTACATACAAAATTGAAAAGAACAAATCAATTTTTTGAAGGGAGAACAGAATTATATTCTGTAACTTACGGTGTAAAAATATGTAAATCCGTCTCTAACAATGGTTGCAGAACATTTTCCCAAGAAACCAAGTTTTTGTTAACAATATTTTTAGCCGTCTTTTAGCGTATTATAAAATTGTCTATCAGTTTCTTCGGTTGGAGTTAAGCTCTGCAAACAAAGAAAGACCAGATATTTCGTGCATCCTAATTGCTGCCGAACATAGAAAAAAAATTCGATATTCCTATTAATTATAATATGATTCCATCGTATTTTATTTTCGGAAGTTATCAGAGATACACGATTTTTTTTTTTTTTTTGTCAAGACATAAGGATGAACAATAGAAAGTGAGATGAATTGGTTTCTATTGCTTTCTACGGCTTTGTTGTATATCTTGAGATCATCAGTTTCCTCCCAATGGAGTAGCTTGACCTGAATTCTGGATATTTCAAGAAGCCTGATTGCTGAACAAGAACATGGGGAAAAAATTTGAAATCTTGCAAAACTGCATTAAGGTGTACATCCTACTTTATTTTCCGTAGAATCAAAGCTTAGTAAATTATATTTTCGTCAAAATATAATGATTGTCCAATAGATGAATTTGTCTCTATAGTTTTTCTACAGCTTTGTTGTGCATCATGAGATCATCAGTTTCCTCCCAGTGGAGTTGCCGAACTGAAGTCAGGATATTTCAGGAAGCCTGATTGCTGCCTCAAGAACATAGAAAAGCTTGTTAAATATTTTATCAAGATTTCAAAAAAAATTTTGAAACCTTGACAAATTACACAAAGGTGTATTAAAGGTGAATGGTTTCTATTTTCTTCAAGGAATAGTATAAGGATATATTATGCTTCATATTATATATCAAAAAATATATCTTTGTATTGGGCAATCCTTATATAGGTATTGCCCAGTAGAAAGTGAGGCGAATTGGTTCCCTTTGTATTATGACCTGCAAAGAAAAGAATGCGTATGGCGGAATATGGTGTGCACCATGATTGCCGGTCCAAGAACGAAGAGGCTAATTTGAATTTCCAATAAATATTTTCAGAATTATTGATTCAATAATATAATTATTATAAAAGCTCACAAAAAAAACTTTTTCTTGCATTTATCTTTCTAAAAACCTCACCTCGGAATGAGGATGAGATGCTTCCGACATGGTGGTTGGATTTCGCCACCCTGGAGGGTACACTAATAGGTGGGGGATCTGACTCCTCCCATCGATGACGGGACGTACTTCCTTCGGGGAGGGTTGTACCGTGGCCGGTGATGGCCCTTAGGATTCAACCACAGTTCCCGCCAATGTTGCTGTTGCGGCGGTCCGGTCATTCAGTTTTTGTGGTTTAAATCCGTGTGCCTTCGTGGCGGGTCGGAGAGTCGGATGGCTGACTTTTCCCATTCGTACGAATCAAATTTCATTTTTATTTTGTGTGAAATAAATTGTTGAAAAATATTTTTAAAATAATTTTTTTTTAAAATTCATTCAAAATAGATTTAATTCATATGTTAAAAAAATTGGCGCAATAGAAAAGATAACTTTTTTAATTTTCAGATGACGTAAAAATCCTTTTTTCTATAATATTTTCGGATATTATAACAGAGAAACGACAAAACTTCAATCAATTTTAATCCAGTGTTTATCGTATTCTATGTGAATACTATTCCTATCCTTGTTCTCCAAGTTTGTATCTTGAATTTTGAATCATCCTGTATATTTAAAACTGAATTTTATCACTATTAATCAAAACTAATTATGAAAGAATATGAAGAATATTGAAGAAATATTTTATTAGACAGATAATAGTTTGAAACCCTATAACAAAGGTTTGATTATACATACAAAATACAATAGGTGAATATAAAAAAAATTGTCACGCATTTAATTCTGCAATTATAAAGATTTCAACAAAATAATTATTCTTCATCTAAATAATATTTTTAAATAGAATAACTGAATTATCTTTGATCCTCTGAATCATCCATTAGGTTTTGAAGTGCAAACTTTTGTGAAATATAAATCTTGGTAATCATGGCCCTTCAAACAACAACCTGAAAAAAAAGAAAAGCAGAGTATATTACATGCTTACTATTGTAACATTATGGTAACAGCGCTTTTAAATGAGTTTGATTAGAATGTTTTTAAATATGCAATAATCAAAGTTATTTATTAAAAATTCGAACACGTGGCTTCTTATTTATGCGCTGCTTAAAGCCAGTCTCTTAAAAGATGCATAAATGGTATTTTACTGCATCATATAACCTTAGCAAAGTTTTTTTTTCACAAATTCACTTTCAGATGGCGTTGAAATCAAATATTTTATTGTCATCAAACACACACAACTATAAAAAAAATTCTTGTAGTTCAAAAATCGACTTTAAGATCTATTACAAGATAACTCTTATAAATTTAAAAGAAGTCAAGTTGAATAAAACTGTGGGAAAAATATTTGAAAATTAAAAGTAGGAAACATTATAAGTGGCAAAATAATAAATATCAAACAACAATTTTTCATGTTGAAGTATCAAATGAGCAATTATTTACAATGGTAAAAACTGCCTGGTGATTTTCTAAGTTGTTCAAAAGACAAAAGATGTCGTTTGTAGGAAGTAATTATTATTTTTTTTGTAAAATTCTCGGGCTTTTTATTTTGCAGTTAAAAAGTTTGTAATGTTTGGTTATGAAATTTTTTGATTTGCCTTTCGATTATAATAGAAAAGGCCTTTATTTTCCCTGCTTTTCCTTAAGCATGAAATCACTTCTACAAACACAAGTAGAATGATAATAAAATAATTCTTGAAATTACCTTAGAAAACAGAAAAGACCTTTATTTTCCTCGCTTTTCCATAAGCACGAAATCAGTTCTACAAACACAAATAGAATGATAATAAAATCAATCTTGAAATTACCTTAGGAAACAGAATGGGCCTTTAGTTTCCTCGCTTTTTCATATACAAAGTGTGGAAAATTTGTGTTGTCAATCGAGGATGACTCTCTTCCAGATTCTTCCACTCATCAGAGAGAAATATTGCACTATCGCTTTCTTCAATGTATTCTTGAACGTCATTTTTCAAATCTTTGTCATTATGTTGAACAGCCAGAAGAAGGACGTCGCAACAATTCGACTGCAAGAGCATCTGCTTCAATAAGCTCGCACACCTGCGTTTCAGTGAGATGATGCAGTACTTGTCTGCTGCGAAGTACAGACTTTTGGTACTCTCGTAATCAAGGTCATCCAGGGTGTCCGAGTACATAAATGAAAGCATTCTGCGCATCGTGTCAGCATCCACGTCATTGATCTCGACAAAACTCTGCTTTTTCTCCCTCATATCAGTGGTAAACATAGACCAAAAAACTGGAGACCTCGCAATCAGGACAGCTTTATGAACCGAAAGAGTTTCAGTTGCTGTCCGGAGTTTCACATCACTTAAAGTTCCTTCACTGAACAGTGAAGCCCAGTCATCTTTTAAAGTTGTAAAAACTTCTTCTTCAGAAGTTTCTTTTTCAGAATCATCTTTAGACAATAGAGTAATTTCCTTTTCATTGGATATTATTCTTTGAGTTTCTTCGCAAACAAGCTTACATTCTGGTTCATCGATTTTTTCTACTGACTCACTTGTAGAACAAATACATTCGTTCTCTACTACTGGCACATCATCTGGAAAAAAATTTCCTTTATTTTCTATTAAATGTTCATCTGGGAAAGCAGAAGGAATGTTAGGTTCCGAGTTGGATAAAATTTCTTCGCTGGATTGTGAAATGCAATTATCTTTCAGAGTTATTAACCTTTCGTGTGAAGAACAATTAACTTTCAATGAAATCGTTTCTTGGATGTCTCGATGCTCAAATCCAGATTCACAAATTTTTTCTTTGGTATCACCTGTAGGAAAAATAATTTCACATTCTATGTTCAGCACATCGTTTGGAAGGTAGTATTCTTTATTTTCCATTAAGTGTTCTTTTGGGAGGGTAAGAGGAATACACTGGGTCTTCGGTTCCTGGAATTCACCGTGTCCAGATTTCACTTTATTTCCACATCGATCCAAGATGAATAATTTACAAATGTATTTGTACAAGTGGCTACAATCCATTGGTTTCACTTCAACTCCAAGTTTGCCATCAGCATTGGTGCAGAAGACCACGGACGAGAAAAAGTTTTTCGATGCTGATGATTTAATACAGACCAAAGTTCTGCAATTTGGCTCCAAGCTGCTAAATTTTCCAATGGTCCCGACGAAGGATCTGCATTCAGTTTTTAATAGGGTCTCGGCGAAACACTTTCGTGATCGTGCTATAGTCTTCTTGCTGTTCCACATTCTGCAACGAATGATGAGTGTATCATCGGGAACAAACAGATCCTTATTGCGAATTAAGATTTCATCTTTTTCCGCTCTCAATGTTGACTGAGAATCAGTATAACCTTTCTTGTATTCCTTTCTAACGAACATTTCTGAAAGTAAAACGGATTCATCCTTAGCAAGGAAAGAAAGTTCGTAATCTAACTGAACCTCATCGGGACCAGAAATGCCCAATCTTTGAATCCAACAACAAACATTATCTTTGTTATTACCAAGTATCAAATGCCACTCGGTTCCACTTATTTCATCTACGAAGAATGATGGACTATGAAAAATTCTTGTATTGAAGCCAAAGCTGAAATTCCTGATATTCCAAATGAATGTGAAGTGCTCTCTGTTCACAGCCATTTTGACAAAAGTGATCTTATTCTAAATTGAACTAAGTTGATGATGAAATTTGAAGAGTATACTATAAGAAAACAAGAAAAGACCTCTCAAAAACTTTAATAGTTACTGCTCTTAAAGAGTGAAGAAAATTTATAAAGAGATTCGTAGAGTACACTAAATAACAGCAGGGATAAAAAATTTCAAAAAAAAAAAAAATCTAATCCTCATCATTTTTGATATCTTTTTTACATGATTAAGCTGCGAAATTTACCAATTTTTTATAAGTCTTTTTGTTCCTCTTTTGTTGTGTATAATATAAAATTTTCACAATCACATACTTCGGTCGTCTGTGATTATAATACAAGATGGTTATGGAGAAGTTTTTTCTAGAATATTTCTATTTATTTTATTTTCTGCTTTCATTCAAAATTTTTTTTATTTATTTCTCTTCTCAGGAAAGTGGTAGAGAGCGAGAAACCAAAATCCAATTTTCAATCAGCATCCATGTAGATCCTAACAAATAAAAGAGTATTTAATAAACAAATAAAAAAGTTTTTAATATTGTACAAGGGCTGTCTAAAGAGTATTGGATCTTTGGTCAGAAAAAATCTATTGCTTAAGTGGCGAAATTGAAACCCTAATCCCTTCAAAGTAGGTCCCTTGCACTTCCTCATATTTAATCCACCGATCCTTCCACTGCAGAAAACACTCCTGGAAGGCTTCTTTTCCAATGGTGTTCATCATCGTTGTCGCGTTTTGCATTATCTCTTCTCTACTACTATTTGAATAGAAATTGGGATTCTTTTAACGGTATCTTCAATTTCGGAAACAAACAGAAGTCACAAGGAGCCATATCTGGAGAGTAGAGAGGTTGGGAAGCAACTGAAATTCCATATTCCGCCAAGAAAGTCTGGATTAGTCATCTTGAGAGAAATAAAAAATCCGGCGAACACTTATAGCAGCACCTTACTCAACGGGCAGCAGACTGATACACTCGAATACGGAGAAAAAAATTCAAGCGTACGTATTAAGTTGTCTTCTTCCACTTCTGTGGACGGTGGCGCCGCTCTAGCATCATTACCGTAAGCAGGGAATTTCAAGGTCAAATACGTTTTAGACAGCCCTCGTATATAAAGTATCTTCACATTTTAATACATATTTGACTTCAAACATTTTGAATAAAGTATCAAAGTATTTTAAAAAAGTGGCCAAAATAAATAAATTGAAAATAATATTCTACTGAAATTTTTTTAGTTTATCGCTCATTTTGGTTACCATTTATTCGTAAACATTTCAATGATTTTCTAAGATTCAATGATTTTCAAAGGTTTTTTCAAAGATTTTTTTTTTAGATTCATAAATATTCAATAACGTATCAATTGTCCTGAAATTCTAACTACTAACTTTTTTAAACTAATATAAGAAAATAGAGCTCCTTTTTTCCATAGAATCAAATAACCCGAAGAACAGTGTTCATATCACAGAGAAATATCTGATAATTCTTGAAAGTAAGGAATAATCTTTATATATAAAATGCTAATGTACGTGGCATAGCGAATTAACAAATGTGGAATTAACGATTGACAGTAACCAAATATAAAAACAATAAATATCTGAAAGACCAAGATTCACTGGACAGGGTTTTTTTTTTTTTAATTTTTTTTAATCATGTGAGAACATGATGTTGTTTTCGTTTGTGGCTTTTGAAGCTTCAAAATTCGTAGGCAACAAGTTGTTGAAGCTTCAAAATGCGTAGGCAACAAATTGTTGAAGCTTCAAAATGCGTAAGCAACAATTTGGCGCTTTATCGCTTTTATAATGTGAGAACATGATGGAACCAAGGAGTCACCTACTGCGCATGCGCAGATGATTTTCGTTATGTCTCGTAAACTATATGTGTTAGAGACATGGGGGTTTCACTCTAGTAATCCTATGGGGCTATAGAAGATCTTCCATGGAGTCATCTACTGCGCATGCGCAGATGGTTTCCGTTATATCTCGTAAACTATATATGTTAGAGACATGGGATTTTCACTCAGAAACACCCCGAGGGGGGCCTGTAAGCCCCCCAAATTTTGGATCCATTGCGCATGCGCAGTAGGGATTTTGCTTAATATGGGTCAAATCAATGTCGGATCGATACCATAGAGTTCCTATGAGTCTCGGGCTGTCGATGACGTCAACTTCCGGTCTGATCGGGAGTTATTATATATCGGCTTCTATGCAACGTAGAGACGAGTGCGACCCGTCTAAACACTCATCCCGATGAATAGAGTCGAATGACATTGTTACGGAATTTGCTCGTATCTCTGGATAGTACTCGCCGAAATGCACGTAACGATATGAGTTTCAAGTTGCTACTCCGAGTGATTCGCGAGACACGGGCTCTCAAAGTTTTTAAAATTTGAATTTTTGAGCTAGCTTTTCGACCTAGTTTTTGCACAAAATTTCTTTACGACTGGCATCTATACACTCTACTCGATATACTCTATCGAACGATACCCCATTTATGTCGCTTACGTTATTAGCAGCCGAGAAACGGAAAAAGAACACGATGTTGTTTTGGTTAGAGGGGTTTGAAGCTAGGAATCGCTTAGGCAATGAATAAGGCATAAATGGGGCGTCCTAAGCTTTCTCTCGATGAAGCTCTGCAAAGAAAAAAAGAAAGAAAACAAAAGAGCAATCAGAGGCCGGAAATAAACCTTCAATCAAACCTTCAGAAACAAAACCTTCAATCAACGAAAACGAATAATAAAAATTTAAAAGTAGAAGCTGATCGAGTTAAACACGAATGTGAAACAATGGGAACGAAAAAAGCGTAAACGTATGCAGTATGTTGCAGATTCTCAATCGCAACACTCAACTTCAAACACAGAACGCGTCCGTTTGAATTCTGAATCACAACCGTCAACGTTCAACGAAAACGTCTCCGTTTCGATTCTGAGTTTCAAATATCGCTTTCTAGATCTAAGCAATTCATAGAAAAAGATGTTCTCACATGATAACTTGAAATTTGCAATAGCAGATCACAATTTTTTCTTTTTATATTATTTATTTATTTTTTTGTAAAAGCATTTTTTTAAGAAAATATTTTGAAATGAATCGCCTGATGATTACATTTGATTATTTTTCGATCTTACCTACATATAAACTAATCATTTAAATAAAAAAAAATCATGAATGCACTTTGTTTAGCATGTTATTCGAAACACTCTGCTGTATCACAGTATTCATCTGCTATGATACAGTATTCATTCAATCATTACTTATACTTTTGAACTTACGCTCAATTTTACCATGGTGAAATCGGGACCGAGATAGCGCTATACGACATGACAGCAAAAAGAAAAGAAAGGCTCTAATAGTTATAAAAGTTTTTTGTGTGTAATTTCAGCATGAGAGCAGATAGAGAAAAATAAAGCAAAAAAGCGCGACTTGAACTAAGGACCCACACCACACGTGTCATTCATGTTCATGTTGTGCTGGCTGCTGTAATACAACACTGCTCGCACATCGAAGCGGACGTTGAATATACTTATTCTTTCCGAGACACGCGAAATAAATAAATTTATGCATCTATATATAAGAATTGCTTGTTTAAAGTTATAAAATAAGAACATTTCCGATTATTGAAAGTTTTTATTGCCCTCTTAAAGTATGTGACTATGTTTGGGACGAATGTTTTGCTAAGCACTTCAAAAATATTTATATTTTTAAATTTTTGCATACAAAAGATTTAAAAAACATCTATAAAACCAAAATATACCAGTTAAATGACATTTTTTTTTTAATTTACAAAAAACTTTTTTTTAACATAAAAGAGGTATATCTTTTGATTTAGAGAATTGGATGATACTCTTAAACATTTGCAGATAGCTTCAAAAAATATATCACTTAGGTCCTGAACTAAAATATAAGCTGTATTTTTCAGTTAACTCTTTGAATGTTAAGGTTAGAATGATAAATAACATGATTTTTGTCGAATTGTGATAAAATATTAAAATAACTATAGAATTATTTCTAAACGAATAGATATTAATATAACATAACATATTGAGAAATTATTATACTGAATTTGAACAAAAAATATGCATCAGATTTTAATTTATGATATTTTTAGTAAAAAAAAAATCACCAAAGATTAGAATTTGAGGAAATAGCATTTGAAGATGTAAAACAACATTAAAATGTATATAAATATAATTATAAAAAGCAGCGTAAATTTTCCGAAATGGATTTAGAAACAAAATTCAAATGGTTTTGTAAAGAAAACAGTTCAAAAATATTAAATAAAAAAAATCGTCTTGTCACAAAAAAACTTTTCACAAAAAATAATGTAATTACCTATTTTAATAACCTATTAAAATAAGTATATTCAACTTCATGTTTGAAATGTGGCGCGTGCAGCATTATGGTCAGAGCAACATGGACGACGCATGTGCTGGGGTCCTCGGTTCGAATTGAGCTTTTTGCTTCATTTTTTTACTTGTGAATTTATATTTAATATTTTTGCTTTTTAAGTTTATCTATATAGATGTCTCATGAAAAACGCGATTTTACACACAAACAAACAACATTTTTTAAACTAATTACTAGAACCCTTTTCTATCTGTTTTCATGTTGACAGTGTCATATAGCTCTATATCGGACCCGATTTCACCATGGTAAAAACGAGAGTAAGTTCAAAAATATAAGTAATGATGAATGAACTGTAAAATGAATGCTGTAATATAGCAGATTGTTCGTTAAACATGTTAAAATGAATGTATTCATGATTTTTTTAAATTTAAATGACCAGTTCATATGTAGGTAAGATCGAAAAATATTCATATTAAGCAGCATGTGATTCGTATGCAAATATTTTCTCAAAATAAAAAAAAAATTAAAAAAAAAACACGATTTTACAAAAAAGGGGAAAAAAACCCGCCCTCCTAATTTGGTCTACCAAAAATTTCATCGCTTATCTTAGTAAATAGTAATAATAGAACTGTAATACATTATAAGAAGTGAGAGCACACTAACATATTTCATTCATTCAGAAGAAAGACGCAAAAGAAATCAGAATTATAGAAATAAGAGTTTAACAGAAGTTTGAATCGAGAACGAAATTAGGCGTAGCATGTTGACTGCCGTGTAACTCATCCTTAGTTCTCACCTGCTATTTAACTGTATCAGCCATCTATATAATTAGAATTATAGAAATAAGAGTTTAACAGAAGTTTGAATCGACAACGAAATTAGGCGTAGCATGTTGACTGCCGTGTAACTCATCCTTAGTTCCCACATGCTATTTAACTGTATCAGCCATCTATATAATTAGAATTATAGAAATAAGAGTTTAACGGAAGTTTGAATCGAGAACGAAATTAGTCGTAGCATATTGACTGCCGTGTAACTCATCCTTAGTTCTCACCTGCTTTTTAACTGTATCAGCCATCTATATAATTAGAATTATAGAAATAAGAGTTTAACAGAAGTTTGAATCGAGAACGAAATTAGGCGTAGCATGTTGACTGCCGCGTAACTCATCCTTAGTTCTCACCTGCTATTTAACTGTATCAGCCATCTATATAATTAGAATTATAGAAATAAGAGTTTAACAGAAGTTTGAATCGAGAACGAAATTAGGCGTAGCATGTTGACTGCCGTGTAACTCATCCTTAGTTCTCACCTGCTATTTAACTGTATCAGCCATCTATATAATTAGATTACCTCTTCTCTATTTTAATTTAAAGATAGCAAAAAAAAAATTGTTATCTAATTAGATAAATGATTCTAATCTTCAGTAAACATGTTCACTGTCGTCAGGCAGATAATCTGTATGAACTTTTTTATGAAAATTTTTGTTTATAACTACAAAAATTACGAATGTAGACTCTAAAAGTGACGTCTTTATTTACATCAGTTACATTTCCGCACAGCGTCTTTTTATTTTTTTAAAATAAATTATAAAAATTGCAGAGCGTTTTGCTTTGGATACAATCTAATGCAAGTTGGACATTTTCATTTCATTTGTTAATTCGTTCTTCTTCTGTTAGTTCGTTCATAAATTCGTTCGCTCAGTCTTTTTAAATAACAAGGTAAAATAAAAAAAAATACATTCCGTGTTAATAGTTAAACAGTGATTTAATTGAGTGCCTAAATGACTGGTGATTAAAAGTCGAGACTGATTCTAGTAGGAATTCTAATCAGTTGTACGTTCAGTGGACTGTATCAATATCCCTGAATATATCCCCTTTCACTGTATTCATATCTCTAATTGTACTGAACTCATACTTACGGACTGTAAATAATATTTCTGTTAATTCTATATAAATAAATAGTTATCCTAGATTTAATAATTGAGCATGCTAAATTATTTCCATGTTACCTGAATATGCTACACCTATATAAAAATATCTCGTTAATTTTGCTTTTAGAAAAAAAATTAATTAAAAAAAATATCTGTAATTTTTTTCTGTAAAAAAAAAAAAACTATATGTATTAATTTTTGAAAATTAAAAAAAGCTTAAAATAATCAAAGCATTAATAAAATTTCTAAAAAAGGTATACAAATATATATAAAACTTTCAAATTTTCTTACAATACTTTAAAAGTATTAAGTTTAAAGTAAAAGTATAATAAAAGTAGTAAATTTAAAAGCATTCTTTTATTTTTATTTGTTTGCCGGGAATCTACAACCAGATTTTTTTAAAAAAGTATTAACTTTATAAAAAAATCTGGTTGTAGATTTTCGGCTAGGTAGTTGCTGAGGTTTCTGAAATGTTAAGAACAAACCGACTAAAAAATTTGTTATTTGTTTGTGTTGCCGTTCTTGAAACACTAACTATAAATGACGGATGACGTCAGAGCCAGAGCCCTCAGATGCCTTGTGGCGTTATGACTCAGTTCAGATCTAGCGATGGCATGTGCTGTATGATTTGATCCATGCTCTTATATAAATATCTGAACATTATTTTAAATTTTTGTCTGTAAATTGTATGTGGGTAACGTAACAGGTAAATAAATAATTGTTACACTAATTCGGACTTTTTACTGAACCCCTTAATGACCCCACATATGTCAAATAAATAAATCTCGTAAAAAATACAAAGTCTGAGAATAATAAAATGCTAGGATATTATTAACGAATTTTAATAAAATATTACATAATTAGTTAAGTTACCATCTATTTCATTATCTGTGTCATTGTTTAAGCTTGCTTATAGATGCGGTTACGCGTTTAATTTTTTATAACTGTACTTATAAGCAAGCACCTCTTTAAATAATATTTGTCAGAAACTTGGATATCGCATAATCATGAGCCATAATTATATTTTCACAAAAAAAATCCAAAATAAATAAATAACATGTTTATTAAGTTGGAAATCTGTTGAACAATAAGATGTTCATTAAGTGTAAAATATGTTGAATAATAAGATGTTCATTAATTTGAAAATATGTTGAACAATAACATGTTCATCAAGTTGAAAATATGTTGAACAATAACATGTTCATTAAGTTGAAAACATGTTGAACAATAACCTGTTCATTAAGTTGAAAATCTGTTGAACAATAACATGTTCATTAAGTTGAAAATCTGTTGAACAATAACATGTTCATTAAGTTGAAAATATGTTTAACAATAACATGTTCATCAAGTTGAAAATATGTTGAACAATAACCTGTTTATTAAGTTAAAATATATGAAAAAAAATTGATCGTTTATTAAAATAAGAGGTTTCATCAAGTGCAGTAAATAAAATCGCGAAATGTCTAGATTCGAGGCAATAACTAAATCAATAAATAAACAGATAATGAATATTTACAGAATTCTAGACTTCCAACTTCGCCCATATAATTGAAAAAAATAATTTTTTATACTAAAATCCACTTTTTTTGAAATTTTTTGAACTCTTAGTCTAGACCAATACTTTATGAGTATTGGTCGTCGTCTTGGGCGATCAGCTCTTCATTCATCATATTAATAGAATAAATTTAATAACGCCACTCAACTTTTAATAAATTGATTGGCATATACTATTTAAAACTATATTTGCATAACACTCTGATTATTAATTAATACTCTGATACTCATTAAACATTCTGATTATTAATATGCACTCAAATTGGATATATTAATGTGCGAGTAGAAATAACAAAAGCAACACAGTTGTTTAATCTGGAGTCAGTGTCAAATATTTCTTTTGCGATATCTTTCCAAAATTGATAATGATATATGTGACAATTAAATGATGATAAATCTAGACATCGTAAATTTCCAAAAGAAATGAAAACAGTCGAAATTGAGGCTAAGAGACAATCAAGATTTTTTTCACATAGAGAACATATTTGAGATTTCTCTCAAAACCGTGAACCGTTAGAGCAGGCGACAATCATGAGCTTTTGCATGAAATAAAAACTGGCAAACCGGTGCAGTACTTGGGTCTGGGGAACGGTTCATTAGCTTCCAGAATTATATGTATATACCAGTATTTATGTTACATTAATGTTTCCAGAATGTGTTTGTAAATGGTTATTTTGTAATTGTATTGAAGGTTTAAAAAATTTATTACATTGAAATGAAGATAAAAGATTAAAATATTCTATACAATTCAAAAATAACTAAATAAAATCACATCTACGTAATATAGTTATATCTTATTAAAAATTATTAAATTTTTAAGAGTTCACTGAAACGAAACAATGTATATTTTCCAATATTTCCCCTGTTCTTTAAGTTCTATTATATCTATTGTTTCGGTTTATCTAGTAATAATCCATTGTTTTAGATAATTAAACAAACTATATGAACCAAACGAAACCAGATAAATAAAAGAATTAACTAAACCAGATAAGTAAATGAATTGAGTAAACCAGATAAACAGTGCTGATAAAGTATTTTATGATTTTCTAATTTTTTTTAAATGCTAGATAATGCACCCAGTGGCATTTTTACTAACTTTTCATTGATAAATACCATGGAGATTTTTGTGAGTTTTCATTGGTTGACTCCTTTTCGTCATTTCGTCTCAGCAATTTGCCATTTTAGATACTTATTTGTTCAGTGTTATTTAAATTTAAAATTCGGCATGTTTTTGACAAAACAGCAATATTGTTTTTTAATTAATTTTTTTAATGTTTGTGTTTTTGGATGCTAAACTTTAAATATAATTCTTCGCAAGCTTAAATGTAGACTTTAGCAATGTTAAAAATTCAGAAAAAGGTGATGAACATTTATTTAAAATGTTTTAGCAGTTTTCTTAGTCTTCCAAGATTTTTTTTCTCAGGTAAAGAAATGGGAAACAACTTTCATTTTTAATAAAATTTATTTTTTTGAAAAATTTCATATTTTTTAAATAATTAAAACTTTTTTTTTATTTTAGCAAAACTTAAAAAACACTTTTCATCATGCTAGAATAAATGAGAAAACATCTATTCCCTTTGTCTTCTTCTCTTAAGCGCTTGCCTAATATTTGAAGGACTCAAATACAGTCAAAATAATAATAACAAAAAATAAATAAATAAAAATAAAATGCATTATTTAAAACACTGTAAATGAAATATTATATTTTTATAGCTTTTAAGTCAGAATCCTTTTTGTATTTTTAACCATTTTTCTCCCAAAAATTAAAGAATATTCATCTAAAATATAAATTTTTAAAAATGTGATATTTTCATGCAAACATTTTCGAAATCTAATTTAAAGTCTTAAATTTCTTCTTTCTCGCTCTTCCTTTCATATTAAAAAGTTGATTTTGATCAAAACACAGACTTATCACTTTAATATTTTTATTTTTTGTATCTAAACTATTTACATATTTTGCTCTTTTTTTTGTCCTTCTAATTAAATAACGAAAATCTAATTATTTTTTATTTTGTCTGAAAAACAGTCTGTATCATTGCATTATATATTCAGTCGTTGTATTATGAAAAATATATAAAGCAGCGGTATATATCTTTCTAAATCCAAAGTAAATGAGTAAAAAATATCGACTGAATTTATTTAAAATTCTCTATCAATATTTATTCTCTTTCATTAAGCACTAGCAAAGATAATACGAAATATTCCTCAATTATCATATTAGATATGAAAAATAAAATTTAAAGTAAAAAACACGTCAAAAATGCTTAAAAATAACAAATCAATAAAAAGTCCTGAAAATCTCCGTGGTCTTTAATCTATCTAGACTGATTAACATGCTTGGGTTAAAACTATTTTCGTGTTTTTCATTAACTGAAATCTTATTTATTTGATTAATTATTTCGTAACTTTCATCCTTTTTTATGCTTTAGTATTAGCAAAATCCGAACTACTTATGACATCATATAAGATCAGGTCATCGGCTACAGTATAAATGCCATATACGAGAAAGTAGAAACATATTTATTAAAAACGTTCGATGGAAAGTCAACGAGCCCAAATAAATGTATGTTTTTTTAAAAACATATATAATATTTTTATAAAAAAAATAGTTTTATATAGAATAATAATACACTAAACACACTTATCGTCTGCAACTTTATTTTTAAATAAAGTCAAAATACTATTTGCGCAAAACGATTTTAAATACTTTAATTTCTCGAAACAGATACAGATCGCATCAAACGTTATTAAAAATCACTGAAATGTTTTTTTTTGTTCAAGAATTCATTAATAAGATTTGGATATTGATTTGAAATTCGTATGGAAACATAGCGTTAAATAAAAAAGATATAAACAATTCTCATCCACTAGAGATAGTTAAGATAAAATGATTTTTTCCATGTGATGAAACATAGTTTTTAATTGATGAAAAATTAACTATTTATTTAATTATAATGAAATGTTCACTAAATCCTATCCCATGTTTTTTTATTCATTGAGAACGAAGCATAATTTTTTCTTTGTATGTGTGTGTGTGTAGCGGTTTTACAAACTATTCACGAGTTCCGTGAATTTTTATTATAATGATAAATGACTGACTACACAATTTGTGTTTCGAATATACTGTTAAATATAAGCAATAATTGAATTAAAAATGTTTTTTCTTTCTATGAATTATTTATAAAGATAATATTTTATTATTATAATATTATTAATCTTTTTTTACCACGTTTCATGAGAAACGTATGATAGACCTCTTCTGTATATACAAATGATTTTTTTTTCGGAGGGGGGGGGAGAAGTGAAAATATCAATATTTTAATATTAAAATTAATTATTGCTTCATATTAAGTCACCATTTAATGTTTTATTATAAGAATAATTTATTGATAGGCAAAAAACGATCCAGTGCTAAATATTTAATTCAAATATCGAACTTTAAATGTGATAGCAACAAAATTTGATGATTTATCCTTGATTTAGTGCTCTAATAACAAGTTTTATATCCTTTTTTTGTTTGGAAAATTTTTGAAAGAGAATTCTTCAGGAGATAATTTTATAAAAAGTAAATCAGGCTCATCTTTACTGAAAGTGCTATTTACATAGAGGGATGGTCGATGAAAACATAGTTCTTTCACTTTTTAGAGAATAAGACAATAAATTTAAATCAGACAACTGATAATTTTAAAAAGAATGTAATTTCGATTGATTTGTATTATGAGTACGTTAGTGCATCATCCTTTTTGATATTACGTCATTCTACTAGCCATTACGTCAGCCTTATTAATAAAATATAGCTAATACTTTACTGTATGACTAAATTTCCAAAAAGTAACAAAAAAAAATAATATATTCCTAATATCAGTAACAAAGCATAAAAAATTGGCATGGTCACTTTATAAAATCCTAGAAATAACAAAAATATTAAAAACAAATCCCAAAAGTTGGAAAAAAAAAGAATAAATAAATGGCATGCCTGATAAATTTATAAATCCTAAAAGTAACAAAAGCATTTTTAAAAAATTCTAAAAGTTGTAACCAATAATAAACAAACATGTCTAGACATGTCTTGTTACATTTGAAATCTTAATGATAATAAAAGAACAATATGAAAAATTAGAACATGCATGAAAGAATAAATAACATGCATGAAATAATATTTAAATTATTAGATTTATCTAATATTTAAAATTTGCCACTCTTTGTCAGTTTTTTTACAAGTTTTCAGAAATAATATTTGACATTTTGAAATGTCATTTGATATCTGAAAATATATTAAATTAAAATACAGCTGGATGCAAGCAAATAATATGACTGGATTTATTACATTCTACTAAACTTACCCAAATCACGGTTTTTTTCTTTAGAACGACAGTGTCGAGAAGCGCAGTAATGATAATATGATAAAGATCAGACGAAATAAGCATAACTGTTGAGTAGCATAGTGCGAGTTGAAAAGAAAAGGGGAAATTACCTTTGGCACAGTTGGCGACATAATCATCTGTGACGCAACAGCAGAAGGAATGACTGAAAGCCAATAATGATAACTTTGTGTGGTTGCGATGGGCTTAGACATGAATTATTTTTTAAATCACTTTTCTTTCTTTCTCGTACATGAAACCGGGAAAATAAAAGTTTACCAGTCGTCAAAAAAAATTTCACTTCGAGACTTTCGAGAATCTTCATGCCTTAGATATCCTAAGATGGGATAACTAAAACATGAAGATTCCGTCCCCTCCCCTAGAGGATAATGATTCCTCCCGCACCTAAGATGGAGGGGTGGAGGTGGAGGAATCAGTTTTGGAATTCTATTTCTGTATATATAAGATTGACGTGCGGCCTGCCATATTTTTTCTGTTTGTTAAATTAATTGTTGCTAATTAACTAAAATTAACACTTTGCTACCAGATCAGACATTTCGTGCTGCCATCTATTGTGCATATGTAAAACTATTTCCTTTGTTTTAATTTTTTTTTGTTCATATTTCAATTTTATTTTTAAATTGGAAAGGTAATAAGCTGCTACATATTCATAATATTATTTTAATAAGAAGTAAATAATTTTTGGTTTGCTGTGAAAGTGATATTATTAGATAAACAGGTATTTTAATTTTTAATATTTTAATTTTTAATATTAACACATTTAGCGTT
This sequence comes from Argiope bruennichi, assembly GCF_947563725.1. Classification (NCBI taxonomy): domain Eukaryota; kingdom Metazoa; phylum Arthropoda; class Arachnida; order Araneae; family Araneidae; genus Argiope; species Argiope bruennichi. The sequence goes on from NC_079160.1 coordinate 92,543,535, forward strand.
TCCGGAAACAATGGACTATCTAAAAAATAATGTATTATAAGTAGGTAAGTGACGTAGCGAAGCCCTAATTTGATTATCCCCCCCCTCGTTTATTAGTCGAATAACAGAAGTAAATAGTACCAGTTGCGTGGAATCGATTCCCCCCCCCTTCTTTTTGTTTCCACTTCACCTTTTTTAATTCAAAAGGGAGGAGGAAATTCAATAAACATATTTGAGCTGCAGTTTATTGGTCTATATATTTCTATGTATTTGTGAGTGATAATTCCAAATCCCAACACCAAGATAAATAAAAACTTTGCAACTATTCTTAAAGTACACTCTAACTCATTTCTTATTTCTTAGATGTCGCTACTGGGTATCAGACCAGCGATTTAGCTTACTTGACTAATTTTTGCTATTCCGTTTGCTAGCAAAGCTATTACGTTTTAGCAGAAGCGGCTAATAGAGCCATAGGATGTTTGTTAAGATAAAAAAATTTTTTTGAATGGTGCCTACTTTAAATGCTACAAGCATCTCGTGGTCAATTTCTTCAGCAGTTTTTGTAATACAGATGTATAAAGAATTCGTGATGCCAGCAGCATCTCTAGAAGACAACGGACAGATTTTTTTAATTTAAAAAATAAATATCCTATGGCATTGTTAGCTGTCTTTATTATGTCAAAACCACAATAATATTGCAATGACAATTTCGCGATATTCTCCAGTATTCAGAATATCGTATAATATAATAAAGATATCATACATAATTTGCGCTAACTAAATATAAGATATTTACGTAGCATGCTAAACCCTGTAAGAAATAACAAACTCATTATAATTTTTGATCATCTATTGCAAGAATATATTTTGTATGTAACCTCGAAATTAAATGATATATTTGGATTAAATTTTGGATAAATATGGCTAAAGATTTAACACGTATATTCAATTTCATTCACAATATTGTGAAATTATGCGCAAAAGGCGCTGTTGACGATATAATTGGGAGAGAGAGGGACCTCTAATTTAGAATTAAGCCTGTTGTAAGTAAACATAACTCAGAAACTGATAATATTAGGCATATTAAAAAAATGTGGTTAGATGAAAAAAGCGGAATTATATTATATTTTTGAAGAAATATGATTTCCAAACAGAGTTTGCTTAATATTTTAAGTGACCTCTCTGAGGTTAAAAATTCATTTTTAATTGCTACATCTATTTTTGTCTAATTTTTGGACCTATGCCCAAGAAAAATATTATGTTAATGTTATTAAGTTTAATAAACTATAGAAAATATTATATTCACTTTGTAAAATTTAATAAACTAGTGTTTGCCATTCCGTCTAAGGAAAATTTACGTATTTGCTTGTAGTTGTTGTAACGGACATTAAATACAAATTTTTAAAATTTTGAAAAATTAGAAAAAAATACAAAGTAATCAATTTGAAATCTTTTAGTATATAATGTTTTGAATTCTAAATCGTTTTCTTTGAATTCTTTGTTCTAAAAAGGCTTTAGAAAAAAGTAAACACGCAAAGCAGTAGAAAAAAAAAGTCAGCGTCAAAAAAAAAAAAAAAAAAATCGGTAGAAATTGGAAAATTAATTTGAATACCAAATAAAGAAAGCATACAACACATCAATCAAAATCAAAACGATGCCGTTTTATCCTTACTTATTTAATTTCATATTCAAATTTACAAATGATAATTTAATAAGAAATAAGCTATACCAAATAACTTTACCGAAATCATTTTTTAATCATTCATTTCGAAATCGTTTAAAAACAAATAACCTGTTTTTTTCTCTTCAAAATTTCCATTAGGAAATAAACATTTCTTATTATCTGCAGGTTAGCAAATCTTACTCATTTGGAATTACTTACAAATTTTTATATTAAGTTTACACAGGGACTCAAGGTTACGGAATGCATATTTATATGAATTTTAATATTATTCAAAAGTTTCCACTTTTTTAATATTATTCAAAAGTTTCCATTTTCACTTTTTTAATTACATAGAATTCTAAACAAAGAATATATTTCTTATGTGGATTTGGATTCAATTTTCAGGTGAATTAGCAAAGCGTTTATATACCATCATTCATCTTTTAACACTTATAATGATCGATAGATGGCGACAGTTGTCTGATTTAAGATGTAACTTCTTGTTAAGGCTTTATTTCATCAATACAATTAAAAATAGAGAGTAGGAAAAGAAAGAGACCAAGCTCGTTTTATACAAAAGGGAAATCAAATTATTTTAATTACTTTTTTATATAGTTTTATGAACTAATAAGAATGTCGAATTTAGCTCTATAAGAGCTTTTAAGCAATTACAATCTGAGATCAATTTTTAAGAAATAAACTATGAAAAACTCGTATAAAAACCTATAATTGTGAATTGTTATCAAAATAATTTATTCAAATATGTCGCATATAAATTTCTTTTTTTAAAAAAAGTAATTTTAAACGAAAAAAAAAAGAAAACAATTACTGCAAATACTTTAAAAAAAATATTATTATATAAATGTTCTAATACGAATTTTGTAAGAGATGTGAGCTTGTAAATCAATCAATCAAGTGAAAAAAATAAAAAAATATATGGATTTGCTAGTAAATTTAAAAATTTAAACCAAATCTTAGGAATAAAGCTCTGAAGTTTAAATATTGCTTGCTTTTAATTTTAATAAGTTCCTATAAAAAGTCATAAATAAGATGAAAAAACTAAGGTAAATAATCTTGAAAATGACGCAACTAATAAATAAATGTATAAAATAATAATTAAAACGAAAAAATCCTGATATTTAAAAGAATTTTGGAAAATCAAACTCTTCCAATTGCCTACTTTACTCATTTGATAATCAGGCCGAAAAGGAAGGTAATAAAATTCATGGGACTTATTGTTTGTGATTGATTTTTACTATCGCTAGGATAAAAGATTTAAAAGAGACTCGTAGTGCGCTTTCAAGACATCGTAGCATTCTGTAGATTTTATTTCTATATCTTTTTTTTTTAGTTTTAAAATTTGTTTTTAATTACATAAATGGGAAAATACACACATAAAACATTCAATTGTGCATTAATCCTTATCGGTGAAATGACGAGTATAGCTCGTCATTGGTTTTTCGTGCCATATAGCACAATCACGAGTTATATTCGTCATGCGACTGAAGTTACCGTTGAATATAGTAATAAATTTGGTTTGAAATTTCTAATGTACTGAATCTGGCAGCACTTTTATTACTTATATTGATATCTTAGATCATATCACATATTGTTTACCGTTAGACTGTCCTGGTAGAAGTTATGGCCAAATTGCTGTTAGTCAGTGGATTTTACTCTAATAAATATTTAGTGTGAGCATCGGTCTTACTAAAGAAAACCCATGTTGTGAAATAAACCTCATAATGAATAAAGTGATGGTATGTAATAGGATTAATACTATAATATAATATTATTATATTTCATCGTATTTGAATAGTAGTAACATTAATTTGGTGAAAGCTTTTAATCGAAAACCTTTAAATCTTAAAATTTAATTTACATGAATATTTTTAAATTTTATATTCGCTTTATTTTGAGCATGTTAATACCTTACTGAGAGAAATAAATCCATTTTTAATACCTTAACTGCTTATTTCACTGTGATATATACAGTTGCACTTGAATAAATTGACTTGAAAAATACGTAGCAAAATTTCGATGAATTTATACCAAAATTATTTTCAAAAAATTGTGTCTGAAAAGGAGGGCAGAAAGAGAAAACAACAATTTTTAATTAAATTTTTTTTAAAATATTTCCTCAATTTTTTTAAAACTATTTTCACAGTTTTTTTTTCATTTTTAATATTTTTACAGATTTAATAAATGATTTAAAATTAACAAATAAACTATTAGTGTATTTAATAAATTGAAAAATAATAATTTTTAATAATTTCAATTGTAAATTTATTTAAAAATCGGTAAAAACACTTTCCACGCCGCCAAATGAGTAAGGCTCCAGTTTTTTTCCCCCACGCTAATAATCGGTCGATTATTTCAAACGATTCTGTTTATTTTCTTAGTTTTTGATGGATTTAAAATTAATCGAACTTTCAGATTCATTCTGAAGTACTTTTGAATTAAAATAAAACAGAATAAAGGAAATTAAAAATTTCTAATCTGCGTAGCGTTACCCCAACTGGCGTAGAAAATTCACGCATTTGCGTTACCATAACTGACATCGAAAATTCACGCATGCGCATTCAGTTACGATTGTTGACAACTATTTTCAACGGATGCGGACTTGATTTAAATCATTTTTAGGTTAGTTTTATGCTTTTGTAATTAAATTGTATTTATGTTAGTCATATATTTTTTATATATTCCTATAGTTTTAAGTACATCGTTTTTTTAAGTAGTGTTTTTAACCTGTTTTCGACCGATTATTTTAAACGATCCTCTTTATTTTCTTAGTGTCTGATGCATTTAAAATCAAACACTGTTAATTAATCGACCTACTCATGATGATCTGAGAAAATTTTGTGGACAAATTCTTGAGATATTACATAAATTAAGAAATATATTCTTTAGTGCCATAAGGTTTAAATACTCAGTGACTCTGTTTTCAGTAATCATATTATTAAAAAAAAAATGCTTTGTTTCAATAAAAAATATTATTATATTAATTGCAGATTAATCATTTCCACGTTCATTTAAAGCATAAATTCTACGGAAGCTAACAGAAAATTAGAGAGATACATATTTCTTTATGACTGAAGGCCTTTATAATATTATGAGTGAATTATATGACTATCAAAATTTGAAATTTTGAAATATTTTAATGAAGAAGCTATTAAAGTAGGAATTACATAAAATATTTAATTATTAAAATTAAAATGGGCATTAAGATTTGCGAACCGGCTGGTCGCCAAGGGCTGCTGTATTTAATAAAATCATCTTGCCTTTTACTATGCTCGCAATAAACAGGCTCAAATAAGATTCTGTTTTATGTAAAAAAGTTTATAGGGATACCGAAATTTGGATTAAAATATAAAAACGAAACTTTAATAAATGGCAAAATAAATCAAATCTGACTTTGAAAAGTGTTTCGGTAAAATACACTAAGAGATACAATTTATTTATTCTGCCAATATTGTTTAAATATATTATAGTTTTATTCAATGATACAACAATTTTCCTTTTTTCAAAAAATAAATGCTTCTCTTCCAGAATTTTGCAACAAACTCTGCATTCGGCCATGACAATGAGAATCAAATTCTTGGTGTTTTAGTAAAAGATCCAAATCATTAATTATTGCATGTTTTACAATAAAAACATATTTTTTTAAGATTTGAGAATAGTTTTAATTGATATATTTTATTTTAAATGCACAGATATCATCTTAGAAATATATAAAAATTCACCTTTGTATATGCTTTAATTTAACTTTATCTATTTCATTTTTGTAAACATAAAACAATGTAATTATATTTTCACTCACTTACTGATGTGCTAGAGTTTTATTTATTATTTATTTTTTTCAATTTTTAAAAAAAATAATTTTTGCACATTTTGAATATGTATCAATGATATGCATTTTCTATAATTTTAGAATTATCAATAAACCGAGTAAATTTTTAATTCAATTTTGGTTCCACGCTTGTGGCGCCACCTGTTAAGTATTTTGAGATTCCTTGAATTTTATAATAAAGAATTATAAATCAAAGAATTAAAGCAGATTATAAAATTAAAAAAAATATATATTATATTAATAAAAATGTACTTTTAAAAACCGTTTTCATCAAATTTAGCTTAGATACATATTTGGACTTCTAGTTTTTGTTGATATGAATCAACCAAATTAAGAGGTTTATCGGTATTTTAAGAGATTGTTTTTATTCTGCCTTTAAGATTTGCTGATTCTGTAGCTTTTACATCATTCTTAAATATCAGAACCATAATATTTTTCTTCGGAAAGGGCGAAAAGACAACTTTCTATTCATTTTTTGTTACTCACCCATTTTTTAAAATTTTGATAATTTTATAATATTATACTAGCAATACTCGTGTAGTTCTGTTCTTTTGTAATGGATTTGAATGAAATAAAACAAAACCCTCAATAACATAAATTTAAAATAACATATCATGAAAAAAAAATTAAAACAAAAAAATAATGTAGATATTTCAAGTTTATTTTTCACAAGTTTCAACGAAACCGCATGCTGAACTACAAATGATGGAAATCAAATCAATTCCCAAACATTAAAAACGGGCTAGAGTGGGAGAGAGTGAGAGAGAGAGTGTGAGAGAGAGAGATTGTTTCAAATGATGGTATTAGAATTAAAAATGTGTAAAAATTAATCTTTTTCATTCTTGAAACCTTTATTCGTATTTGGCTCCTTGGAAAGTCGGTGAAAAAGTAAAACTTTCCTCAGAGAATCCTTTGGGAAAATATTTAGACAAACAAAGCGATAAATTTAAAATTAATGAAAAAAAGGTATTTCGAGATTTTTAATTGGAGAATAAATCCTGAGTTATTACCTTAAAAAAACGTGGAAAAGAGAAGCAAATTAGAATGTCGGATGCAAGTATTTTAGCTTTGTTCTTGAAAAACGTTAGGAAAAACTGAATAAATTAAATTTTTTTTTCAAAATAAAATTGTGTCAGACGTTCAAAAATACCTTAGAAGGACAATCATTTGTCCTATCCGACTGTAACTCGATTTATTTTATAGGTCTTTAGAAAAGATTCTACGGAAAATAATACGATAAATTATCTAAAATAGCACAAAATGTTAAATAAAAGATTTTCTGCGTGAAATTTTAAAATTCAGACTCTGAAATGTATTAAACAGCATTTCCGATTGCCTGTGGGTCAATTTTTATTGCTGTATATTTGATATGTTTGTTTTTACTAAACTGCACTCCAAATACTAAAAATTTATAAATGGAATAGGACTTTTAATATATAAATTTATCTTTCTTTATTATTTTCATTCTTATTTATCCTTTTAATTTATATATTTAAAAGTTCATTTATCTTGTCTTGAAGTATTCAAAAATACTATATTATATAATTTATGCCCCCTTCCCTCGTTTTCATTCGATATCCCCCATATTGTTCGATACTGTACTCGATGTTCGTCAGTTCCAGTTAGCAAGTTTTTAAACTCCTCCACTGGCCATTTGTCCAATGCTGGAAGCTTCATCTTTCCATAATGAGAACATACATTTTCCGATTGGCCTACTTCTGACTCCAATACTCAAAGCCCTACAATGAGAACATTCTTTGCTTATATCTGCAGTATCTAAATATCGAATCAATTTTCCACATTTTGCCGCCAACTTAGCTTTTCCTTTCAAATTGTCAGATTCTCGGCTCTTTCTTCGCCTTTTTTCTTCATCTGATATTACTGGACGCCCCTTTACTATTTTTAAAAAATCAATGCAGACTTAACACGCACATTGCTTAGATATTCAGATGACTGCTAGCTAAGAGACGAAAAATATCCGTTACTCGAAAACGGTAAATAAACTGGAAAATTATTCGTTAGAGTTACCACAAATGGTATGTCTAAAAGTAGAATTAACAAATAATGAAACTCATTTGCTGTTAATCAAAGCTTTCCTTTTTCTTTCTTGTCACCATTTTATCGTCAAGTGCAATATAAATACTTACTATGACGTAATAAAAATTTTCATTAAATATTTCAGACAATACTGGCTAAACAAACCTCAAACGTCAGGAGTCATTATCTACCAATCACAAAGCGAATAAACGCACCATGTTTATATATATATATATATATATATATATAGAGAGAGAGAGAGAGAGAGAGAGATTTTGTAATTTGTGTAAATATAAAAAATTGCACTCTGAAAAATTTTAATATAGTATTGCGAGGTATAATTGAAGTACTGGGCCAGTGTGCTCTTGGAACTGGGTTACTAATCCATCTTGCATTTATTTAATTGCTGAGATAACCTTTGTTTATAAGTATCGGAGGTATAAGATGATATAATGTATATAAGTGCGATAAACTAATGCACGAGCACTTCTTTTTATATCAGTAGAATACACACTCAAAAAAAATATTTTAAGCCTAACTATTTGAAAACATATGCATCGAAAACATCCAAAAATGTTCGAACAGTCTCTGTAGAATAGAAATCTCCCTAGTTTAGACTCCTCACGCATATTTTGTGCTCCGTACAACCTAAGTGCCAAGTCATTAGCTCTTAAGTAAAAGCTCTCAAATATTTCATACCCTATTTACCTATTTAAAGCAGCACCTACCTGCTTTCTCCCGTCTTTAATGACAGACGATTCTCATTTCCTCCACCCTCGGCGACCCCCCACGGGATGATTTCCTGTCCCCACCCCGGTGATGAAGTAATAAGTCGCTCATTAGAGCCTGGGATCCTTCACACTTAATTGGAACCCCTGAGCGGAATTTTTGTTAATCAGGGCGTCCCACACACCTTTTCTCGAACGCCCACTTCCGAAGCATCGGGGCGTCCTGGGGGTGAGAAAACCCCGGGCGCCTCTGTCGCTTCCTGAATATTTATGGAGGAAGGAATGCCACAGGAAGGAGAAAGAAAGAGTTCTGGAGGTAAGAGAAGTTTCTAAAAGAAGGCTTCCTGTCACAGAACTATGGAAGATTTATGGAAACTTCACTTTGAATAGAGAAAACCATTTTCACATTACACATTTTGTTATTATTTTGTTGATATTGTTGATCATTTAATCTTACATTATTCCACAAAAACATTAAATTATAATTAATACTTAATAATTAGTATTATTATTTACTTATTGGTATACGAAGAAATATACATACTATTTGGTATACGAAATTAAGAAGCTTTCGAAAAAAATTATAGTCGAGTCTCTGCTAAACAAATCTCATAGTACTACTTAAAAACTTCGTTAAAAAAATAAAAAAAAGGTTGAACAGAAATTTATGAATTAATTTATAGAAATGAAGCGAAGAATGAAAAATCGAAACTATTCAATGCACTTTATTGAATTTAAAATATGTCCAAAATTGTGAAAAAGGAAAAGGTTTGCAATTTTGTGCTATATATATTAGAGAGATTTATAATAATGAAAAATACATTTTTTTTAAAGTTTAAAACACACCATCAGCATTATTTTATTGAAATTTCAACCCTTCTGCTACTACATTCATTAGCATTAACATTTCTGTCGATAATTTTCTTAATAATCTCTTCGTTATCATCTTCATTATTCCCTGTTATATCTTCATTACATTTTGCAGTACTTCCCAATATGTCATTTAACATGTAAATGTTTTCACAATAATATTGTCTTCATTAACCTTTTGAAAGCCGGCGTCCTGGCATAGGGGTAGCATGTCTTCCCCGTGATCTGGGCGTCCCGGGTTCGAATCACGGTTCGGGCATGGTTGTTCTTCATCTATGTTCTACCTGTGAGGTGTGTGAATGTGCCCCCCCCCTGTAAAAAGGGGCTGTGCAGGCGAATGTGTGTGAGTTTCATGAGCTAGAAGTCAGACTTCTGCCCTCGGGTGCTCAGAGGTCTTTACCCTCAAAAGCTACTGCAACACCTTTCCGTGGTAACGCGGACACGACATCATCATCAACGTATTGAAAATTAAATAGCTCTATATCTTCTTCAATAACAAGTATGTCTTTGAGACGCTGCCATTTTTCACAGTAGCCGATTTCATTGATTTTGTTGGGAATATAATTTATGATAAAATCTTGAAATGCTTTTAAAAAAATGACCTGAAGTATTTCGATGCATAGAAATGATCTTTCTTAACATGGAGAATAAATACATGCAAATGTCGTTCAAAGTCATTGAGGAGTAACAGAGAGAATGAAGTTTCGCTTTAGTCATAACTGGTTTATTATAACATTTTAATGGTCAATTAAAAAAAAATGTTTATTTACATCTACAGTTTCGATCAGGGAAATGAATCCAATGCGTTTCATACTGCTGTAGAAAATCACTACTGTTTTCTAAATCTAGAATCAATCTATCATGGAACGGCCATAATACGCATACACTTCCAGAAAAATTACCGAAATTTTAAAGTGGCCGGATGATATCTTAACCAACATCCTTCCCCTTCAAAGTTCTACGCCAGCAGGAAGGTATCCGATCCACAGTATATTTAATGTGTATTGAGAATCCATACATGGTGGATCTTTGGCAACTCTGATTTCGCAATCAATTCTGATACCAATCCAAAGAAACCATATATATTTATTGAGACATCCTTAAGATGTCTGCTGTTTTATGCTTTAGATGCATAGAAGCCGATCTTTAAATCAACAAAGGAAAAATCGTTCCCCAAAAGTCTCTATTATCGAAAGCCTATAAAAATTCCTCGCCAACGTCAATTGTATGACAACAGCCATGACGCATCCTGAAATCTTGCCGAAATTTTGAACCTGGTCGTATGATACCTTAGTCGGTATCGTTCAAAGTTCTACGCCAGCAATAAAGCATGCGATGTGTATCGAGAATCCAAATATGATATATCTAAAGTGACTTTCTGATCTAATAATTCTAATAACAGGCTACAGAGATCATATATGTTTATCGAGGCATCCAACGTATGTCTGATGTTTTATGCTTCAAATGCATAGATACCTATCTTTAAACCTAGAAAGGAATTTCCCCAAAGTTTCGGTTATTGAAAGTTAAATTAGCTTGTAAAAACTCCTTGTTGACCTCAATTACCACGACACATCCAGAAATGGTGTTGAAATTTTGAATCTGGTCAGATGATACCTTAATCGACATCCATCCCTTTCAAAGTTCTAATTGCAACAGGAAAGCATACAATCTACAATATATTTAATGCATATAGAGAATCCATACATGGTGGATCTATGGAGACTCTCTGATCTCGAAACTAACTCTGATTCCAGGCTACAGAGACCATATATGTTTATTGATACATCCTACATATGTCTGCTGTTTTATGCTTCAGATGCATAGGTTGCAATCTTTAAACCTAGAAAGGAGAATTCGTTCCCCCAAAGTCCCGGTTATTGGACGCCAAATTAGCTTGTAAAAACTCCTCGCCGACGTCAATTGTATGTCAATAGCCATGATATATATATACACCTTCAGAAAGTTAACTCGGTTATACGGGCGCATAATAAAAGACCTATCACAATACCATTCAGTCGAACACGGCGTTTCCTTTTCGAATATTCTTTTTTTTATAGACAAGGTGGGTTCTCTATGAATGAATCTGGAAGTCTATAATATTCCCATCAGGCATACGAGGGAAAACACGAATGGGGAACCGAGCTTTTGTTCAGTCTGAATATCGAGGGAGGTGACGGCATTGTTGGTTACTGCCAAAAGGCGAATATTTGGTCGCCATTGAAGACCGCAGAAAAGCATTTACACACGAATCGCATGTAAAAACATATGTTGTTGCTTTACACGACACGGGTTGAGGAGTTTCTCAAGGAGTGCTTTTGTAAGCTGTGAACACATTTCCATATCTTTGATAGAATTGATTTGTTAGTGTGTAGTATCAAGTGTTCCGTTGAAGCGGAAGAATATATTTAAAAAATAAACTCTGAAGCTTCTGTGATTTGAACTATTTGTGTAACATTTAAAAATTCTTATAAAGTGAAATTTCTAGTTCTTTAAATAAATATTGATGGCATTTAGTATTGTTACGTAGTAAATAAGGAAAAATGAAACTCCTAGAAAAAGATTTACATGTGAATTGTGTATACAGATATGTATTATTGTTTTATTCGAGGAGCAGAGTTAATTTTTGAAAGAGTGAAGACGACATTTCTATATCTTTAAAGAAATTGATTTATTAATCTAAGTTACGAAATCGTCTGTCAGTGGTCGACCTTTTGTCTGAAAAAAAAAAGTTACTTACTTTAAATTGCATTTACGTTAATTGGTTATGTAGCACTTCCGATTCTTGTAAAGCGATAGTTCTAGATTTTTAGTATAGTATTGATAAATATTGTAAATTGCTATTATTTTAAAGTGATAAAAACTATAAATGATTTATCCCAATGATTTAATGAAAAATAATGATTTCCCTACTAATTTGTTAATGTATGTTATGAAATGGTCCTTCAAAGCTAAAGAACGTGTCTGAAAAAAAAAGTAACTTACTTTTAATTGCATTTACATAAAATGGTTACGCAGCACTTTACAATTCTTTGGAAGTGATATTTCTAGATTTTTAATATAGGTACTTCTTAATAAAAATCTTTCTAATAATAATTTTTCTAAAATAATTTCTAGATTTTTTAATCAAGATATAATTGAAGATACTATCAAATCATTTACCCTTACATAATATGTAGAATACTGCATATACCGTATGAATGGGATCACAATAATGATTTAAAAAATAAATTTTGAGATAATAAATAATGATAAAAAGATGCAATTTATTAAAAACAATGAAAATCATAATTTTCGTTTGTTTTAAAAGCGAATTTGTCTTTAATCATAATTTAACCTTCAACTGATTCTGTAGTTGGTTGAGCAATGTGGACTTTATGTGAAATGTTGAACTGATTGATATCTTAAAGGCATTCGGTGTTTTGCCTTCTATTTAGAAGCTTACATGTTAGATAATCATTCCTATTTTTCACAACATTAGTCAATGTTTTCATTAATCAAGTATCATCATGTCGTTTGAAATAATGCTTAATGTTGCAAAAATGTAATTCTTCGTTTGACAGCTGGTCTGCTGCATAGAAGATAACCGATTAGAAAGTTTAAAATTGTAACTCTACTAACCATCTCCTTATTCTCTATAAGCCTATTCTATATTCCTATTCTACCTATACTTATTCTATACTTCTATAATTATATTCTTATACTTCTATACATATTCTATACTTATATACTTACATTCTTATACTTCTATACTTATTCTATACTTATATACTTATATTCTTATACTTCTATACTTATTCTATACTTATATACGTATATTCTTATACTTCTATACTTATTCTATATTTATATACTTATAATCTTATACTTCTATACTTATTCTATACTTATATAATTATATTCTTATACTTCTATACATATTCTATACTTATATTCTATACTTATTCTTTATACCTATTCTATATATTTTGGTGACGGTGAATTATCTAGTAATTTAAATTTTAAACTATGCTATTTTTAAATTATGTTTCGAGGAGTTTAAATTAAAATTCTTAAATAATAAAGAAGTTAAAATTAAATTGAGAAACTTCATTCGTGTATGCGTGTTTAAATATTTCTTTCCCTTGATGTATGCGTGATTTCCCCTGATATATATTGATATGATATGTATGTAGAAATATTTCACTTCAACTCATTTTATTTCTTCGAATACCTCTGTTTTCGATTTAATAACGCATGAAGATTAGAAGTCGTTATCTTTTGGCAAGTGCTAGATATTTTTTGAACCGGTAATTACAACTTGATTTTAACAGGTATATGTAAGGATAATACTCCTCATTTAAAATTTGGAGAATTTATCCACTTTACATTAAACTAAACCCTTTCAAGTTGTTTTTTCCTTTCTAGCCATTGAGAAATGTTTTTAAAACCGTTCTTTTGTAACAATATAAACTTCAGAGGAAATTTCTCCACATTTTGTGTTAAGTAATTTAATCTTGCAAATCGAATGAAATTTTTTTTGCAATAATTATAGATATTATATTGGTAATATTATAAGATATTTCAATAACCACTAATTTTCATAAGTTTTGTGTTTTTTCTCGTGAAGAGATTCTGACATTTCCAAATCAAATAAAGAATATTGATGATGAAATGAAGAATCGGTAATGAATTGAGAATGAAATGAAGAATAATGGTAATATTATACGATATTTCTATGACAACTAAAAGTTCTTCGTTTTTTCTTGTGAAAATATTTTGATACTTCCAAACCAAAAGAAAAATATTTTTAATAAGATTATGCCCGATATAACGGCAATGGTATAAATCTCATTTTTTCTGCGAGATTTATTTTTATAGAATTTTTTTCCACTATTGATTTACTAGAATTTAGAAAAATCGACATGAAATGGAACCTTTTTTTGATAATTATAGTTTAAATATTAGCAATATGAGGAATATTGTTTGATTCTGAATTCAATTATAGTTCATTTATGGACAATGATGCAAACATCAGAAGATTTTGAAAGCCGTTTTTTTTTCTTTCTAACTAATGATAAATGTTTTTAAAACCATTTTTTCGTAACAGTATAAACTTCAAACGAAATTTCTCCACTCTTTGTATCAAGAAATGTTAAGCTTGCAAATCTAATGAAAAAAAAATATGATATTAATTACAGCAAATATATTTCTTAAGTTATACATATTTCAGATTTTCATAAAATTTTCATAAGTTCTGTGTTTTTTCTAATGAATATATTTTGACACTTCCGCCGAATTAAAAATATTTTTAATTAAATTATAGCCGATATATTGGCAACGATATGAGCTTCATTTTTTTCAGCGAAAATTAATCTTTTTAGAATTTTTTTTCTATCGTTGATGCACTAAAATTTAGAAACGTTGACATGAAATAGAACATTTTTTTAAATAATTACAGTTTATATATTATCAATATGAGAAACCATTGATTCTACATTCTACAGTCATTTATAGTTCATTTATTGACAACAGAAATATAAATTAATTTATAAAATTTTTATCTCTTTTGATACAAAAGATTTAGATTCTTTATATCATAAGGAAAAAAAAATGTTTTTTTTTCAGTAATTATGACTCATATAAAAGCGATAGGAGAATACAACATTGTTTGTTAAAAGTATTTACAGCACATTTATTTTCAATTATATAAACCTCTTACAGCTTTTCATCAGAAATGAATTTTTAGAATTTTTATCGTTTTCGATGCACAAGCATTTTGAAACTTCAAAATGAAACGAAAAATATTTTTAAATAATTACAGCTCGTAAAATGGCAACGATAAAAACCTCGGAGGATTTTTGAAAGAGAATAAGGTTTAGAGTTTTTTTACCTCTTTTGATGAAATACATTTAGAGGCTTTGAAGCCATAGGAAGAAAAAACGTTTTAGGAAAATTATAGCTCATATGATTGAAATATCACCTAAATGTTAAAAAAAGCGTTAAAATTCATTTATTCGCAGTTATATAAATCTCATACGGCTTTTCATCAGAAATTAGTTTTTAGAATTTTTATTGTTGTCATTGTAGAAGGATTTAAAAGTTTCAAAAACAAATAAAAATATTTTATGGTAATTACGGTTCATACAGTGGCAGCCGTAGAAATTTCAGATGACTTTTCAAAGAAATTATAATTCATTTTTAGAATTGATATCGCTTGTGATATAGTTTTGTATTTGTAACCTATTATGAAAAGTTGGGCTTTTCAATGTAATAAGAAAATTAACTTCATAAATAAAAAAGTTTTTACAGAATTGTAGTTCATATATTACCATAAATGATATAAATCATATACTATTCTCGATTGGAAATTAATTTTTAGAATTCTTATCAGTTTCAATGAAAAAGGATTTGGAAGTTTCAAAAATCAAACGAAAAATATTTTTAAGCAATAACAGCTCATATATTGGCAACGATAGAAACTTCACACGACTTTTCAACCTAAACCAATTATTCGAAATTCTGATCTCTGGATATTCCATCTTCGCGATCGTGGCGCGAAACGTTTTTCTCTTTCCAATTACAGTACTAACCGAGAGGTTTTTGAACAGCGCAAACCTGTTATTTAAATGGCGCGTATCGAATGGTTCCTGTCAAATAAGCACAAAAACAAACGAGGTAAAGAAAAATACTATTTCATGAACGCGAATTTGTTGTGTTGCCGAGTCATTGCTGTCACTTCCCTATAATCAAGCACAGACTGGGGAACAAGTGGGAAATAGGAGAAAATGAATGAACATACGGCATCGCTTTGATTTCGCTGTCTGATAAGTGAAATTGGGGTGTGGATTGCTTGCTTTAGGAATAAGGAGATTTCGACTTGAACAAAAGGAACCATAAATAGCTTTTTGGTTAATGCTAGATAGTAAAGTAATAAAAAGGTAAAATGGCTATAAATAGATATACAATTAAAGAATCACTGAAAGAGGAAATTATAGCCTTGAACGCAATTTATAATTGATTAAAATAAATCTTGCATTTCGTATTTTTGTTCAAAAGTTTTTTGTTTCTTTTGCAAAAGTTATTAAAAAAAGGCATTTTTTGTTATGCTATTATTTCAAGTTTTGTTTACTTCTATATTAAAATTTAAATCTGGATATGTATTATTTCATATTTAATCTAGTTCTTCGCTAAAACTTCAAATTTCATAGAAAAGTATACAGTTATTGGGGAAGCAAAACCTTTTTATTTTAATCAATGTAAAGCCTCCTAATTTTCCAACAACTGTATTCTTGCTCCTGAAATTTTAAGTTTAATGACAAAGAATAATTTGTTTAAGTATCGACAAAAATATATCTTGATTTAAATAATATGAGGAATATCTGATTTCAGAAAAAAAAAAAAGAAAAATCTGAATTTGAAAAAATAGTAGAGTAAGGATTTTTATTTTTATTTTTTTATTTTTGTGAAATAAAAGGTTTTGATTGAAATTACTAAATGCCAGCGCTTTATTTTAATCAATATAAATTGTAATTAGGAACATTAATTTTTTATTTTATATATATATATATATATATATATATATATATATATATATATATATATATATATAATATGTATTTCAGACTAGCTCAAAACTGTTATTTGATAATACTTATAAATGGCGAATATGGCATTTCTAGATGTCTCTAGGAACTGCAAAAACTTTTCCCACTCGTAGAAAAATCAGAATTTATTAATCAATGAATTTCTTCCTGTATTTTCCACCATTCTTATTTCAATCTTTTTTGCTTAATTTAATATTGTTTCCATTTTAATATTTGCTTATAAAAACATCTTATTACGAAATCTCATTAGCTTTTTCATTTCATTAAAATCATTAGCATTCATTTTTATTATACATATTATACATCAATTATTTATGAATAAATTTGTTTTCCAGAAAGGATTTTAAATATATGAAATTCGCATTTAAATCTGCATTTCTTAGTAGATTAGAAACGTAGTAGGTTCTTGTAGAAACTGAAGGAGAGTCATAACACTGACTCTCCGACCCGCCCGAAGGCACACGAATGAAGAAAACTGAATGACCGGACCGGCGCAACTGGCGGGAACTCTGGTTGAGTCCTAAGGGTCATCACCGGCTACGGTACAACCTTTCCCGAAGGAAGTACGTCCCATCATCGATGGGAGGAGCCAGATCCCCCATCTTTTTGTGTACCCTCCAGGATGGTGAGGTTTAACCACCATACCGGAAGCATCTCATCCTCTTTTAGAAGTTCCCCCCGGGGGTCGGAACTGAAGGATAACTAAATCTTATTACTTCAAATCTTTTAAAATGCTGGGCATCGAGCACTGACGCTGAACATAAGGAAGTCTAAATAGGATCAATGGCAACTAATCAGATTTTTAAAACCATCAATCTGGGATCTCTGCAATTTTGGTGAACATTCCGGAATACAAGCTGATGAAAGTATTATGAAGGGATGTTATCAACATAAAAAAAAACAATAAGTAAATAAATAAAATTGAAGAAAAAGAGAAATTCTTAAATATGAGAAAATTAAAAAGGACATGAAATTTAAAAGCATAAATTAAACATTTTAATACTACTCGTATTGTATTTTCTTTAAGTTAGCTTCTTCACGATGCTCTGCTAAGGCTAACAAGGCCGTGGTAAGGTCTCGACTTCGAAACCGCAGGGCTTCAGGTTCGAGACTCAATTTCACCTCAGAACCGCTGTGTAAGCGGGTCTGGTGCACGTTAAACGTCCTAGCGAAACTCCCACTGGTGTGGCGTGGTATGGAGAGGGGGGTGTCAGCTCAGTTGTCGTCCCCGCCATCCAACCACGGTTCAAAATTACGAGGTCCGTCACGAAGTAGTCCTAGTATTGCTTTAAAACGGGACGTTAATTGTATTAAATTGATAAGGGTGACTATGTTTAATTCTATAATTCTTCAGGAGCTAACTTTTAGAAAAATTAAATCTAATTATAAGTTTAATATGAATTATTTATTATTGATAAGCAAAAAAGGTATAATCTTAGATATTTAGTCGAAATCTAGGACGTTCTAAATTGAAATATAATACGGAATTATATGGAACGTTTGGCTATTTTATACATGTATGAAAATTTGGTAATTCTAAAAAATAATTGTGAATTATGTGTTAGAATGTTAGGAATTATATACTTAAAAATTAAATTTGTTGATTTTTAAAATTTAAGCTATTTAAATAAAAATAAAGTCTGGGGAATAATACAAACCATGAATGAAATGCTTTATATTATTTCCCAAATTTTGAAAAAATTTACTATTTTTACTTACTTATTATTATAAATATTAGGGATAAATTTGTGACAGTTTTTCAATCCGAGATAAACAACTGAAATTCAGAATTATCCTAGCAAATCTGATTTGTGTGTTCATCTTAAATTGAGAAGAGATTATTTGAAATTTTATTTTTCAATAGCTTTTGCTTCCTTTATCTGGTTTTCCAAACTACTACTGAATCTCATTTTAAAATATCACAAAATTCAGTATTGTCCCAGTTAAAAAGAAATAAAAATATATTCTTTTCAAAAATATCTTTTAGGACACTTTAAGTTTCTGAATTACTAAACTATCAGTGAATCTCATTTTTAAATTTGCTGAAATTCAGCACTGGGCTGGTGAATTTGGATCATATGATCATCTTAAATTAAGATTAGATAAAGTAAAATAACGTTTTAACTATCTTTCACTGCAGTTTCTGTGTTATCAAACTGATACTTCTTGAAATAAAATATCATTAAAAATCAGAATGTCCCGGTTAACGGGGATGCATCATCATTTTGAATTAAGAGGAGATAGAATGCAATAAAAGGAGTACAAAGTAATAAGAGGAGGTACAATTTTTTAAAAATATATTATGTTTAGGTTGCATCTTGTTTATGAGTTACTATTACTGAGTTGCCATTGTATCTTATTTTTAAATGGCGTTGTCGTTTAAGACAACCTGGCTAATCTCGAATGTGTGATTGTCTTTAATTAAGAGGAGATAAAAAGAATTTTTTAAATATCTTTTGAGGCATTATTCACTTCTAAATTGCTAAGCTACTACTGAATTTCACTTTAAAATGTTGCCGAAATTCTGAATTCTCTTAGTAATTCCAAAAACTTAATCGACATTATACGCACAGAAATTTGTTGAACAGGTTCACTTGTTGAAAGAATGGACATTACCTAATTTAAAAAATTCAATCTACAAAAGATGTTTTCTGAGCTGTTTTTATATATGTTACCGGCAAAATATGAAACGCCGAAATTCTATAGAATGCCTAAGCTTTGTGTATAATATCTAGGCATTCGATAGAATGACAAATGCTATTTAGGTGAAGTACGAAAAAAAGTCCTGGTAAAAGTATTATATAAATGACGTTCATTCCTCAAA
This sequence comes from Argiope bruennichi, assembly GCF_947563725.1. Lineage (NCBI taxonomy): Eukaryota > Metazoa > Arthropoda > Arachnida > Araneae > Araneidae > Argiope > Argiope bruennichi. Next base: position 92,563,069 of record NC_079160.1, read on the forward strand.
ATTAAATGCTATTCTGAAAAAATAATGAGAGTGCTATTAAAAACATTTTATTCAAAATACGTAAAAAAAAATGAAAGAATGAAAAAAAAATGAAGAAAAATGAAAGTTGTACAAAGCAAAATTTACGCCTTTCTTATTAAGGGAAACCAAATTTTCCTATAAAAGAATAAGAAATTAAAATTAACCTACTTGTTGCATCATGGTAGGCTTGAATGACATTTTGATTTACATTTCATTACATTTTTCAAGCAAAGACATTTCATATTTTGGCACTTTGTTTTACACATTCATTTGATGAATCCTTGACCGCTTCCACTGGACTTTGCAATTGCAACTGATTAGAGAAGAATTTCGTGATGAGGAATATATTCAATTCTAAGCAAGTTTTTATGGCGTAAAGCGAATTGTGATCTCACATATACTTGTTTCAAAATTCCTCAAGTTAGTTCCAAGTCGGTAGAAACCATCCTCTGTCACACACATTACAACTGCCAATATATTGTGCGAATTACACTGCCCTTTGTCAACGTCAGGAATTGGAACTCGCATAGTAGTTCCCAAAAAAGCAATGGGATTTTTTTTTCGAAACGAATTGGAGACGTATTTCATACTTTGCTGGTTTCTCAATCGGTGTTCCATAGAATGCCTAGGAAATATGGGAAATATGAATCGTTTTATACTTTGCCGGCTAGTTTTAGGCATTATATACAATGCATAAGCATTCTATAGAATGCTTGATTTCATATTTTGCCTGTAACATATGTAAAAATAAAATTTGAGGGAGTCTCAATCTTATTAAAACTAGATGCAAATAAATGAATAATAATTTTTCCATTCGAAGAAAATAGTGCAGACTCGCTAATTCGAAAGATGTTATCGCCTTAGGAAAAAAATAATAATGCCATTTTTTTTTTCTAGAAATGGTTTAATGGCACTACTCTTAACTAAAATTGACCTTAAAATATCTTTGAAATTCGGATATGTTGCAACTAATTCGGGGCATGTAATTATCTTAGATTAAAATAAGTGAAAAGATCTTATTTTAAATATCTTTTGAGACGCTATTCTTTAATGTATTGGCGAATTACCATTTAAATGTCCCAAACGGATAAAATGTTACAGTGTATCATGTGCTTCTAATATTTTCCTGTCCTTTTTAAACCACCAAATTCCAACAAGAGCCTCTCAATTTGCGCAATTTCTCGATTATCAATCTCCACCAGTCCCCACCAAAAGCTCGATGCCCCAGAAATAATTGAAAAATTCGCCGAACAAATCGTTTGCGTTAACAGTCAACAACTAAACCAACATCGCGATCGAAAAGGGGAGGAAAGAGCACATCCTTCTGAGCCTCTCGTCAATTAATCAACTGTCTCCCTCCCCATCCCCCCCTTCCAAATAAAATACCGAACTATAAAAGGAGGTTGCCAAAGAGAAAAGAACAAAACAAAAGACATAGAACACAGGGGGTGATAAAAGTTACCACATCACGTGATTTTTCTCGTTTCATGATGTGATAAATCGACGCTCTATATGTGGATAATAAGAATAATAACAATAATGATAATATAATAAATTTGCGGAGCTCGTGAAATGAAAAGAAGCATTAAAAATATCCCTCGGTTGAGGTTCAAGAGAACTGTTTCACTCTCTCATAATGATTTCGGAAAAAAAAAGGGGGGGCCCGTGCCCTATTAATCTCTGTCATCGCCGTTTATATAAGGGTGGGCTCGTGCCCTCGGGATACCTTTATGTGTGTTTAATCAAATCTTAAATAGCTACTTGATTCTCACGCACTCTGGGCTTTTGGATCATGTTAATTTGAGGGGGGCGTATAGACGTAGCGAGGGGTGGAAGGGCATTTTGCAATCAACGTCATATAATTGATGATTGCCGAGATTCGACCCTGATCTGTTGGTGAACCTGAGATTAGAACAAGAAGGCTTGATCATTTATTCAGCCTTATTTTTAATGGTTATAAAGATTTGACGAGACTAATAAGAAACTATTTACACAATCTCGACGGGAGTCTTTAAAATAAATTGTTCAAAATAACATTTTTGACTCAGAATTTCTTTTATAGTGAGATGTAAATCTAAGATTAGAAATCTTATCATAATTGTCCTGCTGAGAGCTGGAATGTACTTCCTCGACTTTTTCATGCATTAAACCAGTCTAATGAGTTTTGAGTTTGACTTCGTTAGTTTGTAAGAAAATCGAGTAAATATTTTTTATAAGAATTCATTAAATAATAAAACATTTTTTAATAATTCATTAAATCATATTTATGTAAATTTCATTGAAAGGCTCACCTATAGAAGAAACATGCATTTTGTTAAATTTCTATATTTATCAAGGTTTTACGTATTTAGGTTTTTCTGAGCAATTTAATCCAAATTTGGTATCCAAACCTTTATATCTCAGTTTTTTTTGTTTTTTTTTAAGAAGAAACTTTTATTTTTTACAATACTAATATATCGAAAATATTTCACTAAACAGGTCTAAATGGAGTTAAAAATTATATAAATATTTAAATTTCACATTTTTTTTTTCAGAAGCACTGCTATTGATGCAACTGATATTAAATCTAATTTTTTGAGTCATTCAGAGCATTTTTCCAACTGGAAGTATGCTCTTATTCTTTAAGAGAATAGAAATTATCAATGGAGCCATGATTAAAGCAGGCATTCTTTATAAGATATATTCAGCAATTCACATTTACCCTATTCCTTATAATAGAAGTTCTTATAATTCAACTTCTGTTTCAGATTTATTTTTTTTGAAATCAGTCTTGTTTTTTTTTTTTTTTTTTTTTTATTACAGTTTTATAGTTTTATAACTTTATTTATTAACTTGCAAAAAGAAAACCGGGGCAAAACGGCAACATTAAACAAAATCGAGCATCTATTCATTTCATCTCCAGCATGTTTGTCGAGAATAAGTGAGATAATTTCAATATCTAAGATATTAAGACAGGCTAATTGGGTTTCGTTGTTTATGACGCTTTAAGAAATGAATAAATTTCCTGATGCGAATTTAATACTTGATATATTTAGAGAGAGATAAGTTCGTCACACCTGTGACATCAGATTATTTATATCATTTTTATGTTATTGGTTTGCTTGTCGTGTGATAAATTAGTATAAATAACAATTATGGAATGGAAAAATGTCATCATGTAACTATGAAGTCAAAGAATTAGACGCCATTTTGCCGTTAATTTAATTGAGTGAGTGAGTGAGACCTTTGAAAAAATGATGGTTTTGGGTTCTAGTGATCATGATCGCTGAAGAACTAAAGAAATTTTCCCGAATTCTTGTCATGAGAACTATTACAATAGGTAGCCTTCCTATAGGAATCTACCTAAAAGATAAACACAAGTAACACTAAATGAATGTAATGACAATTCAAAATCATTCTAAAGCAGTGCTTCAAGTACATTTTATTTGGCATGGAAAATACTTTACAGAAACTTTTGAAGCTTTTACTTTTAAACACAATGTACACCTTTTGACGCTTCAAAAATCCGCACAAACGAAGTTCATTTGCTGACAATTCTAATGACATAGGCGAAATGTGAATCAGTCTTCTATTACAAAACAGAATGTCTTTTATTTCTGCTTTCACTAAATTCCTTTCTCATCTTCAATGCCCTGTGCAACAGCTACCGTTGCTTAAAACATTCTTTTCAAACAGTGTGTCAGGCAACAAGTATAATTAAATAAATGCACAATCAAGTATATTTTGTTACACAGAACTTTAAAAAGAATGGTACAAGGTGTTTATGAAAATCGCATAAATGTTGCAGAGCAAATTGACCAAAGAATCAAGCTTTACAAAACAATATTAAAATAATAAAAAAAAACTCTTTCCTAGTCTGCCTAGAAAAGGGTAATAGTGTCTGTCACCACTGTTATTTTTTCTAATAAAGCTCATTTTTTCTGTATTTATAATGAGATATTATTTTTTTTCTTACAATTAAAAAAGAAAAAAAAATATGAGCTGTAGAAGGTACGGCTCCTGATCCAATTATTTACATTTTTTTTTTTTTTTTTTTTGCAAGTAAAAAGAAATATGAGCTTTAAAAGGTACAACCAATTATTTTTATTTGTTCTTTCAATTAAAAAAAACTACGAGGTATAGAAGATATGGTTCTTCAGCCAATTCCTTTTATTATTTCCTTAGAATTAAAAAATATGACCCGTAGAAGGTACGGTTCTTCAACCAATTATTTTTATTTTTCTTACAATTAAAAAAAAAACTACGAACCGTAGAAGGTACGGTTCTTCAACCAATTCCTTTCATTCTTTTTCTTTCAAGTAAAAAAAAAACTATGAGCCGTAGAAGTTACTGTTCTTCAGCCAATTATTTTTATTTTTTTTCTGCAATTAAAGGGGAAAAAAAACTAAAACTATGAACCACAGTAAGTACGGTTCTTCAGCCAACTATTTTTATTTTTTTCTTACAATCAAAAAAGATCTATAAGCCGTATAAAGTACGGTTCTATATTTTTTTTTGCAACTGATAAAAAAAAACTACGAGCCATGGAAAATACTGTTCTTTAGCCAATTCTTTTTATGAGAAGCGAAGTTTCTCGCTCTGCAATATTCAACTCTTGCAATATTCACAAAATACCTTGTACATGCATTATTGACTGTGTAACGTAAATGAATGTAAAGATGAAACAATTGAAATTCA